>NC_051307.1:84765132-85999372 GCF_015220235.1 Choloepus didactylus
GAGAATTGATGGCTTAGGAAAGGTAAAAATTATGGCAATGGGTTGTAAATCCTGATCATAAATCGGGGCTCGAAAAGATGATGATTTTTGATTGTTGCCTGGTAAACTGTTTTATGATATACACTGTCACCACCCTGTGGTAATGAGGAGGAACTACAAAGTGCTACTTTCTCAGTACTAACATAACATGCCTTAGCTGTGATGGTAAAACGAGGTTGGAAAAAAATCAAAAGGCTCTTGGATTTCACTCACCTAATGAGGACAGCTATTTTAATCAATATTCTGCTTTTGAGAGAGCATGTTTTATCTCAGAGAGGGTGTTCCGGTTTGCTAATGCTGCCTTTATGCAAATCAGAAATGGATTGTCTTTATAAAGGGGGTTTATTTGGTTACAAATTTATGGTCCTAAGTCTATAAAAGAGTCCATATGAAGGCATTAACAAGAGGATACATTCACTGGAGAAAGGCCAATAGTGTCCGGAACATCTGTGTCAGCTGGGAAGGCATGTGGCTGGCATCTGCTATTCCTTTGCTCCTGGGTTCTGTTTCAAAATGGCTTTCTCCAAAATGTCTCTGAGCTTCTGTCTTATCTCCTCTCTCTCAGCTCCTGTGTGTCCTTGCTTCTTTCTCCCAGGGTGTTTCTCTCTAAGTGTCCTCTCTTAGCTTCTCCAGTGCAAACTCTGGGCTTCATCTCTTAGCTTAGTGTCTCCAAGTGTCCTTCTGTCTGCATCTCCAAGCATCTCTAAGCATTAGTGTCTGTGTTGGCTCTTGAGCTCTCTTAAATATTCCAGTGAACTAATCAAGACCTGCCCTAAATGGGCGGGGTCCACACCTCCATGGAAATAATTCAATCACCCACAGTTGGGTGAGTCACACCCCCATGGAAACACTCAATCAAAATGTTCCTCCCAGCAAGATTGGGCTAAAAGATCATGGCTCTTCTGGGGTCCATAACAGTTTCAAACTGGCACAGAGAGCAAAATGCAAAACAAGGCCAGTCCTAATAACTTCAGTACATATCAACAGTATCTTTACTGAACGCTAAAACATAATATTGCAAGAAAATAATATCACACCATTCTATAGCACTTTCTCATATTTAATTTTTATTTTATTATCAACACAGCACCGAATTAGGCAGGCAATATATTTTTCCTCATCTTACCGATGAGGAAACTGGGGGTCGGAGGAGGTAACTGTAAGTGTCCCAGAGATAGCCAAAAATAAGTTAATAAGCCTGCATAGGAACTAGGGGTATTGTAGAGATGAGGATGCTGAAAAAGCCAAAGAACTAGGACCAAGAGTCAGTCAAGAAAATGCTTAATTCACTTTGAAAATGGTTTCTGAAGAGTTGATTTCTCAGCAAAGTTGTGCCTTCCAGAAGTTCACAAATGAACAGAACCATAGCAACACGTGTCCTCTCAAATAGACAGCCACAACAGGCTGGACCTTCGGGCAGCCCCATGCTATATCCATGTGCTTGTCCATCACTCAATTCCTTCCAGGCCAACACGCTTACATGGAGAGATGTTTCTGCCCAACTTAGCTCATCACACTCTGTTGTAATTACCTCAGCCTAAGCAGTCCACCTCGCCATGGTGAGATGGTGTACACGCATCAGATTTTTTAGGTATTCTTTTAGTGGGATGTGTGTCAGAGATGGGGTGCTCACCTGCCCATTGTGGGGGGGGGCGTTGCTTAACCAATTTTGTGTGTGTGTGTTTGTGAGGTTCTGAGACATTTGGAGGATCTTATGTTCACTCAGAGTTAATTTCATTCTTATCAACTATCAATTCATCAAATCTGTAATAAATCTATACTATAAAAATGTCTACACATTAATGTTTGTCTGCATTTCTAATGATTTCTAACTGGATATTTTTTAAATATTTGACAAAATTATTCTAAATTCCATTTTGAAAAATGAACAGATGAGAGTATTTTTTTTAAATACCTTGAAAGAAGAATAGGAAACTTTCTCTGCAGGATATCATACGATTATTTCAAATAGTTTTTCTTGTTTGTTGTTTGCCTTTTAATTTTACAAAGGGGTTATTTGTCATAGATTTCTATAAACTGAGGTTTTAAGAGAACTTTTGGCCAAAAATCAATACTCTTTTCTCCTTGATTGGCCCCAAATTAATTAATACATATTTTTCTAAAGGCGGTGAGTGAAAGGCCCAGATATCAATCAGACATATTTTTCAACAAAGTCCCTTTATTTTCTACTCAAGATAACATTAAGAAATCATCAGATATCATTTCTCCTTGAACTGTTTCAAAAGCCTGAGCCAAACTGGAGACACACACGCGCGTGCACACACACGCACACACACACACACACACACAGGCTTCAGGGCAGTGGATACCAAAAAGCTGCAACCATAGTCCAGTGCCAAGAGTGTGACATGTTCCCTATATATCTCCCATGAGAGGTAACAGCCTCCCTCTGTTATGCTCCAGATTATGGACAGTGATGACATCCAATCCCAACTTGCCTTTTTACATCTGGGACTTCCCATTCTCTAATAAATTATTGAAAGTAGAAAAAATATTAAGCATTTGCTCCTTTTTCCATGGTTATGAATCATATATATTATATTGTAAGAATAACTTAGACCTTGCTGTTCAGATGATTTTCACACAGCAAAGTCTGAAGAAACTTGTTGACATATGGCAGTGGGATTGCCCCACAGCCCAAGCAATTAAAAAAAAATTAAGGACTGGAAGAAATCTCCAAGGAAATTTTTGATAGATTTGACTATATTTTACCTACCAGAAAAATAATAAATCAATAATAAAAATATTAAAACACCAATAGAAAATAGGCAAGGACATAAACAATGCAAAGAAAAATACAAATGGCTGCTAAAGCCACAAAGCCCACCACTAGTAGCTGCTTAAAACATATTTGTTAAATAAAAATAGTAATAATTAAGGCATTGCAAACTACCTCAGCAATGAGATAATACTTTCTCTCTAGCATGCTGGCAAAAATTTAAAGCATTATAAAAACTCCCAGTAGGACTTATACCTTTTATATTAATAATATCCCCATTGTGAAAATACTAAGGCAAAATGCATCAAAAGTCTTAAAATTTTTATATCCTTTGACCTAGTAATTTCAATTCTAGATAACTGCCCTAAGGAAATAATCAGAAATGCAGGCAAATTTATGTGCAAATATGCTTATTATAGCATTATTTATTATAGTAATAAATGGAAACAATAAAAATGCCTAACGATAGAGGACTGCTTAAATAAATTATAGGCCCTACATGCATGCATACTGTGGACTGTTGCACAGCCATTAAAAACTACATTTACAAGAAATTTTGAATGACATGGGAAAATGCTTACAATGCACTAAGTGAAAGAAGCAGGATATAAAGCTATTTATATGGCACAATCTCATCATTTTTTTTAAAGTGAGTTTGTATGTAGAGAAAAAGGGTTAAGAGGGAAAGTACCAAAATATTAACAATAGGTAAGATTACCAGTGGTTTTTATTTTAATCTTTATATTGCTTCTTTATGTTTTCCAAATTTTCCATAAAGATCATGCATTACTTTAATAGATATAAAATTAATTTCAAGTACATTTCATGGCATAATATCCAAGGCCCTGGAAAGCTTCCATTCCAGCAACTCCCTTCTAGCCCTCATTGTTTCCTAAACTTATCAGACATTTCCGGAACTCCATGCTTTTCTTCTTAAAGTTCCTACTGCTTGGAAGGCTTTACAAGAACTTGAAAGTTAGTTCTTCTACATAATATTCTCTGAAGCCCCCAGTAAGAAATGATTGTTCCCACATCTTTGACATAAACCCATTTGATACTTGGCTGTAAGATGCTATTAATCACATTAGTTATAATTATTCATTTATGTGTCTATCTCCCCCTTGAATTTTGAAATTTCCAAAGGCCTTGCATCTTAGTCACCTTTAAATCTCTAATATTTAGTATTTCTCTTTGCATGTCACCGATATTAAATGGATGAATGGATGAATGAATGATAACTGGATGGATGGATGGATGGATGGATGGATGGAAGGAAACCTAATGGTTTGCATTGGGTGATAGAATCTGCAAACTAAGCCACCTTCAGGCTGTTTCACATATTTGTATTGTACATTTTGAGACGACACGCAGGAAACTAAGACAAGTTGGGTTATAATTAGCTTATAATAGAACTGAAATTTTTCTAGTTGAAACCACAAATCTGTTATCCTGCTTTACAGTAAATGGCTTTCTACAGAGGATACCACATGCTTTTTTATTATTAAAAACCAGTCCAATAAAAGATATGCTGAAAAATTATTGTAATTTCTACTAATTAAAAACTAATTAAGTCATTTGCTGAATAATACATGTACTCTACTTGCATTATCTATGAGCATGCTCTTCACTTACAAATATTTGCCTCCATTTCATTAAAGTAATTAAACTGCTCCAAGTACAGTTATTTTTACAAGCATTTTATAGCCAACTCTCAATTTTCCATACCAATGGAGAAGCATAATTGAAATATTTAAAACTGAATAAGAGATAATTCAGAACCTCCCTGCGGTTCTTCTCCTCCTCCAAACAGTTTAACAGACAACAAATAGCAACTGACTTGAGTTTTAGCTCATCTCCCTTCTCTCACCCCGACTCCAGTAACCTGTACAGAAAATAATTGCACATAAACAGTATTATTGTATTCATGTGCATACTCCACCTCCTCCCCCTTCCCCCCACCTCACCTCTCCAAAACTCTCATTTTAACATACGCTAGGGCAAGATGAAGGGATTTGTGAGCCCACTTTCCTAGGGAAAAGGGGCCATCCCCACACTGCACAGCAATCAATGACAAAATTAATTGCGTTCTGTCTCTTCTACCACATCGTCCATGCTTTGTCCCTGGTAATTATGACAATTCCTTAAGTTCCTACAAAAATAATGCTGCATAAAGCAAAAAATTCTTTGCAGTCAGAATTATAATGGCAATTCAGAGTGAAGGTGTCAGCACGCACACGACAGAGTGCTGGGCTGCAGCTTTGTTTGCTATTTTAAAGTGAGGGGAATTATGTGGAGGAAACATTTCCTTCGCATAATGGGAGGGAGCATAATTATGAAGGGGCAGAGAGTAAATATGAGTTGGATGCATCTAATTACATATATTGAGAAACGTGACAAGAAAACACATACTGGAAACGGGTTGACAATCCATTTTCCATAATAGGCACTTTGTTAGGAATAAAAAGGATAGAGTTCTTCTAACTCCCTGATGCCAGTGTTTGCCCTGAATGGAAGAGGCAGTGGTGATGCTGGCTGTTGGGGTTGAGAAATGGTGCTAGGCAAAGAGCACCATCCAAGGAGGCAAAAAGTCATGTGGAGGGGACAGCCATGAGCAGATTGGCCAGGGAGGAAGGAGTCAAGAGTGTCAACTGGTTCATGGGCATGGATTGGCTCCAAAGACCTGAAAGCTGCAGTTGTGATACAAAATAGATAATGGACAGATGATGAGATGATAAATAGATTAGATAGATAGATAGACAGATAGATAGATAGATAGATAGATAAAGATAGATAGATGAGGGAGATATAGAAACTTAGACATGGTAGTAGGCAGACAGACACAGATGTGTAGATAGATACATTATAAAGAGAAGGATATTTGGCAGCTGCCCCTAGTACATAAGTGTCTTATAAATGAACTAAATTCTTAAAGTCCTCAGAGAGAATATTCAGTTTTTAGGGTTAAAGACACAAAAATAAAGAGGTTATGTGATAGGAGATAGAGGAAGGGGCCTGTTTACTGTTGTTGTTTTGTGTCATTTTCAACACAGACCTCGGAGGTAGTCCCCATAATGTGTGCAGAAGGCTTGAAACGGAATCTCATTCAGACCCCGTGTGTTACATGGCATCTCTTTTATTCTTGACTTTCCCCTGCTTTAAATTTTATTGGATTTTAATCGGAGACCATCTGATGAAATGCTCTGAACCTAGATTAGAATGTAGCATGTACTACAGCTGAATGAGAGGGAGGACAGTGAATCACATAATGGAATATAAAATAGATTTTAAAAGCAATAAAAGTGCAGCAGGCAGAGGGGTCTGTTCAGGGGCAGGGAGAAGCAGGAACATTCGGGCACTCACTCACCACCCAGAGACACAGGAACCCAGCAAGTCCCTCCCCAGGGCAAAGATGGGGTCCAGAGCTCACAGAGACTCTACCCTGGGCAGGGCTGTTCCCTTCTCCAAGGACAATCCCATCCTGCCCAGAAAGGAGAAGCAGGGACTGGCCTGGTTTTATGCAAATAAAACCAAACAAGGTTGTAAAAAAGAACAGCTGCAGTCCCCAAGGACCTAGGGTTTAGAACATCATCACAAAGCAGGCCCTTGGCTTCTCCAAAATTCATTATGAGAAACAACAGAAGTCAGTTGTTCTGCACCAGCTGGGGCAGGGCTTCTCCAACTTAACCACACAAGAGAACCACAGGGGGATCTTATTACAGTGCGGATTCTGAAGTAGAAAGTCTACTGAGGGCCAGAGAATCCGCATTTCTAACAAGCTCCCAAGTGATGCTAAGGCCCTTGTTCCAGGGGCCACACTTTGAATAGTAGGGCATAAAGCAGTGTTTTTCTCACCTGCAGCTGCATCACTCAGTAATTGGATAAAACTCAGATACCTGAACCCCACCCAGACCTGCATCTCCAGGGCTGGGGCCTGGGAATCTGCATGTTTATCAAGCAGCCGTGTTGATTTTTATGCCCCCTCCTCCATGCGCCAGGCAAATTTTTGAGATTTTATTTATAACAGAGAGTTTGCCACATAAACGATAACAAGATAGTAAGGTGAGCAACAAGTTGCTTGGCAGAACTGAGAGTGAAGAGAGGAGGTGAAGGGTTGGGTCTTACTGAGGAGTTTGGGAGTGAGTCCATAAACAAAGGACAGGGCCAGAAATCCTCTCTTTGGGGCATCTGGTGAATATTTTAGGGCAGGATTGGCTACTTAAGGCCGACATCTTCCTGAACAGATTTTTTATAACAAATCCCATTACAGTGCCTTATTCAATGAAATCATGTTAGGGACCATCTCTGACTCTCCACTTTCCCTTATCCCCTCTGCCCCCTACCCATCATCCTCAAGCCCTGTTGGGCTCAACCTCTAAAATACATCCTTTCATCCATCTCCTTCTCTCCATTTCCACTGCCACAACCTAGTCCCAGCCTCCATATTTTCTTACGTAGACCAGAGGAGCAGTCTCCTAGTTAGTGTCCCAGCTGCCATCTTGCCCCCTGAAATCCATTTTATATTCCAAAACCAGTCTAAAACTCCTTCAGAAGCTTCCCATTGCATTCAGAATAAAACCCAACTCTTCCCTAAGGTCTCTAAAGTCCTACAGGATCTTGTCCTTCCATCTCTCTAACCTTATTCCCTCTCTCTGCTCCAGCTACACCAGTCTTCTTTGTGTTACTTTAGGGTATTTGCACATGCTCATTTTTCTGTTGTGAAAAGCTCTTTGCCAGTCATAACTAGTGGCCATACTTCCTTTAGGTCTAAGCCTACATATCACCTTCTCAGAGAGAATTTCCCTGCCCACCTCACCTTGAGTAGAACCCTCTCTGGCCCCTTTTTGTTCCTTCCAGGCATGTATTATAACCGGCAGTTATTTTTCTTGTCTGTTGGTGTATCTTCCTTTCTCTTCAACAATACTATTGGTTCTTAAAATGTAGTCCTTAGACAAGCAACATCAGCCTCACCTGGGAAATTCTGAGGGTTGGGCCCAGATTCTGGGGTTTAGCAAGCTCTCTTTGTGATTCTGTTACATGCTAAAGTTTAAGGACTATCGCACTGGGCTATAAGCATCATGGAAGTAAAGATTAGGTTCACCATCGTATGCCCAGTACCTAGAATGGTGCATAGGACAGACACTTTGTAAAGTTTTTCTCGAATAGATAAATGAGTCCTATTAGGCCAATTTCCATGTCCCAACCAGTATACCATCCTAAGGCCACTAGTATAGTTACAAAAGCTCTATTTGAAAGAGAAATCTCACATAAATTTTGTTTGCAATGAAGGAGTTCTAAGCTGGCTTCTGAGTAGAAAAGGGACTTTAGAGGGCAACACAGAAGCTGGAACACCAGCTAGGAGACTGTTGCAATGGTCCAGCTGAGAGATGGTGGTGGCTGGACATGGAGAGAAAGACGTGAATTTGAGGATGGATCTTAAAGAGTTTGAGCCAACAGGTCTTGATGATGACTGGTGGTGGGCAGAAGGTTTTAAAAGAAATTAGGGGTCAGGAAAGGTGTAGCATGTGTGCAGGGGGATTAAAATAGGGGTGCACAAATAAACTAGGCTCCCACTAAGATAACTGGGGAAATAAAAGGTAATAAGCAGATTGCCTTTGCTTAGGAATGATCACACTGGGCCCTTTCCTCTCTGCCTCCTTATTTCCCCTTCTACCTCTCCATCTCCCAGAAAACTCATATATGAAGTAGATATTCTAATGTAACCCAAAGATCAAATGGCATATTTGGAAGAAATTGTAAATCCCACTTCATGGCCCATGTCCTCATTATGTGACTGAGGACACTGCAGCCCCTGGAAGGATAGTGGCTCATTCAGGTCACATAGCTGCTGGTGTCTACCAGGACCAAGCCCCAGTATCCAACCTCCCAGTCCCTTGGGATACTTGCTTCAGTGGGTGCTCTTTGGGCAAAAAAGGATAATTCCAGGGTCCAGTATGTTGGAAAATGCTGCAAGCAACACTCATTCTGGAGAGGTTCAGTGCACATCATGGGAAAGCCATGGAAAGTCTTGCATCAGAGTAGCCTGTCTAACCCAGCATTTCTGAAACGTAATTGACTAGGGAGTCCATTCCCTTATAACACCTAGTAACACCCCCAGGCCATGTATACATGTTAAGCATGGGCCAGAGGAGAGTGATAAAGTAATCTCACTTTAGGGTTATTTTTTAATATTTCATATGCTCATAAAAGTTCTAATATCTTTTCCATGATTTTCCACATTTTGTAGCCTTTAAATGGCTGCCTAGTTTAAGCAGCTGGACCCATTTTGAAGGCACTTAGGTAGCACCAAGGGAAAATAGCATTGGAAACCCTTCTGGGCCGATCCTCACTTTAGGGAAGGCTTTGGGCATGGAGCTTTCCAGATCCTCATGGGTCTGCACTCTGCAGCTCTGCTCTGCCTGAATTCCCTTATCCGGGGAAGGTGCCTTGGAAAGAAGAACCCCTCAGTATGACCAAGAGGAAGCGGTACACAACCCAGGGGCAGTCAGGCCCAGAGGTGACCGAGCAAGGCTTCCCACCTGGAAGAAGAGGGAAGGCGACTGCACCGGCACCCAGGAGTCCCTTACCCAGCTGCCACGGGGGCTTGGGCAGGCTTGAGGCAGAACCCAGGGACCTGGGAAGGGGATCACTCATAGATATGGGGTTCTTTGTTGGAAGGCATGCACAGGCAGAGGACCTTCCTAATGGAGAAGGGCCTGGGCCATGCACTGGGAACCGGACAGAGCTGTGTTGTCAGCTGTGAGGCAGGCAGTGGCCAGGAGACAAGGTTACACTCCCAAATTCACAGACTGAAGTCCAAAATCAGCTTCTCCTGTTTTAGTTGCGTGACTTTGGACAAATTACTCAACTCCTCTGAACCTTAGTTTCCTCATATATAAAAAAGACATTGTAATGTTGGCCTCTCAGAATCGTTGGGAGGTTTAAGTCAGATAAGGAGTGGGAAAACACTGACAGATAATGGAAGCACAATGGAATATAGATACATTATAATCTTTATTGCAGGTGTTTATTGAGCATTTACAATGTGCCAGACACTGGGTTAAGTGCTACATATATATTATGTTGTTTAAGCCTTCTAGGTACATACTGTTATAATCCTGATTTTACAGCTGACACAATTGAAGCCCAGAAGAGCTAAGTTACATGCCCAGCAGCACACGGATAGAAGGTAGTGGAGCCAGAATCTGAACCCAGACAGTCTGGGTACAGAAAATATTTCCCACTCTGCAAACACTGGTTTGAGAAAGTGGCAGTAAAGCAGAGAGGCACATTAACGCTAAGCCCGCCAAGCTCACTGGGAGGGTGGGCTATGTATGCTGTCACAGTCAACAGCCCCTCCTGAGGTCAGTCTAACAAGCATAATCCTTTGAGTGCAATTTGTACAGTCTGCCTGAGACAGAGAAAGAGCTAGAAATACTCCCAGGGGATCCACCCAGTCCTCACTGGGGATAGTGTATGACCCCAGCTGGATGGCAGCAGCCAGAGGGACATGTGTCAGCAGCTGAGATGACAGTGGTATGCTCTGGGCTGACTCCTGGAACAGGCGTCTCCCTCCAGACCCTTAGGCCAAGCACTGTAACACAGAGACAGCGTGCACAGTGCTTGCAAACCCAGAAGTGGGGTCCCGCCCTCCACAGCCAGCAGCATCCTCACAGAAGTCCATCTGGCCTGGTTGGTACAACAGCCCTTGGCAATCCATTGGCCAAGGCCCCTAAGTGGAGATTAACTTGTGGGAAAGGGATTTACCCAGATGGGATTTGATGGGCAAACCCAGCCCACTCTGAGTGATCTTTGGAAGAATGACCTTTACAGTACCTTTCCCTGCCTGGCCACAGCAGGCACCGCTCAAAGCTCTCTTAAATGGAACTGCTCCAGTAAAAAAAAAAAAAAAAAGTCCTGAAGGTTTCAGTATTCTGTTCTTGGGCAGAAGGGAAGACATGGGGAGAGGAGCACCAAGTTGATTGTAAAGGGTCTGACATGAACCTCAGAGATGGATTATAGACCTGGGTTAAATCAAAGTGATGGGGAAGACTTAAGTCAACATGAGACTGTAGTGCAGAGAATGGGAGGGAACGTTATGCCCCAGCCCCCAATTCCATCTGGGTCATTAAATTCAGTATAAAAACTATATCCCATGAATGAAATTGCCCCTTAGCCAGTAACTTACAGACCGGCCCTGAAACCCAGCACTGCTGGCTGAGAAGGACAAAAATCAGTCTTAAAACTGTTGAAGAAGAAGACAGAGGAGGAAGGGAAGGAAGGAGCAGGGGTGGGAGGGAGGGAAAGAGGCAGGAAAGAAGAGAACACAACAGCTCCTATTTTAAAGTCAAATACTGGATGAAGAAATGTTATATCCAATGTTGGTCTGTGTGTAATAGGAGCATTTTATTCTATTGCTTAGGATTTGAATGAAATCTATTGTTTTAAAATAATGCTTTCAGACTTTCAGGCAAGTCGGTTCTTCACCATGTAGCTTTAACTCTTGTAATGGAAGTTAAAGGAAAAAAAAGAGTTTAAAATTAAACATAAATGATGAAAACCTCAAAATTTTCAAGTCAAATTTCATTAACTGATAAAGGTCTACCCTGAGCCCTGGGCAAGGGCAGTGGAAGAGATTTGGTTAATTTGTAAGATTAAAGGCATTTTGAATTATTGAGGCCACATTAGAAGGATACTCTGTAGCTTGAATGACATACGAAGGTCAAGAGACTGAAGAGCTGTGTCCTTATCCAAAAACTCCCAGTTAACCTTTCAGACAGGAAAAATTCAAGCTACTGTGGCCTTGAACTTCAATGACTGATACACAAGAAACAGACAATATAAATTGGTAATCTACCTGTTTATACATAGATTTATCTTTCCTTTGGTTAAGGAATCTGACCAGTGGAGTCTTGAATATTTTAAGGTGTTCTGTATAAGGTAATGTGTTATCTTGACAGTTTATTAGCAGCAAAGTCAAGAAGGTCAAAACTGAAAACTCCTTGTATAATTTTATTTCTACCCTGCGTACATCTTAATAAAAGGTGTCTGTTGCAACAATAAACAGAAAACAATCTGCATTTGCAGATGCATAAGAGGTGCTTTTCAAATATATTATAAGCAGAGAATGACATAAGTGTTTCTGTTTGCTAAAGCTGCCAGAATGCAGTATACAAGAAATAGGTTGGCTTTTACAATGGCAATTAGCTTACAAATTTACAGTTATAAGGCCATGAAAATGTACAAATTAAGGCATCAGCAGGACCAATACCTTCTCTGAAGAAAGGTTGCTGGCATCCGGGGTTCTTCTCTCAGATAGCAAGGCACATGGCTGGCATCTGCTGGTCCTTCGCCCCTGGATCTCATTGCTTTCAGCTTCTGGCTCCAGTGGCCTCCTCTTTGGGCTTCTGTGTGTCCTCTTTTAGCATCTCTGGGGCTTTTCTCTTCAAGCTCTCTGAGTGTTTCTCTCTGAGCTCTCTGTGTGTTTCTCTCTGAGATTTCTTGGCTTTTTCTGTCTTTTATCCTCATAAAAGACTCCAGTAAAGGATTAAGACCCACCTTGAATGAGCTGGGTCACATCTCAATTGAAACAGCCTAATCAAAAGGTCCCATCCACAGTAGGTCTACATTCATAGGAATGAATGGGCCTTTTCTGGGGTACTTAACAGCTTCAAACCAGCACAATAAACTTATTGAGATCAGAGTTACTCAACACTATTTGAAACTTGACAAAACACAAATTGTTCTGTTTTTTCTCTTCACTAACCAGAAAGTGAATAGCAAGTTTCATGGGAAAAAAACCTAAACTAATTAAACTATAGTAATTTTGTTACTGTTATTAATAATAAGATACACAATTCTTTAGTTTCTAATGTTTTCCCATAGTTCATTCATCAGAGCTTCTTTGGTTGAAGATGTACATTAGGGGCAGGGTAACATTAAGTGTTCCATCCCCTCATTCCCCAAATTCCGCATGGAATTTGAATATCCATAGCCATATATTGTCTGATTTTATTCTCAATGTTGCCATCACGGATGCTATGGTTGTCTTCCCAACATTCATTCCTCCTTCTCTAGGCAGCCACCAAGATTTTCTTTCTGGAATCCATACCCAGCCCACTGTAGCCCATGATCTTCAGAAAATGCTCATGCCACGCTCATGTCTACAACATGAGACTTGTAGGAAAAGATGTGTTTTCCTGACCCCAGGTCACTGTTACTGGTTCAAGGGTAGGGATATGATGCAATTTGTGCCAACAAGACTGGACACTGGAGTTTTTTAAGAGTCTGTAAGAGAGAAGCTTCCTCTCTCTCCCAAAAGACTCCCAGTTGGGGTTCCCATATATACACACTCTAAATGTAGACGAGGAAGCAGATGACCGTCAAGTTCTGACAGCCATGAGCAGCGATTCTCAGGATGAGGCTGGCACCAGCAAAGGCAGGAAGGACAGAAATGAAAATAAACATGATCCCTGATGACACTGTAGTCTGCTAAATCACACCAACCCTGAAGCCCACCCTAGCTCTAGCCTTCCAATCACACATTGATTTGATTTGGATTTTCTGTTACTTGTATCTGATCTCACCCTAACAGATATAGTTGCTATGTGTCTATATATCCATTTTAGAGATAAGAAAGTTGAAGTTCTACAATCTTATGTGACACAGAGCACACAGCTAGTAAGTGATTAAACAAGGCACCTACCCACTTGTCACCTGGCCATAAACCCATCAAACAGCTCCTTTATATCATCCATTATATCAAGTGTGAGGACAAGCTGGCAAAAGTATATGGAAGAATATTATTCTTATTAGACAGGCTATAAAATATATTAAAACAGAAGTCCTAGATCAATTATTTAATACCAGTTATCAACACTGAACTAGGCAGTGTAGAAAATTAAACAGAGCTTTGCCCTCCAGGATCTTGTTTTCTAATGGGGGAGAGAGCAGGTGGTGAGCCTCCCTCCCTCTGCTACTTCTTTCAACAACTGCAGTCCTCTCCCATGGCCTGATGTGAGGTCACTTCTATGGCCTAAACGTCCTAAACGATTGTCATAAATGATGTGGGCGTCGTAAATGATTATGAGTGAGTCACAAGTCTTCCCATAGTCACAGGAGAAAGTACCCAGGTTGGTTTAAAGATCAATCAGATAAAATCTGGTCCCAACAGGAGGAACAGAGAAAAACAGTTAGAAAAAGGAAAAATGACTTGTTCTCTGAAGATGTATCTCAAGTTACTAAAGGAGTAAATGCAACTTGAACCAAAGGAGAAAAAATTCAACCTGTCTAGAGTAAAAACAAAGGTCCATTATTATTTTCAAATTAACATTATTTTTATTAAAAATAATTTCAGGTACTGTGAACAATCGAATGTACGATTTGTTTTGTATGACTGCGTAGTATGTGAATATATCTTAATAAAATGAATATAAAAAAAAAACCAAACGATACAAAAAAGCTCAAGGAAAAAGAGAAAAATCATCTCTTATTCCACCACCCTGAGAAAATCACTAGTATCCATAAAAAAAAATAATAATAATAATAATTTCAGACTGATAGGGAGGAGAAGGAGCTAGGCAGATGTAGCCAAAGAAGGGCTCATGCCCTTCCTCACACCCTGAAACTCTGACTGCTCACCTCTCTAAATTTCCATGTAGTGAGAGGGTCAAGAATAGGCTTACGAATCTTAGTTTCATGTCAGACAGACCTGGATCCAAAGCTCATCCCAACATTTGCTAACTATATGACTGGACAAAATTACTAAACTTCTTTAAAACTATTTCCTCATCTACAAAATAGGCTTTTATAAGGATTAAATAAGATAATACATGTAAAGTGTCTAAGTTCAATAAATTGAAGATACTATTATTCATCATAAGTCAATTATCGTTCAAAACTTTGTCGAGTTACTGTATTAGGTTATTTTCTTGAGGTAGAGTAGGAACATGTTGGAAATAAAGTAATTATCTTAGGTTAGTTGTTTTTTTTCTTACTGTCTTGTTATGGTTTGTTTGAAATGTTTTTTTTTTTTATTGTGTGCTTTTTTAAAATTTTTTTTTATATAGTTAAAAAAGTTAATTAAAAAAAAAAAAAACTTTGTCGAGATTCCAAATTGTTGGCAAAGGCTTTTCCTTATTTCCCATAAACACTGATAATCTGACCCTTGGCAGCTGCTGGAGAAGTCATTACCATGAGGCTCTCCTAAGTTCTCTGGCCACAAACTCCAGAAATCTCTGCAACATTAGCTCTTCCCATTCCAGGCCCCATCCGTCTTAAATGGCTTTGCCATCTCTCAGCAAGGCTGAGGCTCATGACTCCACATCACTGCATTGTTTTCTGGGTTTGTGGACATTTACTCAGCCTGTCCCAGGAAAATGTGACCTCTGGTGTCCAAAACCAGCATCCTGGGGAAGGTGTGGGTCTTTGTTGGAATAAATGTCTGTATAAAGGAGGATCCATGTGATTCTTTTCCACAGAGGGCCTGGGTAACTGAGAAAGTATGAATGCTTATGCCTTTGTCTATACTCTGTCTGCTAAGACTGTCAATCTCAAGGATTCCTACACTGACCTTGTCAGAAAATCCTTAGTAGAACTCCACATACAAGCTCAGGTAAGGTCCATCAGTTGGGATGCAATCAGGAGACAGAAAGCACAAATTTATTTGAACAAAGAGAATTTAATACAAAAATTTATAAAAAGTTATTAACCAGGAAACTGGAAGAATAAAAGAACATTAAGGGATCACAAAAGGGAGCACCTAGTGGAAACAGCTATCACCCTTACAGCTTGGAATAACAAAGGGAAAAATTTGGAATTATAAAAAGTTAGAGAAAGAAAAAAAGAGAGAGACTTCTGAGGAGGGGATACTTGCTGACTAGGGCTGTTTTCCCTGGGTGGGTGCAATAAGCCATTTCTGCAGATATTAGGAAAACTGCAAACACAATTCAGCTGCTACAGAAAGGAATTGCTGCTGCCAGAGTAAAGAAGCTTTGCTGGATGACACTCAAAACAACAGAAAGCAAGCAGAAAGGAGATGGCAGGGCAAGATGGTGGAGTGTTGAGGTGTGGGTTTTAGTTACTCCTCCAAAGCAGTAGGTAGAAAGCCAGGAACTCCGTGGACTGGACACCACAGAGCAATTTGACTTTGGTCATACTTCATACAACACTCACAAACAGATCAGAGAAATCTGTAAGTTTTCATGGCCAGGGGACCTGTGCCCTTCCCTGCCAGGCACAGTCCTGTGGGAGGAGGGGCTGTTGGTGCTGGGAACAAGGAGGGAGAACTGCAGTTGCAGCTCTGATTGAAAACTCAGGCTGCTGATCAAAAACTCCAAACATAGATAGACTGAGACCAGACACCAGAGAATCTGGGAGCAGTCAGCCCGGCGGAGAGGAGATAGGGCTGGCAAAACCAGCAAAAATAAATAAATAAATAAACCCAAAAATGAAAACAGAGACTTTTTGGAGTTCCAATGAACATAATACCAAGAAGGGCAGAGCTCAAACAGAATCAGGAGCATATGCAAATCCAGAGTGCAAGGACCCTTGTCTGAAGAGCTGGTTTCTCTGCTTTCTTGATTGTTCCTTAATGGCCCTAAACTCCTTGTCTCTTAGCATTTCGATAGCCCATTAGATCTGCAAGGAGGGCCCTTCTTTCTCTTTTTCTTTTTCTTTTGTTTTATCTTTTTCTCTTTTTCTAAAACAATTACTCTAAGAAGCCCATTACAGAAAGCCTCAAAGACTTGCAATTTGGGCCTAGGCAAGAACAGAGCTAAGATAGCTCTGAGGGAGAAAGCAATAAGTCTGGTGGCTGAGAAAATTTGCTAAACACCATAACTTCCCAAGAAACGGGGGGCATCCCCTTACAGCCATCTTCCAATGGGCTGGGAACGCTCCTACCTGGCACCAGGGCCACAGCTCAGAGCTGCACCAAACAATACAATGTGACAGGAAGTGTTTCCAGCAACACACACACGCCACAATATCTGGTATGGACAGTAGCCGTTCATGCACCCACAGCTAATTGTCCCAGAGCTAGAAAGGCAGAGCTCTGTGAAAAGGGGGATATTGACAGGCCCTACTCAGCCATCCTTTCAGCAGGCTGGGAATGCCCTACATGGCCCTGCAGCCCAGAACCTCCCTTGGGGGATGACGCTCACCTGTGACATAGCACAGTCTTCTCTCAGCAGAGGCCCTAGGAGGGCACGGCTTGGAAGAGGGACCCACTTGCAAGTCCCAGGGACCATACACCAATACCAAGGACTTGTGGGTCAGTGGCAGAGACAAACTGCGGTGAGACTGAAATGAAGGATTAGACTATTGCAACAGATTTAAATCTCCAGGAACACCTGGGAAATTTGATTATTAAAGCCACCCTCCCTCCCTACTGCTCAGACACATGCCCCACATTCAGTGCAGGCAGCACCAACCACACATGCAAACTTGGTGCACCAATTGGACCCCCCACAAGACTCAGACCCCCACTCACCACAAAGATAAAGTTGGGGAGAACTGGATTGAGGGGAATAGGTGGCTCATGGATGCCACTTGCTGGTTAGTTAGAGAAAGTGTACTCCACCAAGCTGTAGCTCTGACAAATTAGATATTAGGGCTTGAATCAGCCTAAGTATCCTAAAAGAATCCTATCAAGTTAAGCAAATGCCAAGAGGCCAAAAACAACAGAAAATTTTAAAACCTATGAAAAAAACAAACAATATGGATAACCCAAACCCAAACATCCAAATCAAAAGATCAGAGAGACATAGTACTGGGAGCAATTAATCAAAGAACTAAAGACAAACAATGAAAGCATGGCACAGGATATAAAGGACATGAAGAAGACCCTAGAAGAGCATGAAGAAGAAATTGCAAGACTAAATAAAAAAACACACAATCTTATGGAAATAAAAGAAACTGTCGACCAAATTAAAAAGATTCTGGATACTCATAGTACAAGACTAGAGGAAGCTGAATAGCAAATCAGTGACCTCTGAAAAAGTTGAAATGCACCTCAGGGACATGATAGATAATATAAAATGTCCAAATATAAGAGTCATTGGTGTTCCAGAAGGGGAAGAGAAGGGTAAAGGTCTAGGAAGTGTATTCAAATAAATCATTGGGAAAAATTTCTAAAACCTTCCAAACAACATGAATACACAAATCATAAATGCCCAGTGAACTCCAAATAGAATAAATCCAAATAAACCCACTCCAAGACATAGTCTGATCAGATTGTCAAATACTGAAGGGAAGGAACAAGTTCTGAAAACAGCAAGAGAAAAGAAATTCACCACTTACAAAGAAAAAAGCTTCAGACTAAGCAGTGACTACTCAGTGGCCACCACTGAGGTGAGAAAGCAGTGGCATGACATATTTAAAATTCTGAAAGAGAAAAATTGCCAACCAAGAATTCTGAATCCAGCAAAGCTCTCCTTCAAATGTTAGGGAGAGCTTAAATGTTTTACAGGCAAACAAATGCTGAGAGAATTTGCTAACAAGAGACCTGCCCTATTTGAGATACCAAAGGGAGCCCTACTGACAGAGAAACTAAGACAGGAGAGAGAGATGTGGAGAAAGGTTCAATACTAAAGACATTCAGTATGGGAACATTAAAGAACATTAAGAGAGAAAGGGAAAAAAATATATCTGACAAACATAAACCAAAGGTTAGGATAACTGATTCAAGAAATGCCTTCACAGTAATAATGTTGAATGCAAATGGATTAAACACCCGAATTGAAAGATATAGATTGGAAGAAAGGATCAAAAAATATGAACCATCCATATGTTGCATACAAGAGACTCATCTTAGACACAGGGATACAAAGAAAGTGAGAGTGAAAGGATGGGGAAAAAATATTTCATGAAAGATACAGCCAAAAGAAAGCAGGAGTAGAAATATTAATCTCAGATAAAATAGACTTTAAATGCAAGGATGTTACAAGAGACAAAGAAGGCCACTGCATACTAATAAAAGGGGCAATTCAACAAGAAGAAATAACAATCAGAAGTGTTTATGCACCCAATCAAGGTGCCCCAAAATAAATGAGAAAAACACTGGCAAAACTAAAGGAAGCAATTGATGTTTCCACAAAAATTGTGGGATAATTCAACACATCACTCTCTCCTATAGATAGATCAACCAGACAGAAGACCAGTGAGGAAACTGAAAACCTAAACAATATGATAAATGAATTTGATTTAACAGACATATATAGAACATTACATAAATCACCAGGATACACATTCTTTTCTAGTGCTCACAGAACTTTCTCCAGAATAGATCACATGCTGGGACATAAAAAAAGCCTCAATAAATGTTTAAAAACTGGGATTATTCAAAGCACATTCTATGACCACAATGGAATACAATTAGAAGTCAATAACCATCAGAGACAGAAAATTCGCAAATACGTGCAGGGTAAACAACACACTCCTAAACAATCAGTAGGTTAAAGAAGAAATAGGAAGAGAAATTGCTAAATATACAGAGACAAGTGAAAATGAGAACACAACATATCAAAACCTATGGGATGCAGCAAAAGCAGTACTGAGGGAGAAATTTATAGGACTAAATGCATACATCAAAAAGGAAGAAAGAACTAAAATCAAAGAACTAATGGATCAACTGAAGAAGCTAGAAAATAAACAGAAAACCAATCCTAAACCAAGTAGAAGAAAAGAAATAACAAGGATTAAAGCAGAAATAAATGACATAGAGAACAAAAAACAATAGAATAAATAACATCAAAAGTTGGTTCTTTGAGAAGATCAGTAAGATTGATAAGCTCCTAGTCAGACTGACAAAATTGAAAAGAGAGAAGACCCATATAAACAAAATAATGAATGAGAAAAGTGATGTTACTGCAGATCCGAAGAAATTTTAAAAATTATAAGAGGATACTATGAACAACTGTATGCTGACAAACTGTATAATGTAGAGGAAATGGACAATTTCCTGGGAACATATGAACAATGCTAGACTGACCAGAGGAGAAACAGAAGACCTAAACCAACCAATCACAAGCAAAGAGATCAAATCAGTCATTAAAAAACTTCCCACAAATAAATGCCCAGGGCCAGATGGCTTCACAGGAGAATTCTACCAAACTTTCAAAAAAGAACTGTCACTGATCTTACTCAAACTCTTTCAAAACATTGAAGAAAATGGAATACTAACGAACACATTTTATGAAGCTAACATCAATCTAATACCAAAACCAGGCAAACATGCTACAAAAAAAGGAAAATTACAGGCCAATCTCCCTATATAGGTGCAAAAATTCTCAAGAAAATACTTGCAAATCAAATCCAAAGACACATTAAAAAAATCATACACCGTGAACCTGTGGTTCATTCCAGGCATGCAAGGATGGTTCAACATAAGAAAATCAATCAATGTATTACAACACATTAACAAATCAAAAGAGAAAAATTAAATGATCATCTCAATAGATGCTGAAAAAGCATTCAACAAAATCCAACATCCCTGCTTGATAAAAACAATTCAAAAGGTAGGAATTGAAGGAAACTTCCTCAATATGATAAAGAGCATATATGAAAAACCCACAGCCAGCATAGTGCTCAATGGTGAGAGGCTGAAAGCCTTCCCTCTAAGATCAGGAATGAGACAGAGATACCTGCTGTCACCACTATTATTCAACATTGTGCTAGAAGTGCCAGTCAGGGTGTGTCAGTTTGAATTTATTATGTCCACCAGAAAAAGCCATATTCTTTGATGCAGTCTTGTGGGGCAGACATTTTGGTGCTGATTAGATTTGCATGGAAATGAGCCCCACCCAACCGTAGGTGATAACTCTGATGAGGTATTTCCATGGAGGCACGGCCCCACTCATTCAGGGTGGGCCTTGATCAGTGGAGCCATATAAATGAGCTGACAGGCAGAGGGAATGCAGTGCAGCTATGAGTGATGTTTTGAAGAGGAGCTACAGCCAAGAGGGACACTTTGAAGAATGCACAGGAGCTGCAGATGAAAGACATTTCGAAGACAGCCATTGAAAGCAGACTCTTGCTCCAGAGAAGCTAAGAGAAGACAAATACCCCAAGTGCAACTAACAGTGACATTCTTGAGGAACTGCAGCCTAGAGAGGAATGTCCTGGGAGAAAACCATTTTGAAACCAGAACTTTGGAGCAGACACCAGCCACGTGCCTTCCCAGCTAACAGAGGTTTTCTGGACACCACTGGCCATCTTCCAGTGAAGGTACTGATTACTGTTGTGTTACCTTGGACACTTCATGGCCTTCAGACTGTAAGTCTGTAACCAAATAAATCCCCTTTTATAAAAGCCAATCCATCTCTGGTGTTTTGCATGCTGGCAGCATTAGCAAACCATAACACAGGGCAATCTGGCAAGACAAAGAAAGAAAAGGCATCCAAATTGGAAAGGAAGAAGTAAAACTGTCATTATTTGCAGATGATATGATCTTATATCCGGAAAATCCTGAGAAATAGACGATACCGCTGCTAGAGCTAATAAACAAATTTAGCAAAGTAGTGGGATACAAGATTAATGCACATAAGTCACTAATGTTTCTACATGCTAGAAATGAACAAACTGAAGAGACACTCAAGAGAAAGACACTATTTTCAATAGCAACTAAAAAAATCAAGTACCTAGGAATAAACTTAACCAAAGATGTAAAAGACCTATACAAAGAAAACTACATAACTCCTAAAAGAAATAGAAAGGGACCTTAAAAGATGGAAAAAAAAGTCCATGTTCATGGATAGGAAGGCTAAATGTCATTAAGATGTCAATTCTACCCAAACTCATCTACAGATTCAATGCAATCCCAATCAAAATTCCATCAATCTACTTTGCAGACTTGGAAAAGCTAGTTATCAAATTTATTTTTGAAAGGGAAGATGCCTCAAATTGCTAAAAACACTCTAAAAAAGAAAAACAAAGTGGAGGACTTACACTCCCTGACTTTGAAGCTTATTCTAAAGCCACAGTAGTAAAAACAGCATGGTACTGGCACAAAGATAGACATATTGATCAATGGAATTGAATTGAGAATTCAGAGATAAACCCCCAGATCTATGGCTGACTGATCTTTGATAAGGTCCCCAAAGCCACTGAACTGGGACGTAACAGTCTTTTCAACAAATGGGGCTGAAGGAGTTGGATATCCATATCCAAAAGAATGAAAGAGGACCCCTACTTCACACCCTACACAAAAATTAATTCAAAGTGGATCAAAGACCTCAGTATAAAAGACAGTATCATAAAACTCCTAAAAGATAATGTAGGCAAACATCTTCAAGACCTTGTATTAGGTGGCCAGTTCCTAGACCTTACACCCAAACCATGAGCAACAAAAGAAAAAATAGATAAATGAGAACTCCTCAAGCTTAGAAGTTTCTGTACCTCAATGGAATTTGTCAAAAAGGTGAAGAGGCAGCCAACTCAATGGGAAAAAAATTTTGGAAACCATGTATCTGATAAAAGATTGATATCTTGCATATATAAAGAAATCCTAAAACTCAATGACAATAGTACAGACAGACCAATTATAAAATGGGCAAAAGATATGAAAAGAGAGTCCTCTGAAGAGGAAATACGAATGTCCAAGAAACACATGAAACAATGTTCAGCTTCACTAGCTATTAGAGAGTTGCAAATTAAGACCACAATGAGATTCCATCTCACATCAATTAGAATGGCTGACATTAAACAAACAGGAAACTACAAATGTTGGAGAGGATTTGGAGAAATTGGAGCTCTTATTCATTGTTGGTGGGACTGTATAATAGTTCAGTCACTCTTGAAGACAGTCTGGCATTTCCTTAGAAAACTAGATATACAGTTACCCTTCAATCCAGCAATTGCACTTCTCGGAATGTACCCAGAAGATCTGAAAGCAGTAACATGAACAGATATCTGCACACTGATGTTCATAGCAGCATTATTTAGAATTGCCAAGAGATGGGAACAATCCAAATGTCCCCCAACAGATGAGTGAATAAATAAAATATGGTATACA
Source organism: Choloepus didactylus (assembly GCF_015220235.1). Lineage (NCBI taxonomy): Eukaryota > Metazoa > Chordata > Mammalia > Pilosa > Megalonychidae > Choloepus > Choloepus didactylus. Next base: position 84,787,920 of record NC_051307.1, read on the forward strand.
CACATGATGGAATACTACGCAGCAATAAGAAGGAACGATGTCATGAAACAAATGACAACATGGATGAACCTTGAAGACATAATGCTGAGTAAAATAAGCCAGGCACAAAAAGAGAAATATTATATGCTACCACTAATGTGAACATTGAAAAATGTAAAATAAATGGTTTATATTGTAGAATGTAGGGGAACTAGCAATAGAAAGCAATTAATGAAGAGGGAAAGATAACCCAATAAAAACAAATAAGCTATCGTGGGTAAATTTAATGTTCTGAGAATGCCCAGGAATGACTATGGTTTGCTAATTTCTGGTGGGTATGTTAGGAACAAGTTCACAGAAATGTTGCTATAGTAGGTTATTTTCTTGGGGTGGAGTAGACACATGTTGGAAGTAAAGTAGTTACTTTACGTTAGTTGTCTCTTTCTCACTCCCTTCTTACGGTTTGTTTGAAATGTGTTTTTTTTTTTATTGTATTTTTTTTAAATTTTTTTATATAGTTAATAGTTAATTTAAAAAAAATGAAAAAATATGCAGAGCCCCCTGAGGAGTTGGTGGAGAATGCAGGGGTATTGGGCTTCCCCACCTCAATGGTTGCTGATGCGCTCACAGACATAGGGGACTGGTGGTTTGATGGGCTGAGCCCTCTACCACAGGACTTGCCTTTGGGAAGACCAATGCTGCAAAGGAGAGGCTAGGCCTGCCTATGATTGTGCCCAAGAGCCTCCTCCTGAATGCCTCATTGTTGCTCAGATGTGGCCCTCTCTCTCTAGCTAAGCCAACTTGGCAGGTAAAATCACTGACCTCCCCCCTACGTGGGATCTGACACCCAGGGGAGTGAATCCCCCTAGGAATGTGGAATATGACTCCTGCAGAGGAATCTAGACCTGGTATTGTGGGATGGAGAACATCTTCTTGACCAAAAGGGGGATGGGAAAGGAAATGAAATAAGCTTCAGTGGCAGAGAGATTCCAAAAGGAGCCGAGAGGTCACTCTGGTGGGCATTCTTATGCACAAAATAGATAACCCTTTTTAGATTCTAATGAATTGGAATAACTAGCAGTAAATGCCTGAAACTATCAAACTACAACCCAGACCGTTGAATCTGGAAGATGATTGTATAAAAATGTAGCTTATGAAGGGTCACCATGTGACTGGGAAAGCCATATGGACCAGACTCCCCTTTGTCCAGTGTATGGATGGATGAGTAGAAAAATGGGGCAAAAAAAAAAAGGCACCCAGCATTCTTTTTTACTTTAATTGTTCTTTTTCACTTTAATTTTTGTTCTTCTTATTTGTGTGTGTGTGACAATGAAAATGTCAAAAATTAATTTTGGTGATGAATGCACAACTATACAATGGTACAGTGAACAATTGAATATACGCTTTTATGACTGCATGGTATGTGAATATATCTCAATAAAATTGAATTAAAAAAAAACAGAAAGAAGTATCTTTCTCATCTCAACTTATGTCTCCCTCTAGTGCTCCCTACTGGAAAGCCCTAATGGGAACCAGTTGGCAAAGCATGAATGTCATTGACAGATTACCAGCTGCAGCATCACAAGGCAGAGACTAGATAGGTGGCTTTAGAGGTGAGAGACAATACTTACTCATTTGCACAAGTCTCCTATCCAACCCCTTACCCAGAAATTTCCCACACTGGGGAATCATTGAAGGCTTTAGGGACAGCCACTATGCCTTTATCTATCTCAAAGGACCCCCAGCCCTCAGACTCAACAGCTCTGAGGAAGGCAAGGATTTTACCAGATTGATCACAGGTCCTAGGTCGCAAATCATGTTAACAATGAGAGAGACTGGGATAAATTGTCAAGTCCCCAATATCCACAAATATCTAAATGCTTTCCATGTGACCATCACCACCCCACCATCAAGTCCCCTAGGGGAAATACATACACAATGAAAAAAGTCATGAAAATTCATTGATATTTTCTCTTAGGGACCTTGGCCTGTTAATGCCTTTAGTATTGCATGTATCTCCTCATCCTTGGGCACAAAATGAGAAAGGGAAAAATGGTTCCAAGATGAGACATGAGTTTACATTAGACTAAAATTACCCTGACTGTTTCAGTATGTTAAAGCTTCCAGAATGCAATATACCAGAAATGGATTGACTTTTACAATGGGGATTTATTAACTTACAAATTACAGTTCTTAGACCATGAAAATGTCCAACTCAATGCATCAACAGGGTGATACCTGGACTCTGAAGAAAGACTGCCAGCATCTGGGACAACTCTATCACAAGGGGTAAGCACATGACTGGTGTCTGCTGGTCCTTCTTTCCTGCGTTTCATTGCTTTCAGCTTCTGTCTTCAGTGACTCCATCAGCTCCTCCAGGGGCTTTCTCTCCAAGCTTCCTGGTTTATCTCTCTCTTAGTTCTTTCTGTGTTTCTCTCCTTTATCCTCATAAAGGACTCCAGTAAAGGAGTAAGATTCACCTTGAATTGGGTGTCACATCTCAATTGAAACAACATAATCAAAAGTTCCCACCCACAATAGGTCTGCCCCCACAGGAATGGATTAAAAGAACATGGCTTTTCTGGTAAACATAACAGCTTAAACCAGCACACTGACTGTTCTTCTTTCCCCCAGTATGGCTGTCCCTCCTCAAGAGAACATTCCATAGATTATCTGAAAAGCTCAGTGCAAGACTTCATGAAGCCATCTTTCCCATCCTTGTTCTTGATCCTATAAATTCACCTACTCATCAAGAGATGAGTAGTTTAGTCCTTCAAAACAGTGCTGCCTCCAGGAGCATCTGAGATGGGTCTAAGCAGGACACTAAGGTGACCCCAACACATACTTTGTACAAGGCTATAGTCATTCCCTATTTTATTGACCACATTTTCCAGCCTAGATCACTAGAAATCATTAATCAATTAGCACTAGTGTATGAGTTCCCTTGTGTCCCCCAAAAAGATATGTTGAAGTCCTAACCTCAATAGTTGCAAATATGACCTTATTTGGATATAGTGTCTGTGCAGATGAATCAAGTTAAGATGAGGTCATATCAACTCAGGTGGGTCGTAGTCCAATGACTGGCATCCATATAAGAAGAGAGAAATGTGAACGCAGAGACACACATGGGGAATGTGATGTGACAATGGCAGTGATTGGAGTGATGCATCTACAAGCTAAGGAACACCAAAAATTGCTGGCAATGTCCATAAATGGAAGGATCCTTCCATAGAGCCTTTAAAGAGAGCGTGGCCCTGCCAACTCTTGATTTCAGACTTCTGGCATCTACAACTGTCATAGAATAAATTGCTGTTGCTTTAAGCAACCAGGTTTGTGGCTCCCTCATTACAGATGCCCTGGGAAACCAACACAATTAGGTAACATCCCATTTAACACAACGGTAATAATATAAACTGTCCCAAACTTGCCACATCCTCTAAGATGAATGTCTTCTCTTTGTCCCCAAAGTTAAATTAACTTCTGAAATATGTACATATATTTCCTTTCTATTACTTTGCTTAAAATTATTTTCTCATTTCCCTTATGACTTTTATGCAGAATCAGGTTGATTTAAAAAAAAATTCCATCAAAAGGGGTGTGTGAAAAATTGGCAACCTGGCACATGTCCTCCTTCTCCTCCTCAATCTTCATAATCTTCTGTTCCTGACCCAATCAGCTGCTGGGGCTACTGGGGCTAGCTGAGTGGCAGAAAGATTTGGGCTCAATCTTTGTCTAATGGAAAGTATTTTAGTTTCCTAGCTGCCAAAGGAAATACCATGTAATGGGTTGGCTTAAACAATGGGAATGTATGGGCTCACAGTATTGAGGCTAAGAGAAATCCATATCCAGGTGGCATCAAGGCAGTTCTTTCTTCCCAAAGACTGCTGTTCTGGGACTGGCTGCTGGCAGTCCTTGGTCCTTGACACCTCTGTCACATGGCAAGGCAGATGGCAGCCTCTCCTGGCCTCTCCTTTCTCTTACAGGTTCTGTTGACTTTCAGCTTCTGGCTACTCCCTCTGTGGCTTTCTCTCTGTCTGAATTTAATTCTGCTTATAAAGGACTCTAGTCATAGGATTAAGACCCGTCCTGACTGAGGTGGGCCACATCTTAACTGAAGCAACCTCATCAAAAGGTCCTAGACATAGATCCCAGACAATTTCATCCCCAAAGGGTAAGGTCAACTTTGGTCCCTGTGGGTCTCCTAATGTGCTAGTTTGAATATATTATGTACCCCAGAAAAGCCATGGGTATGGATGTTTTACAATGTTTGTATGGATTACTTCTGGATGTTTAGTTCTGTTCCACTGGTCTATACATCTATCTCTGACAATACTATACTGTCTTAATTAACCAACCTCTATGTTAAGTCTTAAAATTGGGTAGAGGGCAACACTAGTGAAGAATAAGAGGTAGGGGTAAGGGGTTTGGGATGTTTGGGGTCTTCATTTTTCTTTTTATTTCTTTTTCTGGAGTAATGCAAATGTTCTAAAAATGATCATGGTGATGAATACACAAATATGTGATGATACTGTGAACCATTGATTATATACTTTGGATAGATTGTATGGTGTGAATATATCTCAAAATTACATTAAAAATATTTTTTTAAAATGGTCCTACTTACAATGTGTTCATACCCACGGGAATGGTTTAGGTCTAAGAACATGTTTTTTCTAGGGTACATAGCTTAAAACCACATGTGCAGCATCAAAGAGCTTGGGATAATTGTTGGAATACCCAGAAGGAGCATGGATCCCAGACAATTTTATCCCATAAGGGAAAGGTCAACTTTGGCCCCTGTGGATCTCCTAGTGTGCTGGTTTGAATATATTATGTCCCCAAGAAAAGCCATGTTCTTTTAATCTACTTTTGTGGGGTCAAACTTACTGTGGGTAGGACTTTTTGATCAGATTGTTCCCATGGAGATGTGACCCTGCCCATTCAATGTGGGTCTTAATCACCTTTACTGGCATCCTCTATGAGAGGATAAAAAGCAGAGACATCTTGAAGAGAGTTCAGAGATGCTTAGAGACAGAAGCCCAGAGACAATTTGGAGAAAGCCATTTTGGAACCAGAACCCAGGAGAAAGATCAGCAAATGTCACTTTGTGACTTCCCGTGTGACAGAGGAAACTCAGATGTCATCAGCCTTTCCTTGGAGAAGGTATCCACCTCTTGATGCCTTAAATTAGACATTTTCATGGCCTTGGAACTGTAAATTTGTGAACCAATAAGCCCTCATTGTAAAAGCCAATCCATTTCTGGTATTTTGCATGCCAGAAGCTTTAGCAAACTGAAACAGATTTTGGTACCAGAGAAGTGGGGTTCTGCTGAGTTTGAAAATACCAAACATATTGGAAGAGCTTTTTAAATGGATAAGGGGAAGATTCTGGAAGAATTGTGAGGAGCTTGATAGAAAATGCCTAGATTGCTTTGAAGAGGCTGTTGGTAGAAATACAGACTCTAAATATACTTCTGATGAGGACTTTGACAGAAATGATGAATGTGTCATTGAAAACTGGAACAAAGCCTATCCTTGTTTTAAAGTTGCAGAGAATTTGGCAAAATTGGGTCCTGGTTTTGGATTGAAAGCAATGACCTGGGATACTTAGCTGAAGAGATTTCTAAACTAAATGTGGGAAATGCAGCCTGGCTTCTCCTTGCATCTTATAGTAAAATGCAAGAGGAAATAGATAAGCTGAGAATTGAACTCTTGAGTTCAAAGAAACCAGAAATTGATGGTCTGGAAAATTCCAGGCTTCCAGAGAGTGAGACCCCAGAAGATAGTGCCCCACATGAAGATTTAACTAAACAAAGAAACATGGCCAGCTGAAGGGTAAAGGGAACAAGGACTGGGTAGTGGAAGAAGATAGTGATAAATATGAACTACAACCACATGACCAGCTACAGAAATGAAGACTTTGATGGTATGAATATTTCCTCCTTGTTTTGTTATGAGTATGTTTACATTTGTACATTATCAAATATCTTTGTTTTCTTCTCCATCTTATGCTCTTATCATATGACATAGTTGTATTGTTCATTTCATAGTCTTTAAGCTATAGGATATCAAGTTTAAGAGTGAATGTTATCCAAGGACTTGCACCCTATTCTGGAGGGATTTAATGTATTTCCAGTTGTAAGCAGGACAGCTGAGTATTGTTAGGTGAAACTTATGTCTGTTATTGTGTTCTATTTAGAGATTAAATATGGTTCAAGGTGATGTGTATAGCTACCAAGTTGACAAGGGGTGCACTGTGATTAAGTTCATGTGTCAACTTGGCCAGGTGATGATGCCCAGTTGGTCAAGCAGACAATGGCCTAACCATTACTGCAAGGACATTCTGTGGCTGGTTAATAAATTAGAAGCCTGGTTTATTAAATCATATATCAATTGATTGCACCTGTGGCTTATTACATCTATGACCAACTTAGAGAGTGTCATCCACAATGAGAGAATCCAGTCAGTTGAAGACTTTTAAGGAGGAAGAGAGAATTTTTTATTTTTTCTTCAGCCAGTCAGCCTCTCTTGGGGAGTTCATTGAAGATATTCATCAGAGTTTCCAGCTTGTGGCCTGCCCTACAGAATTTGGACTCATGCAACCCCACAGTTGCATGAGACACTTGTACAAAATCTCATATTTACAGATATCTCCTGTTGGTTCTATTTCCCTAAAGAATCCTGACTAATACACTTAGGTCCCCAAAAAGCTATGAGTACTGAATTCTGAGTTTGAGGTCTCCCTGTTCCTCAGATGAGGAGAATGTGTGGATATGAGTGAGAGGTAAAACTTCTCCAGGGATTCCAGCCTACTGTTTCCACTCTACCATTCCATGTGATAGAGATCCCTCACTCCCATCAGGACTGGAGCCACTTGGGGTATTCCAACAATGAGAACTAAGTTTCAGTAACACACAAAGAAAATAACAACACATCTAGCTGTTCCAGAAAGGCAAGAACAAACAAAACAGGCACAGTGAAGTGCTTCCAGAGGAGACAAATTACAACTGCCAGAAGTATGTCAGTAGCACTTCACAAAATTCAAGCACAGTACATATTTTGAACAAAAAATCATTTTGAACTAAAAAAACATTTTGAACTAAAAATCCTTTACTTTCAAACTAAATATCTCAGTAAATTACTTGACAGAGAAGTAGTCAACATTGAGACCTAAATTAGTGTTCTAGAACACCAACTAGAAATACCATCTCAAAACACAGAAAAGGAAATTGTGAGGGAAAAGATAAAAAGGTTGGAGGATATAGTCAGGAGAACTAACATCTCAATAATAGGAGCTCTAGAAATCACAAAAAGAAAAAAAGGAAGAAAGGAAAAATTAAACATATAAATAATAGAGAATGTTCTGAAAGGAAGACAAATACAAGTTTTTAGAGTAACAGTGCACACTAAATTCTAGGCAGGTTTGACTGAAAAAGATATACTCCCAAGCACATCATGTTAAAATTCCTAAACTTCAAGGATAGCAAAAATATGAGTTTCTAACAGAAAGAATAAATTATCAACTAATGACTGGTACAGAATTTCTTGTCCAGAATATTGGATACTAGAAGATGTTGGATTATTGTCTACAAATGACTGAGAGAAGTAGATTTCAACCCAAGAATTCTATATCCAACCTGGACATCACTTAATTGCCATAAGGAAAAAACATTTGCAGATATGCACATTTTCAGAGAGTATGTCACCCACATGCCTCAGCAGAAGAAAATGTCACAATAAAGTATTCTAACCAAACAACAAACAATTCAGAACTGAAAACTCACAATGTAATTTAGTTAAGAGGAGAGGAAAGAGTGGTGAGCAACAAGCTTTGCAGTCCATGTGTGTATGTCTGTGTGTGTGTGTGTGTCTGTGTGGAGAGAGAGAGAGAGACACAGACAGAGACAGAAAGGGAGAGGGAGGGAGGGAGAAATGGGTACTGATCAACTATGGAAATGAATAATATATGCACTAAATAAGGATTATTAAAACAGAAGGGCAGAAGGGGATCTAATCCAAAACAGTGCATTAGGAGAGACAAAGCAAAATTCTACCATGAAAAACACTAGATAAAACACAGAAAGTGCTCCAGAACAGCAGTTCCAGGGTTCCAATGTCTGGGCAGGGACTTCTACACCCATAGTGAGTGTGTACTTGGAGAAGCTGAGAGGCTGTGTTTAGAGATAAGTGAGTGTTTGTCCCAGAATGCCACCAGGGACTGGGTGGCTGTATCCAGCTGACTGCTGAGGCGGAGCAGAATTCCATGCCCCAGGCACTCTCCTCAGTACCTGGTGTGGGCTATAACCCTTCACAGACCTATTGCCAAGAGTCCCCATGCCAGGGACTGGCCATTGGAGCAGGCAAACAATTGCAGAAGGGGGTAGTTTTCTATTCCCTGTGCAGCCATCTTTGCAGCTGGTTGGGTGACACCCCTTCACAGCCCCATAGCTGCAAGCTTCCTTGAGTGAATTCAGGATTCAGCAGGCTTGAGACAGCACCCACTCTTCCTCCACAGAAGCCCCCAGTGTGCACAGCATAGAGGCAGGGTTACCCCATGGAAGTGCCAGGAGCCCTCCTCCAATCCCAGGAACTTGTGGGCCATGGAAGAGAGGGACTCTGGGGCAGTTAAGCTGGAAGGTGAGACATGCAGCTCTGCAGCCCCAGAGAACTCAACCCGCATCCCCAGAAATGGCCAGTTCCACTGCGTCCTGGAGAGGACTCCCTGATAAACTGCATAGGGCACACCTCCCACACACAGGGCTGGTGGTCCCCAGTGCACATGGAAAACTGATGCATTGATTGGACCTCCACATGGTTTGGACCCCCATTTAGTGCATATATGAAGTTGGGGATAACTGGCTTGAGGGTAAGAGGCAGCTCAGGAACACCATCTGCTTGTAGATCAGGGAAAGGGCTATCCACCAAGCTGTAAATCTGTCAAATTACAGATAAATGCTCAAATAAGCCAGTAGATCCTAAAAGAACCCTATCAAGATAAGCAAATGCCAGGAGGCCAAAAACAACAGAAAATTATAAACCATATGAAAAGGTCAGAAGATATGGATAACTGAAACATCAAATTAAAAAGCCAGAGGAGACAACAGAACTTGGAGCAATTAATCAAAGAAGTACACACAAACATCAATATCATGGCTCAGGATATAAAGGATATGAAGACCCTAGAAGAGCATAAAGAAGAATTTGCAAGAGTAAATTTAAAAATAGAAGATCTCATGGAAATAAAAAAATACTGTTGATAAAATTAAAAAGAATCCTGAGGCATATAACACCAGATTTGAAGAGGTAGAGGAATGAGTTAGTGAAATCAAGGATAGCATGATTGAAAGTGAAAGCACAAAAGAATGAATAGTGAAAAAAAATAGAAAAATTTGAAATGGATCTCAGGGAAATCATGGGCAACATGAAGCACCCAAATATAAGAATCATTGGTGTTCCAGAAGGGGAAGAGAAGAGTAAAGGGCTAGGAAGAGTATTCAAAGAAATCATTGGAGAAAACATCCCAACCCTTCTAAAAACACAAATATGCAAATCAAAGAAGTCCAACAAACTCCAAATACAATAAATCCAAATAAACTCACTCCAAGATATATTCTGATCAGATTGTCAAATGCTGAAGAGAAGGAGAAAGTTTTGAAAGCAGCAAGAGTGAAGCAATTCACCACATACAAGGGAAACAACATAAGACTAAATACTGACTACTCAGTAGACAACATGGATTTGAGAAGGCAGTGGTATGACATATTTAAAATTCTGAAAGAGAAAAAATGCCAGCCAAGAATTCTTTATCCAACAAAGCTCTCCTTCAGATTTGAGGGAGAGCTTAAAATATTCACAGACAAACAAATGCTGAGAGAATTTGTTAACAAGAGACCTGCCCTACAAGAGATACTAAAGGGAGACCTACTGGCAGAGAAAAAAAGAAAGGGGAGAGAGGTATGGAGAAGGGCTCAGAACTAAAGAATTCTGGTAAGGGTATATTAAAGGAAATGAAGAGGGAGAGGGAAAAAATATATCTGACAAATAAAAACCAAAGGATATGATGGCTGATTAAAGAAATGCCTTCACAGTAATAGCATTGAATATGAATGGATTAAACTCCCCAATTAAAAGATATAGATTGGCAGAATGGATTTAGAAATATGAACCATCAATATGTTGCTTTCAAGAGACTCATCTTAGACCCAGAGATGCATAGAAATTGAAAGTGAAAGGATGGAAAAAAATATTCCATGCAAGATACAGCCAAAAGAAAGGAGTAGTAGCAATATTAATCTCAGATAAAATAGATTTTAAGTGCAAGGATGTTGTAAGAGACAAAGAAGGTCACTATATACTAATAAAAAGGGGCAATTCAACAAGAAGAAATAACAATCATAAATGTTGCACCCAGTCCAGACCAGCAATGGCTTTGTCTATAAAGATCTTGCAAAAGTTCTCTTGGCTTTGCATGAAGCACACAGGGGTCAAAGCCATCAGACAATAGGGCTCTCCACAAATCCTTTCTGCTTAACTCCTTTTCCAATCTTGGTTTGTCTGAAATGGCAGCTGAGTTCCATGTTTGGTTACATCCTCACATTAGGCTGCAGCTTCTGGGATTCCACCACCTGGAAGCCCATAATTTTCCAAGCCATCAGCTTCTGGTTTCTTTGAACCCTAGAATTCAGTTCTAAGTTTATCTCTGCCTGCTTGCATTTTACTATAAGCTGCAAGGAGAAGCCAGGGTACATCCTCCACACATAGTCTGGAGATCTCCTCAGTTAAGTTTTCCAGGTTGTTGCTTTCAAATTCTTCCTTCCATCTGACACCAGGACTCAATTTTGCCAAATTCTCTGCCACTATAAAACAAGGATTGTCTTTCTTCCAGTTCACAACACATTCATCATTTCTGTTCAAGACCTCGTCAGAAATATCTTTAGAGTCCATATTTCCACAAACAGTCTCTTCAAAGAAGTTTAGGCCTTTTCTATCAAGCTCCTCACAATTCTTCCAGAATCTTCCCCTTATCCATTTAAAAAGCTGTTCCAACATGTTTGGTATTTGCAAACTCAGCAGCAAAAGCACCCCACTCCTGGTACCAAAATCTGTTCTAGTTTGCTAATGCTGCTGGAATGCAAAACACCAGAGATGAATTGGCTTTTATAATGGGGGTTTATTTGGTTACACAGTTACAGACTTAAGGCCATAAAGTTTCCAAGGTAACACATCAGCAATCGGATACCTTCACTGGAGGATGGCCAGTGGTGTCTGGAAAACCTCTGTTAGCTGGGAAGGCATGTGGCTGGCATCTGCTCCGAAGTTCTGGTTTCAAAATGGCTTTCTCCCAGGAAGTTCCTCTCTAGGCTGCAGTTCCTCAAAAATGTCACTCTTAGTCGCACTTGGGGTATTTGTCATCTCTTAGCTTCTCCAGAGCAAGAGTCTGCTTTCAATGGCCATCTCCAAAATGTCTCTCATCTGCCGCTCCTGTGCTTTCTTCAAAGTGTCCCTCTTGGCTTCAAAAAGTCACTCTCAGCTGCACTGAGTTCCTTCTGTTTGTCAGCCCATTTATATGGCTCCACTGATCAAGGCCCACCTGAATGGGTGGAGCCACACCTCCATGGAAATTATCTCATCAGTGTTATCACCTACAGTTGGGTGGGGCACATTTCCATGCAAACAACTTAACCCAAATGTTTCAACTTAATCCCCACCAATATGTCTGCCCCACAAGATTGCATCAAAGATAATGGCATTTGGGGGGACATAATACATTCAAACCAGGACACACCCAATCAAGGTGCTCCTAAATACATGAGACAAATGTTGGCAAAACTGAAGGAATCCATAGATGTTTCCACAATAATTGTGGGAGACTTCAATACCTCAATCTCTCCTATAGACAGATCAACCAGAAAGGGAACCAGCAAGGACATTGAGAACCTAAACAATGTGACAAACAAATTGTACCTAACAGACATATATAGAGCATTCCATCCCAAATTACCAGAATATACATTCTTCTCTAGTGCTAATGGAACTTTCTCCAGAATAGATCATATGCTGGGGCATAAAACAAGCTTCAATAAATTTAAAGAAATTGAAGTTATTCAAAGCCCATTCTCTGACCACAATGGAACGCAATTAGAAGTCAATAATCATAAAAGGTCTAGAACATTCACAAATATCTGGAGGTTAAACAACACACTTCTAAACAATCAGTGGGTCAAAGAAGGTATTGTGAGGGAACTTGCTAATTGTCTACAGATGAATGAAAACAGGAACACAACATGTCAAAACTTAAAGGATGCAGTGAAAGTGGTATTGAGTGGGGAATTTATAGCTCCAAATGCATGCATTAGAAAGGAAGAAGGAGCTAAAATCAAAGAACTAATGGAATAACTGAAGAAGCTAGAAAATGATCAGCAAACTAATCATAAAGAAAGCAGAAGAAAATAGTAACAAGGATTAAAGCAGAAATAAATGACATGGGGAACAAAAAACCAGTAGAGAAAAACCAAAAGTCAGTTCTTTGAGAAGATCAACAAGAATGACAAACCCAAAGTCAAAAAGAGAGAAGACCCAAATAAAATTTAAAAAGGAGAGAGGGGACATTACTGTGAATCCTGAAGAAATGTAAAAAATCATAAAGAGGATACTATAAACAACTGAATGCCAACAAACAAGATAATTGAGAGGAAATGGATAATTTCCTGGAAACACAAAACATAACCTAGACTAGCCAGAGAAGACTTTGAAGACCTCCAGAAACCAATCACAAGCAAAGAGATCCAATCAGTCATCAAAAAGCTTCCTACAAATAAGGGTCCTGGTCCAGATGGCTTCACGTGGGAATTTTACCAAACTTTCCAACAAGGACTGACACCAATCCTACTGAAGCTCTTTCAAAAAAAATTGAAGAAAATGGAAGACTACCTGACTTATTTTATGAAGCCAACATCACTCTAATACCAAAACCAGGTAAAGATGCTAAAAGAAAGGAAAACTATGGGCCAATCTCCACAATGAATATAGATGCAAAAATTCTCAAAAAAAAAAAAAAAAAAATGCTTGCAAATCAAATCCAAAGACACATTAGAAAAATCACACACCATGACCACTGGGGTTCATTCCAGGCACGCAAGGGAGATTCAACATAAAAAAATAAATCAATGTAATACAACACATTAACAAATGAAAAGGAACAAATCAAATGATCGTCTCAATAGATGCTGAAAAAGCATTTGACAAAATTCGGCATTCTTTTTTTAATTTTTTTTTATTGAGATTGTCCACATACTGTTCCAATTTGCTAATGCTGCCACAATGCAAAACACCAGAAATTGATTGGCTTTTATAAAAGGAGGTTTATTTTGTTATGCAGCTACAGTCTTAAGGCCATAAAGTGTCCATCAAGAAAGTGTACCTTCACTGGAGAAAGGCCATTGGCATCCGGAAAACCTCTGTTAACTGGGAAGGCATGTGGCTGGCATCTGCTTGCTGCTAGGCTGCATTTCAAAATGGCATTCTCAAAAATATCTGCATCAGCTTCCAACAGCTGTCTTCAAAATGTCTGTCTCAGCTCCAGCTAGCTATGAGCTCCTTCTGTCAGAGCTTATATAGTTCTCCAGTAAACTAAAGAAGGCCCATGCTGAATGGGTGTAGCCAAGCCTCCATGGAAATTATCCAATCAGAATTATCACCTACAGTTGGGTGGGTCACATTTACACTGAAACAATATGTTGCAAACCAACCCGCAATAATACATCTGCCCCCACAAGAATGCATTATAGAATATGGCTTTTTCTGGGGGACATAAATATACAAACCAGTACACATACCATACTATTATCCTAAGTGTACAATCAATTGCCCATGGTACCATCATACAGCTGGGCATCCATCACTACAATTAATTTTTTTAATTTTTAGAACATTTTCATTACTCCAAAAAACAAAGAAAGACAAAAAAGAGGAAACTAAAATCCTCCCATGCCTCTAACAACCACCCCTCCATTATTGATTCATAGTTTTGGTATAGCATATTTGTTACTGTTGATGAAAGAATGTTAAAATACTACTAACTGTAGTATGTAGTTTGCAATAGGTATATTTTTCCCTATATGCCCTTCTATAATTAACTTCTAGTTACAGTGTCAGACATTTGTTCTAGTTCATGAAAGAGATTTCTAATATTTGTGCAGTTAATCATGGACATTGCCCACCACAGGGTTCACTGTTTTATACATTCCCATCTTCTAACCTCCAACTTTCCTTCTGGTGACATACATGACTCTGAGTCTCCCCTTTCCACTACATTCACACACCATTCAGCACTGTTAGTTATTCTCAAAATGTGCCACTGTCACCTCTGTCCATTTTCAAGCACTTAAGTTCAACCTTGTTGAACATTCTGCTCATAACAAGCAACTACTCCACATTCTTTAGCCTCATTCTATAACCTGGTAACTTATATTTCATATCTATGAGTACAAATATTACAGTTACTTCATATCAATGAAAATATATAATATTTGTCCTTATGTTTCTGACTTATTTCACTCAATATAGTGTCCTCAAGGTTTCTTCATCAACTCATTTTTTTAAGATGGTTTTGTACACACACCATAAATTCCTTCCTAAGAAAACAATCGATGGTTCCTCGTATAGTCACATATTTATGTATTCGCCAACATCAACACTATCTATACAAGGACATCTCCATTTCTTCAACAAAGAAGGAGGAAGAGTCAAAGAAGGCAGAGAGACAAAAGAAAAAGAAAAAAGGAAAAGGAAAAATGAAAAAAAATAAACATGACAGCTAGGAAGAAATAGAAGGAAAGATAGCATTAGACTAAAGTAGAATAGTCAGACAACATCACCAATGTCAAGAGAACCATATCCCTCCCTTATGTCCCCCTCGTATATGCATTTAGCTTTGGTATATTGCCTTTGTTACATTAAAGGAAGCATAATACAATGTTTCTGTTAATTATAGTTTCTAGTTTGCATTGATTGTATTTTTCCCCCAATCCCACACTATTTTTAACACCTTGCGAGGATGACATTCATTTGTTCTACCTCATGTAAAAACGCTTTGTACATTTTATCACAGTTGTTGAGCACTCTACATTTCACAAAGTTATACAGTCCCAGTTTTATCTTTCCTCTTTCTTTCTGGTGTCCAACATGCTACTGAATTTCCTCTTTAACCATACCAACAGTCATCTTTGTTCATGTACTTACATTGCTGTGCTACTATCTCCCAAAATTGTGCTTCAAATCTCTCGTTCCTTTCTTTTCCTATCTGTCTGTAGTGCTCCCTTTAGTATTTCCTGTAGAGCAGGTATCTTGCTCACAAAATCTCTCATTGTTTGTTTGTCAGAGAATATTTTAAACTCTCCCTCATATTTGAAGTACAGTTTTGCTGAATATAGGACTCTTGGTTGGAGGTTTTCCTCTTTCAGTATCTTAAATATATCACCCTACTTCCTTTTTGCCTCCATGGTTTCTATTGAGAAATCCGCACATAGTCTTATCAAGCTTCCTTTGTATGTGATGGATTGCTTTTCTCTTGCTGCTTTCAGGATTGTCTCTTTATCTTTGATGTTTGATAATCTGATTATTAAATGTCTTGGCATAGACCGATTCAGATCTATTCTGTTTATGGTGCACTGTGCTTCTTGGATCTGCAATGTTATGTTTTTCATATGAGATGGGAAATTTTCATTGATTATTTCCTCTATTATTGTTTCTGCCCCTTTCCCCTTCTCTTCTCCTTCTGGGACACCAATGACATGTACATTCATGAGTTTCATGTTGTCATTCAATCCCCAGAGACTTTGCTCACATTTTTCCATTCTTTTCCCTATCTGTTATTTTGTTGTAGGCATTCAGGTGTATTGTTCTCCAATTCCTGAGTGTTTTCTTCTGTCTCTTGAAATCTGCTGTTGTATGTCTCCATTGTGTCTTTCATCTCGTGTTGTGCCTTTCATTTCCATAGATTCTGTCAGTCGTTTTTCTCAAACTTTTGATTTCTACCTTACGCTCCCCTAGTGTTTTCATTGTATGCTTCATCTCTTTTGCCATATCTTCCCTAAACTTTATGAATTCATTTAGCATTAGTTGTTTCAATTGCTGTGTCTCAGTTTAAGGGTAAATTTGCTCCTCTGACTGAGCCATAATTTCATCTTTCTTAGTGTAGGTTGTAGTTTTCTGTTGTCTAGGCATCTGGTTTTCTTGGTTACCCAAATCAGGTTTTCCTAGACCAGAATGGGTTCAGATCTCAGAATGGGGCAATATTCAGTGCCAGGTTTCCCTAAGGGTGTGTCTTAGAAGATTGACACCCCTGTGAGACCTCTAGCTGCTGTGCTGTTCCTAACCTGCCCAGCAGACCCAGCAGATGGCATCTGTCAGCCTTCACTCCTAACTGGTGTAAGGAGGTGTGGCCCACAGTTTCTGTTTTGGCTGTTTTCCCCCAGTCTCTGGAGTCTGATTCTGAATGGGAAGCTGGTAGTAAGGTGGGCACTACCTCCTTCTTCTTAGGGAAGATACACCCCCTAGGGAGTGATCATCAGCATTTAAATAGGTTCTTTGTCTCTCTGACTCTGCTTTCTCCACCCTTGTCTGAGTCAAAGCACTGTGAACTGAAAATGGCTGAGGCTTTCTCCAATGAGCCACCAGGTTGAGAGAGAGAAAAAGGGACAGAAAGCTCCCCTTCCAGGCCAGTCCACACCACCCTCCAGCTTCACCTGCTAGCCAGAGATAGCACCTGGTCCTCTGGGCTCCTCCTCCTGGAACAGAGAAGTCCCCCAGCTCTTTAAGGTCATTCATTACTAAAAGCCTCTGTCTGCTTGTTGGAGATTTGTAGCTTGTATTGAGCAGTCCATGTTTATTAATTAAAACCCCAGTTGGAGCTGGACTGAGGTATATTTGCTTGTTCAGAGATTGCTGCTCTCTATCATAGTGAGGCTTTGCAGTTTGGGCTGCCATGGGTGGAGGGACCTCCTAGCTTGGATCTGCAGTTTTTACTTACAGATTTTATGCTGCTATCTCAGGCATTCCCCCCAATCCAGGTTGGTGTATGATGTGTGGACAATCACTGTTGTCCCCCAGAAGTTATTCCAGATTATTTACTAGTTGATCCTGATTGTTTATTTGTTGTTCTAGGTGGACTAAGTTCCTCTCCTCTCTATGCCACCATCTTCTTCCCTCAGCATCCTATTGTGATAAAAACACTTCAAAAGGTAATTGAAGGAAACTTCCTCAATATGATAAAGGGCACATGTGAAAATCCCACAGACAGCATAGTACTCAATGGCAAGAGACTGAAAGCTTTCTCTCTAAGATCAGAAATGAGACAAGGATGCCCACTCACCACTATTATTCAACATTGTGCTAGAAGTTCTAGCCAGAGCAATCTGGCAAGACAAAGAAATATAAGGCATCCAGATTGGAAAGGAAGAAGTAAAACTGTCATTATTTGCAGATGATATGTTATATTTTGAAAACCCTGAGAAACTGATGACACAGCTACTTGAGCTAATAAACAAATTTAGCAAAGTGGCAGGATACAAGATTAATGCACGTAAGTCTGCAATGTTCTTTTTTTATTATTATTTTATTTTATTTTATTCTGAAATAAAGTCACAGTTATAGGAACAGTTGCAAAAACAATACTAACCCCATACAAAGAATTCCATCATACCCTGACCCCCCTCCCCTGATAGGTCAATCCACCAACCTTAACATGCTGTCACATCACTATTTCTTTCCCTCCCTCCCTCCCTCCCTATCATCCATCATCTATTGCTCTCTTATGAACACATGAGAGTTAGCTGCATACATCCTTGAACATACACTATAATTCACATATACACTTCCCATGAACAAGAACATTCTTTTATGCAATCCCATTAAGCACAGCTAAGAAATACAAAACATTCAACAATGATACAAAGCTTGCATTCTATATTTCCTTTACCTATGTCTCAACTGTGTCCCTTTGAGCCACCTGTCCTCTATCTTCCAATTCCATCCAAGTTCATTTTGGCATTCAATCATCTTCTATTTAGACTGTCTTTTTTTTTTTTTCTTCAGTTGTGGAAACATATATACAGCCTAAATCTTCCCATTCCACCCCCTCCCCAGCCTTCCATTAGTGGGATTAATCACCATTAGAATGTTGTAATGCTCTTTCCCACCATCCATTACTAGAAATTTCCCTTCACCTCAAACAGCAACTCCACCCTCATTTCTTAACTCCCCATTGCCCCTTCCCTCATTTCTCTTAACCCAAACTCTACATTTCATCTCTTTGGTTATATTCTCTGATAATTTCTTTGTGTTTGCTGTGGAGGTTAAAGTTAACCTCTTAAATCCATATCAATCTTGTTTTTCTTTGATACCACTTTCACTTCAATAGGACACATAAACTATGTTCCTATACTCCTCCACTCCCCTACCTTTATATAGTTGTCTAAAATTACATATTTTACATTGAGTTCAAAACCACTGATTTGCCATTAGAGTTTGTGTAATTTATGTCATGTAGGAAATAAATAGTGGAGTTACAGTTCAAAAATTATTGACTTCTATTTGTATTCCATTGTGATTGGAGAATGTGCTTTGAGTATATTCAATTTTTTTTTTTTTTTAAATTTCTTGAGGCTTGTTTTATGTCCCAGCTTATGGTCCCTTCTGGAGAAAGATCCATGATCACTAGAGGAAAATGAGTGTCCTGGTGCTTTGGGATGTAAGGTACTATATATTTCTGTTAAAATTCTCTATATCTCTTTCTCCTTTCTGTTGTTTCTCTGTTGGCAGGGCTCCCTTTAGAATATGAAGTAGGGCAGGTCTTTTATTGGCAAAGTCTCTCAGCATTTGTTTGTCTGCAAAAAATTTAAGCTCTCCCTCAAATTTGAAGGAGAGTTTTGCTGGATAAAGTATTCTTGGTTAGAAATTTTTCTCTCTCTCAGAATTTTAAATATGTCATGCCACTGCCTTCTCACCTCCATGGTGGAAGCTGAGTAGTCACAACTTAATCTTATGTTGTTTCCTTTGTATGTGGTGAATTGCTTTTCTCTTGCTGCTTTCAGAACTTGCTCCTTCTCTTCAGTATTTGAGAGTCTGATCAGAATATGTCTCAGAGTGAGTTTGTTTGGATTTATTCTATTTGGAGTTCGCTGGGCTTTTATGCTTTGTGTATTTATATTGTGTAGAAGGTTGGGGAAGTTTTCCCCAACAATTTCTTTGAATACTCTTTCTAGACCTTTACCCTTCTCTTCCCCTTCTGGGACACCAATGAGTCTTAAGTTTGGATGGTTTATTTTATCTATTATTTCCCTGAGATCCATTTCAATTTTTTCAATTTTTTTCTCCATTCTTTCTTTCGTTCTTTCATTTTCTGTTCTGTGGACTTCTAGGACACTGAGATGTTGTTCAGCTTCCTCTAGTCTTGTATTGTGAATATCCAGAGTCTTTTTAATTTGGCCAACAGTTTCTTTTATTTCCATAGGATCTTCTATTTTTTTATTTACTCTTGCAATGTCTTCTTTATGCTCTTCTAGGGTCTTCTTTATGTAGCTTATATCCTGGGCCATGGTCTTCTTGATGTCCTTTAAATCCTTTGCCATGTTTTCATTCCTTGATTGTATTTCTTTGATTAATTATGTGAGGAACTTTGTTTCTTCTGATAACTTGATTTGTGTGTTTGGAGTTGGATTCTCCATATCATCTGGTTTTATCATATGCATTAAGATTTTCTGTTGTTTTTGGCCTCTTGGCATTTGCTCTGCTCGACAGGGTTCTTTCAATTTGTAAAAAAAAAAAAAAAAAATCTATCTAATTTTTCAGAAACACAGTTTGGTGACGTACACTTTCTCTAACTAACCAGCAGATGGTGTCTGTGAGTCACCTATACCTCTCAAGTCAGTTCTCCACCTTGTCCCCTCGGTATGTGGGGAAACAATTCTTTTGGGGTCCAGCCGGAGAACTCAGCCTGGGTGTATTGCTGGAGCTGTCTGCCCTGAATGCGGGGCACTTATACGGGTGGTCAGGGAGGAAGGACAGCCTCAATATTCAAATCCCCCCAGTTCCCGGAGATTCAAGGCCACTGCAAGAGTCCAAGCCTTCATTTCATTTCAGCCCCAGCCCCTCTCTCTCACTGTCCCACAAACCACCGGACTTGGCGTAGTGTCCCTGGGATCTCTGAGCGGGTCCCCCCGCCCAGCCGCGATCTTCCAGGACCTCTGCCGAGGGAATGCTGAGCTAATCATCAGTGCTCGCCATCCCTCAAGGGAAGCCCCGGGCCGCTGGGCCGAGCCGGCTCGCTTTCAGCCTGATGCAAAAATGGCTGAACGGGGCATCTCCACACCCCTCTCCTTGCACAGTTTCCCCTTCCCAGCTCCGGGACAACTGGCGGGGCTCTGGGCTGTGGGCACGGCCCCAGGCAGGAGTTTATCCAGCCTTCCCGGGAGCGAGCTGCTAGCCACGGGGTTTCATTTGGCTTCTGGCTCTTCCCTCTGTTCCCCCAGCCCCAGGGATATCTGCAGTGGGTTATCTTCCAGGCCAGATACCAAGAGGCTGGCCCAGCCCCCTCTTGCTGTGTTTTACTGCATGGTTCCTGGAAGTCCTGCAGCCGCTCCTGGGTTTTTCCCTTTTATTTATTTTTTTTTTTTTTTATTAAAAGAGCCCGTTGGTCTCCAGGCACCAAACCCTGGCTTCCCCAGATCGCCACACAGCTGCAGGACTTCCAGCCAGCTTACTCACTCGTTTCAGAATGCAGACTCCCAGTTTTGCCAAGTATACAGCCCCTAGGAACTAGCAGATCTCGTCCAGCTAGCACATCACTGTAACCGGTATTCTGGGTCACTCTCTGGTCCTTATCTAGTGTTTTCCACAGAGGTGTTCCTTAACCCTGTCTCACCTAGCCACCATCTTGGTTTCTCTGCAATGTTCTTATACACTGAAATGACCTAACTGAAGAGACACTCAAGAAAAAGATTCCATTCTCAATAGCAACTAAAAAAATCAAGTACCTAGGAATAAACTTAACCAAAGATGTAAAAGACCTCTACACAGAAAATTATATAACTGTACTAAAAGAAATAAAAGAGGACCTAAAGCGATGGAAAGATATTCCATGTACATGGACTGGAAGGCTAAACATTTTCAAGATGTCAATCCTACCCAAACTGGTCTACAGATACAATGCAATTCCAGTCCAAATTCCAAGAATCTACTTTGCAGACTTGGAAAAGCTACTCATAAAATTTATTTGGAAGAGAAATGTGCCTCAAATTGCTAAAAACATTGAAAAAAGAAAAACAAAAAGGAATTTCTTACACTTCGTGACTTTGAAGTTTACTATAAAGCCACAGCAGTCAAAACAGCATGGTATTGGCACAAAGATAGACATATTGATCAATGGAATTGAATTGAGAATTTGTAAATAGATCCCCAGATCTATGGTCAACTGATTTTTGATAAGGCCCCCAAATCCACTGAACTGGGACAGAATAGTCTCTTCAACAAATGGGGCTGGGAGAACTGGATATCCATATACAAAAGAATGAAAGAGGACCCCTACCTGACACCCTACACAAAAATTAACTCCAAGTGGATCAAAGACCTCAATATAGGAGACAGTACCATAAAAATCCTAGAAGATAATGTGGGGAACCATCTTCAAGACCCAATATTGGGAGGTCGCTTCTTAGACGTTACACCCAAAGCACAAGCAATGAAAGAAAAAATAGATAAACGGGAACTCTTCAAAATTAAAAGCTTCTGTTCCTCAAAAGAATTTGTCACAAAGGTAAAGAAGCAGCCAACTCAATGGGAGAAAATATTTGGAAACCATGTATCTGATAAGAGATTGATACCTTGCATATACAAAGAAATCCTACAATTCAATGACAATAGTACAAACAGCCCAATTATAAAATGGGCAAAAGATACCAAAAGATAGTTCTCTGAGGAGGAAATACAAATGGCTTAAAAACAGATGAAAAAAAGTCCATCTTCACTAGCTAGTAGGGAAATGCAAATCAAGACCACAATCAGATATCATCTCACACCAATAAGAATGGCTGCCATTAAACAAACAGGAAACTACAAATGCTGGAGAGGATGTGGAGAAATTTGAAACTCATATTCATTGCTGGTAGGACTGTACAATGGTACAGCCACTCTGGAAGGCAGTTTGGAAGTTCTTCAGAAAACTTGATATTGAGATCCAGCAATTTCACTTCTTGATATATACCCAGAAGATCTGAAAGCAGTGACATGAACAGGTATTTGCACAATGATGTTCATAGCTGCACTGTTCACAATTGCCAAGAGGTAGAAACAATCCAAATGTCCTTCAACAGATGAGGACAAAATGTGGTATATACACATGATGGAACACCACACAGAAATAAGAAGGAATGAGGTCGTGAAACATATGACAACATGGAAGTACCCTGAAGACAAATTGCTGAGTGAAACAAGCCAGATACAAAAGGAGAGATAGTGTAAGTTACCAGTAATTTGAACTGTGTGAAAAATGTAAAATATATGTCTCATAATGTAGAATATAGGAGACCAAGAGATAGTCAGAAGCTAGTGAAGGGGGAACGATAATCTAATATGTACAGAAACGATAATGAGGGTGATCTTAATGGTATGGGAATGGTCAGGTGTGACTATGGCTCGTTAATGGGATTACAAGTGTCAGTGATGCACTGAAGGTGAACAGGTTTTTAAATGGTTGTTTAAAGGCATGTAACCCACAGAGTAGCACCACAAACCTAAATAAGTGTTAGCATGATACAAGGTATGACACTGGTGCAGAGGGTTAACAATAGAGTGGTATGGAAAAACTACCCATTGCATATTAATAACTATATTTAAATAAGAATACCTTACCAAGCCTACACTAATACTAGGGATGAATAATTAGCAGCTGATAAGAGCTCTGGGATGTATTATGTTACGATAATTGTTTAAAGTTGAGAGTGATGATGATTGTACAACTAAGTAAAAAGTATGTAAGAAACTGACCATTTATCTTGGGATAGAATATATATTAAATGAAGTTTGGAACCCACTACATAATAAATCAAGCCCTTGACTTGAGGCTTCCTCTTGTAAAATTTATGGTTGTAAATAGGGGGCTGAGCCCTCCTATAAATGCCTAAGAGGTACCTCCAGGGAACCTCTTTTGTTGCTCAAATGTGGCCTTTCTCACTCTAAGGCCAACTCGGCAAATAAATTCATTAACCCCCACCCCCTTCATGGGACATGATTCCCAGGGGAATGAATCTCCCTGGTGATATGGGGCATGATATCCAGGAATGAGCTTGGGCCTGGCAGCAAGGTATTGAAAATGCCTACTTGACCAAAAGGGGGGAAAAAAGAACGGTAACAAGCTGAGGTCACAGTGGCTAAGGGATCCCAAATAGAGTCAAGAGGCTCTCCTGGAAGTTTTTCTTAGGCGAACTTCAGCCAGACATCACAAATGGCACAGTATGCGATGCCCTTACCAAAAGTAGTCCTCAAATACTGAAGTCCCTACCTGAAATTCTATAAAAGACGCACTCACTAAGTTTTATCTTTCAGAAATTTAAATCCACCAGAGTGCTCCTATACCAGACAAGTCCTAAAACCCAGAGGCAACAGCCTCTTTAAGATCAACTGTCAGATGTGGCCCCCTTCCCCATACTGTCAACATACCCTTTCAAAATGAACAAGTTAGGGTGCTCACTGCCTAGATACCCCGGAAGATGGAGAAAGAGATTAAGTGAAAGGAAGGGGTAACGACAAAGGTCTATGAATACTGGAAATTTATATAATTTATATATATGTGTGTGTGTATACATATATGGATTCTGGGGTGTTGGGATGGCTGGAAAGAGGTAAATGACATGGTGGAACTGTAGCCTATAGCATCCTTTGGGATTTGCTTTATAGCTGCTCACTGTGCTGTGCCTGGAAGGTCTTCACCTTTCTGTACATACCTTGTATTGCATAGTAAGGAAAGAACTGAAACTGTGGAACTGTAACCCATAACAATTTTTTAAATTACCTATATGACTGCTTGTTGAGCTGTACTACATTGAAAGATGACACCTCTCTGTATGTATGCTATATTTTACAATAATTGCAATAGCTGAAGTTGTGGGACTGTGACCCATGACATTCTTTGAAATTTGCTACTACTTGTGAAATTGTACTTTGAAAATCACCACTGTTATGTGTATATGTTAAAGTTTACAATAAAAATTTTTTTAAAAAAATAGAAGGGACAAGTTGCAGTGAAAAATATAAAACTTTAATGTTGGAAATGGGGGGAGAGGGGAGAGGATGTTAATGTGTCCCAAAGGACTCATCTGGATTGGAGCTGGGGTGTTAGGAAATGGGGAAAGTGAATGTGCTTTAAATATCATATTTTATTGGAGCAATGAGGGGAAGGAGTAGAGGAAATACAGACGGTCTTGAAGGGGGAAATATCTAAGATACTTCTTAAAATAAATAATAGACATATGTGCATCTGCATTTGTGTAACAGAAAAAGAAACGGAAGAGTACAGCAGAACTCCCAAATTAACAAGAGGAAATGAATGCCAACTTCAGCAAACAAGCAAACATGATGAACATGAAAAAGAGTCATTTGGATTATTTGAATATTTTTAGTATTCCATTATAATTTATCTAGTGGCCTTTTGACTATGTATCTTTTGTTTTGTTTTATTTTATTGTTTTAGTGGTTGCTCTGGGAATTACAATATAAATACCTAACTTTACCTTTTCTAAGTCTAACTAGAACTAATTTGTACCACTTCATGTAATATATAGAAGTCTTGCAGCCTTCCACCAACCTTTATGCTATAATTGTCATGTATATGGTTATGTTCATATATTGAAAATCCTACTTGTCTTTATTTTATCCAGTCATACATACTTTAAAGATCTTAAGAGAGAAAAATAGCCTTTTGTATCTCTATTGCCATTCCTTCATTCTTGATGGTCTTTTCACCCTGAAGAGCTTCTCTTGGCATTTCTTATAGAGCAGTCTGCTGATGATGAACTCTCTTAGCTTTCCTTCATTTGAGAAAACTATCTTTATTTTGCCTTCATTCCTAATGGATACTTTTAGGGTCATATAATTTGGGGTTCATAGCTCTTTTCTTTCAGCATTTTGAATTTGTTGTTCCACTCTCTTCTGGCCTTGCTTCTTTGTATGTAATTTTCATTTATCTCTAGTTGTTTTCAAGTCAATTTTTCTTTATCCTTGGTTTCATCATTTATACTGTGATGTAGCCAAGTGAAGCTTTCCTTGAGTTTGTCCTGTTTGAGTTTCACTGAGCTTCTTGAAACGTTAATGTCGGGGAGAGGGGATTTTCTGCCAGACTGGGGAAGTTTTGCCCATCATTTCTTTAAAGATTTTTCTGACCAAACACTTTCTCCTTTCTTTCTAGAACTGCCTTGACATGTATATTAGAACTTTGATATGTTCCACAAGTCTCTGAGGCTCTGTTAATTTTTTTCAACCCTTTATTTCTTTGTTCCTCAGATTGGATAATTTCTATTGATATATATTCAAGTTCACTGACTAATTTCTGTGTCTTCTCTACTATGCAATTGAGCCCAATGAATGTTTCCACTTGAGATACTGTATTTTTAAATACTAATATTTCCACTTGGTTCTATTTTTATAGTTTTTAATTCTCTGCAGAGAGCTCCTACTCTGCTGTTCACTTCAAGTATGTTTGCCTTGACCTTGTGAGCCACAGTTATAATAGATGTTTTAAAGACTTTGCCTGATAATTTCAATAAGTTGTTCATCTCAGAGTTTGCATTTGTTGATTACATTTTATGCTGAGATATGGTCATATTTTATTGTTTTTTTTTGAATATAAAGTAACTAGAATTGGAAAGGTTATGTCATGTAGAGTCTGGGTGCTATTCTAATCCTCTGGATATGTTGATTTTCTATGCAGGCAACAAATCTGATTAATTTCAGACCACAGATTCTGTCTCATCTTCTGTAGGCAATAGTCGTAAATTAATTTTATTTCACAAAAATTTTGCTACACTAATTTAGCTTTGTCTTGGTCATATACCACTCAGGACTTAATCTGAGACTTGATCTTTAAGCTTCAGTTCGGTTCTCAAAGTGGTTGCTATACTGTTTGGAATTTTCCCATGTAAGCACATATCAGAATTAAGTCTGAGACATTTATAGGTTCATAGATTGAATTATGGGATGTCCTTTTCAGCTTTCTCCTATATATTGTTTCCCCAACAGTGTATATCCCACAGAGGTCCCTGTTCCCTGCTTCTTGGCCAAAAGAATGAGGTTTTGCTTAGAATTTTAGCTACTTGGGTTACTACGCCACCACAGAACTTACTGGGGCTCCCCCTCAGGGAAAAGCCACAATGAAGAAGAAAGTAAAACAGATTATCATCCATGAGGGTTGCTTCAAAATTTTATCCCCTTCCTACCTGCTTTTGTAGACTTTTCAGAGTCCTTAATGTCATTGGCCAGAAAGTCAATATATAAATTAAAATGGTTTAGTGAAAGATATTCAAATAATTCAAAATAAAGCAGGAAAGGACACAGATGAACAAAGAAACAGAAGAGGCAAACAGAAAACATATAAAAATATTAGGTCTAAATATAACCATGTCAATAATTGCACATCAAACATAGCAATACTTAAATGATAATGTAATTAACATTAGCAGGTGTTAATGTAAACATCTCATTTAAAAGGCAGAAATTGATAGAGTGAATAAACAAGCAAGACCCCACATTATATTGCATGCAAGAGACGCATTTTGAATATAAATATATGAATAGATTGGGAGAAAGAAGGTAGAAAAAGATTCCATGCAAGCAGTAAGCCTAAAGATAGTGGAATGAGTATTTTAATATCAGATAAAATAGATTTCAAGACAAAATTTTACCAAAAAGAACAAGGGACATTTCACAGTGATGGGGGGGGGGGACCACCAGAAAAAAACATAATAATTATAAATGGTTACATATCTAATAGCACAACCTCTAAATACACAAATAAAAGAGAAAATTAAAGGGACAAATAGACAATTCCATAATCAGAGCAGGAAATTTTAGCAATCTGAACTTAGCAATTGATAGAATAACTAGATGAAATATTAGTAAAGATACAGAGGATACAAAGAACACTATTAACCAACTTGGTCTAATTGATACTTAATTAAAAGCTACATCTATCAACAGCAGAAAATACATTCACTTCAACTACCTAGTATAAAACAAGACTCCATAAAGTTAAAAGAATGTAAATCATAGAAAGTGTATTTTCTGATCACAACAGAATGAAATTAGAAATCAACTTCAGAAATAAATTTGGGAAACAGCCAAAAATTTGAAAATTAAACAACACACTTCTAAATTATTCATGGATTAAAGAAAAATCCCAGGGAAAATCACATCATATTTTGAAATGAGTGACAATGAAAATGCCACTTGTGAAATGCAACTGTAGCAGTGCCCAGAGGGAAACTTTTAGATTTAAATGCTTGTTAGAAAAAAGGAGATCTGAAGTCAGGGACCTGAAGTTCCACCTAAAAGAATGAAAAGGGGAACTTCTGGAAAAATGGCAGAATAGGGAGTTGCAGAGCTCACTCCTCTTCCAAAAACAGCTAATGGGCAGGCAGAAACTGTCTGAAACAACTGTTCTGGGACTGCAGAGACCAGAGGAGTATTGCATAGCATCCAGGGAAGATCAGGATGAAGAGACTGAGAAATTGCAGTGAAAAACTGTGAGTAACTTGCTCAGTCAAGGATCCTGGTGCCCATCACTGACCCTTAAGGCAAACATCTTCAGGTCAGTCTGATCCCTGCCAGGTGGGCTGCTGTGGACTGGAAGGGCCATGGAAGCCCTCCTCCGCAAGAACAGACAGGAACACAGCCCAGTGCTGACCCAACTATTGGTGAATTTGGACACTGAGTCCCACTGCTTTAGGCCATCCCAGACAGGTACAAGCCATGCCACTGTTTCCACTCCTGTCAGAGTTGGAGCTACCAGATAAAAATACCTTGCCTTCCTAGGGCTGCAGGGACTAGGTTGCTGAAGATCACCATCTGCTGGGCAGGCCCATAAAGTGCACCTTCAGGGAGCTATCAAACAGGCTTCTTGGTGAAGAGTGCCATCTACTGGGCAAGCCAGAAAAGCACACCCTTGGAGACCTGACATAAGGGCTTTTTTGCATCTTTCCTAATCATCTCCCCAGGGTATTTTGAACAAGTCTGTGCACCCAGCATAAGTCACTGTCCTCTTCTGGCTAGAAATACTGATGAACCAAGGGTCAAAGAACAGTCTTAACACAAACCCAGTAAACAAGAGACAAGGAGACAAAAACAACCTTCAGAATAACCTCAGCAATATAATCAGATGCCCAGATATCAGCAAAGAAAAATTAAAAGTCATACCAAGAAACAGAAGATATGGCCCAGTGAAAGGAACAAATGAAATGTCAGAGAACATACAGAATTTGGAACAACTAATCAAAGATGTTCAACTTTCCTAAATCAATTCAAGGAAATGAAGGAAAATAAGGCTATAGAGATAAAAGGTATTATGAAGACATCAGGTGAGCATAAAGAAGAATTTCAAAGCATGCAAAGAAAAATAACAGAACTTATGGGAATTAAAGGCACAATAGCTGAAATTTAAAATATGCTAGAGGTATTCAACAGCAGATTTGAACAGGCAGAAGAAAGGGTCAGTGAGCAAGAAGACAGGAAATTGGAAATTGAACAGACAAAAGAAATAGAAAACAGTGGGGGTAAAAATGAGCAGGGTCTTAGGAAACTGAATGACAGCATGAAGTGCACAAACATGCATCATGGGTGTCCCAGAAGGAGAAGAAAAGGGAAAAGAGTAGAAAGGATATTTGAGGAAATAATGGCCAAAAACTTCCCAACTCTTATGAGAGACATGAATATATATATCCAAGAAGCTCAATGTGCTCCGAACAGAATAAATTCAAATAGACCTACTCCAAGACATATGCAAATCAGACTATCAACTGACAAAGATAAAGAGAAAATTCTGAAAGCAGCAAGAGAAAAGGAATCCATCACACACACACACACTCACAAATGGATGCTCAATAAGACTAATTTCTGATTTCTCATCAGAAACCATGAAGGTGAGTAAGCACTGGTATGATATATTGAAGATACTGAAAGAGAAAAACTGCCAGCCAATAATTCTTTATCCAGAAAAACTGTTCTTCAAAAACATGAGAGTTTTAAATATTCACAGATAAACAGAAACTGAGAGAGTTCATTAACAAGAGACATGCCATACAAGAAACACTAAAGGGGGTTCTGCACACTGAAAAGACAGGAGAGAGACACATGGAGGAGAAAGTAGAAATGATGGTTATCAGAAAGGAGAACTAAAAGGACAAAAGAGAAATGAAAACAAGATGTAACATATAAAAGCCAAAGGATGAAATAGCTGAAGTACTGCCTTTACAGTAATAACATTGAATGTTAATGGATTAAACCCCCCAATCAGGAGACATAGATTGGCAGAATGGATAAAAAAATTTATGTTCCATCTTTATGCTGTCTACAAGAGACTCACCTTAGACCCAAGGATACAAATGAATTGAAAGTGAAAGACTGGAAAAAGATACTCTATGCAAACAGTAGCCAAAAAGAACTTGGGTGATTGTTCTAGTTTGCTAATGCTGCCAGGATGCAAAACACCAGAAATGAATTGGCTTTTGTAAAAG
This sequence comes from Choloepus didactylus, assembly GCF_015220235.1. Taxonomy (NCBI): domain Eukaryota; kingdom Metazoa; phylum Chordata; class Mammalia; order Pilosa; family Megalonychidae; genus Choloepus; species Choloepus didactylus. The sequence goes on from NC_051307.1 coordinate 84,817,673, forward strand.
GAGGTTTATTTGGTTACACAGTCACAGTCTTAAGGCCATAAAGTGTCCAAGGTAATGCATCAACAATCTGGTACCTTCACTGGAGGGTGGCCAATGGCATTCAGAAAACCTCTGTTAGCTGGGAAGGCATGTGGCTGGCATCTGTTCCAGAGTTCTGGTTTCAAAATGGCTTTCTCCCAGGACATTCATCTCTCAGCTGCAGCTCCTCAAAAATGTCACTCTTAGTTGCTCTTGATGTGTTTGTCCTCTATTAGGTTCTCCAGAGCAAAAGTACACTTACAAAGGCCATCTCCACAATGTTTCTGTGAGCTGCAGCTCCTCTCTCAGTTCCTGTGCATTCTTCAAAGTGTCCCTCTTGGCTGCAGCAAGCTCACTCTTTCTGTCTGAGCTTATATAGTGCTCTAGTAAACTAATCAAGGACCACACTGAATGGGCAGGGCCATGGAAATTATCTAATTAGTTATCATCCACAGTTGGGTGGGTCACATCTCCATGGAAACACTCAAAAGAATTACAATCTAATCAACACTAATGCATCTGCCCACACAAGATTGCATCAAAGATAATGGTGTTTGGGGGGACATAATATATCCAAGCTAGCACAGCAACTATACTAATATCAGACAAAATTGACATTACAATGCAAAAATGTCATGACACAAAGAAGGGCATTATATATTCATAAAAGGGACAATCAACAAAGAAGAAATAACAATCATAAATATTTAGACACCTAACCAGGGTGCTCCAAAATACATGAGGCAAACATGGGCAAAACTGAAAAGAGTAATAGATACCTCTACAACAATAGTTGGAGACTTCAGTACAGCACTCTCTTCAACAGATAGAACATCTAGACAGAGGATCAATAAGTAAAAGAGAACTTGAATAATATGATAAATGAACTAGACCTAACAGACATATACACAACATTGCACCCCCAAACAGCAAGTTATACATTCTTCTCCAGTGCTCATGAACCATTCTCAAGCCTAGACCACAAAACAGGTCTCAATAAATTTAAAAAGACTGAATGTAATGGAATGAAGCTGGAAATCAGTAACAAGAGGAGAACTGGAAAAGTCACAAATATATGGAGGTTAAACAATACACTCTTAAACAATTGGTAGGACAAAGAAGATATTATAAGAGAAATCAAGAAATCAGTAAATATTTCAAGACAAATTAAAATAAGAACATGACATTTCAAAATTTATGGCATGCAGTGAAGGCAGTACTGAGAGGGAAATTTATATCCATAAATGCCTGCATTAAGAAGTAAGAAAAAGCTAAAATCAAAGCTCTATCTCACACCTGGAGAAACTAGATAACGAACAGCAAACCAATCCCAAAGCAAGTAACAGTAAAAAAGAACAAAGATTAGAACAGAAATATATGAAATTGAGAACAATAACAACAAAAAAAGAGAAAACAATAGAGAAAGCCAACAAAACCAAAAGCTGGTTCTTTGAGAAAATCAATAAAATAGACAAACCCTTAGCTAAACTGAAAAGAAAGAGAGACGATGCAAATAGATAAAATAAGAAATGAGAAGGGAGGCTTCACTACTGACTCCACAGAAATAAAAAGGATCATAAGAGAATATGATGAGCAACTGTATGCCAACAAATTAGACAACCTAGATGAAATGGACAATTTCCTAGAAAATCACAAACAACCTACACTGACTCAAGAAGAAAGAGCAGACCAATTACAAGTAAAAGGATTGAATCAATCAAAAACATCCCAAATAAAGGAAAGCCCAGGACCAGATGACTTCACAGGTGAATTCTACCAGCCATTCCAAGAATTTATACCAGTCCTGCTCAAACTCTTCCAAAAAATTGAAGAGGACAGAACACTACCTAACTCATTCTATGAAGCCAACATCACCCTAATACCAAATCCAGATAAAGATACTACAAAAAAAGAAAGTTATAGAGCAATCTCACTAACGAATATAGATGCAAAAATCCTCAACAAAATACTTGTAAATCAAATCCAAGAGCACATGAATTATATATCATGATCAAGTGGGTTTCATTCCAGGTATGCAAGGGTGGTTCAACACAAGAAAATCAATATAATACACCACATTAAAAATTGAAGGGGAAAAAGCACATATCATATTGATTGAAGCACAAAAAGCATCTGACAAAATCCATCATCCTTTCTTGATAAAAACACATAAAAATAGGAATACAAGGAAACTTCCTCAACATGATAAAGGCATATATGATAAAACCACAGCTAACATCATACTCAAAGGGGAAAGACTGATAGCTTTCCCTCTAATATCTGAAACAAGACAAGGATGCCCACGGTCACTACTGTATTCAACATTGAGCTAGACATTCTAACTAAAGCAGCTAGGCAAGAAAAAGAAATAAAAGGCATACAAACTGGAAAAGAAGAAGTAAAACTTACACTATTTGCAGATGACTTGATCCTATATTTAGAAAGTCCCAAAATAACCTACAGCAAAGCTAGCATAGCTAATAAATTAGGCAGGGTACAAGATCGACACACGAAAATCAGTAGTGTTTCTATGTACCAGTAATGAACAATCTGAGGTGGAAGTCAAGAAAAAAATTTCATTTACAATAGCATATAAAAGAATCAAACATCTAGGAATAAATTTAACCAGGTTGTGAAGGACCTGTATTCAGAAAACTACAAAACAGTGCTAAAAGAAATGAAAGATGAAGTAAATAAATGGAAGGACATTCTGTATTCATGAACTGGAAGACTAAATATTGTAAAGATGTCAGTTCTACCCATATTGATTTACAGAATCAACACAATCCCAAATGAAATTCCAATGACCTTCTTCCATTTGAAGAAAAGGAAAAGACAATTGTCAAATTTATTCGGAAGGGTAAGTGGCCCTGAATACCAAAAATACACTGAAAAAAGAAAAATGAAGTTGGAGAACTCACACCTCCTGCCTTTAAAGCATACTACAAAGCTCCTGTGGTCAAAACAGCATGTGTACTTGCATAAAGATAGAAATATTGATCAATGGGAACTGAGTTGAGAGTTCAGAGATAGACTTGGGCATTTACGGTTAATTGATTTTTTATAAGGCTGCCAAGTTCAATCAAATGGAGCAGAACAATCTCTTCAGCAAATGGTACTGGAAGAACAGAATATCCATATTCAAAAGAATGAAAGATAACCACTATCTCACACCTTATACAAAAATTAACTCCAAATGGATCAAAGACCTAAATATAAGAGCCAAGACCATAAAACTCCTAGAAAAAAAAATGTAGGGAAGCAACTTCAAGATCTTGTGGTAGGCAGCATTTTCTTAGACCTTACACCCAAAGCACAAGCAATGAAAGAAAAAATAGATAAATGGGACCTTTCCAAAACTGAAGACTTTGTGCTTCAAAGGAATTTGTCAAACATGTGAAAAGGTAGCCTACTCAATGGGAGAAAATATTTGGAAACCACATATCCAATAAGGGCTTGATATCCATAATATATGAAGAAATCCTACAACTCAACAATAAAAAGAAACCCAATTTTAAAATGGGCAAAAGACTTGGATAGACATTTTTCAAAAAAGGAAATACAAATGGCTAAAAAAGCACATGAACAGATGCTCAGCATTGCTAGTTTTTAGGGAAATGCAAATCAAAACCACAATGAGATATCATTTCACACCTAGTAGATTGGCCACTATTAAACAAACAGAAAACTACAAGTGTTGGAGAGGATGTGGAGAAATAGGAATACTTATTCATTGCTGGTGGGAGTGTAAAATGGTGCATCCACTGTGGAAGACATTTTGGCGGTTCCTCAGGAAGTAAAGAAAGAACTTCTATATGATCCAGCAATCCCACTGTTAAGTATATACTGAAAAGCAGAGATGTGAACAGACATTTGCACAACAATGTTCATGGAGGCATTATTCATGCTTGCCAAATGTGGAAACAACCCAAATATCCATCAACTGATGAATAAATAAAATGTGGTGTATACCTACAATGGAATATTCTTCTGCTGTAAGAAAAAATAAAGTCCTGATGCATGCGACAGCATGGATGAAGCTCGAGGGCATTATGGTTAGTGAAATAAGCCAGACATGAAAAGACAAATATTGTATGATCTCTCTAATATGAAGTAAATATAATGAGCAAACTCAAGATAATATCTAGAATATAGATTAACAGAAGAAAGAACGAAGGTAGAGAATGGGAGCCGATGTACTAAAATTACTGAAAGTAAGGATTACTTATAATTAAAATATTTTTAAAACAAATAATGTTGTTCAGAATCCAGCTTTGAGACTAGTATTTATCCTGTTTTTTAATGTCTAGCAACACTGGTTATAGCAAGTTAAAAAACAGATAGAAAAACATATCAACACCAGGAAAATCCTTAGAGTTAGATTTCAGGCTTCTTGTGGACCCCATGCCAGGACTCCATCCCCTACCTGTCTTCGCACATGTGAGTGCTCCAAGTGAGAACATTTCTGTGTATTCATCACTTCCCTTCCTCTCTTCTGCTAAGCCAATGGCCAATCCTCTAAAATATCAGGGTCTCCATCCTGATGCAGCTCTGGAGGCTGCAGAAGAATTGCTAGGACTTGATAAAGAGAATTCCCATCCCAATAGTTCCCTTCTTCCCCTCAAACAAGATCTGATCTGGCATTATAGGGGCCTAGGGCTGGAGCCTCCAATCTGCTAAATGTCTATGCTCAATCTCTTAGCTTGGGAAAGAAATATTTTTCTCCATTTTTCCAATCTACCCAATGGATTTTGCTTTCATTTTCTAAATTGGGTTCAGTCCAGGAGGGTAGGGGTATGTAGAGGGTATCTATGGGTGTAGGGGGTGCTTTGTGTGTGGAATATTGATTTTCTCAATGCAGTGGGGCTTAGGTTGGAGCCACTTCTCCAACTATGTTGTCTCAGAACTGGGATGGTGATGGGGTGGCCTGCAGCCAGCAACACTGTGCACGTAACAGTATTGATATGATTAGTTATTTACTCCTCCCTTGGACTGTCTGTTGAGTCCAAGGTTTTTAAACCCAGCTTCCTGAGAACTGCCACACTGAATTATTCTACTTCCCCATCAACAGTGAATAGGTATACCTCTTTCTCCACATCTCCCCCAGCACTTGTAGTTTTCTATTTATTTTTTAAACAGTTTTATTCACACACCATACAATCCATCCTAAGTTTAAAATCAATGGCTCCTGGTATAATCACATATTTATGCATTCACCATCATAGTCTATATAAGAAACTTCTCATTTCTTCCAAAAAGAAAGAAGAAAAAAAAAAAGGAAGGAAGGGAAAAAAATCACATACCTCTCCCTTATATCCCCCCTCTTATTTACATTTAGCTTTGGAATATTGCCTTTGTTGCAATTAATGAAAGACTATTATAGTCTTACTGTTAATGGGAGATCTTAGTTTGCATTAACTGTATTTTTCCATATACCTTCCCATTTTTAACACCTTGTAATAATGACTTACATTCTTCTCTGAAAACTTTCTTATATTTGTAAAATTAACCACCATCATTGTCCACTCTAGGTTTCACTAAGTTACATGGTCTCAGTTTTTATTCTCTGACTTGCCTTCTGGTGACATACTTGAATCTAGGCTTACTGTGTTCAACCATACTCACACACAGCTTTGTTAAATACATTTACAGTATTGTGCTACCATCATATTTACCATATTGTGCTGTCCATTTCCATTTACAATCAACCTTATTGAGCATTCTGTACTCCTTCAGCTTTGATTGCCCAATCTTTACCCACCTTCTGTCTCCTGATAACATATGCTCTCTAATTCAACTCAGTTTGCTCATTATGGTGAGTTCATATTAGTGAGACCATACAGTATTTGTCCTTTTGTTTCTGATTCATTTTGCTCAACATAATGTCCTTAAGGTTCATACATATTGTTGCATGCATCTTGACTTTATTCCATCTTACAGCTGCATAATATTCCATCATATATATATAAAATATATACATACATATATATACATATACATATATACACTACAATTTGTTTATCCACTCATTGGTTGATGGACATTTTGGCTGTTTCCATCTATTGGCAATCATGAATAATGCCGCTATAAACATTGGTGTGTAAATGTCTGTTTGTGTCCCTGCTTTCAGTTCTTCTGAGTATATATCTAGTAATGAGATTGCTGGGTCATATGGTAATTCTATACTTAGCTTCCTGAGGAACCACCAAACTGCCTTCCAGAGTAGCTGCACCATTCTACATTCCCACAAACAATGAATAAGTGTACCTTTTCTCCACATTCTCTCCAGCACTTGTGGTTTTCTGGTTTTCTATGTTGTTTTTTTATATTGGCCATTCTAGTAGGTGTGAGATGATATCTCATTGTGGTTTTGATTTGCATTTCCCCAATAGCTAGTAAAGTTGGGTATTTTTTCATATGCTCTTGAGTCATTTGTATTTCCTCTTTGGAAAAGTGTCTATCCATGTCTTTTGCCCATTTTTAAATTTGTTTTTCTTTTTGTTGTTGAGTTGTAGGGTCTCTTTTATATTCTGGATATTAAACCATTATCCAATATAAAGACTTCCAAATATTTTCTCCCTTTAAATAGGCTGCCTTTTTACTTTCCTAACAAAGTCCTTTGATGCACAGAAGTATTTAACTTTGAGGGGATCGCATTTGTCTATTTCTTCTTTCATTGCTTGTGCTTTGCTGTAAGGTCTAGGAAATCACCTCCTACCACAAGACCTTTAAGATATTTCCCTACATTTTCTTCTAAAAGCTTTATGGCCTTATATCTAATGTCTAGATCTTTGATCCATTTTGAGTTAATTTTTGTATAAGGTGTCACATAGGGGTCCTCTTTCATTCTTTTGGATATGGATATCCAGTTCTACAAGCAACATTTGTTGAAGAAGTTACTCTGGTCTCAGTTGAGTGGACTTGGCTGACTTATCAAAAATCAATTGTCACTCTATAAAATTGTAGGAAAATATATATATAGGAGTAAAAGTGTTGGAGAAAACATGGTGAGAGGGATGATGCCTCACCAATATGGACTAACTACAATGTGTAAACTCAGAATTGAATCTTAGAACATAGCCTAACGTGGACACAATAATTGTAATAGTCCCTAGATTGTAAGCTCTTACAGCAGTTAACTCTATCCCTGAATTGTAAGGCCTATCTCTAAACTTTGAGATGCTGATCCCCTAGCGTATAACCTGATTGGTCTCTGGAACAATGCATATCTCTGAGACACCTGAAACTCAGAGCTAGAGCTCGGCAGATACGAATGTCAGTATTAGTGCATACAGCCACTGTCAAAAAAAAAAAAAAAAAAAAAGCTGAAAAAGAGCCCAGACTTCAATTAGTGATATGAATGAAGCAGGTCTGGTTAAGACCAGGGCAAGCCAGGCCAAAGGGTAAAGGTTGAAACTGATTATGTTTTAAAACTTCAACTTTCATATGAGACCAAGAGAATAGATACCTATTTGGTACAGGATCTAGATTTTCTAAATGGTACAACTCTACAGTCGATTTGTTCGAACACCACAATTGCATGGAACTTTGAATAGGAAGTGAGATATGGTAGGTTAGTATAGGCTGGAGTGAAATAGTGACACATCCTAGAGTAATTTGGTCAGATAATAAAAAATATATTTACAGCCTCCCCCTCCCCAGCCCCAAGGATCTGGGGGAAGGTGCGGATGTGTTGGACATCCTCACCTGGACTGGTGTTGATGTTGTCACAAACATTGGGACTGGCGGTTTGATGTGCTGAGCCCTCGAGCATGGGACTTGCCCTTATGAAGCTCATTACCACAAAGGAGAGTCTAAACTTGTATGTAATGGTGCCTAAGAGTCTCCCCCTGAGTACTTCTTTGTTGCTCAGATGTGGCCCTCTCTCTCTCTAACTGAGCCTTCTCAACAGGTGAACTCGCTGCCCTCCCCCCTACGTGGGACCCGACTCCCAGGGGTATAAATCTCCCTGGCAACGCAGAGTATGACTCCCGGGGATGAATGTGGACCCGGCATCATGGGACTGAGAGTGTCTTCTTGACCAAAAGGGGGATGCAAAATGAGACGAAATAGTTTCAGTGGCTGAGAGATTCCAAATGGAGCCGAGAGGTCACTCTGGTGGACATTCTTATGCACTATATAGATAACACCTCTTAGGCTTTAATGTATTGGAATAGCTAGAAGTAAATACCTGAAACTACCAAACTCCAACCCAGCAGTCTGGACTCCTGAAGACAATTATATAATAATGTAGATTACAAGGGGTGACAGTGTGATTGTGAAGACCTTGTGGATCACACCCCCTTTATCTAGTGTATGGATGAGTGGAGGAATGGAGATAAAAACTAAAGGACAATGGGGTGGGATGGGGGGATGATTTGGGTGTTCTTTTTTCACTTTTATTTTTTATTCTTGTTCTGGTTCTTTCTGATGTAAGGAAAATGTTCAGAGATAGATTGTGGTGATGAACGCATAACTATGTTATCATACTGTGGACAGTGGATTATATATCATGGATGATTGTATGGTGTGTGAATGTATTTCAATAAAACTGAATTTAATAAAAAAAGAAAATCAATTGTCCATAGATGAGAGAGTCTCTTTTTGAATTCTCAATTTGATTCCATTGGTCAATATATCTATCTTTATGTCAGTACCCTGCTGTTTTGACCACTGAAACTTTGTAATATGTTTTAAAGTCAGGTAGTGTGACACCTTCTAATTCATTTTCCTTTCTCAAGGTATTTTTAGCTATTCAGGGCACACTGCCCTTCCAAATAAATTTGATTATTGGTTTTTCTATTTCTAGTAAGTTGTTGGGATTTTGATTGGTATTGCATTGAATCTATAAATCAATTTGGGTAGAATTGACATGTTAACTATATTTAGTCTTCTGATCCATGAACATGGTATGTCCTTCCTTTTATTTAGGTCTTCCTTGATTTCTTTTAGCAATGTTTTGTAGTTTTCTGTGTATAGGTCTTTTTTGTTCTTGGTTAAATTTATTCCTAAATCTTTGATTCCTTTTGTTGCTATTGTAAATGGAATTTTTTTCTTGACTTCCTCCTCAAGTTGCTCATTGCTATTGTATAGAAACACTTCTGATTTTTGCATGTTGATATTGTGTCCTGCCACTCTGCTGTACTCATTTATTAACTCTAGTAACTTTTCTGTATAATTTTGGGGATTTTCTAGATATTATGTCATCTGCAAACAGTGAAAGTTTTACTTCTTCCTTTCCAATTTGGATACCTTTAATTTCTTTTTCTTGACTAATTGCTTTAGCTAGAACTTTCAGCACAATAATGAGTAACAATAGTGACAGTGGGCATCACTGTCTTGTTCCAGACCTTAGAGGTAAAGCTTTCAGTCTTTCCCCATTGAGTATGATGTTAACTGTGGGCTTTTCATAAATTCCCTTAATCAGGTTGAGAAAGCTTCCTTTCTCAACCTGATTAAGGTTTTCATCAAGAAAGAATGTGCAATTTTGTCAAATGCCCTTTTATGAATCAATTGAAATGTTCATGTGGTTTTACCCTTTTGATTTATTGATGAGGTGTATTACACTAATTTTTGTATGTGTTGAACCAGACTTGCATACCTGGAATAAAACCCACTTTTTTATGGTGTATAATTCTTTTAATGTGCTGCTGGGTTTAATTTGCAAGTATTTTGTTGAGGATTTTTGTGTCTGTATTCATTAAAGAGATTGGCCTGTAATTTCCTTTTCTTGTAGTATATTTGCCTGCTTTGGTATTAGGGTGATGTTGGCTTCATAGAATGAATTAGGTAGCTTTCCCTCCTCTTAAGTTTTTTGAAGAGTTGGAGAAGGATTGGTACTAATTCTTTATTGAATGCTTGGTAGAATTCACATGTGAAGTCATCTGGTCCTGGACTTTGCTTTCTTGGGAGATTTTTGATGACTGATTCAATATCTTTACTTGTGATTGGTTTGTTGAGGTCTTCTATTTCTTCCCAAGTCAATGTTGGCTGTTTATGCTTTTCTAAGAAGTTGTCCATTTCATCTAAGTTGTCTCGTTTGTTAGCATATAGTTGCTCATAATATCCTCTCATTATCTCCTTTATTTTTGTAGCATCAGTACTTATGTCTTCCTTTCCCATTTCTGGTTTTATTTCTTTGTCAGCCTAGTTAAGGGTTCATCAATTTTATTGATTTTCTCAAAGAACCATTTTGTTGATTCTGTGTTTTTTTTTCATGTCCCAATTTCATTTATTTCTGCTCTAATGTTTGTTATTTCTTTCCTATTGTTTGCTTTGGGGTTAGTTTGCTGTTCTTTCTCTAGTTCCTCCAGGTAAGCAGTTAAGTCCTTGATTTTTGCTCTTTCTTGTTTTTTAATATAGGCATTTAGGGCAATAAATTTCCCTCTAAGCACTGTCTTCATTACATCCCATAAGCTTTGATAAGTAGTGCTCTCATTTTCATTTGCCTTAAAATATTTACTGATTTCTCTTTTAATTTCTTCCTTGACCCACTGGTTTTTTAAGAGTGTGTTGTTTAGCCTCTGTATGTTTGTGAATTTTCCAGCCCTCTGCCTGTTAATGATTTCCAACTTCATTCCATTATGATCCAAGATTGTGTTCTGTATAATTTCAATCTTTTTAAATTTATTGAGAGCTGACTTGTGACCCAACATGTGGTCTATCCTTGAGAATGATCCATGAGCACTTGAGAAAAAGGTGTGTCCTGCTGTTTTGGGATACAGTGTTCTCTGAAAACTAGTTCATTTATCATACTATTCAAGATGTCTGTTTCCTTACTGATCCTCTGTCTAGATGTTCTATCTATTAATGAGAGTGGTGTATTAACGTTTCCAACTATTATTATAAATGTGTCTACTTCTCCCTTATATGTTCCCAGTGGTTGCCTCATGTATTTTTGGGCACTCTGGCTAGGTGCATAAATATTTATGATTGTTATTTCTTCTTGATGAATTGTCCCTTTTGTTAATACATATGGTACTTCTTTGTCTCTTTTAATTGTTTTACATTTGAAGTCTAATATGCCTGATATTAATATAGCTACTCCTACTCTTTTCCAGTTGTTTGTGTGAAATATCTTTTTCCAACTTTTCACATTCAACCTATTTTTGTCCTTCAGTCTAAACTGAGTCTCCTGTATACAGCATATAGATGGATCCTGGTTTTCTATCCATTCTGCCAGTCTCTGTCTTTTCATTGGTAAGTTTAATCCATTAACACTTAATTTTATTTACTCTAAAGGCAGTACTTTCTCTAACCATTTTGTCCTTTGGATTTTATATGTCATATCTTATTTTTTCTCTCTCTTTTTTTACCCTTTTAGTTACCCTTGTTGATAATCTTCATTTCTACACTCTTCTCCAAACCTCTCTCTCCTATATTTCTTCTTAGCCTGAAATGCTCCCTTTAGTATTTCTTGTAGAGCAGTTTTCTTGTACACAAACTCTCTCAGTGTTTGTTTATATGTGAATATTTTAATTCTCCCTAATTTTTGAAGGACAGTTTTATTGGCTATAGAATTCTTGGTTGGCAGCTTTTCTCTTTCTGCATCTTATATGTATCATACCACTGCCTTCTTGCCTCCATGGTTTCTGATGAGAAATCCTCACTTGGTGTTATCAAGTTTCCCTTGTGAGTAATAAATAGATTTTCTCTTGCTGCTTTCAGAATTCTCTCTTTACCTTTGGAATTTGACAATCTGATGAGTATCTTGGAGTAGGTCTATTTGGATCTATTCTGTTTGGGTACAGTGTGCTTCTTGGATCTGTAAATTTATATCCTTCATAAGAGTTGGGAAATTTTCAGTGATTGTTTCCTCCATCATTCTTTCTGTCCCCTTTCCCTTCTCTTCTCCTTCTAGGACATCCATGATACATATATTCATGTGCCTCTCATGTTGTCATTCAGTTCCAAAGACCTTGCTCATATTTATCCATTCTTCACCCTATCTCTTCTTTTGTGTGTAGGATTTCGGATGTTCTATTCTCTAGTTCACTAATCCTTTCTTCTACTTCTCAAATCTGCTGTTGTATGTCTCCATTGTGTTTTCATTTCTTCTATTGTGCCTTTCATTCCCATAAGTTCTGTCATTTTTTTCTCAAACTTCCAAGTTCTTCTTTATGGTGAGCCAGTATCTTCTTTATATACTTCATCTCTTTTTCCACATTTTCCTTCAGCTCATCAAATTGATTTATAAGATTTGTTTCAACATCTTTAATTAGTTGTTTCAATGCACATATCTCACCTGAAGTTTAAGTTTATTCCTTTGGCTGGGCCATATCTTCATGCTTCCTAGTATGACTCATGATTTTTTGCTTGTGTCTAGACATCTGATTTTCTTGATTAGTTTATTCTGGAAGTCATTTTCTCTCTTTTACCTATGGTTTTCTTGGTGGTTGACTTTTTTCTCTTGCTCTTCTTTGACATTCAGTTCAACTTATTCTAGATCTCTAGCATAGCTTCTGTTTAACTGATCAGAATTATTCAGCTCATTTTTCTTAATCTTGCCTGCTTATTTGGAAATTTTTTGAGATTGCCCTTTTTTGTGCAATTGTTTTACCCCTAGGAAAAAGTTTTCTCTTCCCTCTTCCTCCTCAGGGAATGTTGTTCTGCTATTTGTTTTATTTTGTTTGCCTCTATATGTGTTTAACACTCTGTGCATTACCTCTAGCAACTTTTTCCTGGAGGTCTGGCTCTGGGAGGAGGGTCACCCCAGATAGGATCAACCCTAGTCAGGTTTTCCCAGACAACACAGGCCCAGGACTCATGAAGGGGCTGTAATTACTATCAAGGTTCCCTGGGGATGAGATCCAGCAGGGTGCCAGTCTTTCCTATGAAGCCTCTTAATTCTGTGCTTTTCCTATCCTGCCCAACAGATGGTGCTTGTCAGCTAACTGCTCCCCACAGGCCTTAATTCTCGGCAGACATCATTCTTCCAGCAGTGTGGTTGAGACACAGGCTGAGGCTACTGAAGGCAGGCTGAAACTGTTTCTGTTTTACAGCTCCTGGGTTGGATTCTACTAAATAACCATCATGATCTATGCTGGGCTTTGCTTCTTTTTCTTTTTTTAGTTGGGAGAGGAGCTGCTCTTCAGCCCCCTATTCTATGCAGGTTGGAAAACTTCTGGACTCTCAAGCAGCCCCCTTTCCACTCCTTTCAGGAGCATGCCTGAGGCAGGCTGGGCTCCACTTTTTGTGGGTTGAAACTACTGCTTATATCCCAGCCCCTAGGGTCTAAATTCTCTGAATGAGAGCCACCACTTGCGCTGGGCCCTGACTCCTCCTTTTTTGGCTAAAAATACACCCTTTAGGGAACTATCTCCTCCACCTTACTACTTTGTCATCCACCCTACACCCTTGCCTGGGACAGGGCAGAAAAGGGAGAAAGCCTGCTGGTTACTTTAATGGGCTCTGAAAAAAAAATTGTTCTCAGAGCCAGTCCCAATCCCTAGAACTCTTTCATTTCTTGTTTGCATTGTAGATTTAACTATGTTCAGAGCTGGGTTTCAGCAGTCCTGATTTGTTAAACAAATCTGAAATTGGAGAGTGGTTAACCTCCTCTTCCCTTCCTCTGGTAGAGAGGGCTTCTGTTTCCCACTGGGGAGAGGCTCCGTGTCAACCTGCCGTGCCAGTGGGTGAGGGGCACCAGCCTCCACTGTGTGGAAGAATTTACCTACAGTTCTGTGCTGCCGTATATCAGTCTTGGCTCTTCCTGGCTGGTGTACAATGTGCATCTGATCTCTGAAGTCCCCCAAACAGTTGTTCCAAACAGTTCCTGGCTGTTTACTAGCTGCCCTAGAGGAAGGACTAAATCCCACACTTCCCTACACTGCCATCTTGACCCTCCCTTGTTTTCTGCTTTTAACACACCATGTTGCAGAAAACTAACAGCTGTTCTCACCTACAAATTCCTCCTCTCCTCTAAGCACATAACTCTGCTTCTCTGTCAACATCCCATATGGGGAAGGAAAAGTCATATTTACTGCTGCACCCCAGATTTTAAGTTGCTCTCCCAGTTACCCCTGCTTTGGGTATAAGGTGGGAGACTTGAAAAAAGTGTCCAGCCCTTGGTGGGGAACTGCTGGGGAGGAGGGACAGCAAGTCCACCCTAACTTGGAGACACAAGGCATCTAGCAATGGTTCTTGAATTTTCATCTTCTAACCTGGAGAAATAGGTATTATAAACAATGAATTAAGCAAAATGCTGGATGCTATAGATCTTTTAATTGCCTTAATTCTTTTCTATTATTAAACTACAGACTGTGTATTTCTTAGTTCTCAAGAACTTATAACATTTTCAACTGACTTGTATATTAAGAAAAAAAGACCTTAAGTAGGATGTTTTGTACTATTGCCTGACCCTCTTCTGTGACTGATAATGCTTTTGATTGTTTGGGATTTTCTGTTTTTAAAAATGTAATATTTGACTTTTTGCCTAGGAAATGAAATAAATACTATTCTAGTACAAAAAAAAATGAGAAAAGAAGAGCAAAATAAACCCAAAGAAAATAGAAATAAATAAATAATAAGGTTGGATTAGAAATCAATAAACTACAAAATAGAAAAAAAAGGAGAAAATTTAGAAGCCCAAAATCTTGCTCTTTGAAAACATCAACAAATTTGACAAACCTCTCACTAGACAGATCAAGAAAAAAGAGAGGGAACACAAATAAACACTACTGAGAAATGAAAAAAGGGAAATTATTGCAGATCTTTAATCAACATTAAAAAGATAATAAAAGAATGAAAAAACTATTTTATGCCGAATATTCAACTTAAATAAAATAAACAAATTTCTTTAAAATATGATGTACTAAAATTGACACAAGAAGAAAAATAAAATCCAAAACACTCTATAAGAAGAAGAAAAAAAAATTTTTTTTAAACTTTCCCCTGCAACAAACATTCCAGGCTAATATGATTCCCCTGGCAAGTTCTATTAATTATTCAAGGAAAACAAACATCAATTTTACAGAAAATATATAGGAAGGAAGAATCACTGCTCAACTTACTTTATGAAGCCACATAACTTAATACCAAAACCTAACAAAAATAGTACAGAAAAAAAATAAAATTGCACACCAACATCCCTCATGACTATGGATGAAAAAATTCTTAATAAAATATTAGCAAATTATTCCAACAATATTTAAAACAGAATATACATCATGACCAAATAGGTTTTATCCTATGTATACAAAGTTAAAATACTTTAACATTCAAAAATCAATCAGTGCAATTCACCATTTTAACAGCATAACGGAGAACAACCGTACGATAATTTCAATAGATAAAGAAAAAGCATTTGACAAAATCTAACACACATTCATGATAAAACTCTCAGAAAACTAGGAATAGTTGAAAATTTCTTCAAACTATAAAAGGACATCTAAGAAAATCCTACATCTAACATAACACTTAGCAGTGAAAGACTGAATTGTTTCCCCCGAGATAAGGAAAAAATGCAAGAATGTCCGTTTTCACCACTTCTGTTTCACATTCTCTGGACATTCCAGTCATTGCAATAAGACAAGAATGAAAAGTAAAAGGCATAACATTCAGAATGGCAGAAGTAAAACTAACCCAATTGGTAGATAAAGGAAAAAAAAAAAGAATCTGTAAAGCAACTACTAAAATGACTAGAATAAATGATTTGAGCAAGTTTTCAGGATACAAAGTTAATGTAAAATATCAATTGTATTCTTATATATAAGTAAAAACAAATTGAAAATGATTTTAAATGAAATTTACAGGTTCTCCACAAATAAAAAATAATAAATCTAACAAAATATGACCAAGAATATTACACTGAAAAGTACAAACAATTGCTGAGTGAAATTAAAGACAACCTAAATAAATGGAAAATTATATTCATCGAATTGAAGACCATCATTAAGATGGTAACTTCCCTAAAATTGATCTATAGATTCAATTCTATCTCATTTGAAATTCCAGAAGGATTTTTTGTAGAAATAGATTGGTTGATTCTTAAATGGAGACGGACATGGAAAGGACCTAGAATATTCAAACAATTTTTAAAAAGAAGAAGTAGTAGGACTTATGGGACTTGCCCTCCCTGATTGCAAGACTCTCTGTAAAGCTACAGTAATCAAGACAAGTTTATATTAGTGAAAACATCAACAAACAGATCAAAGGAATAGTATAGAGAGTCTAGAAATAGACATACATTTATATGGTCAATTTATTTTGAACAAAGATGCTAAGGCAATTCAATAAGGAAAAGAAAGTCTTTTCATCAAATGATGGTAGGTTGCGTATATATATATATATATTTGGAGGAAATCAACTTTACCTCATACCATAACTCAGAATGGATGTTAGAACTAAATGCATAATCTGAATTAATAAAATTTTAAAACCATTAAAAGAAAAACCTCTACAAGGAAAAGTATTTACAACCTTGAAGTAGGTTAAGTTTCCTTAGATAAAATACAAAAATCGTGAACCATAAAAGAAAATAATCTACAAACTGGATGTAATCATTACCAAAATTCCTTGCTCTTTGACATACACCATTAAGAAAACAAAATTTCAAGCCACAGACAGAAAAACATATTCATAACACATTTATCAAAGGACTTGTATACAGAATATATACAGAACTCTTACAATGCAATAATAAGAAGGCAAAACATGCAATAAGAAAATGTGTAAAATAATTAAACAGACAGTCACAAAATAAAATATATGGCTGGCCAATAAGCCTATGAAAAAATGTTCAACATCATTAATCAACAGGGAAATGCAAATTAAAATTACAATGAAATATTACTATACACCCATTAGAATGACTAAAATTAAAATAAATTGACCACACCAAGTGTTGGTGAGGATGTAAAACAACTGGAACTGTTATATACTACTGGCTAGAATGTAAAATTTTACAATAACTTTGGAAAGCCGTTTAGCAGTTTCTTATAAAATTAAACATATGCCTATCATATAAACCAGTTCTATTCCTAGATATTTGCTAAAGAGAAATGAAAACATATGTCCATGCAAAGACTTCTACATGAATGTTCATAGCAGCTTTATTCATAATCCCCAAAACCTGGAAACAATCCAAATCCATCAACAGGTCAATGGATAAACAAACTGTGAAATACCCATACATGGAATATAAGAGAAATTATTGCTACACGCACACAAAGCGGATGAATCTCAGAATCATAATGCTATATGTAAGAAGCCAAGCAAAAAGGAGTGAATATTCTATGATTCTATTCATACAAAATTCTAGAAAGTTCAAACTAATTTATATTGAGCAGTGTTTGCCCAAAGATGGGGGTGAAGGGAGGAATGCCTTACAAGGTCTGTAAGGAAATTTTGGGGGTAATAAGAATGTTGGTTACCTTGATTATGGATATCATTTCATGAGTATATACATATGTCAAAAGGATCAAATTGTACACTCTAGAGCAGTTTAGTGTACTTCAATTATACCACAACAATTTTGAGATATAAAGGAATCAATCATGTAAATGAATACCAAACATAAAGCAAGATAGATGGAATAAAGTCAAGTATATCAGTCCTTACATTGTGCATGACTGAGTTATCTCATTAAAAGACAGAAAATCATCAGTATCTAAAATAACAAAAACTACAAGCTTACAAGAAGCACTTAAATCAAGTGCTTCATTGATAATGAAATTAAAAATGAAAAAATATACAAAGAGATACTCAGAAGATATAAATGAAAAGAAAGAAGATGGAACATTATTAATATGAGACAAAGTTATAAAAACATCAGTAAGAAAGGAGGTATTTTTCAATAATAAGAATGCACCATTTAGAAGATATACAAATGACTGAAACACATAAAAAGATGCTCAACATCATTAGCCATTAGGGAAATGAAAATGAAAATCACAATGAGGTACCACTTCACATCCACTAGACTGGCTATTATTTTTTAAATGGCAAATAACAAGTGTTGGAGAGGATGTGAAAAAATAGGAACGCTTGTGCACTGTTGGTAGTGAAATGGTGCAGCCACTGTGGAAAACAGCTTCACGTTTCCTTGGAAAGTCAAATACAGAGTTTCTATATGAACCAGCAATCCCACTTCTAAGTATATACCCAAAATAATTGAAAGCAGGGATTCAGACAAATATTAGTACACCAATGTTCATGGCGGCATTATTCACAATAGCCAAAAGGTTGAAGCAATCCAAGTGTTCATTGATGCATGAATGGATAAACAAAATGTTGTGTATACATACAATGGAACATTATTCAGTCATAAAAAGAAATAAAGTTCTAATACATACCAGAACATGGATGACCTTGAAGACACCATGATGTGTAAAATAATCCAAACATTAAAGGACAATATTATATGACCTCATTTATATGAAATAACCAGAATTTGTAAATTCATACAGGCAGAAAGTAAATTACAGGTTAGCAGGGCCTGCAAGGAGGGGGAATGGGGAGTTATCGCTTAATGAGTACAGGGTTCAGTTTCAGATGATAGAAAAGTTTTGATAATGGATGGTGGTGATGGTAGCACAACATTGTGAATGCAGTTAACACCACTATTAACTGTATATTTGAATACATCACTGCAAGCACACACTGCTGAGTTGTATACTTGTAAGTGGTTAAAATGGAAAATTTTATGTTATACATATATTACCACAATAAAAGTTTTTTAAAAAGAGAATGCAACATTTATGAAGAAATAACAGTCACCAAATAGCACAGCAGATAAATATAATAAGCAAGAAGTATTTGAAATGCAGAGAACTTACTAAAAGTGCAAGTATAGTAGGAAGGCTCAGTTCATCTCTCTCAGAAATGGGTGGATCTATTAGGCAAAAAACAAAGACCTAGAGGAGCTGAACAACACAATCAATAAATTGAGTGATACAATCAATAAACATATGGCTCCAACCATATGGTTCCAAATAGAGAATATACATTTTTGTCTTATGTCCATAATCATTTACAAAAATTGATCCAGTACTTGACTTAAATAAAACTTAATATATTCAAGAAATTAGTTTACCGGCCACATTCTCCACTCTTAATAAATTAGAAACTAAAGATAAACATAGATCACAACAGGTACTGTTAGGACTTTTCTCAGGCTGAAATGCCCTCTGACATTCATCAAAATATGGCATGAAACTTGTAGGCAGAAATTCTGGAATCGAATTCCACCTCTACTACTAACTGTGACATTGGGGAGGTTACAACTCTCCACTCCCTGAGATTCCAACCCCTATAAAATTATGGTGATTCTATCCACCCCACAAATTTCATGAAATTGTTGCCAGTGACAAAACCAGTTGAGATGATGGAAATTAAGGCATTTTTCAAATTATAAACTACCATACAAACATAAGGTTTCTGTTTGAAAATATGTCCAAGTAATAACCAACTGGACTTAGACTGCAGAAATACGTCTTCCTAAATTGGGGTCTGCCTATACATGTATACAGAGATCTTTTTAAGAATATCAACAGAGGCCATACATATTTGGAATACTAAGAGTTGTGGCAAGTAACAATGCTAACTTACTATTAACTTGCTACTAACTTACAACTAATGAGGAGTAAAAGTCCCTCAGATAGGAGCTACTTAAATATTTGATGACTAATAAATTAAATGTTAATTAAATACTTAAGTGATTTTCTTCCTTTACCAGCATATAATTAACATTTAATTTGTAATAAAATATTTAAAGTGATGAAATATCCTATGGCATCTAAAATGTCTCTATTATCAAACCATCTTGGGACAATTTGTCAAGGGTACAAGGGGTTAGACTGGCATTTAAACCTCAAGAGACAGAACATATAAAGTGCCTTTTGTGACTTTCACACATAAAGAAACTGAGAATGTGAAAAGGGAATCTCATTTTCCAACTGAATTTAGCCAAGGAATTTGTAACTCAATGTTAGTAAGGAGTAAAGAATGAAATAGGAATGAGGCATCCTTCCCAATCTAAAACTATATAATTTCGTGAATGTTGCAACCACCTCAACAGTAAGTGAAAAACATGACTGAAAGTTGGTCAGGAAGATAGTCCCATTCACTTTGGTCTCTTTGAACTTGAAATGCCTCTAGAAGATGAGCCTGAGGAGGAGACAGACCGGACAAGGAGTGCCATCATAGGGGTGCCAACAAAGAGGAGCCCTGCTCCCAGCTTCCCCCACCTCGAGGCTGTCTGAAAGTCCCAGATGGAAAAACATTTTCCTCAGTGACTTGATGCTGAGCAGAAGACCTTGGAAAGTACATGAGCCTGGGCTTATAATGAGGGGAGTAGGGGCTAGAAGGGCAGAGAGAGCTGTAGAAAGACATCTAGCTAGGAAAGAAAGAGGATGTGAAGTCTGAAGAATAGGCACACACTTTGTTAGCCTTTAAACTATGACACTCAGAGTAGCCACAGGGCCGAGAGAAACAACCCCCTTGTGGATCATCAGTACAGCTATTTGATGAAACAGGCTAATTAATCCCTTAAAATAAGATTCCCAAGTTATATATGTTATATATATATATATATATATAACACACACACACACACACACAATATATATATATATATATATATATAACACACACACACACACACACACACACACACACAGCGTCAAAGGGAATAGGTGGGTTCCACTTCCAGAGACCATGACGGAGATGCAGTCTCTCCCCTTCCATCCCCTTAGTACTTTTCTTGCAGTACAAACCAGTTCAGTGATTCAGGGTGCACACATCCTACCGGATGTGAGATAAATGCGGCACACAACCAGATGCTAGAGCCTGATCTTCCTAAACCCCCTAAATTCCTGTTACAACAGACATTGACAGAAGCCTACCCAAACTCCCTGCCCCTCCACCCTCTTCTACCCAGCCCAGCGTTTCAAGAGAGGCTGACGCCAGCCCCAGGAATAATTCTGCTCAATACATTATATGCTAGTCATGGAAATCCATCCCACTTGCCGATAATCGATGTAGGAGTGAAAAAAGAACCTAGTCTTTGCCAAAGAGATATGAGGAGAGATCTACTGGGACCTCTCTATGAAGAAGGAAAACCTGAAGAGACCATGCACATAATTCCCTGTTTTTGCTGTGTCTGTATGTGAGTCTGGATCAGTGGTAGCCATCTTGTCACCAAAGGAGGAACTAGCCTGAGCAAAAAGTATCCCACTGAGGATGGAGATGAGAAAGAATGAAAGAAGCTGGCCATTTCTGGCTTTAGTGAGCCACTGAATTAACCTACCTCTGGATTTTCCATACTGTGTCCTTTTTTAATAGCCCCTCTCCCAACATACAGCCTTCATCCAATTTTATTGCTGGCTTCCATTTTCTCAATATTTCCACCCTTTTTAACCCATAATGATTCCCTGCCATCCCAGACTACCACTTAGACAAACCCCAGCCTTCTCACACTAAGTTCAGTTCAGTTCAACATTTATTTAGTGCCCCAACTGTGTGCAGGAACTAGGCTTTGTGCAGGCAGTAAAGTTCATACTAATGCTACATAAATGTTTCTAAAATCCAAGTTGCAAAATGACTGGTGCTGTCCCTTCCAGACAGCAGTACTCCTGGGTCATCCTGTATTTTTTAGATGCAGTAGGCTTGGTTAGAACGTAAATGAGCAATAGTGCCTACAACAGGAACTGACCTTCTCTTTGTGTTCTTGATTCCCACCCCAGCAAGTTATTTTACTCACCTCTACCAGCAGGACCAGAGGGAGCCACACCAAAGAAGAGATTTAACCTTAACAAGAAGCATCTACAAATTTTGGGGACGGAAGGCGGTTTCATTGAACAGCATCATTTTGCAGTTGTTATCTTAAAACCTTTGGTTTTCTAGCTTGGTTTTCTATACCCCTTTCTGCATAACTACAAGTTGCCAAATTTTGTCCTGGATGGTAGACTACCTGCATGGCTTTAGTTTCCAGGAAATCATGACCCCAAGTTCTGGTTTGCTTGCCTGGCTCCTTACCAACTCTGTGAGCAGGTTCTCACTCCTGGCTCTATCCTCCAAGCCTTGCCTCAGAAGTACAGTCATCATCACTCACCTGCTGTACAAGATGAACTGCTTTCTGCACCTCAGTGCATCATACTTAGAGCTCTTAGAAATATCAGGGGAAATGAGGGAAATATGTCCAGAGCATTAAGGCTCTCACAATATGAATAAAAGCCATGGAAAGTGCCAAGTGATTTTACCATTGGAAAAATGATCAAGCAATAAAAGAGAATTAGAAAGGGACAGTACTGTATGCATCAAATAAGAATATATACAGAAACTTTTAGATACACATATAGCTATAAAACTCAACATTGGAGTATACTCAACAGAGTGAAAGGCTGAGAAAAAAATGAGATTTTTGGAAAAATCATTTGATCCACAATTTCAAAGCTCATATTAACTAAGTCAGAATGGGAGAGGGTGTCCTAAATTAGAACTGATTTCAGAGGAGGCACTGTCATTTTTTCTCATTCAACTTATCATCCTGTGACTCAATAAAGGAGCTAAGAACAATTAATACTGTTTACTGGTATCAGACACTATATGAACAAATGGCAGATCTAGCAATTACACAAACTTTACATGAGGTTATGCTGCAACATCAGATTTGTTGATGGCTGAAACTTTGCTTGTAATGTCAGATGTTTTCTTGGTGGAACAGCTTTCAGCCATGCCATTTAACTCTCTGATGAGCTCACCACAGTGATAAAGCTCTTCATTTCCCCAGACTGGCAGGGAACATCAGCGTCACACGTAATTATCATCCTTGGAGAAAAGATCCATTAATGATCTGGGCTGAAACCAGGTCTGAATGCTAATGAAAGGGTGGCCTTCTAGGATATTAATTAGGGGTGACACTTTCAGGGCAAGTTTGACTTTTCTTCCTCAG
The DNA here is from genome assembly GCF_015220235.1 of Choloepus didactylus. NCBI lineage: Eukaryota > Metazoa > Chordata > Mammalia > Pilosa > Megalonychidae > Choloepus > Choloepus didactylus. Next base: position 84,840,582 of record NC_051307.1, read on the forward strand.
ATTCCAGTTGAGACATATGTTGGATGTGAGCAAAATGCAGATTGGAATAAGAAAAGAAGAAAGAATAGAGGATTTTTAAAAGGGGAGGGAGAGAAGGGGGCATGAAAGCAAATCTGAAAGGTTTAATTCAGGAGCTGCCTTTCCTGAAAACAAAGAGCAGTGACGGTGTCCATAACTCAGGCGTCAGCTGCCCTCTTCCTGCCATCTGAGATTAAATAAAAGTGGCTCAAGCCTTCTTGCCTGTGTTCTGTGGGGAGTCCACATCTCTCCCTAAGATATCTGAGAGTCTCTAGGGTTTCTGTTCTCCTGGTCTTTTCTGATTCTAAGTTCCTCACCCTGCTAAACGTGCGGTTTCACCTATATTTCTTGCCTTATGGTTTTCTTCCCTCTGTCCTTGATGCTCAAGTATTGCTAACAGCAATATTGGTAACACCTAGACGTTTGTTGCTAATGCAAAACCTTGGACCCCACCCCAGACATACTGAATCAAAATCTGTGGTTTTAACAAAGCTCTCAATGATTTGCATGCACAATTATGGATTGAATCATGACCCCCATAAAGACATGTTCAAGTCATAACTCCGGTCCTATGGATGTGAATTCATCTTCAAACATCCTGTTAGTTAAGATGAGGCCATACTGGTCCTATGGATGTGAATTCATCTTCAAACATCCTGTTAGTTAAGATGAGGCCATACTGAATCAGACGGGGCCTTAATCCCAAATGACTGGAGTCCTTATAAACAAAGGAAGTTTGGACACAGGGAATAAGAGATAAAAGATAGAAAATGGCCATGTGATGGAGGTAGTGATTGAATTATGGATTGCCAGCAAGCCACCACCTGGATGCTCCAGACATCAGAGAAAGGATGATCCCACTAGTACTTTGATATTGGACCTCTAGCCTTCAAAACTGAGTCAAGAAATTCCTGTTGTTTATGCCAACTAGTCTATGGGATTTGTTAGCAGCCCTGTCAAACTAAGACCCACACTAAGTTTGAGAAGCTCTGCTCCACTCAATGCAAAAAAAGCTTCTTGTGAACAAGAGACTGGGGTTACACATGGAAGCAACATGTGTACCTTGTGATCGAATATTAGCTGCCCTTATGCTTGAGTCTTCTCCCATCCTGATCTGCTGCTTGGCTGCCTCTTTCCCTCAAGTCTCACATCTCAATTCCCCTCATTTCATTATGCAGAGTAATTTAAATCTCCATCCCCAACCTCACTATGTGCCAACTTTTGCATACATTAAAACTCATTCATATCCTTAGTTAAAACGAAGGTTATCAACTCTTGCTTTCAATCTTTGACACCTTTGAAAAATTTGCAGCTCTGAAGTTTTGTTCTTTCCTTTCTATCTCCCCTTCTGACCTCTGAGTGGAAGGAAGTGGGTTAGAGATATGTATTTCTTATAATATGAAATATGTCACTCTACACCCACTGAAAAGGCAGAAACTGCTATAGTCACTTTGGATTTGATACATTTTTTTTCCATCCTGCTACATGCCTAAATCTCAATTATTCATTGTAAAGAAAGATAATAACAGCTTGGGTCATTCAAATCCACAGACTCTAAATACCAGATGTGAGACACTGCATTCAAATGTTTTACCAGAATTATAGGCAGAGAATGAGCAAGTTCTAATTGGTTTTCCTTTATTTGATTGGTCTCTTTTGTCATGATTACTTCTTATCTCAGGTCTCATACTTGTGACTTGGGCTAGGGCAACTTACTCACCACCTTCCTTTTCTGGGTCATTGGCTTGTGGGCCTCGTGGAGGTGTCTCCCTAGGAGTGGCTACAGTCCCTAATAAAAAGCTATTAAGAAATTCCTGGCCTCGGTTTTAAAATCTTATGTCTGGTGCTTGGAATCAGATGGTCAGGAACATGGGGCATGTTTTAATTTCCTTGGGTTGTTCAAGCAAATACCATGAAATGGGTTCAGTTAAACAATAGGAATTTATTAGCTCACGGTTTTGAGGCTAAGATAGAAGTCCAAATCAAGGCAATGCTTTCTCCCAGAAGACTGTGGCATCCCAGAGCTGGCTGCTGGAGATACCTTGTCCTTAGCTTGTCACATGGCCAGGTACATGGTGGTGTCTCCTGGTCTCTCCCTTCTCTTCCAGGTTCTGCTGATGTTCAGCTTCTGGCTGTGTCCTCTGTGGCTTTCTCTGAATTTCATTCTGCTGATAGAGGTCTCCAGTAGTAGGATGAAAAACTCATCCTGGGTCACACCTTAACTGAAGTAACCTCTTCAAAATGTCCTACTTATAATGGGTTCACACTCACAGATAGGGATTCAGTTTAAGAACAAATGTTTCTGGGTACATACACTGGGGAAACTGACTCAGCCCCAAATGCTAATCTTAGCCCAGGTAAATACTAACAAGTGCCTGGGGAGAGAGAAAGAGGAGGAGGAGATAGGCAGAGATCACTGAAAGGGAATCCAGGGTAGATGAGACACAGCAAGTCAGGACAAGAATCCGAGACCCAGGTGGTCTACTGAAAGGTGGTGTGCCAGTTTGAATGTATTATGTCCCCCAGAAAAAGCCACATTCTTTGATGTAATCTTGTGGGGCAGACAGAATAGTGGGGATTAAGTTGGAACATTTGAATTAGGTTGTTTGCATCGAGATGCGCCCCACCCAACTGTAGATGATAACTGATGGGATATTTCCATGGAGGCGTGGCCTCACCCATTGGGGTGGGCCTTGATCAGTGGAGCCATATAAATGAGCTGGCTCATGGAGAGGAAACGGAGTGCAGCTGGGAGTGATGTTTTGAAGAGGAGCAAGCTTGCTAGAGAGGAACATACTGGGAGAAGGCCGTTTTGAGGCCAGAGCTTTGGAGCAGACGCCAGCTGCCTTCCCAGCTAGCAGAGGTTTTCCAGACGCCATTGGCCATCCTCCAGTGAACGTACCCGATTGCTGATGTGTTACCTTGGATGCTTTGTGGCCTTAAGACTGTAACTGTGTAGCGAAATAAACCCCCATTTTATAAAAGCCTATCCATCTCTGGTGTTTTGCATTCCTCAGCATTAGCAAACTAGAACAGGTGGTAAAGCTCAGCAGTCACATTTGAGTTCAGGCTCTGCCTGGAGAACCCAAGTCAAACATCCAATTAATAGTACTGGGGTCCTGGGGAGATAGAGCAGGTTAAAGCAAAGTTGATTTGATATACATTTATAAATACGTATTTATGGCGATACTTTCAAAGAATAGTGAAAGTAGATAACATTTATTATATGATTACAATATTTCAGTAACTGTTTAAATGCTTTGTATCTACTAACTCATTATACTTTTACAGTAACTTTACATGCTGGATACTTTCATTATCATCCCCATGTTGCACTTGAGAAACTGAGGTACAAAGATATAAGCTGTGACATTTTGGAGGATACAGGAAGTAGTACATCCACCATTTTTGCAGATCTGTGTTTGTAAAGATAGATTTGGGCAGATGAGAAATGTACCTCTTTAAAGGCAATGCCACTTTACTTTTAAAACATAAGGAAAGATTTGGGATTGTCCTAGAGAGTATACCTCAAAGTCTAACAGGATAAAGAAAATTATTCCAGAAATGAGTGTATCTCATGGGAATTTTAAAGGTCTTTCTTTTCATTTACATGATGCTGAGATTGGTGCATTACTAAATAAGGACATCTTAATTAATACAATAGAACAATGTAGTTCACCTAGAATTAATGGAGGATAGAGGGAGCAAGATAGCTATTTCTCAAAGTAGTTTATTTACACAGAGAGAAGCTGGGAAAGACTTTCTAATAGAAAATCTGTCCTTGTGCGAGGGAATAAAAAAACTCAGGTTCAGAGATTAGCACCAAGCTGAGCACTAAGGGCAAAATCAGAGAGGGTCTCTAGACACTGGGATACTAAAGAGACATCTGCCACCCAGCAGCTCAGACTGGAATTTGAGACCCTGCTTCAGAGAAACATCAGATTACTGTTAAAGCACATTCCAATAAACTAGAGCTCCTGTTTGCCTCAGGATGAATGTTTTTAATTTTGAATGCTGCTCTGCATTGTTTATCATGACAATGTTTAATAAAGCAATGTGGCTCCAATATACGAATGCACCACAGAGAGGGGCAGAGGCTGGAAATTTGACTGGGGAAAGCATTTCAGTTAAAGACCAAAAGGGGCACCCTGGTCAATAAAGAATACATTGTAGCAGGAAAGTGGAAGAAACTATCCAGAGGAAGACAAAAAGAATCAAAGGCAATGTCACACAGAGTAAAGGAGCTACAGTTTCTCTCTCTTTTAAGTTCCTTATAGAAAGCTGTGTGATGCAAGTACTCAGTTTCTATATTACCCCAGGGTCCAAACAACAACTGAAGATGTGCTTTCGGCAGAGCAGTTAGGAGAGAGAGGTGGATTCTGGGAGGACAACAGATGATGTCCCTCGCTGGGGCCAAGGAAAGATGCCCCGAGACTTCAGCCACATGGGTAGGTAAAGAACATCACAGTTGGCAACACAAGATATTTTGGCTTCAATATAAAATTAATATTTATTATGTGTTATTTCCAAATGTTAATTAGGTTTCTATTTAACTTTTTGATAAGAAATCTTAGTTCTAATTATGCTGAAAGAGAAAATAAACCAAAATGTCCATGGTCAATGAAAGAAATTGCCTGGGATTTTATGTAAAGGGGTTCTGAATCCCATCACATATATATTAAGTGATGTCATGAGAGATTCTCGAGAAAGTGTCCTAAGGGGGCCAAGATCTCCTGGTGCCACCATATCAGGATTTTTTCCTACTCACAGGACTAAGCAGAACTAATAGGCTAGGATCATTATTTGTTAGAAAGGTATGGCCGTGTCTCCATGCCCTTTCCAAAAGAGACACTGCATATCTGCGATTAGAGAGAAAAGCATGTAACATCTGCCGATCCCTGCTAAGAGCCATATCATCTAAAATTCGCCCAAATTCTCTCCTTCAATATGTGAGTTTCTATAAATAAGTTGGGAGAAACGAAGCCTTTTGTAAGCCAAATGAAAAATAAAATAGTGACTGGATGTCACTATGAGTCCACAGATTCAGCCCAGGATAAAGTGATAAAAGGAATCTGCATCCCTGGACCCTTTTCCTGAAATAGTTGTACATATTTACCTGTTAGAGGAGAAGGAAAGGGTGGAGATGGGATGCTGTCTTTGTAAAAAGCATTTGGAAAGGGTATCTCAGCATGATAGTGAGAAACCATGTTGGTTCTCTATGGGAATTAAGCAGCTGCACTCTACGAATCTATAATTCCCAGGGAGTGACAGCCTCATTGCCACAAAGGGTGGAAGCTCCAGAAGCAAAGTCACTTTTACTCCTTTTGAGCTTTGCTGCAAAAGTGTGCTGTCAGTGGCAACAACCTTGGTGCTGCTGGCTTGAATTCGCAGGCTATGCCCACATGAGCCAGAGTGTCTTTATACCCTACAGTGATCCTAGAGACTGGAGATGCTTATTTCTCTCATCTATTCTGTGAAGAACTGAATCCTGCCTCAGTTGATGCTATACCCAAACACAAGGACTAGACAAAAGCACAGCTGGAGCACAAGTTTCAGGGTCAGAGCCTGAGGATACTGAGGGAAGTCAGGCCAGGACAGAGTCTTTCAAAAATTGAGGCTCAAAATAATGATAAGCTCATAAGCAAATGTAACAAACTGCCAAAACTTGAAAGGCAAAATGTGGTCATTAAAATGGTTTAGGAAGTGATTATAGAGATAAGGACATATTTGGAGTCAACTACATGGATGAGGATTGCAGAATTGTGCAGGATAGTGGAAGCAGCAATTTTCCTCTTTGTAATCTACCCAAGTTTCCTCCCCAACACCAGAGCAGGAGACAAACAAACATGTAGACTAGACTTCTGCTTCTAACCATGACAGTAACCAATACCAGACATACTCCCACAGTAATCAACTGTAAAACTGGACAAAATCTATGAAGCAAATGTTTTCAGATGTTGGACAACAGACAGCACATGAAAGAAGGGAAACAGATGAGGTGAACCATACAATCTTCCTGGCTTTCTGTATTGAGGCAATTTCTGGAGCATGGTTCATGCAGAGAACAATGGGTTTATTTAGCCGGAGAGGCAGAGTTTGGAGATCGAGACTCCTCAGGGGGATGGAATTTGTGGATCCTTGTACTAGGAAAAAAGGAGCTTCACAGAGAGGGAGAACAAAAAATCTGCATGTGGATTCACTTAACACTTTACAGTAAGTTGCACATGCACAGGATAAGGCATAACGAAGAAGAGCTACTTGGGGGACTGTGAATTGACTGGAGATTGCAGAGATCATAGAATGCTGAGAAGACATGGTCATTCCAACCAGCCAATGCAAAGAAACCTCACTGCACACTCCAAAAATTCAACAGAAACCTCAGAAAAGCCAAAAAAGATTGCCTTATTCTATCTGTAGAGTAAGGGCTATAATAGTTCTATTTTAATATAGCTTTCCTTCAGGGAAGTCCTGTATTTTATGCATGATTATTCTGTAAACCCACAACTTCTCTAATAAAGGAAAACACACACACACACACACACACACCTTGAACTCATCAAACTGGTCCTCCAGTAAATTAACTGCCTTACAGAACAAAAGCTAACACTCCTTAAAGAAAGACAAGAAAAGCCAGGCCTTTAGAAATACAGCATCTACAATATCCAGCACATGCTCAGAAATTACAGGGTATGAAAAGTGAGAAAATGTGATCCATATCCAAGAAAAAAATAATCAATAGAGACAGAGACATACTTATAGCTGGCTGTGATGTTGCAATTAGCAAACAAGGACTTTAAATAGTTATTATAAGTATGTTTAAGAATTTAAAGAAAAAGATAAATATAATAAATAAAAGGTAAGGAATATCAGGAATATAAAAGAATCAAATATAAATTCTAGAACTTAACAATGATATTGAAATGAAATGAAAAATGTGTAAGATAGACATGACATCAGATTTCACTGATGAAATAAAGAAAGGTCAGTGAACATAAAAACAGAACAATGAAAACTATCCAAACTGAAGCATGGGGTATAAGGAGGGAGGGCTGAAAAAATGAATAGAACTTCAATGACAATGGCATAATATCAAGCAGTCTAATCAAACAATATACATGATTGTATTTCTAATGGGAGAAGAAAAAATATTGAAATTAATAAATTAATAAAAAAATATTTGAAAAAATAATGGCTGAAAATTTTCCAAATTTGATGAAAAACATCAACCCACAGATCAACAAAGCTCAACACACCACAATCAGAATAAATACAAAGAAAACAATACCTAAGCTCATCAGAATCAAATTGCTGGAAGCCAATGATAAAAAGAAGAAATGTGGCCAAATAAAAAAGACAAAAATGATTGGAATTACCACTGGTCTTTTGTGCTGGTTTGAATCTATTATGTACTCACTCTTGTGGGCAGACCTATTGTGGGTGGGATCTTTTGATTAAACTGTTTCCATGGAGATGTGACCCACCCAATTGAGAATGGTACCTTTTGACTAGATTATCTCCATGGAGCTGTGACCCCACCCATTCAGGGTGGGTCTTGATTAGTTTACTGGAGTCCTTAAGACAGCTAAGGCCAACACAGACCCAGTCGTTTGGAGATGCAGTCAGAAATCTGCATCTGGAGATGCAGTCTGGTATCGGTTACTGTCTTGGTTAGAAGCAGGAAATCCCCCAGGAGATGCTAAGCAAAGACTCACAAAAATAGTCAGAACCTTACAGAACCAAGGAAAGCCAAGAGATGAAATCCAGAGTGTACCCCAGAGAAGCTAAGAGAGGACTCACAGACACTGAGAGGAAGCCACTGAAATCAGAAGCTGAGAGCAATGCAACCCAGAAGGAGAGGACCAGCAGATGCCAGTCACGTGCCTTCCGAGCTGACGGAGGTGTTCCAGATGCCATCGTTTTTCTGCAGTGAAGGTATCCTCTTAGTTTGGATACTTTTATGGCCTTATAACTGTAAGTTTGTGAACTAATAAACCCCCATTGTAAAAGCCAATCCAATTCTGGTATATTGCATTTCTGGCAGCTTTAGCCTACCAGAACACCTCTCATTAGAAACAATGCAGGCTGGAAGATAATGGAATGATATATTTAAAATGCTAAAAGAAAAATTAAAACTTTCAACTTATGATTCTATATATGGTCAAAATATCCTTCAAAAATGAAGACAAAATACAGTTTCAGAAACACAAAAAGTGAGATAATCAGCAGCCAACCTGCTCAACAAGAAATTTAAGGAATTTCTTTGAACTAAAGTAGTGATGAAAATTCTAAACATTCATTGAGGATACTAAAGAAGATATAAACAAAAGGAAAGACACATTATACTTGAATACTTTATTCAATATCATAAAGATCTTAACTCTGAGTTAATTTATAAATTTAATGCAGCCTAAAAAAATACCAATAGAATTTTTTTTTCTAGAGCTAGACAAATTAATTATATAATTCATTTGGAAGAAGAAAATCCTGGAAAAAGAAGAGCAAAAAGGGACAGGCTGTAAGATCTTAAAGCATATTACAATCCTTTAAAATTAAAACAGTATGATATTAACACATGAATAGACAGAAAAAAACGAAGGTCTAGATATAGACCCAAGTTTATATGACAATTTGGTATACAAAAAATAGCATCTCAAATCACAGGGTTAAGAGGGATGTTTTAATAAATGATGTTGAGACAACTTGATAATCAATTGGAAGAAAAAAAAATTGGATCCACCCTCACACCATTCACTTTGATAATTTCCAAATAGATTTAAATATAAAATATGAAATCAGAGAACTGTAAGAAAAAAGAGGGAGATTCCTCTGTAACTTGGAACAAACGAAAATCTTCCTCTGTGACTTAAGTACAGTTCAGAAAAAACAGAGAAAGATCAATTATCAATATATTTGACCACATAGAATGCAATATATTATATTACATATTTTTTAAAATATGCAAAATTAAAATACAAATGAAAAATTGAGAAAAAAATACAACTTATATTTTAGAAAGACTAGTCTCCATACTACATAACAGGTTCCTTAAAAAAAAAAACTAGCTCATAAGGCCAATAATTCAACAAAATAAAGAGCAAAAGATACCAACAGATAAATTCACAGATAAGAAAATGTTTCATAAGCATATGAAAAGATGCTTCCCTCACTCATAGTAAAAGAAACACAAAACAACACTGAGATACTATTTCTCGCTCATCTCCCAGAAAAATCCATAAGTCTAACCATATACTCTTCCAGTGAGGCCATTTGTTCTTATTCCTGGCTGGTGGAAAGACAAAATGGCAACCTCGAGTAAAATTGCCCACATTTCTTTGACTTGTATTAGTAACATACTGAGTTCTATTTTTATCTGAAAACATTTTAGAGGCTCTGTGCCAGTTTGGATGTATTATGTTCCCCAAAATGTCATGTTCTTTGCAGTCTTATGGGGGCAAACATATTAGTGTTAATTAGAGTGTAAGTCTTTGAGTGTTTCCATGGAGATACGCCCCATCCAACTGTAGGTGATAACTCTGATTAGATAATTTCCATGGAGGTGTGACCCTGCCCATTCAGCGTGGGCCTTGATTAGTTTACTAGAGCACTATATAAGCTCAGACAGAAGGAACGAGGTTGCTACAGCCAAGAGGGACACTTCGAAGAATGCACAGGAGCTGAGAGAGGATCTGCAGCTTACAGAGACATTTTGGAGACAGCCTTTGAAAGCAGACTTTTGCTCCAGAGAACCTAAGAGAGGACAAACACCCCGAGAGCAACTAAGAGTGACATTTTTGAGGAGCTGCAGCCTAGAGAGAAATGTCCTGGGAGAAACCAGAACTTTGGAGCAGATGCCAACCACATGCCTTCCCAGCTAACAGAGGATTTCCAGATGCCAATGGCCATCCTTCAGTGAAGGTACCCTTTGTTGATGCCTTTCCTTGGGCACTTTATGGCCTTAAGACTGTAACTGTGTAACCAAATAAACCCCCTTTATAAAAGTCAATCCATTTCTGGTGTTTTGCAAAAGGGCAGAATTAGCAAACTGGAGCAAATTTCATTAGCAAACCAGAACAGGCTCCTTTTATAATCAGGCTACAAATGGAATTGGAATGTTCCACCATCCCCCTATTTGCTTGGTAGAGGCCATGTAATCTTAGTGTTGATACAGGACATTGGAGCTCTGTGCAATAACTCATTCCCAGAATGGCTTTCAAATGTTAATTAATGGGTGCTACATATCTCAGCTTATCAAGTGCCTGTACACTGGTGAGAGGCATTAAAACAAACACACTGAATTTTCAAGATCCTCCTATCTTGCCCGATGATGACAATGGAATATAAGTTATTATGGTGATGTCGGGAGGTTAAGATGGGAGAAGATTACAACAGATGTTTTATATCAGAGGTCTCTTGTGAGCTAAATCCAGTAAGCTCCCTGATTTTGTAAATGGAGTTTTATTGGTACACAGCCACACTCATTCTTTACTTATTGTTTATGGCTGCTTCATGCTATAACAGCAGAGTTGAGTAGTTGCACCAGAGACAGGCCCACAAAACCTAAAATATGTATTACCTGGCCCTTAACAGAGAAAAGCTTGCCAACCCCTGTTCTAAAGTAAAAAGTGATTGAACTTTGCAAAATTCTGTGAGTAGGGCCTAACGCATTGCTTCTCCTGCCGCCACAATATCAGCAAGCCATCAAAGGCCGGTTGAGTCCCTGGGGTTGCCATGGTTGAGAGTTAGGATAGGGCCTTCTGGCCTGCAGAATCTCAGAAGACGAGTGTCTTCAATGAGAATAACCACCATAAGAGACTCAGGTTGGCTGCCACCCTAGAAATGAGCTGTGGCACATGGAGTGTTGATCCTGAGGAATATCAACTTTGGAACTCTTAACTCTAGGATAGTTATCCCAACAACCACTAAAACTAATTGTAATAAATTTTGCAGAGAATGCCCTTCTCTCCAAAGTGTCAGGCTTTCAGCTCTCTCCCAGATAAACAACCACCACTAACACACATAGACATGGGACTTTGAGAGTGTGAGAATCCTGAGAAACAATTGACCCAGGACGTTGAGATGCAGCTTGGTCTCTGAGCTCCCCCATCACGGAGGCAGCAAGGGCCTTCCCACTTACTTTCTCCAGGCCACACCCTGAACAGCTCCCTGGCGCCTCCGGCACTAATAGTTTCCTCATCAAACTCACAGGAATCTCTCAACTCACAAAAGAGGATTAGAACCACTGTAGTCGTCCTGTTGCTAATCGTGCCTTGTCTGCTTTCTAGTTCCTGGGTCTGTGCATGCAGGAGTGAAGGGACCCTGGGAGTCACCTTGCCAAGTGCTGGTGGCAGGAGGCTCGTGCCCACGGAGACACTACTTTCCTGAACATTTCCCACTGCCTCTTCTCCTATCTGCGTCTCTAGTGAAATGGCTGTGTGTATCCACTGCAGGTGGATGCTCATCTGGAGATACCGAGCTCTGTGAAGCTGGCCTGGGTGTGAACTACTTTCTAAATGCCTTGGGAAGAATCTTCAAGGCATTTGAATAAAAGTGGCAATTTGATTTTTCCATTAGTTCTTAGCTCCTTTGTTTTCTCTCCTCTACCAGCTGGGAGGAGACACAGGATATTCTGAGTGTGAGCTCCCTGACCTCCTCCCCCTCCTCCTCTAACATCCTGTCTGGTGTGGAACAGTGAGGATTATAATTCTGCTCCGTTGCGTTCTTCACTGTCTTGAGGAGAGGCTGGTTAGCTGGGGGGACCTGGAACTAACCCCTGCTCGTGGCACATCTGCTGATAGGGTCACAGAGGGGCTCTTCCTGCTCCGCGGCTCCGGGAATGAATGCAGGGGGACCTCAGTGCCCAAACCAGACCCTTGGTTCAGTGTCATCCACCTCAGGGGCTAGGACCACGAGGCACATTTCCACCCACACCTGTGATGGGGAAAACATCCCCTAGCATTTGCATCTGTAACAGTAATAAACCATAAGACCCAATAAAAAAGATTCTCCAACTTGGAAAGCACCTCTGGGTTTATTAATACGTCTGAGCTTGTCTGTGCGCTTGTGGCTCTCAGGCTTTCTCCAACCCTCTCCCCCCATGAAGCCTCACGCGTCCATGAGCTCACATCGCTGCAGTCTCCTCTACCCACTGCCTCTGGGTCTCCCGGGCATCCTCTGGCTTGTCCTTCACTGAGCCCTGCCAGTGAAAACATCAGAGCACAGTTCTTCCAGAGTCTCCCTTTGGCAGAGCTCTTGAGTGGATCATTATTCTCAAGAGTTGTTCCAAGTTCACTGCTTTGGTCACAGAGCAAATCTCACCTCTAATCCCCTCAGGGCCGCAGCTCCTGTTTTCTTCCTGTCCCTGTTCCATGGCAGACGGTGATCACTGACGTTAGACAGGCCTTGTCCCCCCACCACCACCCAGCCCACGTATCAGTGCCACCCTGCCACGATCCCTCCACACCCTGCTGCCTGGCTCCCTTCTCCTAGGCCCCCTTCACCGCCCTTCTAACGTGGTCCCAACAGGGTAGGCTTGCGTTGTCGCTTGCTTCTGCTGCACTAGGTATTGCATGGGTGGCCACTCTCCTCGGTCTCTTGCAGCCCCTTCTCCAAGGGAGCTGGGAGACATGCTCTTGGGGCAAAGTCCTCCTCTCTGAGGAAGAGCATAAAGCGTTCCACCTGAAACCATCTCCCCAGCCCTGACCCATCCCACTTATCCAGAGCTCTTAACTCTCAAACGCCTCTGCACTGTTTTCCTCAGAAGGCCCGTTTAGCCACCACCCAGATAGGATTCCAGGCCCTGAACCGACCCACTGGGAATTAGGACTCACTCCTGGGGAGATAGCACAAGCCCCCGCAGAGCCCTCACTCCACAGTAATTGCTTTTCTCATTTAACATTCTCTTTTCCTGTGTATCTCTGTGCATCTCATGGTATTTTCCTTGTCTCAGTTTTTAAAATACCCTTTTGTTATTCTTTCATTTCCACGCTCTTGAGGTCTGTCTTTGTCTCTTATTCCTAATCACTCCCTTTTCTGTTTCATTTCCTTCTTACACCCTTAAATTGAAGTACACTTTTTAATTATTTTTAACATTAAATAAGGTTTGTCCTCTAATCCGATTTTGATAAGTAAATGATTCAAATGTTTTATGTCTCTTCTTGCATGAAAACAAATAAGTAAATGAAAACAAAACTAGCATAACTTCTCCAATCCTGAGCTACTCCGTTTTACTGGCCTCCTTGCCCCAGCACTAATAACCAACTTCTGCTGGTCCCACAAGGGGGCAGTGCAATCAAACAGATCCTTTAACCTGAGTGGATCAACTAAGAGGAGTCAGCGGAGGTGGCTGCTGCTTTCTCTGGAAAGGAGAGTGGAAGAATGCACTATCTGCTTGCTTCTGTCACTTAAGAACAGCTATGACAGGCAAAGAACATGGAGAAAGAGTCAACGGGCATTCTGACTATGTTTTCATATCTATATGATGAGTTTACATACTTATCCAGAGGACCTAAAAAGTTCATCCTGGCTCAGAGTATAAATGTTTTGATTGAAAATCAGGTAGAAAAGATGATGAGATCAAGAAAGACTTTGCAGTTTTGAGTATGGTTGAGCTTGAGATTTGATTATAAACACTTTGACTTCATGCTCGTGAGATGACCAAAGAGATATCTAGCTGGCACTTGTAAATTCGTGCCTAGAGCTCAGAAGAAAAATGAGAAAAAGAGACTTAATTTGGGAGGTCACAGAAACCACATTTATGGAAGAGTTCTAGAGAGAAGGAAGAGAGCTAACGTGCTGTGTGGCTCCACCCTGAGGATTTATACACGGCTCTGCTTCCCTCAGCTGAGTCTTCCTAACCTCACAAGCTGGGATCAAATGTGTGCTTGTCCTAGCTCTTTCACTTGAAAGTGACAAAAACTCAACTCAAATTAGATTCAATAAAAAGGGAGCTTATTGGTTCCTGTAACTGAACAGTCTAGAGCAGCACTGACCAATAAAAATATATAACACATACATAATTTTAGAATTCTTAGTAGACACATTAAAAAAGTTAAAAGATCCAGGTGAAATTAATTTTAACACTTTAATCCAATATATCCTAATCATTCTTTCAACATATAATCAATACATTAAAATTATTAATGAGATATTTTCCTTTTTTATACTAAGTCTTCAAAATCTGGGTATATTTTATATTTCCAGCACAGCTCAATTTGGACTAACAACATTTCAAGTCCTCAGAAGGCACACGTGCTAGTGGTTGCCATATTAGACAGTGCGGGCCTAGAGTCAGACCCTTCGGATATGGCTGGATCCAGGGACTTACTGTTGATTGCGCTCTCATTGCTTTACATTGTAGGTCGGGCATATCCTTGCCAAACAAGAGAGTTACCTTCATTTAGCCAGGGAAGATAAACCACATATAGTTCCAACTTACATTGCTTTTAAAGCTCATAACAACAGAAGGAAATACAACATATTTTAGTAGCTTTGACTGATCCTGCTGATGTCATATGATCACCCATGAACCAGTTACTGAAGTCAGAAGGTGGAGCCAACACTGACTTACACTGTCTTCAAAAGCTCTGGCAGAAAAAGGCTCTGATAGTCCAGGCCTGGGTCACTTGCTTCTTTCTGGACCTGGGGGTAGAGTGAGGGACTAATCAGCTCCACCTGAATCAAGAAAGGTGGGTTCTCCAAGAAAGGCATATGGCATGAATCACTTATGTTCACTTAACTGCCACCTGTGGGTTTAAACTGCGCCAGACCCTGGACTCAGCACAGTCCCAAGGCAAGGGGATTGGGGAAGGTCTGTATCAAAAGCTACCACCCAGGCAGACCTTGACAGCCATTTCATATTTTTTCTACTTATATCATAATGATTGCATCAGGAAGCTGAATTCCCACTGGATTCCCACTCTTGAATCTGCATGTCCTTTTAACTGGCTTCTTGGTGCCTGTGGCTGGGTCTCCCCAATCTGACTGTGTGAGGGTCCTCCAAGGACCTTACCCCTGTTCCTCCATCAAGTCCCTTGGGCCTTGGGTTTAATTTTGACCATTTACCCTATTCTTTCTTCCTTGTGGATCGGTGTCTCTGTCTGGAGCTGACCTTAGCTCTGATGCTCGGGGCCCGTACTCTCAGGCTCAGCTCTGTCACTCAACTCTAGGTGCCTTTGAGTGGGAACTTCAGCCCTTGTGGTCTTCTTCTGACACTGAACTTCAGTAACAACAGTACTGATAATAAGAACCGGGAGAGATTATACAGTATAGAGAATAAAAGCATAGACTCTACAGCCAAACTGAAGCTGGGATTCAAATCCTAGCTCTGCCTCTTCTTGGTTCTGTGATGTTGGACAAATTACTTAACCTTTCTATGCCTCAATTTCCTCACCTTCAAAATGCAGGTAAAATAGGACCCATTTAATAGGCTTGTGGTATGAATTAGATAAGTAACATATGCTTGGAACAGTCTCAATAAGTATATGTTGGGGAGAGTTCGATCAGGGAAGTAGAAACACTGAGTGATATGAAATAAATTTTTTATTATAGGGCATAGACCTTACACAATTGTGGGGAAAGCTGTGGTCTGAAAGGGGAAAGTTGAGGGATCAGAGAAAAGTCTCTAAGCAGGACCACAAAGGGGTGACAATGAAGAAGACTATTGCCTGTGATCTGCTGATGGCCTGAGGTGCTGGATAAGAAGAGCAAGCAGTTGGGAAAGAAAAATTGGACCAAAGTAGAAGAAAGCAAGGAAAACTGGGAACCAAAAGGACAAACTGGAACTCGCAACTGTCTCATGGCATTTAAGTCACACAATGCAGTTGAAGAAAATGATCCCATCACCCCAGAGCAGCAAGCGTACTTGGCCCAGAACTTAGAGAAGCTGAAGGAGACTTGGTGGGAGCTGCTGGAGGAGCTGCAGGCCCAGTTGCTGCCCAATTCTAACAAAGTCAACTAGCTGGTCGGCAATAGTTTGAGTTACCACAGCCCCAGGGCCCTACACTAACTTGCAAGCACAGTAGGCCACTGTTTCACTACTACCTCCTAAATCTCACAAAAATTTCTCTTGTGGTCAACACTAACCCAGAACCATACAATGAAGGGAAGTCTGGAAACCTATTCCCAACTTAGCTAAGTTGTCACAATATAAAATCACCACTACACAGTGCTAACAATAATCATTATAACTGCTACCAATACTGTGTAGAGGCCGTATTTGGTTATTATTTATTGCTTATATTACATTCCACTAGAATGCAAGCTCCCTGAGGATATCTTACTAATACCACTCTATACACAGAGTTTACAAAGACTTGTCATATGCATAATATTATTTAACCCACATTACAACTCAGTAAGTGTTTTAGTTTCCTAGGCTGCTCAAGCAAATACCATGCAATGGTTTGACTTAAACAATGGGAATTTATTTACTAAAGGTTTTGAGGCTGGGAAAATGTCCAAATCAAGGCATCATCAAGGCGATGCTTTCTCCCCAAAGACTGTGGCATTGTGGGGTTGGTTGCTCGTGATTGTTAGTTCCCCAGATACACAGCAAGGCACATGTTGTCATCTCCTGGTTTCTTCCTTCTCTTTCAGGTTTCATTTCAACTTTTGCTTCCTGTGGCTTTCTTTCTGTCTGAATTTCATTCCATTTATAAAGGGCCCCAGTAATAGGATTAAGACCCATCCTATTGAGGTGGGACACAAACTGAAGTAACCTCATCAAAAGTTCCTACTTACAATTGGGTTTACACCCATATGAATACATTAGATTTAAGAACATGTTTTTCTGGGGTACAGACAGCTTCATACCACCACAGTAAGCCAGGTAGATTTTATGACCCACAGAAAGATTACAGAGCTGCTAAGTGGGAGGGCTGCAATTCAATCGCAGGTTGCCTGATTCATTCCAAGTCCAACCACCTCACTGTGCCCCATTGCCTCTTCTGCCATCCCACAGCCCTGTGCATGGCATAGGGCACTGAACAACATTTCATAACTGGGCTTTCAATATCCAAGCAATTAAACAAGAATGAGGTACTCCATGGCACAGTGAAACTGGTTTTCATAGGAAGCCATAGGGTCAATGCCATTACTAACCAGTCACACTCCTATGCCACCAAAACTCAGTGTTGAATTTCTAAGGAATGCAGTTCCTGCAGTTTGCAGCAAGTGTCACCCTAGAGCTACGGAACAACCAATGCCTGCTATCTAAATATATCAAGAAAATCAATGTAATGCACACTACATAATGCTGGGCAAATCAATACAGGACAAAAAGAAAAACTTTTGCACTAATTCATGTTACATTACAGACAACAGCTGTTTAGCAGACTATTTTTACCCCTGGCCATCAATGAGGAAGTGTCTTTGGGACAACAGAATATGTTAAGTTCTGCAGAGCAACAGAGTGTTAAAGCAGAATTTTCAAAAGTGGTCCTTGTTCTATTACACTTTGACATCCCCAAGTCTTTGTGACTATCACTGAGGGGTGGGATCCTCTCTATGCCATAGTGCCTCTATCAGCACAATAGACTCTCCCTGCCTTCTCTGCCCTTTCCCAGATCAAAAGTCATAATGAAACCAATTGTCCCGGGGCCTGGACAAGCCCTTTCATGCCCGGATAAGAAGAAAGGGGATGATATTAACCTTATATTTGTTTTACCTCTTGTACTTTTCACAATATTTTGTCATAGCTGTAATCTTACCTGAAACTTGTAACCAGCCACCTTGAACAATGAGTAAGACAGATACTGTACTCATTTTAGAAAAGGGGAAAGTAGGCTAGAGGGGTTAGGTCAATTGACCCAGGATACACAGCTGGCTGGCTGAAGAACTGAAACTCCTCAATTCAAGTCCAGAATGTATTCTGCTATCCTTAAAGAGGGGCCAGAGTAGTATTATTTTATACAATACATATAATTATGTACAAATATATATGTTACTATAACTTATGCATGCTTCATCCTAGATAGTTTTTTTAAAACAGTTTTATTCACATACCATACAATCCATCCAAACAAAGTAGATTTTTTATTGGAAGAGGAGAATCAGCCTCAATAGTTCAATATCCATAAAACTATAATCTCCAGTTTATCATGAATGGTAAAAAATGGAATGTTCTGGTTAAGCAAACATTCAGCTTAATTGAGAGTGCCATACATACACATATTACACCTATAATGCTAGAGCAGATTTCCTAATTTTTGCTAGAATTTCTAGAATGCAAGTTCTTAGAGGGCAGAAACTTTGATTTGCTCACTGCTGCACCCTCAGCACCCAGAATAGTCCCTGGAACATATTAAGGGCTTAAAATTATTTGTTGAAGAAAAATGAATGAATAAATAAAATCTTGTAAAGGCAAAGGGGGAAGAAACAAGACTAACTATGTGTACTATATATCATTGCAAAGTTCTATTTTCTAGGTTTACCTTGGCCATGTGATATATGGAGGTAAATACCTTCCAAGTTATAGCTTAGTTTGTTCAGTAGACAGAACCACAGAACAAGAAAATGAGACATTTAGCAGCAGGAAATCCCACCTTTTCCCTGAGCCCTTGTCTTAGTTTCCTCGGGCTGCCTAACAAAGTGCTACAAAATAGATGTCATAAAACAACAGAAATCTATTGTCTCACAGTTCTGGGGGCTAGTGTCTAAAATGAAATTTTCAGCAGGGCCATGCCCCATTTGAAACTGTAAGGGAGAATACTTCCTTGGCACTTCTAGCTCGTGGTATTTGTCAGCAATCTTCGGCATTCCTTGACTTCTATATGCATCATTCTACCCTCTGCCTCCTCCGTCTTTACTTGGCCTTCTGTATGTCTATCTGTGTGTCCAAATTTCCCCTTAATATAAGACATCAGCCATATTGGATTAGGGCCCTCCCTAATCTAGTTTGGCCTCATCTTAGTTAGTAGCATCATCAAAGATCCTATTTCCAAATAAGGTTACATCCCCAGAACCAGGGGTTAGGATTACAAACATTTCTTTTTGGGGGGCACAATTCAACCTATAACATAAATGTCATAAAAGCCATAGTCAAACATTAAAGTTGCTAACTGTCCTTTTCCAAATCAGAGTCTTATATTCAAGGTCAACGTCATTTTTCCCCTAAGGGTATTGGTTTTCAAGTTTTGTCCATCATAAATGTCTTTCAGAGTCTTTAGGAAGGTGTGTGTGAAGAAACAGGTATGATTCTCAAGTGTACTATACTTGGATTGTGTTCTGTCACATCTCAACACATCCTATCTCTTCCATTATCAAATTGTTCCAGACACACAGTCAAACTAGGCCATTAAAAAGTTTAAATTACTTTGTCAGGGTGGAAGACTGGAGAGCACTTGAGGATCTCATGGACAGTCTCTGGCCGGTTATCTGGGTGATTTTCCCATTGGGGCAGGACTGGGTTCCACAGCACCTATCTGGTAGACTAGGCTTACAATGATCATCCACTCTTCTCAAACCAGCTGGGTCCCTCATGAGGGACCCAGTTGGTTATAAACCATCTGGTTACTTATAAACCATCCAACTATTAACCTCAAGCCACCTTTGATTCCTTCCTTCCTCACCCCCAATCCAAACAGTCACCCAGTTCTTTTGAGTCAACATAAGAGATGTCTCTCAAATCAACACCCTTTTTTTTTTTAGCCCCACTGCCCTGATCCTAGTTAAGTTTGTCAGCATTTCTTGCCTGAGTTATTGAAATAGTCTCCTAATAGTCTTCCAAAGCTTAGTTTCTTCTCCATTTGTCTTTATGTAATATAGGTTTTATCTCATCACATCACTTTCTGCTTTAGAACCATATGGTGTCCCAGTTCCCAAAGAATAAAGACAAAACACCTCAGCAAGGCATAAAAAAAAAACCTTGAACTTTGGCCCCAAGCTACTTTACTATATTCCTGTTCTTTTTCAATAATCATCCATGCATAATACTATTTGCTATTCCTCAAAATTAATAGGCATATATAGCAACCCCATCATAATTCCTTTGATTATTCTGCTTTCCATGCCTGGAGAATGCTTTATTCCTGCTTTCTAATGCTCAAGAATATTTATTAGTGGGAGCCTAATTCTAAAAAAATTCCAAGTACATTGTATGTCATTGTAGTTGGTATAATTTGCAATAATCTTTCCAGAAAACAATTTACCTATATATACCCAGATGCTAAAAACTTCATATTCTTTGACCCAATTATTAGCCATTTCTATCTTTTCTAGGTAAACAAACACAAAGAGTATCTATAAAGAAATCCATTACAGTGTTATTTATAATAGCAGAAAATAGAAATAGTCTAAATGTCCATCTACTAGAGAATGTTTAAAATAGTAGCTTTTAAACTTTTTTTTACTATGACCCTCAGTAATAAATAGTGTATTATAACCCACTTATATTCACTAACATATCTGCTTGCATACCCAAACATACCTAAATATGTAGATTTATAAATGTTATATATAAATATAAATATTCTGGAACAAAAGTTTCATGAGAGAGTGTAGTTGTTCTAGTTTGCTAATGCTGCTGGAATGCAAAACACCACAAATGGACTGGCTTTTATAAAGGGGGTTTATTTGGTTACACAGTTACAGTCTTAAGGCCATAAAGTATCCAAGGTAACACATCAGCAATCGGGTACCTTCACTGGAGGATGGCCAATGATGTCCGGAAAATCTCTGTTAGCTGGGAAGGCATGTGGCTGGCATCTGCTCCAGAGTTCTGGTTTCAAAATGGCTTTCTCTCAGGATGCTCCTCTCTGGGCTTCAGCTTCTCTCCAAAATGTCACTCTCAGTTGCTCCTAGGGTGTTTGTTCTCTCTTAGCTTCTCCAGAGCAAAAGGCTGCTTTCAAAGGCTATCTCCAAATTTCTCTGCAATGTGCAGTTCCTCTCTCGGCTCCTGTGCATTCTTCAAAATGTCCCTCTTGGCTGTAGCAAGCTCATTCCCTCTGTCTGAGCTTATATAGTGCTCTAGTAAACTCATCAAGGTCCATGCTGAATGGGCGGGGCCACACCTCCATGGAAACTATGCAATCAGAGTCATCACCCACAGTTGGGTGGGGCGCATCTCCATGGAAACAAATACAATCTAATCAACACTGATATGTCTGCCCATACAAGATTACATCAAAGATAATGGCATTTTGGGGGACGTAATACATTCAAACCAGCACAGTAGTCAATTTCATTTTTTAAGTACTGTTTTCAATCCTCTAAAACCACCTATTACTGAATTATGAGTCACAATTTGAAAAACACTAGATTAAAAATATATTATCAATATATCATACAGCTATATAAGTATTTTTGACAATACTTAATCACATAAAATATATTAGCATAACATTCAGTGATTAAAAGCAAGGTAACAACTCTTTATACAGCCTGATGATATTATATTAAGTATGCTTGCATTGGGATAGTTCTTTGGGGTCATCCCTAGGAGGTAGGGTGCTACTGTTTATCTACAATTTGCCGAATATTTCTGTGTCCCAAACTCTTATGGGGAGCAGATTAGAAGAATATGGGCTTCAGACAGACATGCATTCAAATCCTGTGTGATCTTGGATTAATTGTAAAATGTATTCATTTTACTCAATAAACATTTATTAGCAACAGACATCATGTGCTCATTACTTGAAATGCAAAATTGTTCCAAATCTGTCATGGGAAGGCAGACATTTAAACAAATAAATGCACTGGTGTTGCATATGATGGGCGTAAGATAGACAATGGGGGGTCTAAAAGAGAGAGTGTGTTTCTACTGAGAGATGATGCCCAAGCTGAGATTAAAGATGAGTTCACACCAGGAAGCCAAGGAAAAAGAGAAGAGCATTCCAGGCAAAAGGACTGGGCAGTCAGGCACACAGCCAGGGGAGGGTGAAACTGCATGGTGCCTTTAGGGGACATCAGGCCTATCATATCGCTGGAGCATAAGGTAAGGTCAGAGTGGGGCTGAGCAGTGAGGCTGGAGACCTAATTAGGGCCAAGTTCTTTGAGGGCCTCAGGTGTCATGCCAAGAAGCCTGGACAGTCTGGGCCACTGTTCTTAATAAGGATACACATTCATCACCTTTGGAGCTCTAAAAACTATAGGTACCCAGATTCCTACCATAATACTAATTAGTTCGCCATTGGCAAGGTCTAGCTCTTTTATTTTGTACTCAAACTCTTTCTGGAGGTAATGAGAAGCCATTTAAAAAGAGCAATAAGCAGGAGTGTAATATCACATTTCCAATTAGCAACAATGTGGAAAGTGGATTGGAGGTGGGCAAGATTGAAGACAGGAAGTCCAGCTAAAGATGCCAACATAAAAGTCCAAATGAAAAAGGTCAAAAAAAAAAAAAAAAAACAAATGCTAAGAGAAAAGCAGTTGGAATGGAGGGAAGGGGGTGGATATTGAAATGTCCAGATGACGCCACTGTCTGGACATAATACAGAGGTAGTGATGCCAAAGGTGGGTTGGGGTAGAGGGAAGTTTAGCCCTTCCATAATCTCCTGTTGCACTCCTAAATAAACACGTAAGATAAAAACAGATATTTCCTATACTAAAAGAATTCTAAGAAAAATCTTCCACCCTCCCTTCCTCTACTTGGCCCACTTTCCAATTAGATTGCGCCTGCCCCACCTCCACTCTTCTAAGCAGCTCCTCTTTCTGCAGCTATTAGTGTGCAGGGAATTAAGGATGGCCGCCTTTCCAACACCTTGGGGAAATAATACTGCCTCATGGAGTTAAAGTGAGATAATGTATGGACTGTGTCTAGCACATGGTAGGTTCCTGATAAATCACCTCTTTTTCCTGGATGGGAGTGACTAAAGCCCAGCCCCTCCTCTTGCCTGACCAAACATTTCTACCCAGCTCTGTTTTCCTCTCTTAAACATATTTATAATTTTTCTACTGCAAGACTAAAATGACTGCTTTTCATTTTCTTTTTCAGACAAGAAAGGGAATTTTATTTGTCATATGGAATAATTAAAGTCATAGCTAGGTGAAAGATTTCCCCCCTTACAGCTGTGTTCCATTAACTGAGAAGAGACTCTCCTGATAATCCTCCCTGAAATTTAACATTCTTTTCACCCTTACACGCGATGGGAAGAAAAGTGCGAGCAGCAACACATTCTTACACATCCAAAGATGCCTTGTACCCATCTAAAAGCTAATTCCTCTTCAGTGTTTTGCAAGTAACAAAAAACACTGCATTTAAAAAAAGGCTGCAGAGGTATAAAGCTGTTCTTTTTATAAAAGTGCAGTCACAAATCAATGCATTGTTAATGAAGAGTTTTCCTCTATAGTTATGTGGAGACTCAAGACCTGCTCATGACTTTTCACTGGGGTCGGGGGTGGGGGCAGGGGTTCACACAATGGAGGCTTTCAGCTCTGTGCACTTCAGAAGAATCTTGTCAGAAAAGCCGGATGAGAAAACCAGCCTTGTTTTCTCTCCTTTCCAAATGCAAGCCTATTACCATGAAGACGACTGGGAAATAGGTGTAATGATCTAAATCATTCAGACCTTTTTCTAAATTATAAACTTCTCAGGAATGCACCTTTTCTTCTTCTGGAAGCACAAACATGAAAAAAAAAACATTGTATGGTGATTAAGAGCCAGGTTGCCTACATTTGAATCCGATTCCCAGTTCCACCACTATATAACCTTGGCTACTTAACCACCTGTGCCTCAGTTTCCTCACCTGTAAAATGGGATAATGACAGTCGCTACCTCATGGAGTTGTGGTGAGTATTAAAATGAGTCAACAGATGTAAAGTCTTAGAGCCATGGCTGGCACCTAGTTTTCTAGTCACCAGATACTACTCAGGAGATGAGAGCTCCAAGCTGGGTCACTCCATGGAGCTGCTCAAAATGGGTCTCTTCTGTAAAAGAGATCGTAAAATACTGCACCACTAGCCAAGTGAGGCCCACAGACATGTATGGTTAAACTGAACAGAGTTTAACTTCTTTAATTTGTTGTCAACATACATAATTCAAGAAATAAACAAATCAGGATTTCTGAGTTCTCTTGAAAATTCAAGAGATCTGGCCAACCTGGGACTCTTACTGGCAAATCTCCATGGGAGGTGAGTACCTGCTTCACTCTTTGGGCAAGGCATAAATACTTCCCACCAGGCCTAATTCTCTTCTTTACTTAACTTCTTTAGGTATTTAAGATTGTGATTTATATATTAAACGGATTGGGTCTCAGAAAATCTCAGGTATAACTACATCCCCATTACAACACTAAAGGAGAAAAGGAAAATAAAGAAGGAATGACAATGTGAAGTTTGGGGGATAAACTGTCTTGACTTCTTGAGTAATTGGGAAGAGCGATGTGGGGGAAAGGCTGTATATCAGACCCAGATCATCTGCAGTCTCTCAAATGGAACTTTTTTCCCTTATAAAATTCAAATGCATGACTTATAAAGTAAAATAGCTATCAATATCAAGAACTATGCCATTTCATATACCTATATATAATCTAATTGAATCCTTAGAA
The DNA here is from genome assembly GCF_015220235.1 of Choloepus didactylus. Lineage (NCBI taxonomy): Eukaryota > Metazoa > Chordata > Mammalia > Pilosa > Megalonychidae > Choloepus > Choloepus didactylus. Next base: position 84,865,079 of record NC_051307.1, read on the forward strand.
TTATGACATAGGAATCTATCATCTTCCTTTTACAGGTGAAGAAAATGAGGTTCAATTGAGGCTAAATAACTTGCCAGAAGTTCAAACATTTAGGGAGTGACGGAGCTGGGACTGAAATTCAGTGTTCAGTATGATATAGTAAATCCTTCTTGTTAGCAGTTACCCCCCCCCAAATTCACCACGTGCCTTGAGAGACTTTCCATCTCCCTCAAAACTTCTGGCCTAAGAGAATTCCTCAAATTCATCCTTCTTTAGAATAGCTCTGACTGCAGAACTAAAGGTGGGGTGGGAACTAGCATTATAGCAAACTGCAAATACCCTAGGAAACTGATGAGAAAGAATTAAAAGGCTGTGAGATCTCCTAATGTGTGTGAATTAAAAAGGGAAGACTCAAAAAAAAAAAAAAAGTTTGGCTGTGTGTAGAAAACTATTCCAATGGTCTGGAAGTCAGAGATGGAAATTTTTTCACGAATTAAAAAAAAAATGGGCAAAGAATGATTGGTGTGAATCAAGAGTTCTGTCTATGCCATGCAAAATCCAAGGCAGTGCCAAGACTTAACTATTTATTAGTTACCTTAATGGAGAGGCAGTGTGTGGCAATACTCCAGGCTCTGCAACTTACTAGCGATGCGGCCTTGGGCAGGTTACTTAACCTATCTAAGCCTGTTTTCGCATCTGGAACATTAGCCTAGTATTGAATTTACGAATGTGCTATAAGAATCAAGTGTAATGAATGCACACAAAGTGATCAGCATGCTGACTGGCATATAGTAGATACTCTAAAAATGCTGATGCCCCTCCGGATTTATTCTCCTCAGTGGTTTAAAACTGATGGTAATCAGAACATAAAAGTGCAATTCTGGAATAAAATGTAGGGAGAAAAGAAACAAGAGACTATTTGGGTAGACAGACAATAATTACCGAGTCTTGCCCTTTCTCTTAAACAAAAAGAGCCCCAAAGTGCTATTTTATATGCAGCAGCACTCAAATACTACCTCTGGCAAGAAGCGTTGGAAAACTGAGTAGGTTTAAATGACTTAGACCTCGCCCAGAAATTTAAGAACTCTGAACCACTATTACTAATGGTTAAAAATTAGTATTTATTATGGGCAGACACCATGCTATTCGCTTTGTATGCAATATTTCATTTAGCCCTTACCATTATGTCCATTTTGTAAATGAAACTAAAGCTTACAGAATTTTCTAACTTGCCCAAAGTCCAAGTGCAAAGTAAAAAACTGCTAGAAATGTGATGAACTTGGAGCACATTAGATGGCTTGTACATTGCTTTCAATGTGAATACTTTTAGGCTAAATTATCTAATTTAGCTACCTGACCTGCCCAAATTAATCAGATATTAATTAAACCCCCAGTGAAAAATACACAGCAGACACTTACTTTTATTGCTTTGTCTAATGATTTTGCCTCTATCATTAATGTCTTATGATTAAGACAGAATTTTGTGCACTGTCTTACCTAAAATAGGAAAATAATACCTTCTTCACAAGGGAGCTGTGAGGAGAAGCTATAAATAACTATATAAACATAGAATTTACAAGGCACTTTTTCTCTGGATTGCATTTATATTCTCAACATTTATTCTATGAAGCTGAGTTATTATTTTACTTAACTCAAGTTAAGAGACTTGTCCTAAAGAAGACTGTTGGAAGGTGGTAGAAACAACTAGGACCCCAGATCCCTCTTTTCAGACATTGGTCTGCTCAAACAGGAGTACTTACTGAGAAAAACAACTGGCAGAATACTTACTCTTTGGGCAAATGACTTTACCCCTCTTAGCCTCAGGTTCAGCACTTGTAAAATAAGAGTGATGGTATTTTTCACATAGGATTGTGGTGAGGATTAGATGAGTTAATGGTTGAAATGCATTTAACAAAGTGCCTGGCTTAACTACAGTAAGCACAAAACAAGTGATAGATACTATTATTATTTTGTGTAAAACATTTCATAGCTACTTAACATGGGATGTTTCCAAATCACTGCATTTAGTGTATTCTCTATAGCTTTTCCAAAGAATACCGCGTTGCTAATATAATACCAAATACCATCTGATATTTGCCACCTGGGTGAATGACTCAATGCAGCCTTGCTTTGGGTACTTTTTTTATGTTTAACTATTACTTTTTGCATTCAGGTTAGGAGACCAAACATAAATTCACCTTCACCAATTCAGCACATCCTGTGAGTACTTTTTTCTGAGAGAAGCAATGTGCTAAGTTTTATGACCACAATCAAGATATGAAAGAGATGGTCTTTACCCTGAACTTGCATAAACATCCACTCACATACTTATGATACTAATTGCAATTACTTGTTTACATGTCTGAACCCCCAAGGGATCAAAAATGTTTGTGGAATAACTCAGTTTAGACCAGCAGGGGAGATCAACAATGTACACAGAGGCAAGAATATAATACAGACTGTGACAACTCCCTTACGGGTAGGCAGTAAGTGTTGTAGCTTGTTAGGGGGAGCAGTCACTTCTCAGTGGGTTGAAAAAGAAAGAATTTATGGAGAAAAGAGTATTTGGACTAGGCTTGTGGTATAGGAAGATTTTGGTGGAGATGACACATGGAAGACGTAGGAAAAAAAGAAAGAAAAGAGAAAAAAGGAGTAAAGAAAACGTCAGTTCAAGGGAAGGTGAACAGGCCTGAGGCAAAATTTGCATGTAGTGGGGTAGTGGAAGTTGAGAATGGAAAGATAGGGGACAATTTGTGAAGCAATTGAATGAGTCAAACCAAGGAGTACGAATTTTATTTAATACACAATTGAGAATCCTTGAAAGCCTCCAAATAGGAGAATACTATAAGATTATTTTAAACAGATTGCTTTAAAAAATAATGATCTAGAACTTCTGGTTCCAGCCAAGATGAAGTAGTCCCATTACAGGTCCCATTGTAAGGGGGTCCTCTCTCTTATAATTAAAAACACTGGACACAACAACAGACAAGCATGGACTGTGAATCGTACAAAGGCGGCTGACTTCTAGGAAACTTAGGACCTGAGGAATAATATGGTAGTAAGTTCCCTGGGTTTCCTTATTGTTGCCCATATTTCCCAGACAGCCAATAGGCAACAACAAAACACAAACAAACAAACAAAAAGCTCAAAGAAAACTTGTTCCCCCAAGCCAAAAGACCAGGAAAAGTTTGGCCTAACAACACAAAACTTTTTTTGGTAATATCTACCCTACTCTAGCCGAACATAAACAGAAAAGCTGTAGCCCCCACCCCCATCCCCTGCAGTTTCAGTGGGGTTGAGTGGGGAACTGATCTTCTGCCTCACCCTGTGGAAGCAGGTGACAGCACTCCAAATCCCCCACTTAGTGGTGTTGGCAAGGCCAAGCAGGGAGCTAATATTCTCTCTCCTTTCTGGCAGGAACAGGCAGTGTTCTGATGTCAGTGGGGCTGAGTGGAGAGCTGGTCTTCCATCCCCTGTCTGGAGGAAGCAGGCAGTGCTCCAATTTCCCTGCCAGGTCATTGTCAGCAGGGTACAGAGTAAGCTGAACGTCTAACCCCATCCACCAACACTGGAGTTAAAAAGGCAGTGCAAGAGCAAGTCATCACTACACTTCAACACTGCCCCCCCCCACACACACACTGACCCATTATTAGTGAGGTCTAGCAGAAATCCTTACCTCCACTCCCATCCAGCATCAACAGGAATGAACAAGGCAGTGATTAGTTGAGCCTAGTCAGCACCACAATCTTCCCCCACCCCTGGTATCAGTGGGGCCCATGTAAACCTCTAAACTCACACAGCAGCAAAAATATGGATCAAGATGGTGTGAAGTAGGGCTATTCAGTGCTCTGGTTCTCTCCATCCCCTGATGTCAGTGAGACTCAGTGGGGACTGAGCCTCTGCTCCTACACAGCATTAAGATGGAAGAGCGGTGAAAGGTGGGGTAGTTGACACTCCAGTCTCCTTCCTGTCATTTCAGCAGGCCCAATGGAGAGCTGAGCCTCCATCTCCACATGGCATCAATGAGGTGGTAGGAGGCAGGGCTAGTTGGCACTCCACATCCATTCCTCCCCTCCACTGATGTCAGCAGGGAAATAATGGCTGAAATCTTCCCAAATTTAGTGAAAGATACAAACCAATAAATTCAAGAAGCTGAGAAAAATCCAAACCCACCCGAAGAAATCCATGCCAAGACCCATCATAATTAAACTTCTGAAAACTAAATATGAAGGAAAACATTTTGAAAGCAGCAAGAGAGAAGCAACACATTACAAATAGGAGAACACAAATTCAAGTAACAATGAGAATTCTCATCTGAAATCATGGAGGCCAAAAGGAAAAGACACAACACTTTTCAAGTGCTGAAAGAAAGGAACTGCCAACTGCAAATACTATATCCAATGAAACTATCTTTCAGGGATGAAGGGGAAATAAGAACATTCTCAAACTAAATTAGAAGCACACCTATCTCTAAAGATTTACTAAAGGAAATTCTCCAAACAGAAAGGAAAGGATGAAAGAAGGAATCTTGGAGCATCAGGAAAGAACAACAAAAAGAACAAAAATATGAATACATACAATGTACTACTCTTCATGAGTTTTAAATATCATATATGATGATTGAAACAAAAAATTATATATAAACTTATATTGAAGAAAAAGACATCTAGAGAGGGGCAAGATGGTGGCATAGAGAAGAATTTAGTTAGTCCCCTGGAGCAACTAATAAACAACCAGGAACAACTAGTAAATAATCTGGAACAACTGCTGGGGGACAACCATGACTGCCCACACATTGTACACCAACCTGGATTGGGTGGAATGGCTGAGATCACAGCATAAAATCTGTAAATAAAAATTGTGAACCTGTGCCAGGGGCCCCCACCCCCCATGGCAGGCTGAGCTGCAGGACCTCACTGTGGGAGACAGCAGCATTCTTGGAGCAAGCAAATATAGCTCAGCCCAGCTCCAACTGGGGTTTTACTTAACAAAAGTGGGCTGCTGAATACAAGCTACAAACACAAAACCCTAACAAGCAGCAAAGTACCCTTAGGTCACCCCCAGCAGAGAGGAGGTGGGACTGAGAGAAAAAATTTTAATTTAAAAAAAGGAAAAATACAGAGGATTTTAGAGACTGACCTTGGAGAGCTGGAGGACACCAGTGCCCCAGGAGAGGGAGCCCAGAGGACCAGGTGCTCTATCTGATCAAAGGGTGAAACCAGGGGGCCATGGACTGGCTCCAAAAGGGGGCTTTCTTTCCCTTTATCTCCCTCTCAACCTGAGTGGCCATTTTCAGTTCACAGCGCTCTGACCCAGACTGGGGTGGAGTTACAGAGTGAGACAAAGGAGCTATTCAAATGCAGAAGATACCTCCACAGGGGATGTATCTTCCCTAAGAGGAAGGAGGTGGAGCCTAGTTCTAGCGCTGGCCCACCCTTCAGAACTCAGATCCCAGGCCTTGGGGGAAAACAGTCAAAACAGAAACAAACTAATCTAAGAAATAAAGGGGCCATACTTCCTTACACCAGTGGGGAGTTACAGGCTGACAGGCACCACTTGCTGGGAAGGTTAGGAAAAGCACAGCAGCTAGAGGCATCACAGGAAAGTCTGTCAATCTTCTAAGATACACCCTCAGGGAACTTCACGCTGAATATAACTCTACTCTGAGACCTGAACCTGGCCTGTTCTGGGAAATTGTGATTGGGGTAACCAAGAAACCAGATGCCTAAACAACAGAAAACTACAAATTACATTAGGAAACACAAAGATATGGCCCAAAGGAACAAACTTACACCTCAATTAAGATGAGTTGAGGCATTGTTTCACTTTAATGAAACAATAAATTAAATATTTTCAAAGAAATATGCTAAATCATATAAAAAACCAAGTCAAGGAGTTCAGGGAAGATATGGCAAAAGAGATGAAAGATATAAAGAAAACACTGGGCAAACACAAGATAGAAATCAAAAGTTTGAAAAACTACTGGCAGAATCTATGGAAATGAAAGGCACAAAACAAGAGATGAAAAACACAATGGAGATATACAACAGCAGAGCTCAATAGGTAGAATAAAACATTCAGGAACTGGAGAACAAGACGCCTGAAATCCTACACACCAAAGAACAGACAGGAAAAAGAATAGAAAAATAATAGCAATGTCTCAGGGAATTGAATGACAACATGAAGCACATGAATGTATGTGCCATGGGTGTCCCAGCAGGAGAAGAGAAGGGAAAAGGGGCAGAAGCAAAAATAGAGGAAATAATCAATGGGAATTTCCCATCTCATATGAAAGACATAAAATTACAGATCCAAGAAGCACAGCGTACCCCAAACAGAATAGATCTGAATAGACCTATGTCAAGACATTTAATAATCACATTCTCAAATGTCAAAGCAAAGAGAGAATCCTGAAGGCAGCAAGAGAAAAGCAATCGATCACATACAAGGGAAGCCTGTTAAGATATGACTATGTGTGGATTTCTCAGTAGAAACCATGGAGGCAAGAAGGAAGTGGTGCGATATTTAACATACTGAAAGAGAAAAACCACCAACCAAGAATCCTATATCCAGCAAGACTGTTCTTCAAATGTGAGGGAGAGTTTAAAATATTCTCTGACAAACAGACAATGAGAGAGCTGTGAACAGGATACCTCCCCTACTGGAAATACTAAAGGAAGCACTACAGACAGATAGGAAAAGACAGGAGTGAGAGATTTGGAACACAATTTTGGGTGATGGTAGCATTATAATGTAAGCACACTGAACAAAGATGACTGTGAATATGGCTGAAAGAGGAATGTTAGGATAATGTGGGACATCAGAAGAAAAGAGGAAAGATAAAGACTGGGACCTTATAACTCAGTGAAACCTAGAGTGCCCAAAAATAGTGATGAAGTGTACAAATATGTTTTTATGAGGGAGAACAAATGAATGTCAACTTTGCAAGGTGTTAAAAATGGGGTGGCACTGGGGAAAATACAATCAATGCAAACTAGAGACAATAGTTAACAGAAACATTGTATTATGCTTCCTTTAATGTAACAAAGGCAATATACCAAAGCTGGGTGCCTACAAGATGGGGGTATAACGTAGGGGTATGGGACCTTTGGCATTGGTGATATTGTCTGACTCTTTTATTGTACTTTAGTTTAATTCTATCTTTCCTTTTGTTGCTTTTTAGCTGTCATTTTTTCTTTCTTTATCTTTATCTTTTGTCTACCTTCTTTGACTCTTCCTCATTCTTTGTAGACGAAATGGAGATGTCCTTACATAGACAGTGGTGATGGTGGTGAATGCATAAATACGTCATTATACAGGGAACAATCAATTGTTTACTTAGGATGGAATGTATGGTGGGTGAACAAAACTGTCTTAAAAAAAAACAATACAAAAAAACAACCAAAAAAAAAAAAAAAAACGGGTTGATGAAGAAACCTTGAGGGCACTATATTGAATGAAATAAGTCAGACACAAAAGGACAAATATTCTATGGTCTCACTAATATGAACAACTAATTATAATATGTAAACTCATACACATGAAATATAAGTTACCAGGATATAGAACAAGGTTAAAGAATGGGGAGTGGTTGCTCATTATGAACAGAATGTTTAAGTAGGTTGAGCTTAAGTGTTTGGAAATGAACAGAGGTGACAGTAGCATGTTATTGTGAGAATAACTAACACTACTGGATGGTGTGTGAAAGTGGTAGAAAGGGGATGCTTAGAGTCACATATGTCACCAGAAGGAAAGCTGGAGGTTAAAAGATGGGAATGTATAAAACAGTGAATCTTGTGGTGGACAATCTCCATGATTAACTGTACAAATATTAAAAATCTCTCTCAGGAACTAGAACAGAAGTATGACACTGTAACTAGAAGTTAATAATAGAGGGGTATATAGGGGAACATATATCTATTACAAACTATGTACTACAGTTAGTAGTATTTTAATATTCTTTCATCAACAGTAACAAATGTACTATACCAATTCTATGAATCAATAATGAAAGGGGGTGGTTGGGTCTATGGGAGGATTTGAGTTTTCTTTTTTGTTTTTATTTCTTTTTTGGAATAATGGATGCACAGCTGTATGACGGTACTGTGGGCAACTGATTGTGCACTTTGGATGATTGTATGGTATGTGAACAATCTCAATAAAATTGAATTAAAAAGAAAAGACATCTAAAAGTGGGGAAGGAAAAGGGACCTAAATGGAATTAGAGTTCTACACTTCACTGAAAGTAATAAAATATTGTTACCATACATATTGTGTATGTTTATATATATATAGAAATACCTAGACCAGCCACTAAAAAAAGAACAGTACAAAGTGATATACTCAAAAATACTATAAATATATCAGGATAGAATCATAAAAAAATTTTCAAGTAACCCAGAGGAAGTAAACAAGAGAAAAAGATAGTAAGAAATAGAATGGGGGAGGGGAGAACAAAAAAAAAATAGCAGATTTAGTCACTAACATATCCTTACCTAAATGCAAATACTCTAAATATACCTAATAAAAGACAGATATTGGCAGAATAAATAAAAAAAAAATTTCCTACAATACACTGTCTGCAGGAAAATCACAGCAAAAACAATCTCAAAGGAACATTGAAAGGAAAGGGATGGAAAAGATATATCATGCAAGCATTAATTAAAAATGCAGGAGTGGTGTTTTAGTTTCCTTGGCTGCTCAAGTAAATACCATGAAATGGGTTGGGTAAAACAACAGGAATTTATCTGCTCACAGTTTTGAGGCTAAGAAAAAGTTCAAATCAAGGCATCATCAAAGCAATGCTTTTTTCCTGAAGACCAGTGTTCTGGGGCTCGCTGCCAGAGATCCTTGGTCCTTAGCTTTTCTGTCATGTGGCAGTACACATGGTGGTCTTTTCTGGCTCTCCCTTCTGTTCTGGGTTTCCTTGATTTCAGCTTCTGTCTGCTCACTCTGTGGCTTTCTTTCTGTCTGAATTACATTCTCTTAAAAAGGAGTCCAGTAACATGTTAAGACTGATCCTGATTGAGGTGGGCCACACCTTAACCAGAGTAACCTTATCAAAAAGGTCCTGCTTACCATGGATTCATGCCCATAGGCATAGATTAAGTTTAAGAACATATTTTTCTTAAACCACCACACTCTACCCTCTGGACCCCAAAAGAACATGTTCTTTCTACATGCAAAATACATTCATTCCATCACAACCACCTAAAAGCCTTAAGACAATGCTAAGTACAAAGTCTGATTATGGGTGTGGTCACTCCTGGAGCAAAATCTCCCTCTGTGGACCTATGAAACCTAGAGAACAAGTTATCTGTTTCCTATAATGCAAAAGAGGGACAGGCATAGGAGAGATGTTCCCATTCCAATTGGGAGAAATTAGAAGGAAAAACAGGGGTCATGGGTCCCAAACAATTCCAAAATCCAGCAGGGCAAACCCCATTAGATTTCAAGGTCTGGGCATCACCTATGGACTGATGTTTTGTCCTGTGGGCTTGATGGAGCAGCATTTCTACTTGTGCACTCCCAAACACTAGGGTAAAGTCTTCGCCATCTCTGAGCAATGGGATGGTAGCCAGGCTCTCCATAAATTCGTGGGCACAGGCCTCACCCTCTATGAGCATTGGGGTGGCAGCCAGACTCTCAGCATAAGCACCACCCTCTCCAAGCACTGGAGCTATGGCCTTGTGGGGAGTCCCCTACAGATAGTCTACTGAGGAGAAAACTCAGGCCTGGATTACAAATAGTTCTGCACAATATGCAAGAACCACTGAAAAGTGAACAGCTGAAGCACAGCCCCTTTCTTGGACCTCCCTGAAGGACAGTGATGAAAGGAAATCCTCCTAGTGGGCAGAACTTTGAGCAGTGCACCTGGTTGTTCATTTTGCTTGGAAGGAGAAACGGCTGGAGGTGTGTTTGTATACTGGTTCACGGGCTATCACCAATGGTTTGGCTGAATGATCAGGGACTTGTAAGGAACATGATTGGTGACAAAAAGGTCTGGGGAAGAGGTATGTGGATAGACTTTTCTGAATGTGCAAAAAACATGAAGATATTAGTGTACCATATGAATGTTTACCAGAGGGTGACTTCAGCAGAGAAAGATTTTAATCAAATGAAAACATGACTGATTCTGTGGATATCAGTTGGCCTCTTTCCCCAGACACTCCTGTCAGTGCCCAATGGTTTCAGGAACAAAATGACCAAGGTGGTAGGGATGGAGGTTATGCATGGACTTAGCAACACGGGCTTCCATTCCCCAAGGCAAACCTGGTGACAGCCATTGCTGGGTGCCCAATCTGCCAGTAGGAGAGATCAACACTCAGTCCCTGATAAGGCACCATTCCCTAAAGTGATCAGTCTGCTATTTGTGGTAGATTGACTACATTGTACCACTTCCATCATGGAAGGGGAAGTGTTTTGTTCTAACTGGAACCCAGATATGAGTTTGCCTTCCTTGCATGCACTGCTTCTGCCAAAACTACCATGCCCTGTGATTAAAGTCAATGGAAAACTGCACACCCCAATCAAGACAGGACTACTAATGGCCCAGAAACTCCAGAAATAAATATTTGGGTCACTCCACCAGGCAAAGAACCACAGCCAGCTGAGGTGTTTGCTGAGGGTAAAGGGAATAATAAATGTATAATGGAAGAAAGTAGTGATAAATACAAGCTATGAACATCTGACCAGTTACAGAAATGAGGACTGTAATGGTTATGAATAGCTTTCCTTGTTTTGTTATGAGAATGTATGTAAAGCAAATATCTTTGTTTTCTTCCCTATCTTACTCTTTTCATCATATGTCATAAGTTGTATTACCTTCATGTCACAGTATCTAAGTTAGAGGACACCAAGTTTAACAGTGAATACTACCCAAGGACTTGTACCCTATTCTGGGGAAAGTCAGTGCATTTTCGATTATATGCAGGACAGTTGATTATAGTTAGGTGAAAATCTGTTATTGTCTTTATTTGGAGATTAAGTATGTCTTAAAGAGATGTGTATGGCTGCTAAGTTGACAAGGGATGGACCATGATGGTTAAGTTCATATTTCAATTTGGCCAGGTTACGGTGTCCAGTTGTTTGGTCAAGGAAGTACTGACATCACTGTTATTATGAGAATATTTTGTGGATTTAAATCATCAGTAAATTGATTGCATCTAAGGCTAATTATTTCTACAATCAATTGAGGAGATTGTCTTCAACAATGAGAGAAGTCTCATCTGGTCAGTTGAAGGCCTTAAAAGCAGAAGTGATGATTGGTCACCATGTGACAGGCCCTACAAGAAATGCTAAAGGGAGTTCTTTAGGTTGAAAAGAAAGGACAGTAAGTAGTAACCTGAAGCCATATGAAGAAATAATTGTCTCCAATGAAAATAACTACATGGGTAAATAAAAATGCCTTTATTATTGTATTCTCAGTATGTAGTTCTACTTCTTACTTCCTATAAGATTTAGAATACAGCTGAATAAAAATATTATGGGCACACAAAATATAAAGAGATAATGTGTGACAAAACAACATAAAGAGGAGGAATGGAGGGGTATATAAGCAGAGACTGTGTATGCTATTGAAGTTAAGTTGGTACTATTTCCAACTAGTTGGCATAGAATAAGGTTGTTAAATATAAATCCCACGGCAAACACAAAGACAATACTTAAGTATACACAGAAATGGAAATGAGAAGGGAATCAGTCTGTTTCATTACAAAAGATAGACTATACATAAAAGAAGACTGGGATGAAGGAAAAGGGGGACAAAAAAAGTATAAGATGTGCAAGAACCCAATGGCTGAAGTCCTGCTGGATGTAAATGGATTAAACACTCCAATAAAGACACAGATAGGCAGAGTTGATTTAAAAAAAACATGAACCAACTATATGTTGTTTACAAGAGACTCACCTTAGACCCAAAGGCATAAATAGGTTGAAAGTGAAAGGATGGAGAAAATATTATTCATGCAAATAGTAACCCAAAGAGACCTCAAGTGGCTTTACTAATATTGGGCATATTAGACTTTAAGCCAAACACTGTTACAAGAGACAAAAAAAAGACCCTATATTTTTTAACAAAGGGTCAATCCACCAAGATGATGTAAACAATTATAAACGTATACACACTTAATCATAGAGCCCAAAAAGACATGAGACAAACATTGGCAAAACTGAAGAGAGAAACAGATACATCTACAATAATGGCTGAAGACTTCAATACACCACTTTCATTAATGGATAGAACATCTAGACAGTAGATCTTAAAGAAACAGAGGATCTGAACAATCCTATAAATGAACTAGACCCAACAGAAATATACAGAACACTATATCCCAAAACAGCAGAATACTCACTCTTCTCAAGGGCTCACAGATCATTCTCCAGGAGAGACCACATGTTAGGTTACAAAACAAATCTCCATTTTAAAAGGTTGAAATTATACAAAGCATCCTCTGAGACCACAATGGAATAAAGCTAGAAGTAAAAAAAAACACAAGGAAAACTGGAAAATTCACAAACACGTGGAAATTAAACAGCACACTCTTAAACAATGGGTCAAAGAGGAAATCACAAAAGAAATTAGGAAATATCTTGAAATAAATGAAAACAAACAACACAACACACCAAAGCTTAAGGGATACAGCAGAGGCAGAGTTCAGAGGGAAATTTATAGCTATGAATGCCCACATTAAAAAAGATGTCAAGTCAATAACCTAACTTGACATCTGAAGTTAACTATAAAAAGAAGAGCAAATTAAACCTAAAGCAAGTAGAAGGAAAGAAACAATTTAGAGCAGAGATAAATGAAACAGGATAGAAAAACAATTGAGAGAATCAATGAAACCAAAAGTTGGATCTTGGAAATGATCGATAAATCTTTAGATAGACTGGCAAAGAGAAAAAGAGAGAATGCAAATAACTAAAATATAAACTGAAAACTGGGGCATTACCACTGATCTTAATTAAAAGGATTATAAGAGAATATTTAAAACAATTATATGCTACCAAATTAGATAATCTAGAGGAAATGGAAAAATTCCTAGAAACATACAACTTACCTAAATTGACTCAAAGAAGTGGAAGATCTCAACGGACTTATAACAAGTAAAGAGATTGAATCAATAAGCAAAACCTCTGAACAAAAAAAAAAAAAAAAAAAAAGTCCAGGACCAGCTGGCTTCACTGGTGAATTCTACCAAACATTCATAGAAAAATTGACACAAATCCTATTGCAGTAACAAACATAGTATACATTTCCCATTTTAACCACATTAAAGTGTGCAATTCAGTAGTATTAATTACATTCCCAATATTGTACTACCATCTTTTTTGGTTTTTTTAAATTCAGTTTTATTGATATATTCACATACCATGCAGTCATACAAAGCATACAATTGTTCATTATATAGTTGTGCATTCATCAAGAAAATTAATTTTTGAACATTTTCATTACCACACACACCAAAATAATAATAATTAAAGTGAAAAAGAACAATTAAAGTAAAAAAAGAACACCAGGTGCCTTTCTTTTTTTTTTTTTTTTTGCCTCTGTTTTTCTACTCACCTATCCATACACTGGACAAAGGGGAGTGTGATCCACATGGCTTTCCCAATCACACTGTCACCCCTCATAAGCTACATTGTTATACAATCGTCTTCAAGATTCAAGTTTTCTGCATTGTAGTTTGGTAGTTTCAAGTATTTACTGCTAGCTATTACAATTCATTAGAACCTAAAAAGGGTTATCTATATCGTGTGTCGAGTGCCCACCAGAGTGATCTCTCGGCTCCTTATCTATCAACTGTTGTCAAAACTGTGATATTGGTGGAAGGATAGATCAATGGAACAGACAACTCAGAAAAAGACCCCACAAATATGTCTGAATAATTTTTGACAAAACAATTCACTGGATAAAGTATACAAATAGTGCTGGAGCAACTGAACAACCATAGAAAAAAAATACGACTTAAACCTTACACATTATTAAAAAGTTAACCCAAAACAGATCACAGACTTAAACGTAAAATGTAAAACTATAAAACTTTTAGAAAACAACAAAACAGGTGAAAATCTTTGGGACCTAGGTCTGGGTGATAAATTTTGGTTTGATGCCAAAAGCACAATCTATAAAAGAAAAAATTGATAATTTGGACTAATCAAAATTTAAAAAAAAAGTCTGCTCTGTGGAAGACTGGAAGATGATGAAAACAAGCTACAAACGGAGAACATATTTACAAACCATATATTCAACAAAGAGCTGTATCTAGAATTTATAAGGAACTCTCAAAACTCAATAGTAAAAAGATAAAGGATCCTATTAGAAAATGGGCAAAAGAAGAGATATTTGAGGATACACAGATGGCAAACAAGAGCATGAAAAGATGTTCAACATCATTAGCCATTAGGCGAATGCAAGTAAAATACAAGATATCACTTCACTTATCACAATAGCTAAAATAAAAAATACTGATAACCCCAAATGTCCATGTGGATGCAGAGAAACTGGATCACTCATATATTGATAAAGGAAATGGAAATGGTACGGCCACTCTGGAAAAGAGTGTTTCAATTTCTTACAAAACTAAACATTCACTTACCATATGATCCAGCAATTGCACTCTTAGTACTTTATCCCAGAGAAATCAAAACTTATGTTCACACAAAAACATATACACTATGTTCAAAGCAGCTTTATTTATAATAGTCAAAAACTGGAAACAACCTAAATGTCCTTCAACACGTGAATGGTTAAACAAACTGTAGTACATCCATACCATGGAATACTACCCAGAAATATAAAGGAACAAATTATTGATATATGCAACAATTTGGATGGATTTCACATGTCAATGATTGCCAGGGATTAGGGGTAGATGGAGGGAGATGGCTGTGGCTATAAAAGGGCAACACAAGGACTCCTGTACCTTGACCGTGGTAGGCATACCAATCTGTATGTGATAAAACTACACAGAAAACACACACACACACACACACACACACACACACACACACAGAGTACATGTACAACTGGTAAAATCATGAAATCTGAATAAGGTCAATGGCTTATTTCCATGTCAATTTGTGATACTATGCAAAACGTTACCATTGGGGAAAATGAGTGAAGGGTACATGGGATCTCTCTGTATTGCTTCTTACAACTTCACGTAAACATATAATTACCTAAAAATAAAAAGTTAAATAAAAGTAATGATCTAATGTATATCAAGGTCTATAATTGTGCTCAATACTTGAACAGGAATCATCAGTCATTTATCTAATCAACACCCATACTTGGCACTGTGCTAGGCAATGGAAATTCAATGGTGAAAATGGTAGGCATGGACTCCACCTTCAGACTAGGAAATATGAAAATACTTCAGTGTAGGAAGAGGGTCATCACATCTTCAGTAACACATGTGAGAACTGGAATCAAATCACTAAGAATAGGAGAAAGGATATTTTGGAATACTATATGGTCATTAAAATGATTATGAATACTATTTAACAACATGGAAAACTGCTTACTGCATTAAAGGGAACACTAAATACAAAATCATATATTCGTCAGCATTATGATAATTAATGACAACTTGTTTTATATGAATAAATTTTTATTGAATTTTAGATAATTAGAAAGAATAAAGAAATGCAAGATAAATGCTTTCTAAACAACATCTGATAATATCTTTTCTGTGTCATAGTATCTTCACTTCTTTATAAAAAGTATAGACATTCATTTATTTAAGTTTTTACAAAGTCAAGAACCATCAAATGCAAAAAAATAAGTAATACTAAAGTAAATTCAGCATTTACCAACATTTAAATGGTTGCAATGGTTAGGTTCTGAGTTTGGCCTTCTTGGAAAAATCAGTGCATGCACAGCTGTTGTCTTGTATTTATTCAATTAAGTCCAAAAATCAGGAGACCACTCCCTATGATGACTATGCTTGCAGGTAAAAAGGGCAAAAAGCATGGAGGGAAGAAAGTGTTAAAGGACATATGTGGGAAAGAGAAGACACTGATCATAGGGTCAGTATCATAATTTAAGAGATAAATCTGGGAAGAAATCATTTGTGGTTGCTTCAAGTGTGATTAAGGTGAGGTAATCACCAACACAAGTATGGCCAGATCTACATAGCACAAAATATAGTGATCTGGTAAATTATTTGATGAACTGCAAGGCCAGACGAGCCAGGTAATTAATCACAAAAGGAGTCTTTTTTTTTAGAGTGGTGTAAAATACATTTGAACAAAACCCTGTGCAAAACTGCAACACTGAGCTGTCTCAGACAAAGGGCAGACCTTCCCAGTAGCACACCTGAAAACACTCCTTTTGTCTTGGTCTTATCTCTTTTGGAAAAACAAAAACAAAACAACTCCTGTCCTCCTGGCCACAACCAACTAACCTCTACTTGTCAAACAAGGAGAAAGTTATCTACCGCTGTGCAAGAGGCATCAGATGTTATCCTCATTAAGTAACCTAGTGTGATAACAAGGGAGACCTGAGCAGCCCTGCTCTGAATGGCTGCTCAGGGCTGCAGAGGTCCCTTAGCCACAGCCTCGCTCTCCAGAGACAGACCTCCTGCTGGGATCATCCAACAGAATCACTGAACGTGGTGTTAAACGATGGTCTTTTCTTTCCTAACCCAATTTCCCTCATGTATTAAAATGACAACAAGAGTTTTCTTTTAAAAAAATATTTTTCCACAAAATAATGAACAGTAATTGCCATGGACCTGTAACAGATCCTAGAAAAAAGTAGACAGGCAAGAATCTGTCAATACAGCAATATTCCAAATATGAAATTCATGGTTCAGGAAGAGATAAATAAATAAATATGAAGGGACTTCCCAAAGAAATTTCCTTTGTTTTTCCCCATTTCTTACTGGGTTTTGTTTATGTAAAAAATTTGATTCTATGATACAAGACCCAGCCTTGTGGGGACCAGTATGAACCATTTATGCCATTACACCCTCAAAATAATGAGGGAATGGGGAGAAACAGAACATATTACAGGCTTGCTCATTATTTTTTCCTAAAGATACCTATCTTTTTAAATAATTTCATTATTTAAACACCATCTGGCACTTTAGTCTCTAGAAAAAAAAATAACATAAAGTTAGTCATGGATTAAGGAACAAGCCCATCTGGATGGCAGTTTGGGTTTTAAGTGCTAATCCGATCTTATACCTTCTTCCTTGGCTTGGCACATCTTTGAGATCCAGCGTTTGAATAGAATCCCAAGAAATCTGTGGTGGAGGAAAGAAATCTTCATGATGGGGTAATCCAGTCCCTGTTACAAATCTTAGTGGCCAAGTAATAGCATTTCTTCTTCTTGGTGCTTTTTACTAATATAATAATAAGTAAAGTGTTTCTTTTCTAGCACTTGCCCCACCTCACTCCCCATCATATGGGGGCATTCCATTTATTTTTTTCTCAACACTATATGCCCTCATGTCCTATACCAGGGACCCAGCCCGACTCTGGGCTGGCACCATGACGGGTATGGCACCAATTCGCTCCAGTGTTGCTTGGCTCACGGTGTAGGAGTGTGTATGCTGAGGCCGAGGCTTCCTGCTGACTGAGCCATTGCTCTTAGGCATGACCTGTGGCGGGGACCCTCTGTTAGCTGTCACTACCAAAGTCTTATGTGGAGTTGGAACCAGGTGGTTCCCATTAGCATAGATGGATGTTATATTGGCATTGCCTGAGTGGACGGAGAAAGACTGGCGCAGGTCATTAAAGTGGGTGAACGTCTCTGTGGTTCCGTGAGCTTTTGGATTCTTGCTCCAGTATCGACTGTTGTAGGTATTGGAAGAGGTCATTGTGTTGTTCTCTGAGGAGGATATCTCGGTGTGAAATGCTTTGGCAGAAGAAGAACATTTAGGCGGAAGATCATCCTCTCTGAAAAGCAAAACAACAGTTGTTATTGGGATATATTTGAGGTTTATCTCATCCTCCTGCCCAGGACTGTTTCTTCTCATGTTAACGCTAAAATGTCTGTGAAGCACAAATCCTCTGGAGAGGCCACACTATCATGAAAGCAAACATGGTGGCCCTGAATGGCCTCAGTTTGGCACTCACTCCCTTTGAGACAATGGTCAAGTGATAATTTCCTCAGCTTCTCAACATCTAAGAGTAGAAAAGGAAATATCAGATCTCTCAAAGATTGTCCCTTCCAATATAAGTGTAATAACAAATGGCACTTTTTTTTTATTGCTATAAATAGAAAAATAGCCCATGAAGAAATCCACTGCACTAATAGGTATAAAATAGCTAAGAAACCAAGCTATGGGTTGTGGGAAATAGTTATTTCCTCAAGAAATGATTAGAGTTGTCCTGATTCAACTTTCCTTTGGGGTTGGGTAAACTGTGTGTGCTAAGAGGTTTTCCTCAGTAATCTTAGGCTAGGATGGATCTATCCCTGTCCACAGCCCAAACTCTTAAGAATTACAAGAGGCTAATCTTTAAGATTAAGACATTAATGAATTTTATATTTATTGAGCATCAGTCATTCTACTAGATGTTTCAGAAAAAAATAAGAAATAGTTCCTATACCCAAGAAGTCTACAGTTAAATGGGGATGGCCATTAATAAAAGAACATTTGCAAGTCTGAGAGGATGGGCAAGGGGCTAAAAGACAGCTGTGTGAGGAGGTGATGCTTGGACTAGTCTTGAATGGGATCAAGGAATTTAGTGAAGGGAAGGATTAAGGGAGAAGGATAGGGGACAGAAGCATGGGCAAAGACCCTGACACATGGGAGAACGCAGAACAGAGACTGGAACAGAGAGGGAAGGGAAATGGCCAGAGGTAAGACCAGAGAAGAGAGTGAAGGTCAGATCCTGAAAGGCCATGTATGTTATGCTAAGGAGTCATTAAAGCATTTTAATTAAAGATTAAATGATGAAATCTGAGACTGAGCCTGAAACTCTTAAGTCTCCACAATACGGTGAGAGTCACTTTTCTTTAAGGATAATTTTGACGTTGTTTTCATAAGGCATTCATATTTTTGTCTGAACTTTCACACCAACCCATACTGCTTTGGCCCATCTGTGCACACATACTGTGGGCTCTTCTGGTGTTCCTTCTTGCTTTATATTCTCATTCTTTCTCACTATTGTAAGTCGATGTGAGTTTAAACCCATGTTTTAAATTAATCTTTCCACTGGGGCAGCCACCTTCCGCCAAAAGTGGGAGGAGCTAGTTGGCACTTACTGGCCCCTCCTGTTCCTTCGTGATGCAGTGAACAAAGCTGAACAGTACCATGAGGAAAAGTGATATGACATACATGAAAGTATTTTGACCTATTATTCTAAAAGTAACTTATTAATATATAGAATTCTGTGTATTTGGCAAACAATTCAGTGACTATTGAATGTGGAGTCTTCAAACTGTTATATGCTAGTAAAATACTAGCCTTGTTGAAAAATAATCAGATCAACTTTCTCTTCACACTTTGTAAATGAGTAGTTTATTTAACTAATGGGACTGTCCTCAATAGGGTTTCTGAGAAGAAAACAAATAACATTTACTAAGCATTCAGGCGTGAACTTCAGATCTATTACCTCATTTTAACCTCACCATAAATTTTCAGGTTAGTATTATTTTCCTTGAGCACACAATTGAAGAAACTGAAGCTCAGAGAGGTAAAATAATTTTACTGAGCCACACCCCTACAAAATGGCCAAGAGGCAATTTAAACCAAGCCTGGCTTCAAAGCCTGTGCTCCTTCCATTCCTTCAAGGTTGGGTATTTGTTTGTTTTTAAGACCACTTGAAAATCTCCAAGTTAATTCTCTGAGTTCAATGCATTTGAATGCAGAGGCTATGAACGCAGACTCTGGGGCCAGACTGCCCCAGTTTTAATCTCAGCTCTGTCACTGACAAGCTATATGACTCTGGAGAAGTTACTTAACCTATCCATAGTTCAGGTTCCTCATCTGTAAAATAGGCATAATAATGATGCCTAGCTCACAGCGTTATCACGAAGATATTATATGAAAGTGCTTGTTTAAAAAATGAAACAAATATAAAAATATACACACACCATATAAATGGGAAAAAGGGTACCACTCTGAAACCAATCTCTACCAAGTGGCCAATTGTCGATGGCCTGCAAACTCAACACTTGTTTACAAAAGCAAAATGAAACAAGAGGAAAGTACTTATGTTGAGAATTAACACTTTTCAAAAGCTGTCACTAAAGGGGAAAACTTGGTTCATGGCTTGAATGATTAAGACCTAATTAATATGATGTGCACTCAGTTTATTTATACGTAGAAAATGTTTCCATAAAAATCTTTGGTTATAGAAAAAAAATCTACCCATAAATCTATTTTATATTACACAGGCTTTCTACTATTGAGAGAGACCACAGGAAAAAATGTGAGCTCAAAAATATTAAAATAATACCCAAAGATTCTAGTATTCCTATTAAGAAGGATATTGTCTTTATTTATAGCCTGTATTTTATATTGTTTTGGATTCTTACCAACATTCCCTTTAAGAAAAGAAACAGAAATGAGCAATTCATTCATAACCCTACCTCATTCAAAAAGCACACTCTGGTTGAAATTCTTCATTCTTAACTCCCATTTCACTGAAGTTCTCTGTAACTCTACATGGCTTATCTCTCTCTCTGTGTTTTGTTTTTTTTTTAATCCCTAATCAGATCCATGCAGCCTAAGATTGATGTCCTATAGGTCTATACCACAAGTACCTAAAGATCATTAGATTAATTTACAAATATACAAAATCTTAAGGCCATTCAAACTGAACGGATATCATATGGAAACAGGCATATTTAATTCTACAACTCATATGTATCTAGTTATACAATACACACACAAAAACACATACAGATATACGGCGTTTTACTCTTCCATATGTGAATTTTTTTCTTTACGGTGAATCCTGCTACCATAATTTATCTTATTTATCTGTGAGATGATAATGCCATAGTTACCATTTACTGATTGGCCACTCTGTGCTAGGTCCTATGCTAAGCAAGGCTTTTACATACATCAACAGCATTTCACTCGCACAACTCACTAAGCAACTAAGGCTTTTGGAGCAGTTTGCTTGCTGTCTCAGTATCCCCCAGAAAGTAACACAGACATGATTTGAAAACGGTTCTGTGAAAACCCATGCGCCTGATCCTTTGCTACACCACCTTGTATCCTGCCTAGCAGGTCTCATCACACAGCCTGAAAGAGATCATATGCTTGGCTCAAGACTAAAAACTCACTCTTTTCCCATTATGCACACAAATCTGAAGCTACCCTGGTCTGGATAACTCAAGTACAGATGAGAGCAGCAGAAAAAAATTGTGCTCTTCGACATGAAACCTCCCAAACGCTGCCCAGTGAGACAGTGACAAGAAAGAAAAAGAACAGAGTACACAACTGTTACACTCAGAATATCCAAAAGAAGAGTCAGGTCCAAGATATGCAATCCACTGAAACCTTGGTTACTGGCACAGCTTCAACATGGGAGGAAAAAGATACAACTGCCAGGGACTGGTGTTCTGCTAGAACCCAACGTAGTTAAGACCCAACTGCCACAGTTTTTTCTAAAAGCCAAGGCTAATAAGAGCTCTCATCCTTTTTTAGATACCTGCAGCATATATGAAACAAACATTGGTTTCCTATGAAACCATCTTAATACAGAAGGTGGAATTAGGTAGACACAGAATAGGCTTCCTAATGGTTTCCATTGGGCATGATCTTTCACCTGCAAATCCCAAGATTTTTCTTGCATAGGGTGAGAGCGGTAAGGAGCTGTGTAACTACAGAACTCTAAGACAAGATAGCGAATGTCCAAAGTGAACAATAACATTAGAGCTGGTAATTCATACAATGTCAAGAGACAAAAGAAACTAACACACGCAGGGCAGAACTTGTGAAAGGAAAAAGGCAAATCTTCACTTTTTTTTTTCTCACAAACACACTTGCGTGCACACACACAGACACCTCACCTCAGAAACTATCATGTAAGTACATTTCAGCCAGAAAAACAAGAAGTAAAATAAAGAGTGATTAAAAAAGACAACAGCCACACCTTGCTTTGTTAGAGAAGACAAGGCATGACAACTGCTGATAAAGAAGAAAAGGCTAATATCAAATATATCAAATGATGATTGTAATAATGTAATTTTATTTTGATCAAAAGAGAGTTGAGGGAGTTACCACTGCAGAAAAGCCTGATAAAACAGAAGATAACAAACAGCACTTTTTCAAAGATTGAGCTTCTATCCCAAATTATGAAAGAGTCTATTCATAATAATGCAGTTCCTTTCTTCTAATTCTTCCTTGAATGCAGGTGGGTATTAACTCTCTCTTGGCAGACCCAGCAGCCCTCTCTCTCCTCATTAAAATCACTGATGATCATTGCATGAAGTTCCTATTCCATGCAGTAGCTAGAGGGTGATGTATTTGGATTCAAATGTGGGGGGAATAGAGAAGTCCTGTTTAGTATGCTTTCACCTAGCTTTCACCATGGTATGTGCTGACAGTTACTAGACACTGTCTTGGCTCTAATAAAGCCGAGCTTTGATTCCCATTTGACTAATGATTCTTATATATAGCACCCTTGTACATAGCAGGGCACAGAGTGAGGGTGATAGGAAGGGAGAAAAATTCAGATACTCCTGACCCTAGAGTCATAATATCTTTGACCCAAGCCCTGATTTCCAACAAACACACATGTAAAAGTGATATTTTGAATTCTGACCTAGGGCTATAATCTTATTTGTGATGGAACCCAAAATATGACGTTTGGACCCTGGCCACTTTAATTGTCTTGGTCATTACAGACTTGGAATCTTAACTATCAAGAAATCTTAACTGCCAAAATGAATAAAAATACTGACATCAGCTATGCAAGACAAGTTATCTGACACACAGACCTTATTTCATTAGGAATTTCTTCTTCCTCCTCCTCTTTATTTTTGCTTCTCCAATAAAAGAATGCCCCTAAAATCAGTGCAATGCAAAAAATGATAATAACTGCACCAGTACCAATGGCTCCAGCTATTAGTCCAATGTTCCTGGGCTGCGCTGCAAAATATATTTAAAGAATATTTAAGTAACAAATAAAGAGAAAAAGAACATATACTGATGCAATGCTAAAAACACATAAACTTACTAAAGAAACTTAATATGTAAAAAAATTGCCTTAAGTATTGTACCCACATAAAATCAAACCTCAATTAACCTTCTATCTGTATTCTGAGCACCTACAACCAACATATAGTAGGCTCTCAAACATTTATTGAATGAATGAGAGAATAAATGGCTCGCACAGCTTTAGTACACATAGTAAAGTACCTGTCTAGCTAACCTGATTAGACCAAATTAATCCTGGCAATCAGTGGGATGCTTTATTATCTCATCACAATCCTCTCTTTTGTAATCCAGAATTCTCAACTGAAGAGAAAATTTTAGCATTGCCTATTTTATCCTGGAGACCCCAAAATTAAGCAGATATATGGGATTAGGAAAAACCACAAGAAGGTCTTGTCGTGGCCATAAGATCTTTACAAATGTCCCTAAGGTCTATAGCACCACACAGTAACAACTGATTTGATTTTAATGATCCTGAGAAAGAGACATTTTTTCAGAAAGAAGATATCATATTACTGAGGCTGAAAAAGTGTATCAACACATTTAAGCAGTATTTTCACAAATAGTGACTAAAACCGAAATAATTTCTATTTAATCTTCAGACAACCTGAAGACAATTAAGCAGACCCCTTCATTTCCTGGTTTATGAAGATCTTGGAGTTCCAGACCCAGAGTCGACATTGGAACTTTATATACTTACGTGAAATAACCTGGAGATCCAAAAGACAGGTGCTGGTTCCAATGGCGTTAGAAGCTACGCACTGATACAAACCTGAAGACAGAGCGCTGATGTTCCGGATGGTGACTGTTCCCTGGACCTGGTCTGTCACAAAAAATAATAATCAGGTGAGGATTTAGGGGAATGGATTAGAAAACCAAAGAAATTAGGAGAAGAGAAGACTATGAAAATAAACAGATAAACACTGGAGAGCTACCAAGGATTTCTTTTTTTTTTTTTTTTTTTTTTTTTTTTTGAGAAATTTTTTGTTCATGAGTGTTGGAGAATAAAATCACTACATCACATTAAAGGCCTGGCACTACAGAGGACTGTCCTAAATGAGGTCAATCTTAAAACAATCTGCAGATTATCGTGTTATGCCCTAAATGTTAGCAGCCTTTCGTGAGGAAATGCTGGCTAATGCCTATTTTAGAGAATTTATGAGCAGTCACACTACATTTTAATTCTGAGGTAATGTAATAACATAAAAAGCAAGTTAAACTCATTACAATAACATTCACTTCATATCTGATGGAACAAATATCAACTCTGTGTTCTAGGGAATAGGATGTTACTCCCTTACAACAACTGTTCTAATTGTCTGTGTTAGTTCAGGGCCTCTAAGAAGCAGCTGTTAAGACATACAAGAGATTTACCAGAGGAAACGTTAGCAAAGGAAATGCAGAGCAAGGTGGAGAAGACAGGGAGAGCCTTCAGATGCTGATGCAAGTCTGATTCCTACTAAGGGGAGAGGGAAGGCCAGAGGACTGGGTAGGAAGAGTCTCACACTGCAGCACAGTTTTACGGAAGTTTAAACCAGGCTGGCTGAAGGAGAGGCCTTAAGCCAAAGTCACCCATTAAAGGAGTCGTGTGCCTTGCAGAAATGGGCCTGCATTGGTAGCCCTGCTGTGCCCACTGGCTGGGAGCAGGGCAGGGGAAGTGTGGTGTTGATGTGAGACCTGGCAGCGAGCGGGGCTGTCAGTCAACTATGTTCCTCACTGCAGGAGATCTGAGTAGTGCATTTGCAAAACTACCACAGTGGTATTACCAAGAAAAGCTTCCATAGTTCACATTTTAGTAATTCATCAGCATTGTCATAGTTTGATTATTTATTCCTTGTAGGTAAAATATAAATGATTTACAGTAATAATAATAAAAATGAAAGTTAATTGGTATTGCTATGTGCCAAACATTTGCTAAGCCTTTTATAGGTATTATCTCAATCTACAGTGACCCTGTGAAGTAAGCAATATTATTATTATTATTAATGCCATTAAACAGATAAGGAGACTGATGCTTCAGATGGGTATTAATATAACACAGCTTGTCATTAGGATTTGGAATTTTATGGAGGGCTGTCTGACCTGAAAGTTCTGGACTTCACTGACTCCCTTAGCCAGGACACAACACATCTAGTCATTATCAACCATTGGAAATAGCTGCAAATTTAGAAGTAAGTAGAAAAGCCTCCTAATGGCACAAGTAAAACAAAAAACAAATCTGGCATAAAACCTATGTATTCCTGGATCAAGACCTGGAGTTATCCCAGTCACTGCTGACTTATATTTACATGGAATTAAGATTTTATTATCTGTTTTCTGTTGGCAACCTTCACTTCAGTCTAGATCAAAGGAAGAAACAGAGAAGAGGTGTCAGCAAAAAGCAGTCATGACCACACATGTATGAATTTATTAACTAATCCATTTAATAAATAAATATTTACTAAGCACTTTTCTGTGTGGGCAGTTTCTGAGGATAGCATTACAGTGATGAACAAAACAAACTCTGTCCCTTACCTTAATGGGACAAACAGGCAAGCAATTATAATAAATGTGGTAAGTGCCAGAATTAGAGAATACTGGGTACTAAGGGAATTCATAAGAGGGGCATCCTCTGAGTTCCCAGGAAATCAAATAGAACAACACAGGGGAGGAGAAAATAGTTGCCCACTAGACTGGTCCGAGTACCTGAGTGAATTCACTGAAAGGCCCACACACATTGACAGCTCTCAGTCCTCTACCAAAATATAATGGATGGTGTTATAAAATGACTCTGAATCACCCAACACTTGAATTAACTTCAACATTCAGGGCAGGAAAGGAGAGTTTGTTTTGTTTTTCAAATGGGAATACTGAAAAAGGTTAAAGCTATATTATATGGATGGCTTACTTATCTAGTACATGATGCTTGATAAATTTAGACACTTGGATTGTACTGCACATCTAAGTCAAAATACTTGGTGGCTTCTCCATTTTCTATTGTACACCACTTCCTTTCCTTAAAAAGGAAGATACCTTGTCTTTAGTGTCTATTGTGTACCTCATGCACTGTACAAGCTTTAAATATATCTTCTAATCTTTTTAACAGGTCTAGGCTTTATATTCCCTACTATTCAAAGATAAGAAGGTTCAGAGAAGCGATGGATTTGCCCAAGATTCCACAGCACACAAGTAACAGCAATCTATAAAAACAGGCCTGTCCAAATGCAAAGCTCATAGTCACCACCTATACACTTGGCATTCCAGTAAGCCATTTAAAAACATTATTCCTTGGAGTGCATCAACAGAGAATTTCCTAATCATGAAATGCTCTAATACTATTAGTTAAACTAAACCACCAGTTTAACTCCACGTTCAACTCATATCCTAACGTCATCAAGAAAGAAAACCATAATCTCTGGCCAACTTACCCCATAATTGTACATGCAGTTTTTTGTTTTTGTTTTTTTTCATAAGCCCTGAAATTCTAGAAATTCGATCAGCTCACATCAACCAGTAAAACGACCTCACTGGTATTTCCATAGAGACAATTTGGGAAATTTTTAACAGCTGATCTAAGCATCATGTAGAAAAAGGTTAACTTCAAAGACTGTTGCTTCAAAAAGTTATTTTTAAAAGGTGAAGTCACAGCTCTTCCATTTGTTTCTATAGATACAGATACAATGAGCAAATTTCTATAAGAAATTTTTTTTTTTTTTAAATTGTTCTTAAAGGAGGTTGACATACTATGCTATAGCTAACTCAGATTGTAATCAAGGAATGATAGACACATTGATAAGAGAGGATTAACCAGAAGGAAAACATAAGCCCTGTTTATGTAAACAGGGCAAAGCAGAGACGGGAGCACCTCTTCAGCAAACACAACTGTTTCCAGACAAAAAGCACATAGCCCTTCCTGAAACTAGAAGGGCTAATTCTGCAATCGGTCTCTTCAGTTGGCCTGCTCTGGCGCAAAAGTAATTTGAAGTGAACTTAAGAGAATAATTTTTTTTCCCATCTTCTTCATTTTAAAGAATAGGGAAAGTTCAACTATGTGAACTGAATAGTTGAGAAAGCACAGACAAAATCAACTCTCACTTTGTTTTAGTTAATAGTAACATTATATCCCACACAAGCTGCACTAGACTGGACTAGAATTAAAAAGAAACAAATAGTACTTTTCTATCATTGTCATAAGACTATGGGTTATATATTTTTTTGTTTCTGCCAGCAACCCTAGGGATTTTTGCCAGTTTGAGACCAGACGTTACATTAGCATTTTTGACTTGGGGATTCCTATATCACACAAGCAAAGTAAAATTAGGCTTGACATATAAATGTAACTAAGATCTTGGAACTTCTATTTCTCACAAAAGGCTTTTTAAAACCTACCAATACACCAAAGCAGAGGTAAACATCCATGTCAGAGCAAAACATAGTAGTTAAGAACATGAATTCTGAAAGCCCTGGTGTGACACTAAGGTTCATGTGTCAACTTGACCAGGTGATGGTGCCCAGTTGTTCGGTCAAACAAGCACTGATCTAACTTACTATGAGGACATTGTGGACTTAAATAATCAGTAAGTTGACTCCATCTATGGCTGATTACATCTATAATCAACTAAGGGGAGAGTCTTCCACAATGAGAGACAGTTAATACAACCAGGTGAAGTCTTTAAAAGGAGAGGTGATGAATTCAGCAGTCCAAAGAGAAATTTTTCATCTCTACTTTAGCCAGCCAACATACCCTGGGAAATTCATCAAAAACCTTCATCAGAGTTGCCAGCTTGCAGCCTGCCCTACAGAATTTGGACTCATGCATCCCCACAGTTGCATGAGACACTTTTATAAAATCTGATTATTTACAGATATATCCTCTTGGTTCTGTTTCCCTAGAGAACCCTGACAAATAAAGCTTGGTACCAGGAGGGGTTCTTGAGAAAAGAATCTTAAAATCGGTATTTGCAATTGGTTTTCTACTCTGATTAAATTCAAAGGCACTAATAACTCTATTTCCAATAATCAATATGGCATTGACAGTCCATGGCATGAGTTGGCAATTGATATACAAACAATATCACCATTTGATTCTGCTAATCATATGTTTAAACAAGGCAAGGCTCTGAATGACAGTGTTTTTGACACCTTAATAGAGTTTTGTGCAGTTAAGAGGTATAACGATGTCAGCTAGTTGTTCATAGATATGCTGGATACAGTTATGAAAGAAAGAGATGAGCTGAAGGCTTCAAATTTGCAACTCAAGTGCTGTATGAAAGAAATAAAATTTCTATGTGTGCCCTGAAAGAAAATCTTATTTCTCATGGCCACAGACTTGAGACCTCTGGAAACCAGACCCAGAGTCTCATTACACAAGTAGCAGATTTACAACATAAACTGAATTCCCAACCTTGCAGGGTGTCTGCTGTTAAAGTGAAGGCATTTATCGGGAAGGAATAGAATCCTGAAAATTGGGATGGGGACATATGGGTTGATAATGACAGCAGTGGGGACACTGAAACCCTAGATTTTGCTGACTCTTTGCTAGATAAACCTGTAATGGTCTGCACTGAGGAAACAGCTGCCCTACCTCCAACCTGCCCAGAGGAAACAGCCACCCATCTCCAGACTGTCCTGAGGAGTTTGTCATCTAACCTCCAACCGAAAGAGGTTAACCTTTGAGTGCCTGCTAAACCTGTACCACCTTGCCTGAGGAAATGGCCCTTATTCCTCTGTCCGGAGATATTAATCCTGTTTCACTGGATGAAACTACAGGGGAATGCCCTGAAGTACTTGGCTTAGAAGTGAAAGACACTTCTAATTCTTTCCATGACCCACACCCACCACCAAGCTTTCCTTCCAAGCCTATAACTAGACTAAAGTCCCAACAGGTCCCAAAAGGTGAGAAACAAAGTGTGACCCATGAGGAGATACTCCAAAAGAACTTCATGAGTTTTCCAATTTATATAGACAGAAATCAAGGGAATATGTGTGGGAATGGATATTAAGTGTATGGGATAATGGTTGAAGGAATATAAACTTGGATCAGGCTGAATTTACTGATATGGGCCCACTAAGCAGAGATTCTGGATTCAATATTGTAGCTCAAGGGGTCAGAAAGAGCATTAACAGTTTGTTTGGGTGGTTGGCTGAAGCATGGATCAAAAGGTGGCTGATACTTCAGGTCGAAATGCCAGAACTGCCCTAGTATAATGTAGAGGAGGGGATTCAAAGGCTTAGAGAGATTGGAATGTTAGAGTGGATTTACCACGGAAGACCTGCTCACCCACCCAGGAATGTCCAGAGGACACACCTTTCACCAGGACTGTGAGGGATAAATTTGGGAGATTAGCTCCATCATCCCTGAAGAGCTCTATAGTCACCCTTCTCTGTAGGTCAGCTATTACTGTGGGAACTGCTGTCACTGAGCTGGAATCCTTCAACACAGTGGGGATGATCAGACTGCAAGTTGGCAGAAGCCACATAGCAGCAGTTAATCACCAAAGACAAGACGGGCATGGCTACCACAATGGACAGCAGACTCAAAGCAGCAGTCAAAATAATCTGACTTGCAGAGGCTTATGGTTTCGGTTAGTAGATCCTGGGGTACCTAGCAGTAAAATAGATGGGCAGTCTACTAAATTCTTGTTTGATCTGTATAAGCAGAAGGGTTCTAGGCCAAGTGAACAAAAGTCTAACTTAAATTATAAAAACAGAGAGTCATGGCTTCTTAATCAATTCCCATATTTGAGACAGTTTACAGACCCAGAGAACCTTCAATGAGGGGAAGGCCAGGTCCCCTGTAAGGACTCTGTTACACTGCCAAAAATTTAAACTGTTAATCTTCCTCCCATTCTTCCCCAAGAAGACCAAAGCCTTTCACCAGGGTAACTGTGTACTGGGGAAAAGGAAATTATCAGACATTTAGGGGACTATTAAAAACTGCCTTAGGAGTGACAATAATTCCAAGAGAACCAAAACATCACTCTGGTCCACCAGTCAGAGTAAGGGCTTATGGAGGTCAGGTTATCAATGGAGTTTTAACTGAGGTCCATCTCACAGTGGGTCCAATGGGTCCCTGGACCCATTCTGTGGTTATTTCCCCAGTTCTGGAATGCAAAATTGGCATAGACATACTCGGCAACTGGTGAAATCCCCCCACTGGTTCCCTGACTTGTGAAGTGAGGACTATTATGGTAGGAAAGGCCAAATGGAAGCCACCAGAACTGCCCCTACTATTCTGAAAATAGTAAATCAGAATCAATACTGGATTACTGGAAGCATTTCAAGAGATTAGTGCCACTCTTAAGGACTTAAGGATGCAGGGGTGGTAATTTCCACCATATCACCATTCAATTCTCCTATTCGGCCTGTGCAAAAACAGATGGGTCTTGGAGGATAGATGGATTATCATAAACTTAACCAGGTGGTAACTCCAATTACAGCTGCTGTTCCATACATGGTATCATTACTTGAGCAAATCAACACATCAACTAGTACACAAATGCTTTTTTCTTCATAGCTGTAAGGACCACCAGAAGTAGTTCGCTTTCAGCTGCAAGGCCAGCAGTATACTTTCACTATCCTACTTCAGGGGTATATCAACTCTCCAGCCCTATGTCATAATCTTGTCCACAGGGACCTTGATCATTTCTCCCAACCACAAGACATTGCACTGGTCCATTACGTTGATGATATGTTGACCGGACCTAGTGAGCAAGAAGTAGGAACTACTCTGGACTTATTGGTAAGGCATTTGCATGTCAGAGGATGGGAGATAAATCCAACAAAATACAGGGCCTTCCACTTCAGTAAAATTTCTAGGTGTCCAGTGGTGTGGGGCATGTCGAGATATCCCTTCTAAGATAAAAGGTAAGCTGCTGCATCCAGCCCCTCCTCTGACCAAAAAAGAGGCACAATGCCTAGTTGGTTTCTTTGGATTTTGGAGACAACATATTCCTCATTTGGGTGTGCTACTCTGGCCCATTTACTGAGTTTTGAGTGGGGACTGGAACAACAGGAGGCTATGCAGCAGGTCCAGGCTGCTGGGCAAGCTACTTTGCCACTGGGATCCTATGATCCAGCTGATGCAATGGTGCTGGCAGTGTCAACGGCAAATAGAGATACTGTCCAGAACCTCTGGCAGGCCCCTAGAGAAGACACACAACACAGGCCCTTAGAATTTGGGAGTAAAGCCTTACTAAAGCCTCTGCAGATAACTACTTTACTTTTGAGAAACAGCTTCTGGCCTGCTACTGGACCTTCACAGAGACTGAATGCTTAACCATGGGCCACCAAGTCACCATGAGACTTGAGTTGCCTATTATGAGCTGGGTGTTATCTGGCCCACCAAGCCATAAAGTTGGGCATGCACAGCAGCACTCCATCATGAAATGGAAATGGTATAGGGCTCAAGCAGGTCCTGAAGGCACAAGTAAGTTACATGAGGAAGAGGTCCAAATGCCCATGGCCCCCACTCCTGCCACATTACCTTCTCTTTCCCAGCCCAGAGCTATGGCCTCCTTGGGAGTTCCTTACAGTCAGTTGACTGAGGAAGAGAAAACTCGGGCCTGATTTACAGATGGTTCTGCATAACACCCCAAAGTGTTTGGTAGCACCCCAAAGTGGACAACTGCAGCACTATAGCCCCTTTCTGGGATGTCTCTGAAGGACAGTAGTGAGGGGAAATCCTCCCAGTAGGCAGAACAAGCAGGGCACCTGGTTGTTCATTTTACTTGGAAAAAGAACTGGTCAGAGCTGCATTTGTATATTGATTCATGGGCTGTTGCTAATGGTTTGGCTAGATGGTCAGGGACTTGGAAAGAACCTGATTAGAAAATTGGTGACAAAGAGATAAGTGGATAGACCTCCCTGAGTGGGCAAAAACATGAGGATACTTGGGTGTCATGAGAATGCTCACCAGTGGGTGACTTCAAAGGAGGAAGATTTTAGTAATCAAGTAGATAAGATGACCCATTCTGTGGATACCAGTCAGCCTTATTCCCCAGCCACTCTTGTCATTGCCCAAAGGGCTCATAAACAAAGTGGCCATGGTGGTAGGGATGGAGGTTATGCACGGGCTCAGCAACATGGACTTCCACTTACCAAGGCTGACTTGGTTACAGTCATTTCTGAGTGCCCAATCTGCCAGCAGCAGAGACCCACATTCAATCCCCGATATGGCACCATTCCCCAAAGTGATCAGCCTGCTACCTGATGGCAGGTTAATTACATTAGACCACTTCCACCATGGAAGGGGCAGCAATTTGTCCTAACTGGAACAGACACATACTCTGGATATGGGTTTGCCTTCCCTACACACAAGGCTTCTACCAAAACCACCATCCATGAACATACAGAATGCCTTATCCACCATCATGGCATTGCTTCTGATCAAGGAACCCACTTCACAGCAAATGAAGTGTGGGAATGGGCACATACTCATGGAATTCTCTGTTCTTACCATGTTCCCCATCATCCAGAGGAAGCTGGGTTGATAGAACATTGGAATGGCCTGCTGAAGACTCAATTACGGCACCAACTCAGTGGCAATACCTTGCAGGGCTGGGGCAGTGTTCTCCAGGAGGCTGTGTAAGGTCTGAATCAGTGTCCACTTTATGGTGCTGTTTCTCCTATAGCCAGGATTCATGGGTCCAGGAATCAAGGGGTGGAAATGGGAGTGGCACCACTCACTATAACTCCTAGTGATCCACTAGAAAAATTTGTGCTTCCTATCCCTGCAACCTTAAGCTCTTCTTGTCTAAAGGCCTTAGTTTCAAAAGGAGGACTGCCTCCAGCAGGAGATATAACAACGATTCCATTCAACTGGAAGTTAAGACTGCCACCTGGTCACTTTGGGCTTCTCGTGCCTCTGAATCAACAGGCAAAGAAAAGGATTACTGTACTGGCTGGGGTGATTGATCCTAACTCTCAAGGGGAAATAGGACTGCAACTACACAATAGAGGTAAAGAAGGGTTTTCCTGGAATACAGGATATCCCCTAGGGCATCTCTTGGTACTACCATGCCCTGTGATTAAAGTCAATGAAAAACTGCAATAAGCCAATCCAGGAAGGACTACCAATGGTCCAGAAATTTCATTAATGAAGGTTTGGGTCACCCCATCAGGCAAAGAACCAGGGCCAGGTGAAGTGATTACTGAGGGTAAAGGGAACATGGAACGGGTAGTGGGAGAAGGTAGTAATAAATATGAACTACAATCACATGACCAGTTACAGAAACAAGGATTGTAATGTTATGAATATTTCCTTCTTGTTTTGTTACGGGTATATTTGTATTTGTACATAAATCAAATATCTTTGTTTTCTTATCCCCTTATCATATGACGTAAATTGTTTTGTGCATATCAGAGTATTTAAGTTATAGGATATCCAAGAGTGAATATTACCCCAGAACTTGTACCCTATTCGGGAGAGATTTAGTATGTTTCTGTCTGCATGCAAGACAGCTGAGTATTGTTAGGTGAAAAACATCTGTTACTGTTTTTTATTTAGATATTAAGTGTTGTTTAATGTCATGTGTATAGTTGCCAAGTTGACAAGGGATGGACTGTGATGGTTGGGTTCTTGACCAGATGATGGTGCCCAGCATCTATGGCTGATTACATCTATAATCAACTAAGCGGAGAGTCTTCCACAATGAGAGACAGTTAATACAATCAGTTGAAGTCTTCAAAAGTAGAGGTGATGAATTCAGCAGTCCAAAGAGAGAATTTTCATCTCTACTTCAGCCAGTCAGCCTCCCATGGGAAAGTCATCAAAAACCTTCATCCGAGTTGCCAGCTTGCAGCCTGTCCTATGGAATTTGCACTTGTGTATCCCCACAGTTGCATGAGACACTTTTACAAAATCTGATATTTACAGGTATCTCCTGTTGGTTCTGTTTCCCTAAAGAACCCTAATACACTTGGTTTGAATCTTCCCTCTACCATTTAGCCAGGTGAACCTGGGGCAACTGTTTAACCTGTCTGTGCTTCTGTTTCTTCCAATCTAAACAAATATGATAAAATCAAACTCCTGGAGGGTTGAGACAATTAAATGAGTTAATCATAAAGTGTTTGACACATTGTAAATGCTCAGTAAATATTAGCTGTTTCAGTGATTATTAATACCTAGGCAAGTGGGTGAAGTTATTCTGGTCCTTCCTCACTGAAAGAGTAACCTGCTCAAGGTCCTGGCTACTTACAGGGATCTCAGTTTACATCCCATCCACAAGGACACAAGACCAAGTCCCTTGTCATTGTGTGGCCATAGCTACTACCCTTCAAGACTTATATCCAGCGTTTCCCTCTGACTTCGATTCCTCTTTGTTTCTGGCACCTTGGGACATCCCTCTTGTTTCTTATAAAGCTCAGCTATGTATTTACAACTATAACTTACTAAGCATTTTTCGTGTTTGTACCCATCCAGGATTTCACATTAACTAGGACCACCATGTTGACAACTGAAAAATCAAACAGGACTAAAAAACCTTGTGATGATTTTTTTTTCTGATTAAAAAGTTGTCCATGACCATAAAAGCTTAAACAACAGAAATAATGTAGGAAGAGAAAAATTTCTTTTAATCAGGTTATGAAGTACAGTAAGTAGTATCCTAAGGTTTTAAATGGTTTCAGATGTCAATGCTGTTTTGTAACCTGATTCTTTTAATGTAATAATATATGGGAGATCATATCCCATATCATAAACATTTATTCTACAACAACTTGTAAAAATATATTGTAATGTACTTAGTCTCCTATTGTTGGATATGTAAGTTGCTTTGAAATTGTCACTTTGATTTAATTTCAACCTAATATGCTTTAGGCTATTGTTTTCTTTTTTGTTTTTTTTTAAGTGGTAAGAGGTTTCTTGATTTTTTAAAAAAATATTTGGTGTTGACTTTCTTTTACCCAGTGTAAAAGAGTCCATTTTTGAAAAAATATATGTTTTTGGTAATGACCCTGCTGGAGGGCATAAACTTCAGTAACAGTCTAACAGTAGTCCTTAATCCTCATTATGCATCAAAATAATTGTGTATTCCCAGGCCCCACATTTAGATATTCTGATTTAATTGGTCTAGAGTAGAGTCCAGAAGTAGTATTTTTTTAATTAAAAAATATTTCTAATGTGCAGCCAGGATAGAGAATCACTTGGCTAAAATGTTAACACACCAAGGATAAACATCAGGTCACAGAGGGTAATTCCTTTCTGGAATGACATCCATTCTCTAAATTGTGCAACCTCTTGGCAACCAATGATCAAAGTAAGTAGAGTTGCTCCTCACAATGGAATTTTTTCTCTTTGCTATCCAGTTAAACTTGAACCCCACAAGAAAAGTTGAGTATACAATTAAAACAAAATACTCTTTTAGTCTTAAAGACAGAGAGTAACCCTCAAACTTTGAAGAAACACAAGAGAACCTTAAAATACATGTTTTTAAAATTAGTGTTGATGGCAATTAATTTCCTATTCTAGTACTTTGGAAAATACATAGCATATTATTACATTTATTTTCATTATTGATGGTTGTTCCAGTTTGCTAATGCTGCCGTCATGCAAAATACCAGAAATGGATTGGCTTTTATAAAGGGGGTTTATTTGGTTACAAATTTACAGTCTGAAGGCCATGAAAATGTCCAAATTAAGGTGTCAACACAAGTATATCTTCATGGAAGGAAGGCCAATGGCTCCCAGAAAATCTCTGTTAACTGGGAAGGCATGTGGTTGGCATCTGCTATCCCAGGTTGTGTTCCAGCTCCTCTCTCAGCTCTGGGAGTTCTTCAGAATGTTGCTTTGGGGTGTTTTGTCCTCTCTTAGCTTCTCCAAAGTGTCAGCAAAAGTCTGCTCTCAACGGCCATCTCCAAAATGTGTCTCTCAGCTGCAGCCCTGAGCTCTTTCTATCTGAGCTCTTATAGGGCTCCAGTAAACTAATCAAGACCCACGCTGAATAGGTGGGGCCACACCTCCATGGAAATGATCTAATCAAAGATATTACCCACAGTTGGATGCGTCACATCTCCATGGAAACAACCTAATCCAAAGATTCCAACCTAATCAACACTAATACATCAGTCCTCACAAGACCGCATTAAAGAACATGGCTTTTGGTGAGACATAATATATCCAAACTAGCACAATGGTTAATGGTTTCTATAACAAAATTGTTTATTTTTCCTCATAGTCCCTGAGGGTGATTAACTCTTCTGCTTGCTTGAAGACTGTGCAGAACTTTGTATGGGGATCATAGCTGGAGCAGGACAGAAACTTAAATATCACTGGAGTCTAACACTATCATGTTACAAGCAGGAAGAATGAGGCTCAGAGAGGATATAAGGTTTGCCCAAAGTCTACTGATAGAAACTACCAACTCCCATTCTTCTGCTATGCATAGAAGCCGCGGGAATCTTGATGCTTCATCTTGAACCGCTGCTCTTATTTCTCTTCCTGGTGAAACTGTTTCCATAACCTTCTCATAGGAAGCAGAAATATTTTCATTCCCTTAAGATCCTGAATAAAAAGGTGCATATTTCTTTTTCATCAAGATGTTATTCTACCCAATTACAAATTTTTCCTCTTCCTTTTTGTCCTCTGACATAAAGGAAAAAAGAAGTTCCAGAGAGTATTTAGTACTCCCTCTTCTTTAAAAACAATCAAATGCCAGTGATTATCACAACTATATTCATTTCTTTACACATTCATTCATTCTTAAATATATATACATATACACACACACATACAACATACACACATATAAAGTATACACAGATACAACCCTTATTCTATGCACCTACTATAGGGTAGGGTGTTGGACATGGTAGAGAAATTGGAATATAAAGATATATATTTTCACCCTAGAGCTCACTGTCTACTGGGGGAGACAGATATAAACAGACAGTTACAGTGCTTTATGTTGAATGCTATAAAAAGATAGACATGACTATAAAGTTAAAAAGATAGAAATATTAATTCTGTCTAGGAGTCCAGGAAGAGCTTTATAGGGAAAGAGATTCCTGAGATGGGAAGGATTCTTAAAGGATAAGTAGAAGTGTTATCAGGTAAAAGGGGACATTATAAATGGATGGAACAATGCACACAAAATCTTGCAAGAATTAAAGCTTTACATTTTTAGGTGAGAAGTTCTACAAAGCTGGAAAGTTTCATGGGGGTTTGACAGGAGAGGGGGTTGGTAAGGTCAATGCAAAAGGCATTATGTAACCTGACAAGGAGTTTAGATACTATCTTTGATACTGTGGGTATTCACTGCAATTTATAAAACAAAAGAAGATAGTCACATGGGCATTTTCAAAACAGCCTGAGCAATCAGGATGAAAGATTTGCAGCCAAGTAATTTATGGGAGGCTTTGAAGATAGCCTGTGAAGAAACGAAGAGAGCATGCATTAAAACCCTGCTGATGGGATTGGAGAAGGGACAGGGAGAAGCGTGGGATTCAAGAGGCTGAAGACAAAAATCAACAAGGCTTGGGATTTGACAGGGTGTTGGGACTCAGACAGACAGAAGAGTCAAAGTTAACTCAAATTTCTGTCTTGGGCCATTGAATGAACAGTAGCCATATTAATTCAGAGAAGGAATACTTAGAGGTTTGCTTGAGGAAGGTAGTAAGTTAGTGGACCTGGCAGACCTCTAGATGGGGACTGAAATAATGAAAATAATTAACATTTCTCCCATGAGAATTAAAGTTTAACAGTCAACACAGAGATACACCGATTAGAAAAAATCCATTGGTGTCAAGTCAAAAGCAAGAGAAGGAAATGCTGACACTCAGTTGACATTTCTGAAAATCTAGACAGAAGTGTGTAGGTGAGAAGCAGTCACGATCTAACAAGTTAGTTTTCCTTGTTAAAAGTGTGTGTTCATGGCCCTGTCTGTTGCCAATGGTGAGTCATTCTCACAAGTAAGTATTAATAAATTTATATGCATATATATTTTATATGAATGCCTGAGTGGTATTCCAAGAAATAACAAGTTTTGGAGGCAAAATAAGTCCTTAACTTAGTAATTTTGATGCATGTTTCTGCATAATGCTGTTAATACCAGGAGATTTGAATATTACAGATGATGGGAATGTTGCAGTGGAACACACTTGACATGAAATCAGAAATGGACTGTGGCAGTTTGGAGCTGTTTTGCACCCCAGAAAAGGCCATGTTCTTTTAATCCATTCCTGTGGGTGCCGACCTATTATGCGTGGGACCTTTTGGTTAGGTTTTTTCAATTGAGATGTTACCAAGCCCATTCAAGGGGGGTCTTAATCCTTTTACTGGAGTCCTTCAGGAGAGGAGAACAGACAGAAAAAGCCCAGAGATGAAATAGAGAAAAGCCTGGAGAAGCTGAGGACCCAAAGAAGCTCAGAGAAGAAGTCACCGGAAACAGAAGCTGAAAGCAATGAAACCCAGGAGGAAAGAACCAGCAGACACCAGCCATGTGCCTCCCCCATGGAACAGGTGTCCTGTCTTCAGAGTCAAGGTGTCATCCTGTTGATGCTTTAATTTGGACATTTTCATTGCCTAAGAACTGTAAATTGTAAGCTAATAAATTCCCATTGTTAAAAGCCAGTCCATTTCTGGTATCCTGCATTCTGGCAGCTCTAGCAAACCAACACATGGACTTAAAATCTGAACTGGCAAAAGCAATATTACGGTAAGCAGACAAAACATTTTCATCATCAGTAAAGGCAAGGAGCTAAGCATGTACCCTAACATCCAACACAAAGAGATATTGTATATATTGTTAATTCAAGAAAAATCAACATACACATGAAATAAAATTTCATTTGTCTAGAATATTTGGCATTAAATAAAGATCAAGACAACTGGAGTATGTAGTTAATACTTCATAATGTTTTAAAATGTCACTTTAAGTAAGCTTTTAAATAGTAAACACTTATGGTATTATTTTAAAAATAATTTTTATTTGGCATTTATTTTGTGTTAATGTTCCCTTCTTTTAGTATTTTCTGTTATCAAATTTCTATATCAGGCTGAGATCATTTTTATGTTATTTAAATACATAATCTTGCCATAATACATCAACTCAAGTAATAACAATGTATTTATCATATCTTTTCTACAGAATACTTTTTAGACTTTCATATAAGAAATGATTCACTATTATTCTGCTCACTATTACTTGAAAATACATAAATCATTTCATGAAAAATACAGAATAATTTATGATTTCAGGAATTCCTATTTCTCATCCTCAAATCCTACAAATTAATGTCTTTTGGGGATTTGGGGACACCAGTACTTATAACACTTTTTTCCCATTTTCCAAATTTCTTGACTCATTTTTCTCAGGATTCAGAAAAAAATATAAATTACCCAAGAAATTCAGGAAGGAATTCCCACATGGTAACACTATGAGGCACTATGTTACACTTGTTACATGTATTATCTCATTTAGTCCTCACAGTAACTCTAAAATGTACAGGCACTTTGGTAGCTCTGTTTAAATAGGAGGAATCTGAAACATAGATGAAGAAGCGGTAGCATGCTGAAGACCCCATAGTTAGTAGGAGGTAGAACAGGATTCAAATCCAGGCTGTCTCCACAATACATGCTCTC
The DNA here is from genome assembly GCF_015220235.1 of Choloepus didactylus. Taxonomy (NCBI): domain Eukaryota; kingdom Metazoa; phylum Chordata; class Mammalia; order Pilosa; family Megalonychidae; genus Choloepus; species Choloepus didactylus. The sequence goes on from NC_051307.1 coordinate 84,904,739, forward strand.
AGCAGTGAACAATTTACTAGGAAGCTGGAAATGTGGCTCTGGAATTCAAGAGAAAGGAGATGTACACTTATATTTGTTTCTCTAATACTGAACACATATGTTTCTCTCTAATTCTGTTGGGCATTCTTACCAGTCTTTTGTGAAAAGTAGAAGCTCCAAATTTGGATTTGTATGTGGAGTCTAATTTTACTTTGGATGAATGGAACAGGAATTTCCAAGCCAAAAATGCTAATGTAATAACTGGTCTCAAACTGGTAAAAAAAAAAAAAAAAAAAAAAGCCCTAGGGTGTTGGCAGAAACAAAAAATATAACCCACAGCCTTATGACAACTATAAAAAAGTAATTTCAGGTGAAGTACTTAAATAAGGAAATGATAAACACGAATGCAGCCAGACAACAAATAAGAGGATTAGCACACAAAGAACATAATACTAAAATAATATGAAAGTGACTATAAAGTAAGGATGCTTAAAATTATTAAACAAAGAATAGTCACCACAAGAGTAGGATGTTGTGGAAAAAAAAACAAAAGAATTTTATAAAAATAAAAAATATTGTCCTAGAAATTTAAAAACTCAATATATAGGTTGAACAGGAGCTCAGACAGAGTGGGAAAGACTATTGGTGATCTGGAAGATAAAATCAACAACATGAATAACCAGAATTCTATACAGAGATAAAGAAATTTAAAAAATGAGCAAGGGATTAAGAAACATGGTATAAAGAACTGACAGGCTGAACCAAGAGCTAATAGGAAAGGATAAAGAGACATGGGAAAAGGCTATAATTCAAAGATACAAGGACTGAGAATTTTCCAGAATTGATACAAGACACAGTCTCTCAATTCATGATGCACAAGCAGCTCCTAGTAGGATGAATAAAAATTATTGCATGCCTTGATATTTTAGGAACCAAAGACCGCCAAGAATAACAACAAAAATCTGAAATATGAACAGACAGAAAAGGCAAATGCCTACAGAGAAATAATAAATAAACTAACATCAGATTTCTCAAGAGCAACAACAAAGGTCACTGGAAAATGGAGACACTATCTTCAAAGTATTAATCTAGAATTCTATACCCAACTAATCCATCTTTCAAGAGTATGGAGGAAAATAAGGACATTTTCAGGTAAACAAAACTGAAAGCATTCATAGACCATCAATATAATAACTACTGAAGGATGTGTACTTCAGTAATAAGGAAACTGTAGACAGAAAAAAATGAGAGCAAGAAAAGAAACAATGTTGAGCCAAGAAACTAGAAGACTTCGAGGTAAATCTGAATAAAAACTGACAATAAATATAATAATTATAAAAGCAACAACAATGGGTATGAGAAATAGGGGAGGAACTAAAAATAAGGTAGAGCAAATATACAAAAGCTGAAGAAATTAACCAGAATGCAACACAGAATGAAAAATAAATTAAAATATGAGGTAGAACTAGGAGTCATGCTGGATAGAATTAAAAGGTCCAATAAATGGCTTATAGCAGATAATAGAACTGTTGAAAGGAAACATTTAGGCAAACTAAATATGGACAATGAGAGCAATTAAAGCTTTCTGTGGTCTTATTGTTTGGGTAGAGGATAGAAATATTTTTACTCTAAACAATATTAAATCAAGGACATACATAAAATTTTTGAATAAAAAATTTTATTCAAGAGAAGAGAAATAAAAGTGTAACTTCAAAAGTAGAGGAGAAAAAAAGATAATAAAGAACAATCAATCAGAAGGGGATGGGGAAACAGGAAGTACAGAGAAAACTTAGAAAGGAAAAAACATAAAATATAAATTAATCCAAATATATCCATAATCATAATTAATGTAAAATGATTCAATTAATAAACAGTCAGAGAGAGACTTTCAGATTACAGATTGAAAACCAAACAAGATCTAGATATATGCTGCTTATAAGCAAAACACCTAAAACATAAAGCATGGAAAGCTGAAAGCAATGAACCATAAAATAAAAACATACCAACAAGAAATTTAAGAGAGCTATTATAGAAATTTTAATAACAGATAAAATAACACAAAAAATCATATTAAGCATAGAGAACCAGTAAGATATAACAAACCTATAAGCATCTAATGACATAGGCAAGAAATAGGTACAGAAAAATTGGCATAATTGGAAGAACAAATTGACACAATTCCACTGTGTAATCTTAAACACATTTCTCTCAGAACACAGGAGCTGAAACAGACAAAATATTGATAAAGATACAGAATATGGGAATAATACAATCGACAAGCTTCATACAAGACACATGTATAAAGCCTAGCACCTCCAACTGGAAGTAATATCTCTTAACTATTGTCTGCCTTGCTCACGCCCCTCTAAACACACTGGCCTCTTTGTTCGTTGTTAATCACACCAGGCACATTCCTATCTCAAGGCCTACATATAGCTGATCCTTCTGCCTGGAATGCTTTCCCCTACAGACGCCCAAATTTACCTAGCTCATTCTTTCTTCATCTTTAAATATTTGCTAGAATATCACATTTAAAAGGCTTAGCATAACCACCTTATTTATAATTGCAGCTTCTCATCTCCCACCTATTCCATTTTACGTTGTGTGATGGTTAGATTCATGTGTCAACTTGGCCAGGTGATGGTACCCAGTTGTCTGGTCAAGTAAGCATTGGCCTAATCGCTACTATGAGGACATTTTATGGACTTAAATCATCAGAAAATTGATTGCATCTCTGGCTGATTACATCTACAATCAACTAAGGGGAGTGTCTTCCATAAAGAGAGACATTAAATACAATCAGTTAAAGGCTTTAAAAGGAGAAGTGATGACTTCACCCGTCAGAAGAGAGAATTCTCATCTCTACTTCAATTAGCCAGCCTCCTCTAAGGAATTCATTGAAAACCTTCGTCAGAGTTACCAATTTGCAGCCTGCCCTATGGAATTTGGACTCGTGCATTCTCCACAGTTGCGTGAAACACTTTTATAAAATCTGATATTTACAGATACCTCTTGTTGGTTCTGTTGCCCTAGACAACCCTGACTAATACATCTTGTTTTGTTTTTCCCATAGCACTTATCACCTTGTAAAAAACTATGAAATTTACTGATTCATTTTGTTACTGTCGATCTTCACCCGTTAGAATGTAAACTCTACAACAGGAAGGATTACTGTCCATGTATCTCTAGCACCCAGAAAAGAGCCTGGCTCCTACGTAGGTATTTGACAAATATTTGTTGAATGAATTAATGAACGAGTAACATAAATTAAGGAAAGTATACAAAAGGATCGATAAAATCAAAAGTTGACTTTATCAATAATAATAAAAAAACACAAAAAGGTAGTCACAAATAAACAGTATTAGGAATGAAAAGGAGAGCATAAATACAGAGGTTTTAAAAATCATCAGAGAATAATAATATTGATCATATAAATACTAATATTTATTAAATACATATGCATGCCAGATGCTATTCAAAATGCTCTCCATGTTTTCATCTTTATTCCAAGTCTGTGAGACAGTTACTATCATTGTCTCCACTTTACATACAAGACAACAAAGGTACAAGGTCACGTAGCCAGTAATTCATGGGTTCAAAAGAGGTCCTCTGACTACATAACCTGCACTATTATATAAACCATTATTTTTTCATATAGAGAATACTATGAACAACTTGATGTCAATATATCTAAACCTGGACCAAAGAGACATCTTATAGAAAAATACAGAAGACACACAAAACCTAGATAACTTATTACAGAAATTGAATCACTAGTCAAAAAGTTACTAACAAAACATAACAGCAAGGCCAACCTTTTATAGGTAAATTCTACCAAATCATCAAAGAGATGATTCTCATCCTTTTCATACTGTTACAGAGATTAGAATAAGAGGGAAGGGTGTCCCACTAGTATTATGAGGCCATTATATAATCTGATATTAAAACTGAACAAACACAGTAAGAGACAGAAAAAACCATAGGCTATTATTACATATGACCACAGATGAAAAATTATTTTATGATATTAGCAAAATGAATGGGGCAAATTATCAAACAAAACAAAACAAAACAACCACAATCAAATACTCCATAAATGCAAGGATGTTTTAAATTCTATTAATGTAAATCACCATACTAACAAATTAAAGAAGAAAAATACTATTCAAAATAGATTTGGAATAGATATGATAAAATTTAAGACCAAAAAATTCTTAGCAAACAAGAAATAGGAGCTTCTTTTGTCTGAAAAATAGCATATACTAAACCCCCACAGGAAACATCATACTTAAATGATGAAATGCCAGAAGTATTTCCTTTTAAATCACAGTCAAAACAGGAATGTCTGCTACTATTGCTTTTATTCAACAATTGTAAAGGTCCTGACTACTGCAATAGCCATGAAAAAGATTTAAGGGATTTAAATATTGAAAAAAAAAAAAAAGGAAATGAATATAGAAGAGAAAACTGACTATTGGGGATTGAATCATGGCCCCTAACAAGACATATTTCAGTCCTAACCCCAGGTCCTGTGGGTATGAACTCGTTTGTAAATGAGATCTTTGAAGATCCTACTAAGATGAGGACAAGTGAAATCTGTGTGAGCCTTAATCCAATGACTGGAATCCTTATAAGCACAGGAAATGTGGACATAGAAACAGACGAATGAGCAGAAACAGAAGCCGTAGAGGAGAATAAAAGAGGCAGATCAACATGTGACAGAGGCAGAGATTGCCAGCAAGCCACCACCAGAATGCTACAGACTTCAGAGAAAGTAAGGCCTGCTGATATCCTGATATTGGACTTCTAAGGCAAACTAAGACATTATCTCTGTAGAAAATCCAAGCTCAATAGCCAAACTAACAGAAGAAATGTGAGAGTTCCACATGTTTCATGGATATAAGAATATATAAAAATAATAGCATTGCTAAAACACCAACAAAAAGCAATTAAAAACGTAATTTTAAAAGGGATTTTATTTACAATAACAATGTAAGTTCTAAGGTACCTAAGCAAAAAATATTTCACACGATATACACAACTTCATGCAAAAATTATAAATTCTTTACTGAAGGGGATCAAGAAAGATCTAAATAAATAAAAATATAAACTATACTCATGAATTATAAAAATAATAAAATAAAAATGGCAAATCTCCTCAAATTAAGCTATAAACTCAATGCAATTTCAATCAAAATTCTATGTGGATTGTTCAAAGAACTTTGCTAGCTACTACTAAAATTTATATTGTATCAGTAGTTTCTCCAGGAAGCAGACTATGAGAATAAATTCAGAGCATAAAGGAGGAGCAACATCTCTGAAGGCAAAGGGAAGAAAAGTAGGGCTGGGCAAGGGAGTCTCATCAGACTACAAGCAGACCTGACAAGGACAGTGCCAGTCCATCAGGGAATTAGAGTAGATTTCCTGAGAGCCCTGCACTGAACAGAAATGGCTAACCCCTGTACTGCTACCTTGCTTCGTCATTGCTGAAAGCCACCCCGGGTGTCCCATGGCTACCGACCACTCACACAGTCATTAGATTAGGGTTGCCCCAGGACGAGTATGACCTCACCTACTACTGCCTTGTTCAGGTATTGATTGGGGTGAGATCCTGAGAAGTGTTTTCTCAGCTTGAAAGCTCAGGTATCGACAGAAGGAGCTAACAGCTAAAGGTTATCCACCAACCACATTCCTGGAGCTGGATAGCAGATCTTTCTTGAATGAGGAACTGAGGGGTAGATATGCTGCACATTCAGAAGAGCAAAAAACCACAAATAGTCAAAGTAATCCTGAAGAAGAATAAGGATGGGGGTAAGTCCCTCTACTAGATATCAAGATTTATTTTAAAGCTCTGGTAATTAAGGCAATATGGTATTAGAAGAATAAATAGCTAAACCAGTGGTTCTCAACCAAGGGCAGGAACCCCTTAACTGGGGTGGGGGAGGGGGCTATTAGTATCTCGTGGGCAGAGGCCAGGGAAGCTGCTAAACATCCTATAATGCACAGAATAGCCCCCACAACAAATAATTATCTGGCCTAAAATGTCAGTAATGCCGAAGTTGAAAAACCCTGCTCTAGATTAAGAAAGCAAACTTTATCCTTTACATATTACCAAGGGGGTTTAGGATCCCAACAGAAGAAAGTTATCAAAAATAGCCTTTAACTACTATTTAGTAAACATCACTTATATTTGAATTACTTTATTAAATGGTCACTATACATTTTAATTTAAAATTTGAAGTATGTGATCTTTAAAACACAGAGAAATTGAGTCTAACAAAAATTCTCATATATAATATACATCTGGGTTTTGTGTCTGAGTTCTCTATATTTTTCCATTGCTCCGAGTTTCTCAACATCAGCAATATTGCATTGTAGGATGTTTAGCAGCATCTCTGGCCCCACCCACTTGATGCCTGTAGCACCCTCCTCCATGTTGTGGCAACCAAAACTGTCTCCAGACATCACCAAATGAAATTGCCCCCAGTTGAGAACTACTAATGCATAGGTTGGTGAACTGTGCCTCAGGCTTTATGTTTCCACTTACTGGAACCTGGGCCAGTGGTACAGGCCTTACAAATACTGTCCAAATTGTCAGATTTTGCTTCAAATAACATCAGCCTTAAATATAGTTTTTTGATGTACCCTAGAACTCAAAAGTGCTATTTACCAAGAGTACAATACTAAATCCTCTTTATTATTTCTCTGTATGAAAATGAAGGGGTACGTCATAGAGCGCAGGTAATAAATTCAATAGACTCTTGAGTATCCACATATGAATTACATGAGGACGACTGCTGGGTAACTTTTATTTTGGTATAGTTTAAATTACAGGAAAGTTGCAAAAATACTACAAGGACCTCTATATACCTTCTTTTCAGATTCTACAACTGTTCACATTTTGCCCATTTGCTTTACCATTTTCTCACTAAATAAAGAACTTTTTTCTGAACCATTTAAGATTGAGTTGAAGACATCATGCCTCTTTACCACTAAATACTTAGTAATTTTTCCTAACAAGGACACTGCTTACATAATACAGTACAATTATCAAAGTCAAGTAATTTAACATTGAGCCAATAGAATTATCTAATCTGCAGTCTCCCTTCAAATTTTATCACTTTTCCCAGAAATGATCTTTATAGCTATTTTTTCTCCATTCTAGATTCTGATATAAGATTCCACATTGTATTTATGTGTCTTGACTCATTAGTCTCTTTTAATATGGAACAGTTCCTCAGCCTGTCTTTGTCACTTGTAGAGTACATGAAGACTGTCCCTCCATTCAGGTTTGTTTGATGTTTCCTCATGATGAGATTCAGGTTATGTGTTTTTTTTGCAGGAATACCACAGAAATGATGGTGTGTCCTTCTTGGTACATATATTAGGATATGATCTTGGTTTGTCACAATACTGGACATGTTCACTTTGATCATCTGGTTAAAGTGGTAACCATCAGGTTTCTCTACTATAAAGTTACTATTTTTACTTTGTAAATATTAAGCAATTTGTGGGACATACTTTGAAACCATGCAAATGTACCGTACTCACTGAACTTTCACCCACTCTTCTGACTTCGGTGATAATTTTCTAACTCCATCATTCCCTCTATATATAGGGTTAGCATTCTACTATAACAAAATGCTGTCCCTTCTTCCCCATTTATTAATGTATATCAGTATATAGATTCAAGGATACTCATTTTATTTAATGGGTTACATATATATTTTTTAATGTTCAAATTGTTCCAGATTTTGCCAGAGAGAGCTCCTTAAAGCTATCCCCGATACACAAGGGCAATTTTTAATCCCCAAATATTTTGCCCCTGTCACCATTCAGAATTCTGGGTTGTCCTCCCCTGATGCCAAATGTTATTTTCTCAGAGAACCCATCCTGAGTTTATATTTAATAGCTGTGAACATAATAAGGAAAGTAAATCTTCTGAAAGAATCAACCTAAATTATTTTGTGATTATATGCTATTTTGAGATCTACTTTATTAATGTTTATATCAAGTGGTGAATTTAAATTTAAAAATCTGACTAATGTGCATTATTATGATAGGTGAGGTAAATTAATTCTGAAGTAATTCTGAAACCAATCAAAAAGTGTTTACATTGTTGGCATATGACTTCACTCAAGTACTAAAGAATATTCAGATTGCAAAGAGGATACCAAGAAGTTTGACTGATATATGCTTATCCAGAAACAAACAGGGATGGAAGGCTCTTTCCATACTTACCAACTTACACACAACCACCAACTTACACACAACTACTTTCAAAAGTTTATTTGTAATTCCAAACTCAGTCCAATATTCCACAGAAATGTTATAATATAAATCATGGAATATTAATACAGCTAGAGGACCTTGAAGATAATATTGTTTAATTCCATTATTTTACAAAGAGACAACACAGGTCCAGAACAGTGAACTTTCTCAGAGATAGTAACAGGAAAAGTTAGAATTTGAATATGGTTTTTGGGATTTCAAGATAAGAGCTATTTTAAGCATGCCACTTACAATGGTGAGATTAACAAGTTAGCCACAAAAAAAGCTCTTGAGCTTACAGTGTGGCTGAAACACTTAGCAAATGAACGACCACCAGGAAACAATAATATTGCGGTAATCATTATTAAAGTAAACCAAAAGTAGTTATCTTGAAAAGAAATTTTATTTAAATAATGAATTTGGGCTAGGTTAATTAAAATAAAATCCACGGAACTGCATGACACAAATAGTGAACCCTAAGTTAAACCATAGACTAGAGTTATAGTTAACAGTACAATTATAAAAATGTGCTTTTATCAATTGTCACAAATATACCACACCAATGCAAAGTGTTGATAATAGAGTGGTAAATGGGAATCCTGTTTTATGCAAGATTGTTCTGTAAACCCACAACTTCTCTAATAAGACAAAAAAATAAATGAAGGAAAAAAAAAGACAATGGGAAGGTACATTAATATTTCTGTTGAATTCTTAGAGGAAATCTAAAGGCATGTTAGAGGCCAGTGGCCCTAGTTCTTTAGTAAGTCTAACTTTACCATATAACTACAGACTTTCCTTTTCCAAGACAGACATGTACCATCAACAAGATTCAAAATTATCAAGCATAACCCAGTTGTTTAGAATCTTTGCATTAACTTCCAACTCTTTATATTTCAGATTTGTAAATCTGTCCTGAGAAAGACACGAGAAACATTTTCTGTATCAGAGATGATGCAACACTCAAGGCTGCTAAATATTTTCTTGAAATAGAACATTTTATATGTAATTCTGTAATTTCCTCTCATTTTACTTCATAAAGTCTGTCAATTTTTCAAGGATGTTTCCTTAATATAAAATTTAAATAGTCAGATTATATGTAGAAAACCGTCAATGATACTCATGTCTCCTCCATCTTTACCTGTCTGATGTGATCAATTCCTGGATCTCCGGTGATCTGAGGCCTTTTCCTGTTCTCTTTCCCATCTTCCTCCTCTAATTAGACTTGAGGCTGAAAACAGGAGGATTAACCCTCTCATAACCATGCTGATGTTTCTCACACTAAAATAGGCATTGTACCTCAAGTAGGAAGTGGATTCTCAGTAATGAATTTCAAAGATTGTCTTACAAGAAGCCACCATTTAGCTATTTAAAATCTTCACCTTAACAGGTTAGAACTTCCATACAGTTATCCTGGAAGAGACATTTCATAAAGGCAGCACAGGAGAAAGAAAATGTTTTATTATCCCTAAAGTTGAACACACAAAATGATCCAGATAGCATATTCAGAAATTACTAATACACTATTGTTTTTCAAATCTATTACTTTGTAAATAATAGAATCAGAATTTTCCATGATAACTAATTAAATGGTTAAAGCAATGTCATACATACCCTGAGTGGCTGTTGGAGGTAGTTTGAGGGTATTGTCTAACTTCTCCCAGAGATAAGTTGGTCGAGGAATACCTTCCTCTGAGCTACAGAGCAGGATGACATCACTACCAATATCTTGGGATCCTTGGATTTGGCAGTGTGGGGCAGAAGGGGGAACTATAACAGGAAGAATAAACAATAAAGTATGCATTTACTATGATCCAAGTGATAGCAGAAGAGACATGAACATTCCATACACTGGTATAACATTGTTTTTAGAACACATACCAGGAGACTCTCATGGGTGAAGCCCAAGGACAGTCACCTACTAATACAGAGGCTTGGGCATAGGTGCAGAGCCTACAACTTCAGCTGGCAGGGAGCAAATATGTAAAAAGAGTCTACCCTTTGACTATCTTTCCAAGGTATCTTATGGTCTTGGTTTCACTCTGCTTCAAATAAAGAATTTGCAAGTTCCTTCATGTCAACATATTGCCTTTAAAAACATTACTGAAAGAGGCCATTTTTGGAGAATATATTTCAAGGAATAGCAACCACTCACCTTGCCAGCTACTTTCTTGCTAAAACTGACTTAACAAGATACCTTGTTACTTTACCAACAAAAATCAGACAGGCCCACTTTATATCAAATTCCGTTTCATGATGGGGGAAGCTAGAGTGAGGTTCCAGTGTATCTACTAGTTGGTAGTAATGCAACGGACATTTTACAATCATTAAGACAAAAAAAGCTCCAAGGGACATGAAATTAAAAATTAGAAAAAAAAGAATACTAAAGGAAGAAGGTGATAATTTATAGCAAAAGCAACAAATAAAAATATAAATTAATCCCAATGCTTGATGTCTTCTACTGGGCAATGTAGACAGTACAATTTAAGCCCAATTGATGACATATTTGTAGTGCTAGTGATTTTTCAATAAATGTGTCCACCCTTTCAAAAATGAATGAATGAATGAGAGAAGAATGCAGGGTGTATAGTGGAACAGGAAAGAGAGTGGCTGAGGGGAGATAAAATAATGAAAGGGTGTGGGTAGGAAAAGTAAAAATCTTCAGAGAATCTTAACTGCTTTGATGGAGTAAAACCAATCTCAATTTACTGCCTCTGACATTGCCACTGCAATGTTATGAAGGAAAAACCCAAAATAATTCTTTGGAATTAGCATTAACTGTAAGATACATGAAGAGCTTTTTTTCTTCCTTTAAAAAAAATGAAAAAAATAAAGAAACTTGGAAAATGTAGGAAGCCAGTTACCTAATTTATAGGTATAAGCACTAGAATAAAATTTATTAATCCCATTAGTACTCTGCACTCAGTCCTCAGAGTACTTTTAAATCTGTACAATTTTTAATATATAAAAATTAGTAAGATTTTGAGAATAGAAATCTCCTATATAATTCTTAATTTTCATATTTTGTTTGAAGACTGGAGAACAAGGCACCAAGGCTATAGCATATTCTCACCCAAAGAGGGAAAAAGGCAAGAATCCTCAACACTGGTATTCCCAAGTGAACTCAATAATGGAAGGGAAAAGAAGAGCATGGTGAGTTTGACAGGGAATCAGTGAGTAGATTCTGACACCTGAGTACAATGGTGGAGAATCAGGAGAAAAAGTGAGAGGCCACTTTTGATTGGCATTTTATTTCACCTTTCTCCATCTTCAGAAAAATGCACTTCAGAAGTAGGCTTTAGAGAGTCACCTGAAATGGAGAAAGAGGTTGGGAGCATTATGTGTAAGAAGCATAGAGTAGCAAAGTAGAGATGGGACTGAGAGGAGAGGAGACAGGAAAAAGACACCATCAAACTGAGACTGTAGAAAGAAGAGCAGAAGTGAACATGCTTGAAAGCAGATTCATAAGTAAAACCCAAAATGCCTGCAAAATTTCCTGTCACTCACCTAACACTGTAAGACCAGTGACCCCAATGTTCCTGCCCCCTCTGTCAGGAAGGTTGTTGACCAAACACTGGTAGGTGCCTGTGTCTGATAGCTGAGTGTTATTAATGAAGATGGAGACATTGGTGGCTGGCATGGTGCCTGTAAATCCTACCCTACCATGGAACCGGGGGGCACCGTCAAACATCTGTCCACCCTGATACAGAATGACCTGCAAAAGAAAGCAAAATAAATAAATTGGTCACTGCATCTCCTCCTGGACACATAGCACTGACTATCTGGTAGATGGCAGACTGCCTGTTGGAAAATTTTATTTCTAACTGTACAGCTGTCATCAACTCTATAGCATCTGTCTATAGGTATCTCAAGATGCTAAATTCTCACATACCAAATTGGAATAACATCGTTTCCTTACCTAACTCTTCAGAATATAGAAAATGCCTTTAATTCTGCTCTGCCATCAGCCCATAAATAATTTTATCAGATCAGAAAATGAATTCCTAAGTAAATAAAGTTAAAAAAAAAATCAGCAGTGCCATTCCCATGCCTACTAGGTCACAAAATGATAGATTACAGTACAGACTGAAAATAAACAAGTCTCATACAAGAGAATAATAGTTGCAAGTCCATGATTGCTGCTCTTATATCAATCTCTATTATTAAAGTTAACTATTCAAAGAAAAGGACTCAAAAGGATGTAGCAACAAGCCATTTGGCCTGAGAGTAAGGGATCTATTCAAGCTCTACCTGGAAGTGTTTTGGTAACTGTGGTCAAGTTCTTTCTTTGCCTGTGCCTCTACCACCAACTCCTAAAATGATGGGGTAAAACAAAATGATTCCAAAGGTTCATTCTAACTACAAAAATTCCATGGTTTAATGAAACAAAAGAAACGTCTAAAAAATACATATGCTTAAATTTCATACCAGAAAATTTAGCTTATCAGGTGTTTTTATGTAGTAATAAGTTTATTGAAGCGGAAAAACTTCATAAAAGAAATGCATTACTTAAGGGAATAAAGGGGTAGTCATGACCACAATTCTTTAATTTTCTCAGCATTATTTTCTGTAGTGGGTATTACAAACCATGGGTCTGTTTCTTGAAATTGATACAGCTTATTGGGTAGTAGCTTCCATTTTCACATACACTTTTTCTTGCAACCACCCTCATCTATTTGAGACTCACTGAGGCTAGCCAGTATGCCTGGCTGTGTTTATTTTTTAATACATGTGAAATTAGTCAAATAAAAGCAAATACTACTATTTAATATTATTTCCTTACAATTATCACTATTTTTAAAAAAGCACTCTCTCATCTATCTACCTGTGTCAATACCAATCCCTTCCTGTCAAAATGTTTTTTTAGCCTTGGTATTTCCTGTCAGTAATGTCTTTCAATAAAATTCTAGGTTCCTATACAAAAGGGTCCCTTTAATATTTGTTAATTCATAAAAAAAGTCTTCTAAAAAGGGGATCACCTTTTCTAACAGTTGCATGGGCTAGCACTTAAAACAGCATAGGCATGATACAAATTTCACCTATTCCAGAAATCAAATATGTACTCAGCATGTTTTTCTACCCACCTCTTTTTAAAAAAGATTAAGATTTTAAAGGCAGCACAGGATAAATGTGTAGTTCATAGAACAGAAGTACCTGTTCAGGTTGGTTAGCATTGGAGAGTGGAATGACCATCCAAATGACATTGAGGTTAACGAGGGCAGCACTAGTGGTGAAGGTACAGGGCAGTACTGCTGTCTGACTCCGGGCCACTTGGATACTCCCAGGACTCTCTGAGACTTCCAGGGAAGCTGCGACACCTACAGAAAAAGGAACAGGGAGGTTGTGTGCTCACCCTTTCCTGACAGCTCAAGCCCCCTCAGAAAAGGTTTGTGTGTTTTACATTATTGATAATGTGAACATACTGACATGACAGTCTAACAAAGCAACTACTTACCATCATTGAATTAAAGCAATAAAAATGGTTCATTCATTTACCTCCTAGAAACTACAGTTGAAAAATATTAGAGGCTACCCTATTTTGTAAAACGATCTGGTATTTGGACAGATTTATATACAACATGGGAGAAGTCAACTGATAGGGTTTGAGCAAAACTTGCAATGGTGATGTGAGATAAGAAATAAAATGTAAATTTTTAAAGCATCTTTTACAATAGTACATTCCAAAATTAAATGTTTATATATAAATCTAACAAAATATGTACAGGATCTATATACTGAAAACTATAAAATATGGATGAAGAAATCAAACAATTCTAGATAAATGGAGAGATACACAATATTCATGAACTGGAATATTCAATATTGCTAAGATGCCAGTTCTCCCCAAATTGATCTACAGATTCAGAGTAATCCCAATCAAGATCCCAGCAGGCTTTTGGTAGATATCAACAAATTAATTCTAAAATTTATATGAAAAGGCAAAGAACTAGAATAGCTAAGAGAATATTGAAAAAAAAGAATAAATTAGAAAGTACATAGTATCTTATTTGAAAATTCATTGTAAAGCATAGTAATCAAGACAGTATAAGATTTGCATAAGGATAGATACATACATAAAAGGTATAAGATTGCCAGTTCTGAAATAAACCCCCTTATATATATGGTCAACTGCTTTTCAACAAATGTCCAAGACAAATGCGAACAGAACAGTCTTCAGCAAATGCTGCTGGGACAACCTGATATTCATACGCGAGAAAATATACTTGAACCATTACCTCACATGCCATATGAATAAATCAACTCAAAATGTACCACAGACCTAAATATAAAAGTCAAAACTATAAAACATCTAGAAGTAAACATAGGAGAAAATTTCTGTGACTTTGGGGTAAAGAGGTCTCAGATACATCATTAAAACCATGAATCATAAAAGAAAATAAATTAATAAATTGAACTTAATTAAAATTTTTTTAAAAAAAGCTTGTGCTTTAAAATAAAATTAAAAAGCCAAGGCATGGACAGGGAGAAAATATTTGCAAATCATATATCTGATAAAGGGCTTGTATCCAGAATATAAAAAGAACTAATACAACACAATAATAAAAAGACAAACAACCTAATTTTTAAACAGACAAAAGATCTGAAATAGACATTTCACCAAAGAATACATACAATTGGCTAAAAACCACATGGAAAGATGTTCAACAGCATTCTTCATTAGGGAAATGCATATTAAAGCCATAAAAAGATACCACTATACCTCAACTTCAATGGTTATAATTAAGACAATGCACCAAGGTGCTGGTGAGGATGTGGAGAAACAAATCCTTATGCATTGTTGGTGGGAATGTAAAATGGTACAGCCACTATGGAAAATAGTTTTCACAATTTCTTAAAACGTTAAACATAAATTTACCATACAACCCAGCAATTCCATTCCCAGTAAAAATACCCAAATAAAACAAAAATATATATTCACACAAAGGCTCACATGAATATGACAGAATATCATATCATGCCCTATACATGAAACAATGTAACTATCCATCAACTAGAGGATGGATAAACAAAATATGGTATAACCACACAATGGAATACTATTGAGAAATAAAAAAAAAAAAAAAACAACAGTAAACTACAGATATATGCTACAACATGAATGGACCTCTCAAAAACATTTTGCTAAATGAAAGAAGCCAGATGGAAAACACGACGTACTATATGATTCCATTCAGAGGAAATATCCAGAATAGGCAAATTTGGAGAGACAGAAAGCAGATCAGTGGTCGCCTGGGAGTGGGGAGGAGGAAGTGAGGATTAATGTAAATAGGCTCAAGGAAACTTTTTTAAGGTGGTGGAAAAGTTCTAAAGTTGGATTGCTATGATGATTGTACAACTCTATAAATTTACTAAAAATACTTTAAAAGGGTGAATTCTGTAGAATATAAATTATACCTCAATAATGCTGTTAAAATTCAAAAACAGGAAACAGTGAGTCACAGACAGTCAAATCCTGGCAAGTCAAAACCAACTGTTATCTCTTCTGAAAAAAACACCTGCCCCCCACCCCCGCCCCGCAGGTTATGGAACAGTATAAGGGTAACAGGAGATTAAAATAGGTCAGGGGGCCCTACAAAGAAGTTATTCTAAATCATGAAAAATACATTAAGTCCATGGCAGTATCTCAAAATGTTTTATTTTGAAGTGGTACTATCTCAATTCTCCCCTCAAAAAGTAACACTATAACATACTGTTATGGTTACAATTAGTTGAAAAAATAAACTTACATAGCACCTTCCTTCTATAGAACTTCACGTTCTTCACATATAGTCTGATGATGTTCTCAGGAGTTACATTTGCAGGATAAAATGTTTAATAAAATAAGCCATTTGTGATAGAATATAAAGCACCTGATAACATGAGGAAAAGCCTCTGAGTTACATAACATTAGAAGTCTGTAAGTTGAAAAAACTTCAGGCATTAGAGGTGAAAAGAGGTTATTTGATGATGGAGCTAGCAAGGAATACGGGAACAAACCACTTCACAGGGTAGAAGAAAGGTAAGGGAATTTATTTGTTACAATGATTATAAATGCCCCTGGAGATGTTTCTGAGAATAAGCACAGAAGCCAATCCTCCAAGAAGAAGTAAAGGGAATAGAACCTCCCCCATACACTTCACCCTCAATTTACTAATTTCAAGTTGAGTTCAAACAATCTTTGATAAAAAAAAAATTTTTTAAAGACCAATATCAATTAAGAATAAACCAAAAAGATGTAGATGGGAAAAACACAAAAAATTAGTAGTAATTAACTAGAGGGAAAGCAGATTCACAGGATAGGGGAAGGAGCTGGGGAAAACAGCACATCTGCTGGGAAAAAGCAAGCCTCTGGGGTGGTAGAAGCTATGAAAGACTGACTGCATTTACTTCACGTTCTTGTAATAAGGTTATCTTTGAAATCTCAAGTATTGAGATGGCTGCAGAAAAATATTCCAGATATTTTAAGAAAGTGTAGGCTTGAAATCAGAGCTGTCTTGAAATGTGGCTCTTTCATTTACTTGGTTGTGTAGTCCCAAATGAGTCACTTAAGCTCTCTGTGTCTGTTTTGTTTCATCATCTGTAAATAGGGCTCAATAATACACCATCAAACAGTATTTTGAGAGCAAAACCAGACACTGATGAAGACTAATGCTGCTACCACCACTGCTAGCTAACATTTATGGAACACTGGCCATGCACCAAGCCTATCCTAAGCACTTTATCTATATTAACTCATTTAATCCTATGCGGTATCTACTGACATTATCCCCATTCTACAGAAGAAAAAATGGAGACCCAGAGAGAATAAGAAACCAGCTCAAGGTTGCAATAGTCAGAAAGTGGTGTGGTCTGTCCAAGAGGACTGGCTGATGGAACTTCAGCAGAAGGAAGCTGGAGGTGGACCACTGGATTCAAAGAGGTTATATCATTGACAGTCAGGAAATTATATATACATATATTTCTGAATATAAATTCAGATTTTTCTTGTTTTGTTTTATTTTTCAACTCAGTGTGATCAGAAAAGTTGTGTAGTCTGCTTAAGTTTTCATCTAGGGAAAGGAGAACTGGCTCCTGTATAAATTTAAAGGGATGTGGAAAAGAAAATAAAGTTGCTTTGTAACGGTAGCTCATGACTCCTGTTTAACATACTAGTTGCACTGAGTCATCAAAAATTTCTCAGCAACAATGAGGAGGAGAGAAATGGGTGTTTTTCTTACATTTTAAATGCTTAATCCACTCCCCCCCACCCCTGCAACTTATTAAAAAAACCGGTAAGTCCTATTTCTTTTTAGAGTATATTTCTATGTTTAACATTCTAGGCAAACTTTTAAACTTCAATGCTAAATAATGGATTAAAAATGTATTTAGCTTCCAGGGAAGAAAAAAAAAAACACACACTCCCTTCCTAGGGCTGCTGGGAACAGTAGAACAAAGAGCACCATCTGCTGGGCATGCCGGGAAAGCACAGCTTCAGGGACCTGAAAAAAAGAGCTCTTTGGTGTCTTTCCTGAACTTCTAGCCAGAGACCTTTTGAAATGGTCTGTGTCCCCTTCACAGGTCCATAGTCCTGTTTTGATCAGTAAAACATGGGCAATTCTAAAGATACAGAGTAAGATGAACCAAATGTCAAAAAAGGAACTTATCACAAAGCCAATCAACAACAAAACTCTAGGTAAGAGAAGAAATTGACCATCGAAGTAAACTCATCAAGATAATTACATGCCTAGATGTCAGCAAAATATTACAAGCCATACTAAGAGCGGGAAGATAAGGCCCAGTCAAAGGAACAAGCTAAAAGGGAGACATAGAATTTGGAACTAATCAAAGATGTTCAAACAAATCTCCTAAATCATTCAAGGAGAAGAAGGAAAACATGGCTAAAGAGATAAAGGATACTAAGAAGACACTGGGTGAGCAAAAAGAAGAATTTGAAAGCAGGCAAAGAAAAATCATAGAACTTATGAGAAAGAAAGACACAAGAGAAGAGATTAAAAATACATGAGAAGGATACAACAGCAGATTTCAAGAGACAGAAGAAAGGATCCGCTAACTAGAATGGGACATCTAAAATTGCACAGACAGAACAGATAGAGAAAAGAATTGAAAATACTAAGCAGAGTTTCAGGGCATTGCATGACAGCAAGAAACACACACACATACATGTCATGACTGTCCCAGAAGGAGAAGAGAAAGGAAAAGTACAAAGAATATTTGAGGAAATAATGGTCAAAAATTTCCCAACTCTCATGAAAGATAGAAATATACTTGTACAAGAAGTGCAACATACTTCAAACAGAACAAATCCTAATAGACCTAGTCCAAGACACATACTAATCAGAATATAAAATGCCAAAGACTAAAAAAAAAGAAAGAATTCTGAAAGCAGCAAGAGAAAAAGCAATTCATCACATACAAGGGATGCTCAATAAGACTGTGCCAATTTCTCACCAGAAACCATGGAGGTATGAAGGCAGTGGTACAATATATTTAAGGTACTGAAAGAGAAAAACTTGCATTCAAGAATTCATTATCCATAAAAACTGTCATTAAAAAATGAGAGAGAGTTTAAAATAATCACAGACAGACAGAGAGAGACAGAAATTGAGACAGTTTGTCAACAAAAGACCAACTGTACAAGAAATATCAAAGGCAGTTCTGCAGGCTGAAAGGAAATGGCAGGAGAGAGTGACTTGGAGAAGAGTGCAGAAATGAAGATTATCAGTAAAGGTAACTAAAAGGGTAAAAAGAGAGACAAAAACAAGATGTCACATTTAAAAGCCAAAGGATAAAATGGCTGAAGTTTGGCCTTTAGAATAATAACACTGACTGTTAATGTATTAAACTTCCCAATCAAGAGACAAAGATCAGTAGAATACATTAAAAAAAATATTATCCATCTATATGCTGTTTATAAAAGACTCACCTTAGAACAAGGACACAAATAGGTTGAAAGTTCAAGATTGGAAAAAGATATTCCATGCAAACAATAACCAAAGAATAGTTGGGGTAGCTATACCAATATCAGACAAAATAGACTTTAAATGCAAAATTGTTAAAGGAGACAAATAAGTACACTATATATTAATACAATGGGCAATTCACCAAGAAGAAATAACAATCATAAATATTTATGCACCTAAACAGGGTGCCCCAAAATACATGAGGCAAACACTGGCAAAACTGAAGGGAGATCTACATATCTCTAAAAAATAGTGGGAGACTTCAATACAACACTCTTATCAATAGATAGAACATCTAGACTGAGGATCAATAAGGAAACAAAGAACACTAATAAAATGAAAAATTAACTAGACCTAACACATACAAAACATTGCACTCCAAAACAGGAGGATAAATATTCTTCCCAAGTGCTCATGGATCATTGTCCAGGATAGACAACATGCTGGGTCACAAAACAAGACTCAATAAATTTAAGAAGATTGAAATTATACGAAGCACTTTCTCTGATCATAATGGAATGAAGCTGGAAATCAGTAATACATGGAGAATTGAAAAATTCACAAATATATGGAAGATAAACAACACACTCAAACAATCAGTGGGTTAAAGAATAGCAAGAGAAATTAGTAAATATATTGACACAAATGGAAATGAGAACACAACATATCAAAACTTATGGGATGCAGTGAGGGCAGTGGTGAGAGGGAATTTATAGCCCTAAATGTCTACAGTAAAATTGTAGACAATTTTACTTACTTAAGAAGTAAATTTTACTTCCTTAAGAAGCAAGAAAGAGCCAAAATCCAAGACCTAACTGCACATGTGCAGGAACTAGAAAAAGAATAGCAAACTAATCACAACACAAGCAAAAGCAAAGAAAGAAAAAAGCGTAGAGCAGAAGTAAACGAAATTGAAAATCTTTAAAACAGAGAGCCTTAATAAAACCAAAAGTTGGTTCTTTGAGATCAATAAAATTGACAAATCCTTAGCAAGACTGACAAACAAAAAAGAGAGAAAATGCAAATAAATAAAATTGGAAATAAGGGGGGGCAATACTACTGACCCCACAGAAGAAAAAAGATTAAAAGGATAATATGAACAACTGTATGCCAATAAACTAGACAACTTAGATGAAATGAGCAATTTTCTAGAAACACACAACCAACCTACACTGACTCCAGAAGAAATAGAAGACCTCAAAAAAACAATCACAAGTAAAGAGATTGAAACAGTCATCAAAAACCTCCCAACAAAGAAAAGCCCAAGACCAAAAGTCTTCACAAATGAATTCTACCAACTCTTCCAAGAAGAATTAATACTAATCCACATTTCACAAACTGTCACAGTATGCAAAGCCTTAAACAAAAGTGCTCATGAGGTCTCATGGACACCATTGGAAAGCCACTTGGGTACAGGAAATCAACACCCTCTCAGCAGGCTCTTTTTCCCCAATACAACACAGTTATATTCACTTATAAATGCCCTGATCATGATTCTTCTACTTCTTTTATTTGATACTATAATTTTCAATTTACTTGTTATGTTTATTTCTCAGAACCTTAATGCCTCCAGATTGTTCCCATACCAGTTGAGCCCTGAAAATCAGCAGGTATGCAGTCAACTCCCATTCTCCAGTTCTTCACAACTAACAAAATGATGATAGATTAGCCCCATTCTGAAAGCAAAAAGTATATTCACCCGTAAGCAAAACAATTCCATTCCTCTATCTCATAATAGCTACATCCATCCTTAGCCTGAAGCAGCTAGAATGGTCATTGTTCCAAATCCCTCGAGGTTGAGGAATGAACAAAAATAAGCAGGGACTGTAACCACTGACTACAGCACATAATTTATTGTTATTATAGTTATTATCTTGCGTTAACTAAGTAACTTGTAACATTGCTATAAAAAAGAGATGAAGGGACACGTAGGCAAACTATTAAAAGATTCAGGGGAAAAATAATGATGTGCACATGTTTAACATTGGTGAATT
This sequence comes from Choloepus didactylus, assembly GCF_015220235.1. Classification (NCBI taxonomy): domain Eukaryota; kingdom Metazoa; phylum Chordata; class Mammalia; order Pilosa; family Megalonychidae; genus Choloepus; species Choloepus didactylus. The sequence continues at coordinate 84,925,941 of NC_051307.1, forward strand.
TGGGTAATGTGTATTAAAGAGTTCTTTGTAATATCCTTGCAACTCCTCTGCAAATTTGAAGTTATTGCAAAATAAAACATTAAAAAATAATTTAAAAGATTCTAAAATTTTCAGTATTTACAAGTGCGCCAGTTCGATGTATTATGTCCCCCAAAATGCCATTATCTTTCATGTAATCTTGTGTGGGCAGATGGATCATTGTTGATTAGACTGTAATTCTTCAAGCATTTCCATGGAGATGCACTCCATGCAACTGTGGGTGATGACTCTGATTGGATAATTTCCATGGAGGTGTTACCCCACCTATTCAGGGTGGGTCTAAATTAAATCACTAGAGCCATATAAATGAGCTGACAAACAGAAGGAACTCAGTGCAGCTGAGAGTAACATTTTGAAGAGGAGCTACAGCCAAAAGGGACACTTTGAAGAATGCACTGGAACTGAGAGAGGAGCTTCAGCTTACAGAGACATTTTGGAGACAGCCTTTGAAAGCAGACTTTTACTCCAGAGAAGCTAAGAGAAGACAAATGCCCCAAAAGCAACTAAGAGTGACATTTGCAAGGAGCTAAAGCCTAGACAGGAACATCCTGGGAGAAAGCCATTTTGAAACCAGAACTTGGAGCAGACGCCAGCCATGTGCCTTCCCAGCTAACAGAGGTTTTCCGGACACCATTGGCCATCTTCCAATGAAGGTACACGATTGTTGACGCGTTACCTTGGACACCTTATGGCCTTAAGACTATAACTCTGTAACCAAATAAACCTCTTTTTTAAAAGCCAATCCATTTCTGGTGTTTTGCATTCTGGCAGCATTAGCAAACTAGAACAACAAGTAAAATACATAATTTAAGGGTCGAATTGGCAGCATTTTACCAAATTGCATTTTCTCTCAGTACTTCTACCCAAGAAAAATTAAGTCAACTCATGAATTCTGAATGACTCTTAGCAACTGAATAAAAATGATAAAGTACATGGCCATGTTTTCTCTGAGAAACTGAAAACACACATAACATTTTTCTACGCTCTTTATTTAGACCACTGTTTCCCAAGATTTGAAGCAGAAATAAATTCATATTTTCTTAGACCAAGAGAACCATGTTGGAGGGAAAGAAGCTAGCAGCAGGTAAGTTTTTTGAAATCCTAAAAGGGACCATCTATACTACATAGCCAAGAGAACAGGCTAAAAACATTATCTGACTACCACTAGACTCAAAGGACATGAATTCTCCACCTGAAATTCAGAAGGGGACTGGCCCAAGTAATGTAATTGAGATTTCAAAATCCTAGAGTATTCTCTAATGTCTAAGGAGCACATGCTCTTATTTCAAGATCAGCCCAACTGCCAGAAGACTTCCCTCCAGGAATATAGTCAGCAAAACATCAAAAGGACCTTATGACACTTTGGGAGACTTATGTCTTCCTTTTGCACAAAATTTTAATATCATCAGTAACAAAATGCTTATTGGCATATATGATTCTTAAATGATCTCATGAGTGCTGTTTCTTGCATACAAAACATATATAATGTAAAATTTATTTAACCTATTCAAATAACCTATTCAACTTAAGTCACATTGGACTGAAATAAATTTCAAAAGATAGAAGTTCTACACCATACCTCTTGTTTTCTGAAGGAATCTGTGTAAGTTTCTGAATGGAACATTATGGAAAAATATAACAGCAGCACAATTCTCTAACACTGCAAAGATTAAAAAAAAGTAATAATAACTTTCCACTCATAATTTAACCAAATTTTAAGGAGTAGAAATAATCAATCTTTGTAATTGTTATTATATGATTTTTTTAAATGCACCATCTGAATAAAAAAATAATAATGTTTGTGTTAACTGACACTAAATTACATTTTGGCTGTCTGCACAATACTAAATTAAATTAGTAGTAAATACTGGTTAATTTTATCAATGTAGATGGCTTTAGTGCATAATAGTCATCTATACTAATCAATTCACAGGACCACTGCTAAGTATGTAATTTATGCCATTATTACACAATATATTTCATTGTTGGCATACAAAGTCAAGCTACCCTAGAATTATGTAACTTTTTTTGCTGAAGCCTTAAATACTAAAACATATCTATGTTACATGGTGTTCTAGTTTGCTAATGCTGCAGAATGCAAAACACCAGAGATAGATTGGCTTTTATAAAAAGGGGGTTCATCTGGCTACAGTTACAGTCTTAAGATCATAAAGTGTCCAAGGTAACACATCAGTAATCGGGTACCTTCACTGGAGGATGGCCAATGGCATCTGGAAAACCTCTGTTAGCTGGGAAGGCACGTGGCTGGTGTCTGCTCCAAAGTTCTGGTTTCAAAATGGCTTTCTCCCAGGACGTTCCTCTCTAGCAAGCTTGCTTCTCTTCAAACATCACTCACAGCTGCACTGAGTTCCTTCTCTTTGAGTCAGCTCATTTATATGGCTCCACTGATCAAGGCCCACCCTGAATGGGTGGGGTCACACCTCCATGGGAATATCTCATCAGAGTCATCACCCACAGCTGGGTGGGGCACATTCCAAGCAAATCCAATCAGCATCAAAACATCTGCCCCACAAGACTACATCAAAGATAATGGCATTTGGGGGACACAATACATTCAAACTGGCACACATGGTATTATGGTTCCTCTTTAAATGTTACTCCAGTGACTTCACACTGACTTCTCTTCTATCACAAACATTCCTCAGGGACCATCCCAAGAGCAAACAGCATGCAGGGGACCCAGGTATAGAAATGATTTCCTAAGGTGTAGCTACAAAAAAGCAGGCCCAGAGACAAGATAAATTCCCATTGTTTAAGCGAACTCATTGCATGATATTTGTTTTAGCGGCCAGGAAACTGAAACACCAGCTTAACTTGAAAAACACTAACATTTTGTAACATTGGTCCTGCATTTCACATGACAGTTGACTAATGTTGTCCCTTTAGACCAAGTATGAGCTCATCATATTGTCAAAATCTCTACTACTCCCTAGTATTTTCCAATATAGCCCACTTTACTTAGCCATGTTAGCTACCTGATTCCTATGGACATCTGTGTTTGTAAATCCCTAACTCAAAACATGAAGAAGGGGATGATAATAAGCTGCAAAGAAGCAAGTCATACAAATAGAATTAGGTTGTGCAATGTTGTGATGGGCACGATGTTCTGATTGCTGCTAAATCCACAATTCCCTTCAGAGAAAACAGAAAGAAGAGTGGTTTTACTCATACTCTGTCTACCTGTGATGGAGACAATCAGCATCTAACAAAGGACATTCAGCTACAGGCTGGACAGCAGAATATGAGACAACTGTCCTGACATCCTTGTCAAAAGATATACAAGAGGGGCAGGGCAAGACGGCAGAGACGTGAGGTGTGGAATTTAGTTACTCCTCTAGGGCAGCTGGTAAATAGCCAGGAACTGTATGGAACAGCTGTTTCAGGGTCTTCTGTGACCAGTCATGCATTGTACACCAGTCTGAAATCAGTGGGATGGCTGAGATTGCAGCAAAGACCTGTAAATTTCCCCAGCCAGGGGGCTGGTGCCCCTCCCCCCAGGCATGGACTCTCTGGGGATCTGGTTCTCTGAAGAAAAAAGAAACAATCTGTGCTGGGAGAAAGGAGGAGGGCTCAGCCCAGCCACAACTGCAGAATTAGCTAACAAATTCAGACTGCTGAATAATAGTTTCAAACACAGATAAATCAAGAGCAGGCAAGAAAGGAACCCAGCGAATTCTGCATGGCAGAGAGGAGGTGGGACTAACAACAGCAAAAAGAAAAAAGAAAAAAACAGAGACTTTTGGAAGTGGAGTTGTTCAGAATACTGGAAAAGGGGTGGGCTCCAAGAAAAAGGGGCACATAGAAACAGGCACCAACTCGAGCTCTGGTTTGCAAACCTGGGGAGCTGCAGTCTGGCTCTGAAAAGGGGTTTTTGTTCGTGGTGGTTTTTTTTCTTTTCTTGCTCTCCAGCCCTTTACCTTTATACTTTACATTCTTCAATAGCCAATATCCAATCACAGTTCCTGCTTCAGCACTGCCCCAGGCAAGGGAGGAATTAAAGCTGTCTGAAAGTAACTATTCAGGCAAAAGAGATAATAACCTAAAGGGCATATCTTTAACTAGTCTATACCGGGACTGACAAAATTCAGGGGCTGGCAAAAGGCCTTGAAGAGGGATTTCTTTTTTTTTTTTTTTTTAATTACTGTTCTAGTCTAAGTAGCTGTTTACAAAAAGCCTCAGATATTTGCAATTGGCCACTGGACCCAGGCAAGGGTGGAGCTAAGACAGGTCAGAAAAACAAAGCAATGAGTCTAATAGGGGAGACAAATCCCTGAAGGGTATAACTTTCCCAAGAAAAGGGGTATGGGGCCCAAATCAAGTAGTGGGCCTCCTTCAAACAACTCAGACCCAGGGGCTGATAAACAGAAACCAGCTTAAGTCAGCCACACCCCTGGCAGGTACAGGGTCTGCAGAGAATTAAAGGCACTTGTGGCACTTCTTTAAACTGGTGGGGAGCTGCAGGCTGACAAGTGCCACATACTGGATAGGATAGGAAAAGCCCAGAGTCCAGAGGCTTCACAGGAGGGTCCAACAACCTGCAGGATCTCATTCTCAAGGAAATTGCATACCCTTTTCTTGAGACCTAGACCCATCTGGACTGGGGAAATCTGATTGGGGTCGAGCTTATCTGGGGAGACCCTATCACAAAAAGGTTACACAGAGGCAGGGCAAGAACCAGAAAAACAAAAGCTGAAAAATTCTGAATAGCCAAACAGAAGGTAGGTTACAGGGCTAAAATAAGTTAAACTGAATGACAAAGAACAGACATAGAGAACAAAGCTAACCAACAAGAAAACCCTAGGTAAAAGAGTGAAAACAAGCTCCAGAATAAACGAAGCAAGAAAATCAGATGCCTAGACAGCTAAAAATAACAGCCATACTAGGAAAAATGAAAATATGGCCCAGCCAAAGAAACAAACTAACACTTCAACTGAGAAACAGGAATTGAAAAAACTAATTAAAGGTGTTCAAACAAATCTCCTAAATCAAATCAAATAGCTGAATGAAAATGTGGCAAAAGAGATGAAGGATATAAAGAAGACAATGGATGACCATAAATAATAATTCATAAGCTTGAAAAAACAAATGGCAGAACTTATGGGAATGAAAGGCACAACAGAGGAGATGAAAAACACAACAGAGACATATAACAGTAGATTTGAAGAGGCAGAAGAAAAGGTCAGTGAACTGGAAGAAAGGACATTTGAAATCATACACAGAAAAGAACAGATAGGGAAAAGAGTGGAAAAATACGAGCAGGATCTTAGGGAGCTGAATGACAACATGAAACACATGAATATACATGTTATGGGTGTCCCAGAAGGAGAAGAAAAGGGAAAGGGGACAGAAAGTATAATAGAAAAAATAATCATTGAAAATTTTCCAACTCATAGAAAGACATAAAATTACAGATTCAAAAAAAAAAAAAAAAAAGTGGATACAATTAAATACACTCAGAAATGGGAAAACGGGCATAACTACTGACCCTGCAGAAATAAAGGCGATAATGAGAAGATACCACAAGCAACTATATGCTAATAAACTAGGCAACTTAGACAAAATGGACAACTCCTAGACAAGCATGAACAATCAACACTGATTTGAGAAGAAATAGATGACCTCAACAAACCACTCACAAGTAAAGAGATTGAGTCAGTCATCAAAAAACTCCCAAAAAAGAAAAGCCCAGGACCAGGTGGTTTCACACGTAAATTCTACCATGCATTCAAGAAAAAAATTAGTACCAATCCTGCTCAAAGTCTTCAGAAAACAGCAGAGGAGGGAAAGCTACCTAACACATTCTATGAAGCCAACATCACCCTAATACCAAAGTCAGACAAAGATACCACAAAAGAAGAAAATTATAGACAAATCTCCTTAATGAATATAGATGCAAAAGTCCTCAAGAAAATACTCAAAATCAAAACCAGCAGCACACTAAAAGAATCATACACCATAAACAAGTGGGATTTATTCAAGGTATGCAAGGCTGGTTCAACACAAGAAAATCAATTAATGGAATACACCAAATCAATAAATCAAAGCAGAAGAAACACATAATCATCTCAATCAATGCAGAAAAGGCATTTGACAAAATTCAATTCTTGATGAAAACACTTCAAAGGCTAGGAACAGAAGGGAACTTTCTCAATATGATAAAGGCAATACATGAAAACTCACAGTTAACATCATACTCAATGGGGAAAGACTAAAAGCTTTCTCTCTAAGATCAGGAACAAGACAGGGATGCCCATTGTTACCACTGTTATTCAACACTGTGCTGGAGGTTCTAGCTAGAGAAATTAGAAAAGAAGAAGAAATAAAAGGCATCCAAACTGGAGAGGAAGAAGTAAAACTTTCACTGTTTGCAGATGACATGATCCCATACATAGAAAATCCAGAAAAAATCTATAGCAAAGCTACTAGAGCAAATCAGTGAATACAGCAAAGTGGCAGGCTACAAGATCAACAAACAAAAATCAGTAGTATTCCTACATACAAGTAATGAGCAACAGGAAGAGGAAATCAAGGAAAACATTCCCTTTACAACTGCAACCAACAGAATCAAGTATTTAGGAAAAAACTTAACCAAGGCCACAAAAGACATATACAGAAAAAAACTTGAAGAAACTGCTAAGAAATCAAAGAGGACCTAAAAAAAACATGGAAGAACATACCATGTTCATGGATTGGAAGACTAAACATAGTTAAGATGTTAATTCTACCTAAACTGATTTGTAGATTCAATGCAATACCAATTAAAATCCCAACAATGTACTTTGCAGAAACAGAAAAACCAGTAACTAAATTTATTTGGAAGGGCAGGGTAGCCAAAAATATCTTGAGAAAGAGGAACAAAGTGGGAGGTCTCACACTGCCTGACATTAAAGCATATTACAAAGCTACAGTCATCAAAACATTATGGTACAGGCATAAAAATAGATATATCAACCAATGGAGTCAAACTGAGTGTTCAGAAATAGACCCTCCATCTATGGACAACTGATCTTTGATATAAGGTAGTCAAGCCAAAGTTGCTAGGACAGAGCAGCCTCTTCAATAAATGGTGTTTGGAGAATTGGATGGCCATATCCAAAATAATGAAAGAGGACTCCTCTCTCACACTTCATACAAAAATTAACTTGAAATGAAGCAAAGACCTAAACATTAGCTCTAAGACAATAAGACTTCTACAAGAAAATGTAGGGAAATATCTTAAAGATCTTGTGATAGGAGGTGGTTTCCTAGACCTTATGCCCAGAACAACCAAAGAAGAAATAAATAAATGGGATCTCCTCAAAATTAAACACTTTTGTACATCAAAGGACTTAGGAAAGTAAAAAGGCAGCCTACACAATGGGAGACAATATCTGGAAACCACATATCAGATAAGGGTTTAATATCCAGAATACATAAAGGGATCCTATAACTCAACAACAGAAAGACAAACAACCCAATTAAAAAATGGCAAAAGACATGGACAGTCACTTTTCTGAAGAGGAAATACAAATGGCTCAAAAACATATGAGAAGATGCTTAACTTCACTGGCTGTTAGGGAAATGCAAATCAAAACCAAAATGAGATACCACCTCACACCTACTAGAATGGCCATTACAAAACAAAACCAAACAAAAAAAAAAAAAAAAAAAAACAGAAAATTACAAGTGTTGGAGAGGATGTGGAGAAAGAGGCACACGTATTCACTGTTGGTGGGACTGCAGAATGGTGCAGCCACTCTGGAAGGCAGTGTGGTGGTTCCTCAGTAAGCTGAGTATAGAATTGCATATGACCCAGAAATTCCATTACTATGTATATACTCAGAGGAACTGAAAGCTAAGACACAAATGGACATTTGTAAACCTATGTTTATAGTAGCATTATTCATGATTGCCGAGAGATGGAAATGTTCCAAATGTCCATCAATGGATGAGTGGATAAACAAACTGTGGTACATACACATGATGGAATATTATGCAGCTGTAAGACAGAACAGTCACAGAACATATAACAATGTGGATAAACCTTGAGGACATTATGTTGAGCAAAGTTAGCCAGAAACAAAAGGACAAATACTGTATGGTCTCACTAATATGAACTAACATTAATAAGCAAACTTAGAGAGTTAAAAGCAGAGAACACAGGCTATTAGGAGATAGAAAGAGGGTAGAGATTAGGCATTTGATGATAAAGGAGTACAGAATGTTCAACAAGATCCAGAAATGGATAGCATAATTCTGTGTGATGGTAGCACAATACTGTAAGTACACTGAACAAAGAGGTCTGTGAGTAAAGCTAAAAGAGGAGGGCTAGGGGCAAATATGACACCAGAAGGAAAGACAGATGATAAAGACTGGGACTGTATAACTTAGTGAAACCTAGAGTTGCCAATTATAGCAACTAAATTTACAAATATAAAAATGTTTTCACATGTGGGAGAACAAATGTCAACCTTGTAAGGTGTTGAAAGGGATGGTACTGGGAAAAAATATAATCAAAGCAAACTAGAGTCTATGGTTAACAGTAACATTGTAATATGATTCCATTAAATGTAACAAAGGCAATATACCAAAGCTAAATGTCTATGGGAAGGGGATATACGGAAAGGGTTTGGGGTTCTTGATAGTGGTGTTATTGTCCGACCTTACATTGTGTTGCGTGATATTTCAATTTTTTATCTTTTTTACTACTTTTTTTTAATTTTTTTTGGAGTAATGAGTATGTTCAAGTACTGACTGTCGGTGATGAATTCACAACTATAGGATGATACTGTGAACAATTGATTGAACACTGTGGATAACTGTATGGTATGTGAATATATCTCTATAAAATTGAAGGGGAAAATATAACCAGAGGGATACAAGTGCTGGAGATAACATGGGAAGACAGATGTACCTATTTACTGTTGGTGAGGAAGCAGAATGGTATAGCCTATCTGTAGGACAGTGGGTGGTTCCACAAGAAATTAACTTCATGGGTTTCATAAGGTCCTGCAGCCTCATTATGGGGTATATACTTGGAAGATCTAGAGCAGGGACATGAATGGACATTTGCACACTGGTGTTTAAGGAGACAGTATTCACAATTTGCAATGGATGGAGGTGGCCTAAGGGTAAATCGACTGATGAACAGAATGGTGAACTGTGGTGTATGCATACAATAGAATATTGAGCATCTGCAAGAAGGAATGAAGCTGTGAGACACGCAATTAGGTGAATGGATCTCAAGGACAGTATTTTGAGTGAAGTATGCCAGAAATGCAAAGACAAACATTATAATGCCTCTCTAATATGGACCAACTATAATGTGCAAACGCTGAGAACTGAAGCTTAGAGCACAGCTTATCAAGGGAACACTTATTGTAATGGTCCCCAGATTTTAAGCTCTTACAGCAGTCACATCTATTCCTGAGTTGTAATGGTTATCTCCAAATCTTGAGATGCTCAGCTCTTTGTGTACATCCTGGTTCATCTCTGGAACTCTGGGTATCTGTCTGACACCTGAAACTCAGAGCTAGAGCTCGGCAGCTATGAATGTCAGTATTACCTCATTCAGCAACTGTTAAAAAAAAAAAAAAGCTGAAAAAGAGCTCAGACTTCAGTTAGAGATATAAATGAAACAGATCTGGTTAGGACCAAGACAAATGAAGCCAAAGGTAAAGCACAATACTGACTGTGTTTTAAAACTTCAACTTCTGTGTGAGACCAAGGAAAGAGATGTTTATTTGATGCAAGATCTATATTTCCTGCAACACACTAAATAATTTAACTTGTGTACGGTCAAATTTATTCATACACCATAATTACATGGAATTTTGAATAGGAAATGAGATCTGGTAGGTTTGTACAGGTTACTGTGAAATCCCGATACATCCCAAAGTAATTTGGGCAGAGAATAAAAATGTATTTGCAGGGCGCCCCTGAGGAACTAGGGGAAAATGTGGAAATGTTGGACTTTCCTACCTGACACTCCTACAAACACTGAGGACTAACAATTTAGTAGGATGAGCTCTTGATCTTGGGGCTTGCCCTTATGATGCTTGTTACTGCAAAGGAGAGACTAAGCCTACTGATAATTGTGCCTAAGTGTCTCTCCCAGAGAATCTTTTTGTTCCTCAAACGTGGCCCCATCTCTCTCTCTCTAAGCCCACTTGGCAGGTGAACTCACTGCCCTCCCCCCTACATGGGACATGACTCCCAGGGGTATAAATCTCCCTGGCAACGTGGGACATGACTCCCAGAGATGAGCCTGGACACAGCATCGTGGGATTGAGAAAATCTTCTTGACCAAAAGGGGGAAGCAAAATGAAACAAAATAAAGTTTCAGTGGCCGAGAGATTTCAAATGGAGTCGCGACGTCACTCTGGAGGGCATCAAGCTTATGCGCTATATAGATAACGCTTTTTGGTTTTTAGTATATTGGAGTAGCTAGAAGGAAATACCTGAAACTGTCAAACTGCAACCAAGTAGACTTTGTTCTTGAAGGTGACTCCATAACTATGTAGCTTACATGGTGTGACAGTGTGACTGTGAAAACCTTGTGATTCACACTCCCTTTATCCAGTGTATGGACAGATGAGTAGAAAAATGAGGACAAAAACTAAATGAAAAATAGGGTGGGATGGGGCTGTAGAATGCTTTGGGTGTTCTTTTTTGCTTTTATTTTTATTCTTATTTTTATTCTTTTTGGAATAAGGAAAATGTTCAAAAATTGATTGGGGTGATGAATGCACAACTATATGATGGTACTGTAAACAGTTGATTGTACACCATGGATGACTGTATGTTATGTGAATATATCTCAATAAAACTGAATTTTAAAAAAAGAAATACCAGATGGAATTGTGCCTAGCAAACCTATTAAAACCCATCCTCTTGATGGGGAATTTGAGACAGCAGCAGCAAGAGAAAAGAGAAAAGCTGGGTCACTAAAGCAGGATAGGAGACCCACTAATTAAAGATAAAGGGATCATTTATCAAGAGCATAACAATCCTGTGTATGCACCTGTGCCAGTTTGAATGTATTATGTCATCCCAAACACCATTATCTTTGATGTAAGCTTGTGTGGGCAGACCTATCAGTGTTAATTAGATTACAATTCTTTGAGTGTTTCCATGGAGATGTGCCCCACCCAACTGTGGGTGATGTCTCTGATTGGATAACTTCTATGGAGGAGTTACCCCACCCATTCCAGGTGGGTCTAAATTAAATCACTGGAGCCATATAAATGAGCTGAAGGACAGAAGGAGCTCATTGTAGCTGAGAGTGACAGTATGAAGAGGAGCTACAGCCAAAAGGGACACTTTGAAGAATGCACTGGAACTGAGAGAGGAGCTTCAGCTTACAGAGACATTTCGGAGATGGCGTCTGAAAGCAAACTTTTGCTCTGGAGAAGCTAAGAGAGGACAAATGCTTCAAGAGCAACTAAGAGTGACATTTTTGAGGAGCTAAAGCCTAGAGAAAAACATCCTGGGAGAAAGCCATTTTGAAACCAGAACTTGGAGTGAACACCAGCAATGTGCCTTCCCAGCTAACAGAGGTTTTCCGGATGCCATTGGCCATCTTCCAGTGAAGGTCCCCGATTGTTGATGTGTTACCTTGGACACTTTATGGCCTTAAGACTGTAACTGCGTAACCAAATAAACCCCGTTTTATAAAAGCCAATCCGCTTCTGGTGTTTTGCATTCCAGCAGCATTAGCAAACCAGAACAGCACCTAAGAACAGAGCCTCAGAGTACCGGAAGTAAAAACTGAGAGAAGCGTAAAGAAGAAACAGAAAAAAAAGCCTTCAAACACTTCTGTCATTAATCCATAGAACAAGTACATAGAAATCAGTAAGGATACAGAAGATCTGAACATTACCAATGAACTTAATATAACTGAGATTTTTAGGACCCTGAACCCAACATCAATAGAATACACATTATTTTCAAGTACACATTTTATGTTCACCAAGATAGACTCTATTCCACATCATAAAATAAACTTTAACAAATTTAAAAGAATTAAAGCCATACAAAGGATGTGAATTAATTTAGAACTTAGTAACAGAAAAAAAATCTATAAAATCATCAACTATTTATAAACATTACATCACATTTCTAATAACCCCATTCAAAGAAGAAAACAAAATTTTTAAATACTTTAAATTGTGTGGAAATGAAAATGTAACCTATCAAAATTTATGGAAAAGGACCAAAGCACTACTGAGAGGAAAATGAATAGCACCTAAATGTTCATATTAGAAGAAAGATTTATAAATAACAACCTAAGCTTTCATCCTAAGAAACTAGAAAAAGAAATGAAAACTAAATCAAAAGCAAACAAAAAGAAGAAAATTCTAAAGGAAAGAGTAGAATTCAGTGAAAATGAAGAGAGAAAAGCAGTGGAGCATTATCAGTGAAATAGAATACTGGTTCTCTGAGAACATAATTAAATGATAAATCTCCAACCAGACTAACCAAAAATAAAAAAGTGAAGACACAAATTACCAAGATCAGGTATGAAAGAGAGGACATCACTACAGATACTATAGACATTAAAAAGAAAATAAAGGGAAATTATAAAAATTTTATGCTAATATAGTTGAGAATACAGATGAAATGGAAAAATTCACTGAAAGATACAAACTATAAAAGCTCATTCTAAAAGATATAAATAACCTAAATAACCCTATATCTATTTTTTTAGAACTGAATTTACTTTGTATTTCAAACCCTCCCATCATGACAACACCAGGCCTATACGGCTTCAGTGGTGAACTCTAACAATCATTTCACGAAAAAATAGCAATTCTATTAAAACTCTTCCAGGAAAAGAAGAGGTAATGTTCCCCAATTCATTTTATGAAGTTAGCATTACCCTGATATCAAAATCCAACAAATACATGCAAAGAAAATTAAAGTAATATCTCTCCTGAAAATACAAATGAGTAATAAAAACATGGATACTCAACTTCATTAGGCAACAGGGAAATTAAAATCACATTGAGATATCATTACACATTAGCTAGAATGAGTTAAATTAAAATGACTGAAAATACCAAGTGTTGCTGAGGATGCAGTGCAACTCTAACTCTAATACACATTTCTGGAGAAAATGCAAAATGGTGCAGCCATTTGGAATACAGTTTGGCAGTTTCTACCAAAGTTAAATATGCACTTACTCCTACAATCCAAGAATTCCAGTCCTAGGTAATTTATCCAAGAGAAGTAAAAACATACATTCACAAAAAGACCTATATGCAATTACACACAGTATCTATTCACTACAGCCAAAAACTGAAACAACTCAAAGGTCCATCAACACATGAAGGGATCAAACAAGTGTATACTTTGTAACAATTGTTACTCCACAAGGAAAGGAACTACTAACAAATGCAACTTGGATGAATATCAAAGGCATTACGCTAAGTGAATGAAGCCAGAAACAAAAGACTATATACAATATATACTATTTTATATATATATATATTATGGAAAAGGCAAAACTATAGTGGCAGAAAACAAATCAGTGGTTGCCAGGGGCAAGAAATGAAGCTGGGGGTTTGGGGAGAGGTTTGACTACAAAGAGGCATGAAGGAACTCTTTAGAGCAATAGAAATATTCTACATCGTGACTGCAGTGGAGATTACGAGACTGTAAATATTGTCAGAACTCAATAAACTGTACCTAAGAAGGATGGATTTATTGTATGTAAATTAGATTATTTTTTTTAAGGATATTGGGAGGATCATGCAATCACTGAGAAGGCTGAAGAAACAAGTTCAAGGCTAATCTTCTAGGAAAACACCCAAAACTGCTGTGAAACTGGTGTGATGAGAAAACTGCTGCAACTGTCCCTGTCACCAAATCCTAAATACCAGGAACCTTACTAAAATTATTAATGATGCCAATTCTATATTAGGCACTCAACCCCACAACCACTACCATCCCCCAGAGGCATATTCTCCTGCTGACTATGCCAGCAAACAGAAGCTCAGCAAGGGGCCTGCTTCTTCATATTGTTCTCTTCCAAATCAAGGCCTCACCTATGTGAATCCGACTGGCGGGCCTAAGTTCGAGCTGCAAAAGAGGTGGGAAATTTGAGTTATAACTTCTAACATTGAGGAGGTGGACTCATAATGTAGAGTTTCTCCAAATATAGAAATGCTATTCAAAATATCATGAGAACAACAAATTTGATTACAGTAAGCAGTAAATGAAAACATTAAAAACTGTTTCTCTTTATTTTTCCTCCCCCCTGCCTCTTCTCAGACTATCTTTGTCAAGCCCTCTGTATTTCTTTACCTCAGGTTTCTGCAGAGTGGAAAGGTGAAAAGTTGAAACTATGGATTTCTGTCTCCTGAAAAAGCCTGTGTTCACTGGGGAAGCTATGCTGAGGGAGAAGAGGTGAGGATAGGGGTACCTTTGAGTTTGGAAAAAGGAGAAAAAGGGCTAATGGGAAGAGAATGGAAGTTGGCCAAATTGAGAAGAGAGGACCCATGCTCTGCTCCCCTCAGAGGCCAAGAGAAATGGCAGGACCACTAAGGGGATGCCTGCCTCTGGACATTGGAGCTCAGCCACAGCAACATTCTCCATGCTCTAGGGGACACAGAGGCTGCTGCAACAAGGATTCAGAGGACCTGCAGGTCCAACAAGGGTGCCATTAGTTGTTACTCCAGAGACCAAAGTCCAGAGAGGTTCCCAGTGTTTGCATGAGAACCTGAAGTATAGGGGAGAGAGCCCCAATAAAAATTTAAATTAAATTTTCTGTCATGATGGTGAGAAGAGGGTCTCAGGTTTGTATTTAATTTGATTTAAAGAAAATAGATGACTTGACACTTCTTACAAACTTTCGTAGGGCGTTGGGATGACATTTATGATTAAAAAGTCAATCTTAATGCCCCAAGAATTATATGAAGGACTTTTCTATCTATGCTTTCAAAGTTCAAAAATTGTAGGCAGGCAAGGGATGGGGGGAGAAAACTGACAGAGCCTTTGGGCTATTTTCCACTTTCAGAATTGCCTTTTATTACAGCCCAAACTGAACTTGCCAGTGACTGGTCTTTTTCAGCTTAAAAAAAAAAAAAATCAAAACCTCTTGTTGCTTAGCTTTCTACAGGACTTTTGAAAATCTAGGTGTCTTACTTGGATAATGGCTGGGATAGGAAGAATATACTTTTCTTTCTAGGTTTAGTTTTGTTTGGCCTCCTAAAGAAATTACAGAGTATTTTAATTTATATTTTGGTAGGCCTTTCTGACATTGTGATACTGTAGCTGAATGTCAGTATCACTCTGGCTACCAGATTGTAGTTTTATATTGGGAAATACTATCTAGAATTTCCAGATGACAAAAAGCCAGATAAAATGCTTTTTCTGTCAAATATAACCATGTACTCTCCACTTCACCACTTGGTTGAATACAGCCCCACTTAACTATAATGAGCAAGTTCCATTTGCTTAATGAAGCATTCATAGGATAAAAGTGGCTAAATCAACAAGGAGAGCTATTTATGAACAAATAAAGCCTTCTGAAACCATCAGGAAGGATAAATTCTGAACCCAATTAAATTCTTTTAAAAAATGGCTCAATTGAAATATTTTATTCTTGTTCACCAATAACACTGCATCTTTCCAAATTAAAGAGTATTTTCTAAGCATTTTCTTGATTTTTTGGATATTTGAGTGTCAGTACTAGCTGAACTTTTAACTAGTTTAAAGCATTCTTCAGTGTGTACAACATGACAAAACAGGGGATTTGAAATGTGGAAATGGGGAGTTTGGGTATCTACCCAGGTAGAAGCTGTCTTAGTTTGCCTGGCTGCTATGACAAATACCACTCAATGGGTTGGTTTAAACAATGGCAACTTATTGGTTCATGGTTTGGAAGCTAAAAGAAGTAACAGCAAATGGGGGGAAATGTGGAAATATTAAACTTCCCCACCTGGGGAATTCCTGATATTCTCATCAGCATTGGAGACTACCAATTTAATAGGCCAAGCCCTCAATCTTGGGGCTTGCCCTTATGAAATTTACACCTGCAAAGGAGAAGCTAAGCCTACTTACAATTGTGCCTAGGAGTGACCTCTAGAGAACCTCTTTTACTGCTCAGATGTGGACCCACTCTCTAAGCAGACTCTGTAGGTAAACTCACAGCCCTTCCCTTACGTGGGACATGACTCCCAGGGGTGAAAATCTCCCTGGCAACAAGTGACATGACTCCCGGGGATGAGCCTACACCTAGCATTGTGGGATTGAGAAAGCCTTCTTGGACCAAAAGGGGGAAGAGAAATGAAACAAAATATAGTTGGTGGCTGAGAGATATCAAATAGAGTGGAGAGGACTTTTTGAAGGTTATCCTTATGCATTATATAGAAATCCCTTTACAGTTTTTAGAGTATTAGAATAGCTAGAAGGAAATACCTGAAACTGTTGAACTACAATCCAGTAGCCTTGATTCTTGAAGATGATTTATATACAGCTTTTATGGTGTGACTATATAATTGTTGAAAATCTTGTGCCTGACACCCACTTTTTCCAGTGTATGGAAGATGTGTAAGAAAATAAAGACAAAAAATAAATAAATAATGGGGGGAGGGGAGATAAGGGGTATGGGATGTTTTGTGTTTTTTTTTTTTTTTTTTTTTTGGAGTAATGAAAACGTTCAAAATTCATTGTTGTGATGAATGCACAACTCTATGATGATACCATGAACCAGTGACTGTACACTTTGGATGATTATCTGGTATGTGAATATATCTCAATAAAATTGCATTTAAAAAAAATAATAAAAGATAACAGCAAGGCTTGCTTTCTCCCAAAGTCTAGCGTCCTGGTGCTGGCTGCTAACAATCCTTGGGGTTCCTTGGCTTTCCTAGCACACGGCAATGACCCCTCTTTCCTCCTTCTGTGACTTCTAGGTCCTCTTTATCAGGCTTCCAATAATCTGGACTAAGACCCACCCTCTCAAATTGGCCACAAATTGAACTAAAAATAACATCGTCAAAAAGTCCATTTAAAATGGGTTCACACCTACAGGAATGGATTAGGTTAATAACATGTTTTCTTCTGGGGCACATAACTATGTACCACAGAAGCTCTTAGAAACCTAGGAATGCAGAGGAAGTTAATATGACATACAATTATGTACTGACACAATGTATCCAAATACTTTCCATGATCTTCAAGGCCCTGCATTTTCTGAGATCCATGAACACATGGGCTCTCCCATCTCAGTATCTGTAAGGTCTATTGCCTTAGCTTGAAACTTCCCCCTCCTCTCCCTTACCACACACACTTGGTCTTTCTAATACCTATCTAACAGACTGCAAAATTTTTATAATTGCCAGAAGAGTTACACTTCCTCTTTAAATGCCTCCACAGCATTGTGTACATCCTCTACAGCCATGACATTTTAAAAATTATCTTAGCATAGGACTTTCTCACCAATCCTGAGTAGAAACTATATGCCCATAACTATATTACCATAACCAGTAGATGTCCAATATGTATTTGATGGCATGCATCAAGAGCTTATGTGCCAAACAGTCTTCTACATACTTAATACAGAACTTAATTTAAGACTGAGAGGTGATAGGAGTATTAAACATATTTTTCACATGAGGAAACTGAAGCCCAGAAATGTTAACTAAATTTGAGATGGAAGTAGGATTCAAACCAATGTCAAGTCTGACTCCATGGTCTGCACTCCTAAACATTATACCATACATACTCTTAGTAACAGTGAAAAGGACGTAGGACTTAGAATCCAGGCATGGTTACTTAATATCTGCATAAAATCAAGCACTCTTTGAAGCTCAGCTTTTTTTGCATCTTTTAAAAAGGGATAAAAATATCTACCCCACAGAATCACTATGAATAATAAATAAGATCATATACATTACTAGTGCCTAGTAAATAAGAATTGAATCCAATCTCAGGAAAATAACCCAAAGTAGTAACATGCACTAAGAAACAGAATAGAGAAATAAAATAATAAGTATATATTCACCTAGACTCATATAATAGATAATAGTCCCAGTGGCACGATACTTCTCAAGAAAATTATGCTCATATGCTTCTTTTGACATATACCTAAAGCTGTGATTTTTTTGTTATTAAAAACTACACAAAGTTATTCTTAGGCATTTGTTAAGTTAAAAAGAAAAGCTTATTTTGGCATATGTATTATTATGGATATACACCCTTCACTACCCAAGTTAAAAAAATCAAAAGACTGAATATTTTCCCTTTACAAAGTAGAAGTGAAATTCAAAAATGAAATGTGAAGGAAAAACATAAAAGAACATTAGAAAACAAACAACTGTAGGAAATAAATAAATCAAAATGAAATTAAAGATAGTGTAGGAAGAACAAGCAAGGAAAGAATGGGGGAAAGCAATGGAGACAGAAGACACTGTATTGTTCACAGCATCTGAACCACCGATTAATGCATGTCTAAGAAGATGATCTAAATCCCAACCGTTCTACATCAGGTCCTTTCTCTAAGCTTTTCCTCCCTCATATCAGCAAATAATGAATAAATAAAAATTTTAAACACACAAACAAAATAGAGGGAAAATAACACCAACACAAGACAGAAATGTCCCGAGTTGAAAATTCATCTAATGTGCATATTCTTTCCTTCCATTCTGTACCTATACTAAAATGATGAAAGCGATAAAACTGAAGAGAAGTAAAAACAAGAGAATTAGCTTTTCTATGTAATTTTTTTAAATATAGCAGCAAGACATCCTCCCCTCAGCAACAGGCACTGCAGCACTGAAGATCATCACATGAGGGTGGAGGGCGGAAAAAGAGATGGTGTGGCAGGGGATGGTTATTTCTGTCCCAGATGCAGAGAACTTTTAACCTTATTATTCTTTTCCTTATCATACCTTCTCCATAGCAACCATAGAAATGCAGTAGCAAGAAATAGATAGAAAGATAAAAAAAATTCATATTGTTATACACGCAAATACATGTATGTTTATATTTAAATCCTACAAAACTGAATTTGGTAATGCTTAAAACAACAAAAACACACTCCCCTGAAATCTCATATTACAAGGAAGACTAACACCCCACCTCCACCCCCAGTTATAATCAAACTGGTATATTTGTTTTAATTGTCTGGCTGCTAAAACAAATACCATGCAATAGGGTGGCTTAAACACCAGTAATTTATTGGCACATGATTTTGGGGCTAGGAGAAGTCCAAAATTGAGGCATCAACATGAAGATACTTTCCCTAGAAGACTGTGGCATTCTGCATTCTGGGGCTGGCTGCCAGTGACCCCTGGTACTTGGCTTTTCTGTCACATGGCAATGTACATGCCAACCTCTCCTGGCTTCTCTTCTGGGTTCTACTGACTTACAGCTTCTGGCTGTTCCTCTGTCTTTCTCCTCTGAGCCCTTCCCTATAAGGCCTTCCTTAATAGGAAGAATTAAGGCCCATCCTGATTCAGATGGGTCACACCATAACTGAAGTAACCTCATCAAAAGGTGTACTATTTACAGGAGTTCACACCCACAGGAATGGATTAAGTTTCAGAACATGTTTTTCTGGGCTACAAAACCACCACATATATTATTATTGTTATTTTTCTACAGCACTCACATTGTTGGCATATTCATAGCACTTTACAATGGGTTTAACTGAACTCTAAGATGACCTTATTTTAGTTTAAAAACTATATACTCTGAGGCCCAACAGATTTCCCAATGTTTGGTCCAGGAAAATGGGCTTTTACCTCACCCAACTTTACCAGAATACATGACTATTCCTAAATAACTAAGACTTTTATATCAGTAATGTTATAAAAATTGCAGCCTGGTGTCCACTGTACATTGTACAGCACGTGAAAAGCAGTTCTTACTCACTCCTGTTAGTCATTCTCCAGAGTTTAAACTAGAAAACTAGCAGACCCCTGGTTCCAGAAGGAGTCACAGTTATTAAGGAAATGTCTCTCAA
Organism: Choloepus didactylus; assembly: GCF_015220235.1. Taxonomy (NCBI): domain Eukaryota; kingdom Metazoa; phylum Chordata; class Mammalia; order Pilosa; family Megalonychidae; genus Choloepus; species Choloepus didactylus. The sequence continues at coordinate 84,945,952 of NC_051307.1, forward strand.
ATTATAACCTAACTTCACAATCAAAAGGAACTCATCCTGAGAAAAAAGAAGTAAAAGTTTAAAACTAAAAAAACTAGGAAGTGTTAACACCACTGACAAGGATTTTTATGTCAGATAAAAGCAAGAAAGGAGTAAGTCATTTTTTGGGAACTACTTGCCCTAGTTTGTGGTCACTACTTTCCTATTTTGGCTTAGCTTTGATGTTTAACTGCATGATTAACAAACACATACAAAAGATAATGTTTTAGCTTGAAGAGGTTCAGCAACTAGGCAGATATGGGGGAGCATGATTTCATTAGAAAAAGCACAACATCTCTCATAACACCACTTTATAAAAAGGAAAAAAACCTCTTAGGGTTGAGAGTGCAGTGACAATCTTAGATGAATGAGTATCCCCTTTCTAGCCTTCCTCTTTTGATGGACAAGCCATTATAGATCTTTTCTCTGTTTCCATTTGTAAACTCTGGGTGCCTAGAGACCATCTCAGAAGGCGCTAAGCACCTGTTAGGACCCTACAAAGGATTCCAGAGGCCTCTCCATAGGGGATTTTGAGATGCTCACTGTGAATTACTTATTACATGACAACCTAAGTTCTCTCACTAAATTGTGAAGTTTATTACTTGCTCAGCTCATATATTTACATCCAGCAATTTCAATGTCATAGGAAGATAAAATTTTATGGTTCTCTGTATTAAAATACAGGGACAGCAGAGGCAATAAAGGATTTGGACACAACAGATTAAGTGGAGGAGAAATGGGGAGAAAATATTTTAATGACAGGTATATCAATAGCTCACTAGGAAAGAATATACTTAATTATTTGTAGGACTGGGAAAGGAACTGGGGCCTAAGCACTGGTACTTGTATGTGGCTAGGGGAGGGGGAAGGCAATGGCTGGGAGCCAGGGACTGAGGATCACTGACGGAATTACTCTTTATGCTTCTACTTCAGCCCGCAGGTTCATGTAGGTGCCAGCCAATCAAATTTTACATTTGTTAATTTGAACAGCCTATCAGGCCAGACACTGGTAATAGTCTGAGAAGCATTAAGAGACACAGTTGCTGTCCTCATGGAACGTACAGTCTAGTAGAAATAGAGATGTTAATAAACACAATAGTGAAGGGTGTTATTCATAAGATATGCAAGGTGCTTGGGGAACATATACATGAGGGACCTAACTGAAGATGTCATAACAGGAGAACTTCATAATCATTGGATTAAACGATCACTTAGCTTTGTTCCCAAAATTAAACTTCTATTTCTTTCTCAGGATGAGTACTTCTGATTGTGATATTTAGATATATTTTGAGATGCATTTCCTTAAAAACTGTGGCTATTTCTGGGACCACTAGCCTGTGGCAAACTGCTGAGCCTTCAGGTCCTTAGAAAAAACAGCATGGAACCATGGGAAGCCAGTGGGCTGTGACCTACACTTAAAGGCCTACTGGGTGCACCAGAGAAGGCAGCTCTTCCCTGATGTTCTATGGCTCTGTGATTTGAGAAGAGGGTCTTGTGGATTTCCACTCCAGTTATCCAGTTCTTCCAGACCTACCACTGTTTCAGAGAGGATTTTTAGTTGGATACTGAGCAAACTGATATTCTGAGGGAATCCAGAAAGGCTGGTAGGGGGATGTTTTCTCTGACATGAGAAAAAAATGATTAGAGCATTGGAGCAGCAAGCAGAACAGACAGAACTTTCTACAAAGCAGCCACTTTACAGTAAAAATTTAACTGTTCACTCCAGGGATTATGGGGAGATGGCAAAGGAGAGAGCTCCAGGAATCAGTCCCTCTACCAGAACAACTATTAAATAGGCAGAACTGTCAGAATTGAATGTTTTGAAACCCCAGAGTCCAGTAGAACTCTGTATGGCATCCTGAGAAGAGTGGGAGGAAGAGGCCAGTAAATTACAGTAAAAACCAGTAAATTCCTCTCTCCATGCTACAGTTACTGGTGCCCATCCCCTATTCTTGCAGCATGGTGCCATGGGGACCAGCCCATAGCTAGCTCATTGATGACAGAAAGGGACATAAAAATCCTCTTCCCTGCTGATCACTGCATTTAATTAGCTACTTCAGATTGCTGGGGATCCAGATCTGAAAGCTGTTCAACCCACCCCAGTGGAAGAGACTTAAAGATGGTATACTTCCTCACAGCTGCAAAGGACAGTTAAAGGGTTGCATTGACTGCATAGGTCAGGAGAGAGAAGCTTTGGGGAGCCATGAAAGGAGATTCTGGCACCCTTCCTGGCCTCTCCCTCATCCTCTCTCCAAGGCAGTTTGAAGCCAGTCAGCTATCCCTTTGTGGGTCCCTAGCATTGTTGCACTGGGGAAAGACTGACTTGGGAAACTCCTCTATGGCTTGTCCTCCCTCCCAGAATTTGCCCTCCAGGCAAAAGTAGCTTGAGACCACAAAAGAAGTGTTAAGAAACAACTGAGCCGACAACCTGGGACAAAGGTTTGTCTGCTTAAAACATCCGGGAGAGAGAAAAGGTCTTTCTCCTGGTAATAGAAGGGACATTCAAATTCCAGTAAAAAGAGGAATTTTATAAGCCCAGGACAAGATACAGGCCCGGAACAGACAGAGAAGACCCAATGCAGTGCACTGGCCTCGGGAGAACCTTCTTGACAGGGGGGCTGACACTCAAGAAACTCTCTGTCATATCATGAGCCAGTTACAAAGTCAAGAAAGAGACTTCTCAGGGAATAAATCCCAGAGTTAACATTTGAAAATATTAAAATGTACAGTGTGCAACAAGATTACAAGACAAACAAGATGACAAAACAAAGAAACATGAAGTGAGGGCCCATTACCAAAGGAATAGGATAAAAATGTAGAAAATATCATTGAAGAGGACCAGACTGTGGACATATTGGACCAAGACTTTAAAAAACTGATCTTCAGAAATCCAGAAGATGGAGGCATAGAGAGGAGTGGAAGTTAGTTAGTCCTCCTGGAACAACTAATAAACAACCAGGAACAACCAGTAAATAATTTGGAATAACTCCTGGGGGACCACCATGACTCTCCATACATCATACACCAATGTGGATTCGGAGGAATGCCTGAGAACGCAGCATAAAATCTGTAAGTAAAAACTGCGGACACAAGCCGGGAGCCTCTTCCCCCCATGGCATCCCCAACTGCAAAACCTCACTGTGGTAGAGAGCAGCACTCGCTGAACAAGTGAATATACCTCAGTTCAGCTCCAACTTGGGTTTTAATTAACAAACATGGACTGCTCAGTATAAGCAACAAATCCCCAACAAGCTGACAGAGGCTTTTAGTAACTACTGACCTTAAACAGCTGGAGGACTTCTCTGTCTCGGTGGGGGGAGAGTCCAGAGGACCAATTAATATCTCTGGCCAGTGGGTGAAGCTCAGGAGGCCGTGGACTGGCCCTGAAGGGGGGCTTTCTGTCCCTTTTTCTCTCTCTCAACCTGGGCAGCTCAGTGGAGAAAGCCTCAGCTGTTTTCAGTTCACAGTGCTCTGACCCAGATGAGGTTGGATATAGCAGAGTCAGAGAGACAAAGAACCTATTTAAATTCAGATGATAACTCCCTAGGGGTTGTATCTTCCCTAAGAGGAAGGAGGTGGTGCCCAGCTCTACTACCACTCTCCCATTCAAAAGCAGACCCCAGAGCCTTGGGGAAAACAGCCAAAACAGAAACTAAGTGGGCCACACCTCCTTACACCAGTCAGGAGTGAGAGGCTGACAGGTGCCACCTGTTGGGCAGGTTAGGAAAAGCACAGTGGCTAGAGGCCTCACAGGATGTGTCAATCTTCTAAGACACACCCTCAGGGAAACCTGATACTGAATATTTCCCCATTCTGAGATCTGAGCCCATTATGGTCTGGGAAAACCTGATTGGGGTAACCAAGGAAACCAGATGCCTAGACAGCAGAAAACTACAACCTACACTAAGAAAAACAAAGCTATGGCCTAGTCAAAGGAACTACACTTCAACTGAGATACAGAAATTGAAACTAAAGCTAAATCAATTCAAAAAATTTAGGGAAGATATGGCAAAAGAGATGAAGCATATAATGAAAACACTGGGCGAACAAAAGGTAGATATTGAAAGTTCGAAGAAACAACTGGCAGAATCTATGGAAATGAAAGCCACAACACAAGAGATGAAAGACAATATGGAGACATACAACAGCAGATCTCAAGAGGCAGAAGAAAACACTCAGGAACTGGAGAACAATACACCTGAATGCCTACACACAAAACAACAGAAAGGGAACTGAATGGAAAAATATGAGCAACATCTCAGGGAACTGAATGACAACAGGAAACACAGGAATGTACATGTCATGGGTGTCCCAGAAAGCAAAGAGAAGGGAAAACTGACAGAAGCAATAATAGAGGAAATAGTCAATGAAAATTTCCCATCTCTTGTGAGAGACATAAAATTACAGATCCAAGAAATGCAGCATACCTCAAACAGAATAGATCTGAATAGATCTATGCCAAGATACTTAATAATCAGATTATGAAACGTCAAAGACAAAGAGAGAATCCCGAAAGCAGGATCCATCACATACAAAGGAAGCTTGATAAGACTATGTGCGGATTTCTGAATAGAAACCATGGAGGCAAGAAGGAAGTGGTGTGACATATGAAAGAGAAAAACCACCAACCAAGAATCCTATATCCGGCAAAACCATCCTTCAAATATGAAGGAGAGTTTAAAATATTCTCTGACAAACAGACATTGACAGAGTTTGTGAAAAGAGTTTGTGAAGACTACAGACAGGAAAAGACAGAAGTGAGAGGTTTGGAACACAATTTTGGGGGATGGTGGCACAGCAATGTAAGTACACTGAACAAAGATGACTGTGGGTTTGGTTGAAAGAGGAAGGTTAGGAGCATGTGGGATACCAGAAGGAAAGAGGAAAGATAAAGACTGGGACTGTATAACTCAGTGAAAACTAGGGTGCTCAACAATTGTGATAAAATGTACAAATATGTTTTTACATGAGGGAAAACACATGACTGTCAACCTTGCAAGGTGTTAAAACTAGGGTGAGATGGGGGAAAATACAATCAATGCCAACTAGAGACTATAATTAACAGAAATATTGTATTATGCCTCCTTTAATGTAATAAAGGCAATATAACAAAGCTAAATGCATATAAGCGGGGGACATATGGAAGCGATATGGGACTCTTGGCATTGGTGATGTTGTCTGACTCTTTGTTCTACTTTAGTTTAATGCTATCTTTCCTTTTATTGCTTCCTAGCTGTCATTTTTGTTTCCTCTTTCTTTTTTCTTCTTCTTTTGTCTATCTTCTTTGACTCTTCCTCCTATTTTGTGGAAGAAATGGAGATGTCCTTATATAGGTAGTGGTGAGGGTGATGAATACATAAATATGTGACTATACAGGGAACCATCAATTGTTTACTTAGAATAGAATGCATGGTGTGTGAAAAAAAAACTGTCTCTTAAAAAATGTGTTGATGACGAAACCCTGAGGGCACTATATTGAGTGAAATAAGTCAGACACATAAGGACAAATATTGCAGGGTCTCACTGATATGAACTAATTATCATATGTAAACTCATAGACACAAAATATAAGTTACGAGGATATAGAAGGAGGCTAAAGAATGGGGAGTGGTTGCTTACTATGAACAGAATGTTCAACTTGGTTGAACTTAAATGTTTGGCAATGGACAGAGGTGAGGGTAGCACATTGTGAGAACAACTAACAATGCTGAATGGTGTGTGAATGTGGTGGAAAGGGGAAGCTCAGAGTCACGTATGTCACCAGAAGGGAAGGTGAAGGTTAAAATATGGGAATGTATAAAACAGTGAATCTAGTGGTGGACAATGTCTGTGATTAACTATACAAATATTAGAAATCTCTCTCATGAACTAGAACAAATGTATGACACTATAACTAGAAGTTAATAGTAGAGGGGCATATAGGAAAAAAATATATACCTATTGCAAACTATATACTACAATTAGTATTTAACATTCTTTCATATACATATGAAAGTGTATATATATATACTATGAATCAACAATGGAGGGGAGATGGTTAGGGGTATGGGAGGATTTGAGTTTCCCTTTTTTGTTTTTATTTCTTTTCTGGAGTAATGATAATGTTCTAAACATTGAAAAGAAAATTGATTGTGGTGATGGATGCACAGCTGTATGATGGCACTGTGGGCAAATGACTGTACACTTTGGATCTTTGGATAATTGTATGGTATGTGAACAATGTCAATTAAAAAAAAACTGATCTTCAATTTGCTCAAGGAGCTGAAGGAAGATAAAGCGAAAGAACTAAAGGATATCAGGAAAATATGAATGAAAAATATGAGAAAATCAATAAAGAGATAGGCATTTTAAAAAGGAACCAAACAACTACTGGAATCGAAGAACACCTTAACTGAAATGAAAAGTTCCCAGGATGGTTTCAACAGCAGAATTGGGCTGGCAGAAGAAAGGAATCAATGAACTTGAAGACAAGATAATTGAAATAAGGCTGAGGAGCAGAAAGGTAAAAGAATGAAAAAAGCAAGAACAGCTTAAGACATCTCTGGGATACCATCAAGCATACCAATATATGCATTATGAGGGTCCAAGAAAGAGAAGAAAGAAAGAAAGGGGAAGAAGGTATATTCAAAGAAATAATGACAGAAAATTTCCCAAACTTAGCAGAAGCCATAAATGTGAACATGTAAAAAGCCCAGAGAAAAACAAACAGGATAAGCTTGAAGAAAAATATGCCCCATCAATATCTATCAAACTGCTGAATGCAAACGAAAACGAGAGAGTTCTAAATACTGCAAGAGTAAAGCAACATTTCATGTACAGGAGAGTTTCAATTACATTGAGTACTGAGTTGTCATCAGAAACCAGAGAGGCAAGAAAGCAGTGGGTTGATAAAGTGCTGAAAGAAAACAACTGCCAATCAAGGCATTCCTAGATAAACAAAAGCCGAGAGAGTTCATCACCACTAGACCTGACATACAAATAATGCTAAAGGGAGTTCTTCAGACTGAAAGGAAAGGACACTAGACAGTAGTTCAAAGCAGCATAAAGAAATAAATAAAAACCTCTGGATAATTATGAGTGCCGGAACTATCACCTTGTAATTTTTGGTATATAACTCTACTTCTTACTTCTTAGGGGTGCTAAAATACACCTGCATAAAAAGTAATATAAATCTATGGTTTTGGACATACAATGTACAAAGATATAATTTCTAACAAAGGAAAAAAAATGTGGGGGTTGGAGGGGTAGAGGAACACCATATGCGTATGATACTGAAATCAAATTGGTACCAAATTAAATATAATTGTTATATTATTTAGGCTCCTAAATTTTAACCCCATGGAACCACAAGGAAAATACATGAAAATCATGTCCAGATAGAAAAGGAACACTATATGTGTATGCTACTGAAATCAAATTGTTATCAAATAAAATATGATTGTCATATTATTTAGGATGTTAAATTTTAACCCATGGTAACCACAAAGAAAATACATGAAAAATAGATAGAAATCAGAAGGGACTCAATGTGGTGTAATACACACACAAAAAATCAAACATGAAAGCAGCTATTAACGGAATAACTAAGTGGGGAAAAAAGGTATAAGAATTATCAAGACTAAATAGCAAAATGGCAGGAGAAAGTCCTGCATTATTACCAGTGACTTTAAATGCAAACGGATTAAACTTGTCAGTCAAAAGGCAGAGATTGGTAGAGTGGATAAAAAAGTATAACCCAACTATATGCTGTCTATAAGAAACTCACCTTAAATTCAAAGACATAAGTAGGTTGAAAGTGAAAGGACAGAAAAATATATACAATGAAAATAGTAATCAAAGGAGAGGTGGGCTAGCTATACTAATATCAGATAAAATAGACTTCAAGAAAAACAAAAATGTTAATAAGGAGCAAAGGTAGTCACTGTACACTGAGAAAGTGCCTAATAGCAGAGCATAAAAAAAAATATGCAGCAAAAACTGACAGATTTGAAGGGAGAAATTTCTAGATCTACATTAATAGTAGGAGATATTAATACACTATTTTCAATAATACTTAGAACATCCAGACAGCAGATTAATAAAGAAATGTAAGAATTGAACAATACAATAAGCCAACTAGGCATAACAGACATATTTAGACCACTTCACTCAATAACAACAGAATACACATTCTTCTCAAGTGCTCATGAATCACCATATCTTATGGTTTTTCCTGGAAAGTCTCAATAAATTTAAAACAGTCTCAATAAATTCAAAAATATTGAAACATATAATGTATCTTCTCCAATCACAATGGAATGAAGCTAGAAATTGATAACAGAGGGAGAAATGGAAAATACACAAATATGCGGAACTTAAGGTATTCTTAAACAACCAATGGGTTAAAGAGGAAATCACGAGGGAAATTAGGAAATATTTGAGGCAAATGAAAATGAAAATACAAAAGACCAAACTTATAGAATGTAGCAAAGGCAGTGCTGAGAGGGAAATTTATAGCTCTAAGTGCTTATATTAAAAAAAGAAAGATTTCAAATCAAAAAGATTTCAACCTCAAAATTGGAAGAAAGAGAAAAAGTGAGCAGAAGGAAGGAAACAACAAAGATTAGAGCAGTGATAAATGAAATTGAGAACAAAAAGACAATAGAGGGAATCAGCAAAACCAAAATTTGGTTCTTTGAAAAGATCAATAAAATTGAAAACCTTTAGCTAGACTGAAAAGAAGAAATGAGAAAGAATGCAAATGATGAAAATCAGAAAAGAAAAGGGGGACATTACCACTGACACCACTGGGAAAAAGGACAATAAGAGGATACTATGAACAACTGTAGGTCAAAAAATCAGATAACCTAAATGAAATGGATAAAGTCCTAGAAACACACAAGTTACCTACACTGACTCAAGAAGAAATAAAAAATCTCAACAAACAAATAACTAGCAGAGACTGAATCAGTAATTAAAACTTCCCACAAAGAAAAGCGCAGAACCAGATGGCTTCAAAGGGAAATTTAACCAAACATTTCAAGAAAAATTAACACCAATACTGCTCAAATGCATGCAAGAAATAGAAGAGCAGGGAACATTCTTTAATTCATTCTATGAGGCCAACATCACCCCCATATAACAGCCAGATAAAGATACCATAAGGAAAGAAAACTACAGACCATTGTTTATATACTATATACTAGCAAACCAAATCTAACAGCATATTAAAAGAATTATACATCATGATCAAGTGGGATTTATCCCTGGTATGCAATGCTTGTTCAACATAAGAAAATCAATTAATGTAATACACCACATTAACAGAATGAAAGATGAAAAACACATGATCATCTTTCCAATGATGCAGAAAAGGAATCTGACAAATCTACCACACCTTCTTGATAAAAACACTTCAAAAACTATGAATAGAAGGAAACTCCCTCAACACGATAAAGGGCATATACGAAAAATCCACAGCTAATATAATACGTAATGATGAAAATCTGAAAGCTTCCCTTAAAGATCAGGAACAAGACAAGGATACCCACTGTCACCACTGTTAGTCAACATTGTACTGGAAATTCTTGCAGACCAATTAGGCAAGAAAAAGAAATAAAAGTCATATGAACTGGAAATAAAGAAATAAAACTTTCCCTATTTGCACAGGACATGATCCTATATATGGAAAATCCTGAAAATTCTACAACAAATCTCCTAGAGCTAATAAATGAATTCGGCAAAGGGGCAGGGTACAAATTCAGCACTCAAAACTCAGTAGTGTTTCTATACACTAGCAATGAACAAATGGAAGAAGAAATCAAGAAAAAAATTCCATTTAAAGTAGCAACTAAAAGGATTAAATATCTAGGAATAAATCTAACTAAGGATGTAAAGGATGTGTACAGAAAAAACTATAGTATTGCTAAAAGAAATCAAAGAAGACTGGAATAAACAGAAGGACATTCTGTGTTCATGGATTAGAAAACTAAATACTGTTAAGATGTCAATTCTACCCAAAGTGATTTACAGATTCAATGCAATCGCAATAAAAATTCCTACAAATTGTTTGCAGAAATGGAAAACCCAATCATCAAATATATATGGTAGAGTAAGGGACCCCTGATAGCCAAAGCCATCTCAAAAAGAACAAAGTTGGAGAATTCATGCTTCCTGATCTTAAAACTTATTACAAAGCAACAGTAATCAAAATAGCATGATTCTGCCAAAAGGACAGACATATAGACCAACTGAATCAAGTTGAGAACTCAGAAATCAACTCTCACATTTATGGCCAACTGATTTTTGACAAGGGGCAAAGACCACTCAATTGCAAAAGAATAGATTCTTCAACAAACAGTGCTGGGAAAACTGGATCTGCATTTCTAAAAGAATGAAAGCGGGCCCCTAACTCATACCCATATGCAAAAATCAATTCAAAATGGATCAAACTCCTAGAAGAAACATAGGGAAACATCCTTAGGACCTTGTTTTAGGCAATGGTTTCTTACACTTTACTACACCTGTTCTGGTTTGCTAATGCTGCCGTTACACAAAATACCAGAAACGGACTGGCTTTTATAAAGGGGATTTACTCAGTTACAAATTTAAAGTTTTAAAGCCATAAAAGTGTCCAAACTAAGGCATCAACAAGAAGATACCTTCACTAAAGAATGGCTGATGGCGTCCAGAACACCTCTGTCAGCTGGGAAGGCATGTGGCTGGCATCTATTGGTCCTTTGCTCCCGAGTTGTGTTTCAAATGGCTTTCTCCAAAATGTCTCTGGGCTTGTCTTCGCTCCTCTCTCTCAGCTCCTGTGCATCTTCTCTCAGGGTGTTTCTCTCTAAGCATCTGGGGGTCCACTCAGATTCTCCAGGGAAAATTCTGGGTTTCATCTCTTGCCTTAGCATCTCCAAATGTCCTTCTCTCTGCATCTCCAAGCGTCTCATGCATCTATTGTATCCAGCTCCTGTCTCTCTTCCTGAGCCTCTTAAAGGACTCCAGTGATTTAATTAAGACCTACCCTGGATGGGTGGGGCCACACCTCCATGGAAATGATCTAATCAAAATATCTCACCTACAGTTAGGTGAGTCACATCTCCATAGAAACAACCTAATCAAAAAGTTGCACCCTAATCAAAAAGATCAATAAGCCTGTCCCCAAAACATTGCATTAAAGAACATGGGTTTTCTGAGGGACATAATAGATCCAAACTGGCACAATACCCAAAGCACAAGCAACAAAAGAAAAAATAGATAAATGAGATCTCATCAAAATTTAAAAGTTTGCACCTCAAAGGACTTTATCATGAAAGTAAAGTGACAACCTACATATTGGGAGAAGATATTTGGAAACTACATATCTGATAAAGGTTTAATGTCCAGAATATTTAAATAAATCCTTCAACTCAACAACAAAAAGGAAAATAACCTAATTGAAAAATGGATTAATACTTGAATCGACATTTCTCCAAAGAAGATACACAAATATACAAATGGCCAGCATTGGTAATAGAGTACAGTGATGGTAGCACAACATGGTGAATGTAATTAACAGCTTTGAATTATATATTTGAATGTGGTTAAAAGGGGAAATTTTAGGTTGTATATGTTACTAGAATAAAAATTTTTTAAAGTCCACGGAAGTGCACAATACAATGAACACTAAATTAAACCATTAGTTAACAGTACAATTATAAAAATGTGCTTTCATCAATTTAACAAATGTACCACACTAATGCAAGGTGCTAGTAATAGGGCAGTATATGGAAATACCGTATTTTATGCATGATTGTTCTACAAATCCACAATGTCTCTAATTAAAAAAAACAGGGTGCATAAGATGGAAGGAAGATGAGGAGGTCGCTCAGAGCTGGGAGGAGGTGGCAGACAGCATAGAGATAGACAGGCGGTTGGAAAAAAAAACTGAAAGTCACACAAAAGGAGAGTAGGAAATCCAGATCTCCTCCCAAAGTACCCATTGTGATTCAGGACGATAGCCTTCCCACGGCGCCCCCTCCACAGATCCGCATCCTCAAGAGGCCCACCAGCAACAGTGTGGTCAGCAGCCCCAACTCCACCCGCAGCCCAGCCATTCCGGTCAAGTCCCTGGCACAGCGGGAGGCAGAGTACGCCAAGGCCCAGAAGCGGATCCTGGGCAATGCCAGCCCCAAGGAGGAGCAGGAGGAACCCATCCTCGACAGGCCAACCAGAATCTCCCAACCCAAAGACCGCAGGCCGCCCAATAATGTTATCAGTCCTGATGGGTCACAAGGCTTCAAACAGCGCAGATAAATGCGGTCAAGAAAGGATGCCGCCGCTGTCGCTGTCACTGCCTTCTGGGTTGTCTGCCACAGGTCGCGGACCATGCCATGGCAGTCAGCTGGACTTCAGCAGAGGAAACGACCTAACTTACTTGCACTGTGATCCCCCTTGCTCTACCCACTGTGACCTTGAACCCCATGCACTGTGACCTCCTCCTTCCCCCACTTCCCCCACTTCTCACTGTGATTGGCATATCAACAAGGGCTGTCCCAAGTCAATGGAAAGGGAAAGGGTGGGGGTTTGGGGAGGGTTGGGAGGACCCACCAAGGACTCAGAATAGAGAGTTAGACCATGCCACTTGGGGTAAAGCCAGTGACAGCAATAACAGTTTATCATGCTCATGAATTTGGGAATTCAAAACACAGATGAGAACCCCACCCTCAAGTGCATGTCTTCATCACTTATAAAGCAAGCTCATTTGAAAATATCCCTTTTTTTTCCGATTTTTGTTTGTTTTCTGATTTGCAAGAAAAATTGCATGGGAGGGGATTTAGCAGTTTAATGAATTTTTAATTGCGAAAGGGTAGTTTGGTATCTACTTTAAAAAAAAAATGTTTCTAGGGAATGTACTAGAAACATTAACCAATAGGATTCGGGTGAGCTTAGCTTCTGTATTCCTACTGCCGCCGAGAAAAGGGGCAGGGCCCTGTAGCCCCCAGGACAGGTGAGCACCCCATGCCTATACCTCCCTCCCCCCAGCTAAGTCTCAGGGCATCTCGGCCCTGCTAGGAGACTGGGCTAGCTCTACAGGTTCTGAGAGCCTAGGGAGGGTATCAGCCCCACCTCTGGTATTTTGGGAGACAGGAAAAGTGAACAGACTTTTTCTTCCCAGGCCCCTCAGGGTGGTTCCCTACCAGCCAGGCTTGCTACTTCCAGAAGAGAGCATAGCGTCAGGGAGTGAATATCTGCACACCTGGGCTTAGAAGAAAGGATTGCAAGACTTGTTCAGTATTTTGCTGTTAGCACAAGGAAAACCAGGAGAGAGTCTGACTCCAGAACTCCTTGAGCCTTCTGCCTAGTCTGGTCAGAAGGTGGATGGATCTTCCTGGTCCAGCAGGGCTTGAACTCTAAAGGGTCTGTAGCGTTCCATCTCTGTTAATGGCACCAGCTTGGTAACTGTACCTGGTACATTTCCTTTTTGAAATCAGAAACTTGGGAGCAAATCACTCTGAATAAATAAAGTTGGGGAAAGAAAAGTTTTGCATTGCAAAGATAGGTGATGACAAACTGGTTTCTCAGAGGCCCAGGCTACCCTTCAACCATTTCTCCAGAGCAAGGGCCTAGAATGAAGGCAGTTTTCTTTCCCTGGAGCCCAGAGATTTGCTTTGGCTCCTAGAGGTGGTAGAGGCTAAGAGGGCAGCTGCCCCAGAGCAGCTCTGTGCATGTGTTCTCTGGCTCCTCTCAGGCTGGCTGGTCTTTTCTGTTGTGCTGTGCCTTATCCCTCAGCCAGCCAGCCAGCCTCCCCACTCCTGATCAGTAGGTGACTTTCGGAGTGGTTGGTATGATGTTTTGTGATTAGGGCAGCTTGTGGTGGCTGAGGTGACAAGCTAGGTTTGGCAGGCTCGCTCTCAGCCTTGCCCTGTGGGAATGGTAGGCCAGGCCTGACAAGCCACGTCCCACCACATCCTCCCCTTAGGAGAAAGGGCTGGCTGCCAGTTGCATCAGTGACTGGTCCATAGCACAGACTTATAGCTGTGTAAAGCCAGGACATTGCCTGTGAGTAGATCTGGAAGAAAGCTCCAGTCTGTAGGGACCCATAGGTTGTTGAGTCTTGCCCACAAGCTATTCTGAGGGAGAATTAACTCCAGGAGTGGGCAAGGTAGAAAGTTGGCTGCTATCTTTATAGTTCCACTTTCCTGACCAAGTTTCCACCTTCTAAAATGTATCGTGTCCATCCCTCATGTAATGGTGGTTTCTGGTCCAGGCAAGACTGTCCCTTCAGCTGGAGAAGGTGCAGAGGTAGGCCAGGTGGGAAGGCCAAAAGTGCTGAGTGTTTGGCCATTGGGATCCCTTGTTCTTTGCACCATCTCCTCTAATGGGAGCTAAAGGGAAGCTTGCTGATGGGTGTCTGCAGATTGAGGACATGGCAGGGACTGGTGCTCTGACCTCCCTCTGGCCAAAGATGGAGCTCTGCCCCCTGTGTGCCTGTCACCACCCATCAGCAGTCATACCCTTGGCTTCCCAGATCGAGAGGTGGCAGGCAAGAAAAAGAAAACAGGAAACTATTGTGTAGGGGAGATGAGCAAAGGGTTTGGATTTTACATGGGTTTTGTTTTGTTTTGTTTTGTTTTGTTTTTTTGGTAGTTGTCTAACTTTCCTTAAATGCTTTTTTTTTTTCTTTTCTTTTTTTAAAAGTAAGCTGCAGGTTTTGGCTTGGAAAACCCCAGGGGGTGGGCGACAGAAACCTGAGGCTGCGGCCCCTTTATCTGCCTCGGTAGTATGGTCCCCTTTCCCTAGCTCCTCCCTGCCCCCAAGAGCCAGGCCTCAGACCTTCCAGCTAACCACTTCCCATGAGCCACTACTCTGTCAGCCTATAACCAAAGGAGCTGGGGGTCCAGGCCTGGTGACCAGTCGTTAGCCCACTCAATCAGGGTGCTCCCCACCTGCAGGCAGGAGGCCACACCCTATCTGCTACCATCAGCCCTTCCAGAGCCCACCTTCCCCGCCCCACCCTGCCCAGCCCAGCCATACCCTGCCCGTCTGGGGATGCTCTGCTCAGGGACGGGCGGGCAGGGCTACATCCAGCCTCCCTGGTAAGCAGAAACTCAAGAGACTTGGGGTCCTGTTTTCTGGTCGTGTGATCCTAGGGGTGCACACAGGGCCCCTTGGCTGTCTAAACAGAAGGGCATGGGAGGGAGGACCACACCCCTGCAGTCCTGCTCTGCTGATGTAGCGGGCAGCCCACTCCCACCCCGCACCGCTGGCTCCTGAGTCGGCAGATTAAACATTTTATAAATTGTATTTTAGACATGTTTTAAACTTGTCAAATTACATACATACATACATACATACATACATACATAAATGAATTTAGCTGTTCTCTGTGAGAGTCTGGTTGATAGTCTGAGAGTAAAACTTACCCAGGTCCAATCTAGTCACAATGAAAAAAGCCATGTACAGATACGTGCTTTCACCAACTTCTCAAGTAAAAGGATTTGAAAATTGTAAAGCACTATCAGATCTAAGGTATTACACAACAAAAGGTAAACAAGAATAACACGTTCCTTCCACAAGTGTTTTTTAAAGTTCTTCTTTCCTTTTTTCCTCTCCCTAAACAGTTTTCTGTTGGAGACTAGAGCAGCAGCAGTCCTAAACACTGACTACAATTTTCTTTGGCACAATGCACACCATCTTATATGCTAAGTCCAAGCAAGCCATTCTCCCAGCATCCTATGAACTAGAAAGAGTCAGTTTTCCAAGATTCCAGTTTAATCTTTTCAGACAATTCCATGGCACTTCAAAGTTGTCTGTAGCTTTGGGATTCTGTCTAATACACTGGGCATATAAAAAGAGAATACTAGGTGCAACATGGCTTGCACTTAATTAGTTAACACCAATAGAAGAAACCAATAAATGGACAAACATACAATCTGAGGATTTAGAAGCAAAATCTGTTGCCCAAACTACAAGAAGGAGTGAAGCTGTGAGACACACAACAAGGTGAATGGATCATGTACACAGTATTTGAGTGAAGTACACCAGAAATAAAGGCAAACACTTTAATGCCTCAACAATATGGACTAACTACAATGTGTAAACTCAGAATTGAATTTTAGAACATAGCCTAATGTGGACATAATTATTGTAATAGTCCCTAGATTGTAAGCTCTTACAGCAGTTAACTCTATCCCTGAATTGTAATGCCTATCTCTAAACTTTGAGATGCTGATCCTCTAGCATATAACCTGATTGGTCTCTGGAACAATGCATATTTCTGAGACACCTGAAACTCAGAGCTAGAGCTCAGAAGATGTGAATGTCAGTATTAGTGCATACAGCCACTGTTCAAAAAAAAAAAAAAAAAGCTGAAAAAGAGCCCAGACTTCAATTAGTGATATGAATGAAGCAGGTCTGGTTAAGACCAGGGCAAGCCAAGCCAAAGGGTAAAGGTTGAAACTGACTGTGTTTTAAAACTTCAACTTCCATATGAGACCAAGGGAAGAGGTATCTATTTGGTACAGGATCTAAATTTTCTAAACGGTACAACTCTACAGTCGATTTGTTCAAACACCACAATTGCATGGAACTTTGAATAAGAAGTGAGATACGGTAGGTTAGTATAGGCTGGAATGAAATAGTGACACATCCCAGAGTAATTTGGGCAGATAATAAGAAATATATTTACAGCCTCCCCCTCCCCAGCCCCGAGGATCTGGGGAAGGTGTGGATGTGTTGGACATCCTCGCCTGGACTGGTGTTGATGTTGTCACAAACATTGGGACTGGTGGTTTGATGTGCTGAGCCCTCGATCATGGGACTTGCCCTTAGGAAGCTCGTTACTGCAAAGGAGAGGCTAAACTTGCATATAATTGTGCCTAAGAGTCTCCCCCTGAGTACCTCTTTGTTGCTCAGATGTGGCCCTCTCTCTCTCTAACTGAGCCATCTCGACAGGTGAACTTGCTGCCCTCCCCACTATGTGGGACCTGACTCCCAGGGTTGCAAATCTCCCTGGCAATGCAGAATATGACTCCCAGGGATGAATGTGGACCCAGCATCATGGGACTGAGAGTGTCTTCTTGACCAAAAGAGGGATGCAAAATGAGACAAAATAGTTTCAGTGGCTGAGAGATTTCAAATGGAGTCGAGAGGTCACTCTGGTGGACATTCTTATGCATTATATAGATAACACCTCTTAGATTTTAATGTATTGGAATAACTAGAAGTAAATACCTGAAACTACCAAACTCCAACCCAGCAGTCTGGACTCCTGGAGACAATTATATAATAATGTAGATTAGAAGGGGTGACAGTGTGATTGTGAAGACCTTGTGGATCACACCCCCTTTATCTAGTGTATGGATGAGTAGAAAAATGTGGATAAAAACTAAAGGACAAATGGGGTGGGATGGGGGGGATGATTTGGGTGTTCTTTTTTCACTTTTGTTTTTTATTCTTGCTCTGGTTCTTTCTGATGTAAGGAAAATGTTCAGAGATAGATTGTGGTGATGAACGCATAACTATGTTATCATACTGTGAACAGTGGATTGTATATCATAGATGATTGTATGGCGTGCGAATGTATTTCAATAAAACTGAATTTAATAATAATAAAAAAAAAAAAATCTGTTGCCCAGGTTGGATACCAGTGAAAGAACAGCATTAATAAAGTGTCAGGAAAAAAGTAGCTGTTGAGTTGAGGGTTATAACAATGCCACAATATCTACAATTATCAGGTATATGCATTTTTTTCATGGCACCATAAAGGAAAAATGAGAGAGCACAGATCTATCCTGGACTCAGTTTCCTGATAAGAATATCCTTGAAGTAACAATCTGCTTCCTTACCCCCATCTCTCCCCTTGAAACGAAACTACAATGGGGAACACCGCCTCATCCTCTGCAGAAGTAACAAATAAAGAGGAAGAAGACATTGAAGACAGAAGTCTGAACAATCCACAAACTGAGTAATCCACTCTTCAATTGTAAGGTATCTCCTACTCTTCAATTGTAAGGTATCTCTCTAACACTATACTCAGGATATACATATACACATACATACAGACATTATATATATTTAGCATTAACAACTGAAATGCTCAAAAAAATGAGAGCTGTATCAGATAAGCAGCTCACTTTTTAAATTCACCAGTTGTTCAATTTAAAACAATAAGGTCCTATTTTTTAATTAGGAGCTGACAGGAAGTGCCTCTTTTGATGTTCAGACTCCAATGTCTAGTGACAAGCCCATTAGACAAAACTGTATCTGTGCTGGCTTTGTAATTGAGATGGCATTATAGTTTAAAAAACAAACAAGTACACAAACAAAATTTAGCTTTGATTTCCAAGTTGTATTCAACAGTTTAGAGTACTTTGGTATCAGCATTTCTACCAAATATGAGTTTTCTATTTAAAAGAGTATCAATTACTCAAACTGTGCTCAAAAATCAAGTCAGTTACCGGATGGCATTTGCTCTTGTTGCTCTCCTGGCTTACTTTCATTAACTTAAAGTTTTAAATATCTCTTTGAAAGCATTTATGTTGGACGGTTTTATGTGCCACCCTTAAGATTCCCCATGGAGCAAAGTGATTATACATTCTTTCAATTTGCATGTAAAAATAAAGGCAAAAGCATAAGGTAAACCTTAGAAGCTTGATGTCATTTTAATGTTTGCTTTTTTATTTGCAGCTTTTCAAAATGTTGCAAGAGTGGAAAATGACCTTAAATAACATCTAATCCAATTTCTCAGTTTCTTAAATGAAAAAACTTAGGCCCACAACAGGGACAGACATAGCATCAGTCCTTAATTCTCAGCTGAGTGTTATTTCCTTTATATCAGATTGTTACAAAAAACCAGAAATACAGATATCCAGGAATGAAACTTAGGGACTGATTAATAGGAAGCCTGAAATATCTGCTTCTATCTGTTCTACTATCATGTATTACATTACTGTTTTGTATATCTACCAAACAGTAGATAATGAATAAAGTAAATGACTCTGAAATCAATCTATTCTAATACTTTAAAGTTTTTGTATGGAAAGGAGTCAAACTTATGGGGTAGAAATTAATATTAGTGATTTTAAACATTTCAGTTACCCATGTTTCATGTCTCCCCATCTTTCATTGTAATAGGCCACCATCCCCATAAAAATTCTAAAAACATACCCTAAATTGGAAAAGTAATTACTGGTGTTATTTGACATGAGCTCAAATTAAATTCAACAGTTTCAAAAACTTACTCTGTCATAGGGAGAATAACTAAAAGATATCTTGCTACAGCTATTGTCAGGATATTCCACTTACAATAATCTAATGGCACTGTATTCAAAAATCAAATATACTTTTTTAAGGTTATAGAAAGTTTGTAAGAGCTGAGTTAGATAAAAAGCAGGAAAGCATAAAATATATAAATCCTGTACTATGACAACATACAACTGAAGCTTAATTACATTAAGTACAAGTTCTGCAGAAAATCTAAAAGCAACTCAAGCTATTTAAGAGGCAGAAATAAAAGAGTTTGTACTAAAAATATCACCTGGTCTAGATTATATAAATGAAACTTAAGTCTAATATATTATTGGATAAGACTGATATAACTAAAATGGTTAGGATAAGAAAGTTCCCGCTAAGTATTATTAAAAGGCATATTACATTACTACTACCCTTGTACCATACTGCCCCTGCCATTAAAAATAAGTAAAAACTGAGAAAAACATATAAAGCAACACTTTTCAGAAGTCAGAAAAGAAGTATTGCAGGACTATAACAAGGAGAACCCCACCAGCATCCTGGTGTGTCTGGAGGCACATTCCAGACAGTGTAGCGAAAGGAGACATTGCCCACTAATGTCTCCTAACTCACTAAGTTAAAGGCAGAGACTGAAGTTTGGGGCTACTGAGATGGATGTAATTTATTTAGAGTAGGAGCTGAGAAAAGAAGCAGCTCCAGAAATCTATATATATAGAAGTCCCCTTAAGTCTTTGGTTGAAGTTTAGCTGCACACACACAGGGCAAGATCCCATGAGGTTCAATAGAGAAAAATTTTCGGAGAGCTGTGAGATGATCAGAGATACCATAGGTTGCAACAGCTAGGAGACACTGAACACTACAGGTATTTAATTAAGACCTCACTTGTCTTAATTAAATGGCCTTTTCTTAGTAATAGAGTAACTGTGGATCTAACCTAAGAAATCTAAAACCAAGCCTCAAATAGATCAAGGGTATCCTCCAGTAAATTATCTGGACTCTTAACAACATAACATCAACCACATCTACCATATAACAAAACAAATTACCAGATGTGAGAAGCAACAAAATATAACCCATAATCGAAGGGTCAATAAAAACCAACACAGAGATAACAAAGATGTTAGAATTAGCAGATAAGCACTTCAAAACTGCTATCTTAAATATGTTTAAGGATTTAAAGGAAAACAGATGATGATTAAACAGATTTTAAGAAATTCAGTAGGGTTTTGTTCCTATGAAAAGGAATAAAATGGAAATTCTGGAAAAGAAAAAATACAACATTAGCATTAAGAAAATCACAGAATGTGCTTAACAGCAGATTGGACACTGAAGAAGAAATGATAGGTGAACTTACACATAGAGCAACAGAAATCATCCAAACTCAAGGGTAAACAGAAAAAAAGCTGAAAAAAATTAGCAGGATCTCAGTGACCTGCGGAACAACATCAACTGGTCTAAATATGTATAATTGGAGTCTAAGAAGAAGAAGAGAGAAGAGCACAGAGAAAACAGATGAAGAAATAATGGTCAAACTTTTTCCAAATCTGATTAAAAATATCAACCCACAAATCAAAGGAGCCCAACAAAACCCAGACAGTACAAACCCAAAGAAAACCACATACAAGTCCATCAAGGTCAAACTAATAAAACCAAAGTTAAAGAGAAAATCTTGAAAGCTATACTGTATGATTCCACTCATGGAGCAGTCTGAAAAAGGCAGAACTACAGGGGCAGAAAACTTTGGTGGTTACCAGAGGCTAAGGCAAGAAAAGAGGTTAATTATAAGGGGCACGAGGGAATTTGGAGAATGATGGATCTCTTCTAATCTTGATTGTGGTGGTAGTTACATGACTGTACATGTTTGCTAAAACTCAGAGAAACGTAGACCAAAAAGAGTGAATTATACTTTATATAAGCCATACCTCATTTGAAAAATGCACAAAAGAACACTGCAAAAATGGGTGAAATTTAAAAAAAAAAAATCATATAAGATAATGCTGACAGAATTCATCATTAGAATACCCACACCATAAGAAATGCTAAAGAAAAACTGTCAGACTGAAGAGGATACCAGACATGAATTTGAACCTCTATAAAGGGAACGAACAGAGCCAGAAATGATAAATATGAGGATACTTGTAAAACACATTTTTTCTTATCTCAACTTTTAATAAAGATAATTGATTGTTTAAAGCAAAATAAAGATAATTGCTTAAAACAAAAATTATAAAAATGTGTTCTTTGGTTTATAAAACATATAAAATGTATGGTAACAATAGCACAAAGCACAGGAAGGGGGAAAATGGGAATATACTGTTGTCAGGTTCTGATATTAAACATAGAGTAGTAACATAATATTAACCTATCTAGACTGTGTTAAAGGAAAGATTCACATTGTAAACTCTATAGCAACCACTTAAATCTAGTGGGGGGGAGGGATATAATAAAAAAATAAGATAAAAAGTAGTAAATGTAAAAATAATTAATTCAAAAGAAATCAGGAAAGGAGAAAAACAGGAACAAAGGTCAGATGAGTAGAACAGAAAATAACAAGATGCTAGACTTAAACCCAGTTGTTAAAAGTAATCGCATTAAAAATAAAAGGACTAAATACTATGACTAGATTGTGATTGCGATTATCAAAAAGCAAGCTATTTACAAGAAATACACTCTATATACAAACAGACAGGTTAAAAGGAAGAGGATAGAAAAGATATACCATACAAACACTAGTAACAGATAAAATCTACTTCAAGATAAGAAGCATCAGCAGGGATAGAGACATTTCATAATAATAAAAAAACAGACAATCCATTAAGAAGATATAATAATCCTAAAGGGTGTATACCTTGAAACAGAGCTTTAAAAATATATGAAGCAAAAAACTGACAGAACTAAGGAAAGAAACAAATGTACTACTGTTTGGGATTTTAATATTCATTTTCTCAGTAATTGACAGACTAAATAAACAAAAAAATGAGCAAAGATATATAAGAATTGAATAACACTAGCAACGATCTTAACTTACTTGATATTTATAGAACCTACACCTCAAACTGCAAAATAAATATTCTTTTCAAGCACACATGGTACATTCACCAAAACAGACCCCATGCAGTACTATAAAAACTAGTCTCCATAAATTTTAAATGACTGATATCACACACAGTATGTTCTCTAACCACAGGGGAATTAGATTTGAAATCTGTAACAAAAATATATCTGGAATTCCCAACAATTGGAAATTAAGCAATACACCTCTAAAGTGCCCTCTAAAGTCAGTCAAAAACAAATTCATAAGGAATATTAGAAAATATTTATGTTGTGGTTCCTCTGGTGGAGGTGGGATGGACCCACACATACAAAATTAAGTTTGAATGTTGAGACTGATAATGACACACATATAACAAGAGGGTATGAAAAAGTTTACTAGGCACATAATTTAATGAAGCTTATTGGGGAGATAAGGCTCCCAGGCAGGTTGAAAAATCGCTTGAGGGAGCAGGAAATAAGACTGACATGGCTTTCATTGCGGTCGTTGGTGGTGGTGGTGGGGAGTTGGACTGAGGGTTCCCAAATGCAAGAAATGCAAGGGCCAGGGATTGCATGATTTGAACTTACAATCAATGCTAAAAGAGGAAGCACATAGACTTTCTTATGAGATTTCCCAGATTTTGAGGGCAAAGGGGAAACAGAGAGTGATGGGGCTTGAAAGCTGTCAGCAAACATCAAAAAATATAGTCATGCCCTTTATTAAAACACCCTTGATTTTTAATGACTGAAATGTGCCATGTTTTATTTAATTGAATTCGAACTTGTTTAAGAGAGCCAATATGGCGCTCTATGAAGCCTATTGCCTGCAGCCAGTAAGGGAGTTAAATGGCATTTGCCTTTTTCAAAAGTCAAACTGCGTATTCTGAGAAGTGAAATTAGAGCCTTGGTCACTATCAATATTGTCTGGAACGCCAAAGGGATCAGGAGTGTCTTGGTTAGGCCTTGTACTGTAGCATAATTATGTGCAGAGATGTGTGACCTTGATTTATATTTTGGGCAAGAGATTCCAAGAGTTCTTTACACTAAAGGAATTATTGTTGCTGCTACTGGTCAAATCAGGCAGCCAGGCCATTGGCAATGGCTCCCAAGAGTCTAAAAATGTGCAGATGGAGCCATTTGTTGGCCAGGGTATTCAGCGCTACAGTGATTGCTTGAAGTCTGGCCAACTGCACTGGTCTTTGAGTCCCATCCTTGATCAGGAATATCTCAGTTAAGGTTTGAAACACAGCAGCTCTCCAGGAAGCTCCATCACATGAGATGGCAGCACTGTCGTACACAATGTATAGAAAGAACTTCCTTTGCTGTTCACTCAGTCGACCTCAAGGGGTTCCCCAGTTAGCCAAAGTGCCTGGGAAAGGGATGACATCTCTAGCACTGTGCCATCTGGCAAAGGACTGAGAAGAAGGGAAGCCAAGTCCTCTTGCAGGTAGGATTCTCCAGAGAGCCCAGCTTTTGATCTATCGTGTAGGGAACCATTTCATTTAAGTAAGCTCAGTGGTATGCTAAGCTTGCGAAGTACTGCTTCTAAAACCCAAGGCTTACAGGGCAGCTGGGTCCAAGGGATCATGTGCTCAGGGCCTATGAGAGCCTCTATTCCAGGAGATCCCAGTATGTAGCCAGCAACTTCCACTTTAGTGGCAAATAGTGCTAGGCTAAGGAGGGCAATTTCTTGCATCAGAAGACTATGGACAACTTACAGTCATTATGGATAGTCCAGAAACACTAATAAGCATGAGAAAAGGTTGCTAAAGCCTCTACAGTATAGGAATCTTTACTGTGGAAAGGGGGGACTAATGGGAGTGACTGTTGTATTCCAATTTGGACAGATTCTAGAGTCTTTTGTTGCAGGGGGCTCCATTCAAGATGGGCTTGTTTGTGAGTAACTGTATAGACTGCTTAAGTAAAAACTGTTAATGAAGAATATGTTGCCTCCAGAACCGTAAAATTTTGGGCTTGTTTTGACATTGTCGGCACTTGAAAAGGTCAATAACTATTTCTTGATAGTCTCAGGGATGGAGCAGCTCTTGGTTTACCAAATAATTTTCAGAAATTTAATGAAAGTGACAGGGCTGTGTCCTATGTGTGCACCCCATGGGTAGATGGGTAAAGGTGTATTATGTCCCTTTGAAGCTGAAGCCAAACAGCAGCTGAGAGGCTGTTGAAATAGGCTCTTAACAGAACATAGCCAAATCTATGACTGCAAAGTAATACCCATTGCTGATTGGATGGAGTGACTAATTTCAGTAATATTGGGCATGAGGCCTTAAGGGATGGGACCACAACTTTAAGGGTATGGTAATCAACTGTCAGGCACAATTTCTTCTTTCCAAATTTAAGAACAGGTCAAAGTGGGCTGTAAAATAGAGAAGTGGTGGGGATGATCATCTCTTCTTTGAATAGGTCTTATATAACAGAATCCTTGAAGGCCTGGTTTTAACGTACATTAGACAATATTAACTCTCTTCATTGAGGAGTGAGGAGGAGGCCCCATTTTGTTAAGCCGACTGTAACTGCCAAAGGCTTAATTTAATTTTAATTTTTTATTCATTGAGTCAGGGCTTCCACGCTGACCACGGCATATTTTAAGGCAATGGGTGCAATGACCATGGTGAACAATAATGGCAACAGTGGCAATAGTTCTGATGATTAAGGTAAGACATGCCTATTTGTCCTCTATTTTTTATTCGGTAATTTCTCTAAGAGTATAGGAGGTACCTTGTTTAAATTTAGTGGGATCCCCAGGTATAACTGTAATTTGAATCTCAGTATTAATAAAGGCCATGAAGGTACATTTCAGCAAATGTTTATTAATTTAGAACCTATGTTGTAGAGGTGCAAAAGCCAATCAGTGTTTCCTTATTGCTTTCAGTAAATTTTGGAATCCCAATTGGATCAAAATTGTGGACCCTTGTTTCAGTTTTTTGTTTTCACCCCCTGTATCTAAGCCTTTGTTTGTATTGTTGGTTGGTTTCCGGATATACTTCACAGGGTCCTCTCTACCCTTGTCACAATTATAAAGTTTCTTCCTCCAGAGAGTCAAACCAATATCATCAGGATTAGGGGCTTTCCCCATAGCAATGGTGGCTTTATTGGGTTTAAGAACGTAGGGTTAAGTCTGGTTTGAATTAACTTCTTGGCTGTGCCACAGAGTGCCATGGTATTTTTCCTGTAACTGTGACATATCTGGGATGCAGATAAAGTAATGCTTAAAGGGAAATTTAAAGCTCTAAATGCCTGTATTAGAAGATTATATAATGAAACAAATAAAATATAAAACAAGTGTTATTGTTAAAATCAGGAGCAAAAACAAAGAAAAATTAACGTTCTTTAAATTGGTGGATTAGCAAGAATGACTATTTAACCATAGTCAATAAGTCCAACTATAAGATAAAAATTAAGATATAACTTAATATTTTCATGTAAAATTTTTAAAGTATAACAAACCTAAGAAAGAACGCAAAATCCCAAGTGTATGTCATGATTTCTCAGGAGAAACACAGCTGTGTAACCATCAAAGGATGTAACAGAAATAGAACATCCCCCAAACTCCTCTTTGTGCCCATTTCAGTCACTACCTCCCCTCATTCAATAGTTTTGCCTATTTTTGAACTTTACATAAATAGAAACATGCTGCATATTCTTTTCTGTGTTTGACTACTTCTGCTCAAATTTTTGTTTGTAAGGTTTAGCTAATCACTATAGTTCATTTATTTCTATTTATTTATTTTATTTCCATTGCTGTATTATACTGAGGACTCCACAATTTAGTCATCCACTCTATTGTTACAGGAATTTAGGTTATTAACAGATGCACTACTACAGAACCAACACTTTAGAAAATTATTTGGCAATTTTCTAAACATAGGCATACCCTATGAACCAGCAATTCCATTCCATATATACATGTTTATATATATGTATATACATCCATACACACGTTAAATATATCTATAAACATAGTATGAAAATGTTTTGCCAATGATAAAATACAAAATGTAAGTTATGTTATCAGATAGCTGAGCCAGATCTGCTCCTGTTTTGCTGCACAGAATCTTGAGTATATCAAACATTCAGTATCACTTTTGCTCTCAGAAGTTACTATAAGAAGATCATAAAAGAGGAGGGGAATGATCTGTAGGAAATCTGTTGAGTCAAGACAGGTCATAAGGAGTTGTGTCTATCTGAAGACTTGAGACCTCTGAAAGAAGTGGATATTAAAACAGCAAGTTGAGTTCCAAAATACCAGCTATAATAACTCCCAGAAAATGGAAGCTAAAGGTACCCCTTAGAACTTTCAGGCAGTGTCTCAGGTGGCCAGAAATTCAAGCTAAGGGAAGAGGAAGTCCATGTGCTGAAGTTCTGATCTGAGAAATAGGGTGATAGTTAACGAGGAGCATCAGTGTTGGGTGCCATACTATATGGAGCCATTTCTCCTGTTCTCTGGTTTAGCCTAAGGGAATTTATCCCTAGTTTAAGAGGAAGCTATAAGAAGTGGAAAAAGCAAGTCAAAAAGCAAAAGCTATCTTTAAAGACACTGTAGGTAGGTAGGTAGGAAAGAAGGAAGGAAGGAAGGAAGGAAGGAAGGAAGGAAGGGAGGGAGGGAGGGAGGGAGGAAGGAAGGAGGAGGGAGGGTGGTGAGAAAGAAAGAAAGAAAGGGAAAGGAAGCAAAAGATACCCTGGTAAATCTCATAAAATAACCGGTAGGATAAAAGGCCACTCTCTGGTCCCAGCTCAACTAGAGTAGCTTCAGGGCACACAGGTCACAAGAGGCACCAAAGAGTCCAAGGCAAATGTTAATACCTATCACAATTATCAGCCCCAAAAATCCATGGAAGACAAAAACAAAGATTTTCACCTAGATTCTACTAGTAGGAGCACAAAGTCAAAAACTGCTTAATTCCTCTGTTACTGTTCTGTTTTGCTAATGCTGCCATTATGCAAAATACATGAAATGTATTGGCTTTTATAAAGGGGGTTTATCTGGTTACAAATTTACAGTCCTAAGGCCATAAAAGTGTCAAAACTAAGGCATCAACAAGAGGATACTATCACCAAAGAATGGCCAATGGTGTCCGGAACACCTCTGTTAGTTGAGAAGGCACGTGGCTGGTATCTGTTGGTCCTTTGCTCCTGGGTTGTGTTGCTTTCAGCTTCTCCATGGCAAACTCTGGGTTTCATCTCTTAGTTTAGTATCTCCAAGCATCCTTCTATCCACATCACAAGCATCTCTAAGCACCAGCAAGCATTTGGGTCTTTAGCTCTCTTAAGTAGTCCAATGAACTAATCAAGACCCACCCTGAATGAGTGGGATCCACATCTCCATGGAAATAATTCAATCAGAGTTCTCACCCACAGTTCAGTGGGTCACATCTCCATGGAATCATCCAATCAAATGTTTCCACCAAAAAAGACTATATTAGAAGATCATGGAGAGGAAGAAGATGGTGGTATAGAGAGGAATGGAAGCTAGTTAGTTCCCCTGGAAAAAACAACAAACAACCAGAAACAACTAGTAAATAATCTGGAATAACTGTGGGGGGACAAATGTGACTGTCCACTTATCATACACCAACCTGAAATGGGAGAAATGTCCAAGACTGCATCATAAGATCTGTAAGTAAAAACTGTGGACCTGCACCAAGAACTCCTCCCCCATAGCAGCCCAAACAGCAAAGCCCCACTGTGACAGAAAGCAGCACTCTCCAAGGAAGCAAATATAGCTCAGCCCAGCTGCAACTGAGGTTTTAAATAGAAAACATGGACTACTCAATACAAGCTATGAATCCCCAAAAAGCAGACAGAGACTTTTGGTGACAACTGACCTCGGAGAGCTGAAGGACCTCTCTGGGAGGGACAGGAAGCCCAGAGGACCAGGTGCAGACTGGTCCTGAAGGGGGGCTTTCTGTCCCTTCTCAGCTCAGTGGAGAAAGCTTCACCCATTTTCAGTTCCCAGTGCTCTGACCCAGACAAGGGTGGAGACAGCACAGACAAAGAGACTATTCAAATGAAAATGATATCTCCCCAGGGGGGTGTATCTTCCCTAAGAGGAAAGACAAGGGGCCCAGCTCTACTACCTGCCTTCTATTCAGAATCAGACTCCAGAGCCTGGTGGAAAACAGCCATGGGCCACACACTTTTACACCAGTCCGGAGCTACAGGCTGACAGGTGCCATCTGCTGGGCAGAAAAGCCCAGTGACTTGA
This sequence comes from Choloepus didactylus, assembly GCF_015220235.1. NCBI lineage: Eukaryota > Metazoa > Chordata > Mammalia > Pilosa > Megalonychidae > Choloepus > Choloepus didactylus. The sequence continues at coordinate 84,974,438 of NC_051307.1, forward strand.
GGCCTCACAGGGTGTAACAATCTTCTAGGACACCCTCTGGGAAACCAGATACTACTGCCTCCTTCCAAGACCTGAGCCCATTACGGTCTCGGAAAACCTGATTGGGGTAACCAAGGAAACCAGATGCCTACAGAAAACTACAACCTACACTAAGAAAAACAAAGTTATGGCCCAGTCAAAGGAACAGACTTGCACCTCAACTGAGATACAGGAATTGAAAAAATAGCTAATGCTAAATCAATTTAAAAAGTTTAGGGAAGATATGGCAAAAGAAATGAAGGATATAAAGAAAACACTGGTAGAAATCTACATAAGGTAGAAATCTACATAAGGTAGAAATCGAAACTTCGAAAAGACAACTGGCAGAATCTACAGAAATAAAAGGCACAACACAAGAGACGAAAGAAACAATGGAGACATACAACAGCAGATCTCAAGAGGCAGAAGAAAACACTCAGGAACTGGAGAACAAGGCACCTGAAAGTGTACACACAAAAGAACAGATAGAGAAAAGAATGGAAAAATATGAGCAACATCTCCAGGAATTGAATGACAACAAGAAATGCAGGAATGCATGTGTCATGGGTGTTCCAGAAGAAGAAAAGGGAAAAGGGGCAGAGGCAATAATAGAGGAAATAACCAATGAAAAGTTCCCATCTCTTATGAAAGACATAAAATTACAGATTCAAGAAATGCAGCATACCCCAAAAGGAATAGATCTGAATAGGCCTATGCCAAGACACTTAATAATCAGATTATCAAACATCAAAGATAAAGAGAGAATCCTGAAAACAGCAAGAGAAAAGCCATCCATCACATACAAAGGAAGCTTGATAAGAGACTGTGAGGATTTCTCAATAGAAACCGTGGAGGCAAGAAGGAAGTGGTGTGATATATTTAAGATAATGAAAGAGAAAAACCACCAACCAAGAATCCCACATCCGGCAAAACTATTCTTCAAATATGAGGGAGAGTTCAAAATATTCTCTGACAAGCAGATGAGGACAGAGTTTGTGAACAAGATACCTGCTCTACAGGAAATACTAAAGGAAGCACTATAGACAGATAGGAAAAGACAGTAGTGAGAATTTTGGAACGCAATTTTGGCAGATAGCAGCACAGCAATGTAAGTACACTGAACAAAGATAACTATATGGTTGAAAAAGGAAGGTTAGGAGCATGTGGGACACCAGAAGGAGAGAGGAAAGGTAAAGACTGGGACTATATAACTCAGTGAAACCTAGGGTGTTCAACAATTGTGATAAAATGTACAAATATGTTTTTTCATGAGGGAGAACAAATGACTGTCAACCCTGCAAGGTGTTAAAAATAGGGAGGTATTGGGGGAAAAATAAAATCAATGTAAACTAGAGACTATAATTAACAGAAACATTGTATTATGCTTCCTTTAATGTAACAAAGGTAATACAACAAGGCTAAATGCATATAAGAGGGGGGCATAAGGGAGGGGTACGGGACTCTTGGCATTGGTGATGTTGTCTGACTCGTTATTCTACTTTAGTTTAATGTAGTTTATCTTTCCTTTTGTTGCTTCCTCACTGTCATGTTTTTTTTCCTCTTTTTTTTTCTCTTTTTCTTTTGTCTCTCTACCTTCTTTGACTCTTCCTCCTTCTTTATGAAAGAAATGGAGATGTCCTTATATAGATAGTGGTGATGGTGGTGAATACATAAATACGTGACTATACAGGGAACCATCAATTGTTTACTTAGAATGGAATGTATGGTATTTGAACAAAAACGTCTTAAAAAAATGGGTTGATGAAGAAAGCTTGAGGGCACTATATTAAGTGAAATAAGACAGATACATAAGGACAAATATTGCAGGGTCTCACTGATATGAACTAATTATAATATGTAGACTCATAGACTTGAAATATAAGTTTCTAGGATATAGAACAAGGCTAAAGAATGGGGAGTGGTTGCTTATTATGAGCAGAATGTTCAATTAGGGTGAACTTAAACGTCTGGAAATGGACAGAGGTAATGGTAGCACGTTGTAAGAGTAACTAAGAGTGCTGAATGGTGTGTAAAGATGGTGGAAAGGGTAAGCTCAGAGTCACAAATGTCACCAGAAAGAAAATGGGAGGTTAAAAGATGGGAATACATAAAACAGTGAATCTTGTGTTGGACAATGTCGGTAACTATATAAATATTAGAAATCTCTCCCATGACCTAGAACAAATGTATGACACTATAACCAGAAGTTAATACTAGAGGGGCATATAGGAAAACATATATACGTCTTGCTAATTATATACTACAGTTAGTAATATTTTAACATTCTTTCATCAACAGTAACAAATGTACTATACCAAAACTATGAATCAATAATGGAGGGGAGTGGGAGGATTTAAGTTTCCTTTTTTTGTCTTCATTTCTTTTCTGGAGTAATGAAAATGTTCTAAAAAGTGAAAAAAATTAATTGTCATGATGGATGCACAGCTGTATGATGGTACCATGGGCAACCGATTGTATACTTTGGATCTTTGGATAATTGTATGGTACGTGAACAATCTCAATTTAAAAAAAAAAGATCATGGTTTTTGTGGGGGGCATAATATCCAATCTAGCACAGTTACTATTACTCACACTCCCTCTCTCCCCTTCCCTAGGGTTGTTTTAGCCACCTGGGGGAAAAAAAAAGTTATACTGTGCCTCAGAGGTTCCCAAAAGTTTTGAAAGCCCTACAGGTAGTCTGATATTTCACACCACTGAAAATGAGTCCAACAAATAAACACACCTGAACATCATTTCAAGAATGATGACAAAGATTCTCCTGAAATCCAAGCAGACTCTTCATGGCTGTATTAACATCTAAGAGGCTGTTAAAATGGTATGCATAGCTGAAATGTGATAAAACCTGAGCTTGACATCCATTATCTTTACCCTTGAGGGCTCTAAGCAGTTTCAATTTTTCTTATATTATTCTCAACATTCTTGTGAGTTGGGCATTGGTAATATTATCTTCATTTTACTTATGGAGAAAAAAAGGCACAAAGTGATTAAACAACCTGCATAAATTAATCCAATAAATTTGTTAAAGTTAGGAGTAAACTTCAAGTCTCAAGATGCTGTTTCTTTTTTTCACTGTAATATGCAAAGATCCAGGTGGGCCAAAATGTCTCTGCATACTTCACCTCCGGGAGAAGGGATGCATTTGCTTTAATGTAAGCACAATATCTGAAACGAGTTCATCACTGAAACTGGCCATAGTCCTCAAGTCAAGGCCTGGGATAAACTGGATCAGGTTGGCTGTAGAGCAGTCACCAATGCAAAGCTTAATAAAGAGAGGAAGTATAAAGAATAAATCCTATATTTATTGAGTAGAAAATGAAAGTAGTAGATTTGTTTAGGGAAAATAAGTAACTCCCCATGAACACATACAACACTTGTTGCTGCCAGCTCTTTCTAAAGAAACATACACTCCCTCTGCTGTGCTCCATGTTTCCTCTGTTTGAGGAATAACACGTGGATTCAAATTCATTAGCGGCAACTGAGATGCAATCCCACCCAGCAATCTGAACAGCTGTAAGGGATCTGACCTGCTACATCACTCCTGCCACCAGCTCAAGGTTCCTCCAAGTAAGTTTTAACATAGTGAAATTCTTCAAATCACCATTAAATGATTAAAAGTGTGCTATTTTACCTTATGAATGTTAATGCATTATTCTAACACTAGCAGATATTGATTGCCGCCATAAGAAACAACACTACTCTAACACAGTGAAAAACACCTAAAGCAATATGCAACATACATTTTATAGAGCATATCTAAAGGTTAAGGTTTCTCACTGATGTATTTTTCTTAGCAGGGAAAATATACACATGCAAATACATACATACCTCAAGTCAATTTTCCCCTTCATGACTGGAATGGCACTACTAATGTATCCTTCAAAGTTCATGGGGTGACACTGCTCTTACTACTCTCCTTTAGGATTTTCTCCTCAAGCTGGAGATCCACCAAGTGCCAGAGGCGTATGGTCATCATACAATGAGCTTTCTTTAAAATACTTAAAAAATAAAATTATATACTACTACTAGGAAGTGGATTAACATTTTTGGTGCTAAGATCAAGTAGGAAACAATTCCTCCCAAACCCATATTACCGTGTACTACTGCCTCTAGGTGGGCTATTTCTCCCCAAGGTACATAAAAATTGGTAGACAATAGTGACTTGCGGTCGCAGCTAGGGGCGGGCACCCACGGAACCCTCTGCGGTCGGCGTTGCTTGAGGGGTACCGGCGGCGGCTCTTCCCGGAGGCGAGGGTGAGGCGGGGGACTTGGCCGAGTCCCCGGCGGAGGCGTGCAAGGTGTGGAGGACGGCGAGAGAGGAACGCGAGACAATCTCTCTTCAGGAGGGTTGAACCAAAAGCGTTTATTTAGGGGTGAGCACAAGTTATATAGGGTGGCATAAAGGGTGGGGTTGGTGTAGGGGTGTGGGGCCCTACATGGCAATGCTGAGGGGAATAAAGGCTAGGATTGGTTCTGAGAGGGCGCGGAGGTTGTTTGAAAAGGGGCGGGAGTTGCTCTGGCAACGGTGCATGCGCACTGGTGGTGGCGGGAGTTGTTCTGGCAACGGGGAGTGTGCGGGTAAGATAAAGGGGGCGGTTTTCTCTGGCAAGCTTCCTTTAACGGTTGTATTTTGGGTGAGGGAGATGGGGCCTGTAGCCGGCTCCACTTTCTCAGGCCCGGGGGGCTGTGGAGGATATTACTGCCCATGCCCACTACCCTCCCCAGGGGCTGGCCAGGTTCCCTGGGGGGGGCTGTGGAGGGCGCTACTGCCCATGCCCATCTCCTCCCCCAGGGGCTGACCAGGTTCCCTGGCCCCGGCCCGCCAAGTTGAAACTCAGCACCAGCAACCAGCAGTGACTGAAAAATGACTGAATATTTTTATAAACCTTTAGATCAGCTCTATCCAACAGAACTTTCTGCAGCGATGGTAATGTTCTATTGTCTGCATTATGCAATTTGATAGCCACTACCCATGTGGCTACTGAGTACCCGAACTGTAGCTAGTATGGCTGAGGAACTGAATTTTAATTTTAGTTAATTTTAATTTAAATATCCACCTCTGGCTAGTAGCTACCATATTAGATAGCACAGCCTCAGATTCTTAGATTTTATAGAGCAAATTATTTACCATACACCTCCAAAACCAGGGATTGCAAACTAGGGACCCATTGGGTCAAACTTGGCTGACAGATGAGTTTGGTTTGGTGGTCAAAGTGCTTTTTGCTTTCAAACTAAATTAAATACCTTTCAGACAGGGTGCAGCCTAGTTGGCCACTACACTCAACATTTCCTGATTACCCACTCACCACACACACACAAAGAACTTTGCTACTCCTACAAAATACAGTGATATTCTTTTTCAGATTTCTTTTCACAAAAACATCACCTATTTACATATCCACATACTTTACATATTTCTTTTTAAAATAATAACAATAGTTTTAGTAACATCTAGCCCTTAACTAAGAACTTACTATGTGTTAGGAACCATTCTAAATTCTTAAACATGGTCCTTAACAATCTTCAAAATATGTAATGCACTATTACCATGTACTGTTATTCCTATTTTACAGAGAAGAAAAGTGAGGCATAGAGATTAAATAATTTGCAAATTCACTGCTAAAAAATGTTAAAAATGACAAAGCTGAGTCTTGAATACAAGAAGACTGGTTCCAGAGGCCATGCTCTTAATCACCACACTCTCCACTCCCTGCAGGCTACCTTATTTCCCCCAAACACAGTTTAGTTCACAAGCAACATATTTTAAACATAATTTTTTAAATGTAATTACTAGTACCCACTCCCCTGTTTGGAAGAGCAAAAAGTAATTTCTGCTTTGAAAAAGGAGCTAAATGCCAACCTGGTCTTCAGCGGAAAGCGCCTTGTCTACAGGCCAAAGTAAAGGAGCAGTGGCTTTGTTACCAACTCTTGTAAGGGTAAAGTAATCAGCATTCCTTTTTTCACCTCCAAGAAAGGACACTATCCTTCCAACTTCCTTATGTTTCTTATTTTTGCTGGGCTAAGCCCAATTTCATTATGAACACACTATCAAAATAAGCCAAGTGTACTTACAGCAGTTGTGCAGTCCTCTTCCTAAAATCAAAGGTGTTAAAATCCCAAATTGGAAATTCAAAAGAAAAAGGGAATTCTAAAGTTAATATTGTTTATTCTACAGTCATTTGCAAATAATTTTTTTCTGTATTTCTGAGAATCACAGATAGTGCTACAAAGTTTTCTGTAGTATTTCACAGAAGGTGGGATCTTTAAAAAATTCAAAGTATTGCTAAGGGAAAGGTTAAAATTCACAATTGACATTTCCACTGATGAATGTCATTACTGTTCTTTTATAAAGGAATAGAAAAATAAATGAAAGCTGGCAAATGTGGCAGTGATCCAGAAATCATCATAATTACTGTCACTGTGCCCACCATTCATGCTTGAGAGGGAAAAACGAGAGGGAGTGTAGACATATTGTGTGACCAAGTTTGGTCGTTTAACTTTTCCCTTTCTTTACTGTATCCTACTGTACTCAGAGATATTTTATATGAGGAGATGGCAAGGAATCTTGTAATCATGCATTTCATTAGTCTCCAACTTTCTCTATTCAATGGAAAAAACAAGGATTATGCCAAAAAGAAATTATTACAAAGGAATACACATATACTTATTAGAGTAACTTCAAGAAATATAAACATTTTTTAATTATGATTGCTTCTCTCACTGGCTTGAAATAAAAAATGAAAAACACTAGATTTAATTGCAGTGAATAAAAAGCTGAGCTAATGACAAGATCAGCTGGTGGCAAGAAGGATTAATAAGTATATTTTATAATAGAAATTCTTTAACAATTAACACAAAAGGCATTATTATAATAATGAAATGAACAGAAGTACAGATGAGCAGAAATATTTGCTAAGGTCCAGTGTTGTTCTTAAGCACTGACTTAAACATTGTGGGGATACAAAGGCAGCAAATCAGACTCTACAATAATGGAAATCATTATCCCATTTTTAAATTCCAAGTGCTAATCCCCTCTTTCCTGTCAGCAGTAATTTTACTTCTGCAGAATGCTATAGACTACAGAGGCACATGCAAAGAGTCGGGGTGGGAGGAGGAAATTACTTGCTAATAAATAAAGTTTGATACACCGTGATATTTCAGTGGATGTTATGACTGCACTTTGGAGTACAAATAATAGGAGTACAAACAGGTGACCTGTCCTCCATTAGGTGTGGAAAATTTTTTCTTTAAACAGTAAGTCAATTATGATGTTCGTATCATGAATGTAGGCCACAATTTTCCTGCTAGGAGAGGACCCAAGCCCTTAAATAAGATTTCTGATTCAGATTATATATGCTAGTAGATGTCAAAAAAGGAAGAGATTTCCATGGCCTGTAGATAGTCTGAGTCTTGACCAGAGAGAATAATAATTAAACAGCAAGGAGACGAAAGCAGCAATGAATTCCTCACAGAGAAACACCTCAAGAGTGACTCCTGATGCCATCTCAAGATAATGTGATCCCACCTGAGATGTGACTACCAAGGCCATTTGTATTAGTTAGGGTTCTCTTGGGAAACAGAATCAATGAGAGATGTCTCTGATTATCAAATTGTAAAAGTGACTCACGCAACTGTGGGTATGCACGAGTCCAAATTCTGCAGAGCCATCAACAAACTGTCAACTCCAAGGAAGATGTCCGATGAACTCCTCGGGAAATGAACTGACAACTTCGACGAACTCCTCAGGAAATGAACTGGGATCTTCGACGAATGTGCTCGATGAACTCCTCAGGAAACGAACGGGCAACTTTGACGAGCTCCCCAGGAAATGCTTCACTGGGCAGCCGAAGAAGAAGTGAAGGTTCTCTACCCGTCCGGCTTATAAGCCTTCAACTGATCACCCGGACCAAATCCAGCCAACTGCATTCTCTCATTGTGGAAGGCACGCCCCTTGATGAGTCATCAGTCAGCTGCAGTCAATTGACTGATGAGCCAACAAACCAGCCCGTTGGTTTATTTACCAGCCTCAAATATCCTCACAGCAATTGTCAGGCCAGTGCCTGCTTGACCAGACAGCTGAGTCACCTAGCCAAGTTGACACATGAACCCAACCATCACAGTTCTTAGCTGGTGTTCATTACTGAATTAATAGAAGGAAAGCAATTATCATGAACAATGGGAGGCTCCCCCTCAAAGAAAACAGGCTGACAATAGGGGCCCTCATTTGGGGAAAGGGTATGGCCTGGGGAAGTCCTGATTAGATAGACAGAATAGCTGAGTGTGTGTGTGAATTGTTGTTGGTATTAAGTAATGTCTTCCACAAGATCACTGAAATTAAAACTAGGGCAAAGAATTTTGAAAATATTCCTATTATATTGCCCAGTAATTCCATTTCAAGGAATCTATCCCAAGGAAATAATCAAAAATGCAAAGTCTTATTTTTTAAAATTTATATTATAGCATTACTTAAAATGGTGAAATTTTTAAACTTAAATATCCAGCAATAGAGAAATGGTTCGTTAAACTATTATACAGGTATTTTTTTTTCAAGTTTTGAAAACCATTTAGAAAAAGGGAAAATGAACATGTTATAAAATTGGGTGATAGAAACAGGATATAAAACATTGTTTTATAAAACAATGTTTTATAAACATTGTACCACATATGCAATGTGCAGAAGGTACACTATAAAGGTGTACACATTAAATTCATATACATACAAGTATTTATTTTTGCTGGTAGATCAATTTCTTATTCTTCAATAGTATTCATTTCTCCTAGTTACAAAGCATACTAATTTGAAACAAATTGGAAAAAAACAGAAAAACAGAAAAACAAAAAAAGAAAACAAAATCACCTCAGTAATGTACTCAGAGACAAAGAATGTTTGTGTACTGTGCTGGTTTGGATCTGTTCTATACCCCAAGAAAGGCCATGTTTCTTTAATCCATTCTTGTGGGTGCAGACCTGTTGTGGGTGGGACCATTTGATTAGGTTGTTTCAACTAGGATGTGACCCAGCCCATTCAAGGTGGGTCTTAATCTTTTACTGGAGTCCTTTATGAAAGAATAAAAGGCAGAGACATTTGGGGAGAGTTTAGTGAGAAACCGCAGACACTCAGAGAGAAAGCCACTGGAATCAGAAGCTGAAAGTGACAAAACCCGAGAGTGAAGAAAGATGCTGGCCATATGCCTTGCTATCTGACAGAGGAACCCCGGATGCCAGCAGCCTTTTCTTAGAGAAGGCATCCTCTTGTTGATGCCCTAATTTGGAAATTTTCATGGCCTTAGAATTTCAACTTGTAACTTACTAAATCACCATTGTTAAAAGCCAACCCATTTCTGGTGTATTGCATTTTGGCAGCTTTAGCAAACCAAAACATGAATATATTTCTGATCTTTTTCCTATGCAATTATTATACGACTCTTAAAATCACACAATAAGTACACAAACTTATTTTTGAAACATTCAGATGTGCAAAGCAAATGTAGCTTAATTTCTATGACTGATTTAATCATCCTTAGGGGTCCCATCCTAGTGGGTAGGGGGAAAACAGTCTTGCTAGTCAGCAATATTTCAATCTCTTCCAGTTTAAACAATCTTTCAGTTTAAAGATCCATCTATTCAAAATAAGCCTTCTGGACCAAAAGGGGGAGAGAAATGAAACAGTTTCACTGGCTGAGAACTTTCAAATGGAGTTGAGAGGTCATTCTGGAGGTTATTCTTATGCATTGTATAGATATCCTTTTTTAGGAAATACCTGAAACTGTTCAACTGCAATCCAGTTTCCTTGATTCTTGAAGATGATCACATTAACTACATAACTTATACAGTGTGACCGTGTGATTGTGAAAACCTTCTGGCTCACATTCCCTTTATCCAGTGTATGACAAATGAGTAGAAAAATGGGGACAAAAAGTAGGGGGGAGGAGGAGTATGGGATGTTTTGGGTGTTCTTTTTTATTTTTGTTTTTTTTTTTTTGTATTTTGAAGTAATGAAAATGTTCAGGAGTTGGCTGTGGTGGTGAATGCACAACTATGTGATGATGCTGTGGACAACTGATTGTACACTTTGGATGACTGTATGGTGTGTGAATATATCTCAATAAAATTGCATGAAAATTAATTGACAAAAAGAAATCTGACTTGTCAAAATAATTGGTTTAGGTCCCCCCCATTTTAGATAATCTTGTCTTCAGGACAGTCTTTCAGAGCACCACTCCACCCCTCCTCTTATTGAGAAAGAATAAAGGAAACAGATGAGGATGAGAAAAGAGCCTTGATCAAGGTAATGTCTTGATATACCCTGGATGTCACTATTGCTGTCAGCTCATCAGGTCTATTACTTGGGCTGAATTTTACAAGGTGTGACTGGCTCTTGGATTTTTTGGGGGAAAGACGTGCTAATACTCACTACTAGAGTCTGTGGTCCTAAATATTTGGCTCAGGTCGTGAAGTCCCTGCAGAGAAACTGCTTTGCTCCAACTCCAGGATTCTGCAGAGCCACAGGCTCTTTTAGCACCTCCAAAACCTCTCAAATAGAAACAAAGAAACTTCTATAACATAGGGTTTATCTGCAATGGCCTTGAAGAGATGGGAACACTCAGGTTCTTCTCTTATTTCTTCCTATTCATACCTCTATTCTGATGCCACTGCAATATCAAGTGGAAGGCCAGAGTTCTCTCAGGGCCTAAAGCATCATCTCCCATATCACATCCAGGGAAAAAGGTCATTAGCTGTCAGGAGGCTATTAATATACATACATATCCAAGTGAACTGGATAAGCACCAGAACCAAGACAACTCCAGTGTGGATGAAAAGAGGTGAAAAGAGATGAGGAAAATAAAGTAAGCTTGACAATTAGATATAAAGAATGAGAGAGTGCTAAGAATCAAGAATGAGTCTGGTAATAATTATAATTGAAGACTTAAGCTCCTCTCTCATTAATTGGTAGAACAAGTAGACAGAAAATCAGTAAGGCCACCAAAACTATCCTACGGAGAAACAAACTTTACATCCTATGGAGAAAAAGAAAGTTTTTTTCAATAAATGAAGCTGGAAAAATTGAACATCCATATGCAAAAAAAAAAAAAAACAACAAACACAATTTCAACCATACATGTAGCATACACAAACATTAACTCAAAATGAATTATAGACCAAAAGCTATAAAATTTACACTAGAAAATGTAGGAGAAAAATATCTGTTTCTTGATGCAGTGAATATTTCCCAAATATGACACCAAAATATAATCCAGAAAAGAAAAACCAATAAATTGGTTTGCATCAAAATGGAAAATTTCTGCACCATAAAAAAAAAACTGTTAAGAGAATGAGAAGACGTGCCGCAGACAAGGAAAAATATTTGCAAAACACATTTCTGACAAAGGATTTGTATCCAAAATGTATAAAGAACACTTGAAACTCAATTTAAAAAAATAAATTAAGATGGGAAAAGATTTAAACAAAAACTTCACCAAAGGAGATATATAGATAGCAAATAAGCAAATGAAAAGATATTTGATATCATTAGTTCTCAGGGAAATGCAAATTAAAAACAATTAGATGTCACTACGCACCTAACTAGAATGGCTAACAACAACAAAATAAACTGACAATACCAAGTGCTGACCAAGATATAGAGCATCTGTAACTCTCATGTTATTCATGGGAATGCAAAATGTTATGGCTGGTTTGGAAAACAGCTTAGCAGTCTCATATAAATTTAAATATACTTACCACATAACCCAGAAATCCCACTCCTAGTTATTAGTTGGAATGAAGACTTAGGTTCACACAAAACTCTGGCTGTTGAGTTTTTGTAGTGGCTTTATTTATAATCACCTAAACTTGCACCCCAAATGTCCTTCATGGATAAACAAAATACAATACACCCATACAATCAAATACTACTTGGCAACAAAGGAACATACTACTGACACATGCAAGAATCTTGATGAATCTCAGATGCATATGCTAAGTGAAAGAAGCCAGACTCAAAAGGCTATATATCGTATAACGCCATTCATATGAACCAGCAAATCTTTAGGGGCAAAAAACTGAGCAGTGTTTACCAGGATCTCATGATATAGGGAGGGGTTAACAACAAAGAAGCATAAGGAAATTTTTTAATTTTGGTAGTGATTACACAACTATATTCATTTCTCAAAACTCATAGAACTGTACATTAAAAAGGATCATTTTTACTGTATGTAAACTATACCTCAAAAAAATAAAACCTATTTTAAAAAAAAGTCATAAGGGGAAATTTGCCTGAAATGTTCACATAAGCAAAAAGAAAAGTCTCAAAATTAATGAATTAACTACAAAATGAAGAGGTCATAAAAAGAAGAGAAAAATAAACTCCAAAAACATAGAAAGAAAAGCATTTAAAAAAATCTGCTGAGATTTATGTCTTGAGGTAAATGTATAAATGGTGCGATCCAGTAGTATACTAAGGACATGGGAGTGGTTCATACAATAATGGGGTACAGTGTCTACAGTCAATTTAAAAATAATAAAGGGGTCTAAAAGTCAGTTTGCTTCTTATTGTCACCATGAACCAATAATTCTAAACAAAGTCATTGATAAATTACTCCCTAAAAACAGGTTGGTCTATGCTCTAAACAACTACCATGATTATTGCTAGGTTTTAGTAATATATTGTATACACGAACTTAAAATTAGCACATTTTATTAGTTATGCTTTAATAAACCTTGTAGTCCACATGGAAGTTATTTGAGAAAAATCTTTATATATGGTCTGGCCTCTACTACGTGCTTGTTCAAAATGATTGAAGCTCACTTCAGGTACAGTTCTGTCTCCAACTCACATATGTCCCCAACTACATATTCCTCTGTTTCAACAGCAGATTCACATAAACAATCACATAAATAGTGATTGTAAAGGAAAAAACACAATTTAAACCATTTCAATTCTGTCCTATGAGCTAATCATTCCCTGAACCCTGAATTCACCCTTTTGGAATTGTTCATGTATTCCTCACCCCTTTTATTTCAATTATTACATCAATATAAACATATCACTGTAATTCAAAAGTTTTCTTTTCATATTGTAATTATCTATTTTGTTACTGGCATGATTATATGTACACAAATTTCAGTAAGAAAAATTACAATCTGCATTTCTTTTCTGACCATTATTATTACTGTTTCATTTCATGATGATTACTAGAAATAATTTTGTCATATAGAAAAGAGGATGTCAAAAAAAGAATCTTCTCTGCTTGTGAAATACTCTGGTTACACCACTGTGGGGACCATTAACTAAAACAGGAAATACAGATGGAGAAAGTGTTTTAGACTGAGTTTGAAGGTTCTAAGGGATAAGCAGATGAAAATGGCCAATATGCAGCCAGTAATAAAAGTAGAAAGCAAGATCTAGAAGTTATAACAAGCAAATGGGCCATGATGTCATGCCACTGGACAAGAGATCATTCAAGTAAAAGACAAAAAATAAAAGCCAGAACTTCATGAGTACCCCCAAATTTGAGAAATAAGGAGAGGAAGAGGAACTAGGGAACGGAACAAGAAGGAATAACAGGAAGAATGAGGAAAGCACCTGGCAGAGGGAGAAGTAAGGGAGGAAAGAAGAATAATCACAAGCATAAAAAGACTCAAGCCAACCACACCAGATTGGCAACCTGGCTTCTTTGGTGGTTTTTACAAATACAGTTCACAAAGAGTGACAGTCCTGGCCACTTTGCTGAAACATGGGACTACAGAATTAGAAGCCCACATTCCCTAGATTATGTGAACCAGAGTGGAAATCCCTAAGGTTCTGGACTTCAGTGACCTGAAGAATAAGGTCCATCAACTACATGCATCAGGATTATCTGAGGTACTCGTTTAAAATGCCAATCCAAGGACTCTACTTCAGTAACTTGAATCAGAATCTCAGGAGGCAATTTTATAAGTTCCCCACATAATTCTTATGCACCCTAAAACTTAAGGACCACTGGACTTACATGCTCTTTGAGGTCCCTTCTACCTCTGAAATTATCTGATAAACATATAATAATCAGGAAGAAGCAATGCTGTTTCTTTTCATTTACATCAATCCATTTTTATTGTTTGGTACCTTCATTCTGATGAGAGCTGAGGAACTACTACAGCTCTCAGGGAGAACTATGGTCACAGGTAGTAAGGAGGCCCAAGGGGGTGGGTATTGCGGGCACAGTGCACTGCGCCAAATAAGAACGAAAAACTGAAGTTCTGTTTGGTGTAACTGAAGTGCTGAAAAGAAGTCATGAAACCTAAAAGCACTAAATCACTATTATTAGATACATTCACAAAATATTTGGTGTTACTGAGTTGTCTTTCTTTTGGTTGAAAGAAAACTGTATTTCTATTCACCTAAATTTAGAAATGGGGTCAATGTTTTTATCTATAGAGACAGTGAGTCAATGTTTTCATCTTTACGGAGGATACAATTTTAATTAATATTCCCTAATTGATATTGACTTTAATTGACTGATGACAGTCTTATGATAGGCCTCTCTGCCAAGTTTCCTGGGTCAGAAGTATAATGACTGCCACTGTGTAAAGAAGCCTTTTGTTTCCAGTGGTCTGCTAAGCCACACCTTTTCAATCTCAGAATATTGGAACCACAGAGACCTTTGAGAAGCCACCTAGTTCAGCCTTCTATACATGGTTTTCTAAAATCATTAAACCTCCTCTCCACCCCTCCCCCCAAACACACACAAAATCTAATGGCTCTTCTAATTTCAATTTAGTTCTTCCACAGTTACTTCCTTCTGACCCATTAGTATCATTCTATAGAATGGATTTCTTTGGCTAAGATGATCTTGTGGTATCATCACATTCTGAATTTGCATATTTTTAAATAAAAGAGCAAGTAACTGAAAAGAGATGTAAAGGAAGTTGGATGTGTTATACTATGTATGTGAATTAACAACAATCTTTCATAGACAGTTAACATACATACATACATTGAGTGCAATTCAGAAGATGGGTCGAAGAACAGATGGAGCTAAAGAGGAAAAAAGGGGGTCAGGGTAGAAGACTTCCTACCAGTATATTACAGGCTAATAAGAGGGTTTGAAAACATTGTCTTAAGGTAAATAAGAACACACATTACAGCAAATATACAAACTACTTGTAGGAGGAAAAGCAGGGGGGGATAAGGAGGTGCAAATGGGAAAAGGGGAAGAAATTTTTCGTTTCTAACTACCTATTAGGCTTTTTTAAGACTTTGAGTGTACAGGCTATTTCATAGCTCGTCTAACCCATTTAACTTCAAATAAGGTCACCTGTCAACCAACTCACACAAGTAAAAATCTTTTGCTATTTATAGAGATTTACAGAGATTATACAAACTCATTCTCGCTGTGGTAGATTGGATTATGTATCCCAACAAACACAGGTTCATAATCTTAATCCAGTCCGCATGGGTATGAACCTATTGTAAACAGGACCTATTGAAGATGTTATTTTTTGCCAAGTGAGTCAGGGTGGATCTTAATCTGGATTACTGGAGGCCTTATACAGAGAACATGGAAGTCAAAGAAAGGAGATAGGAGGGACATCACCTTGTGACAGGAGGCAAAGACACAAGTCAGAGAAACCCCAAAGGTAGCTGGCAGCCATCACCAGAACACTACAGACTCAGAGAAAACAAGCCTTGCCGATATCTTGATTTGGGACTCATTCTAGCCTCAAAACTGAGAGCCAATAAGTTCCTGTTCTTAAGCCAAAACAAATTTGTGGTATTTGTGATATCACATCTGGCAAACTAAGACACTAGCGTTTGAAATTCTTGTTAAGAAAAGTTCTCCTTACAATTTACCAAGATCTATCATACAAGGAGTTTAAAGTCTACATCTATTTTGTCCTTAAAATCCCATAGATCGTAGCTAGCTGCAGAATGTTAACAATAGTTTATATAGTTCAGATTGGCAGCAAACTGTCCCTTGATTTTTTTCTCACTAATAAACCCAATTTGTCATAAAATCTTTTTAATTATTATTTATTTTACAATTTCTAGGTACACTAGGCAGAGTTACTATCCCTTTTTTCAGGTGGTTATGTGCCTCGACTTTGTCTAATTTCCATTCTCAGAACATCTCTGGAATGCACAGGGCTCTGTCTGCACAGCCTGTGATAACACAGCAACACCATTTAGAACAGACAACTGCTCCCACCACATTCTGTAATTCTATCTAAAAGATAAGTTGAGGAAGGGAAAGGAAAGAAAACAGTAGACACACTTTCCAAAGATAACCCAGGATTTCCAAGGAGGGCTCTAACTCAACTATTCTGTTATATTCTCAGTGAGATAAGAAAAGTTCTACAAGGTTCCTAAACATATTGGGATGCTAAACTGATTTCAAGTATTAATGCACAAAATATTAAACTAAAAGGCAAATTAAAAGATATATAAAAATAATGAACTTATCAAGAAAATGGTCAGATATTCCACTCATTATTTGAATGTAAAAGAGAAAAAAATTTATAAAAGACACTGGTCACAGGCTATCTTTACACTCGCTATAAGATTAAACTACAACTTTACAAGAATCTGTTAATTCAGCATATTAATTTTCCAAAACAAACTATTTCCTTTCCACAGCTATTTGCCAATAATGATCTCATAATCATCTTTTAAAATTAAATATAAGCATTTCTAAGTGAAGCTGCTTCCATCTCCTGCATTCTTCCCCTCAGTCACTGTGCTCTAGCACATATCTTGCTTTCTGGTTCTCCAACACACCTACTACTGTCAACCTCAAGGCTGTTCCCTCTTCCTAACTCTTGCTCCCTGATTCCTTATTTACTCTTCAGAGCTCAACTAAATCATCTCCTTAAAGAACCCTTCTCAGGAAAGCCTCCCCTGTCCTGTTCATTATTCTCATAGCACCCGTGGTAGACTGAATTGTGTACTTTAGTGTGAACATGTTCTTGCTCTTGAACCCCATTCTGGTGGGTGTGGACCCACTGTAAATAGGATATCTTGAAGGTGTTACTTGAATTACCAGGTGTTAACTTGATCAAGCTGGGCTTTAATCCAGATGACTGGAGTCCTTTATAAGCAGAATAAAATTCAGACAGAGGGAGAAAAAGTCACAGTAAGAAGCTGGAAGCCAATGGAACTCCAGAGGAGAAAGGAAAAGACATTGCCATGTGCACTGCCATGTGACAGAAAATCCAAGGACCAAGGATCACTGGCACTCAGCACCAGAATGCCACAGTCTTTATGGGGGGTGGGGGTGGGGGTGGCATTGCCCTGCTGACACCTTGATTTTGGACTTTTATTTTAGCCACAAAACCATGAACCAATGAATTCCTGTTGTTTAAGCCAACCCATAGTAAGGTATTTGTTTTAGCAGCTGGGAAACTAAGACAGTACCCCAGTGTCTTCACTAAATGAGGCAAGAGTTTTAGAGCTAGTTCTCCCATAATTTCATAATAAGGGAATACTCTCCAATAATTCTGCTGTAACACAGGCTAGTTTCAGGGTCATTAACAAAGGGTACAGCAGAAACTGACAAAAATATTTTGAAAACTTCTTAATTAAAAAAAAAAAACCCAAACCTCAGATAAGGTTGCCTTACGAGCAGAGAATTACAAAACTAGAATTATTTGTAAGAGATCATTTGCCAATTTTAAAAAGAAAATTAGATACACTATATATTTTTACAAGTGAAAGAAAATGCATGTTTTATAAGTCATTCCTAAAGAGGGCCATATGGCCTACTTCTGCAAAATAGGTCCTGTGTTCTCTGGAATAACACAGGGGAAAACTGATGCATGGTTGGGGGAGGGTTGGTAAAGGAGAAGAGGATAACATCCCCGTGTGCCTGAGACCTCTCAGGTTTCTGTTGCGTCCTTCTCCAGGTCTTCTGCCTGCTTTGGGCCCCCAGGGAATTACAATAGCCAGAGAAGTAATGTGGGAAAAGAAGATCCAGCCTCTCTAAAACCTAACAGAGGAAGACCCTTTTGTGAAGAGGTCCCTAATATTGAATAAAAAAGAAAATGCAGAACAGAGCAGGAAACCAGCTGAGTTTCTTGAATTCACATAAATGAAATAAAAAACTAGAATCTGTGACAAAAAGACTTCTTTTGAGACTGTAAGTGTCAAAAAAGGGTTCTAACTAGTGTCAGATAATTTTTCGCAATTAAAAGATTTATTAAACAAGGCAGAATAACAGCTTTCTTCATCCCTCCAATACTCTGAGCAAGTATTAACTAAAGCAGTTAACCATGATGTCCCTGTTTCAAAGGTCTCTTAACCAAAATATTCTACTACGCATTAAAAACACTCAGAGTACTTATTTATCTACCCATTTTTAAGTGGCACTTGAAAAACGAACACCATCAAGCTTTGTAAAAATAAAGCAAATCCACTTTGTTTTACTTGTCAGAGACATACACAGTGAATCCACCCATCACCTGTCTTTAATTGCTAGAATGGTAGCAATAGATAAAAACATAAATAATAAAACAAAGATAAAATTCATCTCACACACATAATGTAAATAGCAAAGACTTCTACCCTATTAATTAACAGGCAATTTTTCAGTTATCTACTGTACGCCCACCATGTGCTAGCAAGAGAATGCAAGAAAAATACGGGGTATGGCTCATGTCCTTAAGAAGCTTACAATCTAGTTGGAGAAAAAAAGAAATGAAACTCAAGGAACAAACAGCACCATATAACTAACTGCTAAGTGGTATTGTAAATATTTTTTAAGCCTATATTGCTGTGAGTTTGAAAATAAAGAAAGGCTTTTATAACGGCCTGAACCCTGACAACGGGTAGGACTTAAACTAGCAAAAAAGAGAATAGTCCATATCTGGGTGAAAAGAGAAGAAACATAAGCAAAAAAAAGGCAGTAAGTGGAAAGCCCAGAGAAAACCTGGAAGACATGAGGCTAAAAAGAGACTGACTAGTCTACATGAGAAGTTCAAGTTTGAGAACAGTGGGAAATGGGTAGGTTGGAACCAGATTATGAAGAATATAGAAATCTAGGCCATGTCTTGCAAACAGTCATGATAGATTCTCCCAATGAAAACAGCAAGCTTAGAAAGGAAACTAGTATAGCATGTACAATCACAAAGGATAAACTCAGGTATGCAAGAAATTGGAGTTTATTTTTGTATAACTTAAATTCTGTTTTGAGGCCCCCATTCCACTGAATGGTAAAAGCTGAATTTCAATGAATTCAGAGAAATCTCAATTAACTTCTGGGTTCCTGTTTCTCAAGAGTAGCAGCTAAATTCCAAAGGATTACAAAATGCTAGTCTTGGGGTATCAGGGGGTAGGAGGTTATTGGCCTTTATCCCATAAGCATCTATCCTTCCCTCATCCTCCTCATCCCTTCCACTAGGCTTCAGCAAGTTTGGCTCTGTTTTGGTTCTATCCATGACCATCTGGGCACAGAGTTATCTCCTTCTGCCCCCTAAGTTATCCTTACTACAGCAAATTTGAAAAGCTGGCTCAGGTTCATCTAAGTAGACAGCCTTCACGACCATCTCTACTGTTCCCCAGCCATGCTGGGCACAGGGGATCTGTATGCCACCAACCCAAGATCTAATTTTCTGAGGACAGGACAGATTCTCATTGCTCCAGATCAATTCCCTTAATGCCTGGAACTTGACTTGGAAAATTCAACAGTCAAGAAGTTGACTCTTGTATGGTACGGGATATGCTGTGTTTATCTTTTCTTTAAAAAAGAACTCAGGTTGCTAAACAAAAGGAAAGGGTAAGTGTAATAGAAAGGATGGGGATGGGTGCTGGCTAATATCTCAAATTGTTATCACAAACTAAGCAAGAGGTAAGAAGATCTGAGGTAAGGAATCTATGGAATTGTTTAAAGATATTAAAAGGAAAAACTTAGAAGAATAATTAACTGAAATAAGGGATACCAAATAAGATTTTACCAAATAAAATCAATCTTTAGTTTCCAGTCTTTGAGATTAGTGTAACTATGGCATTATTAATATGAAAGTCAATTTAGAGCAGAAAGGCTATGAATTTGGTTTTGAATTCCATTCACCTGGAATTTTTTAGTTTAAGGTGATGATATAAAATGGCAGCAAAAAGGATCCGAGTTGGACAGACGGAAGAAGGTGGCATAGAGAGGAGTGGAAGTTAGTTATTCTCCCCAGAGCAACTAATAAACAACCAGGAACAACTAGTAAATGATCTGGAATAACTGCTGGTAGACAAGCGTGACTGTCCACACATCATGCACCAACCCAGATTGGGAAGAATACCTGAGATTGCAGTGTGGAATCTATGAGTAGAAACTGAGGATCCAAGCTGGGAGGCCCCTCCCCCATGGCAGAGCAAACTGTAAAGCCTCACTACCATAGAGAGCAGCAGTCTCTGAGCAAGCAAATATACCTCAATCCAGCTCCACCTGGGGTTTTAATTGGCAAATGCGGACTGATCAAGGCAAGCTGCAAATCCCCAACAAGCAGACAGAGGCTTTTACTGACAACTCACCTTGAAGAGCCAGGGGACTTCTCTGTCTCGGGAGGGCAAGCCCAGAGGACGAGGTGCTATCTCTGGCCAATGGGTGAAACTGGGGGCCGTGGACCAACCTGGAAAGGGAGCTTTCTGTCCCTTTTTCTCTCTCTCAACCTGAGAGGCTCAGTGGAGAAAGCCTCAGCCATTTTCGGCTCTCAGTGCTCTGCAGTAGAGGAAGCCTCAGCCATTTTTCAGCTTGTAGCAATCTGACCCAGACAAGAGTAGAGATAGCAGAGTCAGAGAGACAAAAAAAAACCTATTTATATGCAAATGAAAACTCCCTAGGGGGCATATCTTCCCTAAGAGGAAAGAGATGGTGCCCATATCTACTACCAGCCTTCCATTCAGAATCAGACCCCAGAGCCTGGGGGAAAACAGCCACGGGCCACACCTCCTTACACCAGTCTGGAGAGACAGGCTGACATGCGCCACCTGCTGGACAGAAAAACACAGTGACCTGAGGCCTCACAGGGTATACCAATTTTCTAAGACACACCCTCAGGGAAACCGGATACTGAGGATTTCTTCCTTCTGGGACCTGAGCCTGTTCTGGTCTGGGAAAACCTGGTTGGGGTAACCAAGGAAACCAGATGTCCAGACAACAGAAAACTACAACCTACACTAAGAAAAACAAAGTTATGGCCCAGTCAAAGGAACAAAGTTACACTTCAACTGAGATACAGGAATTTAAACAACTAATGTTAAATCAATTCAAAAAGTTTAGGGAAAATATGGCAAAAGAGATGAAGGCTATGAAGAAAACACTGGGCATACAAAATGCAGAAATCAAACGTCTGAAGAAAACAACTGGCAGAAGCTATGGGAATTAAAGTCACCACACACGAGATGAAAGACACAATGGAAACATACAACAGCAGATCTCAAGAGGCAGAAAAAAACACTCAGAAACTGGAGAAAAAGACACCTGAATGCCTACACACCAAAGAACAGATAGGCAAAAGAATAGAAAAATATGAGGAACATCTCAGGGAACTGAATGACAAATTGAAATGCATGAATGTAGGTGTCATGGGTATCCCAGAAGGAGAAGAGGAGGGAAAAGGGGCAGAAGCAATAGTAGAGGAAATAATCAATGAATAGTTCCCATCTCTTATGAAAGACATAAAATTACAGATCCAAGAAGCACAGCGTACCCCAAACAGAATAGATCTGAATAGGCCTATGCCAAGACACTTAATAATCAGATTATCAAATGTCAAAGACAAAGAGAGAATCCTGAAAGCAGCGAGAGAAAAGCAATCCATCACATACAAAGGAAGCTTGATAAGACTCTGTGCGGATTTCTCAATAGAAACCATGGAGGCAAGAAGGAAGTGGTGTGACATATTTAAGATAATGAAAGAGAAAAACCGCCAACCAAGAATCCTATATCCGGCAAAACTATTCTTCAAATATGAGGAAGAGTTCAAAATATTCTCTGACAAACAGATGAGGACAGAGTTTGTGAACAAGATACCTGCTCTACAGGAAATACTAAAGGAAGCACTATAGACAGATAGGAAAAGACAGTAGTGAGAATTTTGGAACACAATTTTGGCAGATAGCAGCACAGCAATGTAAGTACACTGAACAAAGATAACTATGAATATGGTTGAAAAAGGAAGGTTAGGAGCATGTGGGACACCAGAAGGAGAGAGGAAAGGTAAAGACTGGGACTATATAACTCAGTGAAACCTAGAGTGTTCAACTATTGTGATAAAATGTACAAATATGTTTTTTCATGAGGGAGAACAAATGACTGTCAACCTTCCAAGGTGTTAAAAATAGGGAGGTATTGGGGGAAAAATAAAATCAATGTAAACTAGAGAATATAATTAACAGAAACATTGTATTATGCTTCCTTTAATGTAACAAAGGTAATATAACAAGGTTAAATGCATATAAAAGGGGGACATAAGGGAAGGGTATGGGACTCTTGGCATTGGTGATGTTGTCTGACTCGTTATTCTACTTTAGTTTAATGTTATCTTTCCTTTTGTTGCTTCCTGCCATTTTTTTTTCCTCTTTCTTTTCTCTTTTTCTTTTGTCTCTCTACCTTCTTTGACTATTCCTCCTGTTTTGTGGAAGAAATGGAGATGTCCTTACATAGATAGTGGTGATGGTGAGGAATACATAAATATGTGACTATATAGGGAACCACCGATTGTTTACTTAGAACGGAATGCATGGTGTGTGAACAAAACCGTCTTTAAAAAAAATGGGTTGATGAAGAAACCTTGAGGGCACTATATTGAGTGAAATAAGTCAGACACATAAGGACAAATATTGCAGGGTCTCACTGATACGAACTAATTATAACATGTAAACTCATAGACATGAAATACAAGTTACCAGGATATAGAATGAGGCTAAAGAATGGGGAGCGGTTGCTTATTTTGAGCAGAATATTCAACTAGGTTGAACTTTAATGTTTGAAAATGAATAGAGGTGACAATAGCACATTGTGAGAATAACTAACAGTGCTGAATGGTGTGTGAATGGGGTGGAAAGGGTAAGCTCAGAGTCACATATGTCACCAGAAGGGAAGTTGGAGTTAAAAGATGGGAATGTATAAAACAGTGAATCCTGTGGTAGACAATGTCCTTGATTAACTGTACAAATATTAAAAATCTCTTTCATGAACCAGAACAAATGTATTACACTATAACTAGAAGTTAATAATAGAGGGACATATAGGGAAAAAATATAACTATTGCAAACTACACACTACAGTTAGTAGTATTTTAACGTTCTTTCATCAACAGTAACAAATGTACTATACCAAAACTATGAGTCAACAATGGAGGGGGGTGGTTAAAGATATGGTAGGATTTGAGTTTCCTTTTTTTGTCTTTATTTCTTTTCTGAAGTAATGAAATGTTCTAAAAATTGGAAAAAAAAATTAATTGTGGTGGTGGATGCACAGCTCTATGATGGTACCATGGGCAAATGATTGCACACTTTGGATCTTTGAATAATTGTATGGTATGTGAACAATCACAATTTAAAAAATGTATTATTAAAAAATAATTTTTTAAAAAAGGATCCGAATTAGTACTATTGAGTTATTTCTCAGTAATTTACTCACTTCTTTGATTTTCAAATATTATCAAATTTCAAATAGCTACACAGTGCTATGAAAGAGCACAACTGATCTTTTTTTAAAAAAAGTTTTAAAATCTTTAAACACTAAAATCTGTCTTTCTATTCATACTTCTCTATTAAATGGTCTCCTTTTTTCTGTAGGAATAGATAGCATTGGTTATTTATTCTTTAAAAAAAAACATATATATATATATAGCTGAAAAGGAGACCAAGAATAAAGCTGTGTTGTCTCAGCAGTATTTGGGCAGCCAAAACACAACAGGCAACAGTAATAAGCCGGACAATAAAGAGGTGCTGGTCCTAACTTCACAGACTCTATGAAAGCCTAAAGATGCAACTGATTAGCCATGGAAGTCACAGACGTACCTAATGCTAGCTCACTAACTGAGTGCCCAAATAACAAACTGAAGGAATATAAGACTCAATTACAGTATTAAAAGAGCAAAAAGCACTGGAATTACTGAAGTATACAATGGCATGTATGGCATGCTGTATTTACAGAGACAGAAAGAAAACAGATTTTCACATTATAAATTCTGAGGTCATTCAGTCATATGAGCAAACTTCAGGAAGTGAAAATCCACTAACAGAACAGATATACCTACAGGAAAAAATTTTAGGTTTGTGTGTGCACACAAAAAATAGAACATCAAAAATTCAGGATTATGCCAAGCCATATGGTTTGCTTTTGCTTCTGAGATATATTTTCTCATTTCAATAACATTAATTATCCTGAAAAGCAGCAAATGGAGGAAATTATGAAATGAAAATGAGAAAACTAAAGATGTAAAAATACAGTTGGTAGATAGAGGAAACTTTTTCTTTCCCCACTCACCACCTTTTTAAGACTCCCTAGCACTGGAACTTTTGAGTTTATAAATTGATTAAGAATGAAGAATAACATGTTTGAGATCAGATATTCACAATATCATATTTAAAACTGTTTAATGAGAAAACATTTAATCAAAACCACCTGAAAGTCTAGACTTGAGATTTTGGGATTTATTCCCACACTCTTCCCCAGTCCCAAAGGGCCAGGACTAAATGGACAATTATTCCTGTTGGATGTAGAAACAAGGACCTCAATGCCTGGCTTCTCATGGTTCTCTGATCTAAAGTACCTCATGAAAAGGCCCAATCTCTTCAAGTTATATATTTGTTAAATATATAAGGGTCATTGTATCCAAATTGAAAATATTAAACTGTATTTAGCCTCATTAGCATATTTTCAACTCACTCCCCTACCATTCTCTACTTCTCCTGTTTTCCAATGTACTTATCCCCTTCTAACATGCTATACATTATACTCATTATGTCTGCCTCTCCCTGCTAAAGTATAGGCTCCAAGAGGGCAGGGGTCGTCATATATTTTATGTCAGAGAATATTCCTCAATAAACAGTTATGCTGAATGGATGAATCTGTATAGTCTTTGCAAATCCTGACATCCTATTAATTTGCCACTTTGAAATAACAAAATCCAAATGACTGACATGTAAAGCGTAGGTGCAGAGCTGGACAGCTGTATCCTGGATACTATGGGCAGACACCATTACTAAATGTATACAAGCCACAGCTCAATACTTGGAAGTATCATTCAAGAATAACTGGAACAGTTTCAGATGTGTAACCCAGCATCTCACTAGCATAAGCTAAAAATAAATTAAACAGTTCAGTAGCTCCTGGAGAACTAAAATATGGAAACCTTTAATAAAGACTTGACACCTTTTTAAAAAGTAGAGTTGGGATAATGCATAGGTCCTACCACAAATGAATGAAAGATTGGAGTCAGTGACCTTCAGGTGATGCTAGGACCTGGGTAAATTCTAGGTAAAGATGTGTGACACAAGAGACATCACAATCCTGCTTTTTTTCCCGTTTCTAACTAAGGAAGTGGATAACAATCCCTCTATATTTTGAATATGTCCCTTTCTTTCTGCTCTTATTGCTCACTTTCAGTCTCTTACTCCCAGTGTTTTGTTCTCTCTGTGGTTCTCTCACCCAGGCATATGCCCCACCCTGCAGAGAGTACAGCCTGTCATATGCAGATAGACAAGCCAGGTTTCTCCTGCCCACCAGCATGTGCCAAGCTCAGCAGTGGCCTGGCACACATAAATGAGTCCTGATATGAATAGAGTAGAACATGGACAGCCCCCAGAATTAGCTGTTCCATGTATACAGCATTGGGCACGCATCCAGAAGCTAAATGCATTCAATGCCTCTGGGATAAATCCCCTCAAAACTGGAGAAAATGATTTTCTCTGTCAAGTGTCTGAGCCTGGTGGAATTCAGTGATACGAGGGCTCTAACAGAAGAATAAAATAAAGATACAACTCATTTTTTTAATTGACTTGTCTGATTTCCCAAAGACCTGGGGCCACAGTCACTTGAAATTCAAAACAAAGTGTGCCATCTTGATCTCTGAAGTTTCTTCCATTTCTGAAGGCCTATGGTTCAATCACCATCACCAACTTTTCATCATCTACTGTATTATAAACTACCATGCAGAGCACTATAATGACTAATAAATAAAAATATAAGAGACAAGTGATAGAAAAAATTAGGTTAACAGTAGTCAAAACAGCACGGTACTGGCACAAAGACAGATATATCGATCAATGGAACTGAACTGAGAATCTGGAGATAGACCCCCAGATCTATGGCCGACTGATCTTTGATAAGGCCCCCAAAGCCACCAAACTGGGACATAACAGTCTTTTCAACAAACGGGGCTGGGAAAGCTGGATATCCATATCCAGAACAATGAAACAGGACACCTACCCTCACGCCCTACATAAAAATTAACTCAAAGTGGATCAAAGACCTCAATATAAAAGACAGTACAATAAAACTCCTAGAAGATAATGTAGGGAGACAACTTCAAGACCTTGTATTCGGAGGTCACTACCTAGACTTTACACCCAAAGCACAAGCAACAAAGGAAAAAACAGATAAATGGGAACTCCTCAGGCTTAGAAGTCTCTGTACCAGAAAGGAATTTGTCAAAAGGTGAAGAGGCACCAACTTAATGGGAAAAAATTTTTGGAAACCATGTATCTGACAAAAGACTGATAATCTTGCATATATAAAGAAATCTTACAACTCAATGACAATAGTATAGACAGCCCAATTATAAAACGGGCAAAAGATATGAAGAGACAGTTCTCTGAAGGGGAAATACAAATGGCCAAGAAACACATGAAAAAATGTTCAGCTTCACTAGCTATTAGAGAGATGCAAATTAAGACCACAATGAGATACCATCTCACACCAATTAGAATGGCTGCCATTAAACAAACAGGAAACTACAAATGCTGGAGAGGTTGTGCAGAAATTGGAACTCTTCTTCATTGTTGGTGGGACTGTAAAATGGTTCAGCCACTCTGGAGACAGTCTGGCAGTTCCTTAGAAAACCAGATATAGAGTTACAGTTCGATCCAGCAATTGTTATTCTCGGTATATACCCGGAAGATCTGAAAGCAGTGACGCGAAAAGATATCTGCACGCCAAAGTTCATAGCAGCATTATTCACAATTGCCAAGAGATGGAAACAATCCAAATGTCCTTCAACAGATGAGTGAATAAATAAAATGCAGTATATACACACAATGGAATACTATGCATCAGTAAGAAGGAACGATGTCGTGAAACATATGACAACTTGGATGAACCTTGAAGATGTAATGCTGAGCGAAATAAGCCAGGCATGAAAAGAAATATTTTGTTATCACTAATGTGAACATTGCTGTGGGAGAATGCATGGGGTGTTTGGCTTCCCCACCTCGATGGTTGCTGATGTGCTCACAGATATTGGGGACTGGTGGTTTGATGGACTGAGCCCTCAATCATGAGACTTGCCCTTCGGTAGACTGTTACAGCAAAGGAGAGGCTAGGTCTGCTTATAATTGTGCCTAAGTGTCTCCTCCTGAATGCCTCTTTGTTGCTCAGATGTGGCCCTCTCTCTAACTAAGCCAACTTGACAGAGGAAATCACTGCCCTCCCCCCTACGTGGGATCAGACACCCAGGGGTGTAAATACCCCTGGCAACGTGGAATATGACTCCTAGGGAGGAATCTGGACCCGGCATCATGGGATGGAGAACATCTCGACCAAAAGGGGGATGTGAAATGAAATGAAGTAAGTTTCAGTGGCTGAGAGATTCCAAAAGGAGCCAAGAGGTCACTCTGGTGGGTGCTCTTACGCATAATATAGATAACCCTTTTTAGGTTCTAATGAATTGGAAGAGCTAGCAGTAAATACCTGAAACTATCAAACTACAACCCAGAACCCTGGAATCTTGAAGACGATTGTATAACAATGTAGCTTATGAGGGGTGACAATGTGATTGGGAAAGCCATGTGGATCACACTCCTCTTTGTCCAGTGTATGGATGGATGAGTAGAAAACCGGGGCAAAAAAAAAAGCACCCAGTGATCTTTTTTACTTTAAAAAGAAAGAAAGAAAGAAAGAAAACAATTAGGTTAATGAAGTACTGGGCTGGATCTTGAAGGATTTGGGGTTTAGGATAGAGAACCAAGATTTTTTAGATAAGAGTAATCAGTAATGGAATGTGCAGAGAAGCAAGAGCAGAGATGAACATGACACATTTTTAAGACAGGGAAGACATTAGCCTAGCTAGAAATAGGGTTCATACAAAAGAGCTATGGGAGATAAAGTGGGTAGGTTCCTTTTGAATGGCATTGAATGCCAGGATAAGATATCTCACATTGTAGACAATGAAGAGCCTTTCTAAAAAGTATTTGATCCAGTAGCTTTGATCTTTGATAATGATTGTATAACTAAATAGCTTTCATTGTGTGACCGTGTGATTGTAAAAATCTGGTGACTGACACCCCTTTTATCCAGTGTATGAGTAGATGAGTGATAAAATAAAGACATGCATGAAAATAATAATAATAATAATAATAGTTTGAGAATATGGGGAAAATATACCCCTATGTAAACTATGGACAATAGCTAATAGTACTACGTTAGTAACTTTCATCAATTTTAACAAATGCAACTACTGTTAAAAAAAATAGAATTACAAAAAAAGTGCCATCATTAATTGTAAAAAAATTTCCTCAACAATGCTAGTGTTGGTTGTGGGGAGTTGTATGGGAATCCTGTATTTTATGCGTGATTGCTCTGTAAACCCACAACTTCTCTAATAAAAAAATGTTAAGTATTTAAATAAAAAGGAGACAAAAATAAAGTGTTATTTCATAAAAAATGTATTTCTTGGCCACAGGTAGGCTGAAATGGAGTAGATAAGGATTTCAGAAAAGATCATTTGGAAGAATAATGCAATAGTTCAGTTCTGGGCAATGAGAATCACCACTAGTATACTGCCAATGGCAATGAAGGAAAAGTGACAAATAGGAAAACAGGGAAGGAAGGAAGAACTGTCAGACCTTACGGGACGCCCCTTCCAGGATGTGGAATGCACACTAATCCTAGGTGAGTGTGGAGTGGCACTACAGTCCTATCCCAGGAATCCCACGTCAATTTACCGTATTTGTCATTACAGTACCTGATTCCTTACCCTTTCTTCGGTACACAACTACATTCATGTCGCTGGCTTCGCAAAAGACAGTTTTGCACATCATGCTAAATTGATGCCTTCTTTAAATTCTCCTTCCTCCTTTTCTCTATTACCTCCTTCCAGCCTACTCAGTGTCTAAAATCTGGAGAGATTTCTGCCATGATCACCACATCGAAGTGCCCAGCTTTTCTCTTTCCTTCTACAATCTTTCTTCTCTGTAACTATTTGAGTTAATCTCATTAAAAACAAATTTGTTTTTACCAAGCTACCACCAAGATAAGAGGGAAACGTTACAAAAAAAAAAAAAAAATGCCTTTCTCCTTTTAGTAGCTTAAACATTTCTCAGTTTCCATCAGTTTACCTAAAAGATTAGGTCATTAATCTCCCATCTCTCAAAACAAGCCTGCAAATAGATCAACACTCATTCCAAGACCAATATAGTGCAAGCCTTAGCCTAATTGCTCTAATTGCAAAAGAACATAATGAGATACAGAAGCAGATGGCTACAGATTAAATTTGACAGAGAAGAAACTCTCTTTTCTCCTCTTACTGATGCAACTTTACCTTGAAAAAGAAAAATTAAGATAAAATCATTTTGTTTACAAAGCCAAATGTGTGTGTATATTATTCCACTTTTCTATTTCCTACAATAGTTCCTTTCCTTTAAAAATTGACTCATTTCATGTAGGGTTTATATTACTACATTGACAGATATATTTG
This sequence comes from Choloepus didactylus, assembly GCF_015220235.1. Lineage (NCBI taxonomy): Eukaryota > Metazoa > Chordata > Mammalia > Pilosa > Megalonychidae > Choloepus > Choloepus didactylus. The sequence continues at coordinate 85,004,357 of NC_051307.1, forward strand.
TACCACTGCTGAAAAAAAGAAGATGTGCTAATTGAAAACTGTTTGTTAGGAGTTTATAAAGTGAATCATCTACTTCCACTAACCTGTACTATAATCACTGTTAAATAAAGAATTCAAGGGTGGATAAGAGAGCCTTTATTTTGGGCCTAACAACAAAAAGTCTCTATCCAAGCCATTGGAAAGGCCGAGTTTTTCACAAAAGATGGAGTGTCAAATTTCCAACCACCATGTCAATAGCCATCACTTCAAACTCAATGTCCAAAAATGAAGTCATTATCTTTCCCTTAAAAATTAGTTTGTTTTCCCAACTTCATTTTTCTGGCTAATGGTACAACAGGCTCAAACTTTGAAGCTATCTTTTCCAATTCCTCTTATGCTATTTTCCATACCATTAAATAGTATCATGTATAAAGAAATTCACTATCTTCACTTAATTGCCCAAGGCCCTCCTCACCTACCTCCCAACACCTCAAAAGAGCCATCTACCACTGCTGCTATTATCTGTGGCTCCAAGGATGTCCCCAGAACACTGCAAAAACGAAAAGAACAAAACTCCTGCCACCAGGAAACTAGAAATAGAATTAAACTTTTCATTCCAGTCTGAAAATAGAGGATATTCTGAAAACTGGATAAAGGCAGTCTCTCTTCCCCAAAGTTATAAGCCTCTTCCATAATTTCTAACATAAGTTTTGCCTGGAGTATTAATGTGTATCAAAGTTCCTACTGCCATGGCACTCTACAGAAGACCAAGAAAGATAGGAAAATAATAGGAGGGTCAATACTTTTTTTTTCACAATGTATAAATCCAATTTCAGTACTGGAAATTACTTTTTGTAATCAGATCTTTCAAAAATTAGGATGAGTTCTCTAAGAAAGTCACCCTCCTTTGTAGAAAAAAATAGTTACTAAATTTTATTAGTTGTTTTGATGTAGCACTGCACAGCCCCTAAACATTAAAAGAAAATTTGGGGAACAGTTACTTTCATGCTCTTGTTCTATCAAATGCAAGCATAATGGTAATATGAAGTGAATGTATAAGATATTTGATCACTATCTGGTAATGGTAAGGGTCAAATATTTTTTCACATATCAAATTTCCATTTATATAAAGATGGCCTGGCACGGACCTCTAAGCAAGTCACTTTTAATATTTGACTTGTGATCTTCTTATACTTTGTTCTAGTATTTCTTTGCCCATCTTCATAATGAGTCAATCTGAGAAACGCTTAAAGAATTTAAAAATTGAAACGAGACTTGTTTTCCAGGAATCAAACTCATTTATTATTTTGTGTGGCATGCAGGAGGAAGCAGAGAAAACTATCAGGAGAGTGGCTGGCAATATTTTTTTCACTCACCGGGTTCCACCACAGCATAGATGGACCAGGCCCTAACTACTTCCACTGTGCTTCATCCTCAGCTTCCATGCAATGTCTCTCCTTTCCTCAAAAAACCTAATTAGAGCTCTTATGTTCTCTCTTCCATACCCTTTGATGAAACCTGATCGCAGTAAAAGATCTAATACACTTAATTGCTAGTAAGATTATCAAGTGCCATTCCAGCACACTGTTGGACATTTAACAAGATATAAGAAGCTTCAAAACAAATAAAGTCCCTATTACAGGATATGGGGCAAGGAAAACAAGGTAAAGAATTTTATCACCCAGACATGAATTTACATGAAACCTCTTTCAAAAAGAAAAATGAATGTCCCTGTGTTAACTCTGTTGCTATGTTTCCTTAATAAAATCCTCTCCTCCCTCCTTCTTTATACCTTCACTGAAAAGAACTCCTGCTAAAATTGATCCTTCAATAGTTCCTTACATTCAACATTCATCTAACATAATAATAACAGCTGAATTAACCAGCTAACCAGCATATACTAGATTACATCTCAATAACAAATTAACTCTAATATCTTAGGGGCTTTACACATAGAGTTTATTTCTTGCTCACACAATATCCTTCGTGGATCCAATAGCTCTCTTCTAAATGGTGACTTAGGGATCTAATTCTGTATCATTTTGTGAATCCACCTTAGCATGTGGTCTCCAAAATCCACACAGCACAGAGTTTTGGCTCATAAATGACACATATCACTTCCACTTAGATCCACTGGTTAGGATAAGCACATGGTCCCAACCTACTGCCAAAGAAAGCAGGAAAATGCAGTCTTCCTGAACAGTCAGAAAAGAAGAAAACAGGACTAGGTGGACATGTGGGATTGTCTCTGTCACAATGATGTGGTGGATATAGCACTATCTCTGTCACAATAATGTGCTTATTATGTGCCAAATCAACTACCATGTACCTGGAGTCTTTATATGTATTAATATCTTTAACAATCACAACTATTCCATGATACAGGTATTATATTATTATTATCCCCATTTTACAAATGAGGAAATTGGGGCCCGAACAAGTTACATAACTTACCTAAGATCACACAGCTGGTTAAGTGACCTAGCTGGAATTACAATCCAAGCAATGTATTCCACAATATACTATGCCACACTGCTTCTCAAATAAGCAAACACCGTCCTAGACACTGTTAAGGATATTGGTCTTCAAATATTTGTAGGGTTGTGACATGAAAGAAATATAATTTTATAAGTCTTGAGAGGACAAAATAGAGATGATTTGGAGAAAAAAAATGTAAGCAAAGGAGAGCATTTTTGAGTGCCTATTATGAACTAAGCACCATGCTAGATACTATAGATATATCTCATCTAAGCCAAACAAACCTTCAACAAGGTGGGTAGTATTAGTTCAATTATACAAAAGAGAAAATGAACTCAGAAAGATTAATCCTTGACTAGGATTACACAGAGCCAGGATTTAAACCCTATCTAGCTTCCGAGTCTAAGCAATTTCCCCCTATATCCCACTGCTATTTCAATATAGATATAATAGATAAAAATCTTTATCCACAAATCATGTGGTCAAGAAATGTACCTTTATTCTTTATTTTTTTCTGTAACTAAACAATTTCTGCTACGAGCTCCCATTTAGCTGGAAGACAAAACCCTAATCTTTGCATTTTTGCTCTGAGGTCTTTCTGTTTTCTTTCCTTCTAACAAGGGGAGGAGTGGGGTGGTGGTAGGGAAAAGTCCACTCTCTTCTAGAATTCATTCAATCTTCCTAGGGGTTTCTTTAAAATACAATGCCAATGTCTAGGCTCTCTTAGCTCCCTGACTCTCCTTCTCCTAATCTACAAAATCTGTTTTCCTTAATTTTCTTTTGGTCTTCCAAATTCATTTTATAGCCAGACCCAGGCTTCAAAATTTCTAAAATTCAAAAACCAGCCACTTGCCTCTTTTCTGCATCTTGCTGAACTGTCTGCTCCCTGAAGCAGAGACCAATGGAAAGAGTAAAACCCTCAGAGGGTAGCAACAAATAGAGAAATAGAGAGCACACTGGTTAATATATCACAGCATTACCCTGTTACATAAAGAAGACCTTTTAACAGTTAAAACTGCTAGAAATTCAGTGAGCTGTATGAGACAGTGAACTTCGCAATGCAAGAAGTATTTAAGGAAAGGGTGATTGGTCATGTGGCTAAAGGAATACAGAGGTTTAACAGGTAGATTTGAAATGGGGGCTTATTGGCCCAAGAATATTTGTACCTTAAAGGATACAGAAAATTTAAAAAAAAAAAAAAAAAAAAAAAAAGGAAGGAGAAAGAAAAAAACAGATAAACCTATGATTGCAAGCCTTAAAGCAACTGTGCTTTATAAGAAGCAGACATTATAATTCACCTTTGGAGAGACTAAATTGGGGCAGATCATCAGAATGAGCCCTTTAGTAAAAATAAGCCTCCCAACAATCTATAGGAAAATTGAAGTTAACATTAACATGAAGGGAAGGGATACACTTGCTGTTTGGGACTGTAAATGATTATTATTGATCTGAACTATGGCTCTAGGGTGCCTTACTTTTTTGTTATCATAGGGGAGGGATATGGCTGAGAATGTGGAAATGGTTACTTTATGAGAGCTTTGTGATATCAATATACAAACCGTATGGCTTCCAGAACCCAGGTGTCAAATGTGGAAGAGAAGGGGCAATGAGTCAACTAGCTCTCCAGAGAAAATTAGCACAATTCCCTAAGGGAACTGTGGCACAGGCATCAAGAGACAGCAACCTTGGCCTACACACTGACAGAATTAATAGTAGCACCACCTCAGTGGCAACCGTAGTATTCTTTTGGATAGCTTCAAAGGCAGCAGCCACTGGCCAAGGAACCAACAGAATGGTTGATTTTCTATGTATATACAAACGCAACAGGGAAAGAAGGGACAGGTCACCACAAACCTCAACGCTGACAGGAGGATAATTAAGGAAAGATATATACAGACCATACTGGAATACAGGAAAAGAACAAGAACATCCAAGAATATGATTTTCTAAGATCTCCTAAAAGAAAATAAAGTCTGTCTTCACTGCTGGGAAAAGAAGTGCAGCTGATAAAGTGGAAAAGTGAGGTATGGAAGATTATCCAAAAGATTCAGAGCTGCAAAAACTCTCACTGAAAGCTGCAACTTGGTTACACCTTGATTACAATCCAAAACCAGCAGAGCCTCCAGGAGAGAGAAGACAGACTATGTCAGATCAGAAGATAAAAGGTCACTGTGGAGAAATGAAGAAGATAGCGGACTGGTGAGCTGTATGTTTTAGTTACTCCTCCAGGAAAGTAGGTAGAAAGCCAGGAACTGCGTGGACTGGACACCACAGAGAAATCTGACTTTGGGCATACTTCATACAACACTCATGAAAACGTGGAACTGCTGAGATTAGCGAAATCTGTAAGTTTTTGTGGCCAGGGGACCCGCACCCCTCCCTGCCAGGCTCAGTCCCGTGGGAGGAGGGGCTGTCAGCTCCGGGAAGGAGAAGGGAGAACTGCAGTGGCAGCCCTTATCGGAAACTCATTCTACTGATCCAAACTCCAACCATAGATAGACTGAGACCAGACACCAGAGAATCTGAGAGCAGCCAGCCCAGCAGAGAGGAGACAGGCATAGAAAAAAACAACACGAAAAACTCCAAAATAAAAGCGGAGGATTTTTGGAGTTCTGGTGAACACAGAAAGGGGAAGGGCAGAGCTCAGGCCCTGAGGCGCATATGCAAATCCCGAAGAAAAGCTGATCTCTCTGCCCTGTGGACCTTTCCTTAATGGCCCTAATTGCTTTGTCTCTTAGCATTTCAATAGCCCATTAGATCTCTGAGGAGGGCCCTTTTTTTTAATCCTTTTTTCTTTTTCTAAAACAATTACTCTAAGAAGCCCAATACAGAAAGCTTCAAAGACTTGCAATTTGGGCAGGTCAAGACAAGAGCAGAACTAAGAGAGCTCTGAGACAAAAGGCAATAATCCAGTGGCTGAGAAAATTCACTAAACACCACAACTTCCCAAGAAAAGGGGGGTGTCCGCTCACAGCCATCATCCTGGTGGACAGGAAACACTCCTGCCCATCGCCAGCCCCATAGCCCAGAGCTGCCCCAGACAACCCAGTGTGACGGAAGCACTTCAAATAACAGGCACACACCACAAAACTGGGCGTGTACATTAGCCTTCCCTGCAACCTCAGCTGATTGTCCCAGAGTTGGGAAGGTAGAGCAGTGTGAATTAACAAAGCCCCATTCAGCCATCATTTCAGCAGACTGGGAGCCTCCCTACACAGCCCAGCAGCCCAGAACTGCCCTGGGGGGACGGCACTCACCTGTGACATAGCACAGTCATCCCTCAACAGAGGACCCGGGGTGCACAGCCTGGAAGAGGGGCCCACTTGCAAGTCTCAGGAGCCATACGCCAATACCAAGGACTTGTGGGTCAGTGGCAGAGACAAACTGTGGCAGGACCGAATTGAAGCATTAGACTATTGCAGCAGCTTTAAAACTCTAGGATCACCAGGGAGATTTGATTGTTAGAGACACCCCCCCTCCCTGACTGCCCAGAAACACGCCCCATATACAGGGCAGGCAACACCAACTACACACGCAAGTTTGGTACACCAATTGGACCCCACAAGACTCACTCCCCCACTCACCAAAAAGGCTAAGCAGGGGAGAACTGGCTTGTGGAGAACAGGTGGTTCGTGGACGCCACCTGCTGGTTAGTTAGAGGAAGTGTACTCCACGAAACTGTAGATCTGATAAATTACAGATAAGGACTTCAATTGGTCTACAAATCCTAAAAGAACCCTATCAAGTTCAGCAAATGCCAAGAGGCCAAAAACAACAGAAAATTATAAAGCATATGAAAAAAACAGACAATATGGATAACCCAAGCCCAAGCACCCAAATCAAAAGATCAGAAGAGACACAGCACCTAGAGCAGCTACTCAAAGAACTAAAGATGAACAATGAGACCATAGTACGGGATACAAAGGATATCAAGAAGACTCTAGAAGAGCATAAAGAAGACATTGCAAGACTAAATAAAAAAATGGATGATCTTATGGAAATTAAAGAAACTGTTGACCAAATTAAAAAGATTCTGGACACTCATAGTACAAGACTAGAGGAAGTTGAACAACGAATCAGTGCCCTGGAAGATGACAGAATGGAAAATGAAAGCATAAAAGAAAGAATGGGGAAAAAAATTGAAAAAATCGAACTGGACCTCAGGGATATGATAGATAATATGAAACATCCCAATATAAGACTCATTGGTGTTCCAGAAGGGGAAGAAAAGGGTAAAGGTCTAGGAAGAGTATTCAAAGAAATTGTTGGGGAAAACTTCCCAAATCTTCTAAATAACATAAATACACAAATCATAAATGCTCAGCAAACTCCAAATAGAATAAATCCAAATAAACCCACTCCGAGACATATTCTGATCACACTGTCAAACACAGAAGAGAAGGAGCAAGTTCTGAAAGCAGCAAGAGAAAAGCAATTCACCACATACAAAGGAAACAGCATAAGACTAAGTAGTGACTACTCAGCAGCCACCATGGAGGCAAGAAGGCAGTGGCACGATATATTTAAAATTCTGAGTGAGAAAAATTTCCAGCCAAGAATACTTTATCCAGCAAAGCTCTCCTTCAAATTTGAGGGAGAGCTTAAATTTTTCACAAACAAATGCTGAGAGAATTTGCTAACAAGAGACCTGCCCTACTGGAGATACTAAAGGGAGCCGTACACACAGAGAAACAAAGAAAGGACAGAGAGACTTGGAGAAAGGTTCAGTACTAAAGAGATTTGGTATGGGTACAATAAAGGATATTAATAGAGAGAGGGGAAAAATATGACAAACATAAACCAAAGGATAAGATGGCTGATTCAAGAAATGCCTTCACGGTTATAACGTTGAATGTAAATGGATTAAACTCCCCAATTAAAAGATATAGATTTGCAGAATGGATCAAAAAAAATGAACCATCAATATGTTGCATACAAGAGACTCATCTTAGACACAGGGACACAAAGAAACTGAAAGTGAAAGGATGGAAAAAAATATTTCATGCAAGCTACAGCCAAAAGAAAGCAGGTGTAGCAATATTAATCTCAGATAAAATAGACTTTAAATGCAGGGATGTTTTGAGAGACAAAGAAGGCCACTACATACTAATAAAAGGGGCAATTCAACAAGAAGAAATAACAATCGTAAATGTCTATGCACCCAATCAAGGTGCCACAAAATACATGAGAGAAACACTGGCAAAACTAAAGGAAGCAATTGATGTTTCCACAATAATTGTGGGAGACTTCAACACATCACTCTCTCCTATAGAAAGATCAACCAGACAGAAGACCAATAAGGAAATTGAAAACCTAAACAATCTGATAAATGAATTAGATTTAACACACATATACAGGACATTACATCCCAAATCACCAGGATACACATACTTTTCTAGTGCTCATGGAACTTTCTCCAGAATAGATCATATGCTGGGACATAAAACAAGCCTCAATAAATTTAAAAAGATTGAAATTATTCAAAGCACATTCTCTGACCACAATGGAATACAATTAGAAGTCAATAACCATCAGAGACTTAGAAAATTCACAAATACCTGGAGGTTAAACAACACACTCCTAAACAATCAGTGGGTTAATGAAGAAATAGCAAGAGAAATTGCTAAATATATAGAGACGAATGAAAATAAGAACACAACATACCAAAACCTATGGGATGCAGCAAAAGCAGTGCTAAGGGGGGAAATTTATAGCACTAAATGCATATATTAAAAAGGAAGAAAGAGCCAAATCAAAGAACTAATGGATCAACTGAAGAAGCTAGAAAATGAACAGCAAACCAATCCTAAACCAAGTACAAGAAAAGAAATAACAAGGATTAAAGAAGAAATAAATGACACAGAGAACAAAAAAACAATAGAGAGGATAAATATCACCAAAAGTTGGTTCTTTGAGAAGATCAACAAGATTGACAAGCCCCTAGCTACACTGACAAAATCAAAAAGAGAGAAGACCCATATAAACAAAATAATGAATGAAAAGGTGACATAACTGCAGATCCTGAAGAAATTAAAAACATTATAAGAGGATATTATGAACAACTGTATGGCAACAAACTGGATAATGTAGAAGAAATGGACAATTTCCTGGAAACATATGAACAACCTAGACTGACCAGAGAAGAAATAGAAGACCTCAACCAACCCATCACAAGCAAAGAGATCCAATCAGTCATCAAAAAGCTTCCCACAAATAAATGCCCACGGCCAGATGGCTTCACAGGGGAATTCTACCAAACTTTCCAGAAAGAACTGACACCAATCTTACTCAAACTCTTTCAAAACACTGAAGAAAATGGAACACTACCTAACTCATTTTATGAAGCTAACATCAATCTAATACCAAAACCAGGCAAAGATGCTACAAAAAAGGAAAACTACCGGCCAATCTCCCTAATGAATATAGATGCAAAAATCCTCAACAAAATACTTGCAAATCGAATCCAAAGACACATTAAAAAAATCATACACCATGACCAAGTGGGATTCATTCCAGGCATGCAAGGATGGTTCAACATAAGAAAATCAATCAATGTATTACAACACATTAACAAGTCAAAAGGGAAAAATCAATTGATCATCTCAATAGATGCTGAAAAAGCATTTGACAAAATCCAACACCCTTTTTTGATAAAAACACTTCAAAAGGTAGGAATTGAAGGAAACTTCCTCAACATGATAAAGAGCATATATGAAAAACCCACAGCCAGCATAGTACTCAATGGTGAGAGACTGAAAGCCTTCCCTCTAAGATCAGGAACAAGACAAGGATGCCCGCTGTCACCACTGTTATTCAACATTGTGCTGGAAGTGCTAGCCAGGGCAATCCGGCAAGACAAAGAAATAAAAGGCATCCAAATTGGAAAAGAAGAAGTAAAACTGTCATTGTTTGCAGATGATATGATCTTATATCTAGAAAACCCTGAGAAACCGACGATACAGCTACTAGAGCTGATAAACCAATATAGCAAAGTAGCAGGATACAAGATTAATGCACATAAATCAGTAATGTTTCTATATGCTAGAAATGAACAAACTGAAGAGACACTCAAAAAAAAGATACCATTCTCAATAGCAACTAAAAAAATCAAGTACCTAGGAATAAACTTAACCAAAGATGTAAAAGACCTATACAAAGAAAACTACATAACTCTACTAAAAGAAATAGAAGGGGACCTTAAAAGATGGAAAAATATTCCATGTTCATGGGTAGGAAGGCTAAATGTCATTAAGATGTCAATTCTACCCAAACTCATCTACAGATTCAATGCAATCCCAATCAAAATTCCAACAACCTACTTTGCAGACTTGGAAAAGCTAGTTATCAAATTTATTTGGAAAGGGAAGATGCCTCGAATTGCTAAAGACACTCTAAAAAAGAAAAACGAAGTGGGAGGACTTACACTCCCTGACTTTGAAGCTTATTATAAAGCCACAGTTGCCAAAACAGCATGGTACTGGCACAAAGATAGACACATAGATCAATGGAATCGAATTGAGAATTCGGAGATAGACCATCAGATCTATGGCCGACTGATCTTTGATAAGGCCCCCAAAGTCACTGAACTGAGTCATAATGCTCTTTTCAACAAATGGGGCTGGGAGAGTTGGATATCCATATCCAAAAGAATGAAAGAGGACCCCTACCTCACCCCCTACACAAAAATTAACTCAAAATGGACCAAAGATCTCAATATAAAAGAAAGTACCATAGAACTCCTAGAAGATAATGTAGAAAAACATCTTCAAGACCTTGTATTAGGTGGCCACTTCCTAGACTTTACACCCAAAGCACAAGCAACAAAAGAAAAAATAGATAAATGGGAACTCCTCAAGCTTAGAAGTTTCTGCACCTCAAAGGAATTTCTCAAAAAGGTAAAGAGGCAGCCAACTCAATGGGAAAAAATTTTTTGGAAACCATGTATCTGACAGAAGACTGATATCTTGCATATATAAAGAAATCCTACAACTCAATGACAATAGTACAGACAGCCCAATTATAAACTTGGCAAAAGATATGAAAAGACAGTTCTCTGAAGAGGAAATACAAATGGCCAAGAAACACATGAAAAAATGTTCAGCTTCACTAGCTATTAGAGAGATGCAAATTAAGACCACAATGAGATACCATCTAACCCTGATTAGAATGGCTGCCATTAAACAAACAGGAAACTACAAATGCTGGAGGGGATGTGGAGAAATTTGAACTCTTATTCATTGTTGGTGGGACTGTATAATGGTTCAGCCACTCTGGAAGTCAGTCTGGCAGTTCCTTAGAAAACTAGATACAGAGTTACCATTCGATCCAGCGATTGCACTTCTCGGTATATACCCGGAAGATCGGAAAGCTGTGACACGAACAGATATCTGCATGCCAATGCTCACAGCAGCATTATTCACAATTGCCAAGAGATGGAAACAACCCAAATGTCCTTCAACAGATGAGTGGATAAATAAAATGTGGTATATACACACGATGGAATACTATGCGGCAGTAAGAAGGAACGATCTCGTGAAACATATGACAACATGGATGAACCTTGAAGACATAATGCTGAGCGAAATAAGCCAGGCACAAAAAGAGAAATATTATATGCTACCACTAATGTGAACTTTGAAAAATGTAAAACAAATGGTTTATAATGTAGAATGTAGGGGAACTAGCAATAGAGAGCAATTAAGGAAGGGGGAACAATAATCCAAGAAGAACAGATAAGCTATTTAACGTTCTGGGGATGCCCAGGAAATGACTATGGTCTGTTAATTTCTGATGGATATAGTAGGAACAAGTTCACAGGAAATGTTGCTATATTAGGTAACTTTCTTGGGGTAAAGTAGGAACATGCTGGAAGTTAAGCAGTTATCTTAGGTTAGTTGTCTTTTTCTTACTCCCTTGTTATGGTCTCTTTGAAATGTTCTTTTATTGTATGTTTGTTTTCTTTTTAGCTTTTTTTTCATACAGTTGATTTAAAAAAGAAGGGAAAGTTAAAAAAAAAAAAAAAAGAAAAACAAGGAAAAAAAGATGTAGTGCCCTCTTGAGGAGCCTGTGGAGAATGCAGGGGTATTGGCCTACCCCACCTCGATGGTTGCTAACATGACCACAGACATAGGGGACTGGTGGTTTGATGGGTTGAGCCCTCTACCATAGGTTTTACCCTTGGGAAGACGGTTGCTGCAAAGGAGAGGCTAGGCCTCCCTATGGTTGTGCCTAAGAGCCTCCTCCCGAATGCCTCTTTGTTGCTCAGATGTGGCCCTCTCTCTCTGGCTAAGCCAACTTGAAAGGTGAAATCACTGCCCTCCCCCCTACATGGGATCAGACACCCAGGGGAGTGAATCTCTCTGGCAACGTGGAATATGACTGCCGGGGAGGAATGTAGACCTGGCATCGTGGGACGGAGAACATCTTCTTGACCAAAAGGGGGATGTGAAAGGAAATGAAATAAGCTTCAGTGGCAGAGAGATTCCAAAAGGAGCCGAGAGGTCACTCTGGTGGGCACTCTTATGCACACTTTAGACAACCCTTTTTAGGTTCTAAAGAATTGGGGTAGCTGGTGGTGGATACCTGAAACTATCAAACTACAACCCAGAACCCATGAATCTCGAAGACAGTTGTATAAAAATGTAGCTTATGAGGGGTGACAATGGGATTGGGAAAGCCATAAGGACCACATTCCACTTTGTCTAGTTTATGGATGGATGAGTAGAAAAATAGGGGAAGGAAACAAACAGACAAAGGTACCCAGTGTTCTTTTTTACTTCAATTGCTCTTTTTCACTCTAATTATTATTCTTGTTATTTTTGTGTGTGTGCTAATGAAGGTGTCAGGGATTGATTTAGGTGATGAATGTACAACTATGTAATGGTACTGTGAACAATCGAAAGTACGATTTGTTTTGTATGACTGCATGGTATGTGAATATATCTCAATAAAATGAAGATAAAAAAATTTAAAAAAATAAAAAAAAATAAAAAAAGGTCACTGTGCTCGAGATATTTACATTTATCCTTTTTACAGCCTAGGGAAAATTTCTTGCTTGTTCTAAAGTTTTCTCTAAACTTCTGAGAGCTAATGATAAAATAATAATAATTTTAAATAATACTTTGAAGCACTCCCAGAAGTATCAGGAGATATGCTGAGCCACATTAAAATGCAGATTGGAGTTATGTAAAGTGTCACATTAAAATTTAAGACCCTACAAAATTCAATCTTATTTTATTTCAAAGCTGTATTTCAAACCAAAAGGCACTATGGGAGCTGAAACAGAACAGGAAGATAACAATATTCTATCTCCATTAAGGGCAGAATTGAGGCAGGAAGGGAAGGGAAATCTGTAGGACATTTCTGATGACAACTTCACTTGTGATATATTATAAATTTCTGTCTTTTAGTCATAACACAAGGACTAAGTGGCTGTTTTAATTGTTGTCTGTAATGTCTTATTGTCAAATTAGATTAAGGTTAAGGAGAAAAGCTGCATTTCTGGCTCTGACCTCTCTTAAGCCCCAGACGGATATATCAAATTATTTTCGCTCCCTCCCCTTAGACCACATCTCACAAGCAGAACAAATTCAGTATGTCCAAACTGGATTCATAATCTCTCCCACAAAATCGGCTCTTCTTCATTTATTCACCATCACCATTAGATGCACCAAAAACAAGAAGCTAAGAGACTCACCTCTAACACATTTTTTTATCCTTTTAAAGGAGGCTATCAGAGATTTTACCTCCTAAATCACTCAGTTGGTTGACCTCCTTTTCTTAATCCTTTCTGCCATTTACTTTTTCAGATCTAGCCCTCATCTCTCCTCTGAACCACTGCACCAGCTTCTTATTGTAACTCCCTCCTACTCATCTTGTCTCCTTCCAATACATTCTGCACACAAACATCAGAGTGATTCTTCAGAAATGCAAATTTGATCATGTCACACCCCTATATAAAGCCTGGGAATAAATGGTCCCCATTCCTTATAGGATCTAAACCTCCTATCCATCTTCACAAGATCCAGTGCCCTCCCCCTACATTTACACAACAAACCAGTCATGCCTTTCCAGCACCTATCACATTCTATTTAAATGTCTGCTTACTTAGCTGTATTACTCATTTGAGTGTAAATTGCTCAAGGAGGTTGTCTTATCCTCCATTCACAGTGCCTGGTGCCCATTTAATGTTAATTGAACTAAACTGAATTTTATTCATTAAGTGCCTCAATTTCTACTTACTGCTATTTGTAACATTTTCTCTTAGTTTTCAATACAAATTAGGGATTTATAGTAAGTTCTATTTTGTATGTTCAATTTAACAGGAAAATGGAAAGGAGCCTCTACCAAAGACTTCCCTGGGTCAGCAGTGCACCATGCCAAGTACACACTTTCACATGCTAATTAATGTTTCAAGTAGTCATGTAAGTTAAGTAGTGACAGCACTCTGTTTTTCACAAATAAGGAAGCTAAAGCTCATGAAGGATAATAAATTTTCCCAAAGGAGAGTCAATAGAGGTTTTATATGGACTCAACAGTGCTCCTCACAAGAGAAAAAAAAAACAACACAGAAATTAAATGGAATGAAAAGCAAAACAAAGAATCACATGGAAAAATTTTCTAAGTCTTCCTCCAGCCTTAAAGTTGTCTCTTTTCTCCACATGTCTCAGCAGAGCAGGTGAATCTGGGTAATAAGGTTATTCTAAGATCATGGCTGTTACTTAGAACACAGAGTTAAGGAAAGTTAAGGTTAGAGGCTCAATAATCTTAAGCATTAACTAATTTTATTCTGCTGGATATCCATGTAACAGTGAAATTAAGTTTAGCTTTCATACAGAATAGGTGTGCCTTGCAGGGTGGGGCAGTTAAGAAATTGGCAGAAGGTTAAAAAGACAAACTGTAGTCCACAGTCAGTCCCCCTGCTTATCCGCCCACTATCTACTATCCTTGCAAGATGGAGACTCAGGATAGAGTTTCCCAAAATAGCCTCACAACTTGTTACCAAACTAGCCCAGACTGGCTCTAAAGAGGCCTGGGCATAACCATTATAGTCAGGGGTGGAGATTTGTTCCAAGGGTTCCTAATGTTGCAAATTTGAGCTGGAAACTATTTCAAATGTTTCCAGTTCGGGGGAGCTGCATGTTTCAAATTTGCTGGGCTAGTTAGGCTTGTCGAAAAGAATGTAACCTCTGGAGTATCCAGCCAATGGAGAAACAGGGGAGGGACTTGCGGTTAGGTGTAGGGAATAAATACTGCTGGGTCTATTGTTCTGCATGCCAACTCCCACATTTTGGTTGGGCACCCGTTCTTGCAAGATCGTGAATAAATTCTTTTCTTCTCCACATTCGGGTGAGCGTTTATTCCTTTTAGGAATACTGCTTGTTTCTCACATCCATCCACTAAACTTTTAACCCTTTCCAACCATATCCCAAACACATAGCCTAGGAAAAAGTATGTAGAAGCTCAGTTTAAATCCATCACCACTATTACAAATATAGCTCACAGTACCAACCTTCTGAATGGTGCTGTAATAATAACATTTTTTGTATATGAGAAAGATTACAAAGAGACACACAGGATAAGCTCTGCAGAGTGCAAAACATAATACCCAACAAAAAAAGGTAGGCAGGCAAAGTGTAAGAGTTATTTCATGTGTGCATCCCAGAGGAAGAGGATTTCCCTCCGCCTCCCCAGGAAATGGGTGACGACTGGCTGCCTCTCACATCATACCCACACACACCCTTGGTTTGGGGACATTCTGGGGCAACTGTGAGTTTTGAGAACTAAAAGCTGATATCAGAGCCATGGCTTCAAACTCAGGAGCAAGGACTAGCATAAGGATAGTCTGGAAGTCCTATCTGGTAGTGTGGTGTCATAAAAACATGTTTGGCCTACTCAGTGGAGGTAACCAGCCCCAATAAAGTTTGCTTCATCTGTTGAACAATGTTTGGAGTTCATCACTCAGAGAACTGAAACAGTTACAATTCAAGGACACCAGGCAGAACACTCAACAAGGGCAGCCTTGAAAAAGGCAAGGAAGAAAAAACGTAGTAGCAACTCACTGGGCATGTGACTTGAGACTTGGCAGGCTGCCTTCACAGGACTGGACAATGTGTGGACAGAAATTCATGTCTTATTCCCTGCTGTCAGAGGCCAAGAAGACACAGAGTAATACCAACTCAGATGTTTCATCAAGCTAATAATCAATAAGACTGTCCTAAAGGAGAACAATGAATGAATGACCACAACTCTCATCTGTTTTACACATGCCATGTGACTGACCAGCATTACTCTAACTGGGCTTTATGACTTTTACAACCTTAAACAGTTCAGTAATATATTAAATGAGTGTCAAATTTGCAGCCAATGCAAGGTTTCTCACCTGGTAGGCAGATTGCTAAGCAAAGCTCTGAAGCAAAAACAAAGGGCAGAGTTCAGCTTAACAATTCAACCAACATGAATAGGGCATGAATTGAGATGCTGGGCCATGAACAGTTAACACCAAGATGAATAAAACACAGTCCCCATCTTTCAGGAAGCTACATTATATGGGGGAGGAAAAAAAAGGCAAAGAGAATGTTAACATAATATGATTATTGCTGGAATAGTATGTACATGATACTACATATAGATCACCAACCCGAGTTAAAAGACCAAAAGCAAAGTAAGTATATATCAAATCCCCTGAGGACCAAGGGAAGGAGTTTAAAAACCCCAGAAATAATCTGGTTGGAATTTTCAATTGAGAACACAAGTTATAAAAGGGAATGTGACTTGCCCATTAGTAGCAGAGCCTGGGCTGGAACTCAGGTTTCCTGAACTGATTTCCCTGGCTTTCTACCACAGCAGAACACTGTTCCAAAACCATAGAAAATGGAACAAGTACCAGGCTTCTGAAGCTAGGCAAATATGACTTTCAAAAACACATATTCGAGAGACACATAGACTAATGAACTGTGAAAGAGGACTGAGTGGGAGGATGTGGTGACTAGATGTCTTCAAGGGTGGAAAACCTGGAGGACAGAGTGATATCTGCATGTCATAAAACCAGAAAAATTAAAGGCATTTCATTTGGAACTGGCAGCAAATACTCTTTTCAAAGTAACTATTTGCTGAAAGATTGCTTTCAATGGTGCTACTAGTTCTATACTCCTCATCTACAGCAAAGAACAATTTTATCTCTTGTGCTAAGAATGTGGAGAAGTCTTCTTCCTGCACTCAGTATTTCTTAAAGACCACTGAATATTACAGCATAATTGCCTCTACCTCAGACTGAAGTAGCATGTCCTTTCCTCAGCAGAAATTTACTATGACATGAAGTTCAAATACCCACATAAACTAAAATAAAGCTCTACCTAAGTTGCAAACTGAAATGCAAGCACCTTATGATTATAAAATAATGAGACCAATGCTACACTTAATTCATCCAACATTTACTGGTCAACTCTGTGTTACACTAAACCCTGAACTTTTGCAGGGAGGGAGCAAGGGATGAAGAGCCATACAAAGGAAAATGCAAGAAAAATATGACATGTTCCCTCTTCAGCCTGAGAGTAAACATTTAGAAGCTTTTATAGCAATTAGATGATCATTTTAGGCCTGTTTTTTAAATGCAGTTTTCATTTTGTATTTCTTACACTTCGTTTTTCCAGTATTTCATTCCTATTACATTATACAAACTTATCAGTCCACGAATAGTTTGAGAAGCAAATGCAATCAAGTGCTATAATAAAAGTAATATATACTATACTATAAGAGCAAAGGCGAAGAACAGAAATGGCCTTCAAGATTTAAGAGAGACTCCAGAAAGGAGATAACCTTTGAACTGCGAAGGGTAGGTAGGGGTTTTCCAGAGACAGTGAGGAGTGAAAGGTATTCCAGGCAGAGAAAGAGCATTTGCAAAGGCCTATGGGGTCATAAAAGTGATTGGTATGTTTAGAGAATAAACTTTGAAGTACAATAATAAAAGTAGTAAAAGTGAGTGCAGAAAGTTACAAAGAGATTCAAACAGACTTGTACAACTTTACACTTTAGGCTTTATCCAAAAGACTTTGGGCTTTATCAAAATGCAACAGGGAACCACTGATGATTTTTAATAGACAGGAGAAGGATGTGTTTATGTTTAAAGTTATTCTGGTAGCCATATGGTAGATCATTGGAATGGGAGGGAAAACAGGGAGAGGGACTTACACCATTTATGAACATACTGAGATAATCTAGGTTAGAAATGAAGAGACTCTGGATTATATTAAAGAAAATAGGCAAGAGAGATGGCTTAAAGAAATATTTTGAAAGTAGGAATGTATAATGTTTCTTACTTACCTATACGGGTCAGAATTTGTAACCAAATAGCTATTCACTTAACTCAGTAAGTGGCCTGTTCATACAGTGGGGCAGGGATTAGGATGATATAAATTAGTTACTGAGAGATAGGAGAGAGCGAGATCGGGGATGAAATGTGAAATTCTATAACCAAAAAGTGAAAGTTTAGTAAATACAAGTATGATAAGTGTGTTGCTGAGAGATAGGAGAGGTAAGGTGTGAATGTGAAATTCTAGAATGATCTTGATAATCTTAAATAGATTATAATCTTTCATAATCTTAAATAGATTCATCTTTTGTATTCAAGATTATCGTGTAAATGCGGATAGATGAAAGAGACAGAGAGAGAGAGAGAGAGTAAGGAGTTAATAGCCAACACATTCATTTTGCACATCCTTTGTACAGAACAGTATTTTAGACACTATGGGAAATACAGAGGGGTATAAAAATAATCCATCCCACTGCTTCTAGCCCCAGGGCAACTCTGAGGTTTCTTAAGACCCCCTAGAAGTTAGTTCTGGACCACAGCAAGACTAAGGTACTTACTTCAATAAATATCAATTCAAAATTCATTTAACCTAGAATTCTATGGGTCCAGGGACTCTCTAAAGAAGAAGGAGTGGATAGAGCCACAGCGAGAATTCCAGCAAGGATTCTTAGGCTGGAAGAAATGAGTATTTCCTGAAATGTACCTAGAGAAAATATGAGTCCCTCAAACGAAAACTATTGAATCAACCAGATCCTCTGGAATCACCTAGTCTCCAGGGTAAGTGTAGCCCTCCCAAATCCAATTTAAACTCCACAGAGATCCAGAGGTCTCTTCGTAGAATTGAAGTTAAAGGCTTAGCAAGTTCCAGAAATCTAGTACCTCTTGATAGAAAGGACCAGCGGTGGGGAATGTAGGGCAAGCATACACCATTTTTCATGTGTAACAGGATGTTAGATATAGCCAGAAACAAACTGTTGTTCTATCGCAGATATTCTGCACCCCTATTAACCACAACAGATACACAGAACAACGCTCTTCTTGTGGCAATGCCCAGTACCCATCTTGTGTGATCTGATTGTGTTCTATCACACTCTCATAAAAAGTACCTGCTATCAAGGCACATGATTTTACCAAAATATGTAGCAGGCTTAGTTTTATTAACAGTTTCTTTATTATAGCCTTAAGATCCCCTCTACAGCTGTATCTACACAAGTGAAATTCAGCAATTAACCTGAGAGTCAACTTAAGTATACAACAAGTATAGAAAATCTTCAAGTTTAATTTACCTAAAAATTAATAAGATTTTAACCTAAGATTATCAATTGCCACTTCACTTTATTTCATAAAAACACAATATAAATAGTCGCATATAAAAGAAGCAAGTATAAAATTATCTCCTAAGAGCAGTAATGACCATTTTTTATTCAAAAATGAACAAATTCTCTATCAGTACCTATCATCTGCATGACACTATTAGAAATCAAAGAAAAACAAAAAGATCCAATTATCCACAAGGTCTAGAAAAGACAGAGAACATAATCACTTAATGCCAATAGTGTATGGAGGTAAGCAGAGGAGAAGATCTCCATTCAAAGTCTCCAAAATCCACTGCAAGTTCCGTACAATGCATCAGCATGGAAAGGGATGAATAAGCTTCACTGACAATAGTGACTACATCATGGCTGGCTGAACATTCAGTCCACAAACAGAAGGCCTCTTGTATTTGCTCTAATCAACCATAGGAAAGTTTTAGCAAAAAGACTGTTATATTCAAATGGAAATCAGTACTTTCCAGCAAGAATGGACAATTAGCAATTCCTTAAACTGGCACTAAGAGGAAGAGCAGGGAAATGTACCAAAAACGATCACAACCTATATTCCAAAATGTGAAATAAACAAGAAATACTAGTTAACATTTTGAAAAATTCATGTACAGACATAAGTTATGAGCCTCCCAGGTATCTGCCTACACTGGTAGATTTCACTCAAATACTCCCCTTTTGTAAATCTCTATTACATACAAATCTAAATTGCAGTCCAAGATTCACATACAAATTTAAATTGTAGTCAGAGACTACAGCAGATGGTTATTTTAGATGGTATTCTCAAACATCCAGCAAAAAAGTGCAAAACCTGTGTACAGATCATTTCAATCTACATTTTAAAAAAATCCTTTATTCACCAGATTAACAGATTCTAGCAAATACTTCTCCAAGACTGGAAGGACAAAAAGTGCCCTGCATACCACCCTCATCTCCCCCTTCAAGTACGCACACAATTATGGTCTATCTGACTAGAACGGATCTGGCTTTTGGAGTCTGATTCTAGAACTATAATAAATCCAAAGACTCTCAAGTAATCTACAATGATCCCACGGCCACCTCTGGATTGAAAAACAAAAAGTTCAAGGTTAAAAACAGGCTAGAAAAAGTGCACCAGGGTTAAGCAATGATTTCTTAGATATGACACCAAAAGCTCAAGTGATAAAAGAAAAAACTGATAAACTGAACTTAATCAAAATTGAAAATTTTTGTGGTTCAAATGTTTCACCACCAAGCAAGTAAAAAGACAACCAACAAAATGGAAGAAAATATTTATAAATCATATCTGATAAAGGACTTGAATCCAGACTATACAAAGAGATCTTATAACTTAATAATAAACGAAAAATAACCCATTAAAATAGGGCAAAGGATATGAATAAGAAATTTCTCCAAAGACATATGAATAGCCAATAACCACATGAAAAGATGCTCAGCATCATTAGTCATTAGGAAAATGCAAAACCACAATAAGATACCACTATAATCCCACTAGAATGGCTACAACAAAAAAGAATGACAATAACAATAATGATTGTTGAAGAAGACATGGAGAAACTGGAACTGTTATACACTACTGATGGGAATGTTAAATGGTAAAGCCACTTTAGAAAACAATTTGGCAGTTAAATACAGAGTTACCATGGGACCCAACAATTCCATTTCTAGGCATATACCCAAGAGAAACGAACACATATGTCCACTCAAAAATTTGTACACAAACGTTCATGGCAGAATTATTCATGATATCTAAAAAGTGCAAACAACCCAAATATCCATCAACTTATGAATGGATAAATACAATGTGATATATCCAAACACCAATATTATTCACCAATAAAAAGGAATGAAATTCTGATACAGGTTACAATATGATGAAACTTGAAAACAATATGCTAAGTGAAAGAAGACAGTCACAAAAGGCCACCTACTTTATAACTCCATTTATATACAATGTCCAGAATAAGCAACTCTACAGAAGCAGAAAGCAGATTAGTGGCTGCCTACAGCTGGGAGGGAGTGAAGGAATGGGGAATGGCATCTAATGGATACAAGTTTTCTTTTTGGAGTGATGCAAATACTCTAAAATTATATGATGATTGTTACTGATTTATAAATCTGTAAACACACTGAAAACCATCAAACTGTACATTTTAAATGAATGACTTTTATGGTATGCAAATTATATCTCAATACAACTATTTAAAAAACACATGCACCAAACTGCAAGCCTTTATCCATTTCTTAAAGTAGTCCCTCAAGCTACCTGGTATAAAGTGGGGCCAGGCATGTATAAAGTAAAGCAACCATACTCATATCAACCTGTATCTACTATATCCCAAGTGGTGGTCGAGAATTTGACTGACCCTAGGGGGCTCCAAAGAACCCAAAATATATATTCCAAGCACGGAATTTATAAGAATTACCAAAACCGAGCTACATTTATTATCAGTTTTTATTCCATTTTCTTCAACAGACATTGATTGAGGCCTACCATAGGCCAAGGACTATGTTAAGGATACAAAGACAAAGGATACTCTGAGCCCAAAGCCCAAGGAATTCATAGCCTGTGAAGTCTAAGACAGATATGCATACACATGGTTCCAGTTCAGTGCTCTGTGTGAAAACTACAGGAGTATGTATGGGAAAGTGAAATAGTACAGAAAAGGGAGTAATTAATCTTATTTGGAGATGATCCAAAAAGGTTTATCAGGAATGATGACAGGAAGATGGGAATGGTGAGGAGAAGGGGACAGAAAAAGGAAGGCAGATCACAGTTAAGGTGATGAAAATGTGTACATAACAGCAAAGAGACTTAGGGGACTGAAAGAAATTTGGGAACAAAAAGGTGGGGCAAGAAAGTTAGACAATGTGTTTGCGAAATTAAGGTAGATCTTGAAGGGTCTTGCAAAAATGTTACAAATTATAAATCTTATCCTAAAGGCAACAGTGAGTCAGTAAAAAGTTTTAAGCAGGTGAATGGAACAGTCATATTTATTTTAGAAATATCACCCTGTTTTAGTTTGCCAGGGCTGCTATGACAAATACCACACACTGGTTGGTTTAACAACTGCAATTTATTGTCTCACAGTGTTGAGGACTAGAAATCCAAAATCAAGGTGTCAGCAAGGGCATGCTCTCTCCCTAGGGTGAGTAGCATACTGATGATGGCAGTCCCCCATCACATAGCATTCTTTCTCTTCTCTCTGGCTTCTTTTGACTCCTTCTTTGGCTTCCTCTAACTGTAACTAAATTTCTTCTCTTTGTAAGGCCTCAATCATTTGGATTAAGACTCACCCTGATTCAACTGGGCCACAACTTAAACTAATAACAACATCCTCAAAAGGTTCTGTTTACAAATGGATTCAGACCCATAGGAACATGGTTTAAGATCTAAGTATGTCATTTGTGGGCAACATGATTCAATCCTGCACTCTGGACCCCCAAAAGATACATTCTTCCTGCATAAAATATATTCACCCATCCTAATATCCTAAAGGCCTTAAGCAGTTTCAGTAAAAACTCTAAATCCAAAGTCTCATCAAAATCAGTTACGGATGTGTTCTATCCTGGGGCAAAATTCTGCTCTGTCTGTGGACCTGTGTAACCTAGAAAATGAGTTATCTTTATCCAAAAGATAATGTTGGGACATGTATTAGATATACATTCCTATTCCAGAATGGAGAAATTGGAAGGAAAACAGGGATCACAGGTCCCAAACAAGCCCAAAATCCAGTAGGGAAAACTCCATTAGATTCCCAGGTCTGAGAGTCATCTGTGGATTGATGCTTTGTCCTCCAGAACTACTGGAGTGGCAGTCTCACCCTTTCCAAAAGCTCAGGTATCAAACATGCTCTCTCCAAAAGCTAGGACACAGGCCCCACCCTCTCCTAGCAGCAGGGTGGAAGGCCTGCTGTATCCAAAAGATGGAGGGGTAACCACTCTTTCTTGGCCCAGGGAGATATCTCCCGCCCAGACCTCTGTTCCCATGGTTCTGCCCTTGAAGTCATATCTTTTTTCAATTCACCCTGTCTCTGTCCATTTCAGTCCAAGCTGGTAGTGTCTCTGCTCACACAAAAACTCAAAAATCTGGTCAGCTTTTCATGCAATTCAAAGGGGTCCAAACCATAAGACAAAAGGATCTTCCACAGCTCCTCCCTGGATAATTGCATTTCCAATCCTGACTTCCTCTGATATGGTGGACTGGATACATGTTCAGCAATGTCCTCTTTAGCAAAGGTTTGTTCAGCTGCTCCATTGTGAAAAGCCCTTTCTCTGGGATTTCACCTTCTGGGAGCTCAGATAGGGCCTTAATAGAGCCATCTATGGCCCTAGTCTCAGAGCATGCTATTTGGTTAGGCTGAGAATTTTCTAGATCATTGATTGCTGATTCTTTTGTGCTTAACAGTTCAGTCGTCAGTTTACCCCTTTCCTTTCCCATTTTACTATAAGAAGCAAGGAGAAATCAGGCTGTACCTGCCACACTTTGCATGTAATTCTCCTCAGGTAAATATCCAAGTTCACTGCTTAGAAGTTCCACTTTGAATCCAACACTAGGGCATAATTCAGCCAAGTTCTCTGCTACTTTATATAAAGATTGCCTTTGCTACTTTATACAAAGATTGCCTTTCCTCTAGTTTCCAATAACATATTCATCTTTTCTTTCTATGGTCTCACCAGAAGTGCCTTTAACATCCATATTTCACCAGCATTCTGTTCATAATATATATATTCTTTAGGATGAAGATGGAGTAAGCACTAGGGCAAGAATTCTCAACTTTTAATTTACTCATGTAATCATTTTTAATGTGCTTTTGAACGAAATCTTACACAGAAACCCAAGATGTAAAATAGAAAGCACAAAGCTCTTCTGGTTGAGAGATGAGCAGTGGAGGGCCTGGGGCTCTGTCTGAAGAATGCCCCTTTAGTCCCCACCACTGAAGAACCCCTAGTGCTCTGCAAAAGATGGTGTGGAAAACTTTGCACAGAAGAGAGGCAATAATGAAAGACTGGAGATTAATTAGAAGGCTCATGCAATTATCTGGTGTGTGGGGGGTGGGGGGGGGTTGGATGATCAGAGCGTAAAATAAGCATAAATGATAGAGAGGTGAAAAAAGAGTCTAGAAAAGTCTAAAAAGGTAAAACTGGCAAAACTTCATGACTGATAAAACACAGAGAATGAGGAAAAAGCAAGAATCAAGGATGACTTCCAAGCTTCTGGCTTGGGTGATAGGAATGACTTCCTTATTAAAAGGAAATGTACAAGGGACACTTGACTTTCCTGTTAGTTTTGAAATACTAACAATTCCAAAAATTTAACTCTTGTCCCACCCCACCCCTCAAACCCATTCCCCAATTCCAATTTCATCACCTCAGTACATGGCAACAGACAGATGCTGGTCAAGTTCAAAATCTGAGAATCATCTTTGACACCAGTCACTCCCTTACCCCCCACATTCAATCCATCACTAAGTCCACTAAGTCTAATTTCAAAATTTATTTCATCTATCCACTTCTCTCTATCGCCATTGGCAGCACTCTAGTTGATACCACCATACTCTTACACATTGATTTTTGCAGTAGCCTCTTGCTACTCACTTTGCTACTATTCTTCAATCAGTCCAATCCATTCTACACTCAAAAATAACCTTCTAAAACCATAAATCCCTTCAGTGGATATCAGCGCATTTAAAGTCTAAAGACAGGGAACATGTTTGGTTTTATTCATCTTGAGATGCTCAGTCTACCACACTATAGGCACTCAATAAATATTTTTGAAAGAACGAAAGAGACGGATCAGGTGTGGGGTAAGATTATGAGTGCTGTTTCAGGCCTGTTAGATTTGAGGTGTCTATGGGACATTCAAGCAGAGATACCCTATTAGCAACCGGCTACATCAGCTTGGATTCAACTGGCAGTTGGCTTCACTATTTCAGGACTAACATAAGTAGAATTATCTATGGTAAACAGGACTGAGACTATTTTAGATAATCATGAACTAACTTAATAAAGTCTGAAGCAAGCTCAGCTTCTTAGAAATGATTAAAGTGTCCCTTTAATCTGGAATTCTGTAGCTCTAGGTCAGATCTAGGTTAGCATTTCAAGGACAACAGAGACCACTGATTTAGTAGATTTGTGGTGGGATCTCTACAAGCAGCAATTTAGCAGCAGAGCCTGTGATTTGGCCACTTCCTCCAAACTGCTTTCACAACACCTCTGCCCCTCTGCTCCCTGATGTCCTCGCCAAGTTCCAAATGGCTTTTCTGTTAGTTAATCATAAACCCTGTCTGACTGGAAGTCTGTGTTCTGACAATTAAACCAGGTGATTTCTCAGTCTGAGTACCCACTAAATTAACAGATTAGAAAGCAGATGCAAAAGTTACCTGCCTTCCTTTCTTCTACTGACCCTGCAGCACTGTCTTGGGCTGTGGCTGCTACAAGAATTTACAAACAGTAATAATAATAATAAAGTTACCATTTGTTGTGGGCTTACTGTGGTACTTTGGCATCATTTAATATAAAGTATTGTATATGACAAATGCTAAGAAGCTCCAAGGTACTTCTCATAAGTAACAAGTACTTTTCCAAAGACGGATTAGGAGACACTGACTATAATCTCCAATATCCTTTCCTCTTTATCTTTCCCCAATATAAGTATTTGTTAAATACTATATACAAATGTTCGAGTTCAATAAGATGGTAAAGGCATCTATTTCAAGTCAATAGATAAAATAATTATTTAAATACTGTAACCTTTTAAATATTGTTAAAGAACACCCAATGTTAAAACAACATTTTGAGAACTCCTTTGCCCGCACATCCAGGGAACATGCAAGACTGTAAACGTAAGGTAAGTCAGCTTACAAGCTATACAGATGATTTGTTATTCAAGGGATCACAGGCAGCAGCAGACAGTCTTTTGACGGTCCTAAAATTTTAAACTGATTTATGTTTGAAAACATAAGAATTGTTGAAATACAAGTTAATAAAGAACGTAAGCATTAAATCGTGCAACTTCAACTCAAGATGATTTGTACCTGTGCTGTATATTACAATATTGGATCAAATTTCTTACATCTAACAACAAAATGTCTCCAAAACTTCAAAATCCAATGAGAAAAAAGGAAAAGTACACCAAATGCAACATCAAAGCTGACTTTTCATTTAATGGGAATAAGAGTATGTGCCCCCACAATGTGATATTTGCAGAAAAGTACTAGCAAATAGCAGTTTGAAATGTTTTCTCTTTCGTTGTCATAAAAAATTTTCAAAATTATAAAGCACAAAATAAAGACTTTTCAACAACTCAATGACTAAGTAAACTTTTAATATATTTTTTATGCCTCAATACACCCTAAAATTTCAATCTACATGTTATTCCACATTCATTTCCAAAACCAAGCATGTCATTTTTAAATTTGACAACTGGTGCTTTATTTTATGTGATTCATTTAAAATATATTAAGCAATCTTTACACTTGCAAAATAATTTGTGTACAAAGGTATTCATTTCAGTATGTTTGTAAAAATAAAAGATTGGAAACCATCTAGTCCATCAAGAGGGAACAAGTTATGGTATGTCAATACAATGAAATGTTATGCAGTCATAAAAAAGAAAAAAGAAACAGGTATAGTATACTACAACATGTGTAGGAAATACAGGTGGATTGGGGAATAAATAAATGTATATGCTTGTCATGTGTTTAAAATAACTCTAGAATATATTTACAACACAAAAACAACAACATTGGTTGCCTGTGGGAAAAATATTAGGTGAATGGGACCAAGGATAGGGGGAATACTTTTTATTCATACATACCCTTTTATACTTATTTGAAACTGTTTGTGAATATACTACCTATTTCAAGAAAGAAATTTTAAAAATAAATGACATTATAAAAAAGTAAACCAGGTATAAGAGTATGTTTAAATAACTGAATAGTTTCAATGTATTGTGTGTATGTCATATATAATCATATAGATAAATTAAATTGGTAAAAGTATCACAATTATGTCTAAAATCCTAAAATTACTCAATATATGCCCCCCTGAGTCTCATGGAACATAGCAATCAGATTCAATTTCATCCCAAACATTTTTTGTCTCCCATCAATGGTAGCCACAATGGGTTTGTTTCCTCAGGAGTATAAGGAAAAGGCAGTACCAACACAGATTTTGCAATATATCCCCAAAAGAAGTAACTCAGCAAAAGAGGTTTTTAAAATATTCAATTTTTGTAATCATACTGTACACCACTTGTTAAATGAAAAAGTCAAAACATCTCCTCAGTCATAATGCTATACTAAAGAATGTATTTAAAATAAATTTTATAGCACAGTACTTTATAATAGGATTTCCATTTAAATTAATTTTACTTTAGTCAAATTATCTTTGAAAGCCCCAAAATGACAGAATGCTTTTCAAAACTTAATTCATAGGAGGTTCTTAAGGATTATGGTCTCATGCCTAAAAAAAAGGTGAGAATGCCAGCAATGAACAATCCAAAATGGAAATTAAGAGAACAATTCCAGTTTTAATAGCATCTAAAAGAATAAAATATCAAGGAATAAATTAACCAAGGATGTAAAGGACTTGTACACTGATGGCAAAACACTGCTGGAAGAAATTAATTATAAATGAATAACAAGACATCCCATGTTCATGGATTGGAAGACTTAGTATCATTAAAATGTCAATATTACCCAAAGTATATGCAGATTCTATGCAATCCCTATCAAAATTCCAGCAGCCTACTTTGCAGAAACAGAAAAGCTGATCCTCACATTTATATGGAATTGCAAGAACATCTGAATAGCCAGAACAATCTTGAAAAAGAAAAACAAAGTTAAGTTTCAACTTCTCAATTGAAGAATGTATTACAAAGCTACAGAAATCAAAACAGTGTGGCACTTACATAAGGACAGACATATACACCAATGGAACAGTACTGAGAGTCCAGAAATAAACCCACATATTTTTAGCCAATTGATTTTTAATGCAATTTTATTGAGATATATTCACATACCGTACAATCATCCAAAGTGTACAATCAATTGTTCACAATATCATCACATAGTTGTGCATTCATCATCACAATTTTCTGAACATTTTCATTACTCAAAAAAATAAGAATAAAAATAAAAGTAAAGAAGAACACCCAAAACATCTTATACTCTGTCTTCCCCCCTATTATTCATTTACTTTTTGTCCCCCTTTTTTCTACTCATTTGTTCATACACCAGATAAAGGGAGTGTGAGCCACAAAGCTTTCACAATCAAACAGTCACACTGTATAAGCTATACAGTTATACGATCATCTTCAAGAATCAAGGATACTGGATTGCAGTTCAACAGTTTCAAGTATTTCCTTCTAGTTATTCTAACACACTAAAAACTAAAAAAAGATATCTATATAATGCATGAGAATAACCTCCAGAATGACCTCTCTACTCCATTTGAAATCTCTGAATCACTGAAACTTTATTTTGTTTCATTTCTCTTCCTCCTTTTGGTCAAGAAATCTTTCTCAATCTCATTATGCAGGGTCCAGGCTGATCCCCAGGAGTCATGTCCCACAATGCCAGGAAGATTTACACCCCTGGGAGTCATATTCCACATAGTGCAGAGGGCAGTGAGTTTACCAGCTGAGTGTAGTCAATTGATTTTTGACAAAGGTGCCAAGTACATTCAATGAGGAAACAATAGTCTCTTAAATGGTGCTGGGAAAACCAGATGTCCAAATGCCAAAAAAAAAAAGAAGAAGAAGTAGTAGTACAAGCAGCTGGACCCATCCTTTATATCATATACAAAAATTGACTCAAAAGGGATCAAAGACCCAAATATAAGAGCCAAAACGTGCAAGAAAATGTAGTGAAATATCTTCAGAATTTTGTGTTAGGCAACGAATTTTTAAACTTTACACTGAAAGTATGAGCAACAAAAGAAAAAACAGATACACTGGACTTCATCAAGATTAGAAACTGTTGTACATCAAAGGACATTATTAAGAAAGTGAAAAAACAACCAACAGAATGGGAGAAAACAGTTGCAAATCATATAAAAATCTTCCAAATAAGAAAACTCCAGGACTAGATGGTTTCATTGATGAATTCTATCAATTATTCAAGGTAGAAATAACACCAACTTCACACAAACTCAGGAAACAGAGGAAGGACCACTTCCCAACTCATTTCATGAGGACAGAATTACACTAATGCCAAATGTGACAAAGACTTTACCCAAAAACAAGCAAAATAGAACTACAGACCACCATTACCCATCATTAGCATAAATCCTTAACAAAACTCCTTAACAAAATACTAGCAAATTGAATCCAACAATATTTTTAAAAGGATGATTATGATTAAATAGAGTTTCTTCCAGGAATTCAAGGTCAATTAACATCCAAAACATCGATGGAACTTACTGCAAATACAGAATAAAGTAGATAAGTGAAAAGTCATTTCAATAGACGCAGAAAATTGAATTTTGATAAAATTCAATAGCCACTCATGATAATATCATTCTGCAAAACTAAGAATAGAAAAGAACTTCTTCAACCTAATAAAAGTCATCTATAGAAAGCTATAGTTCATACAATACTTAATAGAAAGACTGAAAGAACAAGACAAGAATGCCCACTTTAACCACTTCTACTCCACACTTCTAGAAGATCTAAACATTGCAATAAAACGAGAAAAAGAAAGGCAAAAACACTGGGAAATAAAACTGTCTCTATTTACAGCTGACATTATTTACACAGAAAATTCTAAGTAATCTACAAAGCAATTATTAAACTAATAAATTTAGGTCTCAACAAAAGAATAATATAGTATTTTCCTACAACAGCATCAAATAAATGAATGTACAAATAAATAAGCAAAGAAATGAATAAAGATATGTGTCCATGTATTGGATAATTCAATATTGTTAATACATAAATTGACTCCAGCAGGATTTTTTAATGCAATTTTATTGCGATGTAGCACACACCATATAATCCATCCAAAGTATACAATCAATGGCTCACAGTATTATCATATAGTTGTGTATTCATCACCACAATCAATTTTAGAATATTTTCATTACTCCCCAAAAAAATAAAAATTAAAAATAACACCCAAAACATCCACATCCCATACCCCATATCCCCCCTATTTTAAATATATATATAGTCTTTTTCTTGTTTTATTACTCATTTGCCCAAACACTGGATCCAGGGAGTGTCAGTACATGGTTTTCAAAACCACAGTCACACGATAAAAGCTATATAGCTATATAATCATTGTCAAGAATCAAGCCTACTGCATTACAATGCAACAGTTTCAGATATTTCCTTCTAGCTATTATAATATGTTAGAAACTAAAAAGGAATATCTACATAATGCATAAGAATAACTTCCAGAATGACCTCTCAACTCTATTTGAAATCTCTTAGAAACTTTATTTTGTTACATTTCTTTTTCCCCTTTGGTCAAGAAGACTTATCAATCCCATGATGCCAGTGCCAGGCTCATTCCTGGGAATCACGTCCCACATTGCCAGGAAGACTTACACCCCTGGGAGACATGTCCCACGTAAATGGGGAGGGTAGTGAGTTAATTTGCAGAGCTGGCTGAGAGATACAGGCCACAAGTTAGTACCAAAAGAGGTTTTCTGGGGTGACTCTTAGGCATAGTTGTAAGTAGGCTTATCTTCACCATTGGAGAGATACGTTTCATAAGGGCAAGCCTCTAGATCAAGGGCTTGGCTTATTAAACTGGGAGCCCTCTATTGCTTAAGAGAATAGCAGGAATTCCCCAGATGGGGAAGTTTAATAGTTCCACATTTTTTCCTGGTCCCTCAAGGGGATTTTGCAAATTCTTTTTTATTTTCTGCCCAAGATATTCTAGGTTGTATTGGGGTATTACATTAGCCTGTACAGAATAACAAGAACTCATTCCCTAATTTATGTTCCATATAATTACGTTGTTTAAATAAACTGACCAGGCAGGTTGAATTAGATAGTGTGCTTCAGAAAACATAAATTTTGTACCAAATAAATCTCTTTTCCTTTGGTCTCACACAAATATTGGAGTTTTAAAATATACTCAACACCATCCTTCATCCTGTGTTCTAATTTACCTTAGTCCTAACCAAGTCATTTCATTCATATCTCTAATTGTAGTCTGATCTTTTTTTCACCCTCTTTAACAGTTGCTATATGGAGTAATGCTGACTTACAAAGCGCAGAACTCTAACTCTGAGTCTCATGTGTCACATAAATACCCAAATTTCCAGGGAACTACCAGGTTATACACAAAGAGCACAGCATCTCAGAATTTAGAAACAACAGTTATAACTCAGGAATAGACGTGACTGGTGTAAGACTTTACAACTTAGGAGCCTTTAAAGTAAGCCTTTATTGAACACTCTTTAATCATTGATTGCCCAATCTCTGCCCACCATGCTACCACCACATAACCAATGCTCTCAAATTCAATACTCAGTGTTTGCTCATTATAGTTAGTTTATATTAGGCCTTACAATATTTGTCCCTTCATTTTTGGCTTATTTCATTCAACATAATGTCCTCAAAATTCATTCACCTACTTGCATGTCTCACTCCAGCAGGACTTCGTGTAGAAATGGATAAACTGATTCTACAGTTTCTACAGAAATGCAAATTACCTGTAGTCTAAACTAAAAAAAAACAGAAAATAATACATTATCTGATTTTAAGAACTACTATAAAGCCATCACAATCAAGACAGTATTATACTGAAGGAAGGATAAGCATGGTATAGATTAGGAAGTTCAGATACAGACTCATAAATTTTTGTTTACATAGTTTTCAAAAAAGGTGCAGATAATTCAACGAGGAAAAGAAAATCTTATAAACAAAAGGTGGTAAAGCTGGATATTTCCTTGAAAAGAGGGAACATTCATCCTTACCTGAGACTAGATGCAAAATTTAACTTAAAATGGATCACAGACCTAAAAGTATAAGCTAAAACTATAAATCTCCTAGATGAAAATGTAGGAGAAAATATCTTCAACTTTGGGGTAGGCATAATTTCTTAGGATACAAAAAGAAAAAACCATAAAATAATAAATTATAGTGGATACCTTTCAAAATTAAAAGCATTTGCTTTTCAAGACACCATTAAGAAAGTAAAAAGACAATACAATGAATGGCAGAAAATATACACAATACATGAGATGACAACCAGAATATAGAAATAATTCTTACCACTCAATAATAAAAAGCCAACTCATTTTTTTAATGGACTAAACATTAAAATAAACCAAAGAAATTACATAAATGGCCAATAAGCTCATGAAAAGATGCTCAACATTACAATCATGAGAGAAAGACAAACTAAAACCACAATGAGATAACACTACACACCCATTAGAATGGATAAAATTTTAAAAGATTGACCATACCAAGTCTTGGCAATGATGTGGAGTAACTGAAACTCAAATATACTGTTGGTGAGGATAGAAAACAATACAGCTACTTTGGAAAACAATTTCGCGGTTTCTTACAAAGTAAATCATCGTCAAGCATTCCAATCATAAGTATTTACTCAAAAAATTGGAAAATACATGTCTATACAAAGACTAATAATGGAAACAACCCAAATGTTCCTCAATAGGTGTGGTATGTTGAATTATGTACCTCCAAAATACACGTTTTTCATCTTAATCTGCATGCCTGTAGGTGTGAACCCATTGTAAATAGGACTTTAGAAAACATTATTTTTAGTTAACATGTGGCAAACTGAGCCAGGGTGGCTCTTAACCTGGATTACTGGAGGCCTTATAACAGAAAATGGAAGCCACAGAAACAAGAAAGGCGAGGTCACTACCATGTGACAGGAGGCAGAAATATAAGCCAAAGAACACCAAGGATTTCTGCTGCCAGCACAAGAATGCTGCAGTCTTCAGGGGGAGAGCAAGCCTTGCCGATTATCTTGATTCTGGACCACTTCTAGTCTCAAAACCATAAGCCAATAAATTCCTGTTGATTAAGCCAAAACCACTTATGGTATTTGTGATAGCAGCCCAGGCAAACTAAGAAAATAGGAAAATGGTCAAATAACTTGTAGTATGCCCATCTGAAAGAGTTCTACTCAGCAATGAAAAGCAACTACTAGTACATGCAGCAACATGGATAAACCTCAAAATTATGCCGAGTGAAAGCAGCCAGACACCAGAGTACATAGCATATGAGTTCTATAAAATACAAACTAATATACAGTAGCAAAGACCAGAACAGTGGTTGCCTGTGCTTGGAGGCAAAGGGAGGGCC
The DNA here is from genome assembly GCF_015220235.1 of Choloepus didactylus. Taxonomy (NCBI): domain Eukaryota; kingdom Metazoa; phylum Chordata; class Mammalia; order Pilosa; family Megalonychidae; genus Choloepus; species Choloepus didactylus. Next base: position 85,037,742 of record NC_051307.1, read on the forward strand.
CAACTGTAAAAGGGCATGGGAAATCTTTAGGGGAAATAGAAATTTTCTGTTTCTTGATTGCAGTGGTAGAATCTTAGGTATACACAACTGTCATCAAACTGTACACTATAAATGGATGTGTTTTTTGGTATATGAACTGCATCTCATTAAAGTTTATTTTTATTACCAGTGCCACCTGGAGGTTCCTTTTCCTGTGGTATGATTAGCGGACTTGCGAACCAGACAGACCTGGGTTCAAATCCTAATTACAGCATTTATTAATAATCAAGAGCAGTTTTACCTCACCTCACTGAGCCACAATGTCTATTTCCAAAATTCGGATAATCATCTACCTTGTGGTGGAGTTGAAAAGAAAAAAAATTATATTGGGGAGAGCTAACAGCATTTTTCAAATAGTAGCACTCATCATCAATGTAACAATAATACAGAAACGCATTTTAAATGCAATTATATTGAGATATATTCACATACCATACAATCCATCCAAAGTATACAATCAATGGTTCACAGTATCATCACATAGTTGTGCATTCATCACCACAATCAATTATAGAACATTTTCATTAGTCAAAAAAAAAAAGGAAGAAAGAAAAAAGAAAACCCAAAATATCTCTTACCCTTTATCCTCCCCTATTATTTTTTAACAGTTTTATTCATATACCATACAATCCATCCTAAGTGTACAATCAATGGCTCTTGGTATAATCATATAGCTATGCATTCACCACTACAATTAACACGAGACCATCCTCACAGAAACACATTTTTGTCAAACTTTTAAATTCCAATACCCAGGTTCTCAGGAAATATGAGCTGGCAGTGGAGAAGGATGTTTTATGCATATGTTAGAATGGCGGTAAGGACAGAGTTCTGAAAATATATAGCCCAGAAATGCCTGGGCATACTTCTGCTGGCTAATAACATACCATTTATTGTGTCTGTATGCCAGAAACATGTATTATCTCACTTAAACCTCTCACTAACCCTACAAGGTAGATACTTTTATAGTCACCATTTTACAGAAAAGAAAACTGAGGGTTAGAGAGTTTTCTTACAGCTACTAAGAGGCGGAGTCAGAACTCACAGAGCATTTTCTGGCTACAGAAATGCAAGCATTTAGGTAAGGCTTCTACAAACATAATAGCTTTTCTTTATGTAGAATACAAACCCAGTAGAAGTTCAAATGACTAGGTTATTAGTCTATGATAGACAATGATAATCACAATGCACACAATGCTGACTGACCCTGATATATTAGAAGATTCTCAAGAGCCTTCTGAATCAATAAAAACAGTTCAATACAATTAAAAAAATAAAAAGAAATGCAATCAAGGCAAAGGCAGAGCATCATCTTACCACCTTCCACAAAATTGTGGTGTCAGCAAAAGCTGGACATCATTCAAACTAAAGAATCATATTTTATTCCCATATCAAAATTACCCTACATAAATGGAACATTCATTTTGAAAAAATTTCCCGGGAGTGGGGGGAACCTTAATTAAGAAGGACTGCTACCTTATTAGCTTAAAGTACTTCTACTGGGAGAGGAGAGTAAGAGGAGAGAGAAGGAGTAATGGTGCAGACTCCCTTCCACCCAGAAGGGTGGGAGAGGGTCTATTCCCAGGAGTGCAAAATAGAAAAGTGACACACAGGCAACTCAGGACCTCGGAAAGGAGCCCTGAAGCCAAGAGACTGCCAGAGATTCTTGGGGACCTCTCAGAAATATGGGGAAACTAGCAAATTATCAATGGTTAGTCTCTCATGGAAAGTTCTTTGCAAATGCAAAAGTCTGCCATTCTCAGAATTATTATGACATTTTCCAAACCTTTCATGAGAAATAAGCCCTATACTATGATTTTACATGCTTTATTCAATGTATTCATAATTTATAACCCCCCCAAGAAAAAGATGGATACTGTTAACTGAAATTAAATTTCCTCTTTTACTGTGCAGTCTAGACTTCTGAGGTCTGACCAAGTCACCAATACTAGAATTAAAAAATAGACACTAAAGGCTAGATTCCATTCTCAAAACAACAACAATAACCTTTCAATTATTTGCATTTCTCCATCTATTAAATTAAACTCTCACCAAATTCAAGATTTTCTCCCTTCTTACATTTCTCCCCTTCTAAGAAGGAAATGTTTTCTTTATAAGCCTTTTTTTTAACTTTTTAAAAGATACATTGAAAATATGTCTCTTTTCCTGGACTTGAACTTAATCTATCAACATTTACGAAGAATCTCATACATCTTGAACTGCCACAACAGCCACTTAACTGGTCTCCCTGTCTCCTTCCAGGACCACTTCCAATCCATCCTCCACATTGCTGCTAGAGCCAACTTGCTAAAAAAGCAAACTTGAGCAAGTTATTCCTGTTTAAAACCTTTGAAGGCTTCCCGCTGCTCACCCAATAAAGTCCAAATACCTGGTGATTGCCTATCCTTCTGGTCCTATCTCTGGGCCCTGCTCCCCTTGTACCCTACCCTCCAGTCATGCAGAACTATTTGTAGCCTCTAACTCTGCACACTCTGAAGTGTTAGCTCTCTCAAGCCCTGTTCCTTCCCCACTACTCCTTGTTTCTGGAACCCCTACTCACACTCTAAAATGAAGCTTCTTCTGCCCCTCATCTTGCAGTCTTGATCATTCCACTTTCTTTGATGATGGACTTATAGATTGTTTTCTGCTTTCCCTCTTGAAATTTTGGAGTAAAAGTAGTTCTCTCAAGAAGTTCATTTATATAAAGTGTGATTACCCCACACAACTCATACTCCAATGCAAGACAATGGACATATACAAACTACTTCATTTGTTTGAAGCTGCTTTTTAGGTCCTTGGATCATTGTTTGGTCTCCTCAATTTGACCACAAAGATACAGAAGAGAAATAATGTATTCTAACAGAAGAGGGGTGCTACAAAACCCTTAGTCCCTGAACAATCTGCCCAATGCATTTTGCTAACTGAAAACAAAACAGACAATACTGACTTATTTTTAATAATGTTTATTGAACACCTACACTGTGCTAGATGCTAGGGACATAGAGTATACAAAATAATTTATGGATATAGATAATTTACAAAATAAACAAAGAACCTTATAACTGAAAGTTACGTTAGAGATCATCTAGTCCATGTCACCCATTTTACAGTCAAGGTAATGTCTTGTCCAAATTTACCTAGCTAGTTCATAGCAAAGGTGAGATTCAAGAATATTCTAATCCAATGTTCCTCTTTCTTATCCTATACCACCATTCTGAAGGAATTTTGGGTAATAAGATTAAACACTATTTTGGTTTAAGACACTGTATAAATCTCAACATTTGAAAATAATACCAATTTATATGTGACAAGAGGCTTGACACTATATTTTCAGAGCAAAAAGCAGTGACATAAAACAAATCTAAAGGGGATGAAATAACAGAGAACTAGCAACGGAAGCCAAGACTCATCTAAGTCAGCAGATGACATCTATTTGCACTCGTTAGCACTGCCTGGCATGTGCTACACCACCCCCTTGGGTAATTTACATTTTTTTAAAGCATGTATTTCTAAATTTAGGAAGTTAGGATAATCAGGGTGGAAAAGCCCATCTGTTTGATGTTCACTCCAGCTGCTGTGAATTCTGAAATGAAATTTGAGTATTTTCTTGTCTGTTTCATCTTACCCAGTCTGGAATATGAGGACATAACAGAAGCAAAATGTTAGTTAAGGGCAGAGTGTCCAATATGTACTTTATTGGGGGTACACAGCATCTCTGCTGTGCTTAAATAATCCTATCACAATTAAACAAGCACATGAGCTACTTATGCACATCTATGGACATTCATGGTGCATGCATATTTTTCCTGTGTAATATTTCGTTGAAGTGGGGGTGACAGAGACTGAAAGAGCATACAAAGAGATGAAATTTTACCTTAAAGAGCTTAAAAGTAGTTTTTTTTTTTTTTTAAATCATCATTTTATTGAGATATATTCACATACCACGCAGTCATACAAAACAAATTGTACTTTCGATTGTTTACAGTACCATTACATAGTTGTACATTCATCACCTAAATCAATCCCTGACACCTTCATTAGCACACACACAAAAATAACAAGAATAATAATTAGAGTGAAAAAGAGCAATTGAAGTAAAAAAGAACACTGGGTACCTTTGTCTGTTTGTTTCCTTCCCCTACTTTTCTACACATCCATCCATAAACTAGACAAAGTGGTGTTTGGTCGTTATGGCTTTCCCAATCCCATTGTCACCCCTCATAAGCTACATTTTTATACAACTGTCTTCGAGATTCATGGGTTCTGGGTTGTAGTTTGATAGTTTCAGGTATCCACCACCAGCTACCCCAATTCTTTAGAACCTAAAAAGGGTTGTCTAAAGTGTGCATAAGAGTGCCCACCAGAGTGACCTCTCGGCTCCTTTTGGAATCTCTCTGCCACTGAAGCTTATTTCATTTCCTTTCACATCCCCCTTTTGGTCAAGAAGATGTTCTCCGTCCCACGGTGCCAGGTCTACATTCCTCCCTGGGAGTCATATTCCACGTTGCCAGGGAGATTCACTTCCCTGGGTGTCTGATCCCACGTAGGGGGGAGGGCAGTGATTTCACCTTTCAAGTTGGCTTAGCCAGAGAGAGAGGGCCCCATCTGAGCTACAAAGAGGCATTCAGGAGGAGACTCTTAGGCACAAATACAGGGAGGCCTAGCCTCTCCTTTGCAGCAACCGTCTTCCCAAGGGTAAAACTTATGGTAGAGGGCTCAACCCATCAAACCACCAGTCCCCTATGTCTGTGGTCATGTTAGCAACCATGGAGGTGGGGTAGGCGAATACCCCTGCATTCTCCACAGGCTCCTCAAGGGGGCACTACATCTTTTTTTTTTTTTTTCCCTTGTTTGTCTTTTTTTTCTTTTTTCTTTTTTTTTTTTTTTAACTTTCCCTTCTTTTTTCAAATCACCTGTATGAAAAAAAAAGTTAAAAAGAAAACAAACATACAATAAAAGAGCATTTCAAAGAGACCATAGCAAGGGAGTAAGAAAAAGACAACTAACCTAAAATAACTGCTTAACTTCCAACATGTTCCTACTTTACCCCAAGAAAGTTACATAATATAGCAACATTTCAGTGAACTTGTTCCTACTACAACCATCAGAAATTAACAGACCATAGTCATTTCTGGGCATCCCCAGAACGTTAAATAGCTTATCTGTTCTTCTTGGATTATTGTTCCCCCTTCCTTAATTGCTCTCTACTGCTAGTTCCCCTACATTCTACATTATAAACCATTTGTTTTACATTTTTCAAAGTTCACATTAGTGGTAGCATATAATATTTCTCTTTTGTGCCTGGCTTATTTCGCTCAGCATTATGTCTTCAAGGTTCATCCATGTTGTCATATGTTTCACCAGATCGTTCCTTCTTACTGCCGCGTAGTATTCCATCGTGTGTATATACCACATTTTATTTATCCACTCATCTGTTGAAGGACATTTGGGTTGTTTCCATCTCTTGGCAATTGTGAATAATGCTGCTATGAACATTGGCGTGCAGATATCTGTTCGTGTCACTGCTTTCCGATCTTCCGGGTATATACCGAGGAGTGCAATCGCTGGATCGAATGGTAGCTCTATATCTAGTTTTCTAAGGAACTGCCAGACTGACATCCAGAGTGGCTGAACCATTATACAGTCCCACCAACAATGAATAAGAGTTCCAATTTCTCCACATCCCCTCCAGCATTTGTAGTTTCCTGTTTGTTTAATGGCAGCCATTCTAACCGGTGTTAGATGGTATCTCATTGTGGTCTTAATTTGCATCTCTCTAATAGCTAGTGAAGCTGAACATTTTTTCATGTGTTTCTTGGTCATTTGTATTTCCTCTTCAGAGAACTGTCTTTTCATATCTTTTGCCCATTTTATAATTGGGCTGTCTGTACTATTGTCATTGAGTTGTAGGATTTCTTTGTATATGCAAGATATCAGTCTTTTGTCAGATACATGGTTTCCAAAAATTTTTTCCCATTGAGTTGGCTGCCTCTTTACCTTTTTGAGAAATTCCTTTGAGGTGCAGAAACTTCTAAGCTTGAGGAGTTCCCATTTATCTATTTTCTCTTTTGTTGCTTGTGCTTTGGGTGTAAAGTCTAGGAAGTGGCCTCCTAATACAAGGTCTTGAAGATGTTTTCCTACATTATCTTCTAGGAGTTTTATGGTACTTTCTTTTATATTGAGATCTTTGGTCCATTTTGAGTTAATTTTTGTGTAGGGGGTGAGGTAGGGGTCCTCTTTCATTCTTTTGGATATGGATATCCAACTCTCCCAGCCCCATTTGTTGAAAAGACCATTATGGCTCAGTTCGGTGACTTTGGGGGCCTTATCAAAGATCAGTCGGCCATAGATCTGAGGGTCTATCTCTGAATTCTCAATTCGATTCCATTGATCTATATGTCTATCTTTGTGCCAGTACCATGCTGTTTTGGCAACTGTGGCTTTATAATAAGCTTCAAAGTCAGGGAGTGTAAGTCCTCCCACTTCGTTTTTCTTTTTTAGAGTGTCTTTAGCAATTCGAGGCATCTTCCCTTTCCAAATAAATTTGATAACTAGCTTTTCCAAGTCTGCAAAGTAGGTTGTTGGAATTTTGATTGGGATTGCATTGAATCTGTAGATGAGTTTGGGTAGAATTGACATCTTAATGACATTTAGCCTTCCTATCCATGAACATGGAATATTTTTCCATCTTTTAAGGTCCCCTTCTATTTCTTTTAGTAGAGTTATGTAGTTTTCTTTGTATAGGTCTTTTACATCTTTGGTTAAGTTGATTCCTAGGTACTTGATTTTTTTAGTTGCTACTGAAAATGGTATCTTTTTCTTGAGTGTCTCTTCAGTTTGTTCATTTCTAGCATATAGAAACATTACTGACTTATGTGCATTAATCTTGTATCCCGCTACTTTGCTAAATTTGTTTATTAGCTCTAGTAGGTGTATCGTTGATTTCTCAGGGTTTTCTAGATATAAGATCATATCATCTGCAAACAATGACAGTTTTACTTCTTCTTTTCCAATTTGGATGCCTTTTATTTCTTTGTCTTGCCGGATTGCCCTGGCTAGCACTTCCAGCACAATGTTGAATAACAGTGGTGACAGCGGGCATCCTTGTCTTGTTCCTGATCTTAGAGGGAAGGCTTTCAGTCTCTCACCATTGAGGACTATGCTGGCTGTGGGTTTTTCATATATGCTCTTTATCATGTTGAGGAAGTTTCCTTCAATTCCTACCTTTTGAAGTGTTTTTATCAAAAACGGATGTTGGATTTTGTCAAATGCTTTTTCAGCATCTATTGAGATGATCAATTGATTTTTCCCTTTCGAGTTTTTAATGTGTTGTAATACATTGATTGTTTTTCTGATGTTGAACCATCCTTGCATGCCTGGAATGAACCCCACTTGGTCATGGTGTATGATTTTTTTAATGTGTCTTTGGATTCGATTTGCAAGTATTTTGTTGAGGATTTTTGCATCTATATTCATTAGGGAGATTGGCCGGTAGTTTTCCTTTTTGTAGCATCTTTGCCTGGTTTTGGTATTAGATTGATGTTAGCTTCATAAAATGAGTTAGGTAGTGTTCCATTTTTTTCAATGTTTTGAAAGAGTTTGAGTAAGATTGGTGTCAGTTCTTTCTGGAAAGTTTGGTAGAATTCCCCTGTGAAGCCATCTGGCCCTGGGCATTTATTTGTGGGAAGATTTTTGATGACTGATTGGATCTCTTTGCTTGTGATGGGTTGGTTGAGGTCTTCTATTTCTTCTCTGGTCAGTCTAGGTTGTTCATATGTTTCCAGGAAATTGTCCATTTCTTCTACATTATCCAGTTTGTTGCCATACAGTTGTTCATAATATCCTCTTATAATTTTTTTAATTTCTTCAGGATCTGCAGTTATGTCACCTTTTTCATTCATTATTTTGTTTATATGGGTCTTCTCTCTTTTTGATTTTGTCAGTCTAGCTAGGGGCTTGTCAATCTTGTTGATCTTCTCAAAGAACCAACTTTTGGTGATATTTATCCTTTCTATTGTTTTTTTGTTCTCTATGTCATTTATTTCTGCTTTAATCCTTGTTATTTCTTTTCTTCTACTTGGTTTAGGATTGGTTTGCTGTTCATTTTCTAGCTTCTTCAGTTGATCCATTAGTTCTTTGATTTTGGCTCTTTCTTCCTTTTTAATATATGCGTGTAGTGCTATAAATTTCCCCCTTAGCACTGCTTTTGCTGCATCCCATAGGTTTTGGTATGTTGTGTTCTCATTTTCATTCGTCTCTATATATTTAGCAATTTCTCTTGCTATTTCTTCTTTAACCCACTGATTGTTTAGGAGTGTGTTGTTTAACCTCCAGGTATTTGTGAATTTTCTAAGTCTCTGATGGTTATTGACTTCTAATTGTATTCCATTGTGGTCAGAGAATGTGCTTTGAATAATTTCAATCTTTTTAAATTTATTGAGGCTTGTTTTATGTCCCAGCATATGATCTATTCTGGAGAAAGTTCCGTGAGCACTAGAAAAGTATGTGTATTCTGGTGATTTGGGATGTAATGTCCTGTAGATGTCTGTTAAATCTAATTCATTTATCAGATTGTTTAGGTTTTCAATTTCCTTATTGGTCTTCTGTCTGGTTGATCTATCTATAGGAGAGAGTGATGTGTTGAAGTCTCCCACAATTATTGTGGAAACATCAATTGCTTCCTTTAATTTTGCCAATGTTTCTCTCATGTATTTTGTGGCACCTTGATTGGGTGCATAGACATTTACGATTGTTATTTCTTCTTGCTGAATTGCCCCTTTTATTAGTATGTAGTGGCCTTCTTTGTCTCTCAAAACATCCCTGCATTTGAAGTCTATTTTATCTGAGATTAATATTGCTACACCTGCTTTCTTTTGGCTGTAGCTTGCATGAAATATTTTTTTCCATCCTTTCACTTTCAATTTCTTTGTGTCCCTGTGTCTAAGATGAGTCTCTTGTATGCAACATATTGATGGTTCATTTTTTTTGATCCATTCTGCGAATCTATATCTTTTAATTGGGGAGTTTAATCCATTTACATTCAACGTTAAAACCGTGAAGGCATTTCTTGAATCGGCCATCTTATCCTTTGGATTATGTTTGCCATATTTTTCCCTCTCTCTATTAATATCCTTTATTGTACCCATACCGAATCTCTTTAGTACTGAACCTTTCTCCAAGTCTCTCTGTCCTGTCTTTGTTTCTCTGTCTGTAGGGCTCCCTTTAGTATCTCCAGTAGGGCAGGTCTCTTGTTAGCAAATTCTCTCAGCATTTCTTTGTCTGTGAAAAATTTAAGCTCTCCCTCAAATTTGAAGGAGAGCTTTGCTGGATAAAGTATTCTTGGCTGGAAATTCCTCTCTCTCAGAATTTTAAATATATCGTGCCACTGCCTTCTCGCCTCCATGGTGGCTGCTGAGTAGTCACTACTTAGTCTTATGCTGTTTCCTTTGTATGTGGTGAATTGCTTTTCTCTTGCTGCTTTCAGAACTTGCTCCTTCTCTTCTATGTTTGACAGTGTGATCAGTATATGTCTCGGAGTGGGTTTTTTTGGATTTATTCTATTTGGAGTTCGCTGAGCATTTATGATTTGTGTATTTATGTTGTTTAGAAGATTTGGGAAGTTTTCCCCAACAATTTCTTTGAATACTCTTCCTAGACCTTTACCCTTTTCTTCCCCTTCTGGGACACCAATGAGTCTTATATTCGGACGTTTCATATTATCTATCATATCCCTGAGGTCCATTTCGAGTTTTTCAATTTTTTTCCCCATTCTTTCTTTTATGCTTTCATTTTCCATTCTGTCATCTTCCAGGTCACTGATTCGTTGTTCAACTTCCTCTAGTCTTGTACTATGAGTGTCCAGAATCTTTTTAATTTGGTCAACAGTTTCTTTAATTTCCATAAGATCATCCATTTTTTTATTTAGTCTTGCAATGTCTTCTTTATGCTCTTCTAGGGTCTTCTTGATTTCCTTCATATCCCGTACTAGGGTCTCATTGTTCATCTTTAGTTCTTTGAGTAGCTGCTCTAGGTGTGTCTGTTCTGGTCTTTTGATTTGGGTGCTTGGGCTTGGGTTATCCATATCGTCTGGTTTTTTCATATGCTTTATAATTTTCTGTTGTTTTTGGCCTCGTGGCATTTGCTGACCTTGATAGGGTTCTTTTAGGGCTTGTAGACCAGTTGAAGTCCTTATCTCTAATTTATCAGATCTACAGCTTCGTGGAGTACACTTTCTCTAACTAACCAGCAGGTGGCGTCCACGAGCCACCTGTTCTCCACAAGCCAGATCTCCCCTGCTTAGCCTTTTTGGTGAGTGGGGGAGTGAGTCTTGTGGGGCCCAATTGGTGTCCCAAGCTTGCATGTGTAGTTGGTGTTGCCTGCCCTGTATGTGGGGCGTGTTTCTGGGCAGTTGAGGAGGGGGGGTGGTCCTAACAATCAAATCTCCCTGATGATCCTAGAGTTTTAAAGCTACTGCAATAGTCTAATCCTTCAGTTCAGTCCTGCCACAGTTTGTCTCTGCCACTGACCCACAAGTCTTTGGTATTGGCGTATGGCTCCAGAGACTTGCAAGTGGGCCCCTCTTCCAGGCTGTGCACCCCGGGTCCTCTGTTGAGGGATGACTGTGCTATGTCACAGGTGAGTGCCGTCCCCCCAGGGCAGTTCTGGGCTGCTGGGCTGTGTTGGGAGGCTCCCAGTCTGCTCAAATGATGGCTGAATGGGGCTCTGTTAATTCACACTGCTCCCCCTTCCCAGCTCTGGGACATTCAGCTGAGGTTGCAGGGAAGGCTAATGTCCACGCCCAGTTTTGTGGTGTGTCCCTGTTATTTGAAGCACTTCCGTCACACTGGGTTGTCTGGGGCAGCTCTGGGCTATGGGGCTGGCGATAGGCAGGAGTGTTTCCTGTCCACCAGGATGGTGGCTGTGAGCGGACACCCCCCTTTTCTTGGGAAGTTGTGTTGTTTAGTGAATTTTCTCAGCCACTGGATTATTGCCTTTTGTCTCAGAGCTCTCTTAGTTCTGCTCTTGACTTGACGTGCCCAAATTTCAATTCTTTGAAGCTTTCTGTATTGAGCTTCTTAGAGTAATTGTTTTAGAAAAAGCAAAAAGGATTTAAAAAAAAAAACAAAACAAAAAAAAAAAAAAACGGCCCTCCTCAGAGATCTAATGGGTTATTGAAATGCTAATAGACAAAGTAACCAGGGCCATTAAGGAAAGGTGCCCAGGGCAGAGAGATCAGCCTTGCTTCGGGATTTGCATATGCGCCTCAAGGCCTGATCTCCGCCCTTCCCCTTTCTGTGTTCACCAGAACTCCAAAAATCCTCTGCTTTTACTTTGGAGCTTCTCGTGTTGTTTTCCTTCTATGCCCGTCTCCTCTCTGCTGGGCTGGCTGCTCTCAGAGTCTCTGGTGTCTGGCCTCAGTCTATCTATGGTTGGAGTTTGAATCAGTAGAATGAGTTTCCGATAAGAGCAGCCACTGCAATTCTCCCTTCTCCTTCCTGGAGCTGACAGCCCCTCCTCCCCCGGGACTGAGCCTGGCAGGGAGGGGCGCGGGTCCCCTGGCCGCAAAAACTTACAGATTTCGCTGATCTCAGCAGTTCCACGTTTTCATGAGTGTTGTATGAAGTATGCCCAAAGACAGATTGCTCTGTGGTGTCCAGTCCACGCAGTTCCTGGCTTTTTACCTACTTTCCTGGAGGAGTAACTAAAACATACAGCTCACCAGTCTGCCATCTTGCCCCGCCTTAAAAGTAGTTTTAACAAGACAGAAAAAGTAACTGAAATATTGCTTAGCTGTAACATTTCACTTTTGTTATTGGAAAGAGCATTACTCTGGATCCTGGTCCAAATTTTATCACTTAAAATGTTGTGTGGTATTGAAAAGGTCACTTTACCTCTCTAGGTTTCATACTGTATAACATGCAAGAATAGAGGCAGGAGGGAAAGGAAGTAGTAGTTGAGCAATGAAAAGAAACCGGAAGACTGAAAGGCACCTTCCAGATCTACAATTCTGGGACTAAATGACAGCTATATAATTTTCACAAGTAAGCCACTGTAAATACAAGAAGTTTTCCACTTCTAGTTTGAAATTATCAATATTAAACCCAGAAGTAAATCAACAATATTTATTTATGTGCCTTTTTATGTACTTGAAAGTGTTTGAGTCATACATAGTAAGAGGCTTATTTAGAATTTCAATACTGGAATAATTTTGAAATACATTAAAAAAAACTCAAATAGAATTTCACATTTTTAAGAACAAAAAATAAGTTAAAAGAAAAAGAGAGGCTATTTAGGATTATGTTTATTGCCACTGATAAACATCAAATGTAAATATCGATAAAGCACCAAAAAGGAAACTATAAAATCTTCTTCAGAGAAATAAACACTTCTTGGGTCCAAAACCTTTCCTGAATACTTGCCCAGCGTAAGCACTGTGCTGTAAGCAATATAAACTGATGTCTGTCTCAGACAAAATTGTTAAAGTTTTTGTTACTGTTCTTAGCAGTAAGGAGACACTTAATTAGAAGTACAAACAATAACTACAGCTGAGAGTCGGTTTCAATTGCTTGTGTAAGATCCATCTGATCTAACACAACTAATTGCAAGCATTTCAGAGACAGAGATCTATTATAGGCTGTAACGACTAAGGAAACCATTAATACTGAAGGACATGAACAAAAATTGAAAGGTGGTAAAAAGCTTTAAAAAGCATATTTACCATAACTTAAGGAGACTTAAGTTCTTAACATAATTTTTTCTGTATTGGTTACATTGTTCTTAACATATCACTATTTCATAGGTGAACAAACATTTTAAGAAAAGAAATTTTAGTGCTATCTTATTTTTAACTGCCTGTTGTTGGTCTATTAACCTATTTCTGCCTCTGCTATAACCTGGTGTCTAGAACAGGTGCAAAAAACACAAAGCAGGCACTCGACAAATTTTGGTGAATAAATGTTTTAAAAAATAGTTTCACAGCATAAAGGGCTGAGGGGAAGGAAGAGTTACTACACACCAGGTGATTTCGCTCCATCTCCTCATCTAACCTAGCCACTCAGTGGGGCAAGTGTTACTTGGACCACTTTCCAGATGAGGAAAAAGATTCAAAAGCTAAACAATACTCTGACTAAAGAAGAGAATCAAACGTGGGACCATCTACTCTGATCTAGGTAAGATGGGGTGCCGGTGCAAAATTCCTCTGAGAGAGCCAGGACATAAAAGAAAACCAATCTGAGACCAGATCAGGCAGAAAGGCTGAGCCAGGAAGGTTAGCAACAGGACACAAAGCAGTCCAGGAAAAGAAAAGACACAAACACAGAGGTATAACTGGCTGTAACAGAGCCAGGCAAGAGGTGCTAAGGGTATCATACTGGGCTGTGGAAGTCAAAGAAGGGGGGAGGTGGGAGCTCTCAGGAGTGAGGGTTTCAAGGGTTCTGGGGAGTTGTGGAAAGGAGGAAACCAGAGTAGTATGTGCCATGTGTTCTAAGTTTTTCAAACTAAGAATTGCCTAGAAATATGTAAATACAAGCAAATAATGGCATGAACATTAGTGACAAAGATGATGGTCATTTATGGTAATTCATTAGTCACACTGTCATTCCTCATTCTTTTTAAAATCGTCTTTAGAAATCCAAAGGGAAAAGCCAATTTTCACCAGAAAGAAGGGAACACTGTAAATATAGAATTATTGAGGATATAGGAAAATGTTTAGAATGCTGAAGCAAATAGCTCAATGTGTACAGAGTACATGCATAATAAATCTTCAAATGAGTTACCATGGCTACCAAAAGATAATTAATTTTGAGGAAACAAAAGAAAAGAGATACCGTTAGGGATAGTTTTCCAAGAGCTGAATTAATAAATGTGGTATTTCAATTTAATTCACGATACTTCCCAAAAGGAACTAGCAGTGCTCCTCGCTACACGACCACTTCCAGTGTTGTCCCACCCCAACTCCCTCCCAAACCTGCTGTGCATAGCCTCAGCTGAACTAGTCTACACCTTGTTTATATCCTGCAAGATGCTAATTAGTGTCCACCTGTTCTATAAAATCTCTTTGAATTCTAGTTGCACTGAAGTCTGAAATATAGAGTTATCATTTATAATTTATGAAACAAACATTTATCAAGCCCTAGCTGTGTACCAGGCATACAGCCAAAGAATAAGGAAAGAAAAGGAAGATTAAGCAAAGAGGTAAGTGCATAAATGACAGTCCAACAGGTAAGGGCTAAAGCATGAACAACGTCATACAGACACAAGGCAGGAAAAAACTACCTCTGAGGAAGACTTCATGTGACATCCAAACTGCTACTTGAGGCATAAACACTGTTTGCCAGGCCCAGAAAAAAGAAGAGGGAGGAGGATTTCAAGTTGAAGTATTAGTATTTTCTTGTTCTCTGTTTCCTGAAGCAGAAAGATGGGTTTTGGAAACCAAAAGTCTTGAGTTATATGACTTTAATCTTTCTGAACATTAGTTTCCTCATTTATAAAATAAAAATAATGCAAGACTGAGGTGAAGATTAATTGTATAATGTATATTTCAGAACTAAAAAAACCTATTAGGCATTCAAAAAATGTTTCCGCCCTTCTGTCCTCCAAAACTGTAAACTCAGTGAAGTCAAAGAACTGAGTTTTATACTTCTTTCTTATAACCTGGAGTGTCTAACCCAACTGGCTAAGCACAATTTCTTGTTGACTGGTCACCTCCAAAAGATATAGATATAATAATTTTTAATTGCTTCCCTTTGAATTTGAAAACATACCTTTATCATACCAATTTATTTGATACACGCAAAAATAAAATTTGAAACATTCTATGACTAGGGCTGTGTCAGCCAACATGCACACCAAGCAAATACTTAAGACACCATCGAGGCAGGGGCACCACAAAAAAAAGAGAAAGAGAACATTTTTAAGGTTAATATTTCATATCTCAGAACAAAGATTAAAGTAATCCTCTTGGGAAAAAAACTCAGAACTGTATTGTATTTGTTTACCCTTACTTCACAGTCTAGTTCTTCCTTTTGAGTTTCACAGGAGAAGGCACCATAATCTTTTCAATGCTTAGGGTCTAAAAGTCATTACAAAGCCGTGTTTACAACTCTTAATAATGTTTCTCAAATTCTTCTTCAGGCCCTAGAATGGAGACAAAACCACCAGAAAGTCAAAGAGAGGTTAAAAGAGAAAATGTAATCCGTTTACTGATTTTGAGCCTGACAGGGTATTATGCATTTTACACATTATCTCACTTAATTCTCCAAGCACTTAACTCCAGGTACAGAAATTCATTCTATTCTACAAACGGACCATCAATTTTCTCACTGGGAAATAGGGCTCATATTCATCAAGCTCACAGGGTTGTTGTGAGGGTTAATGAGCAAGCATACATAAAATGCCTGAGCAATGCCCAGCATGTGGTGGGTACCCAAGCACCAAAAAATGGCAGCTAAGATCATAATGGAAATTTGACATCCAGATTGAAAATTTGTGACATAAAAAACAAGAGAAATGTATGCAGCTTAGAGAGGCATCCAGAAGTGGTGGCAGCAGCAGAAATGAAACTCATCAGAGCTGGAATTGGATGACTTGGCTTGCCACCCTTTGGCACATGTGCCCAGAGCCTATTCAACTCCAGTGTTCCAAGCTGTTTAACCACATTCAGTTCACTGTGGGCACATCAGTATCAGAAAACGTCTGCCAAATCCAAGTGTTTAAAAAAAGCACTCCAAGTGACCAAACGAAGAAAGAGGCTTTTTCCAAAAGAACAGATCATTTATTAAGATTCAATAAACCACGGTGATGTGGTTCTTAAAGTCACACACTTGCTGCCATGGTGGTATATCAGCTTAGGTTAAAAACTAGGACAGGGCTCAAGATTGGCACATTTGGCCAGATGAGATTCTGTGGGACTGGCCATACATCTAAACCAAATTGTGTCAAGAGGACAACAAATAGGTAAATTAACAATCCTTTCTTAATAAATAAGCATATATAAAGAAGCAAAGTTTATTTTTGCTCAAACTAATCTGATCTCCTCCCAACTTCTCATACTCCACCTCCAACAGCCCACTGATGGGGGTCAGTGGAATAAGTAAATTCAGTCCAATCTGTTCATCTGAGGCTGATTCAATAACATGAACAGCCTCTTTAAGTAATCTTATAAATGTCTCTTTGGATGGCTAAAATGCAGTCTTACAGATTTCTTTCCCTGGGCCCTGCTTTTCTTCAAGCTGGTATCTGACTGCATGAAGGAGAGTCCTCAAATTACCTTAAGGCAGAAGAGAGGTGGTCCTCATATCCACACAAACTTCTCTGGGTCTTCATTGGCCTCTGCTATAGAGTATCTTGACTGGCAACTCCCCAGACTGGTAACCAAGGGATATTCTTTCCTGTTGTTGCTGCTGAGTGGGAAATGGTGATTGGCCTGTGCTGGCTCCCACCCTTATACTGTGGTCCTGGTCATTTGTCTCTAATCTTGAGATTCCTGAACACACAGATTTTTTTCAGTCTAACCTCAGATCTCTATTAGTCTCTTCACCAGAATACCTAAGCACTACTAGGCCTCTTACATATTTCATGTAGGTCCTGAGGAACCAGGAGCACTGCCTCAGACTCCAGCTGCCTTCCGCCACTACCTCCATGCCATTACTCTAGCACCATGTTTAAATCGGTCAGGTGCAGAGTCTGCAGACCCCAAGAATAGTACCAAGAGAAACTGAACATCTTGGTCAAGACAAGAATGGGAATTGCGCAGGAGACAACACTTTATTCACACAATTAATATATTATATCTCAGTGAGCTAAATCATATCTGTCTTTTAGACTAAAACCTGGAGTTTTCAAAGATTGGAACCTACACTCTTTCCATCATTCTATCCCCAGCTGCCTGGAGAACCCTCAGCTGTTTAATTTTTTCCTTAAAAACTGCTAAATACAGAGAAAACAAAGGTGTGTGCCTCATCAGCCGGGATAAAGTAAGACCAGTTAGGCAGGTGCACAAGGTAATTAATTATATGGCAATATCTTTTCCACCTGACATTTTAACTACTACATATCTATACTCCTTTTTCTTTACACAATCCTGGAAACAAGTGTTCCACAATTACTCCTTTTCTAATTCACATGAATCTCCAAATTGTAACTACAGTTACAATTCTAAGTACCATACCCAATATCTGTGTATAACCCATGGTGCCTAGTAATGTAATGCACAAAGAGTAGGTTCTCAAGAGTTTTTTGGAAAATGAAAGAATATACCTTAAAAGGCTGAGATTGTATTTAAGTGTAAATACACAATCTGTCATTCACAAGCAGTCTGTAAACCATAAATCTCTAGTGGCCCTCAATCATTTGAGTCACTCAAATACTGAGAATCTAAAGAAGGTAGAGACATGCTCCCAGGAAAAAGGAAAATGGAAAATGTACACATTTTGCAAGTTTTGCATAAAATTTTAGTGACCTCCCTGAAAACCATCTTTGGACCACAGGTTAAAATCCTTTGTGCAAAACAAATGTAAGTAAGGTACTGCTGTTATAAGGTAATCATCAATAGGAAAAACTATTACACAACTCTAATGATTATTTTTAAAAGAAACTACTACATAATGGTAAAATTAAGATTTAACTGAGTTCTAGATGATGATGATGATGATGATGATAGAGGAGGTAGAAGCGGAAGAGGAGGAGGAGAAGGAGAAGATGACAGTGATAAAGATGGTAGCAACAAGAGGCAGAGGAGCAGAAGAAACATAAACAAAAAAAGAGAGAAGATAACATTGTGAAGAGGAAATGAAAACTATTTAAGAATAACATATTTCATGGTAACTGGGCCTCTATGTGTTCTCTGGGAAAGAAGTCTTCACGGCCTAACCCTTAACAGGCACAAGGTGCTGTACTAGACCCCGGAGGTAAAATGAAGTGTAAGACAGCAACAAAAAGCTTACCTAATCAAACAGACTGGATATAAACGTAAACATGTAAACTGCCACAAAAACTAAGTGTTAGTCTTTGACCCCCAACTCTCATCACACACACAAAAAATCAATTCTAGGAGGAAGGTAGGTTTAAAACGAAAGGTAAAACAGCACAGCTTCTAGAAGATAACAGAGAGTATCTTTATGATTTAGGGGTTGACAAAGATGTCTTAGCCAAGTCACAAACACACCAGTAAAACAGGAAAAAAAATGTTAAAACCGAGCTACATTGAGATTAAGAAATTCAGTTCTTCAAAGTCACCAAATAAGAGAACAAAAAGGCACATCACAGAGTAAGAGATTTTCAATACACATAACCAATAAAGTCCTGGTATCCCAAAGGATACATTTTAAAAATACATACAAATGAAAAAAAAAAAAAAGAAGACACATATGGATTCCCTAATTTTAAAAAACTGGAAAAAAACTTGGACAATTAGTAAAAGAGGATAACTAAATGGCTAGTAAACATGGGAAAAGGTGAGCAACTTCATTAATAATCAGGGAAGTGCAAAATGCCAACACATATGTACATACACACAATGAGATGCCATTACATATCTGAATGGGTAAAGTAAAAAAGACTAACAACAAGTGTTCACAAGGATGTAAAGCAAATGTAACTCTCATACACTGCTAGCAGCAGTAGAAACTAGCATAACCACTTTGGAAAAATGGCAGTGCCTACTAAAACTGAACATATGCAATTTGTTTCCTAGATGCATATGCAACAGAAATGCATTCTGATAAGCACCACAAGACATGCACTATTAGCAGCATTATTCATTATAGCCGAAAACTGGAAACAACCCAAATGTCTATCAGCAGTAGGACAGAAAACCAGTATCATGGTATATTCATACAATGAAACACAATACTGCAATGAAGATGAAGAAACTACAGCTATATGCAACAACATGCATTTAAAAAGCCAAATACAAAAGAATGCATGATGAATGATTCTATTTATATAAATTTCAAAACCGGGCAAACTAAGTTCTGGTGTTAGAAATCATAAAGTATACTCACTTGTAATCATTCATTATATTGTACTCAAGATTTCTACACTATTTTTTATGTATATTACACTTTTTAAAAATTTTAAAGTCCCTGTCACTATTACCTTTTGCAGTAAATTGGTAACTTCGCAACGCATAATAAAGAAAAAAAAAATTGTCTCTACACAGTCAATGCTCTTCAGTAGACTGAACAAAGTATACACTATAGAAAGGCAGCAAGAACATGTTAGGAGATAGGCTATTCCTTTAATTTAGATAATATAAAGGAAAAGTCTGGGAAACTGTCTTAACCTTTTCAAAATTGGAATACAAACGAAATGCACATTTATGCTACAGCATAAAAGAATCCATGGTTTTTTATCATTTTTTTTTTGAGAATGAGAAATGTCTATGCTTTAGCAAAATTATTGAAATTCATATAAATATCTCAATTTCACATAAAAATTTCAACTTTTTGCCTATGAGAGAACTGGATTGTACATTACCTGATGTAAGATAAAAGGTTGCTAAAAAGTAAAGATCAGAAATTTATCCATTCGCTTAATAACTTAAGCATCTGCCATGTGCACAGCACAAAGGGCCTATCTGCGGAGTTTGCAGGAAAGTGTTAAGAGAACAAGGCACAGCAGTTTTGTGGTGGGTACCAAAGCAGCAAAACAAACTCTAATTGTTGTGGGAACCTTTGAGGAAAAAAGGGAAGTCTGGCTGAAATGTAAGGCGGTCTCAGAGGAAACAGACTCGAGCTGGGTCTGGAAGGGTATGTGGAATGGATATCAAGAGAACAGGGTGACATATTCCAGACCAATCGGAAGAAGATGGGAAATGAGAGCAACAAAGCTGAAAAGGCAGATATAACTAGAAAGGTTGTTCATTAGAGGAGGAGCGGAAACATGTTGAGTAGGAAATCGTAGAAAGCCACAGGATTTATCCTAAAAGATTTTTCGAGTTTGTTGTTCTTGAAGGAAAAGAAGAATATAATGAAGGCAGTGCTTGACAGAAAACCAGTCTGACGGAGAGTAAAGGATGGATCAGACAGAAGGAAGGCTGAAGTTAAGACCAGCTAAACTGCTGGAATAATGTAAATGTTAAATGATAAGGGTATAAATTAAGAAGGTGGTGACAAAAATACAGGAAAGTATGAAATTAAAACCACTGAGAAGAAAGATTTGATGGTTTTCAGATATGAAAAAAATAAACTATTTTTGCCTAGAAAAATAGGCAAAGCTGCCACAATTTGCACAGTCTCCAAAGACTGTAAAATATCAGAAGCTTGGGCCCAAACTCAAAATCAATCTACATGAAATTTAAATATATACCACATATATAAATTACCATATATAACATTACATAAATATATGTGTGGGTTACTTAATTAGCTAGCATACCTGACATAGAAGGGCAACAAAGGTTTTGTGACATTTAATCCAAACATGGAAAAAGTAAATTAATTCACATACTACAGTTGGGAGAATGCAATGAAATGGGTGAGGGAAAAGGTTCCACTAGCCTTTCACTCAAGTCAAAGAAAGCTGGCATGCCAACTTCCACTATGTCAAGAGAATCTGAGCTAAGAACTCAAGAGGAGATACTCAAGATTGCAAATTATTTTCATATTCATGGTCTTGAACATCATCAGTTTATAGGATATTTGTTAGACATTGAAGGAATAAGCAGATTGAATTTATTTTAATGCAGGCAGATGGCTTGGTCGTGGAAATTGTGAAGTGATTTACTGAGCGGCTTCATCAGATCAAGGACATTATGGAATTAAATGGCTCCAAGAGACCTTACTGGTCCAGCCCCTGTGACTCACACCGAGTATGAAATAACCAGGAAAAGAAAACAACCAATAACACAATTAATTTGTTCACAGAAGTACATACATTAAAACTGAAACTGGAAATACAGACTGATCAAAGAACAAGTAAAACGTGTCCTGCTCCAAGGACAATGAAATCATGAATTACGAAGAATTAAAAGTTACAATTTCAGAAAATATTTTCATGATAACATATCATGCATTAGGTTTCTGTAACTATTTCAGATTACAAAACTCAGGACCTTCTTTATCGGTGGAGCTTTAGTTTCAAGAAAAATTTAATGAGCTGAAAACAAATTATGCCTACCATCTTAAACAGCATAGTAGGCAGAGTAGGAAGCAACTTCATGAATCTCAGAATTATTTTATAAATTCTGCCAATGTAGCTAGCTCTGTCCAGTTTGAGGTCCACTGGCTTAGCATAAAAACATTCTCTTTCAGAAAAAAATGCAAAAGAACAGCTGAAAAACACTATCAATGATATAAAATCTAAAGTCAGGATTAAGACATGTCCTAACTACACCTCTCCAAGCTTTCCATGTAAGTATCTACTTGACTTAAAAACACCCTATTTTTTTAAAAGCTGACAGGCTTTCACTTTTAATCAATAACAACCCTAACAAAATGTCTATACTCATTATGTAATCCAGTATAGATAAAATTTAGACACCTATATTTGGCTTAGACAAAGAAAAATCATTACCAGAGAAAAGCAGAGGAAGGTCATAAAAATAGTTAAAGGACCAGGATGTGTGTGACTGTGGTAAAAGGAAGATATTTGTATTTTTACAGCCTGCTTTCAACTGATTCTCTCCTAATACACACATGATTGATGATATAAAGAATTTAAGAGAATAAAGAGGTAGGCAGGAATCAATTTTAAAATAAAAATTTTAAATAAGAATCTTTACATTTGAATCTACTTTTTATAATCTTTCTATAAGAGATGAAGAGGGTTTTAATTCCTAAATTATAAATCATCATAAAGTCAGTATTTTGATGGGGAGGAAGTTTTAGGGAAAGTTTTATAAATAATGTGAAAACCAGCCATACATAATCGCTAGTTTATCTTATTGCCAACATTCTCAATACTTGGAAACCAAGTCAAAGAGTCACAAAATTACAGAGCTGGAAAAGCACAGATTACCTCATCTAACTCCCTCATTTTGCAAAATGAAAGCAGGCCTGGAGAATGACATGATGTGCTCCAAGTCACCTCTCACAGTGGTGCACTCTCCATAGACTGCTCTTATCTCTTGACTCAAGTTCATGGTGATCCAGTTGTAATAATAACTGCTACTGACCAACCATTTGTCCTATGCTCAGTACTATACTAGACACTTTACAGATGTTGTCTCACTTCATTTAATTTAGTACTTTGCAACAGGCCATCACCACGTTACAAGATCATCAAACTCAAGCTGGGGCATTCAATAGCTTGCCCAAAGTCATAGAGCAAATAAGTAACAGGTCAGGAATTCAAATTTGTTATGTCTGACTCTACAAAGCCCATGAACCTTATACAGTGCTACTGCCTCTCCCAAGTAACTAACTGGTTACTGTCTCTCCCAAATAACTAACTGGTTATGACATAAATAATCTGCCCTTCACAAAGATCAAAGTTAACAACAAAATACATCTGTATATAGAGGTGTGTGTGTATATAAATATATAGATACAGATATATAGATACAGATATATAGATATAGATATATACATACACACAACTTGAAAGAAAAATCAGACCAATTAACTCCTGGAAGTCATGAAAGCATTAGAAATAATTCAAATGACCAGAGACAACTTCTGCAGACATGAAGAAAGTCTACTGCTTGTTTATTCAACTACCAGATCATGATACTACCTGAGTCTGCCACACATTTTATTGTTTTATTTAATCCTCACAGTAACTTTCAGAGTGAAAGCAACTCCTAAACTGTTCTGAAAAACATGATTCCTATGAGATACACCTCAGGAAAAGGGTTCTTCTTTGGAAAAATGTTGTAAACTCTTATCTCCTTTTTGCTTCAAAATTAGATGCTATAAAAGACTCTGTGAATCCTGGACTAAAGGCACCTGTTTAACTTTGGTTATCCCTTTGTTCCCCCAGGTTAACTAGCCCTTTTTTAATGCAACATCTATTAATTCCCCCGGGCAACTGGGGACCTCAATTTGGGAAATATAATTGCAGTATACCAGTGATTCTCAAAGTATAGTCCTTATACCCATGGAGATCCCCCAAGACCCTTTCAGAAAAGCCATGAGGTAAAAACTAAAGTTTTCTTAATAATACTAAAATGTTATTTGCTTTTTTCAATGAGTTGACATTTGCACTGACGGTACAAAAGCAGTGGTGGGTAAAATTGCTGGTGCCTTCACATGAGACAAAGAAGTGGCACTAAGCTGTACTAAGAATAGTCATTGCGGTCTTCATCATCATGAACTTTCAGTTAAGGAAAAAAAATCCAGTTTCACTAAAGAATTTCTTTGATAAAGCAATAACAATAATTTTATTAAATCTCGACCTACAATATTCTATGTGACAAAGTGAAAAGTATAAAGCATAAATCACTTATGCTGCTTACCTAAGCAATATGTTGTCCCAAGGGAAATCACTGGTGCCACTACGTGAGTGCAAGGCTGAACTAGCCACTTTTTTCATGAAACACCATTTTTACTTGAAAGAACAACTCAAAATAGACTACGGTTATTCAGACTTAGGTATCTGGCAGACATCTCAAAACTGAAGTGAGACTGTCACTTCAAGGGAACTAACAGTTGAGTGATAAAATTTAAGTAAACATTAAAATTTTGGAATATCTGTATCTGCCATTGCATCTGCATAGGAGAAACTCATATCTGTGAGCTTAACTTCCCAATACATTACTGATGAGATCAGTGGTGATACTGATAAATTTTATTATTTGATTTAACATATATCACAATGTGGGAGATCTGAATAATTTAATGAGTCAATATTTTCCAAATGATTGATGCCTAATGTTATAAAACATACAACATTTGTATGTGCAAAAAATCCATTCAAAGTGCAAGATAAACTAACGGATTTTAATGTAACAAAGTAAGAAATATTTACTGATATGGTTTCAGATTCCACACTACAACAAATATTTTACTTTAAGAAACTCAGTGGAGTATCACAGAAGAATATCCAAAATTATTTGAAATGCTATTAAATTTTCCTTCCTTTTCCAACTACATTATGTAAGGCCAGATATTCTTTATATATTTCAACTAAAACAACATATGACAACTTGAAGGCAAAAGCAGATATGAGAATTCAGTCTTCTGTCTTCTAATGGACCAAACATTAAAGTGATTTCCAAAAATATAAACCCATCCCACTCTTCTCACTAATATTTTTTGTTTTATAAAAAATTTTTACTTGTCAAAAAATGTATTATTTATGTCAATTTGTAAAGGGTTTATTATTGTTGCTTTAAAATAGATTAATATTTTTAAATTTTCTCACTTTTAATTTCTAATATGGTAAATATTGATAGACATAACCACATAAACAAAAGCTCTTTGGAGTCCTCAGTATCTTTAAGTTCCCAATAATCTTTAAGGTCAAAAAGTTTAAGAATCTCTGCAATATGTGGTTAACACATTTTTTGCATGCTTTGCATACTGTCTCAGTGTTGGCCAACAAAAGCTAGTATGGCAGTTCGTCTTTACACAAGGGCAATTAAGTGCACTGTACCACAAGCTCTCTTAACCAATGAATGCTCTAAAACATTAGCTTGTTCGGAATATGTTCTACAATAAATGATGTTTACTACCCTGCAGTTTCTCTTTCTGCCATATATTTTATGTTCTGGCAAATGATCGTGACCCATAGTGGCAGAGAGAAGTTATATAATAGACAGCTATAGACCTAATGCAAAGAAACAAAGTTGAAGTATTATGATTGATGTGTAAATGCAAGTTTGATGATATTTGAGGCATCTTCAAGAACACCATTGAGGATGCAGTTACGATTAGCAGAAGACTTCTGACATTTTGAGGGGTATCATAAACATCACTATAGACTGAGAGGATGATCCATATTTCATCAGCCAGAAATATGGAGACTTCAGGGGAAGGGAAAGGAAGAGAAGGGGAGAGGAGAGTAGAGGACAGGAGGACAACTACCTATCACCTTTGGGAATAGGTTATAATGTCTCCCACATGGGGCTGATTCAGTTAATACCCTCATTTCCACAAAAAAACAGCATCTCCAATACTTTATACACAATGAATGATGTGAGGAAATTCTAGACTATACCAGGTGTTATTTTCATTAATTACCTCTGTCCTTGGAAGACTAGTTCTAACATACAGATCCTCAGGACTAAGAATACCAGACACAGAAATGGGAAACTTCTAAAGTTCTAAATGAATTCCTAAAAGTCCAAGACCATTCTTTACTACATGGAGTAAATCCTTCAGAATTCCTAAGGGGAAAATATTCAAAAACAGACAACTTCAAAGTTTTAGGATTAAAGATTAGCTAAGAATCAATTTTGAAAGATTAATAAGTATTGCATTTTTAAATGAACTTCTGAAGTCACAGAATTTGAAATGACTATGAAAATAGATCTATATCACCTCTGTTCCACAAAATATATATCAAGGTTTAAGGAAGATTAGTTGAAGCTAGCACGGTTAAACCAAATCCCTTTAAAAAGTTTTTTTTTTTTTTAATTCTATTTTTCTTTAAAAGAGGGGGAAAAAAAACATTCTTGGCAGGTACTCCAAGCACACAGGATTACCACTTATCTTAGAAACCCTTATTTATTTATTCACAAGTATTTACTGAGACTTATTATATATCAGACATGATACTGTCTTTTAGGGAAAACACACAAAACACAAACACACAGAATTATATCTCAAAGTTGACTTCACAGAACAAGGCAAAAATATAAACATAACTATAACCACACTCCCATATACCCTCACCAATGCCCACCTTCTAAGCTGATTTCTAGGTTTGTCTAGTTGGCTCCAGGTTTTTTTTTAATATAAATCCTCCAAACAGAGCTAAATAATTGGAGCCATGAATGGGTAGATCTATTTACCTTTAAAGAACCTTATGCTACTAGTAGATGAACATAACATCCTTCAAAATGAGAGGTGAGGAGGAGGAGGAAATAGGAGAGAAAAGAATCAACATTAATGAGAATCCAGGAGTGACAGAAAAGAAGTTTTAGATGAGCAACTGCTGTGAACAATGAGACTTTGAGGCAAAGGGATTTTCTAAATTAGGACATTTGTTACGTGTCCACTGGTGTGTTTTTCAACAGAACTTGGTAAAGATTTAAATTTCCAGTTTTTAAAATATTGGACTGATGAGTCTTTTAAGACGGCCTAGAAATTACCCAGTTCATTAGAGTTACATTCATAATGTCATTCTGTGTTATTATACAGTTGTGACTCTTGGCGAAAAAAGAACTGAAAAAAGAAAACATCATTGACTTTCCAATCCTACAACCTATTATACTTTAACCATCTATCCCATCTCTAAATCCTGATCCACTATCATTCATAGCCGTTAATGTTAACCTAATTCCCTCAAGGTTCTTCTGAGGAACCCTATGCGGATCAAGAATTTCATGAACTCAGTGCTTCTGGGATCTCAATTTCTTTAGCAACAATACTGTTCTAAAAAATGTGTGTATCACTTATCACTCTTAAGATCAAAAAAGTTAATTGCTAAATGAAGAGAAACCAGTAAGTATACTTTTTCAAGGATTTTTTAAATTAAATAGACATTATCTTTTTCACATTGGCAAACTTGCATTGCTTTAGTACTATTCCATAAACATGAAATTTTAGTAATATTTACTAAAATGAGATTCTTCCGATAATACATGAGTGAGGCACTGCCATACCACATAGCACCAATATAGTATCTGATAATGGTAATGATGAACTGGTATAAAACTGGTATCATATCAATGTCTGAGTTTATAATCTGTGAAATTAGGAAACAAATTTTCTCTCTTTGTATGACTTCAATTTCTACAACTTAAAACCACCACAAATGGAAACTATTACTCCAAATTGTATGGTAGGTGGTAAGAGACCAGGTATAGAAGGAACCAATTACTCAAACTTTAATAGGTAGAAAAAAATGTCTTCCACAATTTAGTAAGATAGGCTAAACTAAAAAGTAAACTCAGCTCAAATCAGATGGCTTTTTGAACAACACGCAAGAACTGACAACCTCTCAAACCAGCTGCTCTCAAAGTATGACCAAGAGAGGATTTCAGATCCTCCAGATGGTCTGCGGGCTGCTCTCAAATCGCAAGGGTGAAATGTGTAGTGCTGGGTACCCCTCATCAAACAAAGAAGGAGAAAGTTGAGGTGACAGTATTTACTTAAAAGTGACTATAGACTACTAGATATTCAACAGTCCCACCTAAAACTGCCTAAAATAATTAAGGGTTGAGAGAGTAATAAATAAATAGGTATCATTAGTCTAAAAAACAAAAAATTTAGAATTCCTATTCTAAATAAATTATACATATTTATCCCCACTCAGCAAGTACTTCCAGCCCTTGTTTTGTATTTACACACTGCAATGAAAGAATCTTATGCACCAACACGTCACCGTTTGACACTAAATCACATGGTTGAAGTATGAAGATTCAAATGAGAATTTTCATTATAAAGCCTTCCACTATCAAAGTGTGAACACACATTTGAAAATGTGCCACATACTGTGGGGGAAAAAGCCAAAACCAGTACCTTCACCTATTGCATCATTATCTTGGGTCTGACAACATTTCTAAGCATAACATTTTAGAAGTGCTCTCGATGATTTAATATGTAAACTGCTTCCTGAACAGTCCATGTTGAATGTACAGTGTATTAAGTTTAACTTCTTTTAAAAATTTCATCCAGTAGCTGCCACCTTTCATGTGGGTTAAACTACAGATTTTTACTAAAAAGTGAATCCTTCCAAAACAGTTACATAATTAAATTCAGAACTAAGTTATTGAAATTTACATCAAAAATTTTTACAATGTTAACATTTAGGATCATGACTTTTTTCACTCTCATTTCATTTTACGTGGTCTTTTATTTCTTTTTATACATTTTCTCATGTTCTGGAAAGTCATCTGCTATTTCAGGGAATCACAAGTAGTACAAAAAACACTACGTGTATTTAACCCATTGGTATAACTATATAGAAGTCACCTTTTCAATTCAAATTCCCTTTGAAGTTATTCCACAGAGATTAAAAATAAAAAAAAAAATTTTTTTTTTTGATATCCATTTCCTTTCTTTTATTTGAAAGATCCTCTATTTCTACCATCCGCACATTATTCCACTATAGAGGCTACTGCTATTGGTTATCTAGCATCCATTTCCCCTTTCCCCATTCCTAATGAAACCAACTTTCTTCAGCTATCCACCCTTTTCATTCCACATAGAAAGCACTAGGGGTAGGTCCTAATCTGTTCAAACCAACCCAAACCCTTTGCCACTGGCTGGCTCAAGAATTTAATTCAGTAAGGACACGGTATTCTTCTGGAGACTGTATTGGTGCAGAGGTGGGCACATGACCCAAAATAGCTCAATTAAATTGTTCATGTATATGAACAAAGACTTGCTCTGCCCCAGTTGCTTTGGGCAGCCATTCTGCAACCCAAAGGGAGGCCAGCCTGAGGTCAAAGCCAACACAAAGAGGAGCAAGAGACTACAGGATTTCTGATAAATGGAGCTGGAGTTCTGATCATTATCACATCTGGAACCCAGAATACTGGATATCTTGTTTCCTGAGACAAAAAAATGTCTTTATTGCCTATAAATAATATGAATTTTCCATTATTAGCTGCAGAAAGCATCATAATTTGATATATCTACATTTAAATCCTGAACAGTTATCATAGACACAATATTTGAAGTTTACATTGACATAATTTAGTTTCTTCATGATAGCGAATATATAACGATAGCAAATATTAAATACAATCTTTCAGATTAATACCACTAGAGCCCCAGATACAGGATTCTTCCTATGCCTGGACTTAACAAAGAAGATATTCACAGAGCCTAGAAGAGCATTTCTCATATTCACACTCTCCCTTCCCTCTATTTTCACTGCCATCCTCAGTTCCTGCTCAACCCTTCATGATCTCTCCTCTAAACTATTACAACAGTTTCCCTAGCTGGTCTCAAACCATTTCAATCCTCTTCTTGTCCATTGCTGCCCAAATAGTCTTTCTAAAGCCCCTCTCTGATCATGTCACACTATAAATGACCAGCCATTACAGCCTGAATGCATCATTCAATCTCTTAGCTTCAAGTTCCTCGTTTGTAAAACAAAAAGAGTATCTATCTTACAAAACTGTTATGGAGATGGAATGAGATAACATGAAAAGCTAGACAAAAGTAGGCACTCAATCCCTTTCCATCCTCTTTCCCTCCCCATCTTATAGAAACCGGCTATCAGTGGCTTTCCATGGTCTATTGAATAAAGCCCACACTCAAATTAAGGATCTTTCCTATCTTGCGTCAAACTAGCGTTTCAGTTTTTTGTCCTTTACACACATCTCCTGCTAGAAGTCTGGCCTCTCAAAAATATGCCCCTACATTTTCCACTTCGTGTCTTTCATTCAGGCTGTTCGTTTGGCCAGGAAAGCCCAACACTGCCATTTCAGGCAATTCAAATGCTACTCATTTTAAGGTTCAGATCAAAAGTAAACTTTTTCATGAAGTCTTCCTTGATATTGCCATTAACAAATAGCACTCATATATTCCTTGTATTGTAAATTGTTTCTGCATACTAAACACCTGTTTTAAAACTCCAAACTCCTTAATGCCTGGGGACAAAGTCTTATGTATTTTTGTATTCCACCTACCAGATACCCAAATGCACAGAGCTCAGTAAATACTTGTTGAACTAGTGAACTCATTTTTTGAGGGTGAAAAAGTGACTCTACTCCAAAATGAGCCGAGAGATCACTCTGGTGGGCACTCTTACGCACACTTTAGACAACCTTTTTTAGGTTCTAAAGAATTGGGGTAGCTGGTGGTGGATACCTGAAACTATTAAACTACAACCCAGAACCCATGAATCTCGAAGACAGTTGTATAAAAATGTAGCTTATGAGGGGTGACAGTGGGATTGGGAATGCCATAAGGACCAAACTCCACTTTGTCTAGTTTATGGATCGATGTGTAGAAGAGTAGGGGAAGCAAACAAACAGACAAAGGTACCTAGTGTTCTTTTTTACTTCAATTGCTCTTTTTCACTCTAATTATTATTCTTGTTATTTTTGTGTGTGTGCTAATGAAGGTGTCAGGGATTGATTTAGGTGATGAATGTACAACTATGTAATGGTACTGTAAACAATCGAAAGTACAATTTGTTTTGTATGACTGCGTGGTATCTGAATGTATCTCAATAAAATGATGATTAAAAAAAAATTAAAAAAAATAAATAAATAAATAAAGAGCACCACTCTGGGGCCAGATAGCTGTGGGGCTTTAGATAAGTTACTTGCACACTCTGCCTCAGTTTCCTCATCCCTAATAATGGACTAATAATAGTACCTGTCTCATAGAGTTGATAGGAGGACTCAATGAGTTAATACGTCTAAGGCAGTTAGAACAGTACTTGGCCCAGAGTAAGCACTATGTAAGCATTGATTTAACTTAAACATTAAAATAAAAAATTCATTTCCTCTAAAAAAAAAAAAAAAAAAAAAAAAAAAAAAAAAAAAGTGACTCTACAGAGTAGATTATCACAAAGGCTGAAATGTCCTTGGAAATCTTTAAAAATATGGTAGTATGGTTTCGGAATATTTCTGCTTAAGGAAAAGGAAAAAATCAGATGACCTTGTAAAATTGATTACTGTGAATTACATCAATTCTTTAAAAATATTGCCTAATAATTCAAAACGAACTATACACCAATGCTACTTACAAAAAGAAAGTGACATTTATTATAATACACTAAATTTAACAATAGATTATTTTACCAAAAATGGGTAAGCTGTTCTTATAGTTATATAATATTCTCAGTTATGGCCAAGAGATTGTATAAAAACCCCACTTATTCTACCTGATTTTATACTTGAAGAAAGTACTAGAAAGAGAGAGACTGGCCCTCTCAAACTGAAAAGAGAACAAAATTAATTTGGAAGCAGAAGTTCATAAAAAGTGCATATAAATGTCACAATATCTGCACATCACTAAAAATATACATATTGAACTCCAGGAAAGTTATTTGTAATTTTGGTGGTTATACCTTTACCATTTTCTATACAGAAAATATACAAAAAGGTGCTTTTTTCCTCCCTTACTAAATGAATTCGTACAATTTAAGTTGGCTAAAATTAGGTAACTTCAAGACCTTTGGGCACATTATCAGTTTAAATAAGACCATACAACTAAGGAAAACATACTGACATCTTCACAAAGAATTAGGGTTAATCACAATATTCCATAAATCATTGAAGCTGCTCTTTAAATAAAATCCTTCAGAATAAATCTCAGTAAATCTCAGCAATCAATCAAATGGGACAGAAAATTTGATTCCCCAGGACAACACAGGCAAAAAAAGGGCATTAATTATATAAGATGAAAATTAGGTTCTAAAATATGATGATTATTTATAGAAAATAAAATGCAATAAAAAATAGAACGTTGAAATTGTAATTTTAGGGAAATAGATCTTAAAAACAGGAAAATAAGTTAAACACATGCTTATTTTTGTTCAAATGTTCTTATAGTCTATGTATGTTTATAAGCCAACTTAAAATCCTTTAGGAAAGAAGCTAGAGTATAAATAAGTTATTGTTTTTTAATATAGTGTAGTACACTGCACAGTTATTTTTAAAATAAAGATCACATTATCAGTCAAAACCCTATATGCTTCTTAAAGGTTACGATAAAGCTACAATTTAAAGTTCTCTAAATTATTTTAAAAGCATCTCCAGTTTTCCGGAAGGCCCCCAGTAAGGGAAACTAGTTCTAAACACTGTTTCAAACTGGTCCTAGAAGTAAAGGAATTCATTAACTAAAAAGGATCCTGGATTTCCGAGGAAAACAGCAGAGCAAAAGTCAGCTACACAGTCAGAATCAGTGGGAGCCAACTAGCGGGTTTAGTTAACTCTCTGGACCGGGGAACACCTGAGATGTGGGGTCGGGGAAAGAGATGCCGCCGCTGGGGAAGCAGCCGCTGGAGGTGGGCGCGTGAGCCTCGACCGACAGCAAATGAATATGGCACCTGAAAAAGTTGGGCTCCCAAGACTTAGCAAAGGCAAGAAGGCTGTTTGAGGACTCAGACGGCTTCTCCCCGGTGCCGGCCAGCCCAGGTCCCATCGGGAGGGGAGGGCTAGGGCTACTCACCGTGGAGAGAAAGGAGCAGCAAAGGCGCCAGAGGGGAGCCCGGAGAAGTCATCCCCGGGCCACAGGGAAGGTGCCCGGCGCCCGGCCGGCTCCTTGTCGCGGCAGCGGAGGCGCGGGCTGGGCTCTCGGCGCTCTCCGGGCAGCCGGGTCCTCCCAGACCCGCCGCCCGGCCGCAGTTCGCCGGGCGGGGCTGGGACCGTAGGACTGGTAGACCAGGGAGCAAGTGCAGCTCCCGCGGCAGCCGGCTCCGCCGACGCTGAGCGGAGACCAGAAGCGTCCTGGGCTTGCTGGCCGCGCCCAGCAGCGCCACGGCCACCTCGCGCTGCCCCAGGATCCGCCGGCCCCTCGCACCGCTCGGGGAGTCACTCCCGGCAACTCACGCCCAGCTACTTCTTCCCGCAGCCGCCCCACTTCCCTCGGCGCCGCCCACTCGCCCAGCTCGGTCTCCCGGGCAACCGCGGCTCCAGCGCGACGCCTGGCGGCCCACCCGCAGAGCAGGGCTCAGCCCGCAGCTGGCGCGGCCCGGGGCCACCTGTGCGTGGTGCCGCCGTCTCCCCCGCACGCCTCGCCAAGTGCTCAGAACCCGAAAAGCAGACGTTCTCGTTGAGAGTCAGGGCTCCTCCCCTGCCCTAAACCACCCCCAGACAGGGATATCAGTCCCTATCGCCAAAGAGCTCTAAAGAGAGTTTTCCACAGCCTTTGCCCCAACTAAGCAAGATTTTCTATTGCAGTTTTCGGATAATTTCTATTTGGCCAGTTCATTTTCTCTCAACCCTCTCTTCTGTATCCTAAATAATCTGAAAGAAACTGATTGAAAAATTAGAAATCGATGACTTTTACCTTATTCTATAGCGCTTCTCCCCACCTCCAAGGCTCATACCTTTTCCCCCTTTCTTTCTTGAAGAATAGAGGGTAGGGACTCCACCATGCTCCTCATTCTCCATTCCTATCAAAGATACTGCCCTCTTCTCTTGCCCCTTTTGTAAAACTTATTTCAATTTCTAAGAGAAATATTTTAGATTTTCCATTTTAAAAGTTACAGCTTTCCTAAACTGATTGCAAGCATTCATTAACTGGTAGGAAGGTGATTGGTTGGGGGGAGAGGGAAAATGGTGATTTAGTTGGATTTTTTAGTTTTGGTTGGGTTGGGTTGGGTTGGGTTGGGAAAAGACTTTTCCAGCATCTAAAATTATTACTTAAATATCTTCCTACATCTTTCCTTACAAGATCTATCTTCATCCCTTTTCCATTTAGGTCATGGTTTTCTTACAGCTCATAGTCACTTTCTCCTTCAGCCTCCAACCTGGGCCTTCTAAATTTGAGGTCCAAGAAATGTCATACCATTCTGGTCAGTTTCTACAGCAACAGAGATTGGGTTTCTTTAGCCATTCAGAAAGTCTCAACCACCATCAAGAAGATAAAATCCCCAAGGGCAACTCAGAGACAAAAACAGTATGCACAGGAGAAGGAAAAGTATATAAAGTATCTACACATTTGGATAAAGATGGAAGTTATATGTAGAAATGAAAATAATATCAAGATGGTGGAGTTGTGGAAGTACTTTTTCTTTTTTGAAAATGTTGACGGTTATATTTTTAAGGAAAAAATAAAAGGAAACATTGTAAGAAATGTCAGTCACCTTTAACAAGATATCCTGAAAAGATAAATTTTAATTATGATTTATAAATGTCTCAACTTTGTTCATGACTTCTAATTTGCTAGAATCCCTTACCAGATCTCTAAAGGCAAGAAAAATGAATTACATGCCAGTATAGACTCTTTCATAATTATAGCAAGTTTAAACTTTCAAGGTTAATTTCATCACTGGGCTCATTGTCATTCTTTTAAAACTCCAGAGCAAGGACTTAGATTTTCTTTTTCCACCCAGTTCAAATTATTCCTTACCTTCTGTGCTGGTTTGAATGTATTATGTCCCTCAAAACACCATTATCTTTGATGCAGTCTTGTGGGGGAAGATTGATTGGTTAATCTTTTTTGATTAAGGTGTGACCTTTTGATTAGATGTTTCCATGGAGATATGACCCACCCAACTGTGGGTGATGACTTTGATTGGATAATTTCCATGAAGGTGTGGCCCGGCCATTCAGCATGGGCCTTGATTAGTTTACTAGAGCACTATATAAGCTCAAACAGAAGAAGCAAGCTTGCTACAGCCAAGAAGGACACTTTAAAGAATGCACAGGAGCAGAGAGAGAAGCTGCAGCTTACAGAGACATTTTGAGATGGCCTTTGAAAGCAGACTTTTGCTCCAGAGAAGCTAAGAGAAGACAAACGCCCCAAGAGCAACTGAGAGTGACATTTTGAAGAGGAACTGCAGCCTAGAGAGGAACATCCTGGGAGAAAGTAATTTTGAAACCAGAACTCCAGAGCAGATGCCAGCCACATGCCTTCCCAGCTAAGAGGTTTTCCAGATGCCATTGTCCATCCCCCAGTGAAGGTACCCAATAGTTGATGTGTTACCTTGGACACTTTATGGCCTTAAGACTGTAACTGTATAACCAAATAAACCCCCTTTTGTAAAAGCCAATCCATCTATGGTGTTTTGCAAATGGCAGCATTAGCAAACCAGAACACCTTCTATTAAACATGTCCCTGCATTCTAACCCAGTCCCAAGCAGTACATAAGAGTAATATGAGAAGAAAAGCAAGCAAGGAATCTGTGAAGTGGCAGGTGCTACTCAGAGAAGTACTTCAGTACTTTGCTTCACCAAAATTCCAGATTTAAATAGAGAGATAAAATATTCTTTCATCAAAAATAACCTAATAACGTAGGCCTAAAAACCCTGATAAAACAAGTCATCACATGAATTCAACAAATATTTATGAGTACCTACACTAAATAAGACACTGGATTGAAAATTAAACAAAAAGTATGACATGATCCCTACCCTCAAATAACTTCCAATAACACATGGGGTAGATCTGCATTGTCATGAATCAGCAGAGAAAGAGAGCGCTCCTGCCTCTTTGTTAATGGTCACACTTCAGTAGCAAGGCCCCTTTAATAGGAAGAGAAGTGTGGCTTCTGAAGGGAGAATGGTGATGATCAGAATTCAAGAGGCAATCTGGAAGTACAAGGGCAGAGAGTAGATGTGAACTCATAAGAAGCAGATTGGAAGTACTGGAAGCTCTAAGTACAGTACACAGAAGCTTCCAAAAGAGCATTCTCACAGGAGATAAAGAAAAAGCATGCTTTTTTATTTCACAGAGATAATACCACTAGCATGCATTTTGAGTAAATTTTTATTAGTAGTGATGAGTTTCACCAGCTCTTTTATCCTAATCTGCCTTATGACCACAGTAGGATTTCTTTAAATCTCCTGAGTATTCTGAGTGCTAAAGCAACAAACGTCTTACATTTATATAATGCTTTCTAAATTTCAAAATGCTTTCACATACATATTCTAATCTAATCTTCACAGCAACTCCAGGTGGTAAGTAAGGCCGGTGTTATTACCTCCTCTTCAGGTAAAGGAAAATGAGTCTCAGAAAGATCAAGGACACTTTAGGGCATGCAAATACCAATAAGTAGAACTGGAAACAAGGTCTTCTCACCTTCAGCCTATAGCTTTTTCTACCACACCAAGCAGTCTTTTTATCTCTTCATAATCCAACATCTAAAAAAAAGTTATATAAATCTGTTTTAGTTTTCTAGGCTGCTGAAAGCAGATACCATAAAATGAATTGGCTTCTAACAATGGGAATTTATGAGTTTACAAGATTACAATTTGAGGCCATGAAAATGTCCAATCAAGGCAATGCTTTCTTCCCAAAGATGGGCTGCAGGCAATCCTTGGCTCCTCTGTCACATGGCAAGGCACATGGTGACATCTGCTGGTCTCTCTTCTCTTCTGGGTTTTCTTGCTTTCAGCTTCTTGCTTCTATGGCTTTGTCTCTCTTTGTCTGAATTTCATTCTTTTATAAAGAACTCCAGTAAAAGGGTTAAGACCCATCCTGAATGAGGCGGATCACACCTTAACTTAAGCAGCTTCACCAAAAGATCCTATTAACAATGGTTCCACATCCACAGGAACAGATTAACTTAAAGAACGTACTCTTATGGGCTACATACAGCTACAAACAACCACAAAATCATAATGCCCTGAAGCTTTCTCTGCAAAACACTCCACTCACTTTCCCAATATATATCCCTTCACCATCCCCACCACCATCACTGCCATCCTGCCCCAACCTTAGTAGCTGTAAAATTTGGATGTGATTGGCCCCACCCCTTCATATAAGGGAGCTATAGTTTGTCTACCTGACCAAGGATGAATTGGAGAGGGGCATGACCTGGGATAGGGAACCCTGGTAAAAGACTCTTCTATAACATAGTAGTAATCTTGACTCAAAAACATCAATGAAATGAGAATACAGTCAACTTCTAAAACTCTAAATATGGATTATTCAAATTCAAATGTAATCCTTAGACCAGCTTTTCTCCTCCACCCTTCAAAATACTGGACCATTTCTTTCCACAATCAGTTAATCTTCATCCAAGAATGCAAAATTAATTTTATCAACTTAGGAGAAATATAATTAAGAAAAATGATGGAAGGAATTATAATGCTTTCCAAACCTAAATATAAATTATTTTTGAATTAGCAATTTTAAATTGTTAACATCACTGATCCCTCTCTATTCATGCATGTGAATTAAAGGTTAATTGCATTTAAGTTCTGGGGGATATCTATATATGGAGTGTTTTATAAGAACATCAGGTCTTTTCTAATGAAATAGGTTATTTGAGCCAGTAACTCAATATGTAACTATCTAAACCCAACTGCTTAGAGCCAGAAATAGTCTATAGTAGACCTTGGCTCTTTGGAAGTAAAATTTGGAAGAAACTCTTTCTCCTTCCCTTTTGTGAAGAAGCAAGAAAATCTCTTTTTTAAGAGGCTTTGTCTTTTAACAATAAAGGAGTGGAGAAGAAAATAGTGGAGTCAGAATAAGGCAGCAAACAAAACTAGCATGTGTTTATTGTATGTTAAGACATGTAAATAAACCATTTGTGATGGTTAGGTTCATGTGTCAATTTGGCCAGGTAATGGTACCCAGGTATCTGGTCAAGCAAGCACTGGTCTGTTACTGCAAGGACATTTGTGGCTGCTTAATAAACCAGAAGGCTGGTTTATTAAATCATCAGTCAATTGGCTGCAGCCATGACTGATTATGTCAACAAAGGGCGTGTCTTCCAAAATGAGAGAATGCAGTTGGCTGGATTTAATCCAATCAGTTGAAGACTTTTAAGCGAAACAGATAGAGGACCTTCACTACTTCTTCAGTTAACCAGCAAAGCATTTCCTGAGGAGTTTGTCGAAGTTGCCAGTTCAGTTCATTGCCTGAGGAGTTCATCGAACATCTTCATTGGAGTTGCCAGTTTGCTGCCTCCCCTACAAAATTTGGACTCGTGCATTCCAACAGTTGCATGAGACACTTCTGTAAATCTTATATCTATAGATATCTCTTGTTGATTCTGTTTCCCTAGAGAACACTAATTAATATACCATTTAATATTTTAATATGCCCTTCTCAAATTTTGGATCAATTTAGAATGTAGCTATATTGACAGCTTAGTCTTTCTCACATCTGTTTCAGCCTACTCCTCTGGCAACTCTTGCCAGATAGGATTTACACAAAGGAAAACAGCACTCTCCATCCTCCTCCCCATCACCATTATGAATACTGCTGAAGCAAAGTTTCACAACTCCGTCATCCATTTTGGGAAAAGTTGACCCCTTTCCTTGAAACCTTTTCATTATGGACACTGATTTGTATTTAGGCAAAGTTACTCTCTGAGCAAGGCCCATTGTGACATAGTGCTATTGAATTCATTCTTAACGACAAATGTAAAATTTTTTTTAGGACTTGACAAGGGCAATAGCATAGTAGTTTTATATGTTGCCTGAATTTTTTTTATATTCTCTTTAAAGAAAAATAATTTCCAAATATCCTCAGTCTCTTTTGCCAGTTGTTCCAGTTTGCTAAAGCTGCCAAAATGCAATGGATTGCTTTTTTCAATGAGGATTTATAGATTGCAAATTTATAGTTCTAAGGCCATGAAAATGTCCAAATTAAGGCATCAAGAGGTAGATACCTTCTCTGAGGAAATGCTGATGGTACCGGGGTCCCTCTGTCACATGGGAAGGCACATGGCTGGCTCTGCTGTACCTTCTCTCCTGGGTTTAGCTTCTGTTTCAGTGACTTTCTCCAAAATGTCTCTGGGCCTCTGTCTCAGCTCCTGTG
This sequence comes from Choloepus didactylus, assembly GCF_015220235.1. Lineage (NCBI taxonomy): Eukaryota > Metazoa > Chordata > Mammalia > Pilosa > Megalonychidae > Choloepus > Choloepus didactylus. Next base: position 85,076,228 of record NC_051307.1, read on the forward strand.
GGTCCTTGCTTGCTTCTCCTGTGGGCAAACTCTGGATTATATATCTTAGCTTCTCTCCAACGTGTCTCTCTCAGCTTCTCCAAGTATCTAAGTCTGTGTCAGCTCTGAACTCTCTCTCTCTTCCTGAGCTCCCTCTTAAGGACTCCAGTAAACCAATTAAGACCCACCTTGAATGGGTGGGGTCACATTTGCATGGAAATAATCTAATCAAAAGGTCCCACCCACAATAGGTCTGCCTCTGTAAGAGTGGATTAAAAGAACAGATTCAAACCAGCACACTAATCTAAACTATTCTACTTCAAACTCTGTCACTTGATTTTATATACTGGGGTATAGTCAATCAGTTATCTTAGTGTTACAAATTCTGATGAGTTTTCCATATAAATTTAAAGTACCATTCAGACTCATTTCTGGCAATAAAACAGACTAGACACCTTGACTTAAAAAAAAAAAAATGCCAGAAGTTATATTTTTTAAAAATGTAAGTGAATTGATGAGCCATCAATAAAGTATTTAAAAAAAAAAAAAAAAAATCCCAAGCCAAAAGCTAGATTAAGGTAGGAATCCAAAGAGGTTAAGAAGAGCACAGAATCCAGCTTTTATCCTTAAAGGCATTTTTCAAATTGGGTGAACTTGAGTTTTAGCTTTTAGAAGCTCATGGAGTCTGGGGAACAGTGTATGAAACACAGGAACTTACCCACGGTGAGGAGTCTAGAGGAGACGCTTCCCCCATAAAACTGGGACCCAAAAGCTTAGTCTCTGCAACTCAGCATTAAGTGAGAATTAGAAATAACAACCCATCCCCCCCCCCCGGTGAGGCGGGGCAAGATGGCAGACTGGTGAGCTGTATGTTTTAGTTACTCCTCCAGGAAAGTAGGTAAAAAGCCAGGAACTGCGTGGACTGGACACCACAGAGCAATCTGTCTTTGGGCATACTTCATACAACACTCATGAAAACGTGGAACTGCTGAGATCAGCGAAATCTGTAAGTTTTTGCGGCCAGGGGACCCGCGCCCCTCCCTGCCAGGCTCAGTCCCGGGGGAGGAGGGGCTGTCAGCTCCAGGAAGGAGAAGGGAGAATTGCAGTGGCTGCTCTTATCGGAAACTCATTCTACTGATTCAAACTCCAACCATAGATAGACTGAGGCCAGACACCAGAGACTCTGAGAGCAGCCAGCCCAGCAGAGAGGAGACAGGCATAGAAAAAAAACAACACGCAAAACTCCAAAATAAAAGCAGAGGATTTTTGGAGTTCTGGTGAACACAGAAAGGGGAAGGGCGGAGATCAGGCCTTGAGGCGCATATGCAAATCCCGAAGCAAGGCTGATCTCTCTGCCCTGGGCACTTTTCCTTAATGGCCCTGGTTGCTTTGTCTATTAGCATTTCAATAACCCATTAGATCTCTGAGGAGGGCCGGTTTTTTTTTTTTTTTTTTTTTTTTTTTTTTTTTTTTTTTTAAATCCTTTTTGCTTTTTCTAAAACAATTACTCTAAGAAGCTCAATACAGAAAGCTTCAAAGAATTGAAATTTGGGCACGTCAAGTCAAGAGCAGAACTAAGAGAGCTCTGAGACAAAAGGCAATAATCCAGTGGCTGAGAAAATTCACTAAACAACACAACTTCCCAAGAAAAGGGGGGTGTCCGCTCACAGCCACCATCCTGGTGGACAGGAAACACTCCTGCCCATCGCCAGCCCCATAGCCCAGAGCTGCCCCAGACAACCCAGTGTGACGGAAGTGCTTCAAATAACAGGCACACACCACAAAACTGGGCGTGGACATTAGCCTTCCCTGCAACCTCAGCTGAATGTCCCAGAGCTGGGAAGGGGGAGCAGTGTGAATTAACAGAGCCCCATTCAGCCATCATTTGAGCAGACTGGGAGCCTCCCAACACAGCCCAGCAGCCCAGAACTGCCCTGGGGGGACGGCACTCACCTGCGACATAGCACAGTCATCCCTCAACAGAGGACCCGGGGTGCACAGCCTGGAAGAGGGGCCCACTTGCAAGTCTCAGGAGCCATACGCCAATACCAAAGACTTGTGGGTCAGTGGCAGAGACAAACTGTGGCAGGACTGAACTGAAGGATTAGACTATTGCAGTAGCTTTAAAACTCTAGGATCATCAGGGAGATTTGATTGTTAGGGCCACCCCCCCCTCCCCGACTGCCCAGAAACACGCCCCACATACAGGGCAGGCAACACCAACTACACACGCAAGATTGGGACACCAATTGGGCCCCACAAGACTCACTCCCCCACTCACCAAAAAGGCTAAGCAGGGGAGATCTGCCTTGTGGAGAACAGGTGGCTCGTGGACGCCACCTGCTGGTTAGTTAGAGAAAGTGTACTCCACGAAGCTGTAGATCTGATAAATTAGAGATAAGGACTTCAACTGGTCTACAAACCCTAAAAGAACCCTATCAAGGTCAGCAAATGCCACGAGGCCAAAAACAACAGAAAATTATAAAGCATATGAAAAAACCAGACGATATGGATAACCCAAGCCCAAGCACCCAAATCAAAAGACCAGAAGAGACACACCTAGAGCAGCTACTCAAAGAACTAAAGATGAACAATGAGACCCTAGTACGGGATATGAAGGAAATCAAGAAGACCCTAGAAGAGCATAAAGAAGACATTGCAAGACTAAATAAAAAAATGGATGATCTTATGGAAATTAAAGAAACTGTTGACCAAATTAAAAAGATTCTGGACACTCATAGTACAAGACTAGAGGAAGTTGAACAACGAATCAGTGACCTGGAAGATGACAGAATGGAAAATGAAAGCATAAAAGAAAGAATGGGGAAAAAAATTGAAAAACTCGAAATGGACCTCAGGGATATGATAGATAATATGAAACGTCCGAATATAAGACTCATTGGTGTCCCAGAAGGGGAAGAAAAGGGTAAAGGTCTAGGAAGAGTATTCAAAGAAATTGTTGGGGAAAACTTCCCAAATCTTCTAAACAACATAAATACACAAATCATAAATGCTCAGCGAACTCCAAATAGAATAAATCCAAAAAAACCCACTCCGAGACATATACTGATCACACTGTCAAACATAGAAGAGAAGGAGCAAGTTCTGAAAGCAGCAAGAGAAAAGCAATTCACCACATACAAAGGAAACAGCATAAGACTCAGTAGTGACTACTCAGCAGCCACCATGGAGGCGAGAAGGCAGTGGCACGATATATTTAAAATTCTGAGTGAGAGGAATTTCCAGCCAAGAATACTTTATCCAGCAAAGCTCTCCTTCAAATTTGAGGGAGAGCTTAAATTTTTCACAGACAAAGAAATGCTGAGAGAATTTGCTAACAAGAGACCTGCCCTACTGGAGATACTAAAGGGAGCCCTACAGACAGAGAAACAAAGACAGGACAGAGAGACTTGGAGAAAGGTTCAGTACTAAAGAGATTCGGTATGGGTACAATAAAGGATATTAATAGAGAGAGGGAAAAATATGGCAAACATAATCCAAAGGATAAGATGGCCGATTCAAGAAATGCCTTCACGGTTTTAACGTTGAATGTAAATGGATTAAACTCCCCAATTAAAAGATATAGATTCGCAGAATGGATCAAAAAAAATGAACCATCAATATGTTGCATACAAGAGACTCATCTTAGACACAGGGACACAAAGAAACTGAAAGTGAAAGGATGGAAAAAAATATTTCATGCAAGCTACAGCCAAAAGAAAGCAGGTGTAGCAATATTAATCTCAGATAAAATAGACTTCAAATGCAGGGATGTTTTGAGAGACAAAGAAGGCCACTACATACTAATAAAAGGGGCAATTCAGCAAGAAGAAATAACAATCGTAAATGTCTATGCACCCAATCAAGGTGCCACAAAATACATGAGAGAAACATTGGCAAAACTAAAGGAAGCAATTGATGTTTCCACAATAATTGTGGGAGACTTCAACACATCACTCTCTCCTATAGATAGATCAACCAGACAGAAGACCAATAAGGAAATTGAAAACCTAAACAATCTGATAAATGAATTAGATTTAACAGACATCTACAGGACATTACATCCCAAATCAACAGGATACACATACTTTTCTAGTGCTCACGGAACTTTCTCCAGAATAGATCATATGCTGGGACATAAAACAAGCCTCAATAAATTTAAAAAGATTGAAATCATTCAAAGCACATTCTCTGACCACAATGGAATACAATTAGAAGTCAATAACCATCAGAGACTTAGAAAATTCACAAATACCTGGAGGTTAAACAACACACTCCTAAACAATCAGTGGGTTAAAGAAGAAATAGCAAGAGAAATTGCTAAATATATAGAGACGAATGAAAATGAGAACACAACATACCAAAACCTATGGGATGCAGCAAAAGCAGTGCTAAGGGGGAAATTTATAGCACTAAACGCATATATTAAAAAGGAAGAAAGAGCCAAAATCAAAGAACTAATGGATCAACTGAAGAAGCTAGAAAATGAACAGCAAACCAATCCTAAACCAAGTACAAGAAAAGAAATAACAAGGATTAAAGCAGAAATAAATGACATAGAGAACAAAAAAACAATAGAAAGGATAAATATCACCAAAAGTTGGTTCTTTGAGAAGATCAACAAGATTGACAAGCCCCTAGCTAGACTGACAAAATCAAAAAGAGAGAAGACCCATATAAACAAAATAATGAATGAAAAAGGTGACATAACTGCAGATCCTGAAGAAATTAAAAAAATTATAAGAGGATATTATGAACAACTGTATGGCAACAAACTGGATAATGTAGAAGAAATGGACAATTTCCTGGAAACATATGAACAACCTAGACTGACCAGAGAAGAAATAGAAGACCTCAACCAACCCATCACAAGCAAAGAGATCCAATCAGTCATCAAAAATCTTCCCACAAATAAATGCCCAGGGCCAGATGGCTTCACAGGGGAATTCTACCAAACTTTCCAGAAAGAACTGACACCAATCTTACTCAAACTCTTTCAAAACATTGAAAAAAATGGAACACTACCTAATTCATTTTATGAAGCTAACATCAATCTAATACCAAAACCAGGCAAAGATGTTACAAAAAAGGAAAACTACCGGCCAATCTCCCTAATGAATATAGATGCAAAAATCCTCAACAAAATACTTGCAAATCGAATCCAAAGACACATTAAAAAAATCATACACCATGACCAAGTGGGGTTCATTCCAGGCATGCAAGGATGGTTCAACATAAGAAAAACAATCAATGTATTACAACACATTAAAAACTCGAAAGGGAAAAATCAATTGATCATCTCAATAGATGCTGAAAAAGCATTTGACAAAATCCAACATCCCTTTTTGATAAAAACACTTCAAAAGGTAGGAATTGAAGGAAACTTCCTCAACATGATAAAGAGCATATATGAAAAACCCACAGCCAGCATAGTACTCAATGGTGAGAGACTGAAAGCCTTCCCTCTAAGATCAGGAACAAGACAAGGATGCCCGCTGTCACCACTGTTATTCAACATTGTGCTGGAAGTGCTAGCCAGGGCAATCCGGCAAGACAAAGAAATAAAAGGCATCCAAATTGGAAAAGAAGAAGTAAAACTGTCATTGTTTGCAGATGATATGATCTTATATCTAGAAAACCCTGAGAAATCAACGATACACCTACTAGAGCTAATAAACAAATTTAGCAAAGTAGCGGGATACAAGATTAATGCACATAAGTCAGTAATGTTTCTATATGCTAGAAATGAACAAACTGAAGAGACACTCAAGAAAAAGATACCATTTTCAATAGCAACTAAAAAAATCAAGTACCTAGGAATCAACTTAACCAAAGATGTAAAAGACCTATACAAAGAAAACTACATAACTCTACTAAAAGAAATAGAAGGGGACCTTAAAAGATGGAAAAATATTCCATGTTCATGGATAGGAAGGCTAAATGTCATTAAGATGTCAATTCTACCCAAACTCATCTACAGATTCAATGCAATCCCAATCAAAATTCCAACAACCTACTTTGCAGACTTGGAAAAGCTAGTTATCAAATTTATTTGGAAAGGGAAGATGCCTCGAATTGCTAAAGACACTTTAAAAAAGAAAAACGAAGTGGGAGGACTTACACTCCCTGACTTTGAAGCTTATTATAAAGCCACAGTTGCCAAAACAGCATGGTACTGGCACAAAGATAGACATATAGATCAATGGAATCGAATTGAGAATTCAGAGATAGACCCTCAGATCTATGGCCGACTGATCTTTGATAAGGCCCCCAAAGTCACCGAACTGAGCCATAATGGTCTTTTCAACAAATGGGGCTGGGAGAGTTGGATATCCATATCCAAAAGAATGAAAGAGGACCCCTACCTCACCCCCTACACAAAAATTAACTCAAAATGGACCAAAGATCTCAATATAAAAGAAAGTACCATTAAACTCCTAGAAGATAATGTAGGAAAACATCTTCAAGACCTTGTATTAGGACTTTACACCCAAAGCACAAGCAACAAAAGAGAAAATAGATAAATGGGAACTCCTCAAGCTTAGAAGTTTCTGCACCTCAAAGGAATTTCTCAAAAAGGTAAAGAGGCAGCCAACTCAATGGGAAAAAATTTTTGGAAACCATGTATCTGACAAAAGACTGATATCTTGCATATACAAAGAAATCCTACAACTCAATGACAATAGTACAGACAGCCCAATTATAAAATGGGCAAAAGATATGAAAAGACAGTTCTCTGAAGAGGAAATACAAATGGCCAAGAAACACATGAAAAAATGTTCAGCTTCACTAGCTATTAGAGAGATGCAAATTAAGACCACAATGAGATACCATCTAACACCGGTTAGAATGGCTGCCATTAAACAAACAGGAAACTACAAATGCTGGAGGGGATGTGGAGAAATTGGAACTCTTATTCATTGTTGGTGGGACTGTATAATGGTTCAGCCACTCTGGAAGTCAGTCTGGCAGTTCCTTAGAAAACTAGAGATAGAGCTACCATTCGATCCAGCGATTGCACTTCTCGGGATATACCCGGAAGATCGGAAAGCAGTGACACGAACAGATATCTGCACGCCAATGTTCATAGCAGCATTATTCACAATTGCCAAGAGATGGAAACAACCCAAATGTCCATCAACAGATGAGTGGATAAATAAAATGTGGTATATACACATGATGGAATACTACGCGGCAGTAAGAAGGAATGATCTGGTGAAACATATGACAACATGGATGAACCTTGAAGACATAATGCTGAGCGAAATAAGCCAGGCACAAAAAGAGAAATATTATATGCTACCACTAATGTGAACTTTGAAAAATGTAAAACAAATGGTTTATAATGCAGAATGTAGGGGAACTAGCAGTAGAGAGCAATTAAGGAAGGGGGAACAATAATCCAAGAAGAACAGATAAGCTATTTAACGTTCTGGGGATGCCCAGAAATGACTATGGTCTGTTAATTTCTGATGGATGTAGTAGGAACAAGTTCACTGAAATGTTGCTATAGTATGTAACTTTCTTGGGGTAAAGTAGGAACATGTTGGAAGTTAAGCAGTTATCTTAGGTTAGTTGTCTTTTTCTTACTCCCTTGCTATGGTCTCTTTGAAATGTTCTTTTATTGTATGTTTGTTTTCTTTTTAACTTTTTTTTTCATACAGTTGATTTGAAAAAAGAAGGGAAAGTTAAAAAAAAAAAAAAAGAAGAAAAAAGACAAACAAGGAAAAAAAAAAAAAAAAAAAACAATGTAGTGCCCCCTTGAGGAGCCTGTGGAGAATGCAGGGGTATTCGCCTACCCCACCTCCATGGTTGCTAACATGACCACAGACATAGGGGACTGGTGGTTTGATGGGTTGAGCCCTCTACCATAAGTTTTACCCTTGGGAAGACGGTTGCTGCAAAGGAGAGGCTAGGCCTCCCTGTATTTGTGCCTAAGAGTCTCCTCCTGAATGCCTCTTTGTTGCTCAGATGTGGCCCTCTCTCTCTGGCTAAGCCAACTTGAAAGGTGAAATCACTGCCCTCCCCCCTACGTGGGATCAGACACCCAGGGAAGTGAATCTCCCTGGCAACGTGGAATATGACTCCCGGGGAGGAATGTAGACCCGGCATCGTGGGATGGAGAACATCTTCTTGACCAAAAGGGGGATGTGAAAGGAAATGAAATAAGCTTCAGTGGCAGAGAGATTCCAAAACGAGCCGAGAGATCACTCTGGTGGGCACTCTTACGCACACTTTAGACAACCTTTTTTAGGTTCTAAAGAATTGGGGTAGCTGGTGGTGGATACCTGAAACTATTAAACTACAACCCAGAACCCATGAATCTCGAAGACAGTTGTATAAAAATGTAGCTTATGAGGGGTGACAGTGGGATTGGGAATGCCATAAGGACCAAACTCCACTTTGTCTAGTTTATGGATGGATGTGTAGAAAAGTAGGGGAAGCAAACAAACAGACAAAGGTACCTAGTGTTCTTTTTTACTTCAATTGCTCTTTTTCACTCTAATTATTATTCTTGTTATTTTTGTGTGTGTGCTAATGAAGGTGTCAGGGATTGATTTAGGTGATGAATGTACAACTATGTAATGGTACTGTAAACAATCGAAAGTACAATTTGTTTTGTATGACTGCGTGGTATGTGAATATATCTCAATAAAATGATAAAAAAAAAAAAAAAAAAAAAAACAACCCATCCCCCGACAGCTTTGAACCTTAGTCAGAAAGTTGGGGTTGGGGGCAGGGTGGATCCCAGTAACAATTATTTGCAACAATAAGCAACTCAAATATTTAGGTGATCCAACAAACCTCAAGGCAGGAATTTGGTTTAAAGTAGCCCTACATTGGCAGCATCCTGAGGTACCTCCACTATTATCACCCTAAACCAAGAGACCATCATTTCTTACCAGGATTGTTGCAAGAGCCTTGTAAATGGTCCCCTTGCTTTCATGCCAGCCCCTCTTCAGCACATCTGTCCTTAGCATCACATCCCGAGTAATCCTATTAGGTCAGATGGTCAGATAGGGTCACTCCTCTGCCCATTATCCTCCAATGGCTTCCCATCTCACTCAGAGTGGAAATAAAAGTCCTTCTAAACTGCAGAGTTTGTAAAGTTTTCTATTGCCGCTGAAACAAATATCACAATCTTAAGGACATAAAACAATGCAAATTGGAGGTCAAAAGTCTGAAATGGGTCTCATGGGGATAAAATTGAGGTGTCGGCAGTGCTGCATTGCTTTCTGCAGGCTCTAGGGGAGAACCAGTTTCCTTGCCTTTTCCAGTTTCTAGAGTCCACGCACTTTCCTTTGGTTTATGCCCCTCTCGGCCCCATTCTCCATCTTCAAAGCCAGCAACATCAGGCCAAGTCCTTTTCATGCTGCCATCTCCGACTTTCTGTTCTCCCTCCTTCTTCCACCCACATAATCCAGGATAATCTCCTCATATCAAGGGCAACTGAATAGCTACTTTAATCTCATCTGCAACCTTAATTCCCCTTTGACATGTAAGGTAACATAGTCGCAGGCTCTGGGAATTAGGATGTGAGAGTCTTCAGGGGTGGGGGTTTGGGGTGGTGATTATTCTGTTTGCCACAAGGCCCAACTTGATTTAGTCCTCAGTCCCTTTCTGATCTCATCTTCTATTCCCCGCCTTGAATGAAACAAGTCATAAGAAATTTCTCAGGATTAAAATCATTCAGAACACATTCTCTGACCACAATGATATCAAGTTAGACATCAATAACTTAAGATAGAACACACACACAAATGTTAGGAAATTAAGATAAGGCATTTCTGAATAATTCATAAATCAAAGAATAAATCATAAAGGAAATTGAAAGTTTTTAGATGAGAACACAATAATATTTTGTATCTAAACCTGTGAAATGCAATTTGAGTGTATACTTAAAGGAAAAGTTAAAAGATTAAGTGTTTATATTAGAAAAGATGAACGCCTAAACACAAATGAGTTAAGATACTGCTTAAGAAATCAGAAAAGAAAATAAAGTAAGCCCAAAAACAGTAGAAGGAAGAAAATGTGAGGTAAAATTAATAAAACAGATAAACATACTATAGAGAAGATCAACCAGCCAAAACTGGTACCTGAAAAGATTAATTAAATTAACCAATCTCTGGTGAGACTAATCAAAAATAAAAATGAGAGAGAGGGAATGCAAATATCATCAGGATAAAAAAAGGAAACATCACTAGAGATGCAGCAGACATTAAGAAGATAAGAAGGATGATGAACAGTTTTATGCCAATAAATTTAAAAACTTAGAATAAATGCACAAATTCCTAGGGAAAAAAAATGAATTGCCAACACTTATTCAAAAATAAATAGAAAACTTGAATAGCCCCATACCATTAAGATAATTAAATCAAAACTATAAAATACTACTACAAATAAAACTCCAGATCCAGACAATTTTACCAGCAATTTTACCAAATGTTTATGAAACAAACAATTCCAATCTTTTGCAAACTATTTAAGAATAAAGAAAAAGAACACTCCTGAAGTCATTTTATGAGTTATTTGAGTACCAAATATTGACAAGGATAATGGGAAAAAGAAAAATTACAGGCCAATTTTTGTCATGAGAGATGCAAATGAGTATAGCAAACCAGTCCAGTGATATATAAAAAGGATAATGCATCAAACAAATTAGATATATTCCAGTGATGTAAGGTTGGTGTGATGGTTAGGCCCATGTGTAAACTTGGAGAGGTGATGGTATTCAGGTGTCTGGTTAATAAACAAGAAGGCTGGTTTGTTAACTCATCAGTCAATCAACTGCACCTGTGACTGATTAAATCAATGAAAGGGTGTGTCTTCTGCAATGAGAGACTTCAATCAGCTGGATGTAATCCAATCAGTTGAAGACTTTTAAGGGGGAGGAGAGAGAGAGAAAACCTTCACTTCTTCTTAGGCTAGCCAGTGAAGCATTTCCTGAGGAGTTCATCGAACACCTTCGTCGGAGTTGCCAGTTCACTGCCTGCCCTACAGAATTTGGATTCATGCATTACAATTGCGTGAGACACTTTTATAAAATCTTATATTTATAGATATCTCGTTGGTTCTGTTTCCTATAGAACCCTAACTAATACAGTTGGTTTAACATTTGCAAATTAATCGATATGATTCACATTATGACATCAAGGAAGAAAATCATATGATCCTTTCATCAAGTGCTCACTAAAAGGCAAAGTTTTAAGGATCCTGGTTACCGCTTCCAGAAAACTATAAATAACATGAAGAACTATGGGATGGGGTGAGAACTTTTTTTTTAATCAGAGAAGTTGTGAGTTTATAAAGCAATCATGCATAAAATGTACACTTGTACACCACCCCACCACCAATACCTAACATTAGTATGGAACATTTGTTACTATTAATATAGCTTACTTAATGAATTATACTATTTTTTACAGTAGTTACCTTTGTTACAAACAATGAAAGATTATTAAAAATTAATTCTATCATCCAGTATTTACATTAGGTTTGCTTTTCCTCCATATCACCCTATTATTACCACCTCGTATTAGTGTCTTACATTTGTTATAATGCATAAAACAGCATTCTATAGTCCATTGTATACAAAAGGGTTCACCATGTTGTACAATCCTATGTTTTATCTTTTAATTTTTATTCTAGTAGTGTACATATCCTAAAGTTTCCTCTTTTAACCACATTTACCTATACAGATCAGTGCTGTTGATAACACTCACCATAATGTATTACCATCACCACAATCCATTTCCAAACTTTGCAATTAAACTTCATAGAAATTCTGTACAAGTTAAGCATCAACTCCCCATTCTCTAACCCCAATCTATCTCCTGATAACATATATTCTAGATTCTAACTCTATGAGTTTGCTTATTGTAATTAGTTCATAACAGTGAAATTATACAATATTTGTCCTTTGTGTCTGGCTTATTTCACTCAACATGATATCTTCAAGGTTCATTTGTGTTGTTGCATACATCAGGACTTCACTCCTTTTTACAGCTGAATAATATCCCACTGTATTACATATCACATTTTGTTTATCCATTCATTGGTTGATGGATACTTGGGTTGCTTCTATCTTTTGGCAGTTGTAGATACTGTTGGTATGATCATCACTGTGCAAATATCTGTTTAAGTCCTTACTTATAGTTCTTCCGGGTGTATACCTAGCATGAGATTGCTGAATCATATGGTAATTCTATAGTTTATTTCCTGAGGAACTGCCAAACTATCTTCCACAGTGGCTGCACCATGTTACATTCCCACCAGCAATGATTGAGTGTTCCTATATCTCCACATCGTCTCCAACACTTGTAGTGTTCTGTGTTTTTAATAGTAGCCATTTTATTTAGCTGTGAAATTATATCTCATTATGGTTTTGATTTGCATTTCCCTAATAGCTAGTGATGTTGAGCATCTATTCATATGCTTTTTATCCACTTGTATTTCCCCTTTGGAGAAATATCTATTTAAGTCTTTTGCCCATTTTAAAAAATGGGTTGTTTGCCTTTTTATTGTTGAGTTGTAGGATTTCTTTATATATTCTGGATATTAAACCCTTAGTGGATATGTGGTTTCCAAATATTTTCTCCCATTGAGTGGGCTGCCTTTTCAATTTCTTGACAAAGTCTTTTGAAGCACAGATGTTTTTATTTCTGAGGAGGTTCCATTTATCTATTTTTTTTTCTTTCATTGCTTGTGCTTTGGGTGTAAAGCCTAAGAAACCATTGCCTGCCACAAGACCCCAAAGATGCTTCCCTACATTTTCTTCTAGGAGTTTTATGGTTCTGGCTATTATATTTAGGTCTTTGATCCATTTTGAGTTAATTATTGCATATGATGTGAGACAGGGTTCCTCTTTCATTCCTTTGCATATGGGTATCCAGTTTTCCCAACACCATTTCTTGAAGAAACTATTCTTTCCCAATTGAGAACATTGGCAGCCTTCTCAAAAATCAATTGACCATAAATGTGAAGGACTATTTCTGAATCTCAATTTGATTCCATTGGTCAACGTCTATCTTTATGCCAGTACCATGCTGTTTTGATCACTGTACTTTGTAATATGCTACAAGTGTGACTCCTCCAACTTCGTTCTTTTTCAGTATGTTTTTGGCTATTCGGGGCCCTTACACTTCCAAAAAATTGATAGTCAGCTTTTCCATTTCTTCAAAGTAGGCCATTGGAATTTTGATTGGGATTGCATTGAATCTGTAAGTCAATTTTCTCTTCCATTATTATGCCTTCTTTGATTTCTTTTACCAATCTTTTGTAGTTTTCTGGGTACAGAAACTAGATATTGATTCTTTGATTCTTTTAGTTGCTATTACAAATGGCATTTTTTCTTGATTTTCTCCTCAGATAGCTCATTACTAGTGTATACAAACTCTACTATTTTTTGCACGTTGATCTTGTATCCTGTCACTTTGCTGAACTCGTTTATTGGCTCTAGTAGCTTTGTTGTAGATTTTTCAGGACTTTCTAAATACAGGATCATGTTGTCTGCAAATAGTGAAAGATTTACTTCTTCCTTTCCTTTCCATTTTGGATGCCTTTATTTCTTTCTCTTGCCTAACTGCTCCAGCTAGAACTTCCAGCACAATCCTGAATAGTAGTGGTGACAGTGGGTATCCTTGTCTTGTTCCCAATCTTAGAGGAAAGCTTTGTCTTTAATCATTGAATACAATGTTAGCTGTGGGTTTTTCATATATGCCCTGTTCAGGAAGTTTCCTTCTACTCCTTTTTTTTTTTTTTTCCAAATGCTTTTATCAAGAAAGGATGCTGGATTTTGTCAAATGCATTTTCTCTGTCAATCTCTATGATCATGAGGGTTTCCCCCTTCGTACTGTAAATGTGGTATATTACACTAATTGATTTTCTTGTGTTGAACCACCCTTGAATACCTGGAATAAAACCTACTTAAACTACTTAACCATGGTGTATAATTCTTCTAGTGTGACATTGGATTCAATTTGCAAGTATTTTGTTGAGGATTTTTGCATCTATACCGAAAAGAGAGATTGGTCTGTAATTTCCTTGCCTAGCTTTATCTGGCTTTGGTATTAGGGTGATGTTGGCCTCATAGAATGAGTTAGGTAGTGTTCCCTCCTCTTTGATTTTTTGGAAGAGTTTGAGCAGGAATGGTATTTATTCTTCTTGGAATGATTGGTAGAATTTATCTGTGAAGCTATCTGGTCCTGGGCTTTTCTTTTTTTGGGACGTTTTTGAGGACTGATTCTATCTCTTTCCTTGTACTTGATCTGTTGAGGTCTTTTATTTCCTCTAGAGTCAGTGTAGATTGTTCCTGTGTTTCTAGGAATTTCTCCAATTCATCTCAGTTGTCTAATTTATTGGCATACAGTTGTTCATAGTATCCTCCTATGATCTTTTTTTTCCTGTGGGGTCAGTAATATTGTACCCCCTCCCATTCCTGATTTTATTTATTTGCATCTTCTCTTTTTTTATCAGCCTAGCTAAGGGTTTGTCAGTTTTATTCATCTTCTCAAAGAACCAACTTCTGGTTTTGTTGATTCTCTCTATTGTTTTTTATTCTTAATTTCATTTATTTCTGCTCTAATCTTTGTTATTTCTTTCCTTCTCTTGTTTTGAGATTAGTTTGCTATTCTTTTTCTAGTTTTCCTTCAGATGTGCAGTCAGATCTTTGATTTTAGCTCTTTCTTCTTTTTTAATGTAGGTATTTAGGGCTATAAATTTCCCTCTCAGAACTACCTTCACTGCATCCCATAAGTTTTGATATGTTGTGTTCCCATTTTCTTTTGTCTTGAGATACTTACTGATTTTCTTTGTAATTTCTTCTTTGACCTACTGACTGTTTAAGAGTGTGTTGTTTAAATTCCATATCTTGTGACTTTTCCAGTTCTCTGCCTGTTACTGATTTCCAGCTTCATTCCATTATGGTCAGAGAAAGTGCTTTTATAATTTCAATCTTTTTTAATTTATCGAGAACTATTTTGTGACCCAACATGTGGCATATCCTGGAGAATGATCCATGCACACTTGAGAAGAATGTATATCCTAATGTTTGGGAGTGTGATGTTCTGTATATGTCTGTTAGGTCTAGTTCTTTTATATATTATTCAAGTTCTCTGTTTCCTTATTGATCCTCTGTCTAGATCTTCTACCTATTGATGAGAGTAGAGTATGAAAGTCTCCAACTATTATTGTAGCTAAGTCTATTTCTCCCTTCAGTTTTGCCAGTATTTGCCCCATGTATTTTGGGGCACCTTAGTTAGATGCATAAATATTTATGATTGTTACTTCTTCTTGGAGAATTGCCCTTTATATTAATATATAGTGTCCTTCTTTGTCCCTTCTAACAATTTTGCATTAAAGTCTATTTTGTCTGATATTAGTATAGCTACCCCAGCTCTTTTTTGTTACTGTTTGCATGATATATCTTTTTCCATCCTTTCACTTTCAAACTATTTTCACTTTCAAACTATTTGTATCTTTGGGTCTAAGGTGAGTCTCTTGTACACATCATATAATTGAAACACATGTTTTAATCCATTCTGTCCATCTGTGTCTTTTGATTGGGGAGTTTATTGTGTTAACATTCAACATTATTACTGTAAAAGCAGTACTTATGTCAACCATTTTATCATTTGACTTTTATATGTTGTATATTATTTTGGTCTTTCTTTTTATCCTTTTAATTACCCTTCCTGACAGTCTTCATTTCTACACCATCCTCCAATTCTCTCTCCCCTGTCTTTTCCTTTCAGCCTGCAGAACTCCATTTAGTATTTCTTGCAGGGCAGGTCTCTTATTAATGAACTCTCTCAGTTTCTGTTTATCTGCCAATATTTTAAATTCTCCCTCATTTTGAAGGACAGTTTTGCCAGATAAAGAATTCTTGGCTGGCATATTCTCTCCTTCAGTACCTTAAAAAGTGCTGCCTTCTCATCAGAAATCAAGCTTTCTTGCCTCCTTGGTTTCTGATGAGAATGCATCACCTGGTCTTATTGAGCATCCCTTGTATGTGATCAATCACTTTGCTGCTTTCAGAATTCCCTCTTTATCTTTGGCCTTTGACATTCAGATTAATATGTATCTCAGAGTAGGTCTATTATTATTTATTCTGTTTGGCATACTTGTACTTTTTGGGCATGTATATTTATGTCTTTCATAAGAGTTGGGAAATTTTCAGCCATTATTTCCTCAGATATTCTTTCTGCCCCTTATCCCATCTCTTCTTCTGCTGGGATACCCATGATGCACATGTTTGTGTGCTTCAAGCTGTCATTCAGATCCCTGAGACACTGCTCATTTTTTTCAATTCTTTTTTCTATCTGTTCTTCTGTCTGTAAGATTTTGATTGTCCTGTCTTCTAGTTCACCGGTTCTTTCTTTTGCCAGTTCAAATCTGCTATTGGATACATCTAGTGTATTTTTAATGTCTACCATTGTGCCTTTCATTCCCGTAATTTCTGTTGCATTTCTTTTTATATTTTCAAATTCTTCTTTATGCTCACATGGTGTCTTAATATCTTTTATCTCTTCAGCCATATTTTCCTCCATATCCTTGTATTGATTTAGGAGATTTGTTTGAACATCTTTGATTAGTTGATTCCAAATTCTGTGTCTCCTCAGAAGCTTTGATTTGTTCCTTTGACTGGGCCAAATCTTATGTTTCTTAGTATGGCTTGTAATTTTTTGCTGAAAATCAGTTGTCAACATCTCTAGTCAGGTATCCACAAAGGGAGCACAGACTGGCTCCAAAGTGCCATGGGAAGGGGATTATAAAACATACCAAAATCCTCTATGATAGCTCCCTGAAGCTGTGCTTTACTGGCCTGCTCAGGAGATGGCCCTTCAGCAAACTGTTTCCCATAGCCCTAAGGGGAAACTAGGTCTTTAAATCTCTACCACCTACACCCCTGTCAGGGGTGGAGATGAAACAATGGCTGCCACCTCCTTTGTCCAGGGTGGGTTGAAACAGTTGCTCAGAGCTGGGACCCAGGAATCCAAATTTGCTAATCAAAACCTGTCATCAGTGCTCAGATGTGCCCATCCCTGTTCTCAAAGAAGAGGATTTTTATGTCCCTTTCTGACAACAGCAGGCAGCCAGGGACTGGTTCCTAAAGCTGCCGACCATGAGAGTGGGGGGTGGGTGCTGGCAGCTGCCATGTGGAGAGAACTTCTCACTGTTCTTTACCATAGTTCATTAGTCTCCTCCTCCCACTCCTCCCTGGGTGCTATACAGTGCTCTGGCCTCCAGAGCTCCAGAAAGATTGTTTCAGACAGTCTCTGCCTGTTTAATAGGTGCTTTGATGGAAGGACTAACTCTGGTGCTTCCTACTCCGTCATCTTCCCCAGAAGTCTCTGGGGTGAATACTTTTAATTGCACCCATTGCTTAAGGCAAGAAAATGCACACTTAAAACCCTTAATTCTGTGTTCAAGGCATGGACTGAAACTCAGGGACTTTCTAAAAGCATGCTAAAAGAATATTATCTCTTGAAGATGAATGATGAAATAGCTCTGTGTGCCAGTTTGAATGTATTGTGTCCCCCAAACACCATTATCTTTGATGTAGTCTTGTGGGGCAGACGTTTTGGTGCTGATTAGATTTGCTTGGAATGTGCCCCACCCAGCTGTGGGTGATGACTGATGAGATATTCCCATGGAGGCATGGCCCCACCCACTCAGGGTGGGCCTTGATCAGTGGAGCCATATAAATAAGCTGAATCAAAGAGAAGGAACTCAGTGCAGCTGTGAGTGACGTTTTGAAGAGGAGCAAGCTTGCCAGAGAGGAACGTCCTGGGAGAAAGCCATTCTGAAACCAGAACTTTGGAGCAGACGCCAGCCACATGCCTTCCCAGCTAACGGAGGTTTTCCGGATGCCATTGGCCATCCTCCAGTGAAGGTATCCGATTACTGATGTGTTACCTTGGACACTTTAAGGCCTTAAGACTGTAACTGTGTAGCCAAATAAACCCCCTTTTTTTATAAAAGCCAATCCATCTCTAGTGTTTTGCATTCTGCAGCATTAGCAAACTAGAACACTCTGGCTTCATAAAATAATCATTGCAGAAATAAAGTCTGTAGCACCTATCACTATCTCTTTCCTTGTTGTATCATATATATTCATAATTTTAACTAACTTTCTGTTTCTTTCATCTCCATTTACCCCACTATTTTATGTAGGGTATGGTAGTGGAAGTTAACTTTACAGTCCACAGATGAAAGAATTTAAAGATAGAAGAACAATTAGAAGAATGGATATCTCCATTGGACTTAAAGCTGGAAACAGTGACTGAGAAGACTTTGGGCTGTCTCCTAAAGCAGAGGGATTGAGTGATTTTTCTCACATTATATACATGCATTGTGTATGTTTTTAAGCATAAATAGTATTTATTGGTAGATGTTGGGCATTCTAGGGGCTGGATTCTGGGGATCATTTGTCATTTTTTCAACTGCTAAACATCAGAGCCCTACTCCAAAGTTCAGAGAATTTCCAGAGTTTGATTCACAGTGGGAGGCAGGGCCCACCTTCCACTACAGAAGTCGAAAGTCTTCTCCACCTCCTAGCACCTAAAGTGCGGTCACGTAACATAGGCTTATCTGATTGGAGAGGCTCATCTCTGGGATTATAAATCTCAAGCAGTTGTCACAAAAATTCAAAGATAAGGAAGGAATAAAGGATAAGGGGTAGGGATTTGAAGAAAGAAAGGGACAAGGAATAATTCATTCCTGAACACAAAGCAGTTGTGGTTATGACGGCAGCTGTGGCATCCAGTGCCTGGTGCCAGTGGTGGGGGGGTGATGCCCACAGCTGTCTAGTAAGTCCTCACTAGACTGTTCCTATGGTATCATTTTGGTTGCCCAGCCTCCTTTGGTTGCTCCTTTTTTTTTCTGGCTCGTTACACTTCCCATCTTTCCTGTGAACTATCCAACATCCTAGACCTTTTCTGTTTTAATTAATCACCATCAAGTTTCATTGCTTGCAACCAAGAACCCTGGCTTTAGGATTAAAGTGTGTTGAGGTTTCTTCCTTCCAGAGGAGCTTAGAAATATTGGTTAACTTATACTTTAAATGGGGTGAGGAAAATCCTACTTGATTAAGGCCATCAGAGAACATCTGCCTAAAGCAGTAACGTCTAGGCTAGGACTCAAAAATAAGAAACTACAAGCCATGAGAAGAACCAGAATATTTTAAAAAGATGGCCTCCAGTTCTGACAACATACATGATTATTCATGGATCAGAGCTAGTGTTGGGTGTACATTTCAGATTTAAATTCAGTTCCTATTTATGGTGTACTTACCAGGTGCCCAGCACTAGACTATGTGCTTTAATATACATTGTCTCATTTAAATCTCATTGAATACTTAAAACAATCCTGTGAGATATGTAGTTTTACCCCATTTTTCAAAATGAAGAAAAATAAGATTCAAAGGGCCTTTAAATTGCTTGGTCACAGCTCTTAAGATTAAAAACCCAAATAGCAAAATAAAGATTTTCTGACTCTAAGGCCAGTGTTCTTTCGACTATATGCTGATATCTCTAATTGAATTAGCAACATGATTAACAATTTAGAAGTGATAATCTTTCTGTTACCTTTGAATACTAAAGAATTTTTTGTTCAGGTTTTGGCCTCCTGAAACTGCCAATGAACACTCTTACTTAAAAGATACAGACTTACACAAATAGGTACCACCCCCGTCAAAAGCTAGATTAATCTGAAATTTTATATTCAGTGAGACTGAAAGACTAAATAATACCTGGATTGTATATGCTATTAATAATAAAATCAGGAATAACCTGTAAAAACTGGAGCTCAAATTAAAAACAATGAGCTACACTTTGTTTCCATGGTAACATAATGAGAAAAAAATTAGATGGCCTAAAAGATATTTTAAGTTCAGTAAGTTGGTTCACAGCTTCAATATCATTTTTAGGAAAATCCATATACATCTAGTCATTATTATTACAAATCCACATATTAATACTGCTTGTGTCAAAAGCTAGAGGACCACAGTATTATAATCTTGTGTACATTTCAGATCCCCTCAGCCCTACCTCTTAGTCCTGCCTCTGTTGCAGACTTAGACCAGCCTCTGATAGGTATAAACTAACAATGCCTTGTTTTGCCTTGGCCTATACCAAATACCTTTCTCTTCCTGCTCAGGATCTTCTCTGACACTGCTGCCTGGGGTTCCTGCAGGAACCGAATATCACTTTTGACCCATGGGGGATGGGAGTCAATGGACCCTTTGTCCCTTGTATTCCTCAAGTAAACATTTCTTAGATACTTTTCTTCAGGCTCTTCAGAAGACCCTGGCATGATTGCCAGCAATCAGCAGACAACAAACACATCCTTGATTGACTTTTCCTTCTTTCCTTTTTCACTCCCTCATCACTTACTCCTGCTCTGTGGGACTTCTTCTTAAATAAACAAACTATACATAAGCTTTGACTCAGTTTATACTTTCAGGGAAGCCCAAGCTAAGAGACCTATCCTTAAATAGATTTTATATATCTGTATATTGTGGTTTTTACTAAATTCAACTATAGTTTTTTAATATTTTTTCTAATTACACATCAAAATTTTGAGACTAGTATATTTCTTGTCCAGAGATTTTCACAGATCTCCACAATGTATTTTTCTCAAAATTAAATAAGGCCAGGGGAGGTGGGACAAGATACTGGCATAGGAAAGTGTGGAATTTAGTTAGTCCCCTAAAGCAACTAGTAAATAGCCAAGAATAACTAGAAAAAAATCTGTAACAACAGATGGGAGGACATCTGTGACCGAACACACATCATACACCAGTCTGGAATGGGTGGAATGGCTGAGACCACAGCATAGCACTGTAAGTAAAGCTCCCCAAACTGTGGAGCTGGTGCCCCTTCCCCACTGGCATGGCAAGCTGAGTTGGCAAACTTCACTGTGGGAAAAAGAAGCAGTCCCTGCCAGGAGCAAGGGAATGTAGCTCAACCAAGCTCCAATTGCAGTTTTTATTAACAAATTCCGACTACTGGATACATGCTATGAGCACAGATAGACCTGGAGCAAGCAGGCAAGGAATCCAGAGCTTTCTCCTGGCAGAGGAGGTGGGTCTAAATAAAAACAGAGGATTTTGGAGTCTGTTGAGCTCAGAATACTGGAAAAGGAGCACACAGTACTGGGTACCAAGTCAGTTCTTGCCTGATGAACTGGATGGCTGGGGACTGGCTCTGAAACAGGGGCATTTTTTTCCTTTTTTTCTCTCATTCTATTTAGCTCATTAGAGAAAGCCTTGGGAATTTTCAATAATCAGCACTGACACAGGCAAGGGTGGAGTTAAGATAGTCAGAGAGCTGAAGGAAAAGCTCAAGTGTAAAAGATAATTCCCTGAAGGGTTTACCTTCCCTAATAAAAGGGGGGGTGGGGCCCAGCTCAAGTGGCTCCCCTCCCTCAGAGAACACAGACCTCAGGGCCTGGGGTGCAGGGAACAAAAACAGCTTTAGCCTGGCTTCTGACACCCTCAGTCCCTTGCTGGAACAGGATCCACTGAGAATTAAATACACCACACATCTTTATACCAGTAGGGAGCTGTGGGCTAACAAGCACCACCTGCTAGGCAGGATAGCAAAAGCACAGAGTCTAGAGGCCTCATAAGAAAGTCTGACAATCATCTGGGTCTCAAACTCAGAGAAATCTGATACTGAATACAGCCTCCTCCTGAGACCTGCCCATCTGGTCTGAGAATATCTGATCAGGGATATCAAGGAAACCAGATGCCAAGAAAACAAAATTTATGAATCACACCAGGAAAAATGAAGATACGGCCCAGTCAAAGGAACAAACTTACACTTCAAATGAGGTACAGGAGTTGAAATAATTAATTAAAGATCTTCTAACAAACATGCTAAATCAATTAAAAAATCAAATCAATGAGTGGAGGGAAAATATGGCAAAACATATGAAGGCTATAAAGACATTGGGCAAATGTAAGGAAGAACTGGAAAGTCTGAAAAAACAATTGGCAGAACTTATGGGAATGAAAGGCACAATAGCAGAGATGAAAAACACAATGGAGATGTAAACAGCAGATTTGAAAAGGCAGAAGAAAGGCTTCAGGAACTAGAGAACAGGAAATCTGAAATCCTACACACAAAAGAACAGACAGGGAAAAGAATGGAAAAATATGAGCAGGGTCTCAGGGTATTGAATGACAACATGAAGCATATGAACATATGTGTCATGGGTGTCCCAGAAAGAGAAGAGAAGGGAAAATAGGCAGAAAGAATAATGGAAGAAATAATCACTGAAAATTTCCCATCTCTTATGAAAGACATAAAATTACAAGATCCAAGAAGCACAACATACCCCAAACAGATCCGAGTGGACTGACACCAAGACAAATCAGATTATCAAACATCAAAGACAAAGAGAGAATTCTGAAAGCAGCAAAAGAGAAGCAATCCATCACAAAAAAAGGAAACTTGTTAAGACTATGTGCCAGTTTCTCAGTAGAAACCATGGAGGTAAGAAGGCAGTAATAAGATATATTTAAGATACTGAAAGAGAAAAACTGCCAACCAATAATTCTACATCTGACAAAACTGTCCTTCAAAAATGAGGGAGAGGAGGACCTAAGATGGCGGTAGAGAGAAGAGTGGAAGCTGGTTACTCCCCCCGGAACAATTCCTAAACAATAGAAAAATTAGTAAATAACCTGGAATAACTGCGGGGAGACAAACGTGACTGTCCACTCATCATACACCAACCTGAATTGTAAGTAAAAACTGCAGACCCACGCCAAGAGCTGAGAGCTGAGAGCCCCTCCTTCATGGAAACCTCGCAGTGCTAGAGAGCAGAACTCTCCAAACAAGTGAGTGTACCTCAGCCCAGCTCCAACTGAGGTTTTAATATTAACTGCTCAATACAGACTGCGAATCCCCAACAAGCAGACAGAGGCTTTTGGTGATGACTGACCTTGGGAGAGTCAGGGGACATATCTATCTCAGGATGGGGAGCCCAGATGATCAGGTGCTATCTCTGGCCAACGGGTGAATCTAGGAGCTTTCTGTCCTTTTCTCTCTCTGTCAACCTGGGCGGCTCAGTGGAGAAAGCCTCAGCCATTTTCAGCTTGCAGTGCTTTGCAGTAAAGAAAGCCTCAGCCATTTTAAAATTGCAGCTCTTAGACCAGCAGAGTCAGAGAAACAAAGAATCTACTTATATGCAAATGACCTCTCTTTAGGGGTTATATCTTCCCAAGGAAAGAGGAGGGACCCAGCTCTACTACCCGCCTTCCATTCAGGGCCGGACCCCAGAGCCTGAGGGAGGAGAGTTGTGGGACACACCCCCTTACACCAGCCCATGACAGGCTGACAGTCACCATTGCTGGGCAGAAAGTCACAGGGTGTGTCAATCCTCTAAGACACACCATCAGGGAAACCAGATACTGAATATTTTCTCTTTCTGTGACCTGAGCTTGTCTTTGTCTGGGAAAACCTGACTGGGGTGGGCTGGAAGGTGAAATGCCTACACAACAGAAAACTACAATCTACACTAAGAAAAACGAAGTTATGGCCCAGTCAAAGGAACAAACATACACTTCAACTGAGATACAGGAATTTAAACAATTAATGCTAAATCAATTCAAAAAGTTTAGAGAAGATATGGCAAAAGAGATAAAGGCTATAAAGAAAACACTGGGCATACATAAGGCAGAAATTGAAAGTTCAAAAAAACAACTGGCAGAATCTATGGAAACGAAAGGCACAACACAAGAAACAAAAGACACAGTGGAAACATACAACAGCAGATCTCAAGAAGAAGAAGAAAACACTCAGGAACTGGAGAACAAAACACCTGAAAGCCTACACACAAAGAAGCAGATGGAGACAAGAACGGAAAAATATGAGAAGTGTCTCTGGGAACTCAAGGATGAAATGAAATATAAAAATATACATATCATTGGTATCCCACGAAAGAGAAGAGAAGGGAAAAGGGGCAGAAGCAGTAATAGAGGAAATAATCAATGAAAATTTCCCATCTCTTATGAAAGACATAAAATTACAGATCCAAGAAGCGCAGTGTACTCCAAACAGAATAGATCTGAATAGGCCTATGCCAAGACAATTAATAATCAGATTATCAAATGTCAAAGACAAAGAGAGAATCCTGAAAGCAGCAAGAGAAAAGCGATCTATCACATACAAAGGAAGCTTAATAAGACTATGTGCGGATCTCTTAGCAGAAACCATGGAGGCAAGAAGGAAGTGGTGTGATATATTTAAGATACTGAAAGAGAACAACCACCAACCAAGAACCCTATATCCAGCAAAACTGTCCTTCAAATACAAGGGAGAGCTCAAAATACTTTCCGACAAACAAACAATGAGAGACTTTGTGAACAAGACACCAACCCTACAGGAAAAACTAAAGGGAGCACTACAGAGTAATAGGAGAAGACAGGAGTGAGAGGTTTGGAACACAATATTTGGAGATGGTAGCACAGCAATGTAAGTACACTGAACAAAGATAACTATGAATATGGTTGAGAGAGGAGGGTTGGGAGCATGTGGGACACCAGAAGAAAGGAGGAAACATAAAGACTGGGACTGTGTAACTCAGTGAAACCTAGAGTGTTCAACAATTGTGATAAAATGTACAAATATGTTCCTTCACAAGGGAGAACAAGTGAATGTCAACCTTGCAAGGTGTTAAAAATGAGGAGGCATTGGGGGAGGGATGCAATCAATGTAAACTAGAGACCATAATTAACAGAATCATTGTATTATGCTTCCTTTAATGTAACCAAGGTAAATGCAGATAAGAGGAGGGGATAGGGGAGGGGTGTGAGACACTTGACATTGGTGGTGTTGTCTGATTCTTTATTCCACTTTGATTTAAGGTTATCTTTCCCTTTGCTGCTTCCTAGCTGTCATGCTTTTTGTTTGTTTTGTTTTGTTCTTTCTTTTTTCTTTTTCTTTTGCCTCTCTACTTTCTCTGACTCTTCCTCCTGCTTTGTGAAAGAAATGTAGATGCCCTTATATAGATAGTGGTGAGGGTGGTGAACACATAAATATGTGACTATACAGGGAACCATCGATTGTTTACTTAGGATGGAATGTATGGCGTGTGAACAAAACCATCTTAAAAAAAAAATGGGTTGATTAACTGTACAAATATTAGAAATCTCTTCCATGAACCAGAACAAATGTATGACAATACAACTAGAAGTTAATAATAGAGGGACATTTAGAGAAAAAATATATAACTATTGCAAACTATATACTACGGTCAGTAGTACGTCAACATTCTTCCATAAACAGTAACAAATGTACTATACCAATACTATGAGTCAACAATGGAGGGGGGGTGGTTAGGGGTATGGGAGGATTTGAGTTTCCTTTTCTTTTCTCTTTTTTTTTTTTTTAGCTTCTTTGTCTTTATTTCTTGTCTGGAGTAATGAAAAGATTCTAAAAATTGAACAAAAATTACTTAAAATTACTCGTGGTGATGGATGCACAGCTGCATGAGGGTACCAGGGGCAAAAGATTGCACACTTTGGATCTTTGGATAATTGTATGGTATGTGAACAATCTCAATAAAAATTAAAATTAAAAAAAAATGAGGGAGAGTTGAAAATACTTTCAGACAAACAGACACTGAGAGAGTTTGTGAACAAGATACCTGCTCTGCAAGAAATACTAAAGGGAGCACTAAAGGCAGATAGGAAAAGACAGGAGAAAGAAGTTTGGAGAAGAGAGTAGAAATGAAACCTATCAGTAAGGTACTGTATGGTCTCACTAATATGAACCAACATTGATGAGTGAAATTTGAGTTGAGAACACAGGTTACCAGGAGATAGAAAGAGGTTAGAGATCAGGCATTTGACACTGAAGGAGTACAGAAAATTCAACAGGATTGTATAGATCCAGAAACGGAATGGATAGCATAATGCTGTGTGACAGTAACACAATATTGTAAGTACTCTGAACAAAGATGTGTATGAGTATGGTTTAAAGAAGAAGGCTGTGCCAGTTTGAATGTATTATGTCCCCTAAAACACCACTATCTTTGATATGATCTTATGTGGGCAGATGTATCAGTGTTAATTAGATTGTAATTCTTTGAGTGTTTCCATGGAGATGTGACCCACCCAACTGTGGATGATGACTCTGATTGGATAGTTTCCATGGAGGTGTCACCCCGCCCATTCAACATGGGCCTTGATTAGTTTACTGGAGCACTATATAAGCTCAGACAGAAGGAGCAAGCTTGCTACAGCCAAGAGGGACACTTTAAAGAATGCACAAAAGCTGAAAGAGTAGCTAAAGATGTGAGACAGTTTGAAGATGCCCATTGAAAGCAGACTCTTGCTCCGGTGAAGCTAAGAGAGGACAAACACCCCAAGAGCAACTGAGAGGGACATTTTGAAGAGGAGCTGTGGCCCAGAGAGGAACGTCCTGGAGAAAACCATTTTGAAACCGGAACTTGGAGCAGATGCCAGCCACGTGCCTTCCCAGCTAACAGAGGTTTTCCGGACGCCATTGCCCATCCTCCAGTGAAGGTACTCGATTGTTGATGACATACCTTGGACAGTTTATGGCCTTAAGACTGTAACTGTGTAACCAAATACATCCCCTTTATAAAAGCCAATCCAATACTGGTCTTTTGCATGCCAGCAGCATTGGCAAATTAGAACAAAGGCTAAGGGCATGTATGATACCAGAAGGAAAGATAGAAGATAAAGACTGGGATTGTATAACTTAGTGAAACCCAGAGTGGTCAATCATGGTGATTAAATGTACAAATATACGAATGTTTTTAAATGAGGGACAACAAATGAATGTCAACACTGCAAGGTATTGAAAATTGGATGGTTTGGGGAAAAAATAAAATCAGTGCAAACTAGAGTCTATAGTTACTGATAACCTTGTAAGATGCTTCCACTAATTGTAACAAAGGCAATATACCAAAGCAAAATGCCTATAAGAGGGGGATATAAGGGAGTGATATGGGATTCTTAGTACTGATGGTGTTGTCTGACCTTTTCATTGTATTTTATTTTTATTTTTCTTCTATTTTTTGTATTTTTATTATTCATTTTTTTTCCTCCTTTTCCTCTTTCTTTGGAGAAGAAATGGAAATGTGTCCTCATATAGATTGTGGTGGTGAATGCATAATTATGTGATTATATTGGGAATCATTGATTTTTTACTTAGGGTGGATTGTATGGTGTGTGAATACACCTGTTTAAAAATAAACAGAGGGATACAAGTGCTGGAGAAAACGTGGAGAGAGGGATGTACCTATTCCCTGTTGGTAGAGAGGTAGAATAGCACAGCACAGCTGGAGGGCAGGGTGGTGATTCCACAGGAAGGTAACTATGGGGTTGCCATACGGTCCTGCAACCCCATCATTGGGTATATACTTTGAAGAACTGAGAATAGGGGCACGAGTGGACATTGCGCACTGGTGTTTATGGCAGCAGAATTCACAATTTGCAATGGATGGAGGTGGCCTAAGGGTACATCAACTGATAAACGGAATGGTGAGCTGTGGTGTATACATACAATGGAATACTGAACGGTGGCAAGAAGAAATGAAGTTGGGGGTATGCAAGTAGGTGAATGGAACTTGAGGACAGTATGTTGAGTGAAAAAAGCCAGAATTGAAAAGACAAACATTATAATGCCTCACTAATTGGACTAACTATAATGTGCGAACTCTGAGAATTGAATCTGAGAGCATAAATTATCAGGGGAAGGCTTATGGTAAAGGTCCTAGATTGTAAGCTCTTACAGAATTCACATGTATTCATGAGTTGTAACAGTTGTGTCTAAATTCTGAGATGCTGAGCTATTTCTCTATAACCTGGTTGGGCTCTGGAACTTCGGATATCTGTGTGATATCTGAGACTCAGAGCCAGAGTTCAGCACCTATGGATGTCAGCATTACCCCATACAGCAAATGTTAAAGAAGCTGAAAAAGAGATCAGACTTCAATTAGACAAAAGAATGAAATGGACATGATGGCAAGAAGGTAAACCAGACTAAAGGGAAAAGGATGATATTGACTGTGTTTTAAAGCCTTAGCTTCTGTGTGAGACCAAAGGAAGAGATGTTTATTTAGTGCAAAATCTCTATTTTCTGAAGCAAGCTACATAAGTTAGCTTGAATGGTCAGTTTATTCAAACACTATAATTATAGGGAACCTTGAATAGGGGGTGAGATCTATTCTATTTGTACAGTTTAGTGTGAAACCCCTGAGTAATTTGGGCAGAGAATAAAGTGTATTTGCAAAGCCCCCTTGAGGGCCTGGGGAAAAATGTGGAAACATTAAACTTCCCCACCCTGGGAATTGGCTGATATTCTCACAAGCATTGGGGATTATCATTGTAGTAGGCCAAGTCCTTGATCTTGGGGCTTGCCCTTATGAAGCTTGTTACTGCAAAGGAAAGGCTAAGCCTACTTACAACTGTGCCTAAGAATCACCCCCAGAGAACTTTTGTTGCTCAAATGTGGCCTGTCTCTCTCTAAGCCAACTCTGCAGGTAAACTCACTGCCCTCCCCACTATGTGGAACATGACTCTGAGGGGTGTAAATCTCCCTGACAGTGTGAGTCATGACTCCTAGGGATGGGCCTGAACCCAGCATTGTGGGATTGAGAAAGACTTCCTGACCAAAAGGGGGAAGAGAAATTAAACAAAATAAAGTTTCAGTGGCTAAGAGATTTCAAATCGAGTAGAGACGTCATTCTGGAGGTTATCATATAGATATCCCTTTTTAGTTTTTAGTTTATTAGAATAGCTAGAAAGAATACTTGAAACTGTTGAACTGCAATCCAGTATCCTTGATTCTTAAAGACAATCATGTAACTGTATAGCTTATACGGTGTGACTGTGTGATTGTGAAAACCTTTGGCTCACATTCCCTTTATCCAGTGTATGGACAGATGAGTAGAAAAAAGGGGGACAAAAAATAAATTAATAATAGAGGTAAAAAAAAAAAGGAGTAAGAGTTGTTTTGGGTGTTCTTCTTTACTTTCATTTTTATTCTTATTTTTAGTTTTATTTTTTTTGGAGTAATGAAAATGTTCAAAAAAATTGATTGTGGTGATGAAGGCACAACTATATGATGATACTGTGAACAACTGATTGTATACTTTGATGACTGTATGGTGTGTGAATATATTTCAATAAAATTGCATTAAAAAATTAAATAAGGCCAATACAAAACACAGCTTTTTTGTCTGAACTTCTAAATAATAAAAAGTTTGCTCAATTTCAAATCTGCTGTTTTTAATAAACTTTGGCAAGTCACTTAGCCTCTATATGTCAATTTCTACCTTTATAAAAATGAAATATAATTCCTACTTCATAGATTATTAATTATAAGGATTCAATGCCCATTATAGCACCAAGCAAATAAGTATGACAAGTAATGTTCACTGCTATTATTTTAATCTTTTGAGTCTGTCATCATGGGATAAAATGTCTGTTTTGTGGACTTGGTATTTCCACCAAAAATCTTTCATTACATTGTATTTTTGCAGCCGTGAGCAAATATTTGAGTACATCTAATGCTTGGAATTAAGATATCTCCACAGAATAAACAGGGCAGATCTTGGTGTGGATCTTTGGAATGAGAGCACTCCAAGGCATATTGCTTTAATGAAAGAATTCTTTGCCTCATAACCAACTCTACCCTATCCTTCCACCATCACTGAATTTACACAGTTCTCATACCGTCGTTCATCCACTGAACAAGTGTAGAAAAATCCCACTATGATGTGGTAAGTGGCATCAAAATAATTCAATCATGTAAAATGCACAGTCACATCATTGTGAAGATAATTAAATGAATAGGTTAATAAAGTGACTGGCCAGGAATTGCAGAGGTCCTTTTGCTAAATCCAAACCTGTCTTGGCTGTGCTTTACCACCATTTGGTGGCACATTAAAGCTTAACTATTGATGGGATGCTTCTGGGTCCTGTAGAAACTGGTGGATCCTACTAATTGGGACTTCCAGGGCAGTATCAGTGATTCCAGGAATAATGAGCTAGCACTTGTTTCATCAGCTTGATCCAAGAAAACCAGGCCATGTATATGTGGGGATCCAAACTTGACTTCCCAAGACAAACTGCCTGCAGATTATTTAACCTTCTAACCTCACTCACCCCACCACATCCTCCCTTAGAAAGTAAGCACTTTATCCTCCACTCACTTCTCCCTCATTTGAGAAAAAGGCTGAACATAGAACAGGAATTAATTGACAGTTACATTATATGTGAATTCTTATTATAGACGGGGTACATTGTAATAGGGTTTTACAGTAGTTTTACAGAGTCTACCATGTCCTAGGCTGTCCTAGGGACTGGTGATACACTAGGGAGCAAAAATTGCTAGGTCCTTGAAATCTCCAATCAAGGGAGAAAGGCAGACATTTATCACAAAATCATACAAATAAATACGACAAGTGCTATGAAGGAGAGAGTTTGGGTGCTGAGAGAATGTATAACAAAGTAATTTGACATAATCAAAGAGATCTGGGAAGAGTCCCCTGAAGAAGTGGTTCATCTACATTTTACAATTTCCTCTACATTTACAAACTGAAGATTGACTAGGCAAAGGGGAAGTAGATAATTTCTGGTACAGACAATACAATGTGTAATGGAGATATTTAGAAGCAATTAAACTATGCATTTTTAATTCCCCTTCTAAACCATGTTTTCCTGAAGTTTTCTCCCTTTGAAGTCAAGTCCTGAGTTTTGTTGTGCACAGGGAAGGGCAGAACAGGTATCTTGGGAAAAAAAAGAAATTCTTCTTTGAAAACAATGGTTACTTTTTAAAGTCCATGCAAGACTACTTTCTTGTAAGTGAGGCTTCATGGAGAGAGAGAAGGGTCCTGTTTTCTGTGCTGTTGTTCTTGTTATCACTGTTCATAGTATTTGTTTTTAATTCCCATAGCTCCTTTTTAAATATCAAGAGACAAGTCTGATGGATTCACACAAAAAGATTATATTGTAAGTCATCCTGAAGACAGGTCAGAGAACATTACATAAATGAGGTTCCAACACTAACAGTTAGGAGAGGGAAACTTTTCAAAGAACCAAGGGAGAGAAAAAGGCCAGAAGGTCAAATCTGAGTGTCCTCACTTTCCCTGTAGTGTTTAGTAGTTCAAGGTGTCACTGCTGCAATTTAGCAAATGGACAGTGGAAGTGCAATGGCTTGGGAAGAATTCTTGATGGATAGGCCAGAGGTGGTCTCACAGAGCCCCACATACTCCATTGCGAAAGGGCAGGTTAGAGTTACCAGGTCCTTCCTTGGTTGAGGGCTTGGGGGGAGAGGAAGGGGAGGGGGATGAGATGTCAAAAACAACTGGAGCGTCAGAGGAACCCTGAGGTTGGAATGAAATAGCCCCAGAGGAAGGACTGACTGCTCCAAAGTCAGAAAGGTGTTCTTGTATATTTGGTTTTAAAATGTTTATTGTTTTATCTTTCACTTTTATATCTGCAATCCATACAAATTTGATTTTTATGCATGATGTGAGATAGGGATAGACAGTTGACCCATCACCATTTATTAAAAAGACCAACTTTTCCTCTATGAACTTCAGCATAATCTCTGTCATAAACAAGAGGATTCAATATGTGCAGGATTTTTAAAACTCTCTCTTCCCTTTTCCCTGGTCCATTTCTCTATCCTAGCTCCAATACTACACTGCTTCAATTACTATAGGTTTATAATTGTCTTGATATCTGATAGTTTAAATCCTTCATCTTTGTTCTTCTTCTTAAGGTCGCCTTGGCTACTCTTGGTCCTTTGCATTTCTATACGAATTTTAGAATAATCTCTTCAATTTCCACAATAAAACCTCCTGAGATTTTGATTGAGATTGTGTTGGAATTAATTTAGGAATTAATTGTATCTTTATGTTATTAGCTCTCCCAATCCAAGCACAGGATATATCAATGTATTCAGGATTCTTTCATTTCCCTTAATAGTATTTTGTAGTTTTTTCCTCTATTTTTAGTTTAATTTGTTCTTAGATATTTGATGCTCTTTGATGCTATTGTAAGTGGTACCATTTTTCATATTTCATTTTCTATTTGGTTTTTTAGTTGATTATAAAAAGTATATCTGACTTGTATCCAACAGATTCTTTTGAATGGTCTAAGTGCACAATCATGTCACCTGAAAACAAGTTTATTTCTTCCTTTTCAATCCTTATTTACTTCTTTTTCTTGCATTACTGCACTGCCTAATATCCAAAAAACCGCTGAATGGAAGTGTTGATAACAGGCCTCCTTGTCTCGTAGCCAAGCTCAGCGGAAAAGTTTTGAATATATTCCCATTTAATATGATGTCTCCTAGGGGTTTTTAAATAGATATTTTTATCAAATTTTATTCCAAGTTAGCCAAGAGTTTTTTTAATCATTAATATGTTTGGAATTTCATCAAATGCTTTCTCTGCATTTGTTGGAATAACAATGACTTTTCTTTTTTTTTTTTTTTGATAATGTATAAATAACTTTAATTGATTTTTTAATATTAAATTACCCCTGCATCTGTGAGATAAATCCCATTGGTTATGAGTTATTATTCTTATTACACATAACTGGATTTGATTTTTAAAGTTTTATTAAGAATTTTTACATCTACTTTCATGAGAAAGATTGGTCTATAATTTTCTTGTAATTTCCTTGTCAGGCTTCATAATCAAAATTATGCTGGTTTCATAAAAAGTTAGGAAGTATTCCTTTTTTTTCATATTTTATAAAAGAATTTGTAAAAGACTTGTTTTGTTTCTTCCACGTATGTTTGTAGAAATCCTTTGTGTAGCTATCAAACCTATGATTTACTTTATGGGACCGCTCCCCACTCTTGCTTTTTTTAATGATTCAATCTTTTAATAAACATAGGGTTATTCAACTTTTCTATTTCTTATTCTGTCAGCTTTGGTTTGTTATATTTTTTTAAAATGTATCCATTTCTTTCAAATTGTCAAACTTATTGGTATAAAATTGTCCATAATAGTCTCTGATTGTATTTTTATAAGTTTCATAGTAAGGTCCTCTTTTTCATAACCGATGCAGGTTATTTGTGTTTCTTTTTTTCTTGATCACTTATCCTTGCCATGAGGTTATCAATTTTATTAATCTACTCAGTAAACCAGCTTTTGACTTTGTAGATTTCCTCTATTATACATTGGCTTTCTATATCATTAATTTCTGTTTTTATTGTTTCTCTCTACTTTACTTAGGTACATTTTGCTGGTTTTCTCTATAATTTGAGGAGAAAGCTCAAATCACCGATTTTCAGCCATTATTCTTTTCTAATATATGCCTTTAGGACTATAAATTTCCCTCTAAGCATTCATTAGCTGTATCTTACAGATTTTGATATGTAGTTATATTTCAATTCAAAATATTACCTAATTTCTAGTTTGATTTCTTATTTGATCCATGAATTATTTAGAAATGTTTTATTTAGAACTTATTATTTAACTAAGGTTTTTCCTAGATATTTTTCTGTTCCTGGTTTTTAATTTTTCAGTAGACAGATTATATACTCTGAATGATTTCAGTCCTTCAACTGCCAATCTTCTGAGTCTTTGTTGTGAAGAGGCTGGCTCAATCTTTAATGTTTGACCATTGACAGGCTCCTCTAGTCCCCTTTCTCCTTATTCCCTTTCCTGCCCTAATCCTGGGTGATCTGATAAAGAAGATCATATGTATGTACCCTCTGCCTCTGCACACCAGCAGGAATTTCATATATCAGTCTATCCCACATGTGGGAACTTCACCTTGCCCTACCTCCTAACCAATAAAAGTCAAAGTCATCTGCCCTGCTTCATTCTTGCTTCCCTCCTGACCAAGCCTGGGCCTTTCTTCTTGGCGAAATCCTTTACTGTTTTACTGTGAGAGTAACAAACTTTATTTCATATTCATTGGTGCCTATCATGACAGCTGTAAAAATTCCTGGGTGGCAGGCTGCCCAGCACCTAGCAGGAGACACTAGGCACCCAAATAAAACAGTCTGTCTTTATGACCCAGTGAGTGGTCATTTTCACCAAATGTTCCATAAATGCTCGAAAAGAATGTGAGTCTGTCATCGCTGGGTGCAGAGTTTTTTTAAATTCTATGTGTGTATGTGTGTATGTGAAGTCAGTTTTATTGGTTGTGTAATTAATATGTTTTATATCCTTACTGATAGCTGCTTGTTCTATCAGCTATTGAGAGAGGTATAGTAAAGTATCCCACTATGACTGTGGATTTGTCTCTTTCTCCTTTTAGTTCCTCCAGTGTTCCTCCAATGAAGCTACATTATTGGGTGCATACAGATTTATAATTATGATCTGTTCCTGTTGGGATAACCCTTCATATCATTATTAAGTGTTCCTTTTTATCTCTAATAATGGTTGTTTATCAATTTACCTACACCAGCTTTCCTTTGCTTAGTGTTAGTATGATATATTTTTGGCATCCTTTTTCATCTGACTTCTCTGTGTTCCTATATTTAAAGTGTGTCTCCTGTGAGCAGCATAGGGCTTTTTAATATTCAGTCTGACAACCTTAGTCTTTTGCTTGATGAATTGAGTTCATTTACATTTAATATAGTACTGCTATAGCTGAGTTTCTATGTACAATATTACTATTTATTTTCTATTTGGCCTCTGTGTTTTAGGTTCCCTTTTTCCTCTCCCTCTCTCCCTCTCTCCCTCTTACCTTCCTTCCTTTCTTCTCCTCCCTCTTCCTCCTCTTCCACTTCCTTCTCTTCCTTCTTCTTCCTTTCCCCTACCCTCTCCCTCTCTCTTTTTGCTTTCTTTTGGCTATTTCAAATGTTTTATATCATTCCTTTTTTCATTCTATTAATTTGTTAGTAAATATTACAACCTGCATCCTTAACTTATTGCAGTCTAACAGCAAAATAGTTTTTACCTCTTCTTCATACTGCTGGAATTCCATTTGCCACCTTCAACATATTGCAGTATTGTGTTCACGCATTTTAGTTTACAATTGAAACTTCTTAAAACATTACAATTATAGTTTTGTAGCATCACTATTCATTTATATTTGTCTGTATTTCCATTTGTCCACCTTTTTGGTGTTCTTCATTTTCTCTTGGATTTCCTTCTGCTTAAAAAACTTTCTTTAGCTTTTATTTTAGAATAGGTCTGCTGTAAATGTCATTAGTTCATTTTCATTGTGGAAGGGTACTTTACCAGGTATTGAATGTTATGTTGGCAATTATTGTCTTCTAGCACTTAAAAATGACAGTACATTATCTTCTGAATTTCATAATTTTCATTGAGAAGTCATCAGTCTTGTTCTTTTGAAGACAATGTGTGTTTTTTCCTGACTACTTGTAAAAGTTTTTCTTTTTCCTTGTGTATTAGTTTCCTTTGGCTGCCGTAACAAATTAACACAAACTTGTTGGCTTAAAGGAACAGATATTCTTTCACAGCTGTGGAGCCAAAATCTGGCAGGACTGCACTCCCCCTGGGGCCTGTAGGGGAGATTATGTTCCTTGTCTCTTCCAACTTCTGGTGGCTGTCGGCATTTCTTGACTTGTGATTGCATCACTTCATGTAGTGCCTCAGCCTTCACATGGCCTTCTTTCTCTCCTCTGTGTCTGTGCATATGTGTCTTATGAAATTTGTCATTGGATTCAAGGCCCACATAGATAATCCAGGATGATCTCCTTATCTCAAAATCTTAGCTTAATTATTTTTGCAATGACCCTTATTCCAAATAAGGTAACATTCACAGGTTCTGGGGATTAGAATATGGGCACATCTTTTGTGGGGCCACCATCCTGCTCACAACACCTCGGCTTGCAACAGTTTTATGATAATGTACCTAAGTGTAGTTTTCATTGTGTTTATCATGCTTATAGCTCATCAAGTTCTTTAATCCCTGGCTTGATTTTTTCAAAAGTTTTCTAACACTCTCAGCTAGAAAGTCTTCAAATATTGCTTCTGCTCCATTCTTTATCTCCTCTCTTCTGAGTCTCTAATTAAATATACAGTAAACCTTCTAAGCATCATGCACATGTAGTGGTGTGCTAGAGCCAGCTTGTGTCAGCTTGCAAGAGTTGACTATTAAATACTCAGGAGTTTTTGTTAGCCAGCTGTTAAACCATTGGTAGACTGAAATCAGGCATGTTGAGAGTATTTGCACCACGACAATCATAAAACACCATAAACCAACACATTTTTTTCAGAAAGCTCAATTATCAACACACCACTATACATGTTATACTCTGTTCTGATCTTTCCATTCTTTTGCCTCTCTATGCTTCAACCTGGATATTTTCGCTTGACCAATCTTCTAGTTCATTAAATCAGTGTTCTGCTGTCTCCAATCTGATGAAACCCAACCACTAAGTTCTTGATTTCAGTTATTGTAATTTTTAGTTTTATATGTCCATTTCTCTCTTTTTTATATATTCCAATTCGTTGGTGAAATTTTCATGTCATCGATTTAGCCATATTTTCCTTTATTTTCTTAAATATATTAATCACAGTTATTTTAAATTCCTTATCTCTAAATTCAAACATCTTATCATCTGTGGATCTGCCTCTAATATCTGCTTTTGTCTCTTGATTAGAGGTCATATTTGTCTTGCCTCATTGTATGTATGGTAGTTTTCCATTGTATGTCTATCACTGTGTATTAAAAAAAAAAAAAAAAAGACCAAAAGATCCAAATAAAGCTATTTTTCATCAAGAGATTTTCTCCCTCCCTCTATTAGACTTATAGGATGAGAGGCTGGTTAACTCAACCCAGTTAGGTACTATAGTGGGTTGGGGATGAGTTTCAGTTATTAATAGGACTCAAGTCTACTTCCAGTTCCCCACTTTTCCTCTGGCTCTCCTGAACTTTTTAGTGAGAGGCTGGTGCACTACCATCTCCTCAACTCAGAGAAACTGGATGATCTAGCACAGTCCTTTCAAAGTTTTCACCCCAGCTCTTCAGCCTCTTCCCCTTACATTTTAAAAACTAGCAAATGTCTTGAAGGGAAGACCAGCTGTGTATTTGAGGCAAGTCCTTCCCTTGGTGGGGTCATGGAACTGCATGGGGTTTCATTATGCCTTTTAGACGCTTTAATCTAGCTCTTCAGCCACCCTTTGATTGTGCAGCATAAAAACTTGACTAATGTCCTATGGGGAAAAGCAGCCATGCATTTGAAGTAATTCGAGTTTCACTTTTCACTCCAGCCCTACATGACTAATACAAACTTTGTTTCCTTTTCTCTCCACAGAATACTTCTGCCTAAGCCAAGCTGGAGCTTCAGCACATGCCCAGAATTGGCTAATGCTCTCAGGAAATAAATGACTATTGTTCAGCCAGCTACCTGAGAATGGCTCTTTCCTTTCTGGGATTTTAGTATCATAAACTTGTTTTTACAGCTGCCTGACACCCTTAAAAATATGATATTTATAATTTATCTGTCTTTGGCAACAGTAACACTGGCCTGCCACAATTTATTATAACTATTTGCGGAAGTCTCAATATTTAAATTTTTTAAGTATCTCCAACAGATTTTAATGAGCAGCTAATCTTAAGCAATACCGTCCTTGTTAAATACTATTACAAAGTTGAGTTCTGAGTTGAAGTACCTTTGAGTCTCTTGACTTTCCCTCATTGCGGCAAGATGAAAGGACTCCCATCCCATGGACCACCTACTTTGAAGGAGTATTTCCAGAAGCTCTAACCTTCAACTTTCATTTATGTATCATTAGCCCAAAGTATATCACTCGTCCACTTCTATCTGTAAGGGAGACAGGGAAATACAGTTCTTTTTAACAGAGACTTTGTTGCCCTGAAGAAAATTGGGCTTCTTTTAGTAAGAAAAAAGGAAAAATGGACATTAGGTGGGTAGCTATAAATCTCTGCTACAGTTTTTTAAGCTTCTTTCCTATGTAACTAATGAATTCTTCTCCATAATTGCACAAGAGAAAAATTATTTTCTGCTCCAAGTACCTTATCAAAAGTGCAAAGATTTCTACCATTTCATAATTGCATGCAAGCAGAACAACTTCCTGATTTATAGGAGTCCTTTATCAATGAGAAGGAAATAATTTTCCTGGCAACCTGTTTCTACATCACTCAGTTCTCTCTAATAAGAAATTTTCAGTAAAATGATTTCTTTACAGATTGCTGAAACCTGACCTTGGTCATAGATCTCTGCCAAATTGCTTTTTGAGGAATCAGGCTTTCAAAGCAACTTTTACAAAATACGTTTTAAGCGAAGCATATTGTTGTTTCAAAATAGTTTTGTATTGCCTCTCACAATAAGACGACAATTTATCTTGAAGAAATAATGGGATTTTTCTTAATGAAAGCATATAAATATACATTTTATTAGTGGCAATGAATAACTGCTTTCTGTATCTTTAGTAAGATCGAGAAGAGGCAACAGACTTAAATTTCAATAGGTTGAATTGATACTTAAGATCACAAAAACTATGAGAAGGTCAGGTCTTACCATAGAAATGGAGTCAACTTTAGGCATTGGAAAACACATCTTAGAAAAGTTCCTTTTGGAAATGATCCTATTCAGAGATTGAAAGAAAAATTAGATGAATCTTTTAAGATTATATAGTAAAATACAATTATGGCTTAAAGAAATCTGAAAATGCATATATTGATTATGAAAAGGTCTCATTTCAGATAATAATAAAACCCAGGTTTCTTCCACAATATTCTGCAGGCAGCAGGTGGAGGGTGGGTGATATATAAGTAGTAGACATTGTTAACATTTTCAAAGTAAGTAGAAAATCAATAACCAACTTCTCCCTTAGGTTCTTTCAGAGTAAACAAATAGGATTAGGGAAACTGGTTGAAGCAAAGGGAAAAGAAGGAAAAAATCACATACATGCCACCAATTAAAAAGGTGCTACTTTGTTAACAGTTGCTCACTGTTTCAGGGGGAGAGTTTTCACTTCTCTGCTTCTGTCGTCATGGCAATGAAAACTGAGACCTATTTTTTCCAGTTCTGAAATTCCATATAGCAATCATACTCTTGAGACAACTCTGGAAGAAAAGGCGATGGGTAGGAGGAAGTAACACCAGCTGAGCCCCAACCAGATGCTAGGCATTTTGCATCATCTCATTTAACCCTAAAGTGAACACTGGGAAGTATCTTCAATTTACAAAGGAAGAAACTGAGGCTCATAAAACACACTGCTCAAGGATACCTAAATAAGAGATGAAGCTAGAATAAGTGTTCAGGTGTTCCCAACTTTAGAGCTCATGTTGTATTCCCTATAATAGTTTCTCCATACCAAAAAACTAGATGGCATAAATTTTAACCCTAGGCCCTCAACAAGAATTCCAGATGTGCTTTTCTTAAACTTTTGAAAGTTGAAAACAAAAATAAACTGATCTCCAGGAGAAAGGGCTTACCTCTTTTCCTGGGAGCTTAGATGTAAGAATTGCTGACATTTATACCTATGCCTGCAATAACATCGTGAGAGAAGACAATCCCATTTCTACCCTCTTGATTTCTAGATCCATGAATCCTGGCCATGGGAGAATTAATACCATATATTACACACTGGATTTAGAACATATACTACATCCTGGAGAACAGTGCCTCAGGTCTGGAAAGTATTACTACCTAGCTGGCACCATAGCTGGTTATTCAAAAAGTCATTCTACCATTAAAGCCAGCTTTAGAATGATGGGGAACATGATAAAACCAGTGAATTCCATGACCCATTGCTGCACTTCATTTATTGTGAAATGATTTCCCTGGTCAGAAGCCTTGCTATATGGAATATGCTGACACTGGATAAGGCATTGCATAAATCCATGGATGGTAGTTTTGCAGAAGCATTGCCAGCAAAAAAGTCAAATCCGTATCCAGAGACTATATCCCAGTACAAATAAAGTGCTGCCCCTGCCATGATGGAAGTGGTCCAATGAAATCAACCTGCCATCAAGTAACTGGCTGATCACCTCAGATAATGGTGTCATATCAGAGGCTCACTGTTGGTCTCTGCTGCTGGCAGGTTGGGTACTCAGCAGTGGTTGTAGCTAGGTTGGCCATGGCAAATGGCTCAGCCCATGCATAATCTCTAGCCCTGCCACCATGGTCACTTTGTTCATGAGCCCACTGGGCAATGAAAGGAGTGGCTGGGGGAAGAGGCTGACTGGTATGTATACAATAGGCCATCAAGCTACTTGACTATTAAAATCCTCCTCTGCCAAGGTCACTCTTTGGTGAGCACTCCCATGGGACACAAATACCTTCATATTCTGTACCCATTTGGATAAGTCTATCTAATACTTCATCCCCAGACTTCCTTGTCACCAATTTTCCAATTGTGTTCCTTCCAAGTCCCTATGAATTGGTATAGACTCATACCTCTGCCCATATGTCCTTTCAGAAAAAAATGAGCAATAAGGTTCAGTGCTCAAAGTTCTACCCACTTAGAGGATTACCCTTCACCACTGCCATTTGGGGCTGTCCCAGAGTGAAGCTGTAGTGCTACAGTTGTCCACTTTTGGGTAATGCCTGCATATCATGCAGAAGCATCTGCAGAACAAGCCAAGATTTTCTTTCTCAGGCAACTGTAGAGGCTATAAGTGAAGCTCAGAAAGCGAATATAATGCAACAGAGGTAGAGACCACGAACATTTGAGCCACTTTCTCATGCAATTTACTTGTGCTTGCATGGCTTGCTCAAGCCCAGTCTCATATATACCACTTAATTTGACAATAGAGTGCTGCTGTGTACACCAAAAAACCTTAAGGATTGGTGGAAGAGACAATAGTTCATGATAGGCAGCTCAGGTCACATGGTAACATGGTGGCCCATGGTTAAGGGTTAAGTTTCTACTAAGTCCCAGTAGCAGACCAAAAGCTGTTTCTAAAAAAGAAAGCAGTTACCTCCTATATGGTTTTGCCAGAGGCTTCAAATAGCATTCGTATGTACCACAGACACTTCAAGCACCACTGGATCTGATGGATCATATAGCCCAAGTGGCAGAGAAACTTGTACAACTGCCTGGATCTCTTGAGCATTTTATTTTCTGGGTCTCCCTCAAAACTAGCAGTTGTTCATGTCACTCAGAGTTGGGGATTGGATCATGTACACCACAAAAGACATGTTCAAGTTTTAGTCTGTGTTCCTGAGGTTGTGAACCTATTTGCAAGTAGGACCTCTGAAGATGTTACCAGTTAAAGTGTGGATTCCTTTGTGAATAGGATCATTAAAGATCCTATTTAGATGAAACCAAATTGAATCAGGGTGGACCTTAATCCATATGGCTGAAGTCCTTAAAAGCAAAGAAAACTGGGCATGGAAGTAGAAACCAGAAGTAGGAGCCAACAGAGAGATAACCATGTGATGGAAGATTGGGAGAATGCTACAGACTCAGAAGAAGCAAGCCCTGTGCATACCTTGACATTGGACTTCTAGCCTCAAAAATCACAAGACAATAAACTCCTGTTGTTTAAGCCAATCCACTGTGTGGTATTTGTCATAGCAGCCCTGGCAAACTAAGACACTCAGTAAACGGATTAAGGTAGCATGTCCAAATGAAGTATATGTTAGAAGTGGGTGTAGGGAATGGAGACTAAATATCTGACTGATACAGAGTTTCTGTTTGTGGTGATGGAAAAGTTTGGTAATGG
Organism: Choloepus didactylus; assembly: GCF_015220235.1. Classification (NCBI taxonomy): domain Eukaryota; kingdom Metazoa; phylum Chordata; class Mammalia; order Pilosa; family Megalonychidae; genus Choloepus; species Choloepus didactylus. Next base: position 85,117,827 of record NC_051307.1, read on the forward strand.
ATGGTGGCAATGGTAGCACAACATTACGAATGTAATTAATACCACTGAATTTATACTTGGAAGTGGTTAAAATGGGAAATTTTATGTTGTATATACATTACCAGAATAAAATTTTTAAAAATCTGTAAAATTATAAAACACAAAGAGTGAACCCTAATGTAGACTATGGAAAATAGGTGACAATATAATTTTAATAACATTGGTTCATCAATTGTAACAAAGGTACCATACAAATGCAAAATGTTAATAGTATTGAAAACTGTGAGGGAGGGTATATGGAACCTCCTTACTCTCTGCATGATTTTTCTGTAAATCTACAACTGCTGTAATGAAAAACAAAACAAAAAAAGTATATGTTGCTTCCAAAATCCAAAGAAGACCAGTAGGCACTATGCCATTTTTAGGGGCCAGATTCAACAACTTATTCTTCACATTGGAAGGGATATCTCAACAAGCCTCAGACAATTTCACTGAGCCACAGAAATTTCACTGAGTTGGAAGGCTCCAGAATTTTTGTGAGATTTATTTCCCAACCTCTGCTGCACAAATGTTGTCTATAGTAGTTGTTGCTTCCTACTCATCAGGTCCAATCAGCATAATATCATCAATGTAATCAAGCAGTATAGCATTGTGCAGAAGAGAAAAGCATTCACAGTTATGTGGATCAGATTATGACATAAGGCTGGAAGAGTTGATACATACCCAATGTAGGTGAGTGGAAGTGTATTGCTGGCATTAACAGCTGAAAGAAAACTGTTTTCAGTGATCTTTCTGAGCAGGTATAGAGAAAAAGGCATTTGCCAGATGATTAGCTGCATACCAGATGCCAGGGAATATGTTAATTTGCTCAAGCAATGAAACCACATCTACTATTGGAGTCAACACCTGATTAAGTTTACAGTAATCCACCATCATTCTTCAAGATCTACCTGTCTTCTGCATAGGCAAAAATAGATGAATTGAATAGGGATGTGGTGGGAATCACCACCCATGCAACTTTCAAGTCTTTGATGGTGGCACTAAACTCTTCAATCCCTCTAGGAATGTGATGTTGCTTTTGGTTCACTATTTTTATAGGTAGAGACAATTCCACTGGTTTTCACTTGGCTTTTCTTACCGTAAAAGCACTAACTCCATATGTCATGGAAACCAAAGTGGGGATTCTGCTGATTGTTCAGTGTCTATTCCAATTATGCATTCTGGAAAGGGGAAAATAACCACAGGGTGGGTTCAGGGTCCCACTTGGCCTGCTGTGAGACAGACCTTAGTTAAAACTCTATTGACCATCTGATCTCCATAAGCCCCCCTATTTTAACAGACATAACACAGGGATGCTTTGGTCTCTAGGACTTAAGTGTCAGTTCAGAGCTGATAATCAGCAATTCCCAAAAAGTATGATTATTTCCCTTTCTGCAGTGTACAGTCATTCTGGCCAATGACCATAGTTCTTCTGGGGACACCTGGTAGAGTATTTTGGCAGTATAGTGAGTCCTTACTCAGAAGGACCCAACCCTCCCCTTCATTCAAGGGGTTCTGGATCTGTAATCTGATCAAGTCTGAGAATTGATTGAGGGGCCATAATTCTCAGTTTTGGTAATTCAACTCACACTTCCATTCACTAGATCTAGAATGCTTCCACTTACACAAATCAAGAAAGAATTTAGTAGGCTACTGTGATGGTTTGTATATATTATGCCCCCCAGAAAAAGCCATATTCTTTAATGCAATCTTGTGGGGGGCGATGTATTAGTGTTGATTAGGTTGGAATCTCTCAATCAACTGTGGGTGTAACTTTCATTGAATAATTTCCATGGAGGTGTTGCCCCATCCATTCAGGGTGGGTCATAATTGGATCACTGGTATACTTGAAAAAGAGCCACACAGGCCCAGATGCTAGAGCAGTTCAGAGTGACATTTTGGAGAGCAACTAAGAATGACATTTTGAAGAGCAGCTGCAGCTAAGAGAGGACAAAGCGCCCCAAGAGCAACATCTTGGAGAACATCATTTTGAAATGCCACGTGGGAGCAAGTGGATGCCAGCCACATGCCTTGTGAGCTAACAGAGGTTTTCCAGACGCCAATGGCCATCCTTTTTGGTGAAGCTACCCGATTGTTGATGCCTTACCTTGGACACTATGGGCTTCAGACTATAACTTTGTAACCAAATAAACCCCCTTTATAAAAGCCAATTCATTTCTGGTATTTTGCTTGATGGCAGCATTAGCAAACCGGAACAGCTACCTCTATATTTCTTTTCCAGTGCAATAGGTCTCTATGAATCAGACCATTTTGATTATTCCTCTGATTCCTGCTGTCCATTACAGAAGCTATACCCACCTTGTCTTTGGCAATTGTCACCACTTGGTCCTTACCACACCAGGATCCTATTAACCCCACTGTGTTTAGTGGTCCAAGTTTGACAGTAATAGTTATGACTATAATTTCTGACCTACAGAGAACAACAACCATAGAGCTCTTCAAGGATATTGAGGTTCTCCTCACAAATTTATGCAACAGCTATGATAAAAGGTGTGTCCTCTGGACCCTCCCAGGGTAAGGGAGCAGGTCATACATAATAAATCCACTCTAACATTCCAATATCCCTATGCCTTTGGATGTTCTTCTCTATAGCATACCAAGGCAATTATGGCATTACAACTTCCTTTAGTGTAGGCCACTTTTTAGTTCATATTTCAGTCAACCCACAAAACAAACATTAAGGACATTCCTGGTCTGTTGCACTAAAACATTAAAATCAGAATCTCTGCTTAGTGAGCTCATATCAATAAATTCTGCCTAATCCAATTTTATATTCACTCCACCTTGATCCTACACCTTTAATATCCATTCCCCAGATTTCTATGTACATAAATTAGAAAAACCATCCAGTCTTTTGATATTTATCACACTTCCTCACAAGTCACATTTTGGACCTCACCCTTTGGGGCCTGGTGAGACTTAAGCCTAGTTATAGGACCAGAAGCAAAAGAAGTAATAAGAATGTGTCCTGATGAAGATCAACTTCAGCAAAGGCCTTTACAGGTTCTTCAGAAAGAGACTGACTCCCACAGGCAGGGGTGGAAAGGCTGCTGACAAAGAGAACTAAGTTAGGGGCCTAAGGCCCCCCAGATTGATTGGAATCTGTCCATATCTACACTTCCCAATTTTCACAATCTCATTCCTTCCCAATCAAGGCCATAATGTTAATAGAACAGACACTGCAAGGATGGGAATTCAATTTGTGTTGTAATTCAGCCATTTACAAAATGAGATTCTAGGTTTGGTTTTCAGAACTCTTGGCCTTACAACTATACGATGTAATGATTTCTTTCAGGGAAATTATAGAAGCTTTCAGGTCATTATGTGGAACTTAAGCTGGGAATTTGAAGTCCTGAGCTCATCAATTTCTTTCCTCACTTTTTCCGGTGCAGTTAAAAACAACCAACCAACTACATTATACTCCTTATTTTGACAAAATGTTCTAAGGTTACAAATATTTAGTGACTTCTCAGAGCCTTGCCTTTGAAAGGTCCTTGATTACAGGTATCCAAAATGATTGCTTAATTAACTCTTTTCCTACTTCATGCCACTGGAAACAGGGTCCCTAGAACTTTAATCAGATTGGAGAACAAATTCCAGAAAACCCAAAACCAATTCAGAGGACAAATCCTTAAGAGTCTAGTCCTCTGGAAACTCTTCTGGTACTAAATTATGTATCAGTAAGAGGTGAGCTGGAGAAGTAGAACCAGTAGTATAGGTGGATATATATGCATACACACACACACACATGCAAACATACACACAGATTTCTAGATCTATGTCTACCTATGTATATATGCAAACATAGACAAAGACATTTGACATAGACATAAAAGGATTTATTACCAGTAACTGGCTTGCCCAACTGTGAGTGCTAACCAAGTCTGAAGCCCATAAGGCAGGCAGCCAGGAAGAGAAGATCATGAGCAGACTGGAACTGTACATATGCACAAAAGTGAAGCTTTTTGTTCACAAGTGGAAATCTCTGCACTCAGAGAAGACCTAAGCCCTCTTTTGAATGCCTTCCAACTGACTGAGTCAGGCCCACCCAGGATAATCTCCCTTTTAATTAGTCAACTGATTAAAGACTTTAATCACATCTATAAAATTTCTTCTCAGCACCACTTAAATTAATGTTTGATTAAATAACTAGGAGAAAGTGTATATATGAGAGCTCCCTCCCTTTCATCCTCAAACTTTTACAATATCGCTTAGAGACACCCTTACCAGACATATACTAGAAGGGAATAATGGTGACTATAGTTCAGACTAGCCAAGCTGACAAATGAAAAGCTATCAAAAGAAGCTACTGAAGACATTTAAGTAGGAGAATGACACATTACACATTAAGAAAGAACACTCTAGCAGCAGAGTAGAAAATTGATTGGCAGTATGGCAGGAGGCAGGAATTCTATTTTGGTAGTTTAATAACTTGAATTAGACAGGATAAAAGCTTGAACCAAAGCAGTGGCATAGAAATAGAGAGGTGGTAATAGAATAAAAGGCTAAGGTCACAACTTTTTAATTTTGAAGTTCATTTTATATAATTTTTTCTTTGATTGCTTGTGCTTTTGGTGTCACATTTAAGAAACCATTGCCTAACCCAAGGTCATGAGGATTTATATCTTTGTTTTCTTCTAAGATTTTTATGGTTTCAACTCTTACAGTTATGTCTTCAATCCATTTTGAGTTAATTTTTTTATGTGGTGTGAAGTAAGGGCTCAATGTCATATATTTTTTTTTTTTTTGCATGTAGATACTCAGTTGTCTCAGCACTATTTATTGAAAAGACTATTCTAAAATGTAAGGGTTTATTTCTGGAGTCTCAGTTCTAGTCTACCGATATGTGTCTATCCTTATGCCATCACTGTCTTTATTAGTGGTGCTTTGTAGTAAGTTTTGAAATTGGATCCTATGAGTTCTACAACTGTGGTCTTCTCTTTAAAGATTGTTTTGGTTGTTCAGAGTCCCCTTGGATTTCTATGTGAATTTTAGGATCAGCTTGTCAATTTCTGCAATCAAAAATAAAAACACAGCGGAGATTTTTGATAGGAATTTGTTGAATCTGTGGATCAATTTAAGGAGTATTGCCATCTTAACAATATTAAATTTTCTGACCCATGAACATAGGATGTCTACTTATTTAGGTCTTCTTTAATTTCTTTAGGAAGTGAAAATCTTGCAGAGGAATAATAAAGAATGTAGGAGAATACTCAGAGAAAGGAAAAGCTACCTGAAAAAGTTCCAATTTCTTTAAGTCCTGGTTTTATTTAGCACACATGTCCCATGATATTCCTTTGCTTCCTTATAGCAAATCTGTTATATTTAATCTGGCTTGAGTAAATATCTGCTCCATGCAGTCAAAGAATACCAGGCTAAGACATTATGTATCTAGATTAATGAGCCTTTGAAAAGTTCAGAACCTGTCCAAGACTCGGGGTATTAGTAAATAGCAGAGTTGAGATTTGAACTCAAGTCCAGCTAAATCCAGATTTTTCCCATTATCATCTTGTAGGAGTCCTTGGATATAACCAGTTGCCACTGCACCTTTAAGATTCAGGCCAAATGGCAGATCTACTAAGTAACTAATTATCTATCAAATTCCATGTCTTCCTTCTTGGGCAATTTTTCCAATCTTATCAATACCTCAGTATTCTCAAATATCATTACTAGTTTTACATTTAGCTCTCTAACCCTGCTTATTCTTGTCTTTTAGCTGTAACACCTAAGTTTCCCTTTTAATGACTTTTCTATGCTTGGTAGTTGAAGTTTTGATTTTTCACACTCTAAGGATTATGGGAAAAATCGCTGTTTTATTCTTGAATATTATATTCTATTAATATATTCCAGCATCATGTTCATTTTTAATAACAGCACAATTCTATGGTACCTCTCATCTTGTGCCAAAAAAAAAATTATGGACATTTGCAAACCACAGCTTTATACCAATCAATATGACAGTGCACTAAAAAGTAAACACTATCTACACAATTTCAGTGGACAGATTTTCTTCCCTTCTTTCTTAATAACAGTGGGAAGTCTTCTCCAGTAACAAATAACACTGGAGACAAAGCCCAGAGAGGAGGGGCAGAAGTCTGAGATGGTGTATTTTTAGTCATTTTGATTAAATTATGGAGATGTGAAGTTGATAATTTATTGAAAGGGAACAGGGAAGTCTATGTAAATGTTTGCAGATGAATAATTAATGTGACTTTCCGACATCACTAGGCCTTTAATTAAAGCCACTGTGAAACAAAGCAAGAACCAAAGAGCACAATTATTATAGCAGCTAATTGTAACTTTCCTATCCTAAGTAACATTTGAGAATCCATACTTAATTTGCATCTTTAAAGGAAGACAGACCATACCAAGGATGACAGTTGTTTTTTATACCAGTTTACTTCCCTGAAGACCAAAAATCTATTAATATATTAATGAATTTCCTCCTACTAAAATTTTACCTAGGATGTTCTGGGTGTTATTTGTTGGTTTTGCTTTTTTAAATGTTTGAATTTTTATTTTAGGGCAATATATTGGTGTCTATCAACAACTTAGAAAGTAAAATGAATACTCAATGTTTTTTAACACTAACACTTATAATGCGTTGTTCCTCCTGCTATTTACATCAGATTTAGCAATGTAACTGCCTATGGGCATTCCTCACCTTTTTCATGTCAAATTTTTTATTGTCTCTTTCTTACTCACTTTTCATCCTCACAGTTCCATTTTTCATGTTTCTACTTTGCACATTTTTACTCTTCTTTTTCTCTCCTTTTACTTACATTTTTTGTCTCTCTCTTTCCGTTTGCCTCTGCCTCTCCTCATAATCTTAACCTTTATTATTCCCTTCACTTTTTTCTTATTTATTAAAGAAGTTGCAGGTTTTCAGAGAAATTATACATAAAATGTAGAGTTCCCATATACCACCCTATTATAAATTCTTTCTATTAGTGTGATACACTTGTTACAACTGATGAAAGAACATTTTTATAATTGTACTACTAACTATGGTCCATGGTTTACATTACAATTTGCTGTTTGTGTTGTACAGTTGTATGTTGTGTTTCTGTTTGTTTGCTTGGTTTTTGGTTTTTGTTTTTATTCTAGTAACATATATACAACCTAAAATTTCCCCTTTTAACCACATTCAAATATATAACTCAGTGCAGTTAATTACACTCCAATGTTGTGCTGCCTTCACTTTTAACTGCTACCTGTTCTCATGTGTTCTTTTCCCAATTGATCACTTCACACTCTATCCAATCACTATTCTCATTATCATTACCATAATAGCTAGAAAATATGTAATAGCAGGGTGGCTCCCCATCAGCTCTGGAGGTGACATTCGTTTGGTAGTGTATTTTACACACACACACACACACGAAGACTGTAGCATGCCACACAGTTATTTTAAAATTGATTTTCTAACATACACTAGATTTAGAGTCAGAAGTTCTAGTCCTGTTTTTAATGCTTATAAATTATACGCTCTTGAGTGAATCACTTTACCTTAGGGAGCCTCAATTTCCTCATTTATAAAATGATAGAGTTGTTTGGGCTTTCTAAAGTCTCTTTCAGTTTTATAATGCTCTGACTTATCCATATGTAATTGTGAATGATGGGCAGGGAAATCTAGTCCTTAGTCCTTCCATAGATATTTGCTTATTGGCCCAAATAAATCTGTACCTGGTGGAATTTTAGGCAGCAAAGGAGGACATTTTGGGACAGGAAGCACTGAGAATGAAGGCTAGGGAAGAAAAAGGAGAGAATTTGAGGTCACAGTCCCACAACACCTAGAGATGTGAAAAGCTCCAAATAAGATTGTTCCTAAGCTCTGAGGTCATCCAATAGAGTTCAAAACTACTTCCTGCCTCTACGTACTCTGGAGCAACTGAGTTTGACTATGTAAATACCTACCACTTGTGCTTATTTATATGTGCTACTCACTTTATTAATTCAAACCTCTTGTTAATTAAAATATAATGGCTTGGATCAAGATGGTAGAGTGAAAAGCTTCAGAGCTCTGATCCCCCACAGAAGCTTTGAACAACCAGCAAAAACTGGCAGAAACATCTTTCTCAAAGCTCCAGAACACAATTAAAGTATTGTAGTAATAAGGTAAGTGTCAAATCAAGAAAAAAGCAACTTAGTGGTAGGATGTCATGGGGTACTAGCTGGCCTTTCTCCTATCCCCTCACCAGCTCAGCACAGAGCTGGCTCACACTCCCAATGCAGATCCTTAGTCCCAGTTCCAGAGGGGCCAAAGTAACCTAGGTGCACATACTGCAAGCATCTATGTCTGGCCCAATCTATCCGGTGGACTGTATCAGGAAACCTGTCACAGGCTTGCCATCCCAGAACTTGCCCTGCATGTACAAAGCAGCTCACAAAGCTCTCCTACAGAATGCTGTGAGAGAGCAGTCAAGTCATGGTTGCCTGGGGAAGGGATTGCTGAGTGTAGTATATATAGTGCAGTACCCAGGACTGTGAGAAAACTGTTTTACAGGAAGAAGGGACACTTGTATCTGTGTAAATGCAGGAATTCCAAGGGCTACATGCAAATGCTCAAGACAAGGCACATGCACAGAAGGATCAGGGAGGCCCCTATGCTTTGCCTTACTGCTATTCTCTAATCATTGAATAGTTAAGTTCTGAAGGAAATAATTTGCACAAGTCAATCTGCAAAGTCAATCCTCCTCCTCCCCCTCCTCCTCCTCTTCCTCGCATTCAAAGAGTTCCATCATAACAATAGTTGGATACAAGCTTAAGGAAAAGGTGCCTCAGAATATAAATTCCAGTGATAACACATTAAAATATCAAAATATCCAGGCTTCATAAAAGATTCCAAAACATACAAAGAAACAGTAAGCAATGGTTCAAAGAGAAGATTAAAGCCTTAGATATCATCAATGGGAAGGATCACACCTGGGACATTCCAGACAGACTTTTAAAAAATGGCCCAAATATGCTCAAAGAGCTAAGAAAACATGGGCAAAGAACTAAAGGAAATCAGGAAAGTGACAGATGAACACAAGAGAATATCAATAGAGAGGTGGAAAATATTAAAAAGAACCAGAGTTGATGACCACAGTATCAGAAGTTGAAAATTTTCTAGAAGTGTTCAACAGCAGATTGGAGGTGGCAAAAGAAAGAATTTGTGAACCTGAAGATAAGACCATTGAAATCAACCAGTCTGAGGAGGAGAAAAAAAAAAGAATGAAGAAAAGTAAACAGAGCCTTAGGAACTTGTGGGACACCATCAACATACCAATATAGGCATTATGGGAAGTCCCAGAAGAGAAGAAAGAGAGAAAGGGGCAGAAAGAATGTTGAAAGAAATAATGACTGAAATTTTCCCAAATTTAGAAAAAGACATGAATATATACATCCAAGACACTCACTTAACTCCAAACAGGATAAATCCAAATATGCTCACACTGCAGCATATTACAATTGAACTGTCAAATGCCAAAGAAAAGAGAATGTACCACATAGGAGAGAACCTCAACAAGATTAAATGCTGATTACTCACTGGAAACCATGGAGGCAAGAAGGCAGTGGAATAGCATATTTAAAGTTTTGAAAGCAAAAATTGCCAATCAAAAATTCTATATCCAGCAAAACTGTCTTTCAGAAATAAGGAAAATGTTAAGACCCCCCCAGATAAACAAAAGTTGAAGAAGTTTGTCACCATTAGATTGACCCTACAAGATATACCAGAAATACTAAAGAGAGTTCTATAGGTTAGAAGGAAAGGACAGTAGATCAAAGCTGCATGAAGAAATAAAGCTCTCCAGCGAGCATAATGACATGGGCAAATATAAATGCAAGTACTAAAAGCATTTTTGGTTTGTAACTCCACTTTTTACTTCCTACAGGATTGTGGTAGTTTGAAGCTGTATGTACCCCAGAAAAGATCATGTTCTTTTAATCCATTCCTGTGGGTATAGACCTATTGTGGGTGGGACCTTTTGATGAGCTTATTTCAATTGCTTCATTCAAGGTGGGTCTTAATCCCCTTTTTAGAATCCATTATAAGAGGATAAAAGAGAGGGAAAAAAAAATCCAAAGAAGCTGAGAAAAGACTCACAGAAAACAGAGAGGAAGCAACTGAAGCCAGAAGCTGATAGCAATGAAACATGGGAGCAAAGGACCAGCAGATGCTAGTCATCTGCCTTCCCATGTGACAGAGGTATCCCTAATGCCAGCAGCCTGTCTTCAGAGTCCAGGTATTGTCCTGTTGATGTCTTAAGTTGAACATTTTCTCAGCCTAAGAACTGTAAATTGTAAGCTGATAAATCCCCATTGAAAAAGCCAACCCATTTCCAGCATATTGCATGTTGTCAGCTTTAGCAAACAAATCAAGGATCTAAAAGGCAAACGCATAAAATACAATGGTAAGTCAGTGGTTTTAGACCCATACATATAAACATGTAATCTGTAGCAAGAACTACATAAAGATGAGGGGATGATGGGACATAGGAATATAGTCCATGTAGGCTATTAAAGTTAAATTGGTATCAAATCAAATTAGATTGTTATTGTTTATAACATTATATTTAAGCCCGATGGCAAATACAAAGAAAATATGAGAGAACATGCAAGCTCATAGACACAGAAAGTAGAGTTCAGTTTGCCAGGAGTAGGGGGCAATTCTTACCATTTATCCTTATATTTCATGAAGTGCAATCATAATGGCACTCATCATTAATATTTCAGATTAAGATTAAGCTCACTGTAAATTTTATGTGTGAAATTATGTTCATCTATGTATAGTCTTCAGAGTTTGTATGTTTAAATATTTATAACTATGAAGAAACTAAACTTTACTGACATCCCAAGATAAGGATCTGTGAGGCATGTTTTCTGAAAACATCAACTTAGCATGTTTCTGTAACCAAAAATACCTAGAAAATCAGGGTTGTCTGAAATATAAAACAAACAAAAAAGTATTACCCTATCTCAAGGGGGTATAAAAATAATAGTATCAGGTAACAATTACACAGCTTCAAAATAAATTGTTAGAATTAAGTTTTAGGGCCAAGTTGTAATCAAGCAGCCTAAATTGATTATTTAAATCCAAGTGTACCACTATAAGCTGATTGCCCTCCCAGACAATTAGCTTCATGGAATATTTACACCTGGTGTATTCCAGTCTCTTTCCTAGCCCTCTTGGATATAACCAGTATATAGGACAAGCAGTATTATCACAAAGATATAACACACACACACACAAACATACACACACACACACATATCACAAAGATGTATTTTTAAATGTAAATAACAGAAAATGATCTACCATACAATGCACACATGAAATGTGTTAACTTCATACAGATACTGAAGATTATTAAGCTAACATTGTCTTCAAAGCCCAAATTTTTCACCCAACTGTTAGCCCTGTACCACTTTGGAAACTTCCCAGGGAGTCCACTGCACCAACTCCATGACAGAGGCATGATTAGACAGACCTAATCACTGCAATGTGTAATGGCCACTGTGGATAAATACCTGCAAAAGGTGTCGGTCATTAATATATCTGGATTTCTGAGGCCTCTTTTCACCAGACCTTTAAGAATTACCCCAGTTGGCCCTATACCTTAGAAAAATCTCAGGTCACTAAATTACTTCACTTGACCACAGTTTGGGGTGTCAAATCATTAATATCTGCCAGTAATCTTCAGTATTAATACTCAAAGCAAATTTTTGTTCTTGTCCTCCACACTGATTATATATATATATATATATATATATATATATATATCATCAGAAGTTTCCATTCTCCTCTACATCCCGCAGTGTTTACTAGATATTTTCATAAGGCTTTGATAAGCAGAGAAAGCAAGTCCCTTCTCTTAATTCAGATGTTGTTTACAGAGGTCTGACACCATCTTAGTTACTAAGGACAGGTCCCTAATACCATTAAACACATTTATCTGATGGTGAGCTCCTTCAGTGTAGGGTCTATATCATATTCAACTCTGTGTCTCTTGTATGTAACTTATTGTGCCTGACACAAATAGTAGCCCCAAAATAAAGGTCAATCTGAACTGAATATATGAACAATTTATCTTGAGAAACAGAACATCCAAGGTGTTTATTAATCGCAGTTAATCAGCAATTTCTCTTCTTAGTGAGAAATTAAATTAAGATTAGAAGATAACCTAGGTACAATTAGGAAAATGATAAGAGACTTCAAGGGATATTTTCATAAGGTTAAAGTATCCTGGTAAGTCACCTTATCAGGTATAGTATGTGGCAAGAATATACTGGCCAGGCTAATGATGTTAATAGCTACAGTTGATCAAAATTTTAATATGAATCCCAGGAAGACAGGAACAGGTATGGTGCAGTTTTTGCCATTTTTCCAAATCCCCACATAAAAACAGGATGAGCAAATAGCAAATTGAACATGCATGAAGAATATTTATTTAAAAAATGAAATGACAAGTTATCCCACAAACCACAAAATGCAAATATGTGGAGGCAAACCACCAACAGCCACAAGATCTGTGTGGTACTGGTATTTGTCGGGGAAGAAGAAGAAAGAAGCAATTAAAAAGCTTCTGATGGAACAGAATCCTTTTATCAGTTCAGATCCTCCAGGAAGGAGATGCAGAGATAGAGTTAGTATAGGATTGTATAAAGTTTTAGGTTCCTTGGCTGCTCAAGCAAATATCATGAAATAGGTTGGGTTAAACAGTGGAAATTCATTTATGATTTAAGGGTGGGAAAACATTCAAACCAAGGCATCAACAAGGCAATGCTTTCTTCCTGAAGATGTAGCATTCTGGGGCTGGCTGCTGGTGATTCTTCATCCTTAGCTTGTCACACAGCAAGGCACATGGCAGTGTCTCCTTGTCTCTTCACTCTCTTTCAGGTTCCATTGATGTTCAGCTTCTAGCTTCCTGTGGCTTTCTCTGTTTATGTCTGAATTTCATTCCGCTAAAAAAAGACTCTAGTGATCCTGCAACATGTTAATTGGTATATACTTGGAAGAAGTGAAAGCAGTGACATGAATAGACATTTGCACACTCATGTTTATGGTGGCATTATTCACAATTTGTAATAGATGGAGGTAGCCTAAGGGTGCATCGATGGATGAACAGAAGAGCAGATTGCAGTGTATATATGCAATGGAATATTGACTGACTGCAAGAAGAAATGAAGTTGTGAGGCATGCATCTAGGTGAATAAACCTTGAGGACATTATGTTGAGTGAAATAAGCCAAAAACTAAGGGATGACTATTGTAGGGCCTTACTAATATAAACTAACTCTAAGGAGCAAATGCTGAGAATTGAATCCGAGAGCATAGGTTATCAGGGGATAGAACATAGGCAGAGATCTGGCAATCAATGATTAAGGAGTACAGAATATTCAATAAGGCTCATTATAAAGGTTCCTAGATTGTAATCTTTTACAGCAGTAACATCTATTCATGCATCATAACTGTTATTTCTAAATTCTGAGATGCTGTGCTCTTTGTGTATAACCTGGTAGTTCCCTGGAAATTTGGGTATCTGTGTGACACCTGAGACTCAGAGTTAGAGTTCTGCAGCTCTGAAAGTCAGCATTACTCCATACAGTGACTGTTAAAGAAGCTGAAAAAGAGATCAGACTTCAATTAGTGATATGATTGAAAGGGACTTGATTAGGACTAAGGTAAATCAGAATACAGGGTAATGGATGAAATTGTAGTTTAAAACTTCAACTTCTGTGGGAGATGAAAGGAAGAGATGTTTATTTGGTACAAAATTTATATTCTATCTAATTTAACCTGTATGGTCAGTTTATTTAAACAACATAATTACATGGAACCAAGAATAGGGAATGAGATCTTGTTATTCTGTACAAGTTAACATAATACCCCAATATATCTCAGAATATTTTGGGCTGAAAATTAAAAAGTATTTGCAAAGTCCCCTTTGCAAATGGGGAAAAACACAGAAATATTAAACTTCCCCCAAAATTCCCAGTTTAATACATCAAGCCCTTGATCTTGGGGCCTGCCCTTATGAAAACGATTCCTGCAAAGGAGAAGCCAAGCCTACTTATAATTATGCCTAAGAGTCACCCCCAGAGAACCTCTTTCGTTGCTCACATGTGGCCTCTCTCTCAGACAATAAACTCACTACCCTCCCCCCACCTACTCTCAGGGATGCACCTGGCCTTGGCTTCATGGGATTTAGAATGCCCTCTTGACCAAAAGAGGGGAAAGAAATGAAACAAAATTAAGTTTCAGTGGCTAAGAGATTTCAAATAGAGCTGAGAGGTCATTATGGAGGTTATTCTTATGCATTATATAGATATTCCTTTTTAGTTTCTAGTATATTATAACAGCTAGAAGGAAATACCTGAAACTGTTGAACCGTAATCCAGTAATTTGATTCTTGATGATGATTGTATAACTATATACCTTTTACTGTGTGATTGTGTGATTGTGAAAACCTTGTGATTCCAATTAGCATCATTTCCTAAAGACACTGAAAAATCATATGGCATATCAAAATCCAATGGTCAATTCTATTTCTTACACTCTCAGCAACAGAGTTGTCCAATCCCTCCTTTTTAAAACACTTTTACCTTTCACTTGATAGAAGCCACAATATTCTCCTTATTTTTTTTTCCTATTTTTCTGTCTTTTTTAATCTGCACTCTTACTCCATGTGGTCTCCTCCACTCCAAGGCTTTAAATACCAACAGTACACTATGTGCTTCTCAAATTTACAAATGAAACCCTAACCTCTTGAAATTGAGTTTTATATACCCAACAACTTGCTTAATATCTTTATTTGGCTTCTGTGCCAGTTTGAATATATTATGCCCCACCCCCCAAAAGCCATATTCTTTAATGCAATCTTGTGGGGGCAGATGTATTAAGTGTTGATTAGGTTGGAATCTTTTGACTGAGTGTTTCCATGGAAATGTGACTCAATCAACTGTGGGCAAAATGTTTGATTGAATTATTTCCATGGAGATATTGACTCGACCCATTTGGGGCAAGTCTTGAATGAATCACTGGTGTCTTATAAGAGAGGGACATTTTGGAGAGCAGCTGAGAGAGACAATCTGGAGAAAGCTGTTGAAAGCTGATGCTTGGAGATGTGGACATAAGGATGTTTGGAGATGCTAAGCTAAGAAATGCTAGCCCAGAGTTTGCTCTGGAGAAACTAAGAGAGGATCCCTAGAAAGTTATATGCACAGGAGCTGAAGAGGCTAAGAGAGACAAGCCCACAGACATTTTGGAGAATGCCATTTTAACACTTCCCAGGAATAGCAGATGCCAGCCACATGCCTTCCCAGCTGACAGAGTTGTTCCAGATGCCATCGACCCTTCTTCACTGAAGGTATACTTCTGCTGATGCCTTGGTTTGGACACTTTTATGGCCTTAGGACTGTAAACTTGTAACCTAATAAACCCCCTTTATGAAAGCCAGTCTATTTCTGGTATTTTGCATAACAGCAGCATTAGCAAACTGGAACAACTTCCTAATAGGCCTCCAAATTTAGCTATGACCCAAACTTTATTCTTTTTGAGGCCAAAAACTGCATTGTCACATTTGGTGTTTCTCCCTATGCAACTTTATCAAAACAAGTGTCAATCTGCACAGTCTTGCATCTGGACTTTGACAATTGTCTCCTGATTGATCCCCCCGATTCCACTACAGCTTACTTTCATGAAAGTCCTTCCCCACTCAGATGATAGGGTGCAGAAAAGTCTTTGATTAAAAAGGTTAGAGAGAAACATATGCTGGGTCCTGGTAAATTTTGCACGATTCCCTACTTAGCACAGAGAACAACTTTCCCATTGCCAAGATGTGCTTTGTTTCTCCTAAACAGCCAAGGGAGGTAGTAAATATGTGAAGGTTGCCTCCTTTATTTGCCCTTTCATGTGCTTTTGTGGGTTGCAATTTTTTTTGGATTGTTAATTCCTAATGCCTCCATTCTTTCATGTGGAACATAGACTTGCCAATATGCCTGCCTTCCTAAATCTGACATGAGCATAAAATGAGATAAAATGTGATAAATGGCCTACCACAATCCATGCTGACTGTATGATTATTTTTAATTAAATGTTTATTTTATTTATTAATGATTATTATTCCTATGAAGATGTTCAGCCTAAAAAAAAAAAAAAGACTCTAGTAGTAGGATTAAAACCCATCCTGATTAGGCTGGACCACACCATAACTGAATTAACCACATCAAAATGTCCTACTTGCAATAGGTTCACACCCACAGGAATGGATTAGATTTAAGAACATGTTTTTCTGGGGTACATACAATTCCAAACTACCACACTCCACCCTCTAGATCCCAAAAAGACATGTTTTTTCTACATGCAAAATATAGTCATTCCATTACAACATCCCAAAAGCCTTAAGTCATTTCAGAAACAATACCAAGTACAAAGTCTCAATAAATTGGTACTGGGTGTGGTCTGTCCTGGGGCACAATTCCCTTCTGTCTGTGGACCAATTATCTGCTTCCAACACACAATGAAGGGTTAAGAATAAGATAAACATATCCATTCTGGAAGGGAGAAATTAGAAGGAAAAGGGGTCATGGGTCCCAAACAATTCTGAAACCCAGCAGGGCAAACTTCATTAAACTCCAAAGTCTGAGAGACATCTATGAATGCATGTTTTGTCTTCAGGGCCTGATGAAGCAGCAGCCCCACTCCTTCCAAGTGCTTGCATAGTGGCCATGCCCTCCCTGAACACTGTGATGAAGGTTCCACCCTCTTTGAGCATCAGAATGGCAGCCAGGCTCTCTGCAATCCACAGGGCATAGGCTCCACCCTCTCTGAGCACTAAGGAGGCAGCCAGGTTCTCTGTGAATGCCAGGGCACAGGCTGTACCATTTCCAATCATTGAGTTTGCAGTACTCTTGTTGAATGATGGAACGGAAGGCCTGCAGTCTCCAAGCATTGGGCAGACCCACCTTTTGCACACACAGGGGTGGGCCCACTCTCTTGGCCCAAGGAGATATCTTTGGTCCAGATCTCAGCTTCCATGGTTCTTCCTTTGAAGTCCTTCCTTCAGTTTGGCCTTTCTCTGTCCTTTCTCATTCAGGCTGGCAGTGTTTCCTTTCACAGAAATCATGAAGGAAGGAAGGAAGGAAGGAAGGAAGGAGGAAAGAAAGAAGGAAAGAAAGAAAGAAAGAGAAAGAAAGAAAGAAAGAAAGAAAGAAAGAAAGAAAGAAAGAAAGAAAGAAAGAAAAAGAAAGAAAGAAAAGAAAGGAAGGAAGGAAGGAAAGGAGGGAGGGAGGGAGGAAGGAAGGAAGGAAGAATCTTGTTGGTTATGCATGTAGTTCACAGGGATCCACACCATCAGATAGTAAGACTTTCCACACATCCTTCCTGGAAAACTGTACCTCCAATACTGACTTGCGTGGAAATTGCTGACTGGTTCAGATAAACCCTCACAAGGAGCATTATTCCCTGGGGACTCAAATTCCAGAAGCTCAAAATTTTCCAAACCATCAATTTCTGGTTTCTTTGTGACCAGGATTTCAGTTCTCATCTATCCCTTTCCTCTCACATTTTACTATAAACTACATGGAGAAACAAGACAGCACTTTCCACACTTAGCTTGGAAATCTCCTCAGCGAAATATACTAGTTCATCACTTTCAAGTTCTGCCTTCCATCCAACATCAGAACGCAATTTCACCAATTTCTCTGCCACTTGTAAACAAGGATCCCCTTTCCTCCAATTTCCAATAACACAGTCATCATTTTCTTCTGAAGCCCCATTGGAAGTAACTTTAGCAGCCATATTTCCAACAACAGTCTCTTCAAAGCAATCTGGACCTTTTCTATCAAGCACTTCACAATTCTTCCAGCCTCTCTATACATTGCCCAATTCCGAAACTGTTTTCCACATTTTTTGTATTTTCCATAGCAGCACTCCACTCCCAGCACCAAAATCTGTTTTACTTTCCTAGGTTGCTCAAGCAAATACCATGAAATGGGTTGGGCTAAACAATGGGAATTTATTCATTCATGCCTTGAGGCTGGGAAAAAGTCCAAATCAAAGTGTCATCAAGGTGATGCATTCTTCCCAAAGACTGACATTTCTGCTGCTGCCAGTGATCCTTGATCCTTGGCTCCTCTGTTACATGACAAGGCACATGGTGGCATCTCCTGGTGTCTCTCTTCTCTTCGTGGTTCCATTAATGTTCAGCTTCTTGCTCCCTGTGTTTGAATTTCTGTGTCTGAATTTCAATCTGCTTACAAAGGACTCCAGTAATAGGATTAAGACCCATCCTGACTGAGGTGGGCCACACCTTAACTGAAGTAGCCTCATCAAGAGGTCCTGCTTACAATGGGTTCATACCCACAGAAATGGATTAGATTGAAGAACATGTTTTGCTGGAGTATGTACAGCTTCAAACCACCATTAACAATGAGAAGAAACTGCTGGGAATAGAATTAAAATTAAGCAGAATAGGGGCAAAGGGATACGAATATCTACAATAAAGTTGGGTAGGTAAATATAGCCAGAAATCCCAGAAAGCAAGTGTATTGTGTCAAGGTTCTCTAGAGAAATAGTCCCTCACTGTTGCTGTGGAGATGAGCAAGTCCGAAGTCCATAAGGGCAGGCCACAAGCTAGGAACTCTGATGAAGGTTTTCAAGTAATTCCTCAGGAGGAGCTGGCTGGCTGATACAGAGACAGAAATCCTTCCATCCGACTCCTGCAATTCTCATTTCTCCTTTTAAGGCCTTTAACTGATTAGATGAGACTTCTCTCATTGTTGAAGGTAAACTCCTCAGCTGATTGTAGATGTAATTAGCCATAGAGGCATTCAACTTACTGATGATTTAAATCAACGAAATAGCCTCACAGTAACAATCAGGCCAGTGCTTGTTTGACCAAACAACTGGATGTAATAAACTGGCCAAGTTGACACATGAACTTAACCATCACAGCAAGCCATCATATTTTTTAACACCACATAAAAGAAGGAGTTCTGTGAAATTAGAAAAGTTTCCCTGAAACTTTTTTTTTAAAAAAAAGTTTTTAAAAGTTCAGCTAAACTAATCTCACATAAAAGCAAGTTAAAGAAAAGCATCAATGTCAAATCTAATGCAAAATTACTATTTAAATACGACTTAAGAAGCTGAAGAACATCATACAGGCACTAAAACCAAGCTAGAAAGACATGAAATAACAAAACTGTAACCTACTATTCAAAATTGAGTGAAAAAGAATTAAGAAAATGATACATGACAACACAACATAAATCTGAGTTAGAAAAATTCAGAAATTAGACAACAGAATTCAAAAAAGAATTGTAAATTAAAAAAAATCATCTCAGAAATGAAAATTCAACTGATGGAACACAAAAGCAAATAAACATAATAACTAATGCCTTAAAACAGGTGAAAATAGGCATTTTTTAAAAATCAAAAAGAAATGAAAAGTTCAAAAGGATTTGAGAGAAAATTAGACTATGGTATATTCATGTAATGGAATATTATTCAGCCATAAAAAGGAATGAGGTTCTGATACTTGGTACAACATGGGTGAACCCTGAAAACATTTGCTAACCGAAAGAGGTCAGTCAACAAAAAAATCACCTATTGTGTGATTCCTCTTACACAAACTATCCAGAATAGGAAGATCAATAGAGACAGAAAGTATATTTTTGGTTTTCTAGGGTTGTGCAAGATTTGAGGGAAATAGGGAGAGAGGGGTGTCTGCTAATGGTTATGGGATTTCTTTTAGGAAAATGAAATGTTCTAAAATTTATTGTGGTGTTGGTTGCACAACTCTGTGAATATACTAAAAACTATTGAATTGTACACCTTTAAAGGCTTGAATTGTATGACAGGTGAGTTATATTTCAATAAAGCCGTTATTAAAAATCAAACAAGAGCTAAGGGGGGGAGAACATATGCACATTACATTTCACTACAGCTCAACAGAAGTTCTCAAAGCATAGACCTTTTCACGGATCTGCAATGTAAAAACTTTCTTAATGAGAGGAGGAGTGGAAGGAGAGAGAGGGAAAATCCCAGTAAAAAAGCAAACAGCTCAAATTTTTTAAATGGGAAAGATTTAACAGACAATGATACCATAAGTAAGGCTTTTTCCAATAAAAGGACTTGTCCAATCTGATGCTACAAAGAAGAAACATGTCTCTCAGTGTGAAGGTGATTTATTGTAAGTGCACTGGCAAGGAATTGGAGGAATCTTCCCAAAACCAGTTCAAAGGGAGAGGATCTGAGTGAGGGTTTTTGTGGGTAAAGGAAAGGAGGTAGGGGTCAAAAACTAAGTAATAGCTGCATGATATATTCTTGTCAGGTCAGCAATGATGTTGGAGCTCTGTGAGGAGGGCACAGGCAAATTTCTCAATCCTGTGCTGTTTCGGGGACATCTTGTTGTTCTAGCTTCAGTGATTAGATTTAGATATTGATGTGCAAGCTTTCACGTGCAGGGTCTTCATGACTCTTTAGTGACTGGCTGTGGGGGTCTTCTTTCTCTTGGCATCCCACATTCTGGAGCAATGTGTTATCTGCTTCCCAGAAACAAGATCTGGTTTTTGTGGGAAACTCAAAACAGAATTTCAGTTAGGGTTTGCAAAAGAATGTCATGTACCAAGAAGAAAATATTATTTTAGGATATAAGACTATTGCCACTGTTACAATTTTTAGCTACTTATTTTTCTATAAGCTTTTTTAAACTAACAACAATTCATGAAAGAAGATATATGGATGGCAAATAAACATTTGAAAACATGCTCAACATCATTAGCCATCAGGGAAATGCAAATTAAAACTATGATGATAAACACATGAGCTATCTGAATGACTTTTAAAAATACTGATAAATGCCACTGAAGATGCAGAGAAAGTGCAACTGATATACTGCAAAATGAAAATTGTTGGGAACACAAAATAGTAAACACCTTCTAGAAAACAGTTTGGCAGTTTCTTATAAAGTTAAATGTACACTTAACCATGTTATCTGTCAGTCACATTCCTAGGTATTTACCTAAGAAAAATGAAAGCCTATGTTCACACATAGACAATACATGAATGTTTCTAGCAGTTTTATTCATTATCACCAAAAACTGAAAACCATGCAAATGTCCTACAGTGGGTAAATGGATGAATGAACCATAGTATACCCAAACAATGGAACACTATTCAGTAATGAAAAAGAACAATCTATTGATATATGCAACATGAGAAATCTCAAAGGCATTATTTCTGGTAGAAGAAACCTGTTTCAAAGTGTTACCGCCTGTATAATTCCAATCATATAACAAAGGCAAGGATGGAGAACAGATCACCCAGTAGAAGTTATAGAGGTGAGAGAATTTGACTATAAAGGGGCAGTACACACCAATTTTTTCAGGCTATAATAGATTGAATCATGTACCCCATAAGGGCATGATCAAATCTTAACCCAAGGCCAGAGAGGGTGAACTCATTCTTAAATAGGATCTTCAAATCCTAAGCCCCAGTCCTATGAATATGGACTCATTTATAAATAGGGCCTTCAAAGATACTATTAAGATGAGGCCTAATCAATATGGCTTAAGTCCTTATAAGCAGAGGAAATTTGGAGGCAGTCAGAAGAAGCCAGAGGAGGAGAGAGAAAGAGACAGATCAGCATGTGATGGAGGCTTGCCAGCAAGCTATCACCAGAACACTACAGACTACGGAGAAAGCATTGTCTAGCCAATACCTTGATTTTGGACTTCTGGCCTCCAAAGCTGTGAGTCAATAAATTCCAAGTCAACCAAGCCGTGGAATTTGTTAAAACAGCACTGGCAAACTAAGACTTAGGCGATGGAACTGTTCTGTATCCTAATTGTGGTAGTGGTTACAAAAATCTATGTGTATATTAAAACACATGGAACTATATACCAAAAAAATTAAAATAATAAAATTTTAAATGTTTAGAAAGAAAATGAGTAAGCACTTTAAAAAGATCAGTAGAACACATTATAGGAAAATTTACATAATTACTCTGTGTGCTGGTTTGAATCTATTATGTACCCCCAGAAAAGCCATGTTTTTTTAATCCAGTCTTGTGGGGGGCAGATTTATTGTGGGTGGGATCATTTAATTAGGTTGTTTCCATGGAGATGTGACCCACCCAACTGTACTGGGACCTTTTAATTAGATTATTTCCATGGAGACGTGACCCCATCCATTCAGGGTGGGTCTTGATTAGCTTTACTGGAGTCCTTCAGAGAGCTGAGAGCTGACACAGACCCAGATATTTAGAGATGCTTAGAGAGAAAATGCACAGAGACATTTTGGAGAAAGCCGTTTTGAAACTGGAGCCCAGAAGAGAAGGACCAGCAGATGCCAACCACTTGCCTTCCCATGTGACAGAGGAATCCCAGATGCCTTTGGTCTTTCTTCAATGAAGACATCCTCTTGTTGATGCCTTAGTTTGGACACCTTATGGTTTTAGAACTGCAAATTGGTAACCTAATAAACCCCCTTTACAAAAGCCAATCCATTTCTGGTATTTTGCATTGGGGCAACTTTAACCAACCAGAATACTCTATATTAGATGACATTTTTTATTTAATGTTAATGCAAAGTAGCAAAATTTCACAACCCAGAGACAAACATGATTATGACATTGGTAATTGCTGGGTATTGAATCATGGCCCCCACAAAAAGCATGTTCAGGTCCCAACCCTTGTCCTGTGGGTGTGAACCCATTTGTAAATAGGATCTTCGAAGATGGTATTAATTAAGGTATGCCCAAACTGAATGAGGGTGGGCCTTCTTCCAATATGGTTGAAGTCCTCATAAGCAAAGGAAATTGGACACAGGGAGAGAAGGCACAGGGAGCAGCCAGAAGCTGGAAGTCAACGGAACCTGGAAAGAGAAAGGAGAAGATTCTGCCATGTGCAATGCCATGGTATAGAAAAGCCAACGACCAAGGATAACCAGAAGCTACCCCAGAATGCCACAGTCTTCAGGGAGAAAGCATTGTCTTGCTGGCACCTCAATTCTGGACTTCTCTTAGCCTCAGAACAATGAACCAATAAATTCCATTGGTTAAGCCAACCCACTTTATGGTATCTGTTTCACCAGCTAGGAAACCAAAACAGTAATCTGTAAGAAGACCCCAGGGAGAAGGAAGAATCTTTATCTCAGACATGGTCAGGTAGTGTAATTCAAGCACCTTGCTCCATTTCAAAATTCCTTGGAGTTTCTGGACTTTATTATCCATTAATAAACATTGTATTTTTCTTTTAAGAAGTTACAGGCATATATATATATTCCACTTGAAGTCACAGCCATTTTTCCCATTTTCCCAAAAGCCTGGGCCATGAGAGGCAGGCCAGTTAAAGCCTTGAGTACAAATATGCCCATCGATAGGTGACTTCCCACCAGGAAGAGTGCTTGAAAGAAAAGTCACTATAAAAATAGATTTTATTTAATACATTCAATGTTTGTTTAGTGAGTCCCTACTAAGTACTAAATGCAAATGCTGTGCTAGGTTGTGGCTGAAGATTATATGTGTGTGTGTGTATACACATACACACACACACACACACATATATATACAATAAACAGTCCCTGTCCTCAAGGAGATCAAAGTCTAGTATAAGGTACCTGTTGAAAGACGCAATCTATCATGGGCCCTGAGCATCCCAGAATGTTCTTACTGGGTATGTCTGGGATGTAAGGGCTTGACCTTTCATTACCTGGGCTATCTTCGGGAATGGGTTTTCAGCAAGCAAACTTGAGAGATAAAGTAATGTCTTCAAGACAAAGAGTAGGCTTGTTTATTACCCACTATAGAAGTGATGAATCTTGAAGCTCAGTGTTCCTCTCTTGTAACACAGCATACTTCATGTGCATGCATCCATCTAGACCCACCTGTGTCACTCCTGTAAGCATTCAAGGACATGAAGAGCTAGGTCACTTATGAAGCATTGTCTACTGTGGGTAAAAAAGGCCTTAGTCTCTGATCCAGGAACCTCATGTCTTCTGATAGCATAGATGAAAGAGTAAAAGGCTAACTTGTTGCCTTGTAAGTAAGGTAAAATCCCAGACCTTTTACAATTTCCTGATTGTACTCTGCCTCAGAGAATTAAACTGATATTCACCATGAGACTTGAAGAAAAAACAAGGATTTTCAGGTTGACAAGAAGGCCCCCTATAACATGACAGACAACACTGGTTAAGTCATTCATGGCACCCTATGCGGGACACTGTTATCGAGTTCCGACTTGGCGGGCCTGGGCCAGGGGAACTGATCAGCCCCTAGGAAAGGTAGTGGGGCACGGGTGGTAGCGCCCTCCACGGCCCCCCGGGCCTGAGAAAGTGGAGCCGAATGCAGGCCCCATTTCCTCACCCCAAAGTACAACCGTTGGGGAGGGCTTGCCGGAGAAACCCCCCCCCCCCCCCCGTGCCTTACCCGCACCCTCCACCCTCTTCGTTACCGGAGCAACTCCCGCCCCTTTTCAAACAACCTCCGTGCCCTCTCAGAACCAATCCAAGCCTTCAACCCCTACAGCTACCCCGCCCTCTAAACCACCCAATATAAGCTTGTACTCTCCCCTAATAAAGCTCTCTTGGCTTCCTCACCCTAAAAGAAACGTGTCCCACCTGTTCCTTTCTCGCCGCCCTCCATACCTTGTACGCCACCGCCGGGGACCTAGCCAAGTCCCCCGCCTCGCCCTCGCCTCCGGGAAAGAGCCCCCGCCGCCGGTACCCTCCGAGCAATCCCGAGAGCATAGGATTTAGCAACCGGCCACCACCCCCCCCAGAAGAGTAAACAACGACCGCAACCCTACGAATGTTTTACTCCTATGTGTGTGCACTCTCTTTGCACTAGATCTTTCATAGCACATATTTCCTAGACACCATGAAGGAGAGGGTTTCAGCAAAAGGAAACATTACACATTCTCAGACCTAAGCATTAACCATGATCTTAAGTGTGTCTGTGTGTGTGTCTGTATTTGTATGCATGTATTTATTCTCTGCCATGAAGGATTCATACGGAAGCTACTTGGGAGTCAATGTCTATGCCTATACTAGTTTTCAATTGCTTCTGTGGCAAATTAAATTACCCCTGGGCTTGAGATCCCATCCTTTGGGCTCACAGCTCCAGCCTCTAAGTCATTCTTCCCTTTTCATCTTGCTTCTTGCCTATAGAATTTTGGAGATCTGACAGTCTTCTTTCATTTCATCCCCTCTCTTTCTCCTTCAGTCCAAGCTGACAATGTTTCTACTGATATAACATTTCCAAGAACCTTGCGGGTCTCCTGTATATGTTTCAGTGTTTCACTCCAACAGGCAAGTGACTCCTCCACAGGTCTTTCATACATAGTGCCATTTCTGTTTGGCTTCTACTGAGATGGCTGAGAGGATCTTTGAGTCATGCGCTTATCTTTTCAAAGAGCCTTTAGTCTGGTTGAATACTCTGAACTTTTGATCTTTCTGAGATATCAGCAAAAGGTTGTCCAATATAAGGGAGAGGTATGGGACTCTTGGCATTGGTATTGTTGTCTGAACTTTTTATTGTATTTTATTTTATTTTTCTTTTATTTTTTCTTCTATTATTTTAGTCATCATTTTTTCTTCTTTTTTTCTCCTCTTCCTCTCTTTGCAGAAGAAATGGAAATGTCCTCATATATATTGTGGTGGTGAATGCATAACTATGTGATTATACCAGGAACAGTGTCTTAAAACTTCAACTGCTGTGTGAGACCAAAGGAAGAGATTTTATTTGGTGAAAAATCTACATTTTCTATAGCACACTATATAATTGAAGTTGTATGGTCAGTTTATTCAAACACCATAATTACATGGAACTTTGAATAGGGAGGATTTGGGCAGCAAATAAAAATGTATTTGCAAAGCCCACTTGAGGGGCAGGGGGAAAATGTGGGCATATCAAACTTCCCCACCTAGGGAATTACTGATATTGTCACAAGCATTGGGAGCTACCAATTTAGAAGATTGAGCCCTCAATCTTGGGCTTGCCCTTATGAAGTTTTCTACTGCAAAGGATGAGGCTAAGCCTACTTATAATTGTACCTAAGAGTCTCCCCCAGAAAACCTCTTTTGTTGCTCAGATGTGGCCTCTCTCTCTCTAAGCCAACTCTGCAGGTAAACTCACTGCCCTCCCCGCTACATGGGACATGACTCCCAGGGGTTTAAACCTGCCTGGTAACATGGGACATGACTCCCAGGGATGAACTTGGACCCAGCATCATGGGATTCAGAAAGCCTTCTTGACCAAAAAGGGGAAGAGAAATGAAGCAAAATAAAGTTTCAGTGGCTGAGAGATTTCAGATGGAGTCAAGAGGTCATTCTAGAGGCTATTCTTATGCATTCTATAGATTTTAGCTTTTAGTGTATTGGAATAGCTAGAAGGAAATACCAGAAACTTCTGAACTGCAAGCTAGTAGCCTTGATTCATGAAGACAATTGTATAACTATATAGCTTACACTGTGTGACTGTGTGATTGTGAAAACCTTGTGGCTCACACTCCTTTTATCCAGTGTATGGACAGATGAGTAGAAAAATGGAGACAAAAGGTAAATAAATAATATGGAGATGGGGGGATGGAATGTTTTGGATTTTCTTTTTTACTTAATTTTTATTCTTATTCTTTTTTTGTGGTAATGAAAATGTTCAAAATTTAATTGTGATGATGGACACACAATTATATAATGGTACTGTAAACAATTGATTGTATACTTTGGATGACTGTATGTTACGTGAATACAACTTGATAAAATTGAATTTAAAAAAAAAGGTTGTCCAGTCACACCCACAATTGTTTTTCCTCTGGAGCATGCTTTCCTGACATTGGATCCTTTAATTTTAATATCTTTTGCAATATGGATAAGCTGAGAATTTCTCAAATCTTCACATTCCAGTTCCTTTTTGTTTAACAATTGTTCCTGTGATTTGTCTTTTTCTTCTCTTTCCTCTCACCTTTTACTATAAGCAGCAAGAAGACACCAGGCCAAACCTACAACACTTTGCTTGGAAATTTCTTCAGCTAAATATCCAAGTTCATTGCTTATGATTTCTACTTTCCACATAACTGAGGAACACAATTCTGCTAAACTTTCTGCCACTATATTTTTATCAGTTTCTATAACATGTTCCTCATTTCCTTCTGAGCCCTCACCAGCAGCACCTTTAACATCCATATTTCTATCAACAGTCTGTTTATGATGATTTTGGTATTCTCAAATGTGATATGTTTTCTCTACCATGCTCCTCACTATCCATTTTCTATAGTCTATTCAAGGCAATCTAGACTTCCATTATGCTCCTCAAAACTTTCCCAGCCTCTGCCCACTACCCAATTCCAAAGCCACTTCCATGTTTAGGTATTTGTTACAGCAGAACCCCACATCCAGGTACCAAAATATGTATTTCTTTTCTATTGCTGCTATGTCAAATTATCACAAACTTGGTGGCTTGAAATCATACTACATTATTATCTTACATTTATATAGATCAGAACTCCAACATGAATCTCACTGGGATAAGATAAGGTGTCAGCAGGGTAAATTCCTTTCTGAACGTTCTAAGAGAATTATTCCTTGCCTTTTTCACCTTCAAGAGGCCACTGATTTTCCTTGGCTCATGGCTCTCTTCCTCCATCTTCAAAGCCAGCAACATCAGGCCAAGTCCTTCTCATACTGCCATCTCTCTGACTCTTCTGATTCCCTCTTCCACTTTTCCACTTTTAAGGACCTCTTGTGATTACAGTGGGCCCACATGGATAATCCATCATAATCTCCCTATTTTAAGGTCATCTGATTAACAACCTTAATTCCATCTGCAATCTTAATTCCCTCTTGCCACATAACCTGACATATTCACGGGTTCTGTGGATTGGAATGTAGACATCTTTGGGGAACCATTATTCTGCCTACCACAATTTCATTCACTACTCACAACAACTCTAAGAAGTAGGAATTAATATTCCCACTATTTTATTCTTCCAAAAAAATTTATTCCTCCAAAAAATTAACTAACAAATCACTGGCAGAAGCTAGGCAATATTAGGGAGGAATGAATCTCCCTTATTGCTGCTGTTTCCTCCCCAGAAGGAACTCAAATGACTGTAATTACTGGCTTCTTCTCTCTGTCAAGAGGAGAGGAGAGAGGTATCTCATTGTTAAATTTAAGAAGAATAAATTGGCATGCTTCAATCAGAACTTCCCTTCTTTCTGAGTAAGCTGCTTATAGGGGACGTCCATTTCACTACTCCCTCAAGGACTCTGCCTATGATGGGAGCCGGCACTGGATGGAGGGTTGGGGGTGAGACTGCTCCAAACTTCTGCTTCTCTTCCTGGGGCTGGGGTTTTTTGTTTTTTTTTTGGGGGGGGGGGGTGGAGTCTGCCTCATTCTGGGACTCAGTATTAGCAAGCCTATTTGGCTAAATCCTCCAATTTGAGCTCTATCAGTAATAAAGGTGATATTTTGGCCCCATCTCCCCACTTATTTTATTCCTCAAACAGTTTAAACCCAGGTGAGAAAAAAAGAATACTTTTACTGAGACTCCATTATAGACCCCAAAACAGAGCACTTCACTTAGAGGATGTTATTTATTTCTCCAGAATGTCTCATTTCTCCTTAAGAGATTATTTTTTTGAGAACAGAGTCTATGTGGGAAACAGAATAATATAGTGATAAATAGTGCAAGAGTTGTATGAAGACTGCCTGGGTTCAAGTGCTGGCTCTACCACTTACATGTTGTATAGTCTTTGGCAAGATATTTAACTTCTTTGTGCCTCCATTTCCCACCTGTAAAACAGGAATACTAATTCCTACTTCTTAGAGTTGTTGTGAGTAGTGAATGAAATAATATAAGTAAAGCACTTAAAACAGTACCTGACACATAAACATTAAATGCATGCTATATATTATTGTGTCTTGTACATATTTGTATCCCCTATTGAACATAGTATAAAAACACTAAAAAATATGAATGAAATGGGCTTCTCTGCATCAGGGACTATGTTTCATTTAGCTTTGTATTTCCAGGAACAGCCAGTGCCTAGCACAGAATAGAGCTTGTGGTGGACTGAATTGTGTACCCCAATTTGGACCTCTTTTTGGTCTTGGTCTTGGTCTGCATTCTGGGGAGTGAACCATTGTAAGTAAGATCTCTTCCATGTCTTCCTTTAGTTAAGGTGTAGACCAACTAAATAAGGCTGGGCTTTAATCTAGATTACTGGAATTCTTTATAAACAGAGAAAGTCAAACAGAGAAGTCACAGGGAGCTGCCAGAAGCTGGAATTCAGCGGAACAAGTAGAGAAAGGATAAGTCACTGCCATATGCTTTACCATGTGACAGAAAAGCCAAGGACCAAGGATTGCCAGCAGCCAGCCCTAGAACACCTCAGTCTTCTGGGAGAAAGCAATGCCTTTCTGATGCCTTGATTTTGGACTTCTAGCCTCAAAACCATGAGCCAATAAATTCCTGCTAAGTCAACCCATTGCATGATGTTTGTTTTAGCAGTCATGAATCTAAAACAGAGCTTAATACATGTATAATGTGTGAATAAATGAAATAAGACATGAAGTTGAAAACTAAGAGAGAATTGTTCTGCCACATAACACTATTTACTTTACTAAATGTAACAGCTATTACTAGAGTTTAATTTCCACTTTTCCAGAAAACCTATGAAATATGTTTCCAAAATTAATAGCAAATGCATTATGTACAATTTTGCATTGGAAACTGCATTACAAGGATAATCCCAAAGCATTTTTAACTATTGCCTTACCTGATCATGAATCTTCGCTGCTCTCTAGTGGAAGAAACAATGTAAAGCACAAAAAGGTGATGTGCTCAATTGGACTGACGAAACAACTTTTCAAGTCAAATATTTTTTCCGAATACTCTGGTTTACATATTTTCAAAAAATGTTTCAAATTTTCATTAATATCTCAAATAAAAATTTATTTGCATTCATAATCTGGTTCTTTGGAAAAATCAGTCACATAAAACATAATGTTTCACTTTTTAAAATTTGCACCAACTGTAAAAAAATTGCACAATAAATATGACATTTGAAAATTGAAAAAAAAAAATAAGGTGTCAAATGCCATTTAGAAGTATAACAAGTTTCAAAGTATTTCTGTTCAGCTACTATTAAGATTTTTGTGGTTAATCCCTCTGGTTTCTAAACTGAGGAATCCAATTTCAGATCACTGAAGTACTGCAGAGCAGTCACAAAGAGTCCTCAGTTCAATGCAAATATTTTTCTGAGCACTTAAGAGTATGCAAAAATTGGGAAGGGAAGGGAAGTGGAGTATATCAAAATGTAGAAGACAATCTCTATAAGTAAAGAGAAAGGCACACGGACAAATATGCCCCTAAGTAAAATGGGAAGCAAACTGTCAGAACACTACTCTATTCAGGGACACGGTAGTAAGGGGAAGGTTTACTCTAAAAAAGCTTCCTAAAGTAAGTAGCAAATGAATGTGCCTTTGAAGGATGGATAAATCTTCAACAAAAATATACAAAGGAAGAATTATGTCAGTAGAGGAAATAATGTGAATTCATACACACGAGTGGAAAAGTACAGAGAAAAAAGACAGAATAGAGTTCTCTGAGGTTTTGAGTCTAGGCAGCTAGAAAGATGGCTGAAAGCCAATGAGGCAGAGATCACAAGGGAAGGGAACAGTTTGGTCATTAATTCCCTTATGTTGCCTATTTCCCACCTGTGGCTAAAGGACAAAGTTAATCTAGTATCCATTTTTTAAAAATGATATAGTTTATAATCATTTAAATAAAAAAAGAGGAGGGAGATAAAATATGTAAGTTCACACTTCAACTTACTTATTACAAAAATTCTGAAATCACATAATGCCTCTGAGCCTTGGGGTCTTTATTGGTAAAAAGAAAATGACCAGACTATGATAAGCCTCAAAGGTCCATTTTAGATCCCTAACTTGTATGATTCTTTAATCCTGTAATTAATTCAAGAAATATGTTTGAGTTGATGTCCTGTAGCCAACTGATAACTTAGATAGTCTAGAGCTTATAAAAGAAAAAGGTAAAGCTGAAGCCAGTCATGGAAAGGGATGAGAACATGAGAGATAAGGGAAGAAATCTAAGGACAGATTCTTAATGAATACATGTACCCTGTCTCACCAAATGGCACCACCACCTAGCCAGTTGCCCAAGCCAGAAAGAACCTAGATATTGTCTTTGAGTAGTCCTTCTTCTTCACTACCCATCATACCAATACCAAATCCAACTGCTAATACTTCCAACTCGTCTATTTCTTTCCATCCCCACTGCCATTACTCTAACAGAGGTCACAATCATCTCCTACCTAAATGATTTAAATTGCCTCTTTTGAAAGGTAAGTTATTTTTTAAATACATACATACATATATGGTACAAAATTTTTAAATTACCAAAAAGTATACAATAAAATGTTACCCTCCTACCCCTGACCCTTGGTGACACAGTTCCTTTCACTCAGGAAATCAAGCTAACCAAATTTTGTATGTCCTTCAGGAGATCTTTATTAAGATATGAGCACACAGTTTTGGCCCCCTAAAGGGATAGGTTGAAATCTCATTTCCAAAGTTTCTCTTACTTGGATTCCAGAAATAAGGCCAACAGAAATAAAAGAAAATGTCTGCTCTTACATAAAAGGGTCAGGGTATTTTTAACGTACATAATGGGCAAACCAGATCTTACTTTTAACGGTTTCACCAACAGAGTCCCAGGGACGCAAATGGATTAATTTTATCCACTCTGGAAAGACAAATCCCCACTACCCTAGAGGCCTAGGGTTTAGGCAGTGTCACTGCCCCAAAACTGACACCCAGCCTATCTTCTAATGTGACAAAGCATTCTTGTTTCCTTATCCCAAAACCACAACTTT
Organism: Choloepus didactylus; assembly: GCF_015220235.1. NCBI lineage: Eukaryota > Metazoa > Chordata > Mammalia > Pilosa > Megalonychidae > Choloepus > Choloepus didactylus. The sequence goes on from NC_051307.1 coordinate 85,149,744, forward strand.
GTATTGTATTAACTTTATTAACAACTTTAATACTTTATTTTTAAAAATATAGTTAAATGACATTTTATAAACTTTCCCTAGCATTTTTAGTTAAAATAAATGTTATACTATAATTGCACATATTAAAAAAAGATATGAGCGTAAATAGATGTTGATTTTCTTTCCCCAACAATTCATATTGTTCCGTACCTTGTTCTGTCACTTAATAAGGCATCCTGGATATCTTTCCATATAAGTACACATAGAACTGCCTCATTAAAAAAAAAAAAAATAGCTGCACTAGGATGTAAACAGCTACCAAAAACTTCTCCCCAGAAATTCAGCAAAAAAGGGGGATAACTCTGACTTGTTTGGAACTCTCAAAGAAGGTATGGATAGGAGAAAGACCCTACAGATGCTGAATTGAAGGAGAAGAGAGATATAAGGTAGGAAAAATCCATTCCAGGCTAGTGGGTTGTACCAGTTTGTATATATTATGTCCCCCAGAAAAAGCCATGTTCTTTGATGTAATCTTGTGTGGGCAGATGTGTCAGTGCTAATTAGATTGTAATTCTTTGAGTGTTTCCATGGAGATGTGACCCACCCAACTGTGGGTGATGACTCTAATTGGATAATTTCCATGGAGGCATAGCCCTGCCCATTCAGCATGGACCTTGATTAGTTTACTGGAGCCCTATATAAACTCAGATAGAAGGAGTGAGCTTGCTACAGCCAAGAGGGACACTGAAGAATGCACAGGAGCTGAGAGAGGAACTGCAGTTTACAGAGACATTTTAGAAATGGCCTTTGAAAGCAGACTTTTGCTCCAGAGAAGCTAAGAGAGGACAAATGCCTCAAGAGCAGCTGAGAGTGACATTTTGGAGAGAAGCTGAAGCCTAGAGAGGAACATCCTGGGAGAAAGCCATTTTGAAACCAAAACTCCAGAGCAGATGCCAACCATGTGCCTTCCCAGCTAACAGAGATTCTCTGGACACCATTGGCCATCCTTCAGTGAAGGTACCCAATTGTTGATGCCTTACCTTGGACACTTTATGGCCTTAAGACTGTAACTGTGTGACCAAATAAACCCCCTTTTATAAAAGCCAATCCATTTCTTGTGTTTTGCATTCCGGCAGCATTAGCAAACTAGAACATGGGTCCCCTCCCCTCCCCCTCACTCAGTCTTGTGCAGCCTGGAAGGAACACAGAACCAACAGTTAGGATTCCTCTCACCTCCCACTGGGGACAGAGACTATAAAATTACTCACAGCAGTGAGACAGATCCCCATTATTTGGAGATCAGGGGGATAGGGGAGGACATTTCAGGGATCAGATCAGTGAAGAACAAAGAGTGTGAAAAAACGTAGGCAGAGACTGTTCCAGCCCTGGGTATGAAAGCTCTTCCCCCACACTTTAGGAATATCATAGGCAGTAGCCCAATACTTGCCTAGGGGATGGCTGAAAACTCTGGCAGCTGGGGGAGTCCTCTGCTGCAGAGATAGTGGGGGACATAGCCCCACATTGAATCAGATTTTACCCAGCAAAGTGAAGGTGCAGGAAACCTGCAGCTTCAGCCCCACCCAGTCAGATGGAGGCACCAGGAGGCAATTCAGCACCAACCAACTGACTCAGCTGGGCTCCAAGAGATAATTCAGCTCCACCCAGCCAGACTCAGCTGGGCTCCAAGAGGTGACTCAGCCTTGCCTGGTGTTCCAGTTTGCCAATGCTGCTGTTTTGCAAAACACCAGAAATGGATTGGCTTTTATAAAGGGGGGTTATTTGGTTACACAATTACAGTCTTAAGGCCATAAAGGGTCCAAGGTAAGGCATCAACAATTGGGTACCCTCACTGGAGGATATCCAAAGGCATCTGGAAAACTTCTGTTAGCTGGGAAGGCACATGGCTGGTGTCTGCTTGCTCACAGGTTGTGTTTCAAAATGGCATTCTCCAAAATATCAGTGTCAGCTTCAACTGCCATCTTCAAAATCTCTGTCTCAGCTATAGCAGCTCTCCAAAATGTCACTCTCACTTGCTCTGCAAAATGTCACTCACAGCTGCACTGAGTTCTTTCTGTGTAAATTCCTTTATACAACTTCCAGTGGTCCTGAATGGGTGGGGTAACACCTCCATGGAAATTATCCAATCAAACATTTCACTCACAGTTGATTGAGTCACATCTCCATGGAAACACTGAACCAATAGGTTCCAACCTAATCAACACTAATACACCTGCCCCCAGAAGATTGCATTAAAGAATATGGCTTTTTCTGGGGGACATAATATATACAAACTGGCACACCTATTGAGACACAGCATCGGATCCAGAAGGTAAATACCTTATAAGTATGATTAAGTCACTGAACAGTGCCATCTGCTGGGCAGACCATAAAGTGCAAGGGAATTTCAGGGCTTCTCAGAACCTCTCCAGAAGCCCAGTGGAGCTTGTCTACACCACCTGCATGGGAAACCAGCCCTGTGTTAGTTGAGAAATATGGATGACCCAACCATTAAAGTAGTGCTCTAAAGCAATCCCAGGGCTTGTGGACTGATGAAAAATGGAACAACACTGGGATCCAGAAGACTTCTTTTACCCACATGAACAGAACTTGCTGTGGGGCCCAGTGCCTACTGCCCAGAGGCAGGCTGCTGTGAGTACCTGGGGGGAGGGGGGGTGGGCAGAGCTAATTTGACAACTGGCTGGTGAAACAGAGATATAGGCAGGGCAGGAACCAAGGTAACAAAAACTGAAAAATCCTGATCAGTTAAACAAAAGCTATGTTTGAAATACAGAATAAGCGGAACTGAATGGCAAAGAACAGATAGAGAATGAAATCAACCAACAAGAAAATCCAAAGTAAAAGTGAAAACAACCACTAGAATAAACTAATCAAGGAAACCAGATGCATAGACAACAACAAAAAATTATGAGTCACACTAGGAAAAGGAAGATATGGCCCAGTCAAAGGAACAAACTAACAATTAAAACAAGATACAGGAGTTGAAACAACTAATTAAAGATGTTCAAACAAACATGCTAAATCAATTCAAAAATCAAATCAATGAGTTGAGGGAAGATAGGGCAAAAGACATGAAGGATTTAAGAAGACATTGGGTGAACATAAGGAAGAACTCAAATGTTTGAATAAACAAATGGCAGAACTTATGGGAATGAAAGGCACAAAGAAGAGAAGAAAAACACAATGGAGAGAGGGGCAAGATGGCAGCATAGAGGTGTGGAATTTAGTTAGTCCCCTGAAGCAACTAATACACAACCAGGAATAACTAATAAATAATCTGGAAAAACTGCTAGGGGACAACTGTGACTGTCCACACATTATATACCAACCTGGATCGGGTGGAATGGCTGAGATTGCAGCATAAAAGCTGTAAGCAAAAACTGCAGAACTGCACTGGGAGCCCCCTCCACCCACGACAGGCTGAGCTGCAAGACCTTGCCATGAGAGAGAACAGCACACCCAGAGAAAGCAAACTTAGCTCAACCTAGCTCCAACTGGGGTTTTAATTAACAAATATAGACTGCTGAATACAGAAAAAACCCTAACAAGCAGCAAAGTGCCCTGAGGTCACTCCCAGGGGAGAGGAGGTGGGATGGATTGAAAAAAAAATCAAAGAAAAAATACAGAGGCTTTTAGACATGGCTGACTTTAGAGAGCCAGAAAATAACTGTGTCCTGGGAAAGGGAGCCCAGAAGACTGGGTGCTATCTCTGGCTCACAAGTCAAAGTTGGGGCCATGGACTGGCTCCAAAAAGGGGCTTTCTTTCACATTTTCTCTCTCAACCTGAGTGGCTCAGTGGAGAAAGCCCCAGCCATTTTCAGTTTGCAGCACTCTGACCCAGACAGGGGTGAAGTTAACAGAGTTAGAGAGACAAAGGAGTAATTCAAGTGCAGAAGAGAATTCCCTAGGGGGTGTGTCTTCCCTAAGAGGAAGGAGGTGGGGCCCAGTTCTAGGACATTCTCTCCCTTCAGAACTCAGACCCCAGGGCCTGGGGGAAAAGAGTCAAAACAGAAACAACTTAAGCTGAGAATTAAATGGAACATAACTCGTTACACCAGTGGGGAGTGACAGGCTGACAGGCACCACCTGCTGGGGAGGTTATAAAAAGCACAGTGGCTAGAGGCCTCACAGGAAAGTCTGTCAATCTTCTATGACACACCCTTAGGGAAATCTGACACTGAATAAAGCCCCATTCTGAGACTTGAACTTGTTCTGGTCTGGGAATATCTGATTGGAATAACCAAGGAAACCAGATGCCTAGACAACAGAAAACTACAAATCAGACTAGAAAAAATGAAGATATGGCCCAGTCAAAGGGAACAAACTTACACTTCAACTGAGATACAGTTGAGATACTGGTTCACTTTCATGAAACAATCAGTTAAAGATTTTCAAATAAATATGCTAAATCAATTCAAAAACCAAGTCAATTAATGTAATTGGGAAAGCCATATGGACCACACTCCCCTTTGTTCAGTGTAAGGATGGATGACTAGAAAAATGGGGGCAAAGGAAAAAAAAAGGCACCCAGTGTTTTTTTTTACTTTAATTGTTCTTTTTCACTTTAATTTTTATTCTAATTATTTTGTTATATGTAATGAAAATGTTCAAAAACTAACTTTGGGAATGAATGAACAACTATATAATGGTACTGTGAGCAACTGAATTACGCTTTGTATGACTGCATGGTATGTGAATATATCTCAATAAAATTGAATTTAAAAAAACACAAGTCAACAAGTTCAGGGGAGATATGGCAAAAGAGATAAAGGACATTAAGAAAACACTGGGCAAACATAGGGTAGAAATTGAAAGCTTGAAAAAACAACAGGGAGAATCTATGGAAATGAAAGACACAACACAGAAATGAAAAAGACAATGGAGCATACAAAAGCAGACTTCAAAAGGCAGAAGAAACCATTCAGGAACTGGAGAACAAGACACCTGAAAGCCTACACACAAAAGAACAGATAAGGAAAAGAATGGAAAAATATGAGCAACATCTCTGGCAACTGAATGACAACATGAAAAGTAGGAATGTACATGTCATGGGTGTCCCTCAAGGAGAAGAGAAGGGAAAAGGGACAGAACAATAATAGAGAAAATAATCAATGAAAATTTCCCATCTCTTATGTAAGGCATAAAATTACAGATCCGAGAAGCGCAGCATACCCCAAACAGAATAGATCTGAATAAACTGACACCAAGACACTTAATAATCAGATTATCAAACATCAAAGATAAAGAGAGAATCCTGAAAGCAGCAAGAGAAAAGCAATCGATCACATAGAAGGGAAGCTTGTTAAGACTACGTGCAGATTTCTCAATAGAAACCATGGGGCAAGAAGGAAGCAGTGTGATATATTTAAGATAATGAAAAAGAAAAACCACCAACCAAGAATTCTATATCCAGCAAAACTGTCCTTCAAATATGAGGGATAGTTTAAAATATTCTCTGACAAACAGTTTGTGAACAAGATACCTGCTCTACAGGAAATTCCATAGGGAGCACTTCAGACAGAAAGGAAAAGATAGGAGTGAGAGGTTTGGAACACAGTTTTGGGTGATGGTAGCACAGCACTGTAAGTACATTGAACAAAGATGACTGTGAGAATGGTTGAAAGAGGAATGTTAGGAGAATGTGGAGCACCAAAAGGAAAGAGGAAAGATAAAGACTGGGACTGTATAACCCAGTGAAACTAGAGTGCTCAACAATTGTGACAAAAGGTACAAATACGTTTTTACATGAAGGAGAACAAATGAATGTCAACCCTGCAAGGTGTTAAAAATGGGGTGGTATTGGGGAAAAAATATAATCAATGAAAACTAGAGACTATAGTTAACAGAAACATGGTATTACATTTCCTTTAATATAACAAAGGCAATATACAAAGCTAAATGCCTATAAGAGGGGGATATTAGGGAGGGTTATGGGACTCTTGGCATTGGTGATGCTGTCTGACTCTTTTTTTTTCAATTCTACCTTTCCTTTTGTTGCTTTTTTAGCTGTCATTTTTTGTTCTTTTTCTTTTCCTTTTGTCTCTCAACCTTCTTTGACTCTTCCTATTTTGTTGTGGAAAAAACAGACATGTCCTTACATAGATAGTGGTGATGGTGGTGAATGCATAATATGTGATTATACAAGGAACCATCGATTGTTTACTTTGGGTGGAATGTATAGTGTGTGAACAAAGCAGTATTAAAAAAATGAGTTGATGAAGAAACCTTGAAGGCATATTGAGTGAAATAAGTCAGACACAAAAGGGCAAATATTGTATGGTCTCACTGATATGAACTAATTATAATATGCAAACTCACAGACATGAAATATACGCTACCAAGATATAGAACAAAGATAAAGAAAGGGGAGTGGTTGCTTATTATGACCAGAATGTTTAACTAGGTTGAACATTAGTGTTTGGAACTGGACAGAGGTGATGGTAGCATGTTATTGTGAGAATAACTAACCATGCTGATTGGTGTGTGAATGTGGTGGAAAGGGGAATCTTAGAGTTATGTATGTCACTAGAAGGAAAGCTGGAGGTTAAAATACAGGAATGTATAAAACAGTGAATCTTGTGGTGGACAATGTCCATGATTAACTGTACAAATAATAGAAATCTCTTTCATGAACTATAACAAATGTATTACACTACAGCTAGAAGTTAATAAAGAGGGGTATATAAGGAAAAATATACCTATTGCAAACTAAGTACTACAGTTGGTACTATTTTAACATTCTTTCATTAACAGTAACAAATGTATTATGCCAATACTATGAGTCAATAAAGGAGTAGGTGATTAGGGGTATGGGAGGATTTGAGTATTATTTGTTATTTTATTCCTTTTTGGAGTAATGTTCTATAAATTGAAAATAATTAATTGTGGTGAGAATGCACAAATATATGATGGTATCACAAAAAACTGATTGTACACTTTGGATGACTGTATGGTATGTGAACAATCACAACAAAATTGAATTTTAAAAAAACACAATGGATGTTGGCAGCATAGAGAGGAATGGAAGCTAGTTAGTCCCCCTGGAACAAGTAATAAGCAATGAGGAATACCTAGTAAATAATCTGGAATAACTGCTGGGGGACAAACGTGACTGTCCACATATCATACACCAACCTGGATTGGGAGGAAAGCCTGGGATCACAGTATTAAATCTGTTAGTAAAATTGCAGACCCGGGTCGAGAGCCTCCTCTCCCCACAGCAGCCCAAACTGCAAAGCTTCACTTTGCCAGAGAGCAACACTCTCTGAACAAGCAAATATACCTCAGCCCAGCTCCAGCTGGGACTTTAATTAACAAATGTTGACTGCTCAATACAAGCTACAAATCCCCAACAAGCAGACAGAGGCTTTTGGTGATGAATGAACTTGGAGAGTCAGAGGACCTGCCTGGGAGGGAGGGGGAGCCCAGAGTACCAGGTGCTATCTCTGTTCCAAAGGGGGAAACTGAGGATGGCCACAGATGGGCACTGGAGGGGGGCTTTCTGTCCCTTTTTGGCTCAGTGGAGAAAGCCTCAGCCATTTTCAGTTCCCAGGGCTCTGACCCAGACAAGGGTGGAGATAGTAGAGACAGAGAGACTATGCAAATGCAAATTATATTGCCCTAGGGGGTGTATCTTCCCTAAGAGTAAGGAGGTGGTGCCCAGCTCTACTACCCACCTACCATTCAGAACCAGACCACAGAGCCTGGGGGAAAACAGCCACAGGCCACACCTACTTACACCAGTCAGCAGGTACAGACTAACAGGTGACACCTGCTGGGCAGGTTAGGAAAAGGACAGTGGCTTGAGACCTCACAGGATGTATCAATCTTTTAAGACACACCCACAGGGAAACCTCAAACTATTGCCTCCTTCTGAGACATGAGCCCGTTCTGGTCTGGGAAAACCTAATTGGGGTAACCAAGGAAACCAGATGCCTAGACAGCAGAAAACTACAATATACACTAAGAAAAATGAAGTTATAGGCACAGTCAAAGGAAAAAACACACTTCAACTGGGATACAGGAATTGAAACAACTAATACTAAATCAATTCAAAAAATTTAGGGAAGATATGGCAAAAGAGTTGAAGCATATAATGAAAACACTGGGCATGCATATGGTAGAAATTGAAAGTTCCAAAAAAAAAAAAAAAGAAAGAAAGAAAAGAAAAACTGGCAGAATCTATGAAATGAAAGGCAAAACACAAGAGATGAAAGACACAATGGAGACATACAACAGCAGATCTCAAGATGCAGAAGAAAACACTCAGGAACTGAATAACTAGACACCCGAAAGCCTACAAATAAAATAACAGATAGAGAAAAAAATGGAAAAATATGAGCAACATCTCCAGGAATTGAATGACAACATGAAATGCAGGAATGTACACGTCACTGGTGTCCCAGAAGAAGAGAAGAGAAAAGGGGCAGAAGCAATAATAAAGGAAATAATCAATGAAAAATTCCCATCTCTCATGAAAGATACAAAATTACAGACCCAAAAAGCACAGCATATCACAAACACAATAGATCTGAATAGGCATATGCCAAGATACTTAATAATCAGATTATCAAATGTCAAAGATAAAGAGAGAATCCTGAAAGCAGCAAGAGAAAAGCCACCCATCATATACAAAGGAAGCTTGATAAGACTATGTGCAGATTTCTCAGTAGAAACCATGGAGGCAAGAAGGGAGTGGGGTAATATATTTAAGATACTGAAAGAGAAAAACCACCAACCAAAAATCTTATATCCAAACTATCCTTCAAATAGGAGGAGAGCTTAAAATATTCTCTGACAAACAAACAATGACAGAGTTTGTGAAGAAGATAACTGTCCTGCAGGAAACACTAATGGGAGCACTACAGACAGATAGGAAAAGGCAGGAGTGAGCATTTTGGAACACAATTTTGGGAGGTTGTAGCACAGCAATGTAAGTACACTGGAAAAAGATGACTGTGAGTATGGTTGAAAGAGGAAGAATAGGAGCATGTGGGACACCAGAAGGAAAGATGAAAGATAAAGACTGGGACTGTATAACTCAGTGAAATCTAGAATGCTCAACAATTGTGATAAAATGTACAAATATGACATGAACAACCTAGATTGACAAGAGAAGGGACAGAGGTGATGGAGCATATTGTGAGAATGACTAACAGTGCTGAATGGTGTGTGAACGTGGTGGAAAGTAGAAGCTCAGAGTCACGTATGTCACCAGAAGGAAAGATGGAGGTTAAATGATGGGAATGCATAATACAGTGAAACTTGTGGTGGGCAATGTCCATGGTTAACTGTACAAATATTAGAAATCTCTCTCATGAACTAGAGCAAATGTACGACACTATAACTAGAAGTTAACAATAGAGGGGCATATAGGAAAAAATATACCTATTGTAAACCATGTACTACAGTTAGTAATATTTTAACATTTTTTCATCAACAGTAACAAATGTACTATACCAATACTATGAACCAAATAATGGAGGGGGGGGTGGTTAGGGGTACAGGAGGATTGGCGCTTCCTTTTTTTGTCTTTATTTATTTTCTGGAGAAATGAAAGTGTTCTAAAAATTGAAAAAAAATAATTGTGGTAATGGGTGCACACCTGTATGATGGTGGGCAATTGATTGTACTCTTTGAATCTCTGGATAATTGTATGGTATGTGAACAATCTCAATTAAAAAAATAAAATAAGTAAATAAATAAATATAAAAACACAATGGAAGCTAACAGCAGCAGATTTGAAGAGGCAGAAGAAAGGATTAGTGAACTAGAGGACAGCCCATCTGAAATCCTATGCACTAAGGAACAGATAGTGAAAAGAACAGAAAAATAGAGCAGGGAATTGAAATACAACATGGAACACACAAATATGCATGTCATGGGTGTTCCAGAAGGAGATGAGAAGGGAAAAAGGAGAGAAAGATTAATGGAGGAAATGATCACTGAAACTTTCCCATCTCCTATGAAAGACATACAATTACAGATCTAAGAAGCACAGTGTATCCCAAACAGAAAAAATCCAAATAGACCTATTCCAAGATACTTACTAATCAGATTGTCAAATGTCAAAGACAAAGAGAGAATTCTGAAAGCAGCAAGAGAAAAGCAATCCATCACATACAAGGACTATGTGTGGATTTCTCAGCAGAAATCATGGAGGGGAGAAGGCATGCTGAAAGAGAAAAACTGCCAACCAAGAATTCTATAACCAGCAAAACTGCCCTTCAAAAATGAAGGAGAGTTTAAAATATTTTCAGACAGACACTGAGAGATTTTGTGAACAAGAGACCTGCTTTACAAGAAATACAAAAGGGATTACTTACAAGTTGATAAGAAATGACTAGAAACAGAGGTTTGGAATAGAGTGTAGAAAGGAAGACTATCAAGGAGGGTAAAAGGAAAGAGAGAAACAATAAAATATGACATATAAAATCCAAAAGACAAAATGGTAGAAGGAAGTACTTACAAGAATAACATTACATGTTAATGGATTAAACTCCTCAATTAAAAAAAAATAGACTGGCAGATTGGATTTAAAAACAGAACCCATCTATATGCTGTCTACAAGAGACCCACTTTGACACAAAGACAAAAATAGGTTGGAAGTGAAAGGTTGGAAAAAGATATTTTGTGCAAACAACAACCAGGAAAGAATGAGGGTAGCCATACTAATATCAAAAAATTAGACTTCAATGTAAAACAATTAAAAGAGACAAAGAGGGACACTATATATTAATAAAAGAGGCAATTCATCAAGAAGACAGAACAATCATAAATATTTATGCACCTAGCCAGAGTGCCCCAAAATACATGAGGCACACACTGACAACACTGAAGGAATAAATAGACACCTCTACAATAATAGTTGAAGACTTCAAAACACTGTTCTCATCAATGGATAGAACATCTAGACAGAGGGTCAATAAGGAAACAGAGATGTTGAATAGTAAGATAAATGAACTAGACTAAACAGTTATAGAACACCACACACCCCCAACAGCAGGATACACATTTTTCTCAGGTGCACATGGATCATTCTCCAGGATAGACCACATGCTGGGTCAAAAAGCAAGTATCAATAAATTTTAAAATATTGATATTATACAAAACACTTTCTCAGATCATAATGGAATGAAGTTGGAAATCAATAACAGATGGAAGAGCTGAAAATTCACAAATATATGGAGGCTGTGCAACACACTTTTAAACAACTAGTGGGTCAAGGAAGAAATTACAAGAGAAATTAGTAAATATCTTGAAGCAAATGAGAATGACACCACAACATATGAAAACTTACAGTATGCAGCAAAGATGATGCTGAGAGGGAATTTATTGCCCTAAATGTCTATATTAAAAAAGAAGAAAGAGCAAAAATTGAGGAATTAACTATTCACCTAGAGGGACTAGAGAAAGAACAACAAACTAACACCAAAACAAACAGAAGGAAAGAAATAACAAAGATTAGAGCAGAAATAAATGAAATTGAGAACATGAAAACAACAGAGAGATTTTTTAAAAACAGAAGCTCGTTCTTTGAGAAAACAAAAAAATTGATGAACCCTTAGCTAGGCTAACAGAGAGAAAGAGAGAGAGAGAGGGGAGATGCAAATAAATAATATCAGAATGGGGATAGGGGATAACCACTGACCCTGCAGAAATAAAAAATGTGGAGAGCCGTCTCCCGGGACGGGCATAGCGCATGCGCTGTAAACCTGCTCCAAAGTCCCCCCGCCCATCGAATGAGCCAAGATGGCGCCCATATCCTGCTTCCGCTTATGACGTGCACACTCACTATTCCTATCTGCCAATTGAGTGCATATGCGCGGCGCTAGATCATTGGTTATGAGTAGAGTACTTAAGAGTTTGCCCAAGCGAACCTCGGGGAGACAGCCCACTAGGAGCCGTACCTGACGGCCACATCGAGGCTGCTCTCCCGCGAGGCACTCTGCCCCGCGTGGAAACCTGTAACAGAGAATGCTTATCTAGCTTCAGTAAAAGACTTGCTCTCGCAACCGCCGTGTGGCTCGAGTCGTGACTTCCAGCCAGGTCAGTTTGCGTGGTCTGCATCTCTCTCTCTCTCTCATCCCTTGTTTCTCCCCTCGCCGGCCGGGGAACAGGGGTCGAGCGGGGCGGCGCCGGACAAGTGGTGGCCCGTACGGGGAACGCTCCTCCTCCTGCCTCGCTCTCGACGGTCCCTCTGTGAGGAGAGCAGCGCTGCGCATCGAGCTTACGGCGGACTTCCCGCGCCTGATCAACGCGAGAAGGTGAGTGCGTCTTATTACATGATAGTTAGGGCCCGTGGGTTTTCAGGTGACCCCGGGGGACTCGGAAGAGCTCTCCGAGTGACTGAAGTATAGTGCCGACTGCAATCATGGGGCAGTCCGGAAGTTCACCTCTCTTAGCTCCCTTAAAGAACCTTTTGAAACAACGGGGTATCTCGGTCAGGAAAAGCTCCCTTCAGCGTTTTCTTGATGATGTTGATACTTTTGCCCCTTGGTTTGCCTGCACCGGCAGCCTTAGCCTACCCTCTTGGATGAAGCTCGGTCGCGACATAGACCGAGCGCGCCAGACGGGCGTGTGTATGGACCCGATTCTAGTACCCATATGGGAGACTGTCCGTGCGGTCCTTGAACTAGAATCGGCTGCCGGCCTAAGCCCGTCCTCTGCCTTGCAAGAAGCACGGTGCGCGCTCCAAGAAACCCAGTCAGTTTCGTCAGCGGACGGCTCCTATAAGGGCAAACCGCCGGAGTCCAGTGACTCTGACTCAGAGTCAGATAGCGATACTGGCGAGGAGGCGGAAGCATCCCCGCTACTTGAGTGGGAGGAGCCTCCCGCCACACCCGTGCGGCCTTCCGCCCCGCCAATGTCTACCGCTGCACCCCCAGGGACACCCCAGCTCCCAACTGACGCCTTGGGCGGTCCCACCAAAGGACCTCACCGAGAGCTCCCTCTAGTGGCCATGCCCAGTAAATGTAATTATCCTTTGCTGCCAGACCCGGAAACCCCGATGGGCCGGTCAGGGGAGGGGCAACCTTTGCCGTACCCCCCGCCCGAGTACACAGGCCCTCAGGACCCTTTGCCATTAGGTAGTGGTGGGAGACATTTCTGGAGATGGAACCCTTTCACACCTTTTGGCATGCTGGGTGGCTACCAGCCACTTGAGCCGCAGCCAGTCTCAGAAATGTACCCGGTTATTATCAATCCCCAAGGTGGCAATCAGCACGAATCATATGATTACAAACTATTGAGGGAATTGAGGCAGGCCGTCCATCAGTATGGCCCCAATGCCCCTTATACCTTGAACATGATCGAGAACCTCTCTGCTCTAAATCATACACCCGCAGATATTTTTCAGCTAGCCCGTGCTTGCTTGCCGTCAGGCCGATTCATAGATTGGAAAGCATGGTTTGAGGAGTTAGCTGAAGAGCAGGCCGCAAGGAATGCGGCGGGGAGACGTGGCGGGTGGAATGCTGACATGCTGTTGGGGAGAGGCGCCCATGCCCAGAACCAAACGGGTTTCCCACAAGAGGTCTACGCCCAGATCTTCCGCTGTTTTGTGGGTGCCTGGAAAAAGCTAACAGGTAAGGGAGAGGCTCAGGCCTCACTCAGCAATATACACCAAGGCCCCACAGAACCATTTGCGGATTTTGTAGCCAGGATGCAAACCGCAGCTGAGAGAATCTTCTCAGATCCAGGAGTAGCAGAGACTGTGGTTAAGCAAATGATTTTTGAGCAGTGCAACAAGGAGTGCAAAGTTATCCTGGCACAAAACAGAGCAAAAAATTTGACAGAGTGGGTCAGGCTCTGTAGAGATACTGGCAGCCCTTTAACTAATGCAGGTCTAGCTGCCATGCTAGCTAGCTCCCTACAGGTGGCTACAAAAGGCCCGAGAACCTTAGGGGCAAAGTCTAACGGGTGCTATGGCTGTGGCCAATCAGGGCACTTTAAGAGAGATTGTCCCAATAGACGTCAGCCCCCTGCCACTCAACGGTTTGGCGAACCAGGTGCAGTAACCAGGCCGTGTGGCCGTTGCCACAAAGGCCCTGACCCGGTGCTCAGCTGGGCCAGAGGCTCTGTTTGTGTTTTTCCCCAGGAACCAGGACGTCAACCAGTGTGGGTTCCGGAAAGACTGGTGAGAACCGTGACATCACCTGAAGAAGCCAAGGAACAGCTGTCAGAAACGCCAACGAATATACAACCTGAACCATTAGACCAAGCCTCCGACCCTGCTGATGATGGCGACGACCGACAAGACGATAATAGTAGGACTGACCACCCCGCGGTTGCCCAAAAAGAGGATCGGTAACTCTGTTCTTTGCTCTCCTATAGCAATCCTTCTAATCTGCCTTTTTCTTTTTTTAGTGGAACTGTGGTAGCGCAGGAGAGTGGTCTTTGGGGCCTGTGGCATCATCCCCCGACCCTGGCCCCATTCTCTGCTGGGTCTCCCGCCTCTCCTGTGTTTTTCACTCGTACCCTGTCTCTAGGTCTCCACCACCTGCCTTCTGACAGAAATATTTCCTCCACAAGCTTCAACGAGTCCTTCCCCCTCACCAATGACACACTGATCCTCTCTTTTGCTAACCTCTCTGTCAAGGTTGTCAACACCACAGTTGCGGCGAATGCTACTTGTGAAACTGGTAATGGCGAGTTAAGTAAGGGAGTCTTGCTTGAATTTCTTAACGTTACAGGGAAGAGCCGCCAGTCTTGTGAAGGGATCTTGAGTAAAAATGAGACTCAAAGGTGCCTTTTCCTTCCGGGGTTTGCTCCTACAGTCTGCAACCGTTCCAAAGACCCGGATGCCTCGCCGCCCCGCTATCCTAGTGTATCGCCCAAGTTATGTCTGGCTCCCCGTCAAGGCAACCGACTGGGTTGGCCCTGTTTCTCAAGTTGTTTCACTTAACAATATCCCCTTCTCTAAGTCTAGGCGTCCAAGAGGCATACCTTACCCGAGACGTGCTACGCCGCCACAATCAGATGCTGAACTTAAATTTCCAGGCCATTCAGAAACTCCTAGCAGAGATAGATGAACTTGGACTAGAAATAGATGGACTCTGGAGAGTTCTCCAGCAGACGTGTGATACCCGATGGTTATTCGGGAGGCTTTGTGTCACCCCGGTTAGGGTGAACTTGACAGAGGAGCAGCAAGATGTCGCCGAGTGGCTCAAGGACACTTATCTCCCCAACTTCACCAATCTCTCCGACCAAGTGAAATCCGACCTTCAGGGACTTGAGAACATTAGGAAATTGAAGCCTGTTAGTTTCGACCTTTCCACACTGGGCGAGACTGTAAAAAATCTGTGAGACCAAGTCACCTCTTGGTTCTCTTGGCCCAATTTGACTAATTGGATTCTCTTGATGGTGGGACTATTGGTGGGATTAGTCATTGTTAAATCTTTGCTAGAACGCCTGTTTCAAGCGCGGCAGTACCGTGTTACCATTATGATGGCTATGTCCTCCACCTTTGATACCCCCAACAGCGACCATTCTGATGGCCATACCCCATCCTGGCCGCCTCGGGCGGGGCACTCGGGAGCGAGGTTTGTAGCTAAGCGCGCAGCTGTGTCCCGGGTATAACGGGCGACGCCAGCAGTCATAATTTTTGTCTCAGGTAGGTCCCTAAGGCAGAGTCATAGTTGTGGCCAGACTTGACTCTAGCCAATGCATAGGGACGCCTAGTGACGCCTCCGACTCTGGTTAATGCTATCCCTGCCCCCGCCTTTGTCCCCCAGTTGCAAGGCAAAGCACTGCAGGGAGAGTCATGTTGTTTCCAGCTCACGGACTCTCCTGTCTCCATATGAGGTGAGCATTCTGGTCGGTGCTAGAGGCTCCGCCGCTAAATGGCTGAGACCTAGTCCAGACTCCCCAAAGCACCGGAACAAATTGTGAGCCATCTGGGTTCACGGGAGCACACTCATCACTGGGGACACTGGGTCGATATAAATAATAAAGGGGGAGATGTGGAGAGCCGTCTCCCGGGACGGGCATAGCGCATGCGCTGTAAACCTGCTCCAAAGTCCCCCCGCCCATCGAATGAGCCAAGATGGCGCCCATATCCTGCTTCCGCTTATGACGTGCACACTCACTATTCCTATCTGCCAATTGAGTGCATATGCGCGGCGCTAGATCATTGGTTATGAGTAGAGTACTTAAGAGTTTGCCCAAGCGAACCTCGGGGAGACAGCCCACTAGGAGCCGTACCTGACGGCCACATCGAGGCTGCTCTCCCGCGAGGCACTCTGCCCCGCGTGGAAACCTGTAACAGAGAATGCTTATCTAGCTTCAGTAAAAGACTTGCTCTCGCAACCGCCGTGTGGCTCGAGTCGTGACTTCCAGCCAGGTCAGTTTGCGTGGTCTGCATCTCTCTCTCTCTCTCATCCCTTGTTTCTCCCCTCGCCGGCCGGGGAACAGGGGTCGAGCGGGGCGGCGCTGGACAAAAAAAGAAATAAAGAAGATAATGAGAGGATACAATGAGCAACTATATCCTAATAAACTAAACAACTTAGAGGAAATGGACCACTTCCTAGAAAAACATAAACAACCAACATTGACTTGACAAGAAACAGACAACCTCAACAAACCAATCAGAAGTAAAGAGAATGTATTAGTCATCAAAAACCTACTAAAAAGGAAAAGTCCAGGACAAGATGACCTCACATATGAATTGTACCAGGCATTCAAGAAAGAATTAGTACCAAACCTACTCAAACTCTTCAAAAAAACTGAAGAGGAGGGAAAGCTACCAAACTCAGTCCACGAAGCCAACATCATTCTAATACCAAAGCCAGACAAAGATACTACAAGAAAAGAAAATTACAGACCAATATCTTTAATGAATATAGATGCAAAAATCCTCAACAAAATACCTGCAAATTGAATCCAGCAGCACATTAAAAGAATTATACACCATGACCCAGTGGGATTTATTCTAGGTATGCAAAGCTGGTTCAACACAAGAAAATCTATTAATGTAATAAACCACATCAATAAGTCAAAGCAGAAAAAACACATGATCATCTTGATCAGTGCAGAAAAGGTATTTGACAAAATTTGACACCCTTTCTTGATGAAAACACTCAAAAGGAGAGGTAGAGAAGGGACCTTCCTTAATGTGATAGAGGCAATATATGAAAAATCCATAGCTAACATCATATTCAATGGGAAAGACTGAAAGCTTTCCCTCTAAGATTAGGAACAAGACAAAGAAACTCACTGTCACAATTACTATTCAACATTGTGCTGTTAAGTTCCAACTAGTGCACTGAGTCAAGAAAAAGAAAATAAAAGGCATCCAAATCGGAGGTGGAGAAGGAAAACCTTCACTGTTTTCAGATGACATGATCCTATCTGAAGAAAATCCTGAAATATCTACAGCAAAGCTACTAGAACTAATAAATGAATACAGCAAGAAACCGAACCTCTCTCTCTGGCAGGGCAGGATCCAGAGCAAGCCAAGACCCACTTTACCTCCGAGACCCACTTCACCTCTGGTGCTTGGCAGCATAAGCAGGGATAAGGACAGGAGCCAGAGAGAGGAAATTGTGATGCGTGTTCTGGGCAGGATTTGAGGTTTCGGAACCTTTTCTAAAAGGGACAGTGAGCAGCCTGCTGCATTTCCTAATCGTGAGGTTGGTGTGCAGTGGTTGAGGCCCGAGCATGCTGGGCTGGTCACGATGCAGAGCTTCCTCCAGTGTGGTAGGCTTGTCCTGGCTCTCTCCTTCATCCAATCTGGGAATCTTCAGTTCAAGGTTATCCCATGCAGAGAGCCAGGCACCACTGGGTGGCTGTAGCCCAGACAGAAATTCTGCAAACTGCATTGAGGAGAAGGGACCAGTGTTCGACCTGCCTCCTGGTGAATCTAACAGGTTCCTCCCTTCAAGGACTGACCCTTTACCAATGACGAGGTTCCTGAATGTGCAGGATGTTCCCTCTTTCTGAGGACTATTCTGGATCAGGCTCTGGTTCTGGATCGGGATTTGGAGGTGGCTTCCTGACTGAGATGGAATGAGAATATGAACCAATAGATGAGGATGATGCTCTCCAATACAATGTTCAACATTTCAAGAGGAATCTGCCCTTAGACTACCAGGACTTGGATCAAGATGGTTCAGAAGATGATTTTATTATATAAGAGAGAGTTTCCCCACCTTGACACCAGGCAATGTATTCAGTATCTTTTGTGTAGCCTAGTTAAATGATCTTGGGACAAAAAGTTTTATAGGAATTTTTAAACATCTAAAAACAAATTTAGATTTATGTTACTTTTTTTTTCCTCAGGGATTTTTAAAAGTTATAAGCATACACTTTAATGCTGATAGCTATCATACTGGTCTGGAAAATACATGCTTTCTCTTTGTATCATATTCAACCAAACTTTCTATGAAATTAACTAGACTCCCCATGTCCATAAAATTGCTTTAAAAAAGAATAAATTATGCTGTTTTAAAAAATTGTTTGAGAAGCAAGTTGACAGGCAATATTTCCTACCTTTTTAGTCTTCAGGAACATGCCTCTGAATGTGAATTACAGATATGCCCCTTTTCTTATGAAAAAAAATCAAGATATAACACAATGAGTTTATAGAGTAGATACTTGATGTGTTTTATGGTGCAAGATGTATTATTATTATACTATGATTGGATGTGTTTGCAGAGCTAGTGGGTGTTGTTTAGAAGTTAGAAACTTAAGACCCAAATTAAATCACGGCCGTATCCTCAGTGCCTCATATGCTCTTAACTCTTTCTCTGGATATCTGTGCATTTTCAAATTACTCTATTAAAGCAGAAATATAACCCAAAAATAAATAAATAAATAAATAAATAAATAAATAAATAAATAAATAAATACAGCAAAGTGGCAGGGTACAAGATCAACATGCAAAATTCAGATGTGTTTCTATACACTGGTAAGGAGCAATCTGAGGTGGAAATCAAAAAACAAATTCCATCTATGATAGCAACCAAAAGAATCAAATATTTAGGAATAAATTTAACCAAGGACACAAAAGACCTGTACACAGAAAACTACAAAATATTGCTAAAAGAAATCTCAGAGGACCTAAATAAATGGAAGGACATACTGTGTTCATGGATTGGAAGATTAAATATAATTAAGATATCAATTCTACCTAAATTTATTTATAGATTCAATGCAATACCAATTGAAATGAAAGCAACTTACTTTGCAGAAATAGAAAAATGAATAAACAAATTCAATTGGAAGGGCAGGGTGCCTTGAATATTTAAAAATACCTTGAAAAGAGGAATGAAGTGGGAGGTCTCACACCACCTAATTTTAAAATATATTACAATGCTACAGTGATCAAAAGAGCATGGTACTGGCATGAAGATAGATATACTGACCAATGGAATTGAATTGAGTGTTCAGAAATAGACCCTCTCATCAATAGTCAATTGATCTTTGAAAACATGGTCAAGCCAATACAACTGGGAGACAGCAGCTTCTTCAATAAATGGTGCTTGGAGAACTGGATAGCCTTATCCAAAAGAATGAAAAAGGACTCCTAGCTCACACCTATACAAAAATTAACTCAAGGAGAGGATCCAAGATGGCAGATTAGGAGAGACAAAGCAAAATACTTCTCTGTAAAAAACACTAGACAAAAGACATAAAGTGCTCCAGAATACCAGTCCCAGCATTGTACTAACTGGACAAGGTCCACTAAATCCACAGTGACTGTGCACTTGGTGAAACCGAAAGTCTGCATTTGGAAATGAGTGAGTAAGGCTGCTAGGGAAACAGCAGGCATGCCTCAATGGGGAGAAACTGGGGTTCATCTTGGAGATGGATTAGTTTAAAACCCCAAAAGCAGCTGCAGATCCAGCGGTGAGGGCCACACAGTCAAGCACGGTAGGGAGTGCCTTCCATGCCCTGGGCACCCACCTCAGTATCTGGTGTGGATGATAACCTTTCACACACCTACAGCTAATTGTCCCAGAACTAGGAAGGTGGGGGTACACAGATGTGGGAAATTACCACAACACATACAGCCATCTTTTCAGCAGGCTGGGAATGACCCTGTGCAGCGCTGCAGCCAAGAGCTTCCCTTGGGGATTCCACTCACCTGTGATGTTGAGCAGCCTTCCTTCACAGAGGCCCATGGAGGGCACGACTTGGAGGAGGGTTCCTGCATGGAAGTTTCAAGGGCCCTTCACCAATCCCAGGGACTTGTGGGCCCTTCTGATTGGACCCCCACAAGATTCAGACCCCCAATTGCTGCATAGATGATGTGGGGAAAACTGGCTTGAGGGTAATAAGTGCCTCAGGGGCACCATCTGCTGGTAGGTCAGGGAAAGTGCAATCCATCAAGCTGTAGCTCTGATAGATAATACATAATTGTTCAAATAAGCCTGCATATCCTAAAAGAACCCCGTGAAGATAAGCAAATGCCAAGAGGCTAAAAACAACAGAAAATTTTACAGCATACGAAGAAACCAGATGTGTATAACCCAAACCCAAACACCCAAATCAAAAAATCAGAGGAGACAGAGTACATGGAACAATTAATAAAAGAAGTAACACAAACAACAATATCATGGCACAGGATATAAAGGACATGAAGAAAACCCTAGAAGAGCATAAAGAAGAATTTGCAAGAGTAAATAAAAAAATAGATTATCTTGTGGAAATAACAGAAACTGTTGATCAAATTAAAAAGATCCTGGATACACACAGCACTACATTACAGGAAGCTAAGGGAAGAATAAGTGAACTGGAAGAGTGAAGGCTTGAAGGTGAAAGTACAAAAGAAAGAATGGAGAAAAAAGTCAAAAAATTCAAAATGGATCTCAGGGATATGATGGACAACATAAAGCACACAAATATAAGAATCATTGGGGTTCCAAAAGGGGAAGAGAAGGGTAAATGTCTAGGAAAAGTATTCAAAAATTGTTGGGGAAAACTTCCCAACCTTTCTAAACAACATAAATATGCAAATCATAGATGCCCAACAAACTCCAAACAGAATAAATCCAAATAAACCCACTCTGAGACAATCTGACCAGACTGTCAAATGCTGAAGAGAAGGAGCAAGTTCTGAAAGCAGCAAGAGAGAAGAATTCACCACATACAAGGGAAACAACATAAGATTAAGCAATGAATACTCAGAGGCAACCATGGAGGCAAGAAGGCAGTGGTATGACATATTTAAAATACTGAAAGAGAAAAATTGCCAACCAAGAATTCTTCATCCAGCAAAACTCTCCTTCAAATTTGAGGGAGAGTTTAAAATCTTCACAGACAAACAAATGCTGAGAGAATTTGCTAACAAGAGACCTGCCCTACTTGAGATAGTTAAGGGAGTCCTATCAGCAGAGAAACAAAGAAAGGAGAGTGAGGTATGGAGAAGGGTTCAGAACTAAAGAGACTTAGTAAGGGTACATTAAAGGACATAAAGAGAGAGAGGGAAAAAACATACCTGACAAACAAACCAAAGGATATGATGACTGATTCAAGAAATGCCTTTACAGTAATAACATTGAATGTGAATGGATTAAACTCCCCAATTAAAAGATACAGATTGGCAGAATGGATTTTAAAATATGAACCATCAATATGTTGCTTAAAAGAGACTCATTTTAGACCCAGAGACACACACACAAAGAAATTAAAATAGAAAGGATGGAAATAATATTCAGTGCAAGCTACAGCCAAACAAAGCAGGAATAGCAATATTAATCTCACATAAAATGGACTTTAAATGAAAGGATGTTATAAGAGACAAAAGAAGGTCACTATATACTAATAAAAGGTAAAAATGCCCAAGAAAAAATAACAATCATAAATGTCTATGCACCCAATCAAGAAGCCCCAAAATACATGAGACCAACATTGGCAGAACAGAAGGAAGCAATAGATGTTTCCAAATAATTGTGGGAGACTTCAATACATCACTGTCTCCTATGGATAAGTCAACAAGACAGAGGACCAATAAGGAAACTGAAAACCTAAACAATCTGATAAATGGATGAATTAACAGACATCCATAGAGCATTACATCCCAAATCACCAGGATACACATCCTTCTCTAGTGCTTATGGAACTTTCCCCAGAATAGATCACATGCTGGGCCATAAAACAAGCCTCAATAAATTTAAAAAGATTAAAATTATTCAAAGCACATTCTCTGACCACAATGGAATACAATTAGAAGTCAATAACCATCAGAGACTTAGGAAATTCACAAATATCTGGAGGTTAAACAACATACTCATAAACAATTAGTGGATTAAAGAAGAAATAGCAAGAGAAATTGCTAAAATATAGAGATGAATGAAAATGAGAACACAGCATATCAAAACTTATGGGATGAAGCAAAAGCAGTATTGAGGGGTAAATTTATAGCTTTAAACACATATATTAAGAAGGAAGAAAGAGCTAAAATCAAATAACTAACAGAACAACTGAAGAAGCTAGAAAATGAACAGCAAACTTATCCTCAACCAAGTATAAGAAAAGAAATAACAAGGATTATAGCAGAAATAAATGAGAGTAAACAAGAAAACAGTAGAGAGAATAAAGAGCACCAAAAGTTGGTTCTTTGAGAAGATCAATAAGATTGACAAGCCCCTAGCTAGACTGACAAAATCCAAAAGAGAGAAGACCCAAATTAACAAAATAGTAAAAGAGAGAGGCAACATTACTGTGGATCCCAAAGAAATGTAAAAAAATTATGAGGGTACTATGAACAACTGTATGCAAAAAAAAAAAACAAAAACAAAAAAAAACAGATAATGTAGAGGATATGTACAATTTCCTGGAAACACATAAACAACCTAGACTGACCAGAAAAGAAACAGAAGATCTCAACCAACCAGTCACAAGCAAAGAGATCTAATCAGTCATCAGAAAGCTTCCCACTAATAAATGCCCAAGGCCAGATGGCTTCAAAGGGTAAAGTTCCAAAAAGAACTGACACCATTCTTACTAAAACTCTTTCAAAACACCAAAGAAAATGGAACACTACCTAACTCACTTTATGAAGCTAACATCACTCTAATACCAAAACCAGGCAAAGATGCTACAAGAAAGGAAAACTACAGGCCAATATCCCTCATGAATATAGATGCAAAAATTCTCAACAAAATACCTGAAAATACAATCCAAAGACACATTAAAAAAATCATACACCATGACCAAATGAGGTTCATTCCAGGCATGCAAGGATGGCTCAACATAAGAAAATCAATCAATGTAATACAACACATTAACAAATCAAAAGGGAAAAATCAAATGATCATCTCAATAGATGCTGAAAAGCATTCAACAAAATCCAGCATCCTTTTTTGAAAAAAAAAAAAAAACTTCAAAAGGTAGGAATTGAAGGAAACTTCCTCAATATGATAAAGGGCATATATGAAAAACCCACAACCAGCATAGTACTCAATGGTGAGACAATGAAAGCCTTCACTCTAAGATCAGGAATGAGACAAGGATGTCTGCTGTCACCACGGTTATTCAACATTGTGCTAGAAGTGCTAGCCAGAGCAATCCAGCAAGACAAAGAAATAAAAGGCATCCAAATTGGAAAGGAAGAAGTAAAATTGTCATTATTTGCAGATGATATGATCTTATATCTGGAAAACCTTGAGAAATCGATGACACAGCTACTTGAGCTAATAAACAAATTTAGCAAAGTGGCAGTATACAAGCTTAATGTGCATAAGTCAGTAAAGTTCCAATACACTAGAAATGACCTAACTGAAGACACACTCAAGAAAAAGATATCACTCTCAATAGCAACTAAAAAAATCAAGTACCTAGGAATAAACTTAACCAAGAGTGTAAAGACCTATACATAGAAAACTACATAACTTTACTAAAAGAAATAGAAGGGGACTTGAAAATTTGAAAAATATTCCTTGTTCATGGATAGGAAAGCTAAATGTCATTAAGATGTCAATTCTACCAAACTCATCTACAAATTCAATGCAATTCCTATGAAAATTCCGACAACCTGCTTTGCAGACTTGGAAAAGTTAGTTATCAAATTTATTTGGAAGGGGAAGATGCCTCAAATTGCTACAAACTCTCTAAAAAAGAAAAATGAAGCCAGAGGACTTACACTCCCTGACTTTCAAGCTAATTATAAAGCCACAGTAGTCAAAACAGCATGGTACTGGCACAAAGAGAGACATATTGATCAATGGAATTGAATTGAGAATTTGTAGATAGACTCCCAGATCTATGGTCAACTGATCTTTGATAAGGACCCCAAAACCACTGAACTGGGACTTAGTCTATTCAACACATGGTTCTGGTAGGGCTGGATATCCATATCCAAAAGAATGAAAGAGGACCCCTACCTCACACCCTATAAAAAATTAACTCAAAATGGATTAAAGACCTCAATATAAGACTCCTAGATGATACCTTCAAGACTTTGTTTTAGGAAGTCACTTCCTAGACCTTACACCCAAAGCACAAGCAACAAAGGAAAAATTAGATAAATGGGAATTCCTCAAACTTAAGAGCTTCTGTACCTCAAAGGAATTTGTCAAAAAGTTGAAGAGGCAGCCAAGTGAATGGGAAAAAAATACTTTGAAACCATGTATCTGACAAAAGACTGATATCTTGCATATATAAAGAAATCCTACAACTCAATGACGATAGTTCAGACAGCCCAATTATAAAATGGGCAAAAGATATGAAAAGACAGTTCTCTGAAGAGGAAATACAAATGACCAAGAAACACATGAAAAAATGTTCAGCTTCACTAGCTATTAGAGAGATGCAAATTAAGACCACAATGAGATACCATCTCACACCAATTAGAATGGCTGCCATTAAACAAACAGGAAACTATAAATGCTGGAGGGGATGTGGAGAAACTGGAACTCTTATTCACTGTTGGTAGGACTGTATAATGGTTCAGCCACTCTGGAAGTCAGTCTGGCAGTTCCTTAGAAAACTAGATATAGAGTTACCCTTCAATCCAGCGATTGCACTTCTCGGTATACACCCGGAAGATCGGAAAGCAGTGACACGAACAGATATCTGCACGCCAATGTTCATAGCAGCATTATTCACAATTGCCAAGAGATGGAAACAACCCAAATGTCCTTCAACAGATGAGTAGATAAATAAAATGTGGTATATACACACGATGGAATACTACACGGCAGTAAGAAGGAACGATGTGAAACATATGACAACATGGATGAACCTTGAAGACATAATGCTGAGCGAAATAAGCCAGGCACAAAAAGAGAAATATTATATGCTACCACTCATGTGAACTTTGAAAAATGTAAAACAAATGGTTTATAATGTAGAATGTAGGGAAACTAGCGATAGAGAGTAGTTAAGGAAGGGGGAACAATAATCCAATAAGAACAGATAAGCTATCGTGGGTAAATTTAACATTCTGGGTATGCCCAGGAATGACTATGGTCTGTTAATTTCTGATGGGTATAGTAGGAACAAGTTCACAGAAATGTTGCTATATTAGGTTACTTTCTTGGAGTAGAGTAGGAACATGTTGGAAGTAAAGTATTAGCTTAGGTTAGTTGTCTTTTTCTTACTCCGTTGTTATGGTCTCTTTGAAATGTTCTTTTATTGTATGTTTTTTTAAATATTTCTTTCATACAGTTGATTGTAAGAAAAAAAAAAACAAGGAAAAAAATATGCAGAGCCCCCTTGAGGAGCTGGTGGAGAATGCAGGGGTATTGGCCTGCCCCACCGCGATGGTTGCTAACATGCCCACAGACATAGGGGATTGGTGGTTTGATGGGTTGAGCCCTCTACCACAGAATTTGCCCTTGGGAAGACGGTTTCTGCAAAGGAGAGGATAGGCCTCCCTATAATTGTGCCTAAGAGCCTCCTCCCAAATGCCTCTGTTGCTCAGATGTGGCCCTCTTTCTCTAGCTAAGCCAACTTGGCAGGTGAAATCACTGCCCTCCCCCCTACATGGGATCAGACACTCAGGGGAGTGAATCTCCCTGGCAACGTGGAATATGACTCTTGGGGAGGAATGCAGACCCGGCATCATGGAATGGAGAACATCTTCTTGACCAAAAGGGGGATGTGAATGGAAATGAAATAAACTTCAGTGGCAGAGAGATTCCAAAAGGAGCCGAGAGGTCACTCTGGTGGGCACTGTTACACACAATATAGACAACCCTTTTTAGGTTCTAAAGAATTAGGGTAGCTGGTGGTAGATACCTGAAACTATCAAACTACAACCCAGAACCCATGAATCTTGAAGACAATTGTATAAAAATGTAGCTTATGAGGGACTGGGAAAGCCATAAGGACCACACTCCCCTTTGTCTAGTTTATGGATGGATGAATAGAAAAATAGGGGAAGGAAACAAACAAACAAATGAACAGACAAAGGCACCCAGTTTTCTTTTTTACTTTAATTGCTCTTTTTCACTTTAATTATTATTCTTATTATTTTTGTGTGTGTGCTAATGAAGGTGTCAGGGATTGATTTTGGTGATGAATGTACAACTATGTAATGGTACTGTGAACAATCGAATGTACAATTTGTTTTGTATGACTGCATGGTATGTGAATATATCTCAATAAAATGAATATTAAAAAATAAAATAAAATAATAAAAAAAACAGTTCACATATAATGTAATAACCTTACAAAGGTATGCTTCTTCTTCCTCCTTCCTCCTGTCTTGGTATATTATTGTCATGCCTTTTATTTCTGTGCATATTATAAACCCCACAATATATTGTTATTTTTTATTGAAACAATAACTAATCTTTTCAAAAATTAAATACAATGGGAAAATTTTTTAAAATGTGGAATATAGGGGACTTAGAGATAGACAGAAGCTAAAGAAGGGGAAATAATTACCTAATATATACAGACTTGTTAATGACAATGAACTTAAAGGCATGGGAATGGACAGAGGTGATGATGGTTCATTAATGGGATTATAAGTATCAGTGCCACACTGAAGGAGAACATGATTGAAAGGGGTTGTTTAAAATCTCACAGATTAGCACTATGAATATAAATAAGTTCTTGCATGATCTACTTCTAATGTACAACACTTGTATAAAGAATTAACAACAGAGCAGTATATGGAAAAACCTACCTATTACATACTATGGACTATATGTAATAGTAATACTTTATTAGTACCACACCAATACTAGGGGTAAATAATTGGTGGGGGGAGGTTAAGAGTTATGGGGTGTTCTGAATTATGATAATTGTTTAAAATTGAGAGTGATGATGATTGTACAACTAAGAGAGGAATAATGTGAGACACTGTTTATTTTGGACAGAATATATGCTATGTGAAATTAGGGATCCCCTACTCAATAAGCAAAGCCCTTGATCTTAAGGCTTGCTCTTATGAAACTTACTGCCATAAAGGGAAAGCTAAGCCTAACTATAACTATGCTTAAGAGTCATTTCCAGAAAACCTCTTTTGTTGCTCAGATAAGGACTTTCTCTCTCTAAACCCATCTCTGCAAATAAATTCTTTACACTCCCCCTTATGTGGGACATGACTCCCAAGGATGAGTTTCCCTGGTGACATGAGATATGACTCCCAGGAATGAGCTTGGCTCAGGCACTGTGGGATTGAGAATGCCTTCTTGACCAAAAGAAATGTAACAAAATAAGGTTTCAGGGGCTAAGAGATTTCAAATAGAGTGGACAGGTGATCCCGGAGGTTACCCTTATGCAAACTTCAGCTAGCTATTGCAAATGGCCACAGTAAGCCAAGCCTAAACCAACTGTATTCCCAAAAATCCTAAAGAATATCCAGATCCCTATCTGAGTCTCTATAAAAGTTTCACTCACTAAGTTTGTTTTTCAGAAACTTAAAACCTCCAGAGTGTTCCTAGGCCAAAACCCAGAGGCACCAGTCTCTTCAAGAATGTCAACCAGCTGCATACTCCCATCCCCATAATTTCAACACCCCTTTTCAATAGAGTGGTCATAGCCCAGATATCCCTAAAATTGAGACAGTGATCAAATGAGAGAGAGTAGTGTTCTGGTTTGCTAAAGCTTCACTGAAGAAAGGCTGATGGCATCCAGAACACCTCTGGGAAGGCACATGGCTGGCATTTGTTGGTCCTTTGCTCCCCATTTCTGGTTTCAAAATGGCTTTCTCCAAAATGTCTCTGGGCTTCTGTCTCTTTCTGCTTCTCTCTTTCAGCTCTTGTGCATCCTTGCTTGTTCTACCAGGGCATTTCTCTCTAAGCATCTGGGGATCCTCTGTTAGCCTCTCTTGGGCAAACTCTGGGCTTCATCTCTTAGCTTAGCATCTCCAAACATCTTTCTGTCTGCATCTCCAAGCATCTGGGTCTCTGCCAGCTTTTAGCTTCTCCCAGGGGCAAACTCTGGATTACATATCTCAACTGGTCTCCAAAATATATCTCTCAGCTTCTCTGAGCTCCATCTCTCTGTGAGCTCTCTTAAAGGACTCCAGTGATCTAATTAAGACCCACCTGGAATGGGTGGGGTCACACCTCCATGGAAGTGATCTAATCAAAAGGACTCACCTACAGCTGGGTGGGTTACATCTCCATGGAAACAACCTAATCAAAAGGTCCCACTCAAAAATAAGCCTGCCCCATAAGATTGCATGAAAGAACATGGCTTTTGTAGGGGACATAATAGATCAAACCAGCACAGAAGTATACAATCACTGGCTCACAGTATCATCACATGGTTGTGCATACATCCCCATGATCAATTTTAGAATATTTTCATTACTCCCAAAAAGAAATTAAAAAAAAGAAAACCCAAATCCTACCATATCCCTAACCCCCCATTACTGACACATAGTATTGGTGTGTTACACTTGTTACTGTTGATGAAAGATTATTAAAATATTACTGTTAATTATAGTCCATAGTTTGCAATAGGTACATTTTCTCCCATACCCCTTATTATTAACTCCTTGTAATAGTCTCATTCATTTGTTCTAGTTAATGAAATAACTTTTTTTATATTTGTACAGTTAATCACATTGTTCACCACAAGATTCATTGTGTTATTCCCATATTTTAACCTCCAACTTTCCTTCTGGTGACATACATGACTCTAAACTTCCTCCTTTCCACCACATTCACATACCATCAGCACCGTTAATTATTCTCATGCTACCATCACCCAATTTTTTTGTACTTGTTAACAAATAATGTCTTTATACATTGTATGTCCAAAGCCATAGACTTGTTAACAAATAATGTCTTTATACATTGTATGTCCAAAGCCATAGATACATTACCTTTTACGCCTGTGCATTTTAGAGTGTGTAAGTAAAAAGTGGAATAACATACCCAAAAAATGCAATACAATAGTACTGGCATTTATACTTACCCACATGGTTACATTTACCAGAACTGTTTATGTTTTTATGGCACTCCAATCCACTGTCTATTGTTCTTTCTTTCTGTCTGAACCACTCCCTTTAGCATTGCTTGTATGGAATGCTTAATGATGATGAACTCCCTCAGCTTTTGTTTATCTGGGAATGTCTTAATCTCTCCCTTATTTCTGAGAGAAAGTCTGGCTGGATATAAAATTCTTGGTTGGCAATTGTTTCCTTTAGTATTCTAAATATTTCATCCCACTGCCTTCTTGCCTTTATGACTTCTAATAAGAAATTGGCACTTAATCTCATTAGGATTCCCTTGTACAAAACTCATTACTTTTCTCTTGCAGCTTTCAGAACTCTCTCCTTGACCTCGCAATGGACAGTTTGATTACTATGTTTCTGGGCACAGTTCTCTATCAGTTTATCCTCTTTGGGGTTCATTGGATTTCTTGAATGTGAACTTTCATATCTTTCATTAAATTTGGAAAGTTTTCTGCCATTAATTCTTTCAATATTCTTTCTTCCCCTTTCTTTTTTCCACTTCTAGGACTCACATAATGCATATATTGGTATACTTGATGATGTTTCACAGGCCTCTTAGGATTTATTTGCTTTTTAAAAAAATTCTTTTCTCTTTTTGTTCCTCAGCCTCAATTGTTCAACCATCTTGTCTTCAAGAACACTGATTATTTCTCCTGCTAGCTCCAATCTGCTATTAAAACCCTCTAGAGAATTTTTTGTTTCAGTTATTGTTGCCTTCAATTTCAGTTATTCTGGTTGTTTCCTTTTTAAAATTTCTATCTCTTTATTGGGATTCTCCTACTGTTCATTCATTCATTCTTTTTCTGATACCTTTTAGTTCTTTCTCTGTGTTTTCCTTTAACTCCTTGTGCCTAAAGAGGATCATTTTTAAAAGTCTTCATCCGTTATGTCCAAATTCTTGTCCTCTTCACTGAAAGTTTCTGGAATTTTCTTGTTTCTTTGCTATATAAAGTTAAGGAACAGAAAGCTTGGGGACTAAATCCCAGAGTTAACACTTTAAAATGTTACCAAACAAATAAAGGCACAGGAAATAAAAGATTACAGGACAAATAATGGCACAGGAAATGAAGGCTCATTCAAAGGAATAAGATAAAAATCCAGAAACCATCAATGAAGAGGACCAAACTTTGGAAACACCAAGCAAAGTATCTGAGGTTTAAAAATTATCCTCAGTAGGCTCAAAAAGATAAAGGAAAACACAGAGAAAGAATTAAAAGAAATGAGGAAAACAATGAATGAACAATATGCAAATATCTTTGAGATTCTCAATAGGAACCAAACAAATGCTGTAGTAAAAGACAATAACTGAAATGACAAATTCCCTAGAGAAATTCAAAGAAGATTGGAGCTGATAGAAAAAGAATCAGTAATCTTGAAGGCAAGACAATTGAAATGGCTCAAGCTGAGGAGCTGGGGTGGTTTGAAGCTGTATCTAAACCAGAAAAACATGTTCTTAAATCTAATTCATTCCCATGTGTGTGAACTCATTGCAAATAGTACCTTTCAATGAGACTACTTTAGTTAAGATGTGGCCCACCTCAATCAGAGATTTTATTATTGGAGACCTTTATAAGAGAATGAAATTGAGACAAAGAGAAATCCATGGAAGAAAGAAGCTGAAATCAATGAAACCTGAAAGAAATGGGAGAGACCAGCAGACACTGTCATGTGCCTTGTCATGTAGTAGACAGGGTCCTGGCAGCCAGCCCCAAAACACTGATCCTTGGAAATAAAACATTGCCTTGATGATGCCTTGATTTGGAAATTTTCATGGTCTCAAAACCATGAGCAAATAAATTTCCATTTCTTAACCCAGACCATTTTATGGTATTTCCTTTGAGCAGCCATGGCCTCAAAATCATGAGCAAATAAATTCCTGTTGTTTAAACCAACTCATTTTATGGTATTTGCTTTGAGCAGCCTAGGAAATTGAAACAGGAGCACAAAGAAAAAAAAGAATTTAAAAAAAGTGAACAGTGACTAAGATACCAGTGGGACATCCTCACGCATACAAATTTATGTGTTATGGGTATCCCAGAAGGAGAAAAAGGAGAGAAAGGAGCAGAAGGACTATTTGAAAAAATAATGGCAGAAAACTTTCAACATTCAACAAAAGATATGAATGAGGACATTCAAGGATCCAAATGAACCCCAAACAGGATAAACACAAAATGAACCATACCCAGACACATAGCAATCAAACTGTCCAATGCCAAGGACAAGGACAGAGTTCTGAAAGCTGCAAGAGAAAAGCAGTGAAGTTTGTACAAAGAGGTCCAATAAGGTTGAGTGCCAAATTCTCATCAGAAATCATGGAGGTAAGAAAGCTGGGGGACAAAATATTTAAAATGCTGGAAAACAAAACTGCCAACCAAGAATGTTATATCTGGTGAGACTACCTCAAAAATGAAGGAGAGAGTAAGACATTCTCAGTTAAACAAAAGCTGAGGGAGTTGGTCACCAATAGACATGCCCTTAAGCAATGTTAAAGGGAGTTCTTCAGACTGAAAGGAAAGGACTCAAGATAGTGGATTGAAGTGGCATAAAGAAACAAAGACCATATGGTTAATTATAAATGATAGTACACTATTACATTGCATTTTTGGTATGTTACTCCACTTTTTACTTCTTAAAGGTTCTAAAATGCAAAGGCATAAAAATTAATGATAAATCTATGGCTTTGGACATACAATATATAAAGGTATAATTTGTAACAAGTACAACAAAAGCATGGGGGGATGGAGGGCCCTAGGAACAGTGTATGTATATGCTATTGAAGTTAAGTTGGTAACATAGAGAAAATATATGAAAAACATATTCCGAAATAAATGAGAAGGGACTCAAAATGATACAACAAATCAAATAAATAGGAAAGTGGGCATTAATGGAAGAATTGAGGGTCAAAAATGTAATAAGATTTCCAAAGACAAAATAGCAAAACAGCAGAAGGAAGTCCTGCATTATTAGTGTACAGTCATACCTTATTTTATTATACTTCAAAGATATTGCACTTTATACAAATTGAAGGTTTGTGGCAACCCTGTGTTAAGCAAGTCAATTGACACCTTTTTTTTTCCCAACAGCATGTGCTTACTTCATGTCTCTTGTCACATCTTGGTAATTCTCACAATATTTCATACTTTTTCATATTCATATATCTGTTATTGGGATCAGTGATCGCTGATGTTCCTATTGTAATTGTTTTGGGGAGCCACAAACTGTGCCCATATAAGATGGCAAACAATCAATAAACATTATGTGTGTTTTGACTGCACCAATGATTAGCTGTTTCCCTCTCTATCTCCCTATCCTTGGGCATCCCTATTCCCTGAGACACAACAATATTGAATTTAGGCCAGTTAATAACCCTACAACGGCCTCTAAGTGTTCAAGTGAAAGGAAGAGTCACAGGTTTCTCACTTTAAATCAAAAGTTAGAAACGATTAAGCTATGTGAGGGAGCCATGTTAAAAGTTGAGATAGGCCAAAAGCTGGGACTCTTGTGCCAAGCAGTTATCTAAGTTGCAAATGCAAAAAAAAAAAAAAAAAAAAAAAACAGTTCTTGAAGGAAATTAAAAGTGCCAATCCAGTGAACACATGAATGAAAAGAAAGAAAAACATATGGCTGATATGGAGAAGGTTTTAGTGGTCTGCATGGATGATCAAACCAAACACAACATTCCATTAAGTCAAAACCTAATCCACAGGGAGTGGGATGGAAGCTGGGAGTAGGGGGTGATAGGACAGACGCTGGGCCCTGAGCACAGCTAAGGTGATGTGAGATAGTGATGGCAACCTCAGATGACATGATCCTATAAAGAGAAAATCCTGAAAAATCTACAAAAAGCTACTAGAGCTAATAAATGAGCTCAGCAAAGCGGTGGGATACAGGATCAACACACAAAAATCAGCAGTGTTTTTATACACTAGAAATAAGCAATCTGAGGAGGAAATCAAGAAAAAATTCCATTTACAATAGCAACTAAAAGAATCAAATATCTAGGAATAAATTAACCAAGGAAGTAAAGGACTTGTACATAGAAAACTACAAAACATTGTTATAGGAAATGAAAGAAGACCTAAATAAATAGAAGGACATTCCACATTCATGGATTGGAAGACTAAATATTTTTAAGATGTCAATTCTACACAAATTGATTTAAAGATTCAATGCAGAAAAGAGAAGAAATTAAGAGAAGTTTACAGAAAAGCCCTGGAGCAACTGAGAGGACCCACAGAGAAGCTGAGAGGAAGCCACCAAAACCAGATGCTAAAAGCAGGAAAGAAGGACCAGCAGATGCCAGACATGTGCCTTCCCATGTGACAGAGGAGTCTGGATTGCCAGCAGCCTTTCTTCAGAGAAGATAACTTCATGTTGATACCTTACTCTGGACACTTTCACGGCCTTAGAACTGTAAACTGTAAGTTAATATACCCCCATGGTAAAAACCAACCCATTTCTGATATATCGCATTTTGGCAGCTTTAGCAAAACAAAACAGGGACTCTATGCCCCATGTCAAGAAGTCATCAGTTACTGGCTGTCCTGGGAAGGAAATATACCTTAAGCAAGGAAGCTCTGTAGCCGAGGCAATTCCCATAGAGTCTGATGGGTAGAAGATGTCTCCTGGCAGCATTCCCAATAGCTCATGGATTAAGCTCTTCAGTCTTAAAAGAGGGATCTAGGCAGCACATCACAGCATCCCCTACCCAGTGTTAATCCTCCAGCCTTGTCCTTCAAGACTGTCTTGGCTATTCTTGGTCCTTTGCATCCTTTCCAAATTAATTTTAGAATCAACTTGTCAATTTTGTGAGGGGGAACAAAAATTCTGCTACTATTTTGATTGTGATTACATTGAGATTGTGGACTTCTTTTGATGCTCAGTGAGAAACTCATCATAAATACTTATTAAAACTTTGCTCACTGGTTGAAAGAACACTATGACTTCTCTGGTCCATGGACTCAACAGGATGTTCTTAAAGAGCTTATCCTTGAGAATCCTTCTTCCATATTAACTCAGATGTTATCCCTGTCTGAAAGAAGCCAAGCACCAACAGATTTTGGTTCTGTGATGGTTGTAGGAGAATTGTACTCCTAAAGAGGGCATTGACCACTCATGAGTAATGCCTGCTCTTCCGCAGTCAGGCAGAGACAAGCAAGGCTGAAAAATGAGAGTAGATGGGGGAGGGGGGTGGTTACTGGTATGTTGGTAGACTGAGATGTAATGGGGCCAGGTAGGCTGTGGGAGAGCTGAATGTCTACAGGATAGGGAGAAGGAAGATTGTTGCTTCTCCTCAAATCACTGCAGAAGGCCTTCGTGGAGGAAAAGGAATTTCAGAAGATGTTTGCAAGACCAAGTTGCTGGCCAGTCTTATTTCCCACAGGCTCAAATATAACACCCTACAGACCTGGAGAAGTACATCAAAGCTGTGCAGGTGAGACACTGATCTTTTCATCAAAGGGCTCCACACCCAGTAGCCACCACAACAGTGCATTGCATTTTTAAGCTTTATGCTGTTACCTGTCTGCACAAGTGTTAAGGTTTTTTACTGGCTAACAAATGTTAGAAAAATCTAAGTACTGCCTTCCCTAAAAATGATATGAGGGAGGAGAAAGAAGATGGCAGCATAGAGAGGAGTGGAAGTTAGTTAGTCCCCCTGGAACAACTAATAAACAAGCAGGAACAACTAATAAATGATCTGGAATAACTACTGGGCAGCAAATGTGACTGTCCACACATCATACACAAACCTGGATTGGGAGGAATGCCTGAGATTGCAGCATAAAATCTTAAGTAAAAACTGCAGAACTGCACCAAGAGCCTCTCCCCCATGGCAGCCCAAACTGCAAAACCTTGCTGTGATAGAGAGCAGCACTCTCTGAACAAGCAAATATACCTCAGTTCAGTTCTAACTTGGGTTTTGATTAACAAATGTGGACTGCTCAATACAAGCTACAAATCCCCAACAAGCAGACAGAAGCTTTTAGTGATGACTGACCTTAAAGAGCCAGCAGAATTCTCTGTGCAGGGAGGGGAAGGCTGGAGGACCAGTGCTATCTCTGGCTGGTGGGTGAAGCTGGTGGGACTGTGGACTGGCCCTGAAGGTGGGCTTTCTGTCCCTTTTTCTCTCTCTCAACCAGAGCGGCTGAGTGGAGAAAGCCCCAGCCATTTTCATTTCAAAGCTCTCTGACCCAGACAAGGGTGGAGATAGCAGAGTCAGAGAGACAAAGAGCCTCTTTAAATGCAAATGAAAAGCCCCTAGGGGATGTACCTTCCCTAAGAGGAAGGAGATGGTGTCCAGCCCTACTACCAGCCTTCCATTCAGAACCAGACCTCAGAGCCTGGGGGAAAACAGTCAAAACAGAAACTAAGGACTAAGGGGGCCACATTTCCTTACACCAGTTAGGAGCTACAGGTTGGCAAGCACCACCTGCTGGGCAGTTTAGGAAAAGCACAGTGGCTTGAGGCCTCACAGGGTGTGTCAATCTTCTAAGATACACCCTCAGAGATACCTGATACTGAATATTGCTCCCTTCTGAGATTTGAGCCCCTTCCAGTCTGGGAATACCTGATTGGGGCAACCAAGGAAACCAGATGCCTAGACAACAGAAAACTACAACCTACACTAACAAAAATGAAGCTATGGCCTAGTCAAAGGAACACACTTCCACTTCAACTGAGATACAGGAACTGAAACAACTAATAGTAAATCAATTCAAAAAGTTTAGGGAAGATACGGCAAAAGAGATGAAGTATATAATGAAAACACTGGGCAAATATAAGGTGGAAATTGAAAGTTTGAAAAAACAACTGGCAGAATCTATGGAAGTGAAAGGCAAAACACAAGAGATGAAAGACACAATGGAGACATACAACACAGATCTCAAGAGGCAGAAGAAAACACTCAGGAATTGGAGAACAAAACACCTGAAATCTTACACACAAAAGAACAGATAGGGAAAAGAATGGAAAAATATAAGCAACATCTCAGGGAATTGAATGACAACAGGAAACGCAGGAATGTACATGTTATGGGAGTCCCAGAAAGAAAAGAGAAGGGAAAACTGGCAGAAGCAATAATAGAGGAAATAATCAATGAAAATTTCCCATCTCTTATGAAAGACGTAAAATCACAGATCCAAGAAGTGCAGCATACCCCAAACAGAATAGATCTGAATAGGCCTATGGTAAGACACTTAATAATTAGATTATCAAACATCAAAGACAAAGAGAGAATCCTGAAAGCAGCAAGAGAAAAATGATCCATCACATACCAAGGAAGCTTGGTAAGACTATATGTGGATTTCTCAGTAGAAACCATGGAAGCAAGAAAGAACTGGTGTGATATATTTAAGATACTAAAAAAGAAAAACCACCAACCAAGAATCTTATATACAGCAAAACTGTCCTTCAAATATGAGGGAGAGTTTAAAATATTTTATGACAAACAGATAATGGCAGAGTTTGTGAAAAAGACACCTGTGCTACATTCCTAAAGGGAGCACTACAGACAAATAGGAAAAGACAGAAGTGAGAGGTTTGGAACACAATCTTGGGTGATGGTAGAACAGCAATGTAAGTACACTGAACAAAGATGACTGTGAGTATGGTTGAAAGAGGAAAGTTAGGAGCATGTGGGACACCAGAAGAAAAGAGAAAAGATATAGATTCAGACTGTATAACTCAGTGAAACCTAGAGTGCTCAACAATTGTGATAAAATGTAGAAATATGTTTTTACATGAGGGAGGACAAATGAATGTCAACCTTGCAAGGTGTTAAAAATAGGGTGGTATTGGAGGAAAAATACAATCAATGCAAACTAGAGAGTATAATTAACAGAAACATTGTATTATGTTTCCTTTAATGTAACAAAGGCAATATACCAAAGCTAAATGCATATAAGAGGGGGACATAAGGGAGGGGTATGGGACTCGGCATTGATGGTGTTGTCTGACTCTTTATTCTACTTTAGCTTAATGTTACCTTTCCTTTTGTTGCTTCCTAGCTGTCATGTGTTTTTCTTTTTCTCTTTCTTTTTTCTTTTCCTTTGTCTCTCTACCTTGACTCTTCCTCCTTCTTTGTGGACGAAACGGAGATGTCCTTATATAGAGAGTGGTGAGGGTGGTGAATACATAAATATGTGACTATACAGGGGACCATCTATTGTTTACTTAGGATGGAATGCATGGGGTGTGAACAAAACTGTCTTAAAAAAAATAGGTTGATAAAGAAACCCTGAGGACACCATATTGAGTGCAATAAGTCAGACACATAAGGACAAATATTGCAGGGTCTCACTGATATGAACTAATTATAATATGTAAACTCATAGACATGAAATATCAGTTACTAGGATATAGACCAAGGATAAAGAATGGGGAGTCACTGCTTATTATGAGCAGAATGTTCAACTAAGTTGAATTTAAGTGTTTGAAAAGGGACAGAGGTGACAGTAGCACTTTGTGAGTATAACTAACAGTGCTGAATGGTGTGTGAATGTGGTGGAAAGGGGAAGCTCAGAGTCACGTATGTCACCATACATTAGAGGGTAGAAGATGGGAATGTATAAAACAGTGAATCCTGTGGTGGGCAATGTCTGTGATTAACTGTACAAATATTAGAAATCTCTTTCATGAACTAGAACAAATGTATGACACTATAACTAGGAGTTAATAATAGAGGCGCATATAGGGAGAAAAACATACCTATTGCAAACTATATACTTCAGTTAGTATTTTAACATTCTGTCATCAACAGTAACAAATGTGCTATACTAATACTATGAGTCAATAATGGAGGGGGCTGGTTAGATTTAAGTTTCCTTTTTTTTATCTTTATTTCTTTTCTGGAGTAATGAAAATGTTCTAAAAATTCAAAAAAATTGTGGTGATGGGTGCACAGCTGTCTGATGGTTCCATGGGCAATTTATTATACACCTCGGATCTTTGGATAATTGTATGGAACATGAACAATCTCAATTAAAAAAAAACTTAAGGAGAAAATAAAGATTCAATGCAATCCCAATCAAAATTCCAACAGCCTACTTTGCAGAAGTGGAAAAGCCAATTATCAAATTTATTTGAAGGGTAAGGGGCCCCAAACAGTCAAAAGAAGAATGAAGTTGGAGTACTCACACTTCCTGATATTAAAGCATATTACAAAGCCACAGTGGGCAAAATAACATGGTACTGGCATAAAGATAGATATACTGACAAATGGAATCAAACTGAGAGTTAAGAAAGACCTTCACATCTATGGCCAA
Organism: Choloepus didactylus; assembly: GCF_015220235.1. NCBI lineage: Eukaryota > Metazoa > Chordata > Mammalia > Pilosa > Megalonychidae > Choloepus > Choloepus didactylus. Next base: position 85,188,363 of record NC_051307.1, read on the forward strand.
TTGATATTTGACAAGGCTGCCAAGTCCACTCAACTGGGAGAGAATAGTCTTCTTCAACAAATGGTGCTAGGAGAAATGGATATCCATATCAAAAGAATGAAAGAGGACCCCTATCTCACACCTTATACAAAAATTAACTCAAAATGAATCAAAGACCTAAATATAAGAGCCAGGATCATAAAACTTCTAGAAGAACAGGTGGGGAAGCATCTTCAAGAGCTTGTGGCAGGCTATAATTTGTTAGACTTTACCTCCAAAACACAAGCAATGAAAGAAAAAATAAATAAATGGGACCTCCTCAACATTAAAAACTTTTGTTCTTTGAAGGACTTTGTCAAGAAAGTGAAAAGGCAACCTACTCAATGGGAGAAAACATTTGGAAACCACATATCTGATAAGAGTTTAATATCCAGAATATATAAAGAGATCTTACAACTCAATAATAAAAATAACCCAATTGAAAAATGGGCAAAACACTTTGAAAAAAAAAAACATACTTTCAGTTTTATTTCAGTCATGTTAGGTTACCCACAAGCTGTGAAAAGCTAGGCTACTTGGGAATAAACCATCGGTTCTACATACCACTTTGTAAGCTTGATCTCTAGTGTTTCATGTATCTTAGATCAGTTTTTTTGTTTGTTTTGTTTTATATTGTTTTGTTCCTTAAAAACAGAAAATATTAAATGAATCAGTTAAAATTGTATCTGTCACATATACACCATCCTATGGTCAGGTCACATCACCACCATTAGTAAGTCATATAGGGGTAATTAAAGCTAATCAAGTTCATATTCCTCAATGTAACCCTCCCCCTTTGTTTCCTTTAAGAAGTGAAAGGATACTATAAGAAAGCAAGCATTTAAACCATCAAAAATAAGACAAATATTCTAAGATATTTTTTAAAAATCTCAACACGAGGAGAAAAAAAATGACCTTTAGGCCTGCAGGTCACAGAACTGCTGGAACACAGCCAAGATGTGAGGGTCTAACTCAGCAGTGAAGAGGAAGTTCTCCAGGGTCACCATGTACTGCTGGATTATTTGGTGATGCTGTAAGAAGATCTGCTGGAGCCTCTCTATACAGTTCTTAAGACAAGGTGTTAAGACACTGGTCCCATCAGTCTCACATCGTATTAAGTGCTCAGTTAAGATCATGAGAAAACACTGAAATATGACAAGGAAGAGGTTCTTTTGTTCACTCTGAGCCAATTTCACTTCTTCCTGCAGCTTTCTTTCTCCTCCTCAAGAGCCCCATCCTTCCTGTTGCTGCTTCTGTTATCATCACCACTGCACCATTTGTGCTGCCTTGAAAGTTTTTCTTTAGCTTCTTCTAGCTTCTTCTGGATCTTCAGAATGTGTTTGTTCATCTTTCAAAGAGTGGTGTGCAAGATTTCCCAAAAAAAACAACCTAGTAAAGTCACAAGATAATTCTGAAAAGAAAGTCCAATTTGCTACTGCTGCACAGTAAACAATCTGTGTCTGAATCATCTTATCCACTAGTACAGCAATCATCTGTGGGTGGTTCCTCCAGCCTTCAAACATAAGTCTTAGAACATGTAACTTCCCCTCATCACTTTCTGCCAGGGTTTTGAAGACTTCATGAAACTTTGCAAGAGCACTGAAGGAATGGCTAAACAGTTTGGCTGCCAAGTGTAGCAGTCTGTACAAAGACTTCTATTTTCAAAGGGTTAAAACTGAATCCTTCAACGTCATCGTCATCCTGGTTAGGATTTGGAACATCTTTCAGAATGCTGAAGATTTCATCATTGGTTAGCCTTACTTTTAAATGCAATGGATAAACAGAGGGCAACAGAATGTCCAGGAAGGGAATTGCTACTTTCATCTCCATACTTGTAAATGCAGGTTAGGTTGGCAGGACACAGAGCTGAGAAGGTAGGAGGCACGATATCTAATATACGCTGATGGTATGACAATCCCATACACTTTTCCAGTACTTCTCTGACAAACTGGTTTGGGACTTTTGGGGTCTTCAGTAAGACAATCTGACCAATCTTCTGCTTACAACATGGCCTACTGAATATTTTAAGCCAATTGCTGAGACCTACTGCTCAGAAAAATGAATCCCTCCAATATACAACTGCTCACTGAAAATGTACCTGATCACCCAAGAGCTCTGTTGGGGATATACAAAGAGATGAATGTTGTTCCCATGCCTGCCAATACAACACCCATTCTGCAGACCCTGGGTCAAGTTATTTTGACTTTCAACTCTAATTATTTAAGAAATACATTTCATGTGGCCATGATTTCCATAGACAGTGATTCCTCTGATGGATCTGGGCAAGTAAATTTCAGACTTTTTGGAAAGGATTTACCATTTTAGATGCCATTAAGAATATTTGTGATTCATGGAAGGAAGTAAAAATAACAACATTAACAGAAGTTTGGAAAAAGTTGATTCCAACGCTCATAGATGACTTTGAGGGGTTCAGAACTTCAGTGGAGGAAGTAACTGCAGATGCAGTGGAAATGCAAGAGGATGAGAATTAGAAGTAGAGCTGAAGATGTCACTGAATTGCTAAAATCTCATGATAAAACTTGAACATACGAAGAGTTGCTTCTTAATGGATGAGCGAAGAAAGAAGTTTCTTGAGATGGAATCTACTCCTGGTGAAGACACTAACATTGTTGAAATAACAACAAAGGATTTAAAATATTACATAAACTTAGTTCATAAAGCAGTGTGCCAGTTTGAATGCATTATGTCCCTCAAAATGCCATTATCTTTAATGTAATCTTGTGTGGGCAGACATATCAGTGCTGATTAGATTGTAATTCTTTGAGTGTTCCCATGGAAATGTGACCCACCCAACTGTAGGTGATAACTTTGTTTGGATAATTTCCATGGAGGTGTTGCTCCACCCATTCAGGGTGGATCTGAATTAAATTACTGGAGCACTATATAAGCTCAGACAGAAGGAGCGTGCTTGCTACAGCCAAGAGGGACACTTTGAAGAATGCACTGGAACTGAGAGAGGAGCGTCAGCTTACAGAGACATTTTGGAAATGGCCTTTGAAAGCAGACTTTTGCTCCAGTGAAGCTAAGAGAGGATAAATGCCCTGAGAGCAACTAAGAGTGACATTTTTAAGGAGCTGAAGCCTAGAGAGGAACATCCTGGGAGAAAGCCATTTTGAAACCAGAACTTTGGAGCAGACGCCAGCCACGTGCCTTCCCAGCTAACAGATTATCCGGACACCATTGGCCATCCTCCAGTGAAGGTACCTGATTGTTGATGACTTACCTTGGACACTTTATGGCCTTAAGACTGTAACTTGGTAACCAAATAAACCCCCTTTATAAAAGCCAATCCATTTCTGGTGCTTTGCATTCCAGCAGCATTAGCAAACTAGAACAGATTTTGGTACCAGAAGTGGGTGCTGATGCTGCTGTGTTTACAAATACCAAACATGCTGGAGTGGCTTCTTAAATGGATAAGGGGAAGATTCTGCAAGAATTGTGAGGAGCTTGATAGAAAAGGTCTAAACTGCTTTGAAGAGACTATTTGGGGAAATATGGACTCTAAAGATACTTCTGACGAGGCCTTGAGCAGAAATGATTAAAGTGTTCTTGCAAACTGGAATAAAGGAGATCCTTGTTTTAAAGTGGCAGAGAGTTTGGCAAAATTGAGTCCTGGTGTTGGATGGAAGGCAGAATTTGAAAGCAACAACCTGGAATATTTAGCTGATGAGATCTCCAAGCAAAATATAGAAGAAGTAGCCTGGCTTCTTCTTGCAACTTACAGTAAAATGTGACAGAACAGAGATAAACTTAGAACTGAACTCTTGGGTTCAAAGAAACCAGAATCTGAAGGTTTGGAAAATTCCAGGCTTCCAGGGGGTGGAATCCCAGAAGCTACAGCCCAATGTGAGGATTTAACTGAACGTGGAACCCAACCACCATTTCAGTACAAGCCAAGACTGGAAACGGAGTTATCCAGAAAGGATTTGTGGAAAGTCCTATTGTCTGATGGCTTTGACACCTGTGTGCTTCATGCAAAGCCTACAGAATTGTTGCGAGATCTTTATAGACGGAGCCACTGCCAGTCTGGACTGAAGGAGGCAAACAAGGAACAAATTGAAGGAAAAATTCCTTCAAAGACGGAGCCATGGAGGTTAAGGTCTGGAGTCAAGAGGTCTCAGGCTGGGAAAGCAGAGTGGCCCACATGCATGGAAAGGGTGAGTGTGCCCCAGAGGTCGAGGAGAGCCTGGCCACCACCCCACTGTTCTGTAGGGGTTGAGTGTGTGCCCCAGAGATGGAAGAGAATCCAATTGCTGCCCCAATGCTTGAGGAAGGTGGGGCCTAGAAGGTGGTCTCCTCAATGTGTGGATATGTTAGAGAACGCACCCATGTTTGGAGAGGAAAGCGCTGCCGAAAAGGCCCTTAGGAAGGGTTAGACCCCTGCTCTCTCAAGCCCCAAGGATGCAATGTCATTCTGTTAATGACTCTCAGACTTTCAAATCTAATGGAGTTTGTCCTGTGGGCTTTAGGAACTGTTTTGGTCCTGTTAACCCTGTTTTCCTTACTGTTTCTCCTTATGGCAATGGGAATGTTTATCCTATGACTGTCCCTCCTTTGTATATTGGAAGCACATAACTTGTTCTAAGTTCACAGATCCACAGCTAAAGGAGAATTATGCCTTAGGACCGACCACACCTATAACTGATTTTGATGCGCTCTTATTGTTACTGAAATGATTTAAGTTTCTGTGATATTGCTGTGGGATGAATGTATTTTGTATATGGAAAGTTAATGTCATTTTGGGGTCCAGGGAGTGGAATGTGCCGGTTTGAATGTACTATGTCCCCCAAAATGCCATTATCTTTGATGTAATCTTGTGTGGGCAGACATATCAGTGTTGATTAGATTGTAATTCTTTGAGTGTTTCCATGGAGATGCAACCCACCCAACTGTAGGTGATGACTTTGTTTGGATAATTTCCATGGAGATGTTGCCCCACCCATTCAGGGTGGATCTGAATTAAATTACTGGAGCACTATATAAGCTCAGACAGAAGGCACGCGCTTGCTACAGCCAAGAGGGACACTTTGAAGAATCCACTGGAACTGAGAGAGGAGCGTCAGTTTACAGAGACATTTGGAGATAGCCTTTGAAAGCAGACTTTTGCTCCAGTGAGGCTAAGAGAGGACAAATGCCCTGAGAGCAACTAAGAGTGACATTTTTAAGGAGCTGAAGCCTAGAGAGGAACATCCTGGGAGAAAGCTATTTTGAAACCAGAACTTTGGAGCAGATGCAAGCCACATGCCTTCCCAACTAACAGAGATTTTCTGGACACCATTGGCCATCCTCTAGTGAAGGTACCTGATAGTTAATGACTTACCTTGGACGCTTTATGGCCTTAAGACTATAACTTGGTAACCAAATAAAATGCCTTTATAAAAGCCGATCTATTTCTGGTGTTTTGCATTCCAACAGCATTAGCAAACTAGAACAAGCAGCAACAGGGTTTAAGAGGATTGACGGGAATTTTGAAAGAAGGTCCACTGTAAGTAAAATGCTACGAAACAGTATCATAAGCTACAGAGAATCTTTTTATGAAAGAAAAAGTCCTTCAATGCAGCAAGCTTCATTGTTGTCTTTTTGCCACAGACACCCTAACTTCATCAACCATCACCTTGATCAGTCATCAGCCATCAACATTGAGGCAAGACCCTCCACCAGCAAAAAGATTACAACTCACTAAAGGCTGAGATGATGATTAGCATTTTTTAGCAATGAATTATTTTTTTTAATTCAGTTTTATTGAAATATAGTCACAAACCATACAATCATCCATGGTATACAATCAACTGTTCACAGTATGATCATATAGTTATGCATTCATCACCACAATCTATTTCTGAACATTTTCCTTACATCAGAAAGAATCAGAATAAGAATAAAAAATAAAAGTGAAAAGAGAATACCCAAACCATCCCCCCATCCCACCCTATTTGTCATTTAGTTTTTACTCCCATTTTTCTACTGATTTTTTTCCAATTTTTTAACTTTGTTTATCAAAAAATTAAAAACAAACAGGCAAACAACAACCAAAAAAACCCCACAACATTTCAAACAAAGCAATGGATTAAGGAAAACAAATAACCTAAAATAACTACTTTGCTTCCAATATGTTCCTACCATACCCCAAGAAAATTAATAAACCATGTCCAAACAGAGGAGTAAGAAAAACAAATAATCTAAAATAACTACATTGCTTCCAACATGTTCCTTCCATACCCCAAGAAAATTAACAACCCCTAAGAAAACAAAGGAATAAGACAAAAAAAAAAACCTAAAATAACTCTATTGCTTCCAACATGATCTTACTATATCCAAGAAAGTTTACAAACCATAATCATTCCTGAGCATTCCCATAACATTGAGATTACCCTCCATAGTTTATCTGTTCTTATTAGATTATCATTCCCCCTCCACTAATTGGTATCTCTAGGTCCCCTACATTCTACAGTATAAAACATTGTACATTTTTCACAGAATTCACATTAGTGATAACATACAATATCTCTCTTTTTGTGCCTGGCTTATTTTGCTCAGCATTATGTCTTTTTTTTTTTTTTTTTTAATCTTCATTTTATTGAGATATATTCATATACCACGCAGTCATACAAAACAAATCGTACTTTCGATTGTTCACAGTACCATTACATAGTTGTACATTCATCACCCAAATCAATCCCTGATACCTTCATTAGCACACACACAAGAATAACAAGAATAATAATTAGAGTGAAAAAGAGCAATTGAAGTAAAAAAGAACACTGGGTACCTTTGTCTGTTTCTTGCCTTCCCCTATTTTTCTACTCATCCATCCATAAACTAGACAAAGTGGAGTGTGGTCCTTATGGCTTTCCCAATCCCCTTGTCACCCCTCATAAGCTACATTTTTATACAACTGTCTTCGAGATTCATGGGTTCTGGGTTGTAGTTTGATAGTTTCAGGTATCCACCACCAGCTACCCCAATTCTTTAGAACCTAAAAAGGGTTGTCTAAAGTGTGCGTAAGAGTGCCCACCAGAGTGACCTCTCAGCTCCTTTTGGATTCTCTCTGCCACTGAAGCTTATTTCATTTCCTTTCACATCCCCCTTTTGGTCAAGAAGATGTTCTCCGTCCCACGATGCCGGGTCTACATTCCTCCCCGGGAGTCATATTCCACGTTGCCAGGGAGATTCACTCCCCTGGGTGTCTGATCCCACGTAGGGGGGAGGGCAGTGATTTCACCTTTCAAGTTGGCTTAGCTAGAGAGACAGGGCCACATCTGAGCAACAAAGAGGCATTCGGGAAGAGGCTCTTAGGCACAACCATAGGGAGGCCTAGCCTCTCCTTTGCAGCAACCGTCTTCCCAATGGTAAAACCTGTGGTAGAGGGCTGAACCCATCAAACCACCAGTCCCCCATGTCCGCGGCCATGCCAGCAACCATGGAGGTGGGGCAGGCGAGCACCCCCGCATTCTCCACAGGCTCCTCAAGGGGGCACCACATCTTTTTTTTTTTTCCTTGTTTTTTTTTTTTTTTTAACTTTATCTTCTTTTTTAAATCAACTGTATGAAAAAAAAAGTTAAAAAGAAAACAAACATACAATAAAAGAACATTTCAAGGAGACCATAACGAGGGAGTAAGAAAAAGACAACTAACCTAAGATAACTGCTTAACTTCCAACATGTTCATACTTTACCCCGAGAAAGTTACCTAATATAGCAACATTTCTGTGAACTTGCTCCTACTATATCCATCAGAAATTCACAGACCATAGTCATTCCTGGGCATCCCCAGAACGTTAAATAGCTTATCTGTTCTTCTTGGATTATTGTTCCCCCTTCCTTAATTGCTCTCTATTGCTAGTTCCCCTACATTCTACATTATAAACCATTTGTTTTACATTTTTCAAAGTTCACATTAGTGGTAGCATATAATATTTCTCTTTTTGTGCCTGGCTTATTTCGCTTAGCATTATGTCTTCAAGGTTCATCCATGTTGTCATATGTTTCACGAGATCGTTCCTTCTTACTGCTGCGTAGTATTCCATCGTGTGTATATACCACATTTTATTTATCCACTCATCAGTTGAAGGACATTTGGGTTGTTTCCATCTTTTGGCAATTGTGAATAATGCTGCTATGAACATTGGCGTGCAGATATCTGTTCGTGTCACTGCTTTCCGATCTTCCGGGTATATACCGAGAAGTGCAATCGCTGGATCGAATGGTAACTCTATCTCTAGTTTTCTAAGGAACTGCCAAACTGACTTCCAGAGTGGCTGAACCATTATACAGTCCCACCAACAGTGAATAAGAGTTCCAATTTCTCCACATCCCCTCCAGCATTTGTAGTTTCCTGTTTGTTTAATGGCAGCCATTCTAACCGGTGTTAGATGGTATCTCATTGTGGTCTTAATTTGCATCTCTCTAATAGCTAGTGAAGCTGAACATTTTTTCATGTGTTTCTTGGCCATTTGTATTTCCTCTTCAGAGAACTGTCTTTTCATATCTTTTGCCCATTTTATAATTGGGCCGACTGTACTATTGTCATTGAGTTGTAGGATTTCTTTATATATGCAAGATATCAGTCTTTTGTCAGATACATGGTTTCCAAAAATTTTTTCCCATTGAGTTGGCTGCCTCTTTACCTTTTTGAGAAATTCCTTTGAGATGCAGAAACTTCTAAGCTTGAGGAGTTCCCATTTATCTATTTTCTCTTTTGTTGCTTGTGCTTTGGGTGTACAGTCTAGGAAGTGGCCGCCTAATACAAGGTCTTGAAGATGATTTCCTACATTATCTTCTAGGAGTTTTATGGTACTTTCTTTTATATTGAGATCTTTGGTCCATTTTGAGTTAATTTTTGTGTAGGGGGTGAGGTAGGGGTCCTCTTTCATTCTTTTGGATATGGATATCCAACTCTCCCAGCCCCATTTGTTGAAAAGACCATTATGACTCAGTTCAGTGACTTTGGGGGCCTTATCAAAGATCAGTCGGCCATAGATCTGAGGGTCTATCTCCGAATTCTCAATTCGATTCCATTGATCTATATGTCTATCTTTGTGCCAGTACCATGCTGTTTTGGCAACTGTGGCTTTATAATAAGCTTCAAAGTCAGGGAGTGTAAGTCCTCCCACTTCGTTTTTCTTTTTTAGAGTGTCTTTAGCAATTCGAGGCATCTTCCCTTTCCAAATAAATTTAATAATTAGCTTTTCCAAGTCTGCAAAGTAGGTTGTTGGAATTTTGATTGGGATTGCATTGAATCTGTAGATGAGTTTGGGTAGAATTGACATCTTAATGACATTTAGCCTTCCTATCCATGAACATGGAATATTTTTCCATCTTTTAAGGTCCCCTTCTATTTCTTTTAGTAGAGTTATGTAGTTTTCTTTGTATAGGTCTTTTACATCTTTGGTTAAGTTTATTCCTAGGTACTTGATTTTTTAGTTGCTATTGAAAATGGTATCTTTTTCCTGAGTGTCTCTTCAGTTTGTTCATTTCTAGCATATAGAAACATTACGGACTTATGTGCATTAACCTTGTATCCCGCTACTTTGCTAAATTTGTTTATTAGCTCTAGTAGCTGTATCGTCGATTTCTCAGGGTTTTCTAGATATAAGATCATATCATCTGCAAACAATGACAGTTTTACTTCTTCTTTTCCAATTTGGATGCCTTTTATTTCTTTGTCTTGCCGGATTGCCCTGGCTAGCACTTCCAGCACAATGTTGAATAACAGTGGTGACAGCGGGCATCCTTGTCTTGTTCCTGATCTTAGAGGGAAGGCTTTCAGTCTCTCACCATTGAGTACTATGCTGGCTGTGGGTTTTTCATATATGCTCTTTATCATGTTGAGGAAGTTTCCTTCAATTCCTACCTTTTGAAGTGTTTTTATCAAAAACGTATGTTGGATTTTGTCAAATGCTTTTTCAGCATCTATTGAGATGATCAATTGATTTTTCCCTTTTGACTTGTTAATGTGTTGTAATACATTGATTGATTTTCTTATGTTGAACCATCCTTGCATGCCTGGAATAAACCCCACTTGGTCATGGTGTATGATTTTTTTAATGTGTCTTTGGATTCGATTTGCAAGTATTTTGTTGACGATTTTTGCATCTATATTCATTAAGGAGATTGGCCGGTAGTTTTCCTTGTTTGTAACATCTTTGCCTGGTTTTGGTATTAGATTGATGTTAGCTTCATAAAATGAGTTAGGTAGTGTTCCATTTTCTTCAATGTTTTGAAAGATTTTGAGTAAGATTGGTGTCAGTTCTTTCTGGAAAGTTTGGTAGAATTCCCCTGTGAAGCCATCTGGCCCTGGGCATTTATTTGTGGGAAGACTTTTGATGACTGATTGGATCTCTTTGCTTGTGATAGGTTGGTTGAGGTCTTCTATTTCTTCCCTGGTCAGTCTAGGTTGTTCATATGTTTCCAGGAAATTGTCCATTTCCTCTACATTATCCAGTTTGTTGCCATACAGTTGTTCATAGTATCCTCTTATAATTTTTTTAATTTCTTCAGGATCTGCAGTTATGTCACCTTTTTCATTCATTATTTTGTTTATATGGGTCTTCTCTCTTTTTGATTTTGTCAGTCTAGCTAGGGGCTTGTCAATCTTGTTGATCTTCTCAAAGAACCAACTTTGGTGATATTTATCCTCTCTATTGTTTTTTTGTTCTCTATGTGATTTATTTCTGCTTTAATCCTTGTTATTTCTTTTCTTGTACTTGGTTTAGGATTGGTTTGCTGTTCATTTTCTAGCTTCTTCAGTTGATCCATTAGTTCTTTGATTTTGGCTCTTTCTTCCTTTTTAATATATGCGTTTAGTGCTATAAATTTCCCCCTTAGCACTGCTTTTGCTGCATCCCATAGGTTTTGGTATGTTGTGTTCTCATTTTCATTCGTCTCTATATATTTAGCAATTTCTCTTGCTATTTCTTCTTTAACCCACTGATTGTTTAGGAGTGTGTTGTTTAACCTCCAGGTATTTGTGAATTTTCTAAGTCTCTGATGGTTATTGACTTCTAATTGTATTCCATTGTGGTCAGAGAATGTGCTTTGAATAATTTCAATCTTTTTAAATTTATTGAGGCTTGTTTTATGTCCCAGCATATGATCTATTCTGGAGAAAGTTCCGTGAGCACTAGAAAAGTATGTGTATCCTGGTGATTTGGGATGTAATGTCCTGTAGATGTCTGTTAAATCTAATTCATTTATCAGATTGTTTAGGTTTTCAATTTCCTTATTGGTCTTCTGTCTGGTTGATCTATCTATAGGAGAGAGTGATGTGTTGAAGTCTCCCACAATTATTGTGGAAACATCAATTGCTTCCTTTAGTTTTGCCAGTGTTTCTCTCATGTATTTTGTGGCACCTTGATTGGGTGCATAGACATTTACGATTGTTATTTCTTCTTGCTGAATTGCCCCTTTTATTAGTACGTAGTGGCCTTCTTTGTCTCTCAAAACATCCCTGCATTTGAAGTCTATTTTGTCTGAGATTAAAATTGGTACACCTGCTTTCTTTTGGCTGTAGCTTGCATGAAATATTTTTTTCCATCCTTTCACTTTCAGTTTCTTTGTGTCCCTGTGTCTAAGATGAGTCTCTTGTATGCAACATATTGATGGTTCATTTTTTTTGATCCATTCTGCGAATCTATATCTTTTAATTGGGGAGTTTAATCCATTTACATTCAACGTTATAACCGTGAAGGCTTTTCTTGAATCCGCCATCTTATCCTTTGGTTTATGTTTGTCATAATTTTTCCCCTCTGTCTATTAATATCCTTTATTGTACCCATACCGAATCTCTTTAGTACTGAACCTTTCTCCAAGTCTCTCTGTCCTGTCTTTGTTTCTCTGTCTGTAGGGCTCCCTTGAGTATCTCCAGTAGGGCAGGTCTCTTGTTAGCAAATTCTCTCAGCATTTCTTTGTCTGTGAAAAATTTAAGCTCTCCCTCAAATTTGAAGGAGAGCTTTGCTGGATAAAGTATTCTTGGCTGGAAATTTTTCTCACTCAGAATTTTAAATAGATCGTGCCACTGCCTTCTTGCCTCCATGGTGGCTGCTGAGTAGTCACTACTTAGTCTTATGCTGTTTCCTTTGTATGTGGTGAATTGCTTTTCTCTTGCTGCTTTCAGAACTTGCTCCTTCTCTTCTGTGTTTGATAGTGTGATCACTATATGTCTCGGAGTGGGTTTATTTGGATTTATTGTATTTGGAGTTCGCTGAGCATTTATGATTTGTGTATTTATGTTGTTTAGAAGATTTGGGAAGTTTTCCCCAACAATTTCTTTGAATACTCTTCCTAGACCTTTACCCTTTTCTTCCCCTTCTGGGACACCAATGAGTCTTATATTCAGACGTTTCATATTATCTATCATATCCCTGAGGTCCATTTCGATTTTTTCAATTTTTTTCCCCATTCTTTCTTTTATGTTTTCATTTTCCATTCTGTCATCTTCGAGGTCACTGATTCGTTGTTCAACTTCCTCTAGTCTTGTACTATGAGTGTCCAGAATCTTTTTAATTTGGTCAACAGTTTCTTTAATTTCCATAAGATCATCCATTTTTTTATTTAGTCTTGCAATGTCTTCTTTATGCTCTTCTAGGGTCTTCTTGATTTCCTTTATCTCCCGTACTATGGTCTCATTGTTCATCTTTAGTTCTTTGAGTAGCTGCTCTAGGTGCTGTGTCTCTTCTGGTCTTTTGATTTGGGTGCTTGGGCTTGGGTTATCCATATCGTCTGTTTTTTTCATATGCTTTATAATTTTCTGTTGTTTTTGGCCTCGTGGCATTTGCTGAACTTGATAGGGTTCTTTGAGGATTTGTAGACCAATTGAAGTCCTTATCTCTAATTTATCAGATCTACAGCTTCGTGGAGTACACTTTCTCTAACTAACCAGCAGGTGGCGTCCACGAGCCACCTGTTCTCCACAAGCCAGTTCTCCCCTGCTTAGCCTTTTTGGTGAGTGGGGGAGTGAGTCTTGTGGGGTCCAATTGGTGTACCAAGCTTGCGTGTGTAGTTGGTGTTGCCTGCCCTGTATATGGGGCATGTTTCTGGGCAGTCAGGGAGGGGGGGGGTGGCTCTAACAATCAAATCTCCCTGGTGATCCTAGAGTTTTAAAGCTGCTGCAATAGTCTAATCCTTCAGTTCAGTCCTGCCACAGTTTGTCTCTGCCACTGACCCACAAGTCCTTGGTATTGGCGTATGGCTCCTGAGACTTGCAAGTGGGCCCCTCTTCCAGGCCGTGCACCCCGGGTCCTCTGTTGAGGGATGACTGTGCTATGTCACAGGTGAGTGCCGTCCCCCCAGGGCAGTTCTGGGCTGCTGGGCTGTGTAGGGAGGCTCCCAGTCTGCTGAAATGATGGCTGAATGGGGCTTTGTTAATTCACACTGCTCTACCTTCCCAACTCTGGGACTATCAGCTGAGGTTGCAGGGAAGGCTAATGTCCACACCCAGTTTTGTGGTGTGTGCCTGTTATTTGAAGCACTTCCGTCACACTGGGTTGTCTGGGGCAGTTCTGGGCTATGGGGCTGGCAATGGGCAGGAGTGTTTCCTGTCCACCAGGATGATGGCTGTGGGCGGACACCCCCCTTTTCTTGGGAAGTTGTGGTGTTTAGTGAATTTTCTCAACCACTGGATTATTGCGTTTTGTCTCAGAGCTCTCCTAGTTCTGCTCTTGACTTGACCTGCCCAAATAGTAAGTCTTTGAAGCTTTCTGTATTGGGCTTCTTAGAGTACTTGTTTTAGAAAAAGAAAAAGGGTTTTAAAAAAAAAAAAAAAAAAAAAAAAAAAAAAACAACAACAACAAAAAAAAACGGGCCCTCCTCGGAGATCTAATGGGTTATTGAAATGCTAAGAGACAAAGCAACCAGGGCCATTAAGGAAAGGTCCACAGGGCAGAGAGATCAGCTTTGCTTCGGGATTTGCATATGCGCCTCAGGGCCCTTCCCCTTCTATGTTCACCAGAACTCCAAAAATCCTCCGCTTTTATTTTGGAGTTTTTCGTGTTGTTTTTTTCTATGCCTGTCTCCTCTCTGCTGGGCTGGCTGCTCTCAGATTCTCTGGTGTCTGGTCTCAGTCTATCTATGGTTGGAGTCTGTATCAGTAGAATGAGTTTCCGATAAGAGCAGCCACTGCAGTTCTCCCTTCTCCTTCCCGGAGCTGACAGCCCCTCCTCCCCCGGGACTGAGCCTGGCAGGGAGGGGCGCGGGTCCCCCGGCCACAAAAACCCACAGATTTTGCTGATCTCAGCAGTTCCACGTTTTCATGAGTGTTGTATGAAGTATGCCCAAAGTCAGATTGCTCTGTGGTGTCCAGTCCACGCAGTTCCTGGCTTTCTACCTACTTTCCTGGAGGAGTAACTAAAACATACAGCTCACCAGTCTGCCATCTTGCCCCGCCTCCGCAATGAATTATTTTTAATGAAGATATGCACATTGTTTTTTAGACATAATACTATTACACACATAATACACTACAGCATAGTGCAAACTTAGCTTTATGTGAACTAGGAAGCAAAAACATTCATGTGATTTGCTTTATTATGATATTCACTTTATTGTCATGGTCTGAGACCAAATCCACAAATTCTCTGAGGTATGCCTATAAGTGGTTTAAACTCTCCATTCAAAATGCAGGGATTGGCAGAATGGTTAAAAAAAAAAAAAAAGAAAAGCATGACTCAACTATACACTGTTTACGAAAAATTTCCCTTAACTGCAAAGACACAAGTTGAAAGTTTGAAATGATGGAAAAATATATACCACACATATAAAAACCAAAGAGCTGGGGTTGCTATATTAATATCAGATAAAGCAGACTTTAGGTAAAAACTGTTACAAGGGATTAAAAAGATAAGTATATAATGATAAAGGGGACAATTCAACAAGAAACATAACAATTATAAATATATATGCACCTACCAGCAAAGCCTCAAAATATATGAAGCAAATATTGACAGTTTTGAAGGGAGAGCTAGATGATTCTACAACAATGGTAGATAACTTCAACCCACCACCTTCAACAATGGATAGAACATCTAGACAGAAGGTTAATAACGAAATAAAAGATTTGAATGATACTCTAAACCAATTAGGCCTAAGACATATATAGAACACTTAACCCAACAGCAGAAAAATATATATTCTTCTCTAGTGCACATGGATCATTTTCCAGTACAGACCGTATGTTAGGTCACAAAGCAAGTCTCAATAAATTAAAAAATACTGACATCATACAATGTATCTTCTTCAACAACAATGGAATGAAGTTATAAAACAATAACAGAGGGAGAACTGAAAAATTCACAAATATGTGCAAATTAAATATATAAGTCAAAGAAGAAACCACAAGAGAAATTAAGAAATATCTTGAGGTAAATGAAAATGAAAACACAAAATACGCAAACATATTGGATGCAACAAAGGCAGTGCTGAGAGGGAAACTTATAGCTCTAAATGTATACATTAAAAAGAAAGAATGATCTCATATCAGAGATAATCTCACAAATGGAGGAAAAAAGAAGAGCAAGCTAAATCCAATGCAAGCAGAAGAAAGGAAATTAAAAGATGTGATTAAAGATAAGTAATTCAGAGAATAAAAAAGAGGGAATCAACAAAACCAAAAGTTAGTTCTTTGAAATTATCAATAAAACTGACATGCCTTTAGCCAGACAGACAAGGAAAAAAGAGAAAGAATGCAAATAACTAAAATCAAAAATGAAAGGAGAGGAGGAAGCTAAGATGGTGGCATAGAGAGGAGTGGAAGCTAGTTAGTCCCCCTGGAACAACTAATAAACAACCAGGAAAAACTAGTAAATAATCTGGAATAACTGCGGGGGGACAAACACGACTGTCCACTCATCCTACACCAACCTGAATTGGAGGAATGCCTGAGATTGCAGCATAAAATCTGTAAATAAAAACTGCAGACCTGAGGTGAGAGCCCCCTCCCCCATGGCAAACTGCAAAGCCTGAGAGCCCCCTCCCACACAGCAAACTGCAAAGCCTCACTGTGCTAGAGAGCAGTACTCTCTGAGCAACTGAATATAACTCAGCTGAGCTCCAACCAGGGTTTTAATTAACAAGCATGGACTGCTCAATACAAGTTACAAATCCCCAACAGGCAGAGGCTTTTGGTGATGACTGACCTTGGAGACCCAGAGGACCTCTCTGGAATGAAGGGGGAGCCCAGAGGACCAGATGCTGTCTCTGGCTGACAGGTGAAACTTGGTCCTGAAGGGGGGATTTCTGTCCCTTTTTCAGCTCAGTGGAGAAAGCCTCAGCCATTTTCAGTTCCCAGCACTCTGACCCAGACAAGGGTGGACACAGCACAGGCAGAGAGACTATTTGAATGCAAATGACCTCTCCCCAGGGGGTGTAAATTCCCTAAGAGGAAAAAGGTGGTGCCAAGCTCTGCTACCTGCCTTCCATTCAGAAGCAGACCCCAGAGCCTGGGGGAAAACAGCCACGGGCCCACATCCTTACACCAGTCTGGAGCTACAGGCTGACAGGCACTACCTGCTGGGCAGAAAAGCACAGTGACTTGAGGCTTCACAGGGTGTATCAATTTTCTAAGACTCACCTTCAGGGAGATGTGATACTGTTGCCTTCTTCTAGACCTGAGCCCATTCTGGTCTTGGAAAACCTGATTGGGGTAACCAAGGAAACCAGGTGACGAGACAACAGAAAACTACAACTTACACTAAGAAAAACAAAGTTATGGCCCAGTCAAAGGAAAAAACTTACTCTTCAACTGAGATACAGGAATTTAAACAACTAAAACTAAATTCAAAAAGTTTAGGGAAGATATGGCAAAAGAGATAAAGCATATAATGAAAACACTGGGAGAACATAAGGTAGAAATCAAAAGTTCGAAAAAACAACTGGCAGAATCTATGGAAATGAAAGGCAAAACACAAGAGAGGAAAGATGCAATGGAGACATACAACAACAGATCTCAAGAAGCAGAAGAAAACACTCAGGAACTGGAGAACAAGACACCTGAAAGCCTACACACAGAAGAACAGATAGAGAAAAGAATGGAAAAATATGAGCAATGTCTCCAGGAACTGAATGACTACATGAAATGCAGGAATGTATGTGTTATTGGGTCCCAGAAGGAGAACAGAAGGGAAAAGGGGCAGAAGCAATAAAAGAGGAAATAATCAATGAAAATTTCCCATCTCTTATGAAAGACATAAAATTACGGATCCAAGAAGCACAGCGTGCCCCAAACAGAATAGATCTGAATAGGCCTACCCTAAGACACTTAATAATCAGATTATCACATGTCAAAGATAAAGAGAGAATCCTGAAAGCAGCAAGAGAAAAGTGATCCATCACATACCAGGAAAGCTTGATAAGACTATGTGCAGATTTCTCAGTAGAAACCATGGAGGCAAGAAGAAAGTGGGGTGATATATTTAAGATACTGAAAGAGAAAAACTACCAACCAAGAATCCTATATCTGGCAAAACTGTCCTTCAGATATGAGGGAGAGCTTAAATATTCTCTGACAAATGGACAATGAGAGAGTTTGTGAACAAGATACCTGCTCTACAGGAAACACTAAAGGGAACACTACAGACTGAAAGGGAAAGACAGGAGTGAGAGGTTTGGAACACAATTTTGGGAGATAGCACAGCAATGTGGGTACAATGAACAAAGATGACTGTGAGTATGGTTGAAGGAGGAAGGTTAGGAGTGTGTGGGACACCAGAAGGAAAGAGGAAAGATATAGACTAGGACTGTATAACTCAGTGAAACTTACGGTGCTCAACGATTATGATAAAAGGTACAAATAGGTTTTTACATGAGGTAGAACAAATGAATGTCACTACTGCAAGATGTTAAAAATAGGAAGGGATTGTGGGAAAAATACAATCAATGCGAACTAGAGAATATTTTTTTAAAAAAAAGACACAGTAACTCCTCACTGCCCACAGGGCCAAGTTCAAACTCCTCTCTTATATATTTAAGACAGAGCTAGCTGACTGTTGGGGATTGAATCATGTAACCCACAAAAGACATGTTTAAATCTTACTTGGAGTTCTCATAGATATAAACCCATTTTTAAATAGTATTTTTGAATATGGTAAGGTAAGTAAGGGTGTGGACTCATTTGTGAGTAGGCTCTTTGAAGATCCTATTTAGATGAGGTCAAATTGAATTGGGGTGGCTGTTCATCCACTTTACTGGAGTCCTTATAAGAAAAGGAAATGTGGATATAGTCAGTAGAAACTAGAAGTCAGAAGCAGTTAGAGAATGAAGCAGTTCACCATGTGAAGAAGGCAGAAATGCAAGTCAAGGACCCCCAAGGATTGTGGCAAACTAGAACAGAATGTTACAGACTCCGGAGAAAAGTATGGCCTGCCAAGATCTTGAATTTGGACTTTCAGCCTCCAAAACCGTGAAACAATAAATTCTTGCTGCTTAAGCCAACCAGTGTCTGGTATTAGTCATAGTAACCCACTATTTTACATGGATCACTCTCCGATGCGAACACTCACTTCCAGGACATTTGTGACATGCACATACACAGATGCCACGCCCCACTCCTGGATTGGAACCCCCACTAGGAGTGCCTGTGCCATGTCCATCCAAGACCGAAGGTACAGCTCAGTCTGATCTTCTGTGGTAAGTCATCATGTGGTGCTTTCTCTGTGGTCTGTTCTCCTTGAGCATAGCTGCTCAGAAGACTAATCTACAGAAGATTTGCAGGCTATAAACTGTCACTAGTCTGCTGTGAGATAAGCACAGATATTGAGAGTAAGCATTTAGAAACAATTTGACCAAGAAAACGCATGCTTTAAATCTTATAATAAAAAATGGAGCTTGAAAAAAAATGAAAGGCGGAACATGACTATCAACCCCACAGAAATAAAAAGGAGTATAGGAGGCTACTATGAACAACTGTAAGCATATTAGACAACCTAGATAAAAAATAAAAATTCATAGAAAGGCACCAAATACCTACACTGACTAAAGAAGAAATAGAAGATCTCAACAGATGAATTACTAGTAAAGGGATTGAATCAATAAAAAAACTGTGAAGATAAAAAACTCCAGAATCAGATGGCTTCACAGTGAATTTTAACAAACATTCTAAGAAAAATTAACAACAATCTTGCTCAAACTCTTCCAAAAAATGGAAGAGGGAGGAACACTCCCTAATTCATTGTATGAGGCCAACATCACCCTAATACCAAACCAGCTAAAGAAACCCCAAGAAAAGAAAATTACAGAGCAATATACCTTATGAATACAGATGCAAACCATCACACACACCCAAATAGTAGCAAACTGAATCCAACAGCTCATTAATTGAATTATACACCATGATCAAGTGGGATTTATCCCAAGGGTGGGATAAAGGAACTAGCAAGGGTGGTTCATCAAAAAAAAATCACTTAATATAATAAACCACATTAACAAAAACAAAGGAAGAAAACATGAAAATTCATTTAATGCACTTGATTAAAAAACACTTGGAAAACTAGGACTAGAAGGGAAATTGCTCAACATGATAAAGGACATATATGAAAAACCCACAGCTAACATCATACTCAATGTGAAAAACTGAAAGTTTTACCTCTAAGATAAGGAACAAGACAAGGATGCCCACTGTCACCACTGTCATGCTCAATGTCACCATTGTTATTCAACATTGTACTGGAAGTTCTTACCAGAGCAATTAGGTAAGAAAAGGAAATAACAGACATTCAAATTGTAAAGGAAGAAGTAAAACACTCTTTATTTGCAGATGACAGGATCCTACATACAGAAAATGCAGAAGAAATCCACAACAAAGCTACTAGAACTAATAAACAAATTCATCAAAGTGGCAGAGTAGAAGATTGACATGCAAAAATTAGTAGTATTTCTATACACTAGTAATAAGCAATCTGAGGAGGAAATCAAGAAAAAATTCCATTTACAATAGCAACTAAAAGAATCAAATATGCAAGAATAAATCTAATCAAGGATATAAAGGATTTATACACAGAAAACTATAAAACATTGCTGAAAGAAATCAAAGAAGACCTAAATAAATGGAAAGATAGTCATTGCTCATGGCTTGGAAGACTAAATATTGTTAAGATGTAAATCCCATCGAAAGCAATTTACAGACTCATCACAATCCCCATCAAAATTCCAACAGCCTTCTTTGCAGAAATGGAGAGGCCAATCATCAATTTAGATGGAAAGCTAAGGAGCCCTGAATAACAAAAGCCATCTTGAAAAATAAGAAACTTGGAGGACTCACATTTTCCTAACTTAAAATTTATTACAAAACTATAGTAATCAAAACAGCATGGTACTGGCCCAAGGACAGACATATTGACCAATGGAATCAAATTGAGAGTTCAGAAATAAACACTCACTTCTATGGCCAACTGATTTCTGACAATGATGCCAAGTCCATTCACTGGGAAAAGAATAGTTTCTTCTATATATGGTGCTGGGAAAACTGGATAACCATATGCAAAAGAAAGAAGTGGACCCCTAACTCACGCCATAAACAAAAATGAACTCAAAATGGATCACACTCCTAAGTAAAAGAATCAGAAACATAAAACTCCTAGGGAAGCATCTTCAGGTTTCTTAGACTTTACACCCAAAGCATGAGTAACAAAAGAAAAAATAGATAAATGGGACCTCATCAAAATTTGAAACTTTTGTGCACCAAAGGACTTTACCATGAAAGTAAAAAGACAACCAACATTTGTACAGGTTAGTATGATGCCAAGAGTAAACTGGGCAGAGAATAAAAAAGTATTTGAGGGACTGGGGAAAAATGTGGAAACATTAAACTTTCCCACCTGGGGAATTCCTGATATTCTCACAAGCATTGGGAGCTAACAATTTAATAGGCCAAGCTCTCAATATTGGGGCTTGCCCTTATGAAACTTATTCCTGCAAAGGAAAAGCTAAGCCTACTTATAATTATGTGTAAGAGTCACCCCCAGAGAACCTCTTTTGTTACTCAGACGTAGCCTTTCTCTCTAAACCAACTCTGCAGGTAAACTCACTGCCCTCACCACTATATGGAACATGACTCCCAGGGGCGTAAATCTCCCTAGCAACATGGGACATGACTCCCAGAGATAAGCCTGGCCCTGGCATCATGGGATTGAGAAACTCTTCTTGGACCAAAAGGGGAAGAGAAATGAAACAAAATAAAGTTTTAGTGGCTGAGAGAGTTCAAATGGAGTCGAGAGGTCATTCTGGAGGTTATTCTTATGCATTATACAGATACTCCTTTTTAGTTTTAGTGTATTCAAATAGTTAGAAGGAAATACCTGAAACTGTTGGACTGTAATCCAGTAGCACTGATTCTTGAAGATGATTGTATAACTATATAGCTTTTATGGTATGACTGTGTAATTGTGAAAACCTTGCAACTGACTCTCCCTCTAGCCAGTGTATGGACAGATGAGTAAGAAAATAAAGTCAAAAAAATAAATACTGGGGGATAAGAGGTATAGGATGTTTTCGGTGTTCTCTTTTATTCTTATTTTTATTTGGAGTAATGAAAATGTTCAAAAATTGACAGTGGTGATAAATGCACAACTATATTATGATACCATGAACCACTGATTGTACACTTTGGATGATTATCTGGTATGTGAATATATCTCAATAAAATTGCATTTAAAAAAAGACAACCAACAGAATGGGAGAAAATATTTGGAAACCACATATTCAATAATGGTTTAATATCCAGAATATATAAAGAAATCCAGGAACTCAACAAAAAAAAAAGACAACCAACCAATTAAAAATGGGCAAAAGACTTCAATAGACATTTTTCCAAAGAGGAAGTACAAATGGCCGAAAAGCACATGAAAAGATGCTCTACACCACTAGCTATTAGGGAAAAGCAAATCAAACCCATGAGATATCATTTCACACCTACTAGAAAGGCTACTAACAAAAAAAACAGAAAACTACAAGTGTTGGACAGGATGTGGAGAAAGAAAAACATTCATTCATTGCTGGTCAGAAGATAAAATGGTGCAGCTGCTGTGTAATACAGTTTGATAGTTCCTAAGGAAGCTAAGTATAGAATCACCATATGATCTGGGAATTCTGCTACTAGGTATATACGCAGAAGAAACAAAAGCAAAGACTCGAACAGATACTTGCACACCGATGTTAACAGCAGCATTATCCACAATTGCCAAAAGATGAAAGCAATTCAAGTGCCCACCAACCAAAGAATGGAAAAACAAAATGTGGTTTGCATACACAAGGGAATATTATTCAGCCACAAAAAGGAATGAAGCTCTGATACATGCAACAACATGGATGAACCTTGAAGATATCATGTTGAGTGAAATAAGTAAGACATAAAAGGAAAAATACTGTATGATCCCAATGATATTAAAAAATTAGAATAAGCAAACTCATAGAGTCAGAATCTAGAATATAAGTTACCAGGGGATGAGGTGAGTATAGGGAATAATGCATTAAGGCTAAAAATGAACAGAGTTTCTATTTGGGACAATGGAAAAGTTTTGGTAGTGACGGTAGAACACTATTGTGAATGTAATTACCAGCACTGAATTATATATTTGAAAGAGGTTAGAAGAGGACATTTAGTGTGTTATCTGTTATTAGAATAACAATTATTTTAAAAACCAGAATAGATCTGTACAACTCAGTGAACAATACTGTAAACAATGGACTATAGTTAATAGTAAAATTATTTAAATGCTCTTTCATGAATTGTAACAAATATATTACACTATTGCAAGGTGTTAATAATAGAGTGGGATATGGGAACTCTGTATTTTATGCATGATTTTCCTGTAAACTTACAACTTCTCTAATTAAAAAAAAACTGATGGGGACCAATAAAGCAACATCTGTAAATCAGATTCACACATTCTTTGCCTGGAAGTTTTTTCTCAATTATTAACTAAAGTTCACCAATACCAATAAAAATCCAACAGATATTTTGCTGACAATATTGTTTGGAATTTGACAAAACTATATGACAAAACATATTTGCTTGGAAGAACAAATATGTGAATATAGTCATAAATTATTTTTAAACAAAACTAATGGAAGAGAATTTGCTCTACTAGATATTAATTAGCACTATAAACTACAATAAAAACAGAATAAAAACCAGAATAGATATTTTTATTCAAACAGGAGTGGAAAGTCCAGAAATAGACTCAACTATGCATAAGAGGGTGGTATATGGAAAAGGTAGTATTTTAAATCAGTGGAGAAATAATACATTTTTTCAATAAATGGCATTGAAATATCTAGCTAACCATTTAAGAATAATATTAGGTTTGATTCCTTTCTCATATCATATACCAAAATAAAATGCAGAAAGATTAAAATGTTAAATGTTTAAAAATACACACATGCATACACAAGCATGCTAAATAAAGAAGTCCTACATACCAGTAAGAAAAAAACACACAGTCCATAGTAAAATGGCAAAAGATGTGAACATGCACTTCATATAAAAAGGATATCCAAATGGTCAATAAGCATCTGTAAACGTGCTCAACATGATGAGCATAAGGGAAATACAAATGAAAACCCCAATGAGATTCATTATACCAGAATACCTAAAAATAAAGGAAAATTTAGAGGAGGGACGGACAAGATGGCAGCATAGAGAGGTGTGGAATTAAGTTAGTCCCCTGGAGCAACTAATAAACAACCAGGAAAAACTAGTAAATAATCTGGAACAACTGCTGGGGGATAAAAATGACTGCCCGCACATTGTACACCAACACGAATTGGGTGGAATGGCTGAGATCACAGCATAAAAACTTTAAGTAAAAACTGCAGAACTGTGCTGGGAGCCCACTCCCAACATAGCAGGTTGAGCTGCAACACCTCACTATGGGAGAAAGTGGCATTCCCAGAGTGAGTGAATATACTACAACCTGGCTCCAACTGGGGTTTTAATTAACAAATGTGGACTGCTGAATACAAGCTACAAACATAGACAAACCCCTAACAGGCAGCAAAGTAGCCTGAGGTCGCTCCAGTGGAAAGGAGGTGGGGCTGATGGGAAAAAAAATTTAATTAAAAAAACAAAAATAAAATACAGAGGCTTTTGGAGATGACTGACATTAGAGAGCCAAAAAATGCCCGTGCCCCAGGAAAGGGAGCCCAGAAGACCAGGTGCACTTTCTGACAATACGTGAAACTGAGTGCCACGGACTGGGTCTAAAAAGGGGCTTTCTTTCACTTTTTGTCTCTCTCAACCCAAGTGGCTCAGCCATTTTCAGTTTGGACCACTCTGACGCAGACAGGGGTAGAGTTAACAGAGTCATAGAGACAAAGGAGTAATTCAAGTGCAGAAGATAACTCCCTAGGGGGTGTATCTTCCCTAAGAGGAAGGAAGTGAGACCCAGCTCTAGGGCCTGCCCTCCCTTCAGAACTCAGACCTCAAGGTCTGGGGGAAAACAGTCAAAACAGAAACAACCCAAAATAAAGGGACCAGACCTCTTTAGACCAGTGGGGAGCAACAGGCTGATAGGCACCACCTGCTGGGAAGTTTACAAAAAGCACAGCAGGGAAGTGAGTGAAATAAGTAAGACATAAAAGGAAAAATACTGTATGATCTCAATGATATTAAAAAATTAGAATAAGCAAACTCATAGAGTCAGAATCTAGAACATAAGTTACCAGGGGATGAGGTGGGTATAGGGAATAGTGAGTTAAGGCTAAAAATGAACAGGGTTTCTATTTGGGACAATGGAAAAGTTTTGGTAGTGATGGTAGAACACCATTGTGAATGTAATTACCAGCACTGAATTAAGTCTATCAATATTCTATGACACCTCCTCAGGAAACTTGACACCGAAAATAGCCCCATTCTGAGACCTGAACCTGCTCTGGTCTGGGAAAATCTGATTGGGGTAACCAAGGAAACCATATGCCTAGACAACAAAAAATGACAAATTACAGCAGGAAAAATGAAGATATGGCCCAGCCAAAGGCATTAACTTACACTTCAATTGAGATACAGTTTCACTTTAATGAGGCAATCAATTAAAGATTTTCAAATAAATATGCCATATCAATTCAAAAACCAAGTCAATAAGTTCAGGGAATATACGGCAAAAGCCATGAAGAATATAAAGAAAACACTGGGAAACATAAGATAGAAATTTAAAGTTTGAAAAAGCAACTGGCAGAATCTATGGAGATGAAAGACACAACACAAGACATAAAAAACACAATGGAGACAAACAACAGCAGATTTCAAGAGGCAGAAGAAAACATTTAGGAAATGGAGAACAAGACACCTGAAATCCTACACACAAAAGAACAGACAGGGAAAAGAATGGAAAAATTTGAGCAATGTCTCAAGGAATTGAATGACAACATGAATCACATGAATGTATGTGACATGGGTGTCCAAGAAAGAGAAGAGAATGGGAAAGGGGCAGAAGCAATAACACAGGAAATAATCAATAAAAATTTCCCATCTCTTATGAAAGACATAAAATTACAGATCCAAGAAGTACAGCATACCCCAAACAGAATAGATCTAAATAGACCTATGCCAAGACACTTAATAATCAGATTATCGAACGTCAAAGACAAAATGAGAATCCTGAAAGCATCAAGAGAAAAGTGATCCATCACATATAAGGGAAGCTTGATAAGACTATGTGAGGACTTCTTAGCAGAAACGATGGAGGCCAGAAGGAAGTGGTGTGATATGCTTAAGATACTGAAAGAGAAAAACTGCCAACCAAGAATCCTATATCCGGCAAAACTGCCCTTTGAATATGAGGGAGAGTTTAAAATATTCTCTGACAGACAATGAGAATTGTGAACAAGATACCTGCTCTACAGGAAATACTAAAGGGAGCACTACAGATAGTTAGGAAAAGACAGGAGTGAGAGGTTTGGAACACAATTTTGGATGATGGTAGCACAACAATGTAAGTACACTGAACAAAGATGACTGTGAGTATGATTGAAAGAGGAAGGTTAGGAGCATGTGGGACACCAGAAGGAAAGACGAAAGATAAACACTGGGACTGCATAACTCAGTGAAATCTAGAGTGCTCAACAATTGTGATAAAATGTACAAATGTGACATGAACAACTTAGATTGACCAGAGAAGAATAGAAGACCTCAACAAACCAATCACAAGCAAAGAGATCCAAACAGTCATCAAAAAAAGCTTCCCAAAAATAAATGCCCAGGGCCAGATGGCTTCACAGGGGAATTCTACCAAACTTTCCTAAAAGAAATGATACCAATCTTACTTAAATTCTTTCAAAACATTGAAGAAAATGGAACATTACTTAACTCATTTTATGAAGCTAACATCACTCTAATGCCAAAACCAGGTAAAGATGCTACAAGAAAGGAAAACTACAGACCAATCTCCTTCATGAATATATACGCAAAAATTCTCAACAAAATACTTGCAAATCAAATCCAAAGACTCATTAAAAAAGTCATACACCACGACCAAGTGGGGTTCATTCCATGCATGCAAAAATGGTTCAACATAAGGAAATCAATCAATGTAATACAACACATTAACAAATCAAAAGGGAAAAATCAAATGGTCATCTCAATAGATGCTGAAAAAGCATTCAACAAAATCCAGCATCCTTTTTTGAAAAAACACTTCAAAAGGTTTTGTAAAGGTTGAAGTAAATTACCTCAATATGATAAAGGGCATATATGAAAAACCCACAACCAGCATGGTACTGAACAGCAAGAGACTGAAAGCCTTCCCTCTAAGATCAGGAATGAGACAAGGATGCCCGCTGTCACCACTGTTATTCAACATTGTGCTAGAAGTGCTAGCCAGAACAATCCAGCAAGACAAAGAAATAAAAGGCATCCAAATTTGGAAAGGAAAAAGTAAAACTGTCATTATTTGCAGATGATATGATCTTATATATGGAAAACCCTGAGAAATCAATGACACAGCTACTTGAGCTAATAAACAAATTTAGCAAAGTAGTGGGATACAAGATTAGTGCACATAAGTCAGTAATGTTCCTATACACTAGAAATTACCTAATTGAAGAGACACTCAAAAAAGAGTCCGTTCTCAATAGCAACTAAAAAAATCAAGTACCTAGGAATAAATTTAACCAAGAATGTAAAAGACCTATACATAGAAAACTACATAACTTTACTAAAAGAAATAGAAGGGGACCTAAAAATTTGAAAAATATTCCTTGTTCATGGATAGGAAAGCTAAATGTCATTAAGATGTCAATTCTACCCAAACTCATCTACAGATTCAATGCAATTCCTATCAAAATTCCAACAACCTACTTTGCAGATTTGGAAAAGCTAGTCATCAAATTTATTTGGAAGGGGAAGATGCCTCAAATTGCTAAAAAACATTCTAAAAAAGAAAAACGAAGCCAGAGGACTTACACTCCCTAACTTTGAAGCTTATTACAAAGCCACAGTAGTCAAAACAGCATGGTACTGGCACAAAGATAGACATATTGATCAATGGAATCAAATTGAAAATTCAGAGATAAACCCCCAGATCTATGGTCAGCTGATCCTTGATAAGGACCCCAAAACCACTGAACTGGGACATAGCAGTCTATTCAACAGATAGGCTGGGAGAGCTGGATATCCATATCCAAAGGAATGAAAGAGGACCCCTACCTTAACACCTTACACAAAAATTAACTCAAAATGAATTAAAGACCTCAATGTAAGAGACAGTACCATAAAACTCCTAGAAGATAATGTAGGGAAACATCTTCAAGACCTTGTATTAGGAGGTCACTTCCTAGAATTTACACCGAAAGCACAAGGAACAAAAGAAAAATTAGATAAATGGGAACTCCTCAAATTTAAAAGCTTCTATACCTCAAAGGAATTTGTTAAAAAAGGTGAAGAGGTAGCCAAGTCAATGGGAAAAAAATATTTGGAAACCATGTATCTGACAAAAGACTGTATCTTGCATATATAAAGAAATCCTACAACTCAATGACATTAGTTCCAACAGCCCTCTGAAGAGGAAATATAAATGGCCAAAAAACACATGAAAAAAATGTTCCACTTCACTAGCTATTAGGGAGATGCAAATTAAGACCACAAGGAGATATCATCTCACACCAATTAGATTGGCTGCCATTACACAAACAGGAAACTACAAATGCTGGAGAAAATGTGGAGAAATTGGAACTCTTATTCATTGTTGGTGGGTCTGTATAATGGTACAGTCACTCTGGAAGACAGTCTGGCAGTTCCTTAGAAAACTAGACACAGATATGTACCCTTTAATCCAGCAATTGCACTTCTCAGTATATACCCGGAAGATCTGAAAGCAGTGACATGAACAGATATCTGCACGCCAATGTTCATAGCAGCAATATTCACAATTGCCAAGAGATAGAAACAACCCAAATGTCCTTCAACAGATGAGTGGATAAACAAAATGTGGGACATAACACATGATGGAATACTACATGGTAGTAAGAAGGAACGATGACATGAAACATATGGCAACATGGGTGAAACTTGAAGACAGAATGCTGAACAAAACAAGCCAGGCACAAAAAGAGAAATACTGTATGTAGTTACCAGTAATGTGAACACTGTGAAAAATGTAAAATAAATGTTTTATATTGTAGAATGTAGGGGACCTAGCAATAGACAGCAAATAGTGAAGGGGGAATGATAATCTAATAAGAACAGATAAGTTATGGAGGGTAAACTTAATGTTATGGGTTTTCAGGAATGACTATGGTTTGTCAATTTTTGGGAGGTATGGTAGGAACAAGTTTGCAGCAATGTAGTTACTTTAGGTTGTTTGTTTTTCTTATTCTTTTGTTGGGTTATAGTCTATTTTGGGGGGTAGGGCAGGAACATGTAGGAAACAATGTAATTATTTTAGGTTATTTGTTGTTTCTAATTCCTTTGTTTTGGTTTTGTTTGAAATGTTTTTTATTGTTTTTTAATTTTTTGATAAAGTTAAAGAAAATGAATGTCAAAAAAGCAGATGAACAATGGGGAGGGGGGATGGAATGTTTTGGATGTTCTTTTTTACCCTAATTTTTATTTTATTTTTTGGAGTAATGAAAATGTTCAAAGATTGATTGTGGTGATCAATGCACAACTATATGACGATACTGTGAACAGCTCATTGTGCACTTTGATGGATTATATGTTATGTGAATATATCTCAATAAAATTGCATTTAAAAAACAAAAAGAGACAGTAACAAGTTTTCCTTGGGGGAAGAAGAGCCTGCATGACATTTTTTTTTTTTAATCTTCATTTTATTGAGATATATTCACATACCACGCAGTCATACAAAACAAATTGTACATTCGATTGTTCACAGTACCATTACATAGTTGTACATTCATCACCTAAATCAATCCCTGACACCTTCATTAACACACACACAAAAATAACAAGAATAATAATTAAAGTGAAAAAGAGCAATTAAAGTAAAAAAGAACACTGGGTACCTTTGTCTGTTTGTTTGTCTGTTTGTTTCCTTCCCCTATTTTTCTACTCATCCATCCATAAACTAAACAAAGGGGAGTGTGGTCCTTATGGCTTTCCCAATCCCACTGTCACCCCTCATAAGCTACATTTTTATACAATTGTCTTCAAGATTCATGGGTTCTGGGTTGTAGTTTGATAGTTTCAAGTATCCACCACCAGCTATCCCAATTCATTAGAACCTAAAAAGGGTTGTCTAAATTGTGCGTAAGAGTGCCCACCAGAGTGAACTCTCGGCTCCTTTTGGAATCTCTCTGCCACTGAAGCTTATTTCATTTCCTTTCACATCCCCCTTTTGGTCAAGAAGATGTTCTCTGTCCCACGATGCCAGGTCTACATTCCTCCCCGGGAGTCACAGTCCACGTTGCCAGGGAGATTCAATCCCCTGGGTGTCTGATCCCACATAGTGGGGAGGGCAGTGATTTCACCTTTCAAGCTGGCTTAGCTAGAGAGAGAGAGCCACATCTGAGCAACAAAGAGGCATTCGGGAGGAGGCTCTTAGGCACAATTATAGGGAGGCCTATCCTCTCCTTTGCAGCAACAGTCTTCCCAAGGGTAAATCCTGTGGTAGAGGGCTCAACCCATCAAACCACCAGTCCCCTATGTGCATGACATTTTAACAGTTGGGGACTCTGAAGAAGCTTCAGGGTCTTAGTATCCTAAAAGGAAAAGGGGAAATGAGAACGGAAAAATGGAAGGGAAAGGTCATTTAAAAGATATGCTACATACCACACTAATGCAAAATGTTAATAATGGGAAGAACTGTGTGTATATGTATGGGGGTGGTATATGAGAACTCTGTACTTTCTGCAAGATTTTTCTTTAAACCTATACCTGTGCTAATAAAAAATTACATGTACACATAATAAAAAATGTACAAATATGTTTTTACATGAGGGAGAACAAACGAATGTCAGCCTTGCAAGATGTTTAAAATGGGGTGGTATTGAGGAAAAAAAATACAATCAATGCAAACTAGAGACTAGTTAACAGAAACATGGTATTATGTTTCCTTTAATGTAACAAAGGCAATATACCAAAGCTAAATGCCTATAAGAGGGGGATATAAGGGAGGGTTATGGGACTCTTGGCATTGGTGATGTTGTCTGACGCTTTTATTGCACTTTAGTTTAATTCTATCTTTCCTTTGACTACTTTTTAGCTATCTTTTTTTTTTCTTTCTTTCTTTTTCTTTTGTCTCTCTACCTTCTTTGACTCTTCCTCCTTCTTTGTGGAAGAAATGGAGATGACCTTGTATAGATAGTGGTGATGGTGATGAATACATAAATACGTGATTATACAGGGAACCATCGGTTATTTACTTAGGATGGAATGTATGGTGTGTGAAAAAAACTGTCTTTAAAAAAAAACGGGTTGATGAAGAAACCTTGAGGGCACTATATTGAGTGAAATAAGTCAGGCACAGAAGGACAAGTGTTGTATGGTCTCACTAATATGAACTAATCATAATATGTAAACTCATAGACATGAAATATAGGTTACCAGGATATAAAATGAGGCTAAAGAATGGGGAGTGGTTGATTATTACAAGCAGAATGTTTAACTAGGTTGAACTTAAGCATTTGGAAATGGACAGAGGTGACAGTAGCATGTTATTGTGAGAATAACTAGAATGCCAATGGTGTGTAATGTGGTAGAAAGGGGAAGCTTCGAGTCACATATGTCACCAGAAGGAAAGCTGGCGGTTAAAATATGGAAATGTATAAAACAGTGAATCTTGTGGTGCATAATGTCCATGATTATCTGTACAAATATAAGAAATCTCTTTCATGAATTAGAACACATGTATGACATTATAGCTAGAAGTTAATAATAGAGGGGTATATAGGGAAAAAATATACCTACTACAAACTATGTACTACAGTTAGTAGTATTTTAACATTCTTTCATCAACAGTAACAAATGTAATACACCAATACTATGAGTCAATAAAGGAGAGGGCTGGTTAGGGGTATGGGAGGATTTGAGGTTTCTTTTTCCTTTTTATTTCTTTTCTGGAGTAATGAAAATGTAAAAATTGAAAAAAAAATTTAATTGTGGTGATGGATGCACAGCTGTGTGAGGGTACCATGGGCAACTGATTGTGCACTTTGGATGGCCATATGGTATGTGAACAATCTCAATAAAATTGAATTTAAGAAATATATATAAAGAGCAACTTGAACTCATACATTGTTGGTGGGTATGTAAATTGGTACAACCATTTTGAAAAACAAACCAGGAAACTTATTTATGACTTATAAAGAATTAAAATTTTAATACATGAGACGCTCTTATGAATCAATAAATAAAAGTCAAAGGAATTGTACAAAATAGGAATTTTTACAAAAAGATAGAAATGGCCAAAACATATAAAAAGGAATACAAATTAAAACAACTATTTTTCACTTATAAGATAGGCAAAAACGAAAACTATACACACAGTTGGTGTTGGTGTGGGTAAACAGTATATCTCATACGTAACTGGTAGAGCTATAGATTGGTTCAACCTTTCTGGAAGGTATTTTTAAATACAGTACTTTCAAAAGACAAGTGAGCATATTACTTTGGCCAAGCAATTCCACAACCAAAACTTTATCTTAAGGAAAAAATATGACAAGCTTGCCAAAATGTTTGCATTATTAAAAGCAACAAAATAAATCCAAAAATAATTACATATCAATTTAAAAATACCTGCTCTTTTTGAAGCACATATGAACTAATTACATATGTTATCTCATTTAGTTGTCACAAAAACTCTGAGAGTTATTATAGTAATCTCATTTTTCATCTGCAAATGAAAATTTGCAGGTTCAGAGAAATAGATTTGCCCAAGCAGAACAATCTAGTAAGTGGCAGATACAGGATTATAAGAAACTTTGTCTGACTCCAAAGCCAGTGTTCTTTAACTTAGATTAAATTTATTGACAAAGAAAAATATTTATACTATAGTATTAGGTGAACATACAGTTATACAGTATGATTTCATTTTTAAAATATTCTCATATCTATAGATATAGACATATGGGGGAAATTCTAGGATTTACATCCAAATATTAATAAAGGTTTATCCCTCGGGAGTTTGCAGCAATTTTTTTTTTTTTTTAATGCTTGCTTGCTTTTTTTTTTTTTTTTTTTTTACTTTTCTACACGGATTACATCTAACTAATGACATGGGGGAAAATCTACATGACCAATGCCTCTTTCAAGGTGTGAATCACAGCCTATTTTATTCTAAACATAGCTCCCCTTTCCCCATTTAAAAATAAATAAATATCCAACAAACACTTCTTGAGCACCTCCTATGTTCTAGGTACTGTCTTAGGTGCTAAACCATAGGTATAATTACACAAATGATTTTACCTAAGTGGACCTAGATTCCCTTTCTGCTCCTAAGTTTGACGCCAAGGTTATGGAGTCTCCTTTTCACACCTTCATCATGACTATTTGCAATTGGATTTTAAGTCTCATCTCTAACTGCTAAATGCAAATAAACCCCTATTAAAGGAATATCTGGCATTATACTACAAATCATTGGCCTTTCTCAATGATGATTTTAGGCTTTGGAGAGTCAAAGTAAAATGTATCATCATAACCTCCTCCTAAAAGTACAGGGCCCGCTGCCCCTAAGGTGAATTCTTAAGCTCTATTTCAAGAAGGCGGGCCACATCTCAAAACCTGGACCCCACCTGCCACTACCAAGTGCCAGCTCTCCACTTGTTATATATTCCTTCTGGTGTCTTTTCAACTCTTGGTTTGGCCTTCTATTCCTAACCCTGCCTTCTGCTATAAGACCACTAGATGGTGTGATTTTAGAACCCATTCTCACTGGATCATCTGTCTAACCCAGCAGGAAAACATCCCTTCAGGACCACACCATTTGTCCCTTGAAATAGGGGGAAAGATGCTCTTGCAGAAATGAAATGCTAAGGGGTGGGCGGAGGGAACATAAAAATCCTCAGTCCTCTTACTGTAAGGAAAGATCCATATGACTTTGGATAACATGAGTGATAAGGGGACTAAACTGTCTGGTGCCACTGAAAACAGCACTGGCACTATTTGTAAAGACGGATCTAAATAATTTTTTAAAATAACTTTTTAAAAAGAATACATACTTGGGCTGTCACCACAATACCAATGAGAGTCTAAACAAGAATAACGTTTATCAGGACCACTTACTAGCACAGTGCACACCGCTGGGAACCTCTGCAAAAACCAAGTAGGATAAGGCTCTGAAGCATCAATTCATGAGTCCCCTCCACCTAGTGGTGAAGCTATGGTGGAGAAGCCGTCGTTTGCCAGCATGTGGGAATCACCTCTTCTAAAGAATCACCCCTTCTCAGTTGTCTGCCAGCGCCCTCACATTAACACTGCCTTGTTAGCCGATTGCCGCCCTCCAGGTGGGTCCGGAGGCCTGGGCTGCTCGGAGAGCCCCAAGCAGGTTTTTCCGGGGCGAGCAGCAGCCAAGCACTGAGCAGAAGCCACAGCCGGAAGGAAGCGCGTCTGGCCGGAAGAACCCGGTGCGCTGAGGCGAGAACAAAGCCTACAGAAAACGACGTCATCGGCCCCTGGACCCAGCTTCGACACCACAGCGCATGGCAACCTAGACCAGCCAGGGAGGAGCCAGAAAATGGAGGAGCTCTCAGAAGCTCCTACTGAATCCTTGGAACCTGAAAGCACTGCTGAGCATCCAACGGCCAGCCATTATGAAGACCAGGATGAAGTAAACTGGAGGAACCCGGCTGAAGGGGAGGCAAATGATCAGACTGAACACAGAATAACTGCCAAGGCTGCCTACAGAATGTCTGATGAGGTTGAACCCAAAATATTTGGCCAAGCTGATCACAAAGTACCTGAACAGATTGGGATCAGAACATCTAGTCAGGCTGACCACAGAGCATCCAACCTTCCTGACATTGCTGACCATAGAGCATTTCATCAGGCTGACAACAGGGCATCTAGCCAAGCTGATCATGTAGCGTCAGAACAAACTGATGGCAGATGGTCTGTTCCTTCTAAGCAAAGACGTTCTGAAAAGACTGATCAAGGATTGTCTGTCCCATCTGACCTAAGACTTTCTGAACAGATTGGTAACAAAGTCTCTGACTCTGCGGAACAAAAACCCTCTGAACAGATTCACCGCAGACCATCTGTCTCATCTGACCCAAGACCTTCTGAAGAGATTGACCGCAGACTGTCTGTTTCATCTGACCGAAGACCTTCTGAAGAGATTGACCGCAGACTGTCTGATCAGACTGATCACAGAGCATCTGTACAGACTCACCGCAAAGTGTATGACCAAGCTAGTGGCCTAGATAAACATGAGGCTGAGAGTGATGCTGACCACCTCACAGATGACTATGATGACTATGGTGAATCTGACCAGATTAAGAACAGAACAGATGGCAGGGTTGAAGACACAGAAGACTACCTGCCTGACTATGGAATACCTGGCCTGTTTGACTACAAAACTTCTACCCAATTTGACTCCCTCAAGGTAGACGAAATGGCTGACTACAGAGTACAACCCTGCAAATTTGAGGATAGCCAAACAGACGTCAAAAATTCAAAGGCTTTAGTTGAAGAAACTGAAACTGAAGGTGAAAGTGTGAACTTTATCCCAGCCTACCAGCTAGCTGACGTGAGATTCACCAGTTATTACACAGCAAAACACCGAGCCTATTCCCAAAGATTACCCTCCATCTCATCCAAATTGGACTATCTGATCAGTCCAGAAACAGCTCAAGCTATAGAAACCAAATTTGTAGGTTAAGGGGCATTTTGATACCCACCTGGGAGGTTGGGGGTCAGACACAGGTCTGTGATGAGGGTGGGGGAAGGTAGGGAGACATGTTGGATCAAAGAGGAAGAATAAATCCCCCATATTATGGCATATGTGACCCATAAGTTTCAGGAAGGGCAAGAAATAGAGTTATGTTGCTTTCTCTACTTCCTTAATCCTATTCAGGGAGGATCAATGAACCAGAATTCAGGATACTTGGGTTTCAGGTCCTGGCTCTGCTGCTAATTCTGTCACACAGATATTTCGCCCTCTCTGGGCTTCTACCAAGGGAAAGGAATTTGGGTAGATTTGAGATCCCTATTAAGGGAAAGAGATTTGGAATAGATTGGAGATTCCTAAGATGCCTCCCAGGATTTGAATTGAATTATATTGCCTGGAGAATCAGTGGGACTCATAAAAATATGTGTCTCTTCTCAACTCCTGGTTTTCAGATCCCACCAACACCAGATTCCATTAATAACAACAATGAAAATTCCTGGGCTTTTAGATTTATAAAAGACTTTTTGGGGGTGTTTCAATTTCAGGATAGTATTTCACAATCTGAGCAAGAAAAGATTTCTCACATAAGCAACCAAACTTCTAAGAAGAAGTTCCCTCCTATAGTATATGAAGATCCTTATCAGGTTTCACTCCAATACATGGAGAAACACAACATTCTGCAGATATTCCAGGTAAACCTCTTAAGTCCTCTCTTTAATTGTGACTTTTACTGTACTTATTTAAAAGACAAACTCTGATCTAGCTTTCAAGAGGTTCAAGAAACGTCCTTTTTACTAAAATGGATATGATCTAATTGGGAAGTCAGTAAGTGCATTAAGACGTATTAACCAAAGATGGTAAATGATAAACACCAAATGAATGGCATTTACCATGATATGAAGCCCTTCAGACAGATCAGAGTTCAGGTAGACTGGTTGATAGGGAAGAACTTGGCCAAGGGTTAAAGCTTGCCAGACTAGGAAGGAAGGACAATCTACTAGTAATTGAAAAGGAGAGGAAAAGGCTTTCCAGAGAGGTATAACACTTTCAAAGAGATGACTAATCTCATGACTAAGAATCTACATTTTTTAGAGGGGAAAAAAGAGTTAAAAGTTGCCTCTAATTCTCAAAATTACAAATCTCATTGACTTCAGGATGTGCTGTTGAAACCAACTTTAAAGTTTGACATTCTTTAGCCATTATGGAATTACAGCACTGGATTGTCATGTATACAATATTTTTTTGGTGTTTGCATTACTTTTATTTTTGTTTGCTTATGTTTATTTTTACATCAGTGTTACTGTATAGCAATGCATATGTACATATATAATAACATATGTGCATGAAGTAACTTTGTGGTTAGAAAGGTATAAAATAATAATGACCACCTCAAATGAAAACACTTACACTGGAAACACTTCAATTTAAAGAAAGGTATAGAGGAAAAAGCAAAAATTTTGCAATCTCGAAGTCCAAGGTGCAAATCCTAACTTTGCCACTTACTACCATTGTGATTGGAAAAAATTCCTTAACGTTTTTGAATCTCA
This sequence comes from Choloepus didactylus, assembly GCF_015220235.1. Classification (NCBI taxonomy): domain Eukaryota; kingdom Metazoa; phylum Chordata; class Mammalia; order Pilosa; family Megalonychidae; genus Choloepus; species Choloepus didactylus. The sequence goes on from NC_051307.1 coordinate 85,225,212, forward strand.
GTTTCCTCATATAAAATGGGGATAAGTATTCCTACATCATTAATTCTGCACTATCTATGCCTTTCTTTCTTAAAATGTAGTTTTGTTGGAGAGTGCTAATGAATGAGTTTTCTGGCTATAATCAAAGAAATTACTAATTATTTAAAAGGTGAAAGCTGTTGAAGAGAGTAGGATTTTGATCATTCTATAATTTTTTTCATCAGTCATGCAACATTATTATAAGAAAAATTAATTATCAAATATGTGTTCAATAGAAATATGTTAAATACATAAGTGTCTATTCAATAAACAGACCTGAACAATCTATACCTCAAATTTTCAGCATTGTTATTCCCTGCAATTTATTCCTAAAATTTGCCCTATTGTATTCCCTGCAAATGAGAATCATGCATACTTTATTATAATTTGGGGGTTACTCAACAACAAAAATAAAGTGTGGAAGTGAATCTCTAAAGTTTTATATGTACCTTCTCGTTTATTCTTACCAACAATGAAGACCATTTTCACCTTTTAAAATCAACTACCTCAAAAGAAAGCGTCTATGTAAAATCATCATCAATTTTTAAATTTTATCCAAAAGACTTTTCCTTGACTATTCTTCAAAGCAAACAATTTATTGATTTCTTAGTCTAGCAAGATCGAAAATCTCAAAACAGACTTTCTTTAAAAGTATTCTTTCATTAGCTCTTTGATCTTGGAAAGTAGTTAAAATATCCATTGCTATTCATTACTAAATTCTTTATTCTTCCAAATATTACCTTAATTTGCCTAATTTTATCAGTGTAGGAAAGTAATTTATCACGTTTTAGAGACACATGAATTTCACTCTATGGTACATGTTAGGCTAAGTACAAAAGATTACATCAGATATAATCTGACCACGTAACTTTAGCTCAGAACCAAAATGTGATGCTTTATGCTTTCTCTCAGCAGATCACTGAAAATTTAGTCTATGAAAAGCCAGAGGACCCCCTGCATTTTATGCTCTGCCAGGTATGGAATAAGGGGGTGGGGGTGGGGGAAACATTTTTGCTCTTTTTATTGTAAAATACAACCCACAAACAGGAAAATGTAAAATAGAAAAAATGTACAACTCAGCTAATTATCATGAAGTGAACATACCTGTAACTGCCATTCAGGTTTAAACAGAACATTGCCAGGCATCCCAGAAGCTCCCCCTCTTTTTCCTCCCAGTTATTCAGCCCCAAAAAGGGATCATTATTCTGACTTTTATGTTAATGACTTCCTCATTTTTCTTTACAAACCTAATCATGAATCTTGAAACAGCTTTGTTTAGACTTGTCAGATTTTTGAACTTAATATAAAGGGAACCATGAAGTATGTAATTTTTTTGTATCTAATGTCTTGTGCTCTAAATTATGTCTGTGAAATTCAGCCATGCTTTGTATGTGGCTGTAGTTCACTCATTTTCATTGCCATATAGTATTCATTGTGTGAAATACCACAATTTACCCATTCTATTGGATGGACATTTGGGTTTTTTCCAACTCAAAATTATTATTAAAAATTCTTCTATGAACCTTCTTGTACATGTCTCATGGTGCACATATAGACTCATTTCTCTTGAGTACATTCCTAGGAGAGGAATTGCTGGATCATAGGGTATTCATTTGCTCAGCTTTAGTAGATTATTTCAAACAGTTTCCCAAAGTGATTTACCAGTTTACACTCCCACCAGCAGTATGTAAGAGTTCCAGTTGCTCTACATCCTTACTTACGCTTAGTTTTATCTTTTTAACATCGGCCATTTTGATGGGTGAGTAGTAATGTATCATTGCAGTTTCAATTTACTATTTCCTGTTTACTAAGGCAATTGCATAACTTTTCATTTGCTTATTGGTCATTTGGAAATGCTTGTTTTTCTATTGTATTGTTTCTGTTTTTCTTAACTCATTTGTAAGGGTTTTCTGTGCATTCTGCATATGAGCTCTTGATTCATTGTCACAGATATCCTCTCCCACTCTGTCTTCCCTTTTTATCTCTTAAAAATATCTTCTGATGAACAGAAATTCTTAATTTTAATATAGTCAAATTTAAGTCTTTTTCTTTATGATTAGTACTTTTGGTGTCTTATAGCACACACAATAAACTGCATCCATTTAAAGTGTACAATTAGTTGAATTTTAAAGTTAAATATACCTACAAAAACACCACAATGAAGATACAGAACATTTTCAGAATTCCAAAAGATCCCTTTTGCACTTACAATCTGTCTTAGTTTGCCAGAGCTGCTATCACAAATACCACACAATGAGTTGGTTTAAACAATTTATTGGATCATCATTTTAAGTCCAGGAAAAGTCCAAAATCTAGATATCATCAAGGCTTGCTTTCTCCCCCAAAGACTATAACATTCTGATGCTGTTTGCAGGCAATGCTTTGGGGTTCCTTGGCTTTCCTGTCACAAGACAATGTTCCCTCCTTTCTCTTCCAGGTGTTCACTGACTTCCTGCTTCTCCCTGTGGCCTTCTCTGACCCTGGTTTCTGGTTTCTTCATTTTATAAAGCCCCCAATAATCCACAATCCACATTAAGTCCCACCCTGCTTCAGTTGGCCACACCTTAACTAAAAATAATGCCTTGGAAAGGTCCTGTTTACATTGGGTTCATACCGTCAGGGATGCAGATTAAGATTAAGAACATATCTAAATTGGGATACATAATTCAGTCTACCACATGGCTCATCCTTCCCTCTACCCCAGCCACACGCAATAATTGTTCTGCTTTTGTCATTATAGATTATTTAGATGTAATCATACAGTTGTGCTCTTTCATCTAATTTCTTTCACTGAGGATAATGAATTTAAAACTCATTCATTCATCCTCCTGAATGCCTCTTTGTTGCTCAGATGTGGCCCTCTCTCTCTGGCTAAGCCAACTTGAAAGGTGAAATCACTGCCCTCCCCCCTACGTGGGATCAGACACCCAGGGGAGTGAATCTCCCTGGCAACGTGGAATATGACTCCCGGGGAGGAATGTAGACCCGGCATCGTGGGACGGAGAACATCTTCTTGACCAAAAGGGGGATGTGAAAGGAAATGAAATAAGCTTCAGTGGCAGAGAGATTCCAAAACGAGCCGAGAGGTCACTCTGGTGGGCACTCTTACACACACTTTAGACAACCCTTTTTAGGCTCTAAAGAATTGGGGTAGCTGGTGGTGGATACCTGAAACTATCAAACTACAACCCAGAACCCATGAATCTCGAAGACAGATGTATAAAAATGTAGCTTATGAGGGGTGACAATGGGATTGGGAAAGCCATAAGGACCACACTCCACTTTGTCTAGTTTATGGATGGATGAGTAGAAAAATAAGGGAAGGAAACAAACAGACAAAGGTACCCAGTGTTCTTTTTTACTTCAATTGCTCTTTTTCACTCTAATTATTATTCTTGTTATTTTTGTGTGTGTGCTAATGAAGGTGTCAGGGATTGATTTAGGTGATGAATGTACAACTATGTAATGGTACTGTAAACAATCGAAAGTACGATTTGTTTTGTATGACTGCGTGGTATGTGAATATATCTCAATAAAATGATTAAAAAAAAAAAACTCATTCATGTTATGTCATGTATCAGTAGTTCATTCCTATTTACTGATGGGTAGTATTTCATTGTATAGATATTTTATATTTTGTTTCTCCACTTATTTGTTGATGGAAATTTGGGTTGTGTCCAATGTTTGGTTACTGTGTTTAATGCTGCTATAAACATTTGTGTACAAGTCTTTGTATGGACATATTTTTTAATTTATCTCGGATAAATAACTAAGAGTGGAATGGTTGGGTAATATCTTTGTGTATGCTTAAATTTTTAATTTACTGCCAAATAGTTTTCCACTTTACATTCTTACCAGCAGTATATGAGAGTTTCAGTTGTTCCACATCTTTGCCAGCACTTGATTTGTTGATCTTTTTAATTTTAGCCACTCTAGTGGGTATATAGTAGTATCTCATTGTGATTTCAATTTGTATTTCCATGATGAATCGAGATGTTGAATATATTTTCATGAGCTTTGTGGGGGACTGAATCATGTTCCCTATAAAAGGTATGTTCAGGTCCCAATCCCTGGTCCTGTGAGTGTGAATCCATTTAAAAATAGGACCTTAAAAGATGTTAAGGTGTGTCCAAACTGAATGAGGGTGGGCCTTAATTCAATATGGCTGAAGTCCTTATGAGCAAAGGATATTGGACATGGAAGAAGCAGTCAAGGAGAAGGAAGAAGCTAGAAGTCAATGGAACCGAAAAGAGAAAGGAAAAGACACTCCCATGTGCATTGTCATGTGACAGAAAAACCAAGGACCAGCAGCCAGCCCTGGAATGCCACAGTCTTCACAGAGAAAACATCACCTTGCTGACACTCCAATTTTGGATTTCTCCTAGTCTCAAAACCATGACCTAATAAATCCCATTGCTTAAGCCAACCCATATGGTATTTGTTTTAGCAACCAGGAAACTAAAAGAAGCTTATTGGCCATTCATATATCTTCTTGTATGAAGCATCAGTTCAAATCTTCTACTCATTTCTTAAATTAGGTTGCTGTTTTCTTATTATTGAGCTAGAACTGTTCTTTATATATTATGGATACCATTTTGTTGTCAGATATATATATTGCAAATATCTTCTCTCATTGTGTGGCTTTCCTTTCTATTCTCTTTGCAGTGTCTTTTGAGAAGAAAAAAATTTTAATTTTGATAAAGTATGATTTATCAGCCTTTTCCTTCAGGGTTTGTGTTTTTTTAATCTGATTTAAGACTTTTTAGCTAACCCAAGTTGTAAAGATATTCTCCTATCCTTTCTTCTAGCAGATTTATCATTTTAGCTTTAAAATTTAGGTCAATGATTCATTTCTACTTAATTGTTGTGTGTGGTAATAGTTTTCTATTGCTGCTGTGAAAAGGTTCATAAACTTAGTGGTTTAAAACAACTCAAATTTTTTATACTTCTGTAAGTCAGAAGGCTGGTTCAGTTTTCTCCAGTCCAAAGTCAAGGTGTTAGCAGGCTGTGTTCCTTTTTGGAAGCTTTAGGGGAGAAATAACTTCCTATTCATTGGGTTTGTTGGAAGAATTTGGTTCCTTGTGGTTGAAGGACCAAGGTCCCCATTTTCTTGCTAGCTGCAAGCTAAGGGCAAGTCCCAGTTTCTAGAGGACACTACATTCCTTGGCTTGTGACCCCCGCTTCCTTCGTCTATGAAGGTTGAGTCCTTCTCATGTGCTTCTCTCTGACTCACTCTTCTACCTTCCTCTTCTACTTTTAAGAACTCATATATTTAGATTGGACCCATCCAGATAAGCCAGGAAAATCTACCCTTTCAACTTCCTTAACCTTAATCATATCTATAAAGTCTCTTTGCCAGGTAAGGTAACACGTTCTAAGGATTAAGGCAGGGGGTCTTTTGGGGGCTATTCTGCCTATCACAGGTTGTGAAGTAAGGGTCAGTGCTTAGTTTTTCCCATAAGGATATGTCATATATATGTATTGCAAAAATGTTCAGCACATTTGTTGAAAAGACTTTTTTTTTAATCCAGAGAATTGCTTTAGTACAATTGACATACATATTCTAATTCTACACCATCCGTTTCACCAATACCACACTGTCAATTACTGTAGCTATTATAGTAAGTCTTACAGTCAGATAGTGTACAGAGATAGTTCTTTTCAAAAGTTGCTTAAGTTTCTCTAAGTTGTTTGCAAGTACATGTATATTTTTTAAACAGCCTGTCCATTTATACAAGAAAAAATCCTGCTGGAATTTTTATTGGGATTGAATTGAATTTATAGATCAGTTTAGAAAGAATTGACATCTTAATAATATTGACACCATTCATGAACATGGCACTCTCTCTACTGATTTAGATATTCTTTAATTTCTCTCAGCATTATTTTGTACTTGTAAGTATAGAGGCAGATTTATTCCTAAGTATTCTATCTTTTGATGTTATTATAAATGAAAATTTCTTTTAACTTTACTCTCCAGTTGTTTGCTGCTAGTATATAAAAATACAATTGATTTTTGTATATTGATCTTGTATCCTGTGATCTTGCTAAATCACTAGTACTTGTTTTGCAGAGTCCTTGTTTTCTATGTAACAATCATATCATCTGCAAATAATGACAGTTTTACTTTTTCCTTTGTGATTTTTGTGCCTTTTATGTATTTTTCTGGCCTTATGGTAAGGTGTTGACTTTTCAGTACAATGTTAAGTAGAAGTGGTGAGAGCGGTCATCCTAAAATTGTTTCTGACCTTAAAGGGAAATCATTCACTCTTATTATTAAATATGATATCAACCATAAGATTTTTTGTGGATGTTCTTTGTCAAGTTGGAGAAGTTCCCTATTATTCCTAGCTTGCTGAATTTTTATCATAAATGATTTTGAATTTTGCATTTCTGGAACAAACCTTACTTATTCATGATATATTTTCCGTTTTAGATATTGTTGGATTCAAATATTCGGGGGGTTCTAGATATATTATTTTGTTAGTGATTTCTAATTTAATTGTATTTTTATTCTGTACAATTCAATCCTTTTAAATTTGTTGAGACTTTTTTATGGCCCAGCATGTGGTCTGTCTTTGTTAATGGGTCATATGAACTTGAAAAGAGTATGTATTCTGCTGTTGTAGGTATAGGGTTCTATAAATATCAGTTAGATTGAGGAGATTGATAGTGTTGTTCAAATCTTATACATCTTTCCTGATTTTTTTGATTAGTTCTTTCAAATACTGAGAGGAGGTGTTTAAATCTTCTACAACAATTGAGGAATTGTCTATTCTCTCTTTAATTCTTTTAATTTTTCCTTTGTACATTCTAGGGCTCTGTTATTAGACACATTTATAAACAGCACATCTTTCTGATTAATTGCCCCTTTTATCATTATGAAATATCTATCTTTTTCTTGGTAATGTTCTTTGTCTTGAAGTCTATTTTCCTAGATATTAATATATCCAGTCCAGTATTTTTATCTTACAGTTTCCTTGGTATATCTTTTTTATACATTAATTTCAACTATATGTGCTTTATAAATTGTGTTGCCTATAGGTAGCAAACCTCTATCTGCTACCTATATAGGCAATTTTACTCTCTTACCTATTCTTTCAGTCTTTGCTTTTTAACTGAACCGTTTTAGGCCAAGGCTTGTGCAAACCTTGGACCACCTGTTTTTAAATGGCCCATGAGCTGTTTTTACATATTTTATATTTTTTAAGTGGATGAAGAGGAGAAAGAGGAGAAGGAGGGGGGTGGAAGAAGAAGAAAGGAGAAATAGAGGCCCACAAAGCCTAGAATATGTATTATCTGGCTCTGCCAACCCCTGGTTTAGACTATAATATTTAAACTAATTATCATTATGGTTGAATTTAGATCTTTCATTTTATTATTTGTTTTCATTTTGTCTCCCCTTTTTCATTCTTCTGCTCCACTTTTATTACCTTATTTTGCGTTATTTGGATATTTTAGTATTCCACTTTATCTTATCACTTGTCAACTATACATCTTCATATTATCTTTTAGTGATTGCTCTAGGGATTACAATATATATTCCTAATCTTTCACTGTTTACTTAGAATTAATATTGTGCTACTTCACATAAAAGGAAGAAATCTTACAACCATAATAGGTTACTCCCCTCCACCATCCTTTGTGTTGTATATGAAAACCCCCGCAAGACAATGATATAATTTTTGCTTTAAACAATCATGTATATTTTAAGGAACTTAAGAGGAAAAAAAATAGTCTTTTATGTTATCCAATATGATTTCCATTTCTAACACTCTTCATTCATTTGTGAATTTCCAAGTTTCTCTCTGAAATTATTTCCCTTCAACTGAAGAACTTCTCTTAGCATTTCTTGTAGGATAGGTCTCCAGGCAGCAAACACTCTTGCTTTTCCTTTATCTGAAAATCTGTTTCACTTTCATTCTTTTCGGGCACTTTTGCTGGATTTAAAATTCTGTGTTGACTTTTTTCCCCAACTTTTAAAAATGTGCTCTCACTTCTTTCTGGCCTTTCTGGTATCTGATGAGAAGGCCACAGTTATTCAAATTGTTGTTCCCCTGTATGTAATGTGTCATTTTTCTCTGGCAGCATTCATTATTTTTTTTATCTTTAGTTTCCAGATCATGATGTGTTTTTGAATGTATCCTTTTTGGGGTTTGCTAAGCTTCTTGAATCTGTAAGTTTATGTCTTTCATCAAAGTTTAGAAGTTATCTGCCATCATTTCTTCAAATATTTTCTTTGCCCTATTCTCTATTTTCTTTTTTGAGACTGAAATTACCCACGTTAGACCTTTCAATATTGTCTCACAGATACTTGAAGCTCTCTTCCTTTTTCTTTCAAGTTTTTCCTCTTCTTCAAGCAACTAATTTCTTTGCTCTATTTTCAAGTTCATTGACTCTGCTCTGTCAACTCTGTTTCTCTATGAAGCTCAACTAGTGAATATTTTTATTTTTCAGTTCTAAACTTTCTATTTAGGTCTTTCTATATTTTCTATTGGCATTCTGAAATTTTCTATATTTTCTTTCATTTCAAGTGTATTCTTCCTTTACTTCTTTGAATATAATTATAATAACTGCTTTGTCCAATAATGTCACCATCTGTTCTAGTTTGCTAATGCTGCCGGAATGCAAAACACCAGATATGGATTGGCTTTTATAAAAGGGGGTTTATTTGGTTACAAAGTTACAGTCTTAAGTCCATAAAGTGTCCATCAGCAATCAGGTACCTTCACTGGAGGATGGCTAATGATGTCCAGAAAACCTCAGTTAGCTGGGAAGACACGTGGCTGGCGTCTGCTCCAAAGTTCTGATTTGAAAATGGCTTTCTCCCAGGACGTTCCTCTCTAGGCTGCAGTTCCTCAAAAATGTCACTCTTAGTTGCACTTGGGATATTTGTCCTCTCTCAGCTTCTCTGGATCAAGAGTCTGCCTTCAATGGCCATCTTCAAACTGTCTCTCATCTGCAGCTCCTGTGCTTTCTTCAAAGTGTCCCTCTTGGCTGTAGCTCCTCTTCAAAACGTCACTCACAGCTGCACTGCACTAAGTTCCCTCTGCCTGTCAGCTCATTTATATGGCTCCACTGATCAAGGCCCACCCTGAATGGGTGGGGCCACGCCTCCATGGAAATATCTCAACAGTTATCACCTACAGTTGGGTGGGGCGTATTTCCATGCAAATCTAATCAGCACCAAAACGTCTGCCCCACAAGACTGCATCAAAGAATATGGCTTTTTCTGGCGGATATAATACATTCAAACCAGCACACGATCTGGAGCATCTTGGAATTGGCATCCGTGATTGTCTTCCATTTAGAATTGGTTGCATTTTCTAGGATTTTTTTAAGTAGGATAATTGTAGTTTGTATCCTGGAAAATATGAATATTATGTCGTGTAGACTCAGTTCTGTTGTATTCCTCTGGCAAACATTGATGTTTTGTTTTAACTGGCAGTTTACATGGTTAGATTCAAACTGTAAGCTCTCTTGCCTTCTGTGGTTAATGGTTCATATCTCAGGTCGGTTCTTTAAGCCTTGCTGCACTGATTTGAATCTGTTCTGTGAGTGCATGATTCAGGGATCAACCTGAGATTTGTGCAGGATTCATACACATAATTGGGGAATCTCCTTTCACTTCTAGGGCTCCCTCCCCCTTACTCTTCAGCATCTGGTCATATTTGACCAGGCCTACTCTCCCTGACGATGGGTTTTCTATCAGAGTTTTAGGCACTCTTATACTGTCTTTGGATCAAATTTGAAAAAATGAGGAACTCATTCCACATTGATCACTTGGCTCCAGGTTTAGACTCCCTTCCAAAATCTGCCTGTCTTTGCTTAATCTTAGTTGGGTGTGTTTTTTTGTTTTTGGTTTTGGTTTTTAGTTTTATGTATTTTGTCCATAGTATATAGCTGTTATGTGCAGGATTAATTTTTAGGTGCTTGCTTCTGCATCTAGGAAACAGAATTTCCTTTTTTATAATATATGCATTTAAGGTTTTACCATATAAATTTAAGTATGTGGCATTTTCATTTTATATAGTTCAGATAGTTTCCAACTTTCATTATGATTTCTTCAACCCATGGTTTTTTGGATATTAGATTATTTATATAAATTATTAGATATTGGATTTCCTAATTGTCTTTTGGTTAATAATTTCTAAGTCAGTTGAACTTTGGTCATAGAACATACTCCGTATGATTTCAAATCTTTGAAATTTGTTGATTTGTTTATGACAAAGCATATGTTAATTGTAAATGAAGTATCCGAGGTTAAAAAAAAAAAGAGGCTTATTCTACAATTATTGGAAACAGTGTTCTGAATATAACCATTATGTCAGGTTTACTAAACACATTCAAGTCTTCCAATATCATTGTGAACTTGTTTATCTCCTATAGTTCTGTTAATTTTTGCTGTGTATCCACAGTTACTGCTATGAATTTAGCGTTCTTATCTTTCTGGGAAACTGAACTTTTATCATTAAGAAGTATATATCTAATTCTAACTACTGTGTTCAATATTATTATAATCATACCAGATTTATCTTAGTCAATTTTTAAATGGTATATCTTTTTCCATCCTCTTTACTTTTTATCTAAATTTTAGATATATTTCTTATAAATAGCATATAGTTGAGATTTTTTCCTAAACCATTATTATTCAAATCTGACAAGCTTTTAATTGGAATGTCTAGTCCATTTACATTTTATGTAACTAAAGCTGTAATGGGGTTTAAATCTTCATCTTACCATGTGCTGCCTCTTTGTTCTACCCCTTCTGTTTCTTTTCCTCTATTTTATTACCTTCTTTTATTAATCCATTTTTGCCTCTGTTAGCTTAATACTAGCTTAATATTTTTTAATGGTTTCCCCAGAGATGACAACATGTATCCTTGACTTATCAAAGTCTAAATTATTTGCTCCAGGTCCATACAAGGACTTCCGTATTTTAAATCTTTACACATTTTACTTCCACAAGATATGGTAGTTCAAGTAGAGCAAAATTGCACATGGAAAAAAATTCTTTTTCATTCTACTCAGGTACAGAGCATGATAAAAAACAGAGATGAAATGTGAAATATACAAAGAATGAATCTCTCCTCAGCAGTTTACAACCATCAGTGTCAACACTATGTTCTGTTTTATACTCTGAAAAATGGATTTTTCGAATAGCCATTGGTGGTGAATAAATGTATTCTTAGCTTTTAAGAAGAAATCTATGGGATAGCTTTGTAAAATACCTATAGCAGATACCTCAGGCTAATCATATAAAATATACATGTCATACTTATGCATTTATTGATATTTCAGTACTTATCCTCCTGAAGTTCTGAACAATAGTAAATTTACAAATCTCAAAGGGGATAAAGAAAAGAATATTAGCAATTTATGTGTTCTTCTCTTAAAACATACAAATCTATCATGTCTCCAAGCTGTTTACAAAATTTTCAGTTAGAAAATATGTGGAAAAATAATTTGTAACAGCACTTTTTTTTGTCTTAATGGACGACTATGGCTGTAATAACTCTTTCTCATTTCTTAATACCTCTAACATATTTTTACTATTTTCCTTTTTAACTCTCCCTGTTATATTCTGCAGGGAGATTTGATCTGTTCCTAAGGATAGCTCTCTTCTGATTCTTAACCTACAGCAAAACTCATGTTATGCTACTCTGTACACACCTGTGGAAGAGGTAGGATGTCACTTCCTCATTACCTTTATCCCTTGATGGGTATCTTACATTGTATGGAATGTATAACCAGTTGAACTAGTATTTAATAACAAGAAGCCTTAACTTGGTCAGTTTGATATCAGAGTATCTGCTCAGAAATCGTAACTGAGATGATCATCTGATACTACTTTTGTGAGCTGAACCTTACACTTAATTTCTATTTGAACATTAAGCAGACTTGATTCTTTGTATTGTTTAACTGATGACTTGGTGTGATTATGTGGTTGCGTTACAATAAATGTAAGCTTTTGTTTGAACAATTATGCATAAGCCTTACTTTTTTACACCCGCCTTTCATTTGTAATAATTATATAAAAAAAAAACCTCCCACTTATAACTTCATAGTTTATTTAGTTGTTTCTTTCAATTGCCCACCAATTGTGTATGTGCTCAAATTTAACAAATGTTCTCCACTAAAACAGATAGGGAGCGTGTATATTGATTCTGGACCAGCAAAACTAGGTAAAAACTGATAAACTTGCAATAAGGCTATGGGAAAAGTCTGAATGATATGATTAAAGTTATAACTCATCAGTTGTTTGAACAAAATAGCCTAAAGATCAAGAAGCCAACAATATTATTCATGATCAAAACACAGATGTTTATCAACACCTGAAATTAAATACTGAGTTCACAGGTTTTCAGCCCTAATTCCAGACTGCTTTAATGTATTTCTTAATACTGAGCACCTCAGACAAACCACACCAGTCACTTCAGCCCCTTCCATTAGCCTTCTGTGATGCATTTCACAACTGTCATTTTGACCTTCGATAATGAGGCAGTGGGGCAGAGGGAATGTGGTTCAGGGACCCTGTCTGGACATATTGGACTGAGAAGGGAAGGGGGAAAATGGAGATCAAGCTTCACCTGCAGTGACTCAGGCTGTCTACTAAAAGAGCTGTCCAGTTTAGAAGATCACTCAGCTGAAAGTATATTCAGTTCTTAGTCCCTGTGTTGGTAAGAAGTAGTCCCGAGCCAGGAATAAACACTAAAAGTGTGAATCTGGGCGGAACTGGTTGTCAAATGGAAAAGGAAGAAGAGTCTCAGAGTTGGCCATCTCAGAGTAGAACTGACAAAGAGGACATTGCTGGGCAAGGAGAATAAAAATTTAATGGGGAATAAAGTTTCAATGTCAGTGTGACCAAATTTGAAAGATATGATCTCTCCCTTGAAGGAATTCTCCAGGGATGTTTCTGAAGGAGAAGTTATTCATATAGATATAAGATGTGTTACTGAATGAGATAATATATGTAAAAGCATTTAGAACAGTGCCTGGAACCATTAGCTATTAGTATTTTAGTACTGTTCTTGTTAACAGTAGTAGTATGCTATTTTACCTGAGCAATCTTGATTACTCTCCATCACTACATTCCCCACACACCCTGATCTCCTCCCAGAAATAAAAAGTGAAGCTACTAAATCCATTTTTCCTGGGCCTGTCCCACCCCTTTCATTTCAAGAATAAATGTGACATCATTAGTCATTAAGGAGATGCAAATCAAAACCACAATGAGCTACCACCTTACACCCACTAAAATGTCTGTAATCAAAAAGACAGACAATAACAAGCGTTTATGATGATGTGGAGAAAGCAGAGCTTGATACACTGCTGGTGGGAATGGAAAATAGTGCAGCCATGTTGGAAAACAGTGTGGCAGTTCCTTAAAAAATTTAACACTGAATTACCATATGACCCAGCAACTCTACTCCTGGGCTGAAAACATATGCCCAGACAAAAGTTTGCTCACAATTGTTCATAGAAGCATTCATAATAGCCATAAAGGTGGAAACAACACAAATGTTCCTCAACAGATGAATGGATAAAAGAATGTGATATATCCATACAATGGAAAATTATTTTACGGTAGTAGAGAGGAATGAAGTACTGATACATGTCTACAACATGGATGAACTTTGAAAACACTTTGCTAAGTAAAAGAAGCCAGACACAAAAGACCACATATTGTATGATTCCATTTATATGAAATGTCCAGAATAGGAAAATCCATAAAGACATAAAGTAGATTAATGGTTATCAGGGATCAAAGGTAGGGGAATATAGGGAGTGCCTGCTGATGGGTATCGGGTTTCTTTTTGGATTGATGAAAATGTTTTGGAATTAGTGGTGATGGTTCCACAACTCCATGAATATACTGAAAACCACTAAATTGTACACTTTTAGAAAGATGAGTCTTATGGTATGTGAATTATATATTAATAAAGCTGTTTATTAAAAAAAGAAAGTAATAAATGTGGAGGTTAATGTTTTAAGCCCTGCCTTATGACAGAGGAGAGGGAAAGAATATAGCCATGAAACTCAGAAACAGCCAAAACAGGAATACCCAAGAGAATTATCTTCCTATTTCCCCCATTCCTTATAAATCTCCTTGTTTTACTCTTTTGTCTCTTGCATGTGCTTTATTTTTTTAAATTATCCTCCTATCATTTCTTGACTAATAGTTCATTCTCAGTTTGACCCACCCACACTCCTCCACCTGCCTTCTTTTCCTCTTATATAACTAATCTCTGTTTTAACTCTATTTAGATCTATCTGTTCTTGTGTGTGTGTGTTAAGTTGTGAGTATGTAGTATAATTATGACTGTCAGTGTTTTTGTGCTCACTTGTGTCTTAATATATTTGTGTAACAAGGTATGGACAAGTATGTTTCCAAGTGTTTGTGTATCTATTCTTGAATTTTCATGTCAATTATTTGGAGGAAATATTGTAAGAATAACCCTCAGACAAAGAGAATTGTTTTTGTGAGTGGCAGACAGCATTTGTGTGCCAGAGCCTTATAGTCTGTTTTATTCATGTTAGAACAGTTTTTAACACATACTAGGCCCTTAAATAGTTCCTGAATGGGTGTTTCTACCCAATATGTTCATTGAGTTTATCACTGGCTAAGGAATTATAGATGATTTTTATTTTCTACAGTAAACATACATTCCTTTTGTTAGATTAAAATAATGGATGTTGTAAAAGCAGGAAGAATAATACTTATTACTTAAGTATGCTTAAGTAATACTTCAAGAAACTCACATACCTTAGTATAACTGGGAACCTTTGTCATGCACTTTTGGCTCTTCTTAAGCACTGATAAAGATAGCTATGTTTTTTCTCCAGTAAATCTAATTCAACCTGAACCTTCCAAATCAGAAATCCATATATTCATTCAAAACTATTCTAGTTTGGAGGAGGTAGCAAGGGCAGGGAAAGAAAGGCAACAAATAAACAGGGAAGAGAATTCCAGACCATGATATTTTTTGTGAAAGAAATAAATCATGATGATATAAGTCATTGGTGTGGAAGGGCCAGGTGCTTTAGGTAGGGCAATCTGAAAAGGTTTCTTGGAGGAAGTGGGAGCTTAGCTGCACCTGAAGGGTGACAAGGTGTCAGACCTGTGAGCAGCTAGAAGAAATGCATTTCCCCTCTAGGTCATAGCAAATGCAAAAGCCACATGGGTGGAGCATATATAGGATGAAAGTAGTACTTAGTGGAAAAGAATAGCTGAGTGACTTGTAAGTCACGTTAGGAGTATGGATCCAATAAAGAAGCCACTGAACTGTTTTCAGCAGAGGAACAACAAAATCTGATTTATGTTTTTAAAAGTTCACAGAATATTTCTGGTTGCGAGGATGGATTTAAACTGCATCACAGAATCTTCTGCCCCCAATAGCAAGTAACACAAACAAAAACTAAAAAAATTCAAAAGTGTATGTATTTACAAAATAACAAATTAAGAGAAGGCATAATCTAATTCTATGTTCTTCAAAAATTGGTAGCCAAAGAAAGAAAAAGAAGGTTCTATGGAAAAAGCAGGGAAACACAACTGTGTTTATAAGAAAACAAAAACCAGGAATTCTTACTGTTACCCTTAAATCCAGAGAGAAATTGAGTTACTTTTTTTTCTTTTTGAACTTCTAACCGGGAAGTGGTAGACATGAGTGAATGGGGTGCTGACTCTTTATAATGGAAGTGCAGTTTCAGAGCTAGACTCAGAATTGAGAACTGGATCCAAGCCCTGGAGCCTCCTAAGTAATTGGTCAGGCCAAGGAGGAGATAACAATGGGGACTAAGAAGGAACTGCTAGAGAAATGGGAGAAACACAAAGAGGATCTGGCGTTATGATAGCCAGGAAAGGAAAGTATTACAAGAGGGACGGAGTAGTCAGCTGTGTCAGTTGCTGCTGGGTGGTTGAGTAAGATGAAGACAAAGTGCTGACCAGACTTGGCAAAACAGAGATTGTTTGTAACTTGACAAGCAGTTTCAATGAATGGTGAGAATGGAGGCAATATTGAGTTTGGTTAAAGATTTACAGTGTCCAATAGATTAAAAAAAAATAAAGCTCCTTAGGAAAAGTGTAATTTCTCTAGATGCTGAGACCAGAGATAATGTTTCCCTTGGGACCTCTTAAACCCAACACCTAAGGCTATGAACAACACCTTCACAGTATCTCTACAATAGACACAATAATAGAGTTGCCCTTTAATATTTGGACCTATAGAGGCTCTTCTTCATTGGGTGAAAAAGTGGCCTAAATAACCTCTAAAGTCCCTTCCAACTGTAAGAGTCTATTAATACTGGGATGTCACTATTCCTTGGAGAGGGCTAGACTCGATAAATCATTTTGTAATGACCATAATATAAAGTATGAACTCAGTTAAACACCATCTCCTGGTCTGGACCAGAAACTGAAAGGAATATGAGAATGTCTGTTAACCCTGAGCTTAAGGATTGCTGAGTAAAAGAGAGGACCCGATAAAGGTCAAAGAGCCTGAATTTATACATTCCAGGAAAATTTGCAAGGGAGACCCAGAACAGCTGGAGAAAAAGTGATTTTCAGAGGCACTGAAGAATTCTGTGGGCCTGGCATTTCAGGAACGTATTTTGCAGGTTTGCCTGGGTTGCTTTTAATATAGATGCTGAGCTTTGACTAGTGACCTGGCTCTACTCTGCATGGAGCTTGGGTGCTCTGACAGACTTACTTTTAAACCAATTTTGCAGAAAATGGTTTCTTATATGTCCCATTAAAAAACATGCTGTTCTTTCTTCACCTCATTAAACTATTAAAAAAATCAAATTAGTAATTTAAAACTTCAATATCACTTAAAAAGTTACACTGATTATCTAACTAGACTCAAGCAGCCTAGACTAGTCATTAAGAGTGCAGGCTGTTTGGACAGGCTGACCAGAGCCCCATGCCAAAATAGCTCTGCAAACACCGGCGAGTTAACCTCTTAAACTTTCAGCTTCCACATTTGTAAAATGGAGATAACAATAGTATTCACCTCACAGGGCTATTGTGAAGAGTGAATTTAACAGGGACTGGGACTTAGTACCGAAAATGTGGTAGACAACATCAGGTTTGAGGAGCCAAGGGGTTTTCTCTCCTTTATTCCTAAAATTGATGACTAGAGCAAAAGACAATAAATATCCCACATTCCTGATGCAGAGAATATCCGGATATGAAGCCATTCACTTCCCCACTCATTTTGCTGTGCAACTCCATCCCTCCCCCATGAAAAAAAAATGGATTTGAAGTAAGGGATCTGTTTAGGGAGTACATTTTTGTGAAGAGAAATATTCCTCTAGCTCCCTGCCCCAAAGATGTGAGGGAAGCCCCATGAGGGTTGAAAAGTCTGAAGGTATGTATGGAGCCAACATCTTTTAGTCCAATTAGATATTCCATTAGTCACCAGGCTTGTTAACTTACTTACCCTGGAACTACCACTGAGAAAGAAAAGCAATGGAGGGTGATGGTGCAATGGTATGGCCAGGCAGAAAGGGGACATGCATGCCCCCTTGAATTCCAGGTTCCCGAGATGTACAGAAGATGGATCCAGTTTGAGAACTGGAATTCTGGAGTGTAGGAAATTGGAGGATACAGACTGACTGCAAACCAATGAAGGGGACACATGTCACCGGGTCTCTCAAGAAACCTCTGGTGCCTAGGGCAGCTGATTGGGAAAGAGTCAGAGCTCTCATCAGCCAGACCTGTACACCAACTCCTGTTTACATTGAGGCTACTGATCATGAGCTAGGTGGTAGTGGTGACCAACAGAAAGGACAGCAGCATCTCCAAGTCCAGTCATGTAAGTTGACATGATTTCCCTCTCAGAGGAGTAAATACAGGGAATTGGGAGGGAAGGTCATAGAGAGAAGACTCTCCTTCCTCCCCTTGGGCCCCCTAAACCACCGGAGTCACAAGTCTGAATTGCAGTGATAAGAAAAAATATCTAAGCCTTTAATATCTAAAAATATCTATGCCTGAAAGGAGAATTTTAATAATGATAATTCACTGATAAGTTTTGGCATTGCATGAAGACGTAGTTAAGGGAGCCACCAACCCAGAGAGAAAGAGTCATGGAACACAGTTGGAAATTAATTATTGGAAAAATAAACCTGCCATGTTTATATGTTAAGGACTTGAAATTCCTCAATTTAATCATTGCAGTTGATATCTGAAAATTGATCTTCCTTTTCCTAGCTATTCTCTTGTCTCTCATTATTGGGCTTTGTAATCATATTATATAACATAAAATACTTAAGATGTAAGTAGAAATGTATGCCCTTGTTTGCTTCCTTTCTACTTTATCACAAAGATTTCCAGAATAGCACCTGTTTTTTAATTATTATTTTATTGTGTAACATATATATAATGAAATTTCCCATTTTAGCCATGTTGAAGTTTACAATTCAGTGGCATTAATTACATTCACAATTTTGCACTACCTTCACTATCACCCATTACCAAGACTTTTTCATCACCCCAAACATAAACTGTCTACCCATTAAGCAATAACTCCCCATTCCTTCCTTCATTAAATTATAATCTACTTTCTGTCTCTATGGATTTGTTATCCTAGGTTTTTCATGTAAGTGGAATCATACAATATTTGCCCTTTCAATATATATGTGGCTTATTTCACTCAGCATAATTTTTCAAGGTTCATCTATGTCATAGCATGTATCAGAACTTCATTCCTTTCTATGACTGAGTAATATTCCATTGTATGTATATACATGTTTTCTTTATACTACCTATTCATCTGCTGAATAACACCTGTTTTAATTAACTTTTGTTTCTCTTTTTATATTGTAATATAGATCCTTGTAGGCAAATTAACTACAAAAAAAGAAGTCACCCATATTCCACCATCAAGATATAACCCTGTTAATATTTACTGTACATTCTTCCTAACTTTCTATTTCTTGTCTATATGTACATCCTTTTTAAAAAAAAAATAGAAATTCATCAATTTGTACAAATTTTTGTAACCTGATTTTTCACTTTTAGCACCTACAAGATGCCAGACACATCAACTTCTCAATAAATATTTGTTGAATAAATAAATAAACCTATTTTCACATCGTTAAATATTTTTCTGTGGCATCATTTTTTAATAGTTGCATAGAATTCTACTGAATTATCATAATTTATCTAACTAGGCCCTGAAGATCTGAAGAGGAATAAAGCATAGTGAACACAAATATGCCCCATGCAGCTCCCCTTCAAGGAGGAACTGGTTGCCCAGCTGCTGGGAGGACTGGCAGCCTCCAGCCTCCAGCTGTCAGCCCCGTCAGGGATTGCCCAAGCTACCAAAAGCCACCTTCCCAGGGTGTCCTGGTCCTGGGACTGATCATGGAGGGCTCAGTGCAGAACACTTTCAGCAGGCCATGTTAGGTCCAGAGCTCCCCAGGGATTGGTGGAGGCTGTTCTGCCTGCATCACAGCCCAACTTCTCTCTCTGCCCAATCCTCCTTCTTCCCTCTCCCTTCTATGGGTCTTAATCCCAAGGGCACTGCCTAATAAATATACAGCACACTAAGCTCTGTCTCAGAGTCTGCTTCCTGAAGAACCTAACCTGTGACAGACTGGTTCTTGAGGAACTCCCCAGTCTACTGATTAAAGCACTCAGTAAATTCTAACATCACTGCCCTTACCTATTCCCAATACCATATTAAATAAGCTGTGGTGTATATATGCCATGATGTGCTAATGTTGGTGCTGTATATGACATATGGTGTCTCAAGAAGAAGGAGGGAAGGGATGGAAAGGAAGGTAAAAAGGAAGGGAGGAGGGAAGGGAAGAGAAGAGGAGAGTTGGGAAGGGAGAAAATCGACATCAGGTAATTACTTGAGCCCTCTCTCTATGCTCAAATTCCTCCCAATCTGTTTGTATGTAATTCTCTTGACCATCCCCCTATTATTAGCGTTTAGACCACCTACGTGGTCTGAGCATTACCTGGGCAATTACTATTCCTGTGAATATAATCTATGCAAATTATAGAACCTGAAACTGGATGTGACCCTGTTCAGGTAAACATGTACCAGCATCACTGTGAGTGGCCAGGACAACAGATAGGCCTTTTAGTAAACAAAAGCTGAAGTAAGGATCAAGTTACATTAATAAAAACAAATCAAATAAAAATAAAGAATAATTAAAACAAAAACCCTGAGTTTGAGTACAAATAAAATCCACACTTAGGAGGAATCCAGAGAAGTAATGAGCTGAGCCTTCCCAGCTGTCAGAAGCACCACATTCCAAAGAAGCAGCAATCCATTGACGGGAAGGTTCCTCTTACTTCCGGCCTGAGTGCTGCAGGCTCAGGCAACATCAGGTTCAGCCCCTGTGAGATGCCTCCCAATCACAGACCGTCTTCCCTGGTCCCAGGGGTTCCAAGAGTTGCTGCAGGTAGAAAAGCGCCTCAGGCCAGTGCGGATTTCAGATACCAGCCCGGCGAGAAGAGCAGGAGAGGGCTCTGTGAGTAAACTGATTTCACTCTGCAGTGAAACCACTGCACTCTGGTTGGGTTGCTTCTCTGGGTGGGAAAGGTACAGGTCTAAAGAGAAAAGGAATGAAGATACACTCTTGGTGAAGTGAGTATGCCATTTTTTGTTATTTAGGATATTGTGATTGTTTTGTTCTCTTTTACTTTGAGCTGTATACATTGCTTTCTGAAAGCCTTTGATACCCTCCTATTCTCAGCACTGGGATTAAAGTTCTTCTGGGGATGTTGTTCTGATTTCAACTTCAAACTTCCTCACAGAAAGAACAAGAAAAATCCTAGATCCCTGGGCAACCCTCTGTCTCCCAATTAAATCTCATATCTACCTTTGTAGACTCCAATTTCCTTTTGGAGTCAGAAAATCAAAAGAAAATGTAAGGAAATGGGTCATATTCTTTCTTAATACACTTCCTTAGCTAAGCAGAGAGAAAGTTTCCTGGTCTTGTCAGAAATCATTTGATCCTGCAACTCGTGATGGGATTTGTGAGACAATTTACTCATGATTTTTCTCTGCAAACAGTTTGACTTAATAAATGTGTCCATTAAAATGAGTCAATAAATTAGCTCTATCTACACAATGTTATTTTTATGTAATCTTTTTTATTCTTCACCTATTTGTTGATCCATCAGGATCAGCAAGCTATAGAAATATTTTTGATCTAGTATTGTATTGTTATATATGCCTAAAACCCCACTTCTAACTAGTCTTAAATATTTTTAAACATCTTGAATTTTTATGTCTTTTATAAATGTCTTTGTGAAATGAAAGACAATGTTCATTGAACATTTCTTGCCTGAGTTGAATGGCTCAGCAAAACAAGATAAACTCACTTCAAATATATATATATATATTTCAGACATATATGTATATATGTATCTAAAACTTAGTTTAGATAGTTTATATAGTTTTCAAGCCTTGTGAAGACATATTTTTCTTTTGATAAATGCTTTTCAATGAGGAGAAAAACTTCTTGCTTTTGCTACAGCAAGCTTTTTTGCTTTCTGCAAAAATAGGCTTAAAAAATCAACTCAGTTTTTAATTTCAGTTTTACTGAGATATAGTCACATACCATACAATCATCCATGTTACCTATTTGTGTTTTTGTTTTGTTTTGTTTTGTTTTTTATTTTGAGATAAACCTATTTGTTTTTAAAAAGTACCTGGGAAGAATCATAGACTTTTTAGATTCAAAGGGAACCACGGATAACATCTAGTCAAGAAAAATCAATGACATCTCAGTATTTTCTTTTTTAACCTCTCCTGAGTACATTCTTAACCAGAGCAAGCACTAGTCAGCCCTAGTATATACTGTATCCTGCTGCTGGATTCCTGAGGGCCATACAGGCTGCCCACAACCCCGAGAGGCCACCATTCCCTAACTGGGGCAGAAACCACATTCAGGAGCGGGTACTGCAATCTGACCTCCTGCAAGAATTCTCCATAATATTCACGCCCCGAGTCTGGGCCATTTGCTGGCATTGCTCACTCCTGAGGTCCTTGCTCAGCTGAGGTGCCTGAGCCAATGCTTACAGGTTGGTCCTTGATTTCAGATGGGATGTTGAGATCAGCTCAAGTAGCATCAGGAGTCTAGAGCATCACTGTACAATAGAACTTTCAGCAAAGATGGAAATGTTCTTTACAGTAGCCACCAACCACATGTGGCCGTTGAACACTTGAAATATGGCTACAGCAACTAAAGAACTGAATTTTTAATTTTATTTCATTTGAATTAATTTAAATAACTACCCACATGCAGCTATTAGCTATTGTATTGATCACCGCAGATCTAGACCTTCAAAGTAGGAAAAACTGGTGGGTGCTGTGAGCTGTGGATGTCATGGCCATGGGAACAAGCTTCTCTTTTCATCATTCCCAGAGACTCATCCTACCCTAAATTTAAGCAGACCAGCAACAGTCCTGAGCTAAAATTTCCACACCTATCTATACTCTCGTCCCTAAGCCAGACAGCTGTCTGCTCTCTTCGTGGGTTTCAGGGCCAGGGCTAAGGCAACAGCGTATCGTGTTTCTTGGTTTCTTCCTTTCCTATTCCTCTTTTCCTTCACCGCCACCCTCCCCCCTTTTGTTAATCCACATTTCTCTAGCATGAGCTAAAGTTTGAGGTGTG
Source organism: Choloepus didactylus (assembly GCF_015220235.1). Taxonomy (NCBI): domain Eukaryota; kingdom Metazoa; phylum Chordata; class Mammalia; order Pilosa; family Megalonychidae; genus Choloepus; species Choloepus didactylus. Next base: position 85,247,868 of record NC_051307.1, read on the forward strand.
TTCTGTGTGTTCTCTGGTGCAGCAAACTTGAGTGAGGGAAAAGGCAATGAACTTGAAAAAATGATCTCATGCTTGGTGGGCGAGTCTCACTTCTTTTTCTTCTGCTTCGAAAATTGGTTTGTTTAGTGAATAATTGTTTTCAGACCTATTCAATGTGTCTGGAAACATCAACACTATGGATATGAGTAATTTCTATAAGAAAACCAACTGAACAAAGGCACAAGGAAAAAAAAATGAGAAATAAAACTCTAGCCTTCCTAAAATCTGCACTTCTCAAAACAAAGGATCTCCCAGGGTGTTGAGCAATTTGAGTAAATCATCTTGGTGCCAGGTCCCTGGGCAGTGTTTTCATGGGGTGAGGCTCCTGGGAGCCTTTTCGTGGAAAGTGTTTTGAGATGAGTTATGCACTTTCAGTCTGAAGCAATATCATTTCTGTTTCTGAAGGGAAGAGCCGCTACTCTGCCCTCTGCCACTTCCTACTTTTTAAAGTCTGCCTCATCCCTTCTAGCCTGGGCAGGTAAAGAAACCTAATACATAGAAGGGAAGAGCTGCTTTAGAATAACAACATGGGGAAGTTTCAGAAGGCCACGCATTTGAAACAGCGCTTACATACATAGAGTGGGCTGTAACGGGGGGTGGGGGGAGGACACATTGTATCAGGAGTCAGTTTCAATCCACAAACAGGGCCAGACCCAAGCTCCCAAACCACGAGTTAGGGGGTTTGTCCTTTTAGGCTCCACCTTCTCCCTGGGTCTCTCCCTTTGAAAACCAGATGTGATCTGATAAAATCCTTCACGGCGAGGCATCAGCATGGATGGTTCTTGAGACTCAATGTGCCACTTTGATATGTACTTGCATTTTAATCAGGAACAAAGGAATGATTCACTAGTTGTAGGGGTTCATAAATTAGAGTGGATTGTGAAAAAGACTTTGAATGGAGGGAGAAGGTGGGAGGCTTTCTCCCTGCCAGCTTTGTTAATGTGACTCTCCTTATGGCTTAACCTGTGAGTGGAAAGGGCAGGCTCAATGGCAGGAAGTTGGGACTTTCTTTTAATTTTAAAGAAATACAAACGGAGGTGGTATCTCTCTACCGTAAAAAAGGATGACTAGGAATGGACTCAATATATGATTGGCTTAAGAGTTAGGACACCTGGACTCCAATGTTGGTTCTGATAACATAACAACGATCATGAACAAGTCACTTCCTCTAAGTCTTACTTTCTTCATCTGTACAATGAGGGGGATGACTACAACACCCCTAAGTTTGCAACCACAGCTGATATTCTCTCGCTATCAATGAGCACATGGTTGATTAATGGCCCTAAGATAAATGACACCTTAGTTCTCCCTAATCACTTACCTTCTTAGTAACACAAACAAAATATCAAGATTGTAAGCATTGACTCGCAGGTATGTCACTCATCAATTAATTTGTAAGTTTATAATTTTGCTTTTTTATGCAATATTCTTTTCAAATTGGGTTCTTGATGTGCAACAAAATATTCCTTCATGAGTTCAGAATAACTTATTATGCAAACTTGGGTGAAGAAAAGAGGTAACAAAGAACCATGCTAGGTTGTTGTGGCAGAAACAAATAGGGAAGAAAAGCCACACACATATATCCACCACACAGGATATGGTTTGTATGCCCAAGAAGAGCTACTTGCAAAGGGCTGACAGAGGGAGGTAGAGAAGGAAGAGTAATTCTGGTCAAGGGTAGTTGGGGAAAGAAGAGGTTTTTCAGTTGAGCTTCAGAAGATGGTAAAGAATTCCATAGGCAGAAATGAGAGAAGAGATTCCAAAGGGAGGGTCAATCTAAGCACAACAGGAAAGCATGATGAGGACACCAAAGGGAGCACTTGTTGGGTACCATCTTGAAGATGAGCTGAGGAGTTTGCACTTTATCTCTTAGGGTGTCCCACCTCTCTTCCACTGGCCTGGATGGAGAAGGGAATGGTTGGACACAGGCAAAGAGAAATCATTCCTCTGTCTCCAACAGCTGAAAAGCCACAAAGTTCTCAAATCAAACAGAATGGGACGAGAACAAATCTGGATTTGAAGAGATTGGGTCAGCACCAGAGAACAGTGGACAAATGGTGCCATTAGGCAATAGAAAGGAAGAAAGAACCAGTGGTTGATCTTGTGGGTGGAGAGGGCAATATCAAGGGCTCTCCTTTGAATTTAGGCTGGAGAGACCCTTTGAATGTAAAAGAGTGACATATAAGCAGAGTTCTGTTTTAGCATAGTGAATCTTAAGATTGTTTAAATGTCAGAGTACTTGAAAGTCATGTTTGTCTTTGTGAATACCACAAAGTGTTGATATGTTAAATTCAAAATGATTAAGTAGATTATTTTAGCTTATAAATTGGATTCTAGCATAGGCAGGTGGTACCAGGCACCAAAGAGTTAAGAAAAATTTATGAGGAAAATGCTTTAAATTGTACATTTTGATCATTAATTTTTCTTCAAATTAGGAAATGATTACAGTTATTCAATTTTGGCACTACAACGTGTTGTCTCAGTAGGTGGAAAGAACATCTGTGCTCTGTAAGATCATTTAAGAACATCTGCTTTAGAAATTTTATTCTGGAAGCACTGTGTAGAGTGAAAATATGGAAACTGTTAAGCTCATCTGAACTAGAAGTTAGGGGCTGGCAGTGGAAATTGGAATTAAGAGGTGAAATGGTCGCAGGAGATGTCAGAAAATGATCGTTTTTGCTTCTATTGAAAATAAAAATCAATTCAAATTGGGGCATTCATTATAATACTTCTTTATCAGGCCGACAGAGGCCAAATGCAAGGTATTAACTAAGATACCACTACTACCAGGCCCTAGAGAACATCACAGCTTCTATTCTGCGTACACAGCAGTGCCCATTTATCTCTTCCTGTGTTCTCTCTCCATGCCTGTCTTACTGAAAGGTCACCAAACTCATACTGTCATTTTCCTTTAAATAACCATTAGTATAAAACTTTGTCAAAGTCTTTCTTTTTTTAATCTAAATAAGTTCATCAGTCTGTTCTTATACCCAAGCATTTACTAGCCTTTGAAGAATGCTAAAAGATTAACCAGGTTAGATTTTTCATGTCTTGGAAATGTGTTACCTTTCCTTTAAGTGTGCCAGGAATACATCCCTTCCTAGAGATTCCTTCAGTTTGCCCATTTTGAAAGGAAACTCACTGGTCTCAATTTGCTGGGAGACTTTCCCAGAAGTCTTCTAATGAATGGAGTTCTCTTTGACACCAGAGACTATGAAATGTCAACTTAAACATTTTGACCAGGGTTTTCCAACTTCAGTCTTGAGTTTCTTCTAACCTCTTGGGTAACTGCTTTTTGAGCTCAGTAATTTGCCTACGTCTTTCTTTTTCTGTTAGTCCTAGGATAGTGGTTTCCAACTGCTCTGCAGCTGGCCATGTGCTTTGGAAATTTGTTGCTGATGAGGGGAATCCCTGCCCCAGCCACCCTTGTTTCAGTCAGAGCAGCACTGTTTTGATCTGTTTTAACAAATTAGAGGTCCATATTGTATTTCCTTTGAAAATGTAGTTCTGTTGTTAAAAAATAAAAAAAAATTAAACCACAGGTTTTAGATGCCTTCACCATTCATTGATCTATTAGCTCTGATCTGTCTGCTTTGAGAAATTGAGAAGGTGAAGAAAATTAATATTCATTGGGTAACCAATATCATACGAGAACTTCACATATATTTTCACTTAATTTTCACAATAACTCTATTGCAATACTCTTTTAGAGGTAAATATAAGATTCAAATCCAGGTCTGTCCATATTTTTTTCTGCTTTAACATGCTCTGTAATCGATTTTGCAATGCAGCCCTAGGCAAAGTATTAATTCATATATTCATTCATTCAAACATTCATTTATTTACTTTATGTATCTTCCCTTTTATGTAGCAAACACTTATTTGAGTACCCACTATGTACCAGACACCATGCCAGTTCAGACCTGGAAGAAAAATCAAACAGGATCCCAATGTCCTCTCCTGCTTTGGAGGTTCTTTCAGTAAAATGAAGGGAGAGGAAAGAATGCAAAAGGGGAGCAGAGAAGAGTCCCCTTCAAGTAATTTCTGAGGCAGGGAAAAAGCAGTGGCAGCACAGAGGAGGACCTCCAGGGTCACCTCCACATCACCACACAAGCTGAAGCAGAGGCTTCAGAGCTGGACAAAGCCAGTGGGATGAGGCCCAGTGGAGGTGAAAACTTCGTGGAATGCTGATGGAATGTGCAGGGCGCCCCTCCCATACGGAAGAGCTGCTTGGTACCTGACTCTGGCCACACCCCAAACACTGCCAGGAAACTTTTGTTCCTCTCTCAAAGAAAAGAATTTTTTCCATGAGTGCATCCATGGAAAGTAAAAAGAAGCACAAATAGGTATCTTTGTGTAAGACCCCCAGGCCCCTCCAGCAGAGCAGCCCCTGAGCAGTGGGGCTGCCGGGAGTGGAGGAGAAACTGCCTCACCTCAGCCTAGAAGATTGACCAGTCACCATTAAAACCTTCTTCCTATGCTCCAGGGGTCACTGGTGCGTAAAACAAAACCACAACCCAACACACTGCCCTTCCTAAATATTCCATGGATATGATTAATACTTGCCTAGGTTTGTGAATAATCTTAGTGTTTGCCAACCAGTTATATTTTCTCACATTTAGTGATCACAATGACCCCATCCAACAAGTGATATTTCACCCAGTCTGTAAAAAAAGAAATAGACACTAAGAGTAACTTTTCCAAGGGTTACACAGTAAGGAGAGAAGAGAATGGGACTTGAACCCCGGCATTCTGATGCCCAGTCCAATGTGCTCACCATTAGACCATATCCACTAGCCTGTACTGTGGTTCAATGGAAGCCTGCACTTGGCTCCCTTGACATCTATGGTTGCTTGGGGAAGGCAGCAACATTTTGCTGAAACCTACTCTGAAATACATGTAGCTAAGAAGAGACTATGAAATGCTGATTCTCACTTGGGCTTGCACATTTGCACCTTGTACTGCCAAGGCATTCCAGTCCCTGGGAGTAGGTGAGAGAGCTGCAGGTTTGGGATACTTCAACTGAGTTTGGGGGGAGATATGCAAATAATAACAGAGTGACACCCACTGGGATGGCTGTAATTAAAAAGACAGAAATAACAAGTTTTGGCAAGGATATGGGGAAACCAGAACCATCCCACACAGCTGGTAGGACTGTAAAATGTTGGAATGACTTTGAAAAACAGTCTGGCAGTTCCTTAAAAGGTTAAACATAGAATTACCTTATGACTCAGCAATTCCACTCTGAAAGTATTTACTCAAGAGAATTGAAAACATATGGTCGCATAAAAACTATACACTAATGTTCATAGCAGCACTATTCACAATAGCCAAAAGGTAGAAACTGCCCAAATGGCCATCAACGGAATAGATAAACAAAATTTGGTATATTCCTATGTAGAATATCATTCATCCATAAAAAGAAATGAAGTACTGATATATGCTACAACCCAGATGAAACTTGAAAACGTTACACTAAGTGAAAGAAGCCAGACACAAAAGGACACATATTGTATGAATTCATTTATATGAAAAGTACAGAATAGGCAAACCCATAAAGACAGAAAGTGGATTAAGGGTTGCCAGGGGATGGGAGTAGGAGAGAATGGGGAGTGACTAATACAGGGTTTCTTTTTGGAATGACGAAAATATTCAGGAATTAGATAGTGGTAGTGGTTGCACAACGCTGTGAATATACTAAAAACTACTGAATTGTACACTTTAAAAGTTTTAAATGGTGAGTTTTGTGTTATGTGAATTTTATCTCAATTTAAAAATTACAAATATATATGTTTATATATGGACTAAGGAGACAAAAACCTGAAGAAGTAAGTTAGAAAGTCCTGTGCCTGAGAGCCTCCTCCCGAATGCCTCTTTGTTGCTCAGATGTGGCCCTCTCTCTCTAGCTAAGCCACCTCGGTGGGTGATCTCACTGCCCTCCCCACTACGTGGAATCTGACAACCAGGGGAGTGAATCTCCCTGGCAACGTGGAATATGACTCCTGGGAAGGAATCTAGACCCAGCATCATGGGATGCAGAACATCTTCTTGACCAAAAGGGGGATGTGAAAGGAAATGAAATAAGTTTCAGTGGCTGAGAGATTCCAAAAGGAGCCTAGAGGTCACTCTGGTGGGCACTCTTATGCACAATATAGACAACCCTTTTTAGGTTCTAATGAATTGGAATAGCTAGCGGTAAATACCTGAAACTATCAAACTATAACCCAGAACCCATGAATCTTGAAGACAATTGTATAAAAATGTAGCTTATGAGGGGTGACAATGTGATTGGGAAAGCCATAAGGACCACACTTACCTTTGTCCAGTGTATGGATGGATGAGCAGAAAAATGGGGGAAAAAAAAAAGGCACCCAGTGTTCTTTTTTACTATAATTGTTCTTTTTCACTTTAATTTTTATTCTTATTATTTTTGTGTGTGTGGTAATGAAAATGTTCAAAAATTAATTTTGGTGATGAATGCACAACTATATAATGGTACTGTGAACAAATGAATGTGCGCTTTGTATGACTGCATGATCTGTGAATATATCTCAATAAAAATGAATTTTAAAAATAAAAATAAATAAATAAATAAAAGAAAGGCCTGGTGTTTCTGACCTCTGCCAAGTCAGTATCTTCTGAGCAAGGAAAATGTATCTGTTCTTTTTGCTCCAAGGATTGTCAAATAAGCAAGCCAGGTGTTTATTTTTCTACTGTTAAGTATTAGATATGTGGCAGGACTATGTAAACTGCAGAGTACTACATAAACGCTCTGGAACCAGGCAGACCTGGGTTTGAATCTTAGCTTCTACATTTTCTAGCAGTGTGTCCTTGGACAAATTAACTGCTCTACACCCCCTTTTCTTCATCTGCAAAATGGCAAGAAGACACCATCTCCTAGTTCTCTAGAAGGAACACAGCCCTGCCAACACTTTGATTTTAGCCCAGTGAAACTGATTACAGACTTCTGATCTCTAGAACTGTAAGAAAATGTGTGCTATTTTAAGCTTTTTGTGGTAAAGTAATAGCAGTAATTTGGAAACAGGCAGATTTTGGTAAAAATACCCATCCCACAGGTCTGTTGAGAGGATGAATATAAAGTAACTAACAGTGCTGAGAGCATCAGATAGCTATCGTTGTTATTTGGTTGTTTTGGAAGGTAGAAGTGGATTTCTGAGTTACTATGTGCATTGATGCAAAAGCTCTGAGGGAGAAGAAAAAGAATAGCGAAAAGGGAAAAAAATCCAAGTTCAGAATATCTTGCCCATCAATATATATCCCTGCCTTCCATAAACCAGCCCACAGCAGGGCTACCTCCCTGGCATTTTCTACCGCGTACCTGTCTAGGTTTTTTCAGTTCATGCTTTTCCTTTTGTTCAAACCACAGCTCCTGTCTGCCTCCTTTTCTCCCACTCCTGCCTGCATTTTTCTACCCTATTTCTGACTCTTAGAATTCTTCCACAGCATATTCATTTGTCCTTACCTCCTTTTCCAAGCTCAATGTGGCCGAGTCGTCTTTGGAAAAGAACGTGTTTTATAGGACATAACTTGTGTCACTAGGGCCAAATCCTTTGTTCGGGGTCCCTTCAGCTCCATTTTGGATCAATAATGCCTTCGTTTTTGGTGGCCTCCCCATGTCCTTCTTTTTCTTCATAGGCCCTTATTCTACTGTGCACAGTTATTTCTGCCATGAATTCACGTTGCTGGAGTCACACTTTCAATTCCTCCAAAGAAAAAACTTTCTTCTCCCAGTTCTTCAAGCCCAACTAATTACAGAGAGGATGCTGCGTGACAAACGGGTGCCCAGTCACTAGTGATTGATAAAGTACTCTCCAGATTTTTACCCTTTACTCTCTGTATGTCTGTTGTTTGAACTTCCACCTTTCATGGTCTATTTATTTGTGTCTCCAGTTTAGATGGTAATCCACTGGTCAAGAGCAATGTTTGCACATACCAGGAAGGAACTTTACAATGTGACTGACCAGGCTAGGTGAGGAAGGCTCTCCCCTGGGGGAGCTTATGCATTAATTCCTTCAGGGCCCAAGGGCTCCACTAAGTCGAGTGCACAGCAATCACAGGAAGTAAAGAATGACGTTTCTAAGCAAGAGATGACATTTCTAAGCACGAAGAAATGGATGACATTTCTAAGGAGAAAGCACACACAGGATCTTGAAACAATGGCCCCCATTCTTCCATTTATTCAGCAAACGTGAAGGACCCACTAGGTACCAAATTCTGGACCAAAAACTCCTCAGTCTGAACTCCTTAAATTTCCACAGCTATCCAGATAACAGTAAGGAAAACTTTTAGAGATGTTTAAGACTCCTTGGAAGGTTGTTAATAGGTACATGAGAGTATAGCAATGATATTCAAGCTAGCAAGGCCTGAATCAAATAGAAGCCTTGTCTCCCACACACAGGCCAGGACTTCAGCAAAACTGGCTAATTTGCTGTCCGGAGGGGCACCTTGCTCTTCTCTGTCTCTCCTGCCTGACTTTCCCTTTCCCCTTCCCTGGAATGTTGCCCACCTGTTGCCCATCTCCTCCTTCCTCCCCCACACACCCACCTCTATGCTACTTATCAAACCCATTCACAACCTGCAAGGCTTACATCTTCCCTCCTACTTCGAGTCTTACTACATGTATTACAACTATCTGGGAACATAGCTTTCCCACTAAAGTATAAAATCCTAGAACACAACGATCACCAGTACATATCTTTGTGTACCTCCAAAAACACATTGTATCGTTTAAAATATTTTGATTTAGAACTTGAATACATGAATTGGTTAATTAATTAACTGGATTCATGAAATGTTGAGAAATCTGGAAGGCTTTTCTCCAGGCGTTTCAAGTGCATCTCCAAACGCTTACCCCAGGAGGCAAGAGGCCCACATTCAGCTGTGTATGGCCCACAGACTTGTAAATAATTTCTGGGAAAATGTGGATGAGGGAAAATGTGTGGACTCTTGAGTCTCACAACCCAAAGTGTCTAGCTTCATTGTAACATTTACCAGTTCTATGATTATTTTACCAGTCTAGTTTCCTAGTATGCAAAATGGAACTTCCTCACCTCTTTTTATTTTTCTACCTAATTGGGCTGTTATGAGAATTAAATTTGTGATTATAAAGTAGGTAGCAGACTGGCACATAAAAGGAACCAAATATTAGACCCTCTTTTCTCCCAATTCACTCCCCTTATATGGCAGCATTTTATTTGCTGTTTTTTGAAAATAACGAAACATTTTGAAAATAAGGCTTTTTAACAGCAGCCTGCAGTCCACATCAGATCCAACCACTGAATCTGGCCATAGGTTTACCTTTCGGGCCTCAGTCTGAGATGACCAGGGACTGTACTGGCTACACCATGGGCCCTCATCATGATTCACCATGCCACTGTGCTTCGGCCCCGGCAAATCATCACTACCTTAAATCTGCCTTGCGGAGGCCTCAGTTCATCACTCAGAAGTACACGGTCCCTTCTTTCCACACCTTAGAGATCCCTTGAAAGGCAATGACCAGGCTCCAGCAGGCTTTATTGTTTCCTTCTTTAGAAAAAGAATAACTGTGGTTACTAAGTTTAGTAACCAAATTTCCTTCATTGCTAAATGATTGTAAGACTTTGGTTTGGGTGCTTGGGAAAGCGAAAAGTCTCTCTCAATAGCATGATTTTGTCATTTTATGGAAATAGTGGCAGTATATCACCTGCTCTCACTAAATCGTGATGTTCTCACCTGTGTCTTCAGCTGGTGGGAAATCCTGAAGATGGCCAAAGACGACTCCACTGTTCGTTGCTTCCAAAGCCTGCTGATTTTGGGGAATGTGATTGTTGGTGTAAGTAATAAGTATTTTTCAGGAACTTCCGCTTTTCCTGAAATCATGATTTTAGATTAATCTGAAGTAGGAGTTTAAAAGAAAATAATGGTATAATTACTGGTTCCCTGCATCTTTTCTTCATTTTAAGAAATACATTAGTAAACTACTCTTGTTAAATTCTATTAACTATATAATCATATAATTATGTAATATGACAAAAGTCTATAGTTGAAAAAAAATAGATATTTTCCCTACCAACTTAACAGTCAAGAATCTAAAAAAAATCTAAAAAAAAGCCCTGATCAACCATGGTCTGTGCCCAAACACTCAAACCACACACACACACACACACACACACACACACACAGAGTTCCCTTCCTATTTCACTTTTGCTTGATTTCCATGGTACTCTGTTGTTAAGATTGCTGGGGGCAGATGTCTGTGTCTTCTTAGTCTCATCGTGAGTACCAGGAAGTGAGAGTGGCTCAGAGGCCAAGCTGGGGCAGCATGGTGGGGTGGGGAGAGCACTTGAGTCAGGAGAGCTGATGCTTGGTCCCTCTCTGCCTCTAACTCCCTGTATGACTCTGGACAAGTCTTCATCCTCTTTCAGGACCAAGATTCCTTATCTACTAAATACAAGGTATGGGAAAGATAACCACCTAGGTTCCTTCCAGCTCTAACATTCAGTGGCTCTCTGACACCAACAAATATGGCCAGGACCTGTTCAAACATACAATACAGGAATTTAGGCAATGAGGTGATGGGGGCAGGATGGGGGCATTGTCTTCAGACAAGAAGTCTTCTGAATGGTTCACATCCTAAGGACTTGTCTGGATCTTTTACCAAATAACAATAAGACAGAGTTACTCATGGAAGGAAGTATGCAGCCAATTAGTAGGATGGGAATAGCTATTTAATTTCCTAGCAGTGAGGAGTTCAAATCAATGGCTTAATTAAGATCTATGCAAGGGAGGGAGTTAGGCTCCCTTGCTCACACCCCCTCCCCACCTCTTCCCCAATCCTGCATTCCTGACCACAAGCCTGAAAGAAGATCTCTCTGTCCCCAGATGTGCGGGATTGCCCTGACGGCAGAGTGCATCTTCTTCGTATCTGACCAGCACAGCCTCTATCCATTGCTTGAAGCCACTGACAACGATGACATCTATGGGGCGGCCTGGATCGGCATGTTTGTTGGCATCTGCCTCTTCTGCCTGTCCATTCTAGGCATTGTAGGCATCATGAAGGCCAATCGGAAGATTCTTCTGGCAGTAAGACCTTAACACTCTTTACAGTTGTCTTGCTGGATAAATTTTGATTGATTATTTCTTCTGTACTGAGCACAGTGCTTTTGCTTTCAGTGAGGTTGCTAGGAGCAGAGAGTATGGGGTGAGGGGTAAGGAAGTGGGGGAGACTCTGCAGAGAAGATTTTCCATGCTGGGGCAAGCATATCCCTCAGCTGTTGCAAGTACAAAAGATCCCAGTACAGAGAATCCAAAGGGGTGACATCTGGGAGTGACCCTGTGGAGTATTTTCCAGATCTGTGCTTCTCAGTCTGATACATGCATGCATCTGACAGGTACAGGTGGTAAGCCAGAAGCTAACATAGTGAGAAATTGTTTAGTTTTTTCTCCTGTTGATAAGAAGTTAAAAATATTATTTCAATATTAATAGAACATTGTTATATTAGGATATAAAATACAAAATGTGCATTCGTTTTTAAGATTAAACATGAACGTTACAGAGATGTCAAGCTCAACACTGATTTCATGTGATGGCACATACTTCCCAGGTTACATATTCACTTGCTTTTCAGGGACCCTTAGGTAGAAAACCTTGAGAAGCACCACTAGCTTCAGCTCCCACCTGCCTATCGAGGCTCTAACTCTGTGCACCCACAGACAGGCTTCTGCCCCAAACCACAGTCAGCAAGATCATGCCCTGCCTTTCCAGACGGAAGCAAGTTTGCAGCCAGCAGAGTTGAGAAAGCTCCGAGTTGGGCATAGACCTCTCCTCCCTGCCCCCACTCTCGGAACAGCAGTTGCTCACACAGTGATGGGATCCAACCCCTGAAATAACTCTCCTACCCAAATGCTGTAGGATGTGAGTCCCACCTTTAAAGAACTAGTCCAGCAACTTAAGGTGCTTGTTGGTTTACATTTCCTTTGAGTTAACCATTGTCCTGGGACTCATGGAATGCAGAAAATATGCATTCTCGGGCTCCTTAGTCTGAGGTGTGAGGTTTACCTGCTTTCCAGAGCAAAAGTACCCACTTTTGGAGGGTGGGGAAAGGAATGCAGCAAAAAGAGACACGGAAGTCAAGAGATACCTAAAGATGATCTTCACTTGCATTACAGTTAAATTTGGGGCCAGCCATATGTGCCTGGTGCTGAGAGAATAGTCTCCATCATGCCCGGCAAAGAGAAGGGGCAGTGCCCCTCTCCAAAGGGCTGAGCGAGAAATCACCTCCACCCTGCGCCTCCTTTCTAGAGTGTCTCTAAGGGGTTCTCTGAGCCTCCTTAAGAAGAGTCAGCAAAGCTATTGACAAGAAGCAAGGCAGCATCCAATACAGGGGAAGAATGTAGTTAGGGGGCCTCTGGAGGTGCTCCTTCTGTCCACTCCCCCCTCAAAGACTTTTTCTTGGCCAGGTAGTTAGGGTAGCAGAGGGTCCAGCTCAGAGAGGCTCCTCCTGACCAGGGAGGAGAGCAGTCCTCCCTGCCCTCCCCCAGTGACACTGACCACAGTGCCCCTCCCCGAGAAGGACCCTAGGACAGAAAGCATATGTGCAAGGCTGAGGACAGCAAAGGCAGGACTGTTGCAATCAGTCCCCATCCCAGATTCAGAGGACGTTTGTTGTTCAGATATTTTCCAGCCAAAAATAGAGACAGTGCCATGTAAAGGCATTTCATACACATGTGCACACGCACATGTACACACACACACACCTACCACTACAGCCACCACCACATGATGAACTCTGTTTTGCCCACATGATCTGATGTAACTGTCTACAATGGGGTTATGTATGAGAGAAGAATGAAAGCAAATATCTATGTACCTGAAGCTGCCTGTTCCTCTGCTGACAATGGGCTTTAGGAGGGACACTGGATATTAAAACACAATCCACTTCATCTTTTCCTGACCTCTGTAATTCTAAATTTTCATCAAACCATAAAGAAAAGTTCTCCCAATAAGAGGGTGTTTGTGAGGCTCTACATAGTCTGATACACTAAGACTTTGTGCCAGCTGCTGAGCACACAGTCTCTCTCCCTCTCCCTCCCTCCCTCCGTCCCTCTCTCTCTGTCTTTCATTATCCGTCTCTCTGTCTCTCTCTCTCTCTCTCTCTCTCTCACACACACACACACACACACACACACACACATACACACACACACATAAACCAGTTCATTCTCTTGTATTTGTTTTTCTCAGTTAAAATAGAAATTCAGAATTCTGGACTGAGAAAAGCTCTGTATTCAATGCTCATTTGTTTTCTGGGAAAAGGAGAGAATTGAGCTGATTAGCACCAAGTTTTACTCCAAGCAGCTGATCTTTGAGGGGTGATTATATTTAGACGACTGTACTAAAAAACCGTAATGATCATTTGGGGGGAGAAAATAGCCTCTCTTTGGGGATAAATGCAATTCTTCTTTCTCATTTGTTTCCCTTCCAGTACTTTATTCTGATGTTTATAGTTTATGGCTTTGAAGTGGCATCTTGTATCACAGCAGCAACACAACGAGACTTTGTAAGTACAATCTCAAAAAGCAAAAATGATAATATGAATCATCCTCATGATAAAGGCATGTATACAGCCTCTGTTATGTGCCAGGTACTCTACTATGTTAATAATACATATATAATTTCACTTAATCCTTATAATAACCCTATGAAATCATTATTATCACTATTGTCATTTTATAGATGAAAAAAACTGAGACTTAAAAAGGTAAAGTAACTTGTTCATAGTTGCATAGCTGGTAAGTGAAAGGGCAAGAATCCTGATCCCAGACTCCTGGGGCCCAAGCTTGTAACCCCTAAGCTCTTCACCACTCCGCCATGGCCCCTGGCCTTCGTTCCACTAGAGTTATCCACAATCCACCTTACTGAAGACATTCTCTTCTCTCCTTTTCTCCGTTACCCTATCCTATTCCACTCTACAAGGCCCTTGCCTACCATGGCCTCTTCGTGATTTTTTGTTCTTTTTTAACATGAGAGTCTACTTCTGCCATCCAGGAGCAACCTCACACCACCTCTACCCCTACCCCTATTTGATGCCTCTGAGCAGTTTTGCTCCAGGCGAGAACATTCCATGCCCCAGCAACAGGCTGAGAAAATCACTTTCCCCTTCCTGGGGATTAGTTTGCTAACTCTCCTTCTTGTGTTGCCTCATCCCGCTGTAGTTCACACCCAACCTCTTCCTGAGGCAGATGCTGGAGAGGTACCAAAACAACAGTCCTCCAAACAACGATGACAGATGGAAAAACAGTGGAGTCACCAAAACCTGGGACAGGCTCATGCTCCAGGTAAAGCCTGACGGTCTTGGGAAGATGCCATTTTGTATCTAAACCAATAGCCAGTGGAATATGGTTGGGGGAGAAGTCAGTATATAAGGACCACAGACTCCAAGGAGGTTTCCTTCAGAAAGAGTCTTGTCATAGCCAAGCTCATCCATTCCTCTTATTTATTGATGGGGGGAGTACACCTGTGACTCAGTGGAACACCTAGGTTTATATTATATTCCAAGTCATGATGTAGATTAGCTTCCATCTTTAGGGATATGACATTGTCCCTATAGATTCAAATGTGGTAGGTTAATCACCCATTCTGTCTCTTAGAATTCAAATACCACATTTAAAAAAAAAGGTCACTGTTAGGTTTTTGACCAGGAAGAGAAGAGATCAAAGCTTAATTGGAGAAAGTTTTATTGTAGCCATGTGCAAGCTGACTGAAGCCTAAAAGTGGCAACAGCCCTGAACAAAGGTGGGAATACAGTTCTACAGCTTTTTGGGAGGGGAGTTGGAGGAATAATTGTTGGTGGGTAAGATAGAGAAGTAAGGAGTTGAGTCAGGGGATTGGTTTGCTCAGGGTAAGATAAGGAGTTGACATCAGGGAGGTTATTATGTTATGGAGAATTTTTGTTTTTTGTCCTTGCTCAGACCGTTACGTTAGCTAAGAGTGGGTTTTATGTAAACTGTCATGTCTGTTGTGGGAGAGCTTCTAAGGGTGTGTTGTGTATGTTTTGGGGGTGGGGAGTTTTGCCTAACATTCCCTTCTCTCTCTACAGTGAACTAGGGTGGCAATTACTGTCTGTTTTGTTAATTTGGTACCTTTTCACACCTTCTGTGGGCTAGTTCAGCTAAATACTCTGAGCTATCACTTGATTTGACCACCCAATTTCTCTAATCGACAACCTTGCCTTCTATACAAGTTTATCTCAAATACTATCAAACGTCAAGTCTTCCAGAATATCCATCATCCCACCCACATTGCCCTATGTATATAAATTCCCATTCACATATTACCCAACATAACCCCAAATCTGATCCAATTCTTACACTGCCCCCTGCTCTCTGACTCCACGCTGCCATTATCTTCTCATAATCTGTCATCAGCAAACTCCCTCATAGCTTCCACCGCTTCTTTGAACTGTCACTTTACTCTTGCTCCACCAGAAACCTGGCCGTCTCCTGGTGACACTGCCTGCCCTTCATCCTCTCATTTTTCTCCCATACCCATGTACCATAGGACCTGGAAATTGGCTGGATGTCCTCCTTGCTCCCCTTGGCTGCCATACTATTTTCTTGCCTCATCCCTGCCTCCTTCAAACATTTGAAGCTCATGCCATCAGTCTATATCACCCATTTCCCCCCCTTACTGTGATTATTTATCAACCACCCTCTACCCATTCTCCTGCCTTCCCTGGGGATATCAGTACTTCACTCATACTCCTGTCATCCTACCTAGAGACTTTAACATCCACAAGAATGAGTCAGCCAACATCCTGCTTTCTCGATTCCTTGATCTACTCCATTCCAAAGATCTTGTCCTCCACTCCACCTCAGCCATCCACATCCATGGTCATGCCAGGATGTCATCACCAATAACTGTGCCCCCTGAGATAAAAGATTTTTAGGCATCCTATTCTCTGACCACTGTCTTCTATAATTTCCTGCATTCATTCTAATATTTCCATTCCAGTAATTTTTGTATTCCATTAGGTCCTCTAATTCATGGGCTACATTTTCACTTTCTATCACCCTTTTCATTTTCTCTCTTTCCTCCTTACCTAAGATTTTATAGTCAAGCCCTATAATCACTCCTTTGTCAGTCTCCTTTACTACCTTGCCCATTTCTCAGTTCATCTTTCTTCGCTTACCAACCTCCACTGCTCACCTATACCCTAACAACTGAACATTGCTGGAAAAAGTCACACAACATGCTGACTAATCTCAATTTAAATTTATGGCCACAAAGCTCAAATGGGCACTTGATATTTCCTAGTATATTTTCCTAGGAAATTCATTTGCCACTTTCACATGTTCGTCCCTCTCTTCACCCCTGCAATATCCCCCTTCACCCTTACTCTCAGCTGGTGACCTCATTTCATATCTTATTGAGAATAAAGAAGAAATCAGACAAGAACCAGCTCATCTTTCTACTACCAAATCCACCCATCTTTCTTCATCTGCACCCATGTACTTTCCCTTCTCTCTTGTTATGGCAAATGGGCTGTCCTTTGTCCAACTCCCTTGCTTCTTCCTTGCGTTCTATCTCCTTTACTCCAGTAATCACCCCTACTCTGATCTACTTCATCAGTTTCTTCATTACATCAGCCTTTGGGTACACATTAAATTGACCATCCTTTCAAAACACTTTGTCTCATCCAACATTTACCCACTACTCTACTCTACTACTGCTCTATTTTATTTCCAGCAAAATCTCTTAAAAAGGATACCTATGCTTGCTTCCTCCATTTCTATACCTCCCATCTGCTTTCACCCAACTACAGTTGGCTTCTGACCCTACCACTCCAGTAAATTGACCCTTATCATAGTCACCATTTACCCCCATCCTGACAAATCCAATGGCCAAGTTTCTGTCCTCATCCTTCTTGACATATCTTCAGCATTCATCAGACTGCCCACTGCTTCTTTATTGCTTTTGCTTGCTTTTCAGCCTCTTCCCAACTCTGAATATTGGAGTGCCACAAGGCTCAGTTCTGGACACTTATCTTTTCTCTGTCTCTACTTAAATTATTGTATTCCATCCTATGGTGTTAAATTTATATGCTGATGACATTTATATGCGGATGGCTCCTAAATTTATATTTCCAACCTTGATCTGTTCCCTGAGCTTCCTTTACCCACTTGACATTTCCATTTGGCTAACAGACATTTTAAGCTTAACTAAGCCAAAATAAAACACTATTTAATCAAATTCTGGTTTCTTCTCTTTTTCCTTTTTCTTGAAGATGATCAAATACCTAGGGAGCTTACATATTACCTTAGTGTTGGGAGAAGTTGTGCTCTTTCTCGTACCATCCTCTATCCTTACTATCCTCCACTAAGGTTTGTTCTACCTAGTCTTGTACTGCATCTACTGCTGATGTACCCAGTCTGCCTTCATGTCCAGTAAGCATGTCTACTTTCTTTACATCCTCTTCCTCCCACCTATTCTGTCCTGGTGGCCCTTAGTAGTTGCAGGTCTAGAAATATTTTTGGATGCATTTCCTGTGCCACACTGGGATGGACAAGCTTAATTAATTCTAGGCAAATCATTCAGTCATTGTGTGTTACAGACCCTGCTGGTACTGTGCCAAATGTGAGACATCTGGTAGGCTTATAGCCCCCATCCCCACCTCCCAAGGCATTTCCTGAGAATCAAGAGACAATTCTCTCCTGTCCTGGGTTTTCCCCAAGTCCTTCTGGAAAATTCTACCACCTCCATCCAGTGTTGGTGAATGCAAAAAGAGGCATGGTACAAAGGCCTTCTGTCAATTACCCACAACTGTTTAAACTTCAGTCATGCTTTATCTGATCCTTCTCCTCAGACAATCAGATTCTTATTCCCTTTTGGGGGAGAAACAATTCTGGTGTCATTGCCCATTTTTCTCTGCTTTATCTGGGGAAAGTACAAATCAGTGTTGTTCAACTTCATGTTGCAGCCCATCACTGATTGTGCATTCAATTTAGTGGGTCATAATCATCATCTTTTTAATAAATGACAACAGAATAATGTCTGTGGTTGAACATGTTAAAAATGAGTATTGTTTTGTGAAATTTTTGTTTTGATTTTAATTCTAGCTTTGTATGCATGTACAGGTTCCTAATGTAAAATTGATTACACTAAAAAAAAGAAAATTGGGGAAGCATTGCAATAAATTGTGTGCTTTCATACAACTTAGGCTTTTGGGTTTGATGTCTAATGTTTAGTTAGCTTTTAGAGTCCCCTAAAACTATTCCCTCTCAAGTGGATTGCTGTAATTCTTTCAAGAATCTTTTGGATGCTACAGCCAAAATTATATTTCTTTGTTCTTGTTAGATTCTTTTTTTCCTCTTTTCCCTGTAAAAAGCTGCCTCAGCCTTATGGGCTAGTTTTAATGGGGAAAGTGGTCCCAAGGAGAAAGGAATTATCTAAAAGAAAAAAATACTTGGGTAAAATGCATTTGTTAAATTGAATATTTCATTTAGTGCACTGTTAAAGCATCTGCTTTATCAAACCTGAAACCTTTCAGAATGTTTCTCTTTGGTTTATGCTTAATGTTAGATGGTGGCACATACTGATACATTGTGATTTTACAGCCCAGCACTATCACATAATTTAAATACCATGAAAAGAGAGAAAAGAAGTCAACTGCACATATATTATCCCATTTAATCTTCAAAATATCCCTTTGAAATAAGTATTATTTTTTTTTCTTTTTTTAATGCAATTTTATTGAGATATATTCACATACCACAGTCATCCAAAGTGTACAATCAGTTGTTCACAGTATCATCACATAGTTGTGCATTCATCACCACAATCAATTTTTTGAACATTTTCTTTACTCCAAAAAATAAAAATAAAAATAAAAGTAAAAAAGAACACTCAAAACATCTCATATTCCTATTTCCCCCCATTATTCATTTACTTTTTGTCCTCCTTTTTTCTGTTCATTTGTCCATACACTGGAGAAAGGGAGTGTTAGCCACAAGGTTTTCACAATCACAGTCTCACCATCCATATAAGCTATATAGTTATATGATTGTCTTCAAGAATCAAGGATACTGGATTGCAGTTCAGCATTTTCAGGTATTTCCTTCTAGCTATTCTAGTACACTAAAAACTAAAAAGGTATATCTATATAATGCATAAGAAAAACCTCCAGAATGACCTTCAACTCTATTTGAAATGTCTCAGCCACTGAAATTTTATTTTGTTAATTTTCTCTTCCCCTTTTGGTCAGGAAAGTTTTCTCAATCCCATGATGCCAGGTCTAGGCTCATCCCCGGGAGTCATGTCCCACGTTGCCAAGGAGATTTACACCCTTGGGAGTCAGGTCCCACGTAGCAGGGAGGGCAGTGAGTTTACCAGCTGAGTGGGCTTAGAGAGAGGCCACATCTGAGCAACAAAAGAAGTTCTCTGGGGGTGACTCTTAGGTACAATTATAAGTATTCTTAGTCTTTCCTTTGCAGTAACAAGCTTCCTAAGGGCAAGCCCCAAGATCAAGGACTTGATCTACTACAATAGTAGTCCCCAATGCTTGTGAAAATATCAGGAATTTGCTGGGGGTGGGGGTGGGGTGTTTAATGTTTCCAAATTTTCCCCAAGCCCTAAAGGGGGCTTTGCAAATACTTCTTTTTTTTTTTTTTTTTATCTTCATTTTATTGAGATATATTCACATACCATGCAGTCATACAAAACAAATCGTTTATTCGATTGCTCACAGTACCATTACGTAGTTGTACATTCATCACCTAAATCAATCCCTGACACCTTCATTAGCACACACACAAAAATAATAAGAATAATAATTAAAGTGAAAAAGAGCAATTGAAGTAAAAAAGAACACTGGGTACCTTTGTCTGTTTGTCTGTTTGTTTCCTTCCCCTATTTTTCTACTCATCCATCCATAAACTAGACAAAGGGGAGGGTGGTCCTTATGGTTTTCCCAATCCCATTGTCACCCCTCATAAGCTACATTTTTATACAATTCTCTTTGAGATTCATGGGTTCTGGGTTGTCGTTTGAGAGTTTCAGGTATCCACCACCACCTACCCCAATTCTTCAGAACCTAAAAAGGGTTGTCTAAATTGTGCGTAAGAGTGCCCACCAGAGTGACCTCTCGGCTCTTTTTGGAATCTCTCTGCTACTGAAGCTTATTTCATTTCCTTTCATATCCCCCTTTTGGTCAAGAAGATGTTCTCCGTCCCACGATGCCAGGTCTACATTCCTCCCCGGGAGTCATATTCCACGTTGCCAGGGAGATTCACTCCCCTGGGTATCTGATCCCACGTAGGGGGAGGGCAGTGATTTCACCTTTCAAGTTGGCTTAGCTAGAGAGAGAGGGTCACATCTGAGCAACAAAGAGGCATTTGGGAGGAGGCTCTTAGGCACAATTATAGGGAGGCCTAGCCTCTCCTTTGCAGCAACCGTCTTCCCAAGGGTAAAACCTATGGTAGAGGGCTCAACCCATCAAACCACCAGTTCCCTATGTCTGTGGTCATGTTAGCAACCATTGAGGTGGGATAGGCCAATACCCCTGCATTCTCCACAGGCTCCTCAAGGGGGCACTACATATTTATTTCCTTTTTTTTTTCTTTTCTTTTTTTTACCTTTTCTTCCTTTTTAAATCAACTGTATGGAAAAAAAAAATTTTAAAAAAAAAGAAAACAAAAAAGAAAAACATACAATAAAAGAACATTTCAAAGAGACCATAACAAGGGAGTAAGAAAAAGACAACTAACCTAAGATAACTGCTTTACTTCCAACCTGTTCCTACTTTACCCCAAGAAAGTTACATAATATAGCAACATTTCTGTGAACTTGTTCCTATTATATCTATCAGAAATTAACAGACCATAGTCATTCCTGGGCATCCCCAGGACGTTAAATAGCATATCTGTTCTTCTTGGTTTACTGTTCCCCCTTCCTTAATTGCTCTCTACTGCTAGTTCCCCTACATTCTACATTATAAACGATTCGTTTTACATTTTTCAAAGTTCACATTAGTGGTAGCATATAATATTTCTCTTTCTGTGCCTGGCTTATTTCGCTCAGCATTATGTCTTCAAGGTTCATCCATGTTGTCATATGTTTCACGAGGTCGTTCCTTCTTACTGCCGTGTAGTATTCCATCGTGTGTATATACCACATTTTATTTATCTACTCATCTGTTGAAGGACATTTGGGTTGTTTCCATCTCTTGGCAATTGTGAATAATGCTGCTATGAACATGGGCGTGCAGATATCTGTTCGTGTCACTGCTTTCCGATCTTCCGGGTATATACCAAGAAGTGCAATCGCTGGATCGAACAGTAACTCTATATCTAGTTTTCTAAGGAACTGCCAGACTGACTTCCAGAGCGGCTGAACCATTATACAGTCCCACCAACAATGAATAAGACTTCCAATTTCTCCACATCCCATCCAGCATTCGTAGTTTCCTGTTTGTTTAATGGCAGCCACTCTAATAGGTGTTAGATGGTATCTCATTGTGGTCTTAATTTGCATCTCTCTAATAGCTAGTGAAGCTGAACATTTTTTCATGTGTTTCTTGGCCATTTGTATTTCCTCTTCAGAGAACTGTCTTTTCATATCTTTTGCCCATTTTATAATTGGGCTGTCTGTACTATTGTCATTGAGTTGTAGGATTTCTTTATATATGCAAGATATCAGTCTTTTGTCAGATACATGGTTTCCAAAAATTTTTTCCCATTGAGTTGGCTGCCTCTTTACCTTTTTGAGAAATTCCTTCGAGGTGCAGAAACTTCTAAGCTTGAGGAGTTCCCATTTATCTATTTTCTCTTTTGTTGCTTGTGCTTTGGGTGTAAAGTCTAGGAAGTGGCCACCTAATACAAGGTCTTGAAGATGTTTTCCTACATTATCTTCTAGGAGTTTTATGGTACTTTCTTTTATATTGAGATCTTTGGTCCATTTTGAGTTAATTTTTGTGTAGGGGGTGAGGTAGGGGTCCTCTTTCATTCTTTTGGATATGGATATCCAACTCTCCCAGCCCCATTTGTTGAATAGACCATTATGACTCAGTTCAGTGACTTTGGGGGCCTTATCAAAGATCAGTCGGCCATAGATCTGAGGGTCTATCTCTGAATTCTCAATTCGATTCCATTGATCTATATGTCTATCTTTGTGCCAGTACCATGCTGTTTTGACAACTGTGGCTTTATAATAAGCTTCAAAGTCAGGGAGTATAAGTCCTCCCACTTCGTTTTTCCTTTTTAGAGTGTCTTTAGCAATTCGAGGCATCTTCCCTTTCCAAATAAATTTGATAACTAGCTTTTCCAAGTCTGCAAAGTAGGTTGTTGGAATTTTGATTGGGATTGCATTGAATCTGTAAATGACTTTGGGTAGAATTGACATCTTAATGACATTTAGTCTTCCTATCCATGAACATGGAATATTTTCCCATCTTTTAAGGTCCCCTTCTATTTCTTTTAGTAGAGTTATGTAGTTTTCTTTGTATAGGTCTTTTACATCTTTGGTTAAGTTTATTCCTAGGTACTTGATTTTTTTAGTTGCTATTGAAAATGGTATCTTTTTCTTGAGTGTCTCTTCAGTTTGTTCATTTCTAGCATATAGAAACATTACTGACTTATGTGCATTAATCTTGTATCCCGCTACTTTGCTAAATTTGTTTATTAGCTCTAGTAGCTGTATCGTCGATTTCTCAGGGTCTTCCAGATATAAGATCATATCATCTGCAAACAATGACAGTTTTACTTCTTCTTTTCCAATTTGGATGCCTTTTATTTCTTTGTCTTGCCGGATTGCCCTGGCTAGCACTTCCAGCACAATGTTGAATAACAGTAGTGACAGCGGACATCCTTGTCTTGTTCCTGATCTTAGAGGGAAGGCTTTCAGTCTCTCACCATTGAGTACTATGCTGGCTGTGGGTTTTTCATATATGCTCTTTATCATATTGAGGAAGTTTCCTTCAATTCCTACCTTTTGAAGTGTTTTTATCAAAAACGGATGTTGGATTTTGTCAAATGCTTTTTCAGCATCTATTGAGATGATTATTTGATTTTTCCCTTTTGAATTTTTAATGTGTTGTAATACATTGATTGATTTTCTTATGTTGAACCATCCTTGCATGCCTGGAATGAACCCCACTTGGTCATGGTGTATGATTTTTTTAATGTGTCTTTGGATTTGATTTGCAAGTATTTTGTTGAGGATTTTTGCATCTATATTCATTAGGGAGATTGGCCGGTAGTTTTCCTTTTTTGTAGCATCTTTGCCTGGTTTTGGTATTAGATTGATGTTAGCTTCATAAAATGAGTTAGGCAGTGTTCCATTTTCTTCAATGTTTTGAAAGAGTTTGAGTAAGATTGGTGTCAGTTCTTTCTGGAAACTTTGGTAGAATTCCCCTGTGAAGCCATCTGGCCCTGGGCATTTATTTGTGGGAAGATTTTTGATGACTGATTGGATCTCTTTGCTTGTGATGGGTTGGTTGAGGTCTTCTATTTCTTCTCTGGTCAGTCTAGGTTGTTCATATGTTTCCAGGAAATTGTCCATTTCCTCTACATTATCCAGTTTGTTGCTATACAGTTGTTCATAGTATCGTCTTATAATTTTTTTAATTTCTTCAGGATCTGCAGTTATGTCACCTTTTTCATTCATTATTTTGTTTATATGGGTCTTCTCTCTTTTTGATTTTGTCAGTCTAGCTAGGGGCTTGTCAATCTTGTTGATCTTCTCAAAGAACCAACTTTTGGTGATAGTTATCCTCTCTATTGTTTTTTTGTTCTCTATGTCATTTATTTCTGCTTTAATGCTTGTTATTTCTTTTCTTGTACTTGGTTTAGGATTGGTTTGCTGTTCATTTTCTAGCTTCTTCAGTTGATTCATTAGTTCTTTGATTTTGGCTCTTTCTTCCTTTTTAATATATGCGTTTAGTGCTATAAATTTCCCCCTCAGCATTGCTTTTGCTGCATCCCATAGGTTTTGGTATGTTGTGTTCTCATTTTCATTCGTCTCTATATATTTAGCAATTTCTCTTGCTATTTCTTCTTTAACCCACTGATTGTTTAGGAGTGTGTTGTTTAACCTCCAGGTATTTGTGAATATTCTAAGTCTCTGATGGTTATTGACTTCTAATTGTATTCCATTGTGGTCAGAGAATGTGCTTTGAATAATTTCAATCTTTTTAAATTTACTGAGGCTTGTTTTATGTCCCAGCATATGATCTATTCTGGAGAAAGTTCCGTGAGCACTAGAAAAGTATGTGTATCCTGGTGATTTGGGATGTAATGTTCTGTATATGTCTGTTAAATCTAATTCATTTATCAGATTGTTTAGGTTTTCAATTTCCTTATTGGTCCTCTGTCTGGTTGATCTATCTATAGGAGAGAGTGATGTGTTGAAGTCTCCCACAATTATTGTGGAAACATCAATTGCTTCCTTTAGTTTTGCCAGTGTTTCTCTCATGTATTTTGTGGCACCTTGGTTGGGTGCATAGACATTTATGATTGTTATTTCTTCTTGTTGAATTGCCCCTTTTATTAGTATGTAGTGGCCTTCTTTGTCTCTCAAAACATCCCTGCATTTGAAGTCTATTTTATCTGAGATTAATATTGCTACACCTGCTTTCTTTTGGCTGTAGCTTGCATGAAATATTTTTTTCCATCCTGTCACTTTCAATTCCTTTGTGTCCCTGTGTCTAAGATGAGTCTCTTGTATGCAACATATTGATGGTTCATTTTTTTCTGATCCATTCTGCGAATCTATATCTTTTAATTGGGGAGTTTAATCCATTTACATTCAACGTTATAACCGTGAAGGCATTTCTTGAATCAGCCATCTTATCCTTTGGTTTATGTTTGTCATATATATTTTTCCCCTCTGTCTATTAATATCCTTTATTGCACCCATACCAAATCTCTTTAGTACTGAACCTTTCTCCAAGTCTCTCTGTCCTTTCTTTGTTTCTCTGTCTGTAGGACTCCCTTTAGTATCTCCAGTAGGGCAGGTCTCTTGTTAGCAAATTCTCTCAGCATTTGTTTGTCTGTGAAAAATTTAAGCTCTCCCTCAAATTTGAAGGAGAGCTTTGCTGGATAAAGTATTCTTGGCTGGAAATTTTTCTCACTCAGAATTTTAAATATATCATGCCACTGCCTTCTCGCCTCCATGGTGGCTGCTGAGTAGTCACTACTTAGTCTTATGCTGTTTCCTTTCTATGTGGTGAATTGCTTTTCTCTTGCTGCTTTCAGAAATTGCTCCTTCTCTTCCGTGTTTGACAGTGTGATCAGAATATGTCTCGGAGTGGGTTTATTTGGATTTATTCTATTTGGAGTTCCCTGAGCATTTATGATTTGTGTATTTATGTTGTTTAGAAGATTTGGGAAGTTTTCCCCAACAATTTCTTTGAATACTCTTCCTAGACCTTTACCCTTTTCTTCCCCTTCTGGAACACCAATGAGTCTTATATTAGGACGTTTTATATTATCTATCATATCCCTGAGGTCCGTTTTGATTTTTTCAATTTTTCTCCCCATTCTTTCTTTTATGCTTTCATTTTCCAGTCTGTCATCTTCCAGGTCACTGATTCATTGTTCAACTTCCTCTAGTCTTGTACTATGAGTGTCCAGAATCTTTTTAATTTGGTCAACAGTTTCTTTAATTTCCATAAGATCATCTATTTTTTTATTGAGTCTTGCAATGTCTTCTTTATGCTCTTCTAGGGTCTTCTTGATATCCTTTGTATTCTGTACTATGGTCTCATTGTTCATCTTTAGTTCTTTGAGTAGCTGCTCTAGGTGCTGTGTCTCCTCTGATCTTTTGATTTCGGTGCTTGGGCTTGGGTTATACATATCGTCTGTTTTTTTTCATATGCTTTATAATTTTCTGTTGTTTTTGGCCTCGTGGCATTTGCTGAACTTGATAGGGTTCTTTTAGGATGTGTAGACCAATTGAAGTCCTTATCTCTAATTTATCAGATCTACAGCTTCGTGGAGTACACTTTCTCTAACTAACCAGCAGGTGGCGTCCACGAGCCACCTGTTCTCCACAAGCCAGTTCTACCCTGCTTAGCCTTTTTGGTGAGTGGGGGAGTGAGTCTTGTGGGGTCCAATTGGTGTACCAAGCTTGCGTGTGTAGTTGGTGTTGCCCACCCTGTATATGGGGCTTGTTTCTGGGCAGTCAGGGAGTGGGGGTGGCTCTAACAATCAAGTCTCCCTGGTGATCCTGGAGTTTTAAAGCTGCTGCAATAGTCTAATCCTTCAGTTCAGTCCTGCCACAGTTTGTCTCTGCCACTGACCCACAAGTCCTTGGTATTGGTGTATGGCTCCTGAGACTTGCAAGTGGGCCCCTCTTCCAGGCCGTGCACCCCCTGGTCCTCTGTGGAGGGATGACTGTGCTATGTCACAGGTGAGTGCCGTCCCCCCAGGGCGGTTCTGGGCTGCTGGGCTGTGTAGGGAGGCTCCCAGTCTGCTGAAATGATGGCTGAATGGGGCTTTGTTAATTCACACTGCTCTACCTTCCCAACTCTGGGACAATCAGCTGAGGTTGCAGGGAAGGCTAATGTCCACGCTGTTATTTGAAGCACTTCCGTCACACTGGGTTGTGTGGGGCAGCTCTGGGCTATGGGGCTGGCGATGGGCAGGAGTGTTTCCTGTCCACCAGGATGATGGCTGTGAGCGGACACCCCCGTTTTCTTGGTAAGTTGTGGTGTTTAGTGAAATTTCTCAGCCACTGGATTATTGCCTTTTGTCTCAGAGCTCTCTTAGTTCTGCTCTTGTCTTGACCTGCCCAAATTGCAAGTCTTTGAAGCTTTCTGTATTGGGAGCTTTCGCTGATCTCAGCAGTTCCACAATTTCATGAGTGTTGTATGAAGTATGCCCAAAGTCAGATTGCTCTGTGGTGTCCAGTCCACGCAGTTCCTGGCTTTCTACCTACTTTCCTGGAGGAGTAACTTCTCTGAAGAAAGGCTGATAGTATCCAGTATACCCTGTCACATGGGAAGGTACATGGCCGGCATCTGCTGATCCTTCTCTCCTGGATTTTGTTGCTTTCAGGTTCTGGCTCTTTCAGTTTCTCTGGGTCCTTGCTTCTGAAATAAGTATTATTATCTTCCTCTCACAGATGAGGAAACCTAGATCCAGAGAAGGAAAGTAATTTACCCTAATTCATACAGTATGTAGCAGAGCCAGGGTTCAAATCTGGTCTTTTGACTACAGGTTAAGTTTTTTGTTTTTTTTGTTTTTTTTTCCCATTCTATTAGCAAGAACTAAGATCTCCCCATGGAAATATGAATGAATACACATTTGAAAAATCCATTTACCAACTTTGTAAAACCCAGTCTGCAAACTTAACCTTTTCCCCCCAAAATGCTCAGGTCAAAACAACAGGATGATTGTTTTCCCTGGGTAGATATTTCCCATAATCCAGTGGCAAAATAGGGCCTGCTTTTAAAACAGTTGATTTATCATGTTGTTTGCTTGGATACATCTATTCTAAAAGTTGAGAGATACCTATAGTTTTAACTTCCTCTCCTGAAACACATCAGTAGAATTTATAAAAAGGAGGGGAAGTTATATGATTTGTGTTTTATCCTCTATCATTAATTCTGTGCAGAGTGTAAAGATATTACCTATATGTTCATTGATCTTCCTTTCCTATGTAGAGGCATAGCTGTGGGTTACCAGGAAAGTCACTTGGTTTGGGTTATTTTTATTTTTTATTTTCTCCCATTATAAGTGTAATACATAATTACTTTAGGAAATATTTAAAATATAGAAAAATAAAAGAATGACTTGTACTTCCATCGCCACTAAAATTTTGTTTCTCAGTTTGCTCATATGTAATATGGGTAAATATTAGAATAATTATATGTCTTACATTGTTGCATAATTATATTAGTAATAATTAACCTTTAAGCATTTATGATGGACCAGGCACCATCCTAAACACTTTAAATGTATTAACACATTTAATACAACTCTATGAGGTTAGTACTATATTTATCCCAATTTTACAGTTAAGGAAACTGAAGTTTAGAGAGTTTAAGTAACTTGTAAAAGGCTACAGAGCTCATTAATGGCTAGTAAAATCATAAATGTGAAAATTATTTTGCAAACTCTAAAATGTAAGTTATTAATATCTCCAACTATAGTTTAGGATTTTTAGTCAACTTAAGGTCAGGTGCACTTTCCATATTTCCTTTCTCCATATAACCCCAGTTACTACATTGATGACTCTAGCAAGGGCCACAAAAGAGAATTCTGTGTCTCTCATCCATTGACAGGACAACTGCTGTGGTGTAAATGGTCCATCAGACTGGCAGAAATATTCATCTGCCTTCCGGATTGAGAATAACGATGCCGACTATCCCTGGCCTCGTCAGTGCTGTGTTATGAACAATCTAAAAGAACCGCTCAACGTGGAGGCCTGCAAACTGGGAGTGCCTGGGTACTATCACAAGCAGGTGAGTCCTCACTTCCCCAAAGAACTGCCAGAAGGTACTTCTGGGATTGTTGAGGAAATTTTTTCCCTCAGTACGGAATTCTGCATCCTTTACCCTAAACCTCTAACTATTTCTTTCTGTGTAAGTAAACTGTGAATGCTAATCTAGGACTAAACCAGAGCGATTCATGTTTAAAAAATTAACAGAACATGAGAACTGCTAGAGCAAAATCCAATTTTGTTTTAGTGAAAACTATCTGTACAATGTACAGAACTGCTATTCAAAAGAGTATTAATATTAAACCAAGATTTGCTCTGTTTTTTTGTTTGTTTGTTTGTTTGTTTTTTGCATAAATTGGAGGAGATGATATGCAAAAGCAACATTTTCCCAGTTCCAAAGCGATAGCAATTGCTGAGGTTAAATGCGGTAATTATATAACCAAATTCTTTATTTGGTGATAATGTAGGCTAGTCTTAATAAAATGTTATATTGGTGATTTGGGCAGGTAGTTGACATACAGATAGTTTTGAAAAAGCATTTCCAGGCTGAAAAGGATAATTGGATGATGATCATGGAAACTAACATTTACTGAGTATTTACTAAATGCCAGGCACTGTTCCAAGTTCTGTAACTATAGTAATTCATTTAATGCTCAAAGGTGGGTACCAGTGTGGTCCTTATTTTACAGATGGGGACTGAGATATAGAGATGCTGGTCCCTTGCCCAAGGTCACACAGCTAGGATATGTTACTTGTCCTCTGATTCAAACCTGAAAAGTCTGGCTCCTGAGCCCAGGCTTAGTCTAAGCTAAGAAAGAAATTGGTAACTTTCCTGGAAAGCCCTGATCCTGTAGTCAGCTCTGACAGGCTGCACATTGAGAAAAGCCAGCTGTGTATCAGTGCCTTAAATAATTGAGAAATATCAGACTTTCTAGTTTTGGCTAAAGAAAACAGACTGCACTTTTAGAATAAAGGACGCAGTGGTACTGATCGTAATATCACACCTGGCAGAGGCCTGGACTATGATTGGTTGCAACAATCTAGAAAAAGGATGTGGGTGTGATACAGGTTATTTTGCAGACGTGTCCAAAGCAACACTCATTTAGTTTTTCAGCAACATTATCTTGGCATTGTTTTAATCAGTTGCTTAGACTGCTATAAAATTAAATTTATTACTTCTAATTACAATTGCAATATAATTATCATTCACACAATTCATAAAATGCTTTTGATATTTCATTATTGGAACTGACCCATGAAAACATTTTCTTGACTGGATTGTAATAGTGTGCAAACTGCATCACCTCTTTGATAGGGACAAAAAAGGATGTTTGCCTTGAGATATTCAGTTTATTTCAAAGCAAAACCTTTCCCTAGCACATATAACATTCTAGTAATAAGAACACACCTAAAATCTCTTCTTTTTCCCAAGTTGAAATACTTGAGATTTGAGGAAATGATAAAAATAAACTCTTCCCTTTCATTCTCTCCAGGGACCCCCAGCTGTTTTGACAATCTTCTTACACCCTCCCTTGCAATTCCTTGTCCTTGTCTGTCCTTAACATCTCCCCCTCCACTCCCACCAGCTACAGCACAACTTCAAACTCATTGTCACCCAACTCCACTCCCTCACCAACTTCATAAACCCCTGAAATTCTTCTGTCTGTTCCCAATGCCCTGTACTCCTACATTCTCAATCTCACTTATTTTTCACCCTCAACATAATCTCTTATCTACTAATCCTTTCTGATTCTCTTACCCCGGTTCCCCAATCCCCCACACACCACCATTCCCTCTGTGTTAAGGGTGCTGCTAATCCCCTGTAACAGTACTATTCCACAGAGCAAACTATGCTGCCCCAGTAGCAAATGCACTTTACTTCTATAATTGCATTTAAACCCTGAACTATATTATAATGACTTGTTCACATCTGTCTTTTCTATGTCTCCATAAGGACTGTGCATTACCCAGTTCTCTATCTTCAGCACTTAGCATAATGCCTGGCACAAAGCAGGCATCCACTTCCTGCCACCACCCCGGTTCACCATCTCTTGCTCCAGATGACAATAATAGCCTCCTAACTGGTCTCCCTGAGGCCTGAGTCCACCCTTGACACCTCCTAATCTTAACCCAGTGCTGGAGAAATCCTTGAACAACATCAGATCACCTCACAACCCTGCTGAAAAGCTTGCAACAGGCTTCCATCTCCCTTGAAATTTATAAGGATCTCTTTCACCACATAGATGGAGAAGGATGATGGGGGAGAAATCAAGGCATAGCAAAGGCAGGGCACGTCAGCGGACTAACCTTTGACCAGGGCAGATTGTAAAGGACAGAACCTCAAATGGCCACCTCTGGCTACTGGACAGAAACTACACTTCAAGGTCAGCCCTTCTAGGACCAGAACCACTTTTATTTAAAAACAAATAAGAAAGTAACTGTCCTCACAAACATCACCAATAAATCTTTTGGGAGGGAATAAAAATCAAGCTTTAGTAAGAATAGTTTACATTGTCCACCTATGCTAAAATAGCAGCCCCCTTTTTAGATTGAGTGATAGATACAAATAAACGTGATACAGAATATCTTCTTCTGTATCAGAGAGTTACTTATATTCCCTCAGGAAAGCATTGTTAGTAATTGGCTGTCCAAAGGGGCTCTGGAAATATTCTGGTTATGTTACACTGACTTTGGAATGGCATTTATTCAAAACAAAGTCTGTTTTCCCACAAATCTCTTAAACCTTTGTTTTCCAGTTCTTTTCACACCAATTTGGAATCCCTCACTCTTCCAGGGCTGCTATGAACTGATTTCTGGACCAATGAACCGACATGCCTGGGGGGTTGCCTGGTTTGGATTTGCCATTCTCTGCTGGACTGTGAGTATCTCCGGGCGCATTTTATTTCTGAAAGGTTGATAAGGAGAAACTTTGAGACCTTGGACCTGAAGATTATTCAGGAAATTCTGACACTAAAGAAGACAGTGGATTCCCTTGAGAGGTAGGGAGTTAACGTCCCCAACCAGAGAAAGGATGAGCCCTACTAACCAGCTCCTCCATGTGGCTGACTGGGAGCAGTACTCTGCTGCAATGTGTGTCAACAGGCTGGGAGCCAGTTGCTTTTCGTATTCCCAGTGCATAGTATAGCACATGGTAAGTGCTCAACAATGAGGTGAATAAATGAGAGATGATAACAAGGAACTTTCTATTAATGCCATTCTAGCTGGAACTGTGGGATAATGTTAAAGACTTTTGAGGAACTTGGGATCCCAGACCACTTGTGACTCATAATTCTAGATTCTAACTCTATGAGTTTGCTTACTATGTTTAGGTCTTTGATCCATTTTTAATTAGCTTTTGTATAAGGTGTGAGGTAGGGTTCCTCTTTCATTCTTTTGGATATGAATCTGAAATTCTCCCAGTACCATTTGTTGAAGAGACTATTCTGTCCCAGTTAGGTGGACTTGACAGCCTTGTCAAAGAGCAACTGGCCATAGATATGCAGGTCTATTTTCTGCACTTTCAATTCTTTTCCATTGGTCAGTGTATCTTTTTGTGCCAGCGTCATGCTGTTTTGACCACCATAGCTATGGAATATGCTTTAAAGTCAGGAAGTGCTAGTCTTCCAACTTCATTCTTCTTTTTTGATATGTTTTTGGCTATTTGTGGTCCCTTACCCTTCCAAATAAATTTGATAATTGACTTCTCCAATTCAGCAGAGTAGGCTGCTGGAATTTTTATTTGGATTGCATTGAATATGTAAGTCAATTTGGATAGAGTTGACATCTTCCCAATATTTAGTCTTCAATTCATGAACACAGAATGCCCTTCAATTTATTTAGATAATCTTTGATTTCTTTAAGCAATGTTTCATAGTTTTGTGTACAGAACCTTATGTTCTTGCTAAAATTTATTCCTAGATATTTGATTCTTCTAGCTATTGTAAATGACATTTTTTTTCTTGATTTCTTCCTCAGATTGCTCATTATTAGTGCATGGAAACACTACTGATTTTTGTGTGTTGATCTTGTATCCTTTCACTTTGCTGAGCTCATTTATTAGCTCTAATAGCTTACTTGTAGATTATTCGGGATTTTCTAAGTATAGGATCATGTCATCTACAAATAGTGAAAGTTTTACTTCTTCCTTTCCAACTTGGATGTTCTTTCTTTTTCTTGCCTAACTGCTCTAGCTAGAACATCTAGCACAATGTTGAATAACAGTGGTGACAGTGCATATCCTTGTCTTGTTCCAGAACTTAGAGGGAAAGATTTCAGTCTTTCACCACTGAGTACGATGTTAGCTGTGGATTATTTATATATGCCCTCAATGATGTTGAAGAAGCTTCCTTCTATTCCCACCTCTTGAAGTGATTTTATCAAGAAAGGATGCTGAATGTTGTCAAATGCCTTTTCTGCATCAATTGAGATGATCTTGTGGTTTTTTCCCCTTGGATTTGTTAATGTGATGTATTACATTAATTGATTTTCTTGTGTTGAACCACCCTTGTATGCCTGGGACAAAATCCACTTAATCATAGTGTATAATTCTTTTGTTGTGTTGTTGGATTCAATTTGAAGTATTTTGTTGAGGATTTTTCAGGATTTTTGCATCTATGTTCATTATAGAAATTGGTCTATAATTTTTTTTTTTTCTTGTAGTATCTTTATCTGGCTTTGGTATTCAGGTAATGTTGGCTTCATAGAATGAGTTAGGTAGTGTTTCTTCCTCTTCACTTTTTTGGAAGAGTTTGAGCAGGATTGATATTAATTCTTCTTGGAATGATTGGTAGAATTCACCTGTAAAGCCATCTGGTACTGAACTTTTCTTTTTTGGGAGGTTTTTGGTGGCTGATTCAGTTGCTTTACTTGTAATTGGTCTGTTGAGGTCTTCTATTTCTTCTACAGTCAGTGTAAGTTTTTTGTGTTTTTCTACGAATTTGTTCATTTCATCTAAATTTTCTAATTTGTTGGCATACAATTGTTCATAGTATCCTCCTAAGGTCCTTTTTTTATTTCTGTGAGGTCAGTAGTAATGCCCCACCTCTCATTTCTGATTTTATTTTTTTGCATCTTCTCTTTTTTTTCAGTGTCAGTCTAGCTAAGGGTCTGTCAATTTTATTGATTCTTCTGATTTGCTAAAGTTACCAAAATGTAATATACAAGAAATGGATTGGCTTTTATAATGGGGACATCTTAGGTTACAAATTTACAGTTCTAAGACCATAAAAGTGCCCAAACTAAGGCATCAACAAGAGGATACCTTCACTGAAGAAAGACTGATGGTGTCTAGAACACATTTGTCAGCTGGGAAGACATGTGGCTGCCATCTGCTGTTCCTTTGCTCCCAGGTTGTGTTGCTCTCAGCTTCTGATTCCAGTGGCTTTTTCTTTAACTATCTGTGGGTTCTCAGCTCCTCTGGGACAAACTTGGGGCTTCATATCTTAGCTTAGCATCTTCAAACGTCTTTCTGTCTGCATCTCCAAGTGTCCGGGTCTCTGTCAGCTCTGAGTTCTCTCTGTCTCCCTGAGCTCTCTTAAGGACTCCAGTAAACTAATTAAGACCCACCTTGAATGGATGAGGTCAAATCTCCGTGGAAATAATCTAATCAAACTGTCCTACCCACAAAAGATCTGCCCCCACAAGATTGGATTAAAAGAACATGGCTTTTCTGGGGTCCATAATAGATTCAAACAACCATGGTGATCTTCTCAAAGAACCAATTTTTGGTTTTGTTGATCCTCTCTATTGACTTTTATTCTCAATTTAATTTATTACTGTTCCAATCTTTGTTATTTCTTTCCCTTTGCTTCTTTTGGGATTAGTTTGCTGTTCTTTTTCTAGTTCCTCCAAGTGTGCAGTTAGGTCTTTGATTTTAGCTCTTTCTTCTTTTTTAACGTAGGTGTTCAGGCCTATACATTTCCCTCTCAGCACTGCCTTTGCTGCATCCCAAATGTTTTGATATGTTGTGTTCTTGTTTTCATTCATCTCAAGATATTTACTTAATTCTCTTACAATTTCCTTTTTGACCCACTGATTTTTTAAGAGTATGTTATTTAACTTCCATACGTTTGTGAATTTTCCAGTTCTCTGCCTGTTATTGATTTCCAGCTTCATTCCGTTAGGGGCAGAGAAAGTGTTTTGTATAAGTTCAATCTTTTTAAATTTATTGAGACCTATTTTGTGACCCAGCATGTGGCCTATCCTAGGGAATAACCCATGAGCACTTGAGAGCAATGTATACCCTGCTGTTTGGGGAAACAACATTCTGTGTGTGTCTGTTAGGACTAGTTCATTTATCACATTATTCAAGTTCTCTATTTCCTTATTGATACTCTGTCTAGATGTTCCATAATGATGAGAGTGGTGTATTGAAGTCTCCAACTATTGTTGAAGAGACATCTATCTCTCCCTTAAGTTTTGCCAGTGTTTGTTTCATGTATTTTGGGGCACCTTAGTTAAGTGCATAAATATTTATGATTGTTATTTCTTCTTGGTGGATTGCCCTTTTATTAATAGATAGTGTCCTTCTTTATCTCATTTTAAAGTTTTGCATTTAAAGTCTATTTTGTTGGATTTTAGTTTAGGTACCCCGGCTCATTTTGGTTACTGTTTATATGGAATATCTTTTTCCAACCTTCATTTCAACCTATTCATGTCTTTGGGTCTAAGGTGAGTCTCTTGTAGACAGCATATAGAGGGATCATATTTTTTATCCATTCTTCCAATCTGTGTCTTTTGATTGGTGAGTTTAATCCATTAATATTCAATGTTATTACTGTAACATCAGTACTTACATCAACCATTTTATCCTTTGGCTTTTATGTGGCATATCATATTTTTGTCTCTCTTTTTACCCTTTTAGTTACCCTCACTGATAATCTTTATTTCTACACTCTTCTTCAAGCCACTCTCTCCTGTCTTTTCCTTTCAGCCTGCAGAACTTTAGTATTTCTTGTAGGGCTGGTCTCTTTTTTATTAACTCTCTCAGTTTCTGTTTATCTGTGAATATTTTAAACTCTCCCTCATCTTTGTATGACAGTTTTTCTGGATAAAGAGTTCTTGGCTGGCAGTTTTTCTCTTTCAGGACCTCAGATATATCATACACTACCTTCATGATTCCATGGTTTCTAATGAGAAATCAACACAGTCTTATTGAGCATTCCATGTATGTGATGAATCACATTTCTCTTGCTGCTTTCAAAATTCTCTCTTTATCTTTGGCATTTAACATTCTGATTAGTACATGTTTTAAAATAGGTCTATTAGGTTTTATTCTGTTTGCAGTATGTTGTGCCTCTTGGACATGTATATTTATGTGTTTCATAAGAGTTGGGAAGTTTTCAGCCATTATTTCTTCAAGTATTCTTTCCCAGGACATGTATGTTTTTGCATTTTGTGCTGTCATTCAGTTCCCTGAGACCTTGCTCAATTTTTTCCATTCTTCACTCTATCCATTCATCTGTGTGTTCAATTTCAGATTCCTATCTTCTAGTTCACTGATCCTTTCTTCTGCTTGTTCAAATATGCTATTGTATGCTTCTAGTGTATTTTTAATCTCTTCTATTGTGACTTTCATTCACATAAATTCTGTTTTTTTATTTGCATGTTTTCAAATTCTTCTTATGCTCACTCAGTGTTTTCTTAATATTCATTATCTCTTTAACCATATTTTCCTTCATCTCTTTGAATTAATTTAGGAGATTTGTTTGAACATCTTTGATTAGTTGTTCCAAATTCTGTGTCTTCTCTGAATTTCTAATTTGTTCTGTTGACTAGGCCTTATCTTCCTGTTTCTTAGTATGGCTTGTAATTTTTGCTGATGCCCAGGCATCTGATTTTCTTGATGAGGTTACTCTGGTGGTTAGTTTCTTTCTCTTGCCTGGGGTTTTATTGTTGATTGGGTTTGGGTTAAGTCTCTTCTTTGACCCTAGGTTCAACTTATTCTAGATCTTTAGATTTGCCATGTGTAACTGATCAAAACAGGGCCAGAGGCCCATGAAGGGACACAGACCAGTTCCAAATGGCCCTGGGGAGAGGATCAAGAAAGATGCCAAAATCCATTTTTTTGTAGTCTTCCCAAAGCTGCCCTTTCCTGGTCTTCCCAGCAAGTGGTGCTCTTTGGCAAACTATTCCCTGCAGTCTGCAGGAGGGAATGTGTTTTTTCAACCTCCACAGCCTCCACTCCTGGCAGAGGCATTGTTACAACAATGTCCATGGGAACCCCTGTCAGGGCAGGCTATAACCACAATTCAGAGCCAGGACCCACATTCCAAATTCATTGATCAGAAGCCACACTCAGCCCTTGACCATGCTACCCTCCCTTTTCCCAAGGAAGAAGACCTCCATGCCCCTCTCTGTCCACAGCAGCCAGCTACAGATGGTACCCAAGGCTGCTTGCCTCAAGGGTGGGTGATGGGTACTGGTTATGCTGTGGAGCAATTCACTCACAGTTTATTTGCTGCAGCTTCTCACTCTCCCCATTCTGCTCTTTCCTGGAAGCTGTTCTGTGCTCCCCTGGCCTCTGGAGGCCCAGAACCATTGTTTCAGAAGTTTCTGCCTGTCCACTAGCTGTTTTTAGAAGAGGAGTGTTTCCTGTAGCTCCCTACCCTGCCATCTTCCCTGGACACTCTCTTCAAATGCTTTTAATCTTAAAACTCCAAAACAGTAGCTAGGTAGGTAGCCATCTCCCATCTTACGAGGAATAGAGAAATTCAATAGATTTCCCAAGAATCGTGCTTCAGAAGAGCTCTTGTGCATGTCTAATGCACTACTATTTACAAAGGGCTTTCACGTACTGGTTAATAAGACAAATTCTGAAGCAGGCTACCTGGATTTGTGTCCCAGCTTCACCACTTACGAGTTCTGTGACCTTGGGTAAGTTACTTATCTTCTCTGTGCCTCAGTTTCTCCAGAGGGTTTTGTAAGGATTAGATTAAGTTATATTTTTAGCACTCAGAACAGGGCCTGACACATTGTAAGTTTCTTAATAAATATTTGTTATTATTATTTTATTATCTCATTTAGTCCTCCAGCTCTGGGGTGTGAAGAGAAGGTGCTATTATTTTACAGATATGGAAACTGAGGTTCAGGAAAGTTAACCTACTTGTCTGAGGTTGCCCAGAGTAAGCCACAGATCTGCAACAAAACCCAGATATTCTAACCTCTTGCCTAAGACAGATATCTTAAGTTCTCTGGTGTTCTTCAGGGGCAGCTGTTTCAGGTCACAAATATTTTAGGAAAAAGGGGGAGTTTACTAGGAGAGGTTCAATACCAGAAGCAAGAAACTCATACCCCAAATAATACATACTAGAAATAGGAATATGAGGGAAGGTGATTAACCCTGATGGGAGGAAGAAGGAATTTTCCTATATGGCTAGTTTGGCACACAAGTAAGAAGAGCAACCCAAGAAGACAGGGAGTCCAGAGGGAGACAGGGGTGAGAAGGTGGAGAATGAGGCAGCTGCCTCTGAGTGGCAGGTTTCAAATGATGCTTTAGGGCAGGCTGGACTCAGTATTAGCTCTGTCCCTGTGATGTTACTTAAGGCAAGGTTACTTTTAAAATCTAGTATCATCTAAGCCTAAATGAACCTAATATAATTTTCTTTCCAAGGACAAGATAAAATAATTCCTAACGTATATTTCTTTTTTTCTTTTTCTTTTCTTTCTTTTTTTTTTTTTTTTTTTTTTGGTCATGTTTATTCTAGTTTTGGGTTCTCCTGGGTACCATGTTCTACTGGAGCAGAATTGAATATTGAGAATAAAGTGTCACCACCGTACCTAACCTTCCCCCAGGGACACTCTGGATTTGGTGCTGGAACTGGTTATCCCCTAATATTCTACATTTATATTCTACAATAACAGGCATTTCTTATTCAAACTGCCAGGTCAGGTGCTATGGAGTGCTTTTAGGTTCTTAGGCTCTTGAAAGTCTCACTACTGGTGTTTTCATCCTGGTCTGGGATACAATATTTTTGTAGACTGTGGAAAAGTGAGTATTTGGAAATGAAATATATAATAAATTGTCCCATCCCTGTTTATTTTTAATTTGGGGGTGAAAAGACATTCAAAGCTACCTGTGTTATCACAGCAAGCCCAGTCTATGTTTGGATGACAAATCTGCCTGTGTTATCTCACTGAAAAAAAAAAACCTTCAAAAGCTTTCATTTATCTCAGTATTGTCCAGGTGAAGAAAACAGGAAAAGGTTGCTGAAATGTACCTTTTATCTTTTGATCTACTGTGGCTTCCATCTACAGAGACTCAAATGATTTTCTTAATGCCACCTATAGATCCCTTCATTCTCCAGGACAATCCCCAATCTTGAGTTAACAGTGGTTGAAATTTCCTCTTGTACCTTGCAGAGTGATAATGTGTTTAGTAACCTCAATTTTCCCATTAATTAAAAGTGTGTGGCCTTTGTGGAGCAGGGTAGAGCCTGTTTTCTGTTTACTCAGTCTTTGCCCTGAATGGCCTCAACTTGAAATGCTTTCAAACGGGATATAGCAAACTAGCTAGTAAGAATGGGTGATTTATGAGGATTTTTGTTTACTGTCAAAATGTTTCTCTTCTGATCTATGTTTCCATTTGTGGTCCTATAGCTCAAAATTTGTCTAGCCTTATAAATAAAGAGGGCTTTACAAGATTTTCATTTTCTTTTGTTTTTATCATTGTCAGAATTGGTCATATGTGAGTCTAAAAAAATGGATTTTCCAACAGAAGAACCTAGTAGGCTCATGGAAATTAAAGCTCAGGAGATAGAAAATGCATACACAGGTGTGGTTTCCTGCTTGGTACCAAGTAATCCTGTTGTACAGTTAAATGACTGGAACTTGTCCATTTACTTTATTTTTCGCTCCTGCCTACACTTTCTCTATAAGTGATGATGGAGCTGCTTCTCCTCAAATCCTTTTCCTCCTGCACTTTGAAGCAAGGGAAACATCTCTGACCCCAATTGTAGAACTGTGTTCCCTGTGAAGGAAACATACCCATCACTTTAGGGTCCTTCCCCCAGCAGACTTAGATGTGTGAACACTCACCCCATCACCCCCCACAACCACCATCAGCTTCTTGCAAGTTAGGCTGAGCACTGCGGCAGAGGAGGGATACAGAGCTGAGAACACACCTCTCCACTGCACTTCTGTGTAAGCTGGGGCAGGGTGCTGATCACCTATTCTCAGGTTAGGGCCCAAAGGCTCATATCCTGAGACAGCAAAACCAGCCTGCCCCTCCCCTACCTCACCGTGGCTCTCCAGGACAGGCGTTGAGGTACTGACCTCACAAAAGATAAATGACACCTAACCTTGGCTGAGAAGATTCTTCCCTCTGGTCTTTTAGAAGAGGGAAAAAGAGATGAAGGAGCATACCCTTGGCAAAGCTTAGAAACAGCCACTCTCCAACCTCTCTTTCTATACTCTCTCATGCATTCTAGTACCTCATTCTTCCACTGGCTGCGCAAATCCAACCTCAAACCAACTCCTGTCTTCCCCCCATGCTCCCAAATTCTCTCTTTATAAAAAATTCCATTTTCCTTGTGATTTGATCTCAGGTAGGCTAAGGGAAAGCCTTTTTGTAAACCAATTCATAGTGGGTGACAATTAGCCCCCACTCTTCATCTTCTCTGTAGATTTTTCCTTGATAACTGAATTGATCTCTAGTTGGTGAAATACAACACAGCAGCTGTAACAAGATGGAGCTGTTGTGGGGCAAGATAGTCCACATGCTGCTTCTTAAATCTTACTACCTGCCTATCCTAGCAAGAAGGCACTAAGGAGGGAAAGGACCTTCAGTTAGCCACTGCTCCCAGTCCTTTTTCCAACCAGCTTCCTACCTGGAGCCTCACCCTCATCCTTCATAGAAGGAGCAAGTTCCCCTGGAGAGGGTGAGGGGGGTGGGCAGCTCTGAACCGAGGTGTTTTGGTTTGCTGAATCTGCTGGAATGCAATATACCAGAAATGGGTTGGCTTTCAGAATGGAAATTCATTAGCTTACAAATTTACAGTTCTAAGGCCATGAAAATGCCCAAATTAAAGCATCAGTAAGATGATATCTTCTCTGAAGAAAGGCTTCCAGCATCTGGGACACCCCCGTCACATGGGAAGGAACATGGCTGGTGTCTGCTGGTCCTTCTCTCCCAGGTTTTGTTGCTTTCAGTTTCTGGTTCAAGTGGCTTCCTCTCTGAGCTTCTTTGGGTCCTCTCAGCTTCTCCAGGCTTTTCCCTATGCGCTTCTCCTAATTTCATCTCTTAGAAAGGACCCCAGTAAAAGGATTAAGACCCACTGTGGGGCAACTCCTCAGTTGAAATAACCTAATCAGAAGGTCCCACCTACAATGGCTCTGCACCCACAGGAATGGATTAAAAGAACATGGTCTTTTCTGGGATATATAACAGCTTCAAACCACCACACCAGGTATTCAAAGAAGACATACCTTTTAGCTGAGAGAGAATCCAGGCCTGAGGATCCCCCTGCAGAAACTGTCCAGCAACCCAGAACTCTTGAGCTTATCGCTACAGGGGTCTCCAGGTTAACTTCAGGGCAGTTTCTTCTCTACCCTGTTCTATCCCCTCCACCTTCCCTGAAGCCCAACCTTCCCCCTCTTCTTTCTGTCTCCTGGGAC
This sequence comes from Choloepus didactylus, assembly GCF_015220235.1. Taxonomy (NCBI): domain Eukaryota; kingdom Metazoa; phylum Chordata; class Mammalia; order Pilosa; family Megalonychidae; genus Choloepus; species Choloepus didactylus. The sequence continues at coordinate 85,288,957 of NC_051307.1, forward strand.
TGGAAGTGGAGCTCACTGTGAGCCCTGGGCCCCAAGCCACTACTCAGTGGGAGACCCACGGACACACCCTCTGCAGCCATCTACCAGCCCTCGCCTATTTCCCCATTCCTTACCCCTCTCTCCTACTTCCTCTTCTATTGTGTGACAATATTTCCGTCTATTTCCATTCCTCAGCCTATGGGACATATTAACTCTAATGAAAAGGCCCAGCCAGAGCTTAAACCCAGAAACCTGGAACAAGCAGCCCCAGATTCTAATCAAGTCAGGAATTCTCAATGCCCCGTCTCCCTCCCCGCAAAGTAGATAAATACCACTCTTAAACAGTAAAGATTGGTCTCTCTTCTCCAATGCAAAGTGGGGCCTGGAGAGTTGGCATCCCCCAACCCTAATTAGAGCAGTTTTGGCCACCCTGGGAGACTAGCCACAATGGGATCTCTTCCCCTGCTCTTTTGTACCCTTTGTGCTGCATAAGTAATAAAGTGGTCATTTGCTGAAATGTTCTGTTGTGCACTAGACTTGTGTTCCCATAAATCACCATGTAGCCACTTATTTCACACCAGCCTTATCAAAGTCACCTCCACCACCATCAGATTGGGGAGGGGAAGGAGATTGGGGCAAGAGCTTGGCTCTGGGTACCTGGCAGGTTGCTGGGCTCCACGGGCAGGAGAGACAAAGTAGTCATGCCTGCTTATCAAGAAGGCAAAGAAAAATTACTACCTAACATCAAAAATGCATCAGACTAGGCCTAGGGTAAAGTTTACCTGATTGCAACACCAGGCAGGTCATCACCTTCTCTCAGTTGACCAGTTCCCTCCTGGTAGCTACTCAGGTTCCTTGCAGGCTGCTTACACTTACCATTAGAAAGCCCACTGCTCATTCTACTGTTATATTTGTCATTTCTGTAACTTTTTATTTTCCTACATCAGGTGAAACAGACAGGAACTGCTCCTATTTTAAGCAGCAAATCAGATACCTTCTGACTACCCGCAAGTAAGAGAAGTAATAAGAATAGTAATGTGAATTTGACTATTCTTCTCTCAAGCCCCCTCTCCCATCAGTCTGATTGAAGGCAGCCAGCGCTGTGGTTGAGGAATTGGACACTGACCTGGTTTCTCGTGTCTATTGACTGAACAATTTTACCTTTCTCCTTCTGGATCCAATATTTCTTCTAGTTTCCCTTCCCTGCTTTGCCTTACCCGTATCCTCAGTTCTGATAAGTGAGACTAAATCAAAGAAGAAACCCAGAGGAGAGCAGCTGTAGGCTAGAGTTTGCCTTCCCGTGTGTGACATTTTTATCATACAGCTCTAGTGGCGACATCCAATGAGGAGATCCAAAAACATCTTGGAAAAAAGGCAACAGTGCTCAGAAATACGTAACCCTCAGAATCTTCTCCAACCAACTTACCCAATTCACTATACGCATCTTTGAAGGAGACAAATAGCCAAATCAATCCTGGGAAGAAAAAGAAAGGGCGCTATCACACCCTAATATCTAGTGGTCTCTACCTCAATTTCCTCTTGAAAAAGAAAAAAAAAAGAGCAACCCCTGACCTCAGAAGCTGGCCTTGTGCTCACAGCAAGGCCATGTTTTTTCTCCTTTTAAAAACATAAAAAATCTCAAAGAACACCAACCTCAGACAAGGTCACTCTCAGAACGATAAAATGAGACAAAACAAGACCTTTTCATAATTTTGTCTGAGCACAGACAAAAACAAAGTTTACTGTGCCATCCACAAAATACCAAACACCCCCTCTTGGCCAAAATAAGCAACTGCTCCTTCTTTAACAATTACAGCTTTATCTTCATGCTAGTCTGTAGATAAGATTTTTTTGAGATACCCAAGTATAGAATTGTCCCCACTCTCTGACAGCATCCAATCTAGACCCTCCCCCAAATCACCCAACCAAAGCCCAACACTGTAATAAGTTCTCTCTTTTACCTTTCCACTGGGACACCCATATCCCCATGCTGTGTGTTCTCCCTCACTGTCATGAGTCATATCCCCAACTTATTTAACTATAGGTGTGTTCTTGATGGTCTTCCAACACCCAGCCTTATTTCTTCTGTCTATTCATTGGTTTATTTATTTACCTATTATCACAGTAAATTGAGAACATGAATTTTCGAGTCCGATACCTGGCTCCAAATCCCAGCTCTGCATTACCTCTTGGAGCCTGCTTCAGGAAAATAGGTCTATCCTTACATAGGACTGGGAAGATTCAATAAGATTTGTAAAGTTTGCATCTGAATGACTAACAGTCTGTAAGAGGTACCCAACAGAAAGTTATTACCATAAATCTGGACTGAAGAATGTTTGGCCCATAATCCCTGGCTACACAGAAACTAATGCCACGTTGCTCCAATGTATTGCAATAAGCTCGATGACGAAATATATTGTGGCTACGACTTCCTGGCCATCAAACAATAGCTATGAGTAATAGCTTTTCTGAGAAACTGCTACTCGATAGATGAATGTACCAGGGTCATCAAGATAAGGCATTTTAATTGATATGGCTTCAAGTACTCTATTATTTCTAGAAGTCCTAGCTACCAATGAGATTTCTTCCCTCACTACTATCACAAGGAAACCTCCTAATCTCCTGGAGGGAAAACACAATATTAGAGTCAAGAAACACCCTGGGAAGTTAGTTAACTTGAATCTGTTTTCTCATTTGAAGGACATACATGCTTACAGGATTATAAAGCAAGTTAAAATGAAACAGTACAGGGAAACTGACTGATAGAGAGCAAGCATTCAATTACTGGTAATTCCTTTATTGCCCCACCCTTCATCAATCTCTCCTTCAAGCCCCAAAATTACACACACACATGCATGTGCAAAGTTTCAGTATTATTTGAATTTTCAACTTCAACAATTGTTAATGGAACAATACAGCCTCTGCCTGTCCAGGCTGCTCCCCAGAAATGGGCTCCAGCAGCTCCTTTGTGCACACTTGAGACTTATCAGGCCCTCTCAGCAGGTTTAAAATAGTCATTATTGCACTTAAAACCAATGAAGGGGGCAATAGCTTAAGATATCTAAGGTACTAATGGATAGATTAAGTCTTGGAATGTGATTAGCAAAAGCGAGCTTATGAAAGTTATGGATTGAATTGTGTCCCCTCAAAAGATATGCTCAAGTCCTAATCCCCAGTCCAGTGAATAAGATCCTATTTGGAAATAGGATCTTTGAAGATTTTATTAGTTAGGATGTGGCCGAACTGGATTTGGTTGAACCCTAAACCAATATGACCTGTATCCTTATAAGGAGAGGAAATTTGTACAGAGCAAGAGAGAGATGACCGTGTGTGGGAGGCAGAGAGAGTTATGCTGCCACGAGCCAGGTAGCACCACGGAGTGCCGACCACCCTCCAGAAGCTGGGAGAGAAGCAAGGAAGGATTCTCCCCTTTAAGAGGAAGCAGCCGACACCTTGACTTTGGACTTCCAGGCTCCAGAACCGTGAGAGCAAACATTTCTGTTGTTTAGGCCAATGAATCCATGTTCCTTTGTCACAGCAGTCCATGCAGTTAAACTGAGACACTGAATAGCCTTCATCTTGTGGGGAAGGTTAATGGCTTTAGTTGGAAATATATATACATATATAGGACTTGGGGGAAGTGGAGGTTTTATGTCTGGTAAAAAAAGTCTTTCCTCTCCCCAAGAGGCCACTGGAGTGTTTGGGGCCACCCTCAGGAAACCTGCCCAACGGTGCTTGCATGGAAGTGAGAGAACTAAGGGTAGAAAACCCGGGGGGGGGGGGGGGGTGGATCTAGAAGAAAGTTCAAAGAGATCAGATGAGAATGGAAATGTATTTCTTTAGGTCCAGAAGATAAACTTCACAAGAGCTAGAAAAGGGCTATAGATTCAGGAAAACTACCTCAAGGAATCAGAGAAACCCAGCTGAAGGCAACATGGTGCAATGGTCTTAAAGTCAGAAGACCTGAGTTTGCCATTTTCTGCTGGGGGATTTCTGTCAAGTCACCCTCTTTTTCTGGATCTCCACTTCCTTGTCTATCCTACCTATCTCGAGAGTGAGGACCAATAAAGAGTCTGTAAAAACAATGCAAACTGTAGGGCGCTTTAGAAATGTGTGCAAGTGTGAGTAAAAGAAAAATCAATAAAAACTTTAAAGTAGCACACTCTGTCAGATATTGACATCTCAATGGTCTGCACCCATATAATGCTTTAGTAATTATAATAGACATAACTGTCAATACTCAAAAAAGCTTCCCCTCTTTGTGCCAATTGACTGAAAAACACACAGGGCAGAAACAGGGGAGTGCAATCCAGCTGTGAGGCTGATAAGGGAAGATGGCAGCAATTAGCAAGCAGCACTGCGCGCCTACCACCAGTCATGGGGCCTTCAGAAACCAGTGCAGGTGAAGTGGCTTAGGGGTGGCATGAAGGTCTAACAAAAGTATCTCCCATCTCAACAAGTCCATAAGTCACTTAATGATGTGTACATTATCTTACCTGAAGAAAAGTTAATAGGCATAGCTCAGTGGGTCCCAACATTTAAAAACACACACCATCTAGTTACTAGCCAAAAACACAGGAAGCGTCCACATGGTGGTAGCTATTTTTCCATTGATTTAAGAAATTGATTTCCCAAATATGGATCCTCAGATTCACAGTACACACCATCCCCTTCATTCAACCTTTCCCACCACAATCAGGGACCCAGACCCAGTCTCCAAACTGGGGACCCCTGGCATAAGCTGTTGGCAAATATAATTGTGACAGTTCAGTCTGCATTAATTTATAATTAAGAAAATTGGGGCAGAATGCTAGAGAAAGGTTCTGCAAAAAAGAGAAGGGAGAGAGAGAGGGAAAGACGGACTTAACATATTACAGCCCCCTTATCCTTCCTCTTGAGAATGAAATTCCTTTAGAAAGCTCAGGGAGGAGGGGCAGTACAAGATATGAAAACCACGATTATTTCTTTGTTAAACAAAGAAAAAGCACAGCTTCTATTTGTCCCTGATAAGCTAAGGGAAATCAGGTCAGCACTGGGTAAACCTGTGATGTCTGTAAAATGTTAAGTTCCTTTCAATTCTCCTTCCCTACTTGGGAGGTGTTGACTCATCTTTCTTGTGAGCCCCAAACCCTCCTATGCCCTATCTGTTTGGGAAGAATTAGATATTATTTACACATTATTTGCTGGCACTCATTCACATTAGAGTTCAGATGTTAAAGCGTCATACAATAATGATGGATCCTGGGACGGCTGCATAACAGTGTTTAAGAACATCCATATTCATGTTATGTATGTGTCCATTTTCCCATAGTTCTGTCCTGACCCAGTATGCATCTCCTACTGCCTTCCTTTGATTATCTCCCCACACACCCTGCCCTCTCCAGGAAGCTCAGTACTGGTGGCTTCCCTGCTAAACCATTTCCACTGTCCAAATCTGTACCCTGGCCCCACTGTGCTTCCAAAGCAAAGGCTTCCCGAGCCCTTGGAAACTGGATTCTCTGCCCTGGGCCCCTAAAAAGCTAGCTCCACTCCTTCCTGCCCTATTCCTCTGTCTGCCCCTGAGGCCAACCCTGCTAGTCCTACTATTGATTATGTGGAGGTCGTACATAGGAAGAAAAGAGGAAAGAAATAGAAGTATGAAACACAGAGGAAGTGGGTGAGTTTTTGTTTTTGTTAAGACGTTTAGATTTATGGATACTGAAATGAATACCCTTGAATGCCACAAACAACTGTAAAAAACAAGACTGAACACCCAAAGCTTTTTTGTATTTTACTACAGAGGTACTCCAGATGTATTATTAGTTAATTTGTAAACTGTTCATTCATATCCTACATGTACAAAATCGTTTTACAAAAGTGCTTAAAAAACTAGTAGATAATGTGTCCTCTGCTGGGCTGTTACTGGGAGGAGTATCTGGGCAGGCGGCATCCACTGCAAAGCAGCAGCAGCAGCAGCACCACTGCAGCCACCTCGTCATCTGACCTTCTGTCCTCCTGCCACTTCTCTCCCATGTTCACGGGATCTTGAGTCTCCACCTTTACTCCCCTCTTTTATGTTCATGGGCTTCTTCTCACTTGGGACCCACCTCTTCACAAATGACCATGCAGGATCAATGAGTAACAGAAATACATCTTCGTACCATTCTATCTTGGACAAGAACAATTCTGATTCTCCGAGACATTCAGCAGTGTTATTTCCTATGGCCTTTTATCCCATAATGTGTCACTTCAAACTCAAATAAATATCCTTCAACCAGAGTTCTCAAGCAGCCTTCATTATGTCCTTTGAGCAGTCCTTTTACACTTAGTCCTCCAAGTATCTATACTACAATATTCAAACCTCATGATCAAACGACTAAGAAAGCTGTCTTGTTACCATTGTTTTACATTCCATATCACCAGGAGCTCTACTAAGAAAATAAAAAAAGGAAAAATTCAGCCCAATAATTAGCTGCAACAAGTTCTTAATGTGTGCTACTGAGGGAAAGTCTCTAGGCCAAAATTACTGCAATCAATTCAGTTCTTCCAAATGTCACCAAAATATCCAGGGTCATGGATCAGACCAAAAATCCACTGTAATGTTGATATATAAAGGATTGTGTTCCACAGACAGTAATTTATAAGAACAACTAGTCAACCCATCTGTTTTCCAGACTCGTGCCACCTCATGTAAGAGCTTCATCCTAAAAATAAAAAGAACAAATGTGGATGATAAAAGAATAACTTAACATATATTTACATTGCTTTTGGCTTCACCCCAAAATGTGGCAAAAGCATTCTTGTAAATTCTTTTATCTGCCACGTTTCCCACTGCAAAAAAAGTTAGTTTTCCCCATCTAAGGTAACAGATACCAGTGTTACAGTCATGTGTCCATTCTAAGATTTACTATGTCTGACCCCATGTAAGACCCTGGGAACCAATGATGAAGAGAGTCCCTGCCCTCAGGGAGCTGCCAGTCTACAGGGTAGAAGGACATACAAATAATACTGAAACAATGTGACATGTGCCGTAATAGGGAGGGCACTGACTGACTGTTTTGGCCTGAGGCATGAACCACTGCTAATAGGCCCTTGGATACGTTTCAGGCGGCTCTGAACTCCCCAGTGTTGTTGGGAGAATCTGTCTCTATAGGCAGAGAAGGTACAAAGCTTTCAAAAGTTTCAAAAAAAAGTTAAGAATGTATGTGGATGAGGATGGATGAAGGGGCACCTAACTTCCTGAGTGAGCCTGAAGGAGTCATAGAGAAGGTAACTATTACTGCGGCTTAAAAGAGGAGATTCTCATGAAGTGAAGAAGGTGGGGAAGGACACTCTGGGAAGAAATGCCAGCCTGTGAAAGCAGCACAGGATGCTTCTGAGGAAGAATAAGTCATTCAGTGTGACTGGGGCCCCCAAATATGGAGAGAAAAGTGAGAAGTGAACTGAAGAGGTCTCCAGGAGCTTAGCAGTGAAAAACAATGAATCTCAGTTACATGTAACAATGTGGCTGGAGAAAAGCAGCATAACATTGAGCTAAGTAAAGTCATAAAAGAATAAATACAGTACGGTTTTACTTACATAAAGTTGAAAAATATGCAAAACTAAATAACCTTTGCTTTAAAAATACAAACATATGGAAAAACAAGAAAAGCAAGGAAATAAGCACAAAAATTCAGGAAAATATCACCTCTGAAGGGGGAGGGAAGAACATGGGATTGGGGAGACCACAAAGGTGCTGGACATAAATTAGGTGGGGGACACCACCAGCGTTCACGTGCCAAGAATCTTCATGCATTTCATGTAATGTATAAGCATTCTTTTCTATCTCTTCAATAATTAATTTCTTAAAATTTAAAAAGAAAAACACCTGCCTATGGACAACAACTAGAAAGACACATGGAAAACAGAAATAGATGTTTTGTTAGAATGGTAGACATATGTCTAAATTTGGGGTTAAAAGCCCTTTAGTATTATTTTTAAATTTAGGGAAAAATATCTGCACAAAGAAATGTAGACTCTTCAATCATAGCCCCATAAGAACTGACTTATCTGCCAGGGCTCCTGAGGAAAGGGCTAATTTCTGAGGCTGAAAAAGTACAATTCAAGTCTGGAATATCTTGCCACACCAGAGCACAGGAAAGGAAACTCTCAAAGACTACCCTGATTATGTGAAAAGGATTCAGGAGCCAACTTGAAAGAGATCACAATGGCCAAAGGCGAACAACGTGGACATCAAAAAGAGTATTAACTACATCCTGAAGGATGGTAGGAACACTAACTCATTATTCTGAAAACTGATAAATGAATGTTTGTTTCTTTCCCTCTATTCTGCCTCTATAACCCAGGATAATCAAATAGTTGAAAAGGGCAAATACATCTATGTAGAAAAATCTATCTGATATTTGCAAAAGGAATGGGAGAATTAGAGTTATCACAATTTTGCAATCCCTACTTAAATAATGGATTTAGGCAATGATCATCAATGGCTGCTAAAAATATGAGATGAAAAATTGAAGGGGAATCTCATAATGAACGAATAAAGCTGATAATACCAGAACCCACATATCAATCCTAACATCACAAAAAGACATTATGTCCTCCTGTTGTGACACAGGAACAGGTACACAGCACCATCTATGAAGAGTTCTTCCCAAAAAAATGTACCTGAATCTGTTCAAGCCTCAGATCTAACTCCCAGTTTACAGGAAACAGAGATGATAGGAACATTTCAGGTTATACCACCAGAATGCAATCAGTAAAATCCATTTTGTGAGAAATTCCATTGGACAAATGACCTGGATCATTTAAAATTAAACTGCAAGGAAGAAAAAAGGAGAGGAGGAGGAACCTATAGATTAAAAGAGATCTGAAAGATTATGAGTCCAATGTGTGGACCTCTTCTGGATCCTGATCTGAACAAACCATTTAAAAAAAAAAAAAAAAAAAAAACACTTAGGAGATAATCAGGGAAATCTAAACATTGAATGGACATTTGATGATATTAATCTTAATTAATGATATTAACTCTATTTTAGGAATAATACTGGTATTGTGGCTATGTAATTTTTTAATGACATTTCTTATATTTTATAGAGACATAGTGAATGAAGTATTTAACAGATGAAATGCTATGATGTCTATAATTTGATTCTAAATACTCTGGTGGAGGAGGAGAAAACAGTGGAGGAAAGAAGAAAGGCCATGAGCTGTTGAAGCTGGCTATAGGGTCTGTGGGAGTTCACTATACCACCTTTGTATCTGAAATTTTCCTTAATAAAAAGTTTTTACCAAAATGAGCTGGCTGACCTGATTTAATACAGTATAGTATATCATAGTTCTTACTGACACAAGAGATAATGTAGGCAGGTAGCTTGCTAGGTGTAAGAATCCAGGGCTTACCGGTCTACGTTCACCTCATTGCCTCTGTCTCGAGTGTGGAAGATCATTGTGTATTTACCCACTTCAGGCAGCGGCCGCAATATTTTCATTCTTTGGAGCTCAACCCTAGTAAAATAACAGAGGAAATTAAAAAAAAAAAAAAAAAAACCTTCCCCTTATCTACCACTAAGCACTTAAAAAGCTGTGAATGTACTTATTTTAAAACATACCAAAGGAGTAGAAGAATCAAGTCTCTTAGGATCCATAATTTACTTAATGTTGTCTTCTTTTAACAAAGGAAGAAATGATCATTTAAGGTCATGATCTTTAGAACCACAAACCTAGGTTCAAATCTAGACTGCTATTTACAACTGAGGTAAGTTAAATCACTACTCCAGGTCTCAGTTTCCTCATCTACAAAATGGCAATGATGATATGGTGTTGATTTGAAAGGCTCAAATAAGATAATCCACATAGAACAAGCTTTGCAAACTAATATATAAGTGCAAAAACTAGTGGCACCTGCTGCACAGGTGATAAATGTTTAGGAAATAAATCTCAACCAAGTCTTAGGTTCAAATAATTTTGGTCTATCCATAGCATTAGCCGAGAATCATTCTGGAGGCTATAATGTTCTCATCAAATGAAAGCAAACCTTGAAACAGAGGGACAATAGGAATAAAGGACAGTGGAGAGGCATAGTCAGTACAACATGCCCAACTGGGCAGTGAAATGGATTTGGGGAAGAAGATGGATATCCTTTACCTCTAGCCCTTACTATGACAGCCCTGAAATCTACCAAGTACCCTCTGCCCAGTTATTGAGCTGTGGCCACGGGAGTGCTGATGGGCTGGCCCGTAACGACTCCAGCCTATCACTATGGCCATTCTCGTGGAACCCTTGGTCAGGCCAAAAACAGTCCACAGACTCCCAGCCTAGACATGGGAACAAAACCAGCACCAGGACCCTGGCTTCTTTTTGCCACAGCAGTGGAAAATTTCTGACAGTCACACATCTGTTAATTTAGAACCCCAGCTTAGAAATCTCCTTTCCAAGAGGCAAATGCAGGAGAGAGAGGGATCCCCTGATAGCAAAAGAGGCTCTTTGATTACCAGTCTGAGGATACTGACTATAGGCTCTTGAATATTTACTTATTTCTAGGGGTCAGGGATATCTATAACTAACTGGCTATGAAACCCAAGTTCAGAGAAGAGAGTCAAGGGAGGCAGCAAGACTTATTCCCTTTGGGCTCCCAAAAAAGAAAGTAGTCCAAGGAAACCTGAGAGTAATGCCAATAGGCCTGCAGTCAGGCCTAGCTGCTCCCACAATGTGCGGGGCTGGCTAATGGTGACAGTGGACATCCGTGCCTGTTTCAGTACGTGCAGCATCTCAGAGGCTGCAGCATATCCTGCTCTGGATGTTGGAAACCATGCCAGGGCCTGAGGGAAAGCACAGGCTTATAATACGTCCTTCCAGCTACTTTTCCCAAAATGCAGTTTTCCCAGACACCCTCCATCCAGGTGAGACTATTCATTCACTACCACTAGGTAGGTACTACCCACTGCCAAGTGCACAGAAACTTCCAACACTTCTGGATCTCAGATACCCACAAGCCAGGAGCAGTTCACCACTGTCATTTTTAAGCAGTCGCTGGCAAACAGCCTTTTAGGCCATCCTGCCCTCCCTCCGCCCCTTGCCACACTCTTTAAGCCCAAATCTGTGGCCTTGGACTGGCTGAACTGGTAACCTTAGCAAGTATACACAAATGCAGGTTTCCAGAGCCACCACTGCTAGCAAAGCCCCGTAAAGGGGACTTTTTCTGTTGTTCACCTGAGTCTGAGGTCATCGTCTTCTCCTCCCCATCCCCAGTAGTTGTTAGAGAATCCATTCACCTTGGAAAACTGCTCTCTAGTTAAGGCAGTAACACCCCCAAAATATCCTTTGTAACGTAGCCTGCAGCAAAAGAGAGAAGAGAAAAGGTAAGAACATTAGTACAAAGCCCTTTTGTTCTCCACAGAGGCTTCTGCAATCTCTAATTTAACTGGTGGCATTCTAGGAATACTTGGAAGACCATCTACTTTCACCCATCCACTCCTGCTTGACACCCACATGCCACATTCCTGGCATTCCTTGTCCTGCCTTCCTTCCTGTCTAGTTGTCTTCTCTGCTCTGCTCATTAAGCAAGGTGCCACTCATCTGTTATTATTAATGTTTGCATCTAGAGGTCTAGAGAAGGTGCCTGTAATGTGCACCACAACGTCAGATGCAGGGGCAGATTTCATACTGTGTGCCAATCCAAGCAATTGGTGGTGGCTGCCAAGGACACTGGCTTAAGAAGTATCCTGAGGCTGCAGCCAGCTGTGGCATAATTACTTATACTTTTTCTTTACTTTAAGGGGGGGGAGGGAAGCAGGAGACAGCTCTCACCCAGAGAATCTGCTTACCCTGTATAACTCTGTATGCAAATCTCCATTCTTGCACACGCAAATCTCCACCTCAGATTCTGGTTATCATTCCGTCTCCCCAGGGAGGGATTTTAACTATCTAAAGACCAGCAGCTTTACCAGGAAACTGTGAGTAGAAGCACTGCCCAGGCATAACCTGGGAGACGTGCCATGCACCAACGAGGAGCACCGTGAGAACAAGCCTTGATTATGTAGTAGTGATTTACTAAGTAACCACTATCCACCAGGTGCAGCTGGCTAAACACTATAACATGTGGCCTGTGCCCTCAAAGACCTTATAATCTAACAACAGAGGTGAATGTTATCAGGACTTGGAAGAAAGAGACACCCCCGCATCAGGAGGAGTTGGGCATGGAAGTATTTGAATAGGTAGAAAAATTAAGGACTTGCAGGGGGCCAGAACTCCATAAGAAAAAGCAAGAGAGGAAGACAAGTGCAGGTTCTTTGAAGTCCACATGGAGACCAGTTTAGCTGGAGTGTGAAGGAGATCAGGAGACAAGTCAGTGAAAAAGGTCAAAGAACTCTCAGTTTCACAAGGAATATTTATTTTTAAAGGTCTTTAAGACCCAAGGTTGGAGAAAATGAAACCATAAAATAACAGAAGAGTCCTTGTCAAAAGCAGGCAGGTTCCAAAGGAATTCTTGACAGCAAAATTTGCGATGTGCTGGTCCAGAGCTTTATCACTGACCCAAGGATTAAGAAACATTTATTGCTGGTTTCACTTATCATACTCACAGTGTTGTGATAGTGAATAAAGTATGGGACAAGTTAAGTTCTATGGTTTATATGCAGTGACACACAGTGAGCAGCAGGGGGCAGCACATAGCTGCCTGCAACTAGAGGGATTTTGCTCAGAGTGGCAAAGGTAAAAGGTATGGGGGATTATGCATGATTGTTCTGTAAACCCACAACTTCTCTTAAAAAAAAAGAAGAAAAAATACCATTAAAAAAAATGAATCGGGAAGAGGTTAGCTCCTACTTTTCTATACATGTATCTCTCCCCTGGCCACAAAATATGAGCCAATCTATATGATACAACAAAATAGAAAAATGTAAATGGCAAACCAGGACCAGAGAAAAACTTAGATCAGAATAGAAGATTAAGATAAGAAATGTATTAGAGTTCTGATTTGCAAATATGATAAGATTATTTTCAGTTTCTAAGAGGGTCATGGATTTGTCTCAGAGTTTCTTGCATCCTGATCAAAAGGAAAGACAGAGTCAATTACTTGATTTGCTTTAAGAAAACCTGCTGGTTACTCAAGGGAGACAAAGTCCTTCCTAATATTTAGTTATAAAAGAAATGTCTGGCCAGTCACAATAGCAAGTTACAACAGCAGGATTCATGCATGGGCTGTTTCTTGGAGTGAGTGCCCCTCACGAAAGCCAAGACCATGACTCCCAAGTGTAACTCAAAATCATTTCCAGGCAGGAATACTCAAGAACTTGGCTTTCTAATGGTACAGCTTTAAAACAGGGATGAAATCTAGATTCCTAGAAAAATACCTGTCCTTCAAACAATCCTTTGTGATTATAATTTCTCATCACAGACATTTAGAAATAATTGGGCAACAGAATAAAACTGGGTTTATCATCATCTGTGGCAAGGGTCTGAAGGGTATTCTGTATTGTAGATAACACTATCTTAATTTTACATTAAAAAAAAATGAACAGATGGCAGATTTGATGTGCTTCTGAATAAAACCAAGGTGTCCAGCCACAATATGCTACTCTCTTCAATGCAGAGGTAGCCTGAGGACACCAACAAAAAAAAAATCCTCCAGATAACAAGGTTCTGATTCAAAGGTCAAGTGCCTCAAAGGAAAAAACCTGATTGTCTTCAGGACCCCTCCCCCTAGCCCTCATTCAGGATGACATCTCTCTCTCCTCAGTTTCTCTCCTCCTGCCTCACTCCATCCAATTTGGAAACACCAACTGAAGTGATCATTCTCCTATCATTCCCCAGGTGTGACCATGTGCCAAACACTCCCTTCCAAAGGAAATCCAAACTCTTTAACAGAGCAAACAAGGCCTCATAATCTGGTCCCTTCCCAGCCTCACCCCTCCTCTCTCTACCCTCCCAGACATTCATCCTTGAATACTGATGAACTACTTGCATTTCCCCCCAAAAAACTGTGCCATGTTCTGTCTTAGTTCCATGTCTTGGAACTCTGCCAGCTAGCTCCCAATGGTCCTACACGATACGATGCCACTTTCCCTGGGGAACAGGATTAAACCCTTCCGTAGGTGTTCCACGCTCTCCCTATCATACTTTATTCTAGTTGTTTCTTTACATCCCACAGCTTCTGCAAGGATTAGATTTTAAAGTCAATTTATATGGCAAAAATCACTGACAGTCAATGTTTCTCTTGAAAATCTCTTAAATAGTCCAAAATGAGAGGCCTACATCATAAGAGAAACATGGAAACCAAGACCAAGCAATGTATCAAGAGAGTCACAGTTTCCGTCTCACACTCACTCCCGAGTACACACTTGGCTGGTAGAATCCCGTATATAATTTTATACTTATCTCTCCTCCTCCCTCTCTCCATCTCTGCTTCTCATTGCCAAGTACTCATAATTGAATTTACAGAAGTTAAATGCAAAAATGATGTAACTCTGCTGTCACTACCTATTGCCCCACTCCAGCACTCAACAAAGAGCTCCTTGAAGACAGACACTCTACCTTACCCAATGGTCTCATGGCCCCTAGAATGGTAAGCACCAAAGATCTTAGCACGTAAGTGCTTGGGGAAATCTGACAGGTAAGCATGCACACACATAAGCAATATAGAGTTCCATTAGTAGAGAAATTTTTTTGGTCACTATATTTCCTTAGTTGTGCCTGAATAAGAGCTGGTATAAAATATGGCTGAAAAGCAGCTATGCCTCTCTTCAAAGGAAACAAGAATAGGAGGACAGAGATAAACGTACCTAGCACTTCCTGCAGTGGCTTTGAGAGAAAGGGACTTTCCCTGAGCGGACTGGTAAATATGACTCTGCCCTCCCCAAAGCTGGAAAGATGCCAGCTAAAATGTCAGTCTCACAACATAAGACTAAAAAAGTTGACCTAAGAAGCAAGATCTTGTTACATCCTAGAGGGGAAAGTCGGGATAGATGAGAAGCTACCTGAGTTCTACTTGGTGTGGGACAAGTTCTACTTGGTGTGGGACAAGTTCCACTAGGTGGGCACTGCAGGGTGAAGCTGGCTACCATTTGCAATGCTTGAATTATTTCCCCTCTCATGTTCTTTCTCTCGTCTTTGTGATCCTCTGCCAAGGATAGTGTGGGAGTTTTGTCCTTATGACTTTCTCTATTTGCTATTTTGAACCTTAAGTGATATACCATGGACCATTTTTCCTATTTCTTGTTTTCCTAAGGCACTCTGGACACTACACACACACGGCTTTGATCATAAACAGGACAAGCTTCTTAACCTAAACATCCCATTGGCAGAGCAGCCTTACCTGTACCCAGTGCTGTTCCTGCCAACCACCAGGTGCTTTGGCTGGTCCTCACACTTGTAAAGGTTAAGGTCATTCTCAGGCACCAAGTCCACATCGTGGAAAATGAAGCAATCCCAGTTTTCCTCCTTGAGAGCTTCTAAATAGCCCACATTCAGGAGTTTGGCTCGATTAAACTTCTTACTTCCAGCCTATAAATACGAAAATTATAACTTGAAAATCTCTTAAGACAGTTTCATGCTTTGCCCCTCTTCTGTTTTGATTCAGGAGTTGGTATATTGGTGCTGACACAAGACTACACTTACGACATGAAGATTTGACAGAGTAAAGGTATTAGTGATAAAGACCATTTGTTTTTTTTCTTCAGGTTTCATACATACTTTAATTCCATAACTAAAAAACATACCTTTATTCCATGTAAAAACCTACAAGATCATCCTTACATATTAATGCACCAATTAGTATCTATTTCCTCACTATTCGATTCTCAGTTGGTCCCCGTCGGTTACTCTATACTACAATTTACACTAAGCTTCCAAGAGATTAAGTTAATGGCCTGCCAGAAAGAATCAAGAAATCTTAATCTATAAACAGAGAAGGTTATTGCTAATATTTCTAAGCTACATAAAAGTTTCTTGGAATCACTGTAACAGAATCAACACTAAAGGTTGAGGCTAAACCTCACACTGGCCTTATGGAGGCCAGAAAAAAAGAGCACATGCTGGGTGAAAAAGAACATGATTTGACCTGTAATATGGCCAGAGCTACAGCATGAAAAAGATTTTACAGTATTAATTATGTCATGGCAGTTTGGATTAATTCCATAAGAATAAATTCCAGTTCAAAAAACAGCTTATCTTAACAAAAGTAAGGCAGTTCTTGGAAATTATCACAGTGATCTCCTGAAAAGAGTAACACAAGTAGACATATTTTTCTATTCATAAAAATATTATACCTTGAGGTTTGCTGTCCTCAGTAGGAATGCAAAATCAAAGAAATCATAGCTATGACCAGCAATGTTAAAAACAAAAATAATTATAAGCCAATGTAACATTAAAATTCTGTTTCAAGTCCTCAGAAGTGGGCATAGATATACTATGCACATTGATTTTTAAGAGCCTCAGTTTATTATAAAGTATACACTGCAGAGCTAACTGCACCATATTACTTGTCAAAAGTTGTAACCAAAACAAATATTACTGGTTATAGCCAACATTAAGTATGAAGTTAATGGTTTTTACTGCATTCTTAAGCATTTTTAAGGATTTGAGAGAGAATTATTTGGAATGGCCTGGGCCAGTCTTAAAAAGCTAGACATGGATATTTAAACTGATGCCTCCTTTTTCTTTCAATAAATTTTAAAACCATAAAGAGGCATCTTTAATCACCCACACCACTGACCTTAGAGCTGAACTCCTCAAAAGCAGCCTACGGTTACACTGTATTCCTACTAAATCATGCTCCTGGGAGATAAATACGCGAATCCAGAAAATGAAAACAAGACATAACAAGTTTTATATAATAAATAGTGGCAAAATTAAATGCAGAAAGGTGAAAACAGTCTTGGAGCTGTTACAAGAATATTCATGGCTAATGATATGCAGTATTCTGTCAAATCCTTCTATGTAGATTTCCATGAATAGCCATACTCAATATTGAAAAAGAATTCTAACATTTTTCTGTGTCATATATAGCAAATGTAGAAGAGAGTCTAAGGGGACCAGCAAATCTCAGAGAAATATCTTAATAGCAATCACTGGCTAATATGAAAGGGTTAACAAAATATAGATGCCCCCCAGAGTTTCATTTAAGAGCCATTAAAATTTCCCAGAAATTGATGTCATAACTCCACAACCGGGGACAAGAACTTTCTTTATTCCTTTCAAGGACAGACAGGATAAGAGAACTCTCATTTGATGATGTTCCGTTTAAGATAGACAAATGGCCACATGTCCAAGGGCTTAAGAGAAGGAGATCCGGAGGATAGGGCTCTGGCCAGCCCCATACTCACCTGGTGGATGACGTAGATGCCGTACTCTAGCTGCTGCCTCTGCAAAAAGGGGTGAAGATGTTCCAGCAGGTACATCAGGTGTCTCTCTCGGTTCCGGTGTGGAATGAGGATGGCGACTCGTTGTAAAGCCTTGCATTTCTCTGGGCGATACCGGCCCCCATCTACATTGGGATTTTCTGCCCGTACTTCTTCTAAAGTGAGATCTGGTTTGAAGTTGAGCTTGTTCAGGCCTCCTACAATAAACAGAGAATTACCTTTCTCATAAGGTGTTGAGAGGCTTTCCATGAGTTACTACACGTAGAGCACTTGGAACATTGCCTGGCACACAGTGAGCACTACATGAGTGTTAGCTTTTATTATGATTACTTTAAGCTCCATTTAGTCATAAGTTATAATCACAGAACCATATGACTAAGGTAATGGGCTGCAAAAGCTAGTAACCGATCTATAACAGCAATCCCTTGGGGTTGGGTAACCAACTCTGGCTCTCTCTTTCACCTGTATATCAGAGCGGTGGACTCCCTCAGTGACCCGGGGACACAGAGCAGCTCTGAAGAGCAGAGAACAGGGTTAAACAGAGTAACTCTTCAAGTTTTCCTTTGTTCTATCCTCTTTTCCTTCTCAAAATTCCAGAAGAGTCAAGTCTCTTAAAAATAAATTGTTGATGGAACCAAGGCCCTTTCCCCACTCCTTCCCTAAGCTCTTGGGAGTTGTCCTAGCTTCCTGAAGATAAAGTAGTGGAAGGAAGTAGAAACCAACCTTATTTCCTAACCCAGTGGTACAACACCTGCAACAATTTCCCCATTCTGCCCGTGACAGATCTTCCCAATCAAGCAGAGCATGTGCTCAGTGAGTTTGGAAGCAGCCTGCCTGGGTGAAACCCAAGGGCCATCCAGGTATAATTAATCCTGTGCAAGAGTTTAAAGGTGAGGCTGAAGCCACAACCATCCTCTTCTGTTCCAAATTAACAGGAAATAGCGACAGATAAGAGAGAAGGTAGAGTTCTGATTAAGGAACTGAGTTTGCTTCTTTTTTAAAAAAAAAAACAAAAACAAAACCTCTGCATATACTGGTCAGGCTGAAAAATCTCAACATGGTTGCAAGCTGCACTATCCCCTTCTGAGCAAAGCAGTCACAGGCCCTTCCTACGTATAAGTCACGGTGCCTTGTTCCATGTGACCTGCTGCTCCCTAACCAGCCCTGGCTGCTTAGACAAGGCTCCAGTGTCTATGAAGTGGCTGAAATACTCTGCCCACCACTGCTGAGAGTAAGCAACTGCTTCAAACCACCTGGTCAGCAGTCCTAACAAGAACTGTTCCTGAAGGGGCTGCACTGGAGAATTAAGTCAGCAGTCAGTAATGCCCTAAAAATAGACAAGGAGAAACTGAGTAATGTGAAAGGCAAGCTACTAGAGGTGCTGCTGGGAGATGGTTTGGCTGTTGAGATGGTTTCCTGTGGAGCCTTTTAATAAACTGCATCATCTGGGGTAACCTAATCATGCCTCCATTCTTGGCCACTGAAAGAGCCTCATGCAATGGTCTGAAATAAATTAGTCCCCCTGCTCACCTTCTAACAGTCTTAACTTTTTATGTGTCCTAACCTTCTAGTATCTGCTTCCATTTATTCTCTTCTCCAGCTTTATTCCACCTTGCGTTGACTAATGGCCCTTCTTAATACTCTACTTTATGTCACCCCCTTTAATCCAGGTACTTATTTAGTATTGTATCATAGCCCATCTACCTTTTATGAGTGGAATTACTTCTTAAATGTGTAGTGAGGATTTTGAGCAAAGGAGATAGTACTGTCAGATTTGCATTTTAAAAACGCACTTAAAAATATCAATTTTTATATAATGTGTGAACAGAACAATTTCCCTCACACAATTAGGAATAATGTTTTGGGTTTTCTGTGACAGAAACAGCATGCCAATATGAATCCAGTACAAGACAGTGATTGAATTAGGAAACAGCATCTGTAGTTTTTAATTCAGCTAAGAGCAACAAGGCTCCAAAGAGCAAAAGGCCATCCCACGGAGAGCTAATTTAGTATATGCAGAGCCAGCTCTACCAAGTCCTGTGTGAGACACTGGAGTTTGCAGAGCTGGAGAGGATCACCCTGACTACATCCCCCACTCACTATCTCCTGGGGAAGAAAGGCAAATATATGAACAATACACTGGGATCAACACAACAACAGAAACACAGGCAGGCACACAGCTCACAGGCAGAGAGGCAGACAGGCGCTCAGGCACACAGCAAACACAAGATTTACTCTGACTTGGGCAGTCCCAGAAACCTTTCTGGAAGAGACATCTGATGAATAACAGGTATCTAAGAGGCAGACATGGATTGAGGAAAAGCATTCTAGAAAGAGAGAATAGCACAAGTAAAAGCTCATCAGAGGAGTGTCTGCAGAACTTTAAGCACTTTTTATGTTCTGGAGAATCAAGCTGTGTGGGAAATAACACTGCATGGAGTTTTTTCTCTCTAATATGTTCACTAAAACTGCTTTATTGTTCATTTAAATTGAAAGGTAAAATCAAAGGGGAAGCAAAATATCCAACATATTTAAGAAAAAAACTCTAAAGACAACACTGAAAAACTTACTTGGTCCCTGATCCCTGACTCCATACTTTGGCCAAGGAGATGTTAACAGACGTGACATGAGTGGGGGCTCAAGCGTGCTTGCATTTTTCTACTTTGCACTCTTGAGCTCTGACAACACCATAAGAAAAACGTGTCCAGCCTAGCCCACTGGGCCCAGCAGAGTGAGAGACACATGGAAGAGAGGCCACTAGGCTAGATCAACCAACCTCCAGCTCACTCCACAGTCTTGTGGGCTAAATACAAGCTTATTGTTGTGTGCTGTTGAGATTTTTGTGGTTGGATAATAAAATTAGGTATATTCACATAACAAAATACTATGCATGAGTGAAAACGAGCAAACTACAACTACACACAACAATATGATAGATCTCATAATCATAATGTTAAGCAACAGAAGTCAGACACAAAAGAGTACACAAAGTATGTTTCCAATCATATAAAGTTCAAAAACAGGAAAATCTCAGGTATGGTGTTAAAGAATCTTGAAGTGAGGCAAGTGCTTTAAAGAAGCATGGGAGCCTCTGGGATTCTAGTAATATTCCCTTTCTCAACTTACTTATTACAAAAGTATGTAGGTATGTTCATTTGGTGAAACTTAACCAAGCTATACACTTCTGATTTTCTGTACATATGCAATCTTTAAATAAAAAGTTTACATGTTCCTTGTAAAATAAGAAAGAAAAGGAAAACTTACTGAGGTATGGAGACAAATAAGGGCAGTTTTCAAGCTCTGCTTTTCTCACAGATGCTGTATTAGTCACAATTTCTTCCTTCTTCAAGACTGCAGACTTGTTGAAATAAACTATTAAATTCTTTGCTTTAGGAATCTCTCGAACAGGATCCCCAAAGTAATTACTGGTGGCCCACCCGACCACCGTCAGGCAAAATGTAAAAAGAAACAGCAATCGGAATTTGTAGGAAAGGTGGAATGTGACGTTGAAGCCCATGTCTTTTATTATATGAGTTATGTGTATCTCACTGCCTCAGTGCAGGCTAGGAAGCTTCTTCAAGTTCAACTTTTCCAATCTGATTCAAACTCGATGGCAACTGAAGATACAATGCCTGCTTATGCTCAGCAGTTCCGCTCCAACAGTCTCTAAAAGACAATCATAAAAGACATTTGTTTCCAATGGAAATTATGATGGTTTGAAGCTGTTATGTACCCAAGAAAAGATCATGTTCTTTTAATCCATTCCTGTGGGTGTAGATCTGTTGTAGGTGGGACCGTTTGATTAGGTTATTCCAAATGAGATGTGACCCAACGCATTCAAGATTGGTCTTAATCCTCGTACTGAAGTCATTTATAAGAGAATTAAAAAACAAAAACAAACACAGAAAAAGACCTCAGAGATGAAATTTAGAGAAAAAGCCCCACATAGAAGCTAAGAGAGACAGAAGCTAAAAGACAGAAACATGTAGAAGCTGAGAGAGGAAGCCACTGAAGCCAGAAGCTGGAAGCAAGTAAACCTGGGAGAGAAGGACCAGCAGACATCGCCATGTGACAGAGAAGTCCCAGATCAGCAGCAGCCCTTCTTCGGAGAAGGTACCATCCAGATGATGCCTTAATTTGGACATTTTCATGGCCTTAGGATTGTAAACCTGTAAGTTAATAAATCCCCAATGTAAAAGCCAACCCATTTCTGGTATATTGAATTCCAGCAGCTTTACCAAACCAAAACAGAAATCCTATCCTAAAATGATTCACTTCATTGCAAACTGAAAATCTATTCCCAACAGACCTGGACTAAAAGCAATGGTAGTTCTCCAACCAAAGATTGAGAGAGCAGAAAGATCTTAGACATAGAAGATTCCAACCAACTACACATCACAGAAGCTCTCTCTGGATTACTGCCAGGCTGTCCCTCACCCAAGAAGAGAAGCCATTTCCAGATGTTGTACAGGAGCTAAAAGCAAAGGAGAGAAGGGAGTTCTGAGCAGGGTAAGGCCTAAAAAATGGACTGTAACCATTCTCTCCTCAGTTACACCTTCCTGGCATAGCTTTAAAAGAAGGTTAACAAAATGCAAGATCGTGTTACAGAAGTTTATGTCAAATCAAAGAGAGAATAAGGGAAAAGACAAAGCTCTTCTCCTCTGTAAGAGCTAAAAAAAACATGTTCCTTGACAACAAGGAATAAAAAGCCAACAATGTTTCTATTGTAAATGTTTTATTCACAATGAGGCACTGACACAGGGCATATCCCAATGGTGGGAGGGGTGGAGGGTATGGGGCAGAGACAAGAAAATCCCAACAGGAGGTAATAATCTATAATAACAATAGGTAAGACTCCTCAAAGAACAGAGCATTTAAGATCAGGGGGATTGTAGTTAGACAAAAACTGTAGCTCCACCACATACCACCTGTGACCTTGGGCCAATCACTTAACTGAGCCTTCACTTCCTTATTTGTAAAATGGGAATAAAAATAGTGCCTATCGAGAGGCGGGGCAAGATGGCAGACTGGTGAGCTGTATGTTTTAGTTACTCCTCCAGGAAAGTAGGTAAAAAGCCAGGAACTGCGTGGACTGGACACCACAGAGCAATCTGTCTTTGGGCATACTTCATACAACACTCATGAAAACGTGGAACTGCTGAGATCAGCGAAATCTGTAAGTTTTTGCGGCCAGGGGACCCGCGCCCCTCCCTGCCAGGCTCAGTCCCGGGGGAGGAGGGGCTGTCAGCTCCAGGAAGGAGAAGGGAGAATTGCAGTGGCTGCTCTTATCGGAAACTCATTCTACTGATTCAAACTCCAACCATAGATAGACTGAGACCAGACACCAGAGACTCTGAGAGCAGCCAGCCCAGCAGAGAGGAGACAGGCATAGAAAAAAAACAACACGAAAAACTCCAAAATAAAAGCAGAGGATTTTTGGAGTTCTGGTGAACACAGAAAGGGGAAGGGCGGAGATCAGGCCTTGAGGCGCATATGCAAATCCCGAAGCAAAGCTGATCTCTCTGCCCTGTGCACCTTTCCTTAATAGCCCTGGTTGCTTTGTCTATTAGCATTTCAATAACCCACTAGATCTCTGAGGAGGGCCGTTTTTTTTTTTTTGTTTTTTTTTTTTTTAAACCCTTTTTGCTTTTTCTAAAACAATTACTCTAAGAAGCTCAATACAGAAAGCTTCAAAGAATTGAAATTTGGGCACGTCAAGTCAAGAGCAGAACTAAGAGAGCTCTGAGACAAAAGGCAATAATCCAGTGGCTGAGAAAATTCACTAAACAACACAACTTCCCAAGAAAAGGGGGGTGTCCGCTCACAGCCACCATCCTGGTGGACAGGAAACACTCCTGCCCATCGCCAGCCCCATAGCCCAGAGCTGCCCCAGACAACCCAGTGTGACGGAAGTGCTTCAAATAACAGGCACACACCACAAAACTGGGCGTGGACATTAGCCTTCCCTGCAACCTCAGCTGAATGTCCCAGAGCTGGGAAGGGGGAGCAGTGTGAATTAACAGAGCCCCATTCAGCCATCATTTGAGCAGACTGGGAGCCTCCCAACACAGCCCAGCAGCCCAGAACTGCCCTGGGGAGACGGCATTCACCTGTGACATAGCACAGTCATCCCTCAACAGAGGACCCGGGGTGCACAGCCTGGAAGAGGGGCCCACTTGCAAGTCTCAGGAGCCATACGCCAATACCAAAGACTTGTGGGTCAGTGGCAGAGACAAACTGTGGCAGGACTGAACTGAAGGATTAGACTATTGCAGCAGCTTTAAAACTCTAGGATCATCAGGGAGATTTGATTGTTAGGGCCACCCCCCCTCCCCGACTGCCCAGAAACACGCCCCACATACAGGGCAGGCAACACCAACTACACACGCAAGCTTGGTACACCAATTGGGCCCCACAAGACTCACTCCCCCACTCACCAAAAAGGCTAAGCAGGGGAGATCTGGCTTGTGGAGAACAGGTGGCTCGTGGACGCCACCTGCTGGTTAGTTAGAGAAAGTGTACTCCACGAAGCTGTAGATCTGATAAATTAGAGATAAGGACTTCAACTGGTCTACAAACCCTAAAAGAACCCTATCAAGTTCAGCAAATGCCACGAGGCCAAAAACAACAGAAAATTATAAAGCATATGAAAAAACCAGACGATATGGATAACCCAAGCCCAAGCACCCAAATCAAAAGACCAGAAGAGACACAGCACCTAGAGCAGCTACTCAAAGAACTAAAGATGAACAATGAGACCATAGTACGGGATATGAAGGAAATCAAGAAGACCCTAGAAGAGCATAAAGAAGACATTGCAAGACTAAATAAAAAAAATGGATGATCTTATGGAAATTAAAGAAACTGTTGACCAAATTAAAAAGATTCTGGACACTCATAGTACAAGAATAGAGGAAGTTGAACAACGAATCAGTGACCTGGAAGATGACAGAATGGAAAATGAAAGCATAAAAGAAAGAATGGGGAAAAAAATTGAAAAACTCGAAATGGACCTCAGGGATATGATAGATAATATGAAACGTCCGAATTTAAGACTCATTGGTGTCCCAGAAGGGGAAGAAAAGGGTAAAGGTCTAGGAAGAGTATTCAAAGAAATTGTTGGGGAAAACTTCCCAAATCTTCTAAACAACATAAATACACAAATCATAAATGCTCAGCGAACTCCAAATAGAATAAATCCAAAAAAACCCACTCCGAGACATATACTGATCACACTGTCAGACATAGAAGAGAAGGAGCAAGTTCTGAAAGCAGCAAGAGAAAAGCAATTCACCACATACAAAGGAAACAGCATAAGACTAAGTAGTGACTACTCAGCAGCCACCATGGAGGCGAGAAGGCAGTGGCACGATATATTTAAAATTCTGAGTGAGAGGAATTTCCAGCCAAGAATACTTTATCCAGCAAAGCTCTCCTTCAAATTTGAGGGAGAGCTTAAATTTTTCACAGACAAAGAAATGCTGAGAGAATTTGCTAACAAGAGACCTGCCCTACTGGAGATACTAAAGGGAGCCCTACAGACAGAGAAACAAAGACAGGACAGAGAGACCTGGAGAAAGGTTCAGTACTAAAGAGATTCGGTATGGGTACAATAAAGGATATTAATAGATAGAGGGAAAAATATGGCAAACATAATCCAAAGGATAAGATGGCCGATTCAAGAAATGCCTTCATGGTTTTAATGTTGAATGTAAATGGATTAAACTCCCCAATTAAAAGATATAGATTCGCAGAATGGATCAAAAAAAATGAGCCATCAATATGTTGCATACAAGAGACTCATCTTAGACACAGGGACACAAAGAAACTGAAAGTGAAAGGATGGAAAAAAATATTTCATGCAAGCTACAGCCAAAAGAAAGCAGGTGTAGCAATATTAATCTCAGATAAAATAGACTTCAAATGCAGGGATGTTTTGAGAGACAAAGAAGGCCACTACATACTAATAAAAGGGGCAATTCAGCAAGAAGAAATAACAATCGTAAATGTCTATGCACCCAATCAAGGTGCCACAAAATACATGAGAGAAACATTGGCAAAACTAAAGGAAGCAATTGATGTTTCCACAATAATTGTGGGAGACTTCAACACATCACTCTCTCCTATAGATAGATCAACCAGACAGAAGACCAATAAGGAAATTGAAAACCTAAACAATCTGATAAATGAATTAGATTTAACAGACATCTACAGGACATTACTTCCCAAATCACCAGGATACACATACTTTTCTAGTGCTCACGGAACTTTCTCCAGAATAGATCATATGCTGGGACATAAAACAAGCCTCAATAAATTTAAAAAGATTGAAATTATTCAAAGCACATTCTCTGACCACAATGGAATACAATTAGAAGTCAATAACCATCAGAGACTTAGAAAATTCACAAATACCTGGAGGTTAAACAACACACTCCTAAACAATCAGTGGGTTAAAGAAGAAATAGCAAGAGAAATTGCTAAATATATAGAGACGAATGAAAATGAGAACACAACATACCAAAACCTATGGGATGCAGCAAAAGCAGTGCTAAGGGGGAAATTTATAGCACTAAACGCATATATTAAAAAGGAAGAAAGAGCCAAAATCAAAGAACTAATGGATCAACTGAAGAAGCTAGAAAATGAACAGCAAACCAATCCTAAACCAAGTACAAGAAAAGAAATAACAAGGATTAAAGCAGAAATAAATGACATAGAGAACAAAAAAACAATAGAAAGGATAAATATCACCAAAAGTTGGTTCTTTGAGAAGATCAACAAGATTGACAAGCCCCTAGCTAGACTGACAAAATCAAAAAGAGAGAAGACCCATATAAACAAAATAATGAATGAAAAAGGTGACATAACTGCAGATCCTGAAGAAATTAAAAAAATTATAAGAGGATATTATGAACAACTGTATGGCAACAAACTGGATAATGTAGAAGAAATGGACAATTTCCTGGAAACATATGAACAACTTAGACTGACCAGAGAAGAAATAGAAGACCTCAACCAACCCATCACAAGCAAAGAGATCCAATCAGTCATCAAAAATCTTCCCACAAATAAATGCCCAGGGCCAGATGGCTTCACAGGGGAATTCTACCAAACTTTCCAGAAAGAACTGACACCAATCTTACTCAAACTCTTTCAAAACATTGAAGAAAATGGAACACTACCTAACTCATTTTATGAAGCTAACATCAATCTAATACCAAAACCAGGCAAAGATGCTACAAAAAAGGAAAACTACCGGCCAATCTCCCTAATGAATATAGATGCAAAAATCCTCAACAAAATACTTGCAAATCGAATCCAAAGACACATTAAAAAAATCATACACCATGACCAAGTGGGGTTCATTCCAGGCATGCAAGGATGGTTCAACATAAGAAAAACAATCAATGTATTACAACACATTAAAAACTCGAAAGGGAAAAATCAATTGATCATCTCAATAGATGCTGAAAAAGCATTTGACAAAATCCAACATCCCTTTTTGATAAAAACACTTCAAAAGGTAGGAATTGAAGGAAACTTCCTCAACATGATAAAGAGCATATATGAAAAACCCACAGCCAGCATAGTACTCAATAGTGAGAGACTGAAAGCCTTCCCTCTAAGATCAGGAACAAGACAAGGATGCCCGCTGTCACCACTGTTATTCAACATTGTGCTGGAAGTGCTAGCCAGGGCAATCCGGCAAGACAAAGAAATAAAAGGCATCCAAATTGGAAAAGAAGAAGTAAAACTGTCATTGTTTGCAGATGATATGATCTTATATCTAGAAAACCCTGAGAAATCAACGATACACCTACTAGAGCTAATAAACAAATTTAGCAAAGTAGCGGGATACAAGATTAATGCACATAAGTCAGTAATGTTTCTATATGCTAGAAATGAACAAACTGAAGAGACACTCAAGAAAAAGATACCATTTTCAATAGCAACTAAAAAAATCAAGTACCTAGGAATAAACTTAACCAAAGATGTAAAAGACCTATACAAAGAAAACTACATAACTCTACTAAAAGAAATAGAAGGGGACCTTAAAAGATGGAAAAATATTCCATGTTCATGGATAGGAAGGCTAAATGTCATTAAGATGTCAATTCTACCCAAACTCATCTACAGATTCAATGCAATCCCAATCAAAATTCCAACAACCTACTTTGCAGACTTGGAAAAGCTAGTTATCAAATTTATTTGGAAAGGGAAGATGCCTCGAATTGCTAAAGACACTCTAAAAAAGAAAAACGAAGTGGGAGGACTTACACTCCCTGACTTTGAAGCTTATTATAAAGCCACAGTTGCCAAAACAGCATGGTACTGGCACAAAGATAGACATATAGATCAATGGAATCGAATTGAGAATTCAGAGATAGACCCTCAGATCTATGGCCGACTGATCTTTGATAAGGCCCCCAAAGTCACCGAACTGAGCCATAATGGTCTTTTCAACAAATGGGGCTGGGAGAGTTGGATATCCATATCCAAAAGAATGAAAGAGGACCCCTACCTCACCCCCTACACAAAAATTAACTCAAAATGGACCAAAGATCTCAATATAAAAGAAAGTACCATAAAACTCCTAGAAGATAATGTAGGAAAACATCTTCAAGACCTTGTATTAGGAGGCCACTTCCTAGACTTTACACCCAAAGCACAAGCAACAAAAGAGAAAATAGATAAATGGGAACTCCTCAAGCTTAGAAGTTTCTGCACCTCAAAGGAATTTCTCAAAAAGGTAAAGAGGCAGCCAACTCAATGGGAAAAAATTTTTGGAAACCATGTATCTGACAAAAGACTGATATCTTGCATATACAAAGAAATCCTACAACTCAATGACAATAGTACAGACAGCCCAATTATAAAATGGGCAAAAGATATGAAAAGACAGTTCTCTGAAGAGGAAATACAAATGACCAAGAAACACATGAAAAAATGTTCAGCTTCACTAGCTATTAGAGAGATGCAAATTAAGACCACAATGAGATACCATCTAACACCGGTTAGAATGGCTGCCATTAAACAAACAGGAAACTACAAATGCTGGAGGGGATGTGGAGAAATTGGAACTCTTATTCATTGTTGGTGGGACTGTATAATGGTTCAGCCACTCTGGAAGTCAGTCTGGCAGTTCCTTAGAAAACTAGATATAGAGCTACCATTCGATCCAGCGATTGCACTCCTCGGTATATACCCGGAAGATCGGAAAGCAGTGACACGAACAGATATCTGCACGCCAATGTTCATAGCAGCATTATTCACAATTGCCAAGAGATGGAAACAACCCAAATGTCCTTCAACAGATGAGTGGATAAATAAAATGTGGTATATACACACGATGGAATACTACGCGGCAGTAAGAAGGAACGATCTGGTGAAACATATGACAACATGGATGAACCTTGAAGACATAATGCTGAGCGAAATAAGCCAGGCACAAAAAGAGAAATATTATATGCTACCACTAATGTGAACTTTGAAAAATGTAAAACAAATGGTTTATAATGTAGAATGTAGGGGAACTAGCAGTAGAGAGCAATTAAGGAAGGGGGAACAATAATCCAGGAAGAACAGATAAGCTATTTAACGTTCTGGGGATGCCCAGAAATGACTATGGTCTGTTAATTTCTGATGGTTGTAGTAGGAACAAGTTCACTGAAATGTTGCTATATTATGTAACTTTCTTGGGGTAAAGTAGGAACATGTTGGAAGTTAAGCAGTTATCTTAGGTTAGTTGTCTTTTTCTTACTCCCTTGCTATGGTCTCTTTGAAATGCTCTTTTATTGTATATTTGTTTTCTTTTTAACTTTTTTTTTTCATACAGGTGATTTGAAAAAAGAAGGGAAAGTTAAAAAAAAAAAAAAAGAAAAAAAAAAAAGAAAAGAAAAAAGACAAACAAGGGGAAAAAAAAAAAAAAAAAAAGATGTAGTGCCCCCTTGAGGAGCCTGTGGAGAATGCAGGGATATTCGCCTACCCCACCTCCATGGTTGCTAACATGACCACAGACATAGGGGACTGGTGGTTTGATGGGTTGAGCCCTCTACCATAAGTTTTACCCTTGGGAAGACGGTTGCTGCAAAGGAGAGGCTAGGCCTCCCTGTATTTGTGCCTAAGAGTCTCCTCCTGAATGCCTCTTTGTTGCTCAGATGTGGCCCTCTCTCTCTGGCTAAGCCAACTTGAAAGGTGAAATCACTGCCCTCCCCCCTACGTGGGATCAGACACCCAGGGAAGTGAATCTCCCTGGCAACGTGGAATATGACTCCCAGGGAGGAATGTAGACCTGGCACCGTGGGACGGAGAACATCTTCTTGACCAAAAGGGGGATGTGAAAGGAAATGAAATAAGCTTCAGTGGCAGAGAGATTCCAAAAGGAGCCGAGAGGTCACTCTGGTGGGCACTCTTATGCACACTTTAGACAACCCTTTTTAGGTTCTAAAGAATTGGGGTAGCTGGTGGTGGATACCTGAAACTATCAAACTACAACCCAGAACCCATGAATCTCGAAGACAGTTGTATAAAAATGTAGCTTATGAGGGGTGACAATGGGATTGGGAAAGCCATAAGGACCAAACACCACTTTGTCTAGTTTATGGATGGATGTGTAGAAAAGTAGGGGAGGGAAACAGACAGACAAAGGTACCCAGTGTTCTTTTTTACTTCAATTGCTCTTTTTCACTCTAATTATTATTCTTGTTATTTTTGTGTGTGTGCTAATGAAGGTGTCAGGGATTGATTTAGGTGATGAATGTACAACTATGTAATGGTACTGCAAACAATCGAAAGTACAATTTGTTTTGTATGACTGCGTGGTATGTGAATATATCTCAATAAAATGATGATAAAAAAAAAAACAGATCGGGGTGATGAATGAACAACTATATGATGGTAATGTGATCAATGGATTATATACTTTGGATGATTATATGGTATGTGAATAAATCTTAATAAAAAAAGAAAAAAAAAAAAAAAAAAAAAGGTAAAGAGGCAGCCAACTCAATGGGAAAAAATTTTTGGAAACCATGTATCTGACAAAAGACTGATATCTTGCATATACAAAGAAATCCTACAACTCAATGACAATAGTACAGACAGCCCAATTATAAAATGGGCAAAAGATATGAAAACACAGTTCTCTGAAGAGGAAATACAAATGGCCAAGAAACACATGAAAAAATGTTCAGCTTCACTAGCTATTAGAGAGATGCAAATTAAGACCACAATGAGATACCATCTAACACCGGTTAGAATGGCTGCCATTAAACAAACAGGAAACTACAAATGCTGGAGGGGATGTGGAGAAATTGGAACTCTTATTCAT
This sequence comes from Choloepus didactylus, assembly GCF_015220235.1. Lineage (NCBI taxonomy): Eukaryota > Metazoa > Chordata > Mammalia > Pilosa > Megalonychidae > Choloepus > Choloepus didactylus. The sequence goes on from NC_051307.1 coordinate 85,319,602, forward strand.
TGTTGGTGGGACTGTATAATGGTTCAGCCACTCTGGAAGTCAGTCTGGCAGTTCCTTAGAAAACTAGATATAGAGCTACCATTCGATCCAGCGATTGCATTTCTCGGTATATACCCGGAAGATCGGAAAGCAGTGACATGAACAGATATCTGCACGCCAATGTTCATAGCAGCATTATTCACAATTGCCAAGAGATGGAAACAACCCAAATGTCCTTCAACAGATGAGTGGATAAATAAAATGTGGTATATACACACGATGGAATACTACGCGGCAGTAAGAAGGAACGATCTGGTGAAACATATGACAACATGGATGAACCTTGAAGACATAATGCTGAGCGAAATAAGCCAGGCACAAAAAGAGAAATATTATATGCTACCACTAATGTGAACTTTGAAAAATGTAAAACAAATGGTTTATAATGTAGAATGTAGGGGAACTAGCAGTAGAGAGCAATTAAGGAAGGGGGAACAATAATCCAAGAAGAACAGATAAGCTATTTAACGTTCTGGGGATGCCCAGAAATGACTATGGTCTGTTAATTTCTGATGAATGTAGTAGGAACAAGTTCACTGAAATGTTGCTATATTATGTAACTTTCTTGGGGTAAAGTAGGAACATGTTGGAAGTTAAGCAGTTATCTTAGGTTAGTTGTCTTTTTCTTACTCCCTTGTTATGGTCTCTTTGAAATGTTGTTTTATTGTATGTTTGTTTTCTTTTTAACTTTTTTTTCATACAGTTGATTTAAAAAAGAAGGGAAAGTTAAAAAAAAAAAAAAAAGAAAAAAGACAAACAAGGAAAAAAAAAAAAAAAAAAGATGTAGTGCCCCCTTGAGGAGCCTGTGGAGAATGCAGGGGTATTCGCCTACCCCACCTCCATGGTTGCTAACATGACCACAGACATAGGGGACTGGTGGTTTGATGGGTTGAGCCCTCTACCATAAGTTTTACCCTTGGGAAGACGGTTGCTGCAAAGGAGAGGCTAGGCCTCCCTGTATTTGTGCCTAAGAGTCTCCTCCTGAATGCCTCTTTGTTGCTCAGATGTGGCCCTCTCTCTCTGGCTAAGCCAACTTGAAAGGTGAAATCACTGCCCTCCCCCCTACGTGGGATCAGACACCCAGGGAAGTGAATCTCCCTGGCAACGTGGAATATGACTCCCGGGGAGGAATGTAGACCCGGCATCGTGGGATGGAGAACATCTTCTTGACCAAAAGGGGGATGTGAAAGGAAATGAAATAAGCTTCAGTGGCAGAGAGATTCCAAAACGAGCCGAGAGGTCACTCTGGTGGGCACTCTTACGCACACTTTAGACAACCTTTTTTAGGTTCTAAAGAATTGGGGTAGCTGGTGGTGGATACCTGAAACTATTAAACTACAACCCAGAACCCATGAATCTCGAAGACAGTTGTATAAAAATGTAGCTTATGAGGGGTGACAGTGGGATTGGGAATGCCATAAGGACCAAACTCCACTTTGTCTAGTTTATGGATGGATGTGTAGAAAAGTAGGGGAAGCAAACAAACAGACAAAGGTACCCAGTGTTCTTTTTTACTTCAATTGCTCTTTTTCACTCTAATTATTATTCTTGTTATTTTTGTGTGTGTGCTAATGAAGGTGTCAGGGATTGATTTAGGTGATGAATGTACAACTATGTAATGGTACTGTAAACAATCGAAAGTACAATTTGTTTTGTATGACTGCGTGGTATGTGAATATATGTCAATAAAATGATGATTAAAAAAAAAAAAAAAATAGTGCCTATCTAGAGAGGTTACTGTGGGGACTGGATGGCCTGATGTACTAATATAACTTGTTAGCGCATTACCTGGTCCACAGTAAGGACCCATGAAGTGGTGACCATCCCTACAATATACTACACTGTTAGACGAGTAGATGAGTGGGTGGCTTGAATCACCACTTTACTGTATTATTTTTCTCACTGTCACTTGCTAAATTGCCATTCTGATTGCATATTTCAATAAAACGAGGTAGGATATATGAATTCACCTCTAAGAGGTCGCTATGCTTGGTTATTGACAAAAATCCAGTTTCTGAGGCCACCCAACTGAAGGCCCCTCTTGGATCATGGTAAATTAATTAAGGTGATGAAGGCTACTTGGTGAGGTCTCCCTATGTCATCAAAACATGTCTCCTCAAATGCTAAAGCCAGGGCACTGATAATTTCCATGGCCATACATCCTCAGTTAAGTGGAGAAAATGGAGACCAAAATATTTTCTATGCTAAGGAATAATTTGGAAACACGATTAAATCTTAAGTGACAGGAAAACAAAAAATAAATTATATATGTGTGTGTTTTATGATTACCACTAAATATAAAGGAATAAGAAGTCTAAAAAGGAATATATCCAAAAGCTCATAATAATTATATTCGAATATAGGATTAGTTAGCAGTATTTATTCTTTTTCCATTTTTAGAGTTATTTTATAATATAGCTCTGTCCTTTATAATGGAAACAAAGTATCTTTACTGTTTTAATGAGGCTGGGCAGGGGGCAGGGGGACTGTTAAACAGAAAACCAACAACCACCAATAAACAATCTGAGCCACTTTATAGATGGCTTCATACTTACTGAGGATAATATTACAAAAATTTAGCTCTAGGCTAGTTTGAAACTAGACTAGACTAGAAAGCCTTTCTCTCTAGAGACAAAGTTATAAATGGAGGGTGAGTTCCTAGGTCAGCCACAAAAGAGAACACTTGATCCAGGAAGCAATTCAATAGTATAGCCTGTGTCAATACTGCAAGCAGTAATAACAGCTAATATGAACAATGATTTATTTGAGCATTTACTGGGATTAAGGGCTTTGCATGTATGAACACATTTAATTCTCACCTCAACCCTATGAGGTTATTATTATTCTCCTCATTTTTCAGATGAGAACACTAAAGTTTAAAGAGAATACGTAATGTAGCAACCCATGGCCTGAGCAAAACAGGCCTGCAGATTTTTGGTGCACAGCAGTCTGCATGACCTAGGCAGCTAAATGTTTAACCTATTGTCTTTCTAAGCCAGTAAAGAGAAAAAGGGTAAACTGACCTTAAAATGTAACTTTATGGGAAGCAGGCAGGAAGTGAGAGGCTCTTAAGTCTCACAAAAAGAGCAAAATGTAATTGTTCAAGTGTTATTCTAGTCCTTCCTGCACCACCTCTCAGGTCAGAATGACCTATTCCTGCATCTATGCTCCCCCCACCCTTAGGTAGGCCTTTGTCTTAAACCCTTATAAAAGGCTTTCTGCCCTTTTTGCATTGCTCGGTCGTCTTTCCTGTGAATGCGATGCCTGCCCAGCCTGAGAGAGCCATCATGATCTCTTCACGACTTCTCACCCTGTAAGTAAGCCCTGAATAAAGGTTCATGTATCAGAAAATGCTTGTTGTCTTCTTTGGCCTTTGGACTGGCATGGCCTTCTTGGGCTGCAACAATTGGCAAGCCAGCCAGGAGAATTAAATAGCTGCCAGCTGGAGACTAAGGAGATCCCAGGCACTGATGACATGAACTTGGGGAGGGGAAAGGAGAACTTGGGATACCAGGGAGGCCTGCGACATCTGTGTGGGAAGGGCTGCCCACCCTCCCAGTGGAATGGTTGTCTATGTGGGGAGGGTGGCTACCCTCCTAGATGAGTGGAATCTGCTGAGGGAGTGTGGAAATGTTTATAACTCTCTGGGTGGACAAACAGCCATCCTGTATCAGGCCACAGGACCACTGGGGATTCAGAAAGGAAAAAAGGGTCACCAGATTGCGGCTGCGGTGGGCTGGCCATTGTTAGAGGCTGTATGCGCCGCTGCTGAGGAAGCTTTAGCAGCAAAAGCTGCCATAAGCCACCTGGGAGGTTAATTGAAGCTAGAAAAAGATACGAGGCTAGCACAAGCGGGATTGAAACATGCTCTCGATAAAAGTTTAGAAATATTGGCATACCAGCACAATAGAGTAAGAGGGCATAAACTGCCCAAAGGGCAAGTTACGCATATCCTGGCTTCCCCTCACTGGGACCCTAAAGTGTGGAACTGTTCATTCCTCATCAAAAGATGATGAGCCCCTGTCTGACTGGGAAATTGATACTAAGGAAAGTAAGCATGCTCGGCCTCTGTTCCAACAAAGGGTTAAAGCAGAGGAAGTTCAGCACCCTGATCCCTCATGGAAGGAAGAAGGTGGGACAGTAGAAGCAGCTTCTAATCAGAAGGTGCTCATTTCATCCTGGGAGTTTTTTCCCCTGGCCGAATTAAGAGGTATTAGTAACCAATATTGACAAAAACCTAGAAAGCCATTGGCAAACTGGTTGTTCCTGCTTCATTTTGTGTTAAACCTTGCTAATACGTTATTTAGAATAGTTTTAGATTTTTTTCCAGTCAACCTGTGTTAGGCTTCACATGGGGAAAACAACAATGGACATTTGCTGTGCTTCCACAAGGATACCTTCAAATGTGGACACTTCCAGAAGAGCCTGACTACTCTATCAAGTTCTTGGGTATTGTCTGGTTAGGTAAAACTAAGGCTATTCCTTCAGCTGTTATTGTTAAAATGCCAAGTTATCCCACATTGCTTACTTCTGAACAGTTGATGGCTTTTCTTGGGTTGTTAAGTTATTGGAAAGTGTTTATACTCTATGTAGTACGAATTTTAAAACCTTTGAATACCCTAATTAGAAAAGGAAAAGTGTGGGAATGTGATTTTCCACAGCAGGCTGTGTTTAAAGAGACTAAGTGAACTATTATGCAAGCACAGACTTTAAGGGGGGTGGACCCCGATATACCCTGTGATTTGGATGTGGCCAGCGCCAATATTGGCTTTGGGTGGGGTTTGTGGCAAAAGAAACAAGCTAAATATGTACCTGTTAGATTCTGGTCCCAACTAGGGAAGGGCACAGAACTCAGATACAGCCCTTTAAAAGAGCAATTGTGCACAGTTTGTAATCCTCTGTTACAAGTGTTAAAGGTCTAACTCAGGTGCCCAGTAACCTTACAGAAGACCATACCCATATCGATATGCAGATATGGGACACTATAAATAAGCCCCATTTGGGAAGTGCTCAGGTGAGCACATTGACAAAATGGAAAGTCTACCTCCTATGATGTGGCATCTTCGACAACGGCTCTTTAAAAACAGAGACGCATGAAATTTGAGGACCAGCCTCCTATGTGAAAGAGCAGCATGCCCTGCTTCCTATTGATCCTCCCAAGGTGGCTCCTCCCATGCCCACTGTTGACAGACAAGGAAATACACCTGACTCTGCATGGATTGGCACATGGGCAACCTGCTACCTGGACAGCCGTGACTGTCCAGCCCAGTACTGACACTATCTGATTGGAAGACATCTGGACTGCCTGCCACAAATGTAAGGTAACCATTTTTCATGTCTCTGCTGATAACACCAATTCAATTTCAGGTGACATAGAAGTGGATGCCCTAGTGAAATTCCACAGCCTAACACCAACGATGCATGAAGTGGCTGAATGGCTGTGCCGGAAGACTGGGCACCAAGGACACCAGATTCCTGTCACCTGGTGGCAAGTTAACTATACTGGCCCCCTTCCTCTGTCCAAAGAAACAAAATATTCCTTCACCACCGTGCATATAGCTAAACACTTAAAGGATGATAGAAACAATGGACCCAAGGACTGTATCAGTATTAACTCCAGATAAACAGGCTGGCTGCCTTCAAGCCACAATGGAGCAATGATAATAACTTTCTCTTGCCTGTGCCACAAACACTAGAAATTGGGGAAAATAAGGTCAATTGGCTCTGCTTCTGGCCCATGCAGCCATGCTGGTTGAGAATCCTAAGCCCCTGGGTATTAGAATTACGTAGGAAACTAACTGTAGATCTGACACTTAAGGGCTCCCTGCAGGGGGAGAAAACATGGTATGTAAAACCCCATCACTTGAAACTCTTCTATTTACTATGAAGACTCAGTTTATATATATTGTTAAACCACTCACTGTCCAATTTGATGCTTACATGTGTTGTTAATTCTTGTTAAAAAATGTGTCATTATTTCAATAATACATTGACTAAAATGTTTTCAGTATTTAGCCTTCTAACAAGTGTAATATTATCGGTAATAATATGTTGTGAAATGCTTAAGAACAATTTCCAAAATTATTTTGATAACTTGAATGTAGAGGGTATGAGGGATGTCTTTTTTTTTTGAAGGAAAAGGAAGTTGTTTTTTCCTAAATGACTGGTTGTATCAGAATAAATAGGGGATATGGAACAAAACCTGAATGAATATTAAAAGTTGTAGAAAGTTGGTAGAAAGGGAAATTTATTTCTGTGATCAAGGTTAAGAAAACGGTAAAAACTAGATATAGAATAAAGCAGAATGCCTGGTAGTGTTATCCTTTAGCTATTTTATCCCAGGCAGTACTTGTGCTAAATGGTGAAACTCATTAATCTGGCCATAGCACCACTTACTAATAGGTTTATTATCTCTCTGTACCAGTGTATTATTACTATGTTGTTTATTGTATTGTTATAAAGATGTAAAGTCTGTCCTATGGTCAATGCAAACTGTTGTGCAGGGGTGGACTGTAGCAACCCATGGCCTGAGCAAAACAGGCCTGCAGATCTTTGGTGCACAGCAGTCTGCGTGACCTAGGCAGCTAAATGTTTAACCTATTGTCTTTCTAAGCCAGTAAAGAGAAAAAGGGTAAACTGACCTTAAAATGTAACTTTATGGGAAGCAGGCAGGAAGTGAGAGGCTCTTAAATCTCACAAAAAGAGCAAAATGTAATTGTTCAAGTTATTCTAGTCCTTCCTGTACCACCTCTCAGGTCAGAATGGCCTATTCCTGCATCTATGCTCCCCCCACCCTTAGGTAGGCCTTTGTCTTAAACCCTTATAAAAGGCTTTCTACTTCAATTGTTCTTTTTCACTCTAATTATTATTCTTGTTATTTTTGTGTGTGTGCTAATGAAGGTGTCAGGGATTGATTTAGGTGATGAATGTACAACTATGTAATGGTACTGTAAACAATCGAAAGTACGATTTGTTGTGTATGACTGCGTGGTATGTGAATATATCTCAATAAAGTGAAGATAAAAAAAAAAAAAAAAAGGCTTTCTGCCCTTTTTGCATCGCTCGGTTGTCTTTCCTGTGAATGCGATGCCTGCCCGGCCTGAGAGAGCCGTCATGATCTCTTCATGACTTCTCACCCTGTAAGTAAGCCCTGAATAAAGGTTCATGTATCAGAAAATGTTTGTTGTCTTCTTTGGCCTTTGGACTGGCATGGCCCTCTTGGGCTGCAACAAGTAACTTGCCCAAGATCGTCCGACCAGTCAGCTAGTGGTCAGCTCTGGAGCCTGTGCTTCTGACACATCCTTTACATGGACATTTTCCCATTCCTCTCCTTGGTGCCTGGGTCCACCCAACACAAACCCTTGAAGGACACAGGTTTCCCCTTGGTGGCCTCCAACCACTCTTGCACTTCTCCTGTCCCTCTCCTTGGGACTGTCTGCTCCAAATGCTGTCCAGACAGCCTGTTCCCTCCTCTTCCGATGCCTGGGGCCAACCTCTTGTAGATGTAATTGTAGAAGGCTTAAAAGTTAGCATTGGCAATAGTTTTTACTAAAATCTTACTCTTGGAAAATTTAGTCTGGGAACATTGCTTTTCTAAGAGCTATTTGTGGAAGTGTCATCCCTTTAAATGAATCACCTGGCTGAAGTGACTTATGATCATAAAATTACTGCAGTGTTAGAACCAGAAAGGACTTTAGAGAATATTCATCTAACTCCCTCTTTTCACAGGAGAAACTGAGAGATTTAAAAATCTATCCAAGAAGCAGAGTTGGGAATAATCATAAACTAATATCACTGAACTGCAGCCCATGGAATAAGAAATTTATTGTAAAAGCAAGGAACCACTATTAATGATTACTTAATAATTAACTCTTCATTGCTAACCTCTCTTCTTGAGAATGCCAGACCCAGTTAAAAATCACCATTTCCCCCTTTTTCTAAGCCTTAGTGCCCTCCCCAGACTGGCTGTTCAGGGAGCCAGCACGATGGAAGGTCAAGTGTGAGGTGTCTGGTTCCCATGAGTAAATACCTGAAGTTCACAGTTCCATCTGTTCAAGAGCGATCTCCTGCCCTCTTATTAGCTGCATAACTAGATAAACTTGCTCAGTGTATTTCCCCAGCTATAAAAAGAGGTCAGAAATACTTATCTTGCAATTGCTGTAAGAATTTAATGAGAGGTTGTAAACAAACACATCTGGTATAGCTCCAAGAACAAGCTGAATATTCACTGACTTTGACCATCAGTGTGATTCATGCGTAAAAGTTATCAGAATGTTAGCCTAGATAATATTATCTCTGGAATTATATGTATGATTTTTATTTTCTATTTTGCTGTAATTTTGTTTTTCTTTCAATGCATATATATTACTTTTATAATCAGAAAAAATATATAATATTTTTTTACAGAAAGTTCTTTTAGGGCAAGGGACTCCTGGCTGATATTTGGAAGAAGGCCATCAGATTGGGCTTTCTACTAATATTTAAGTGAATGAGAGACCTTGCATTCTCCTGGAGTTATTTTCTTCTTCAGTCAAGCCTGTCTTGATGTGACAGCGGAAGAGTGAATGCAGAGAACAAATTCAGGCAAGGTGAAAGAAGTTATTTTAGGGCAAGACTCACCACCCTTTTCCTTTCTAGAAGTCTGCCCTAGAGTTAGTTCACAATGATCATGCTTTCATAACTTTTGTTTCCTCTCGAGTCAGTCTTTTCTGAGCACCTACTGTTTTCAGGCACGGTGCTAGGCAACCAGGGGATAAAAAGGGAATTAAGGCATTGTCCTTAATTTCAATCTTTTTCTAGATTTTAATGTCTGGGATTTATTTTCAAACACTCCAGCCCCATTCCCCCAGCCCCAATGTAAGGAAACAGATGAAAAACAAGACTGGCAAAATACTGACAATTAGTAAAGATAGGTGATAGGTACCTGATGGTTCATTTTTTATTCTCTCTACTTTACAGTACGCTTGTAATTTTCCATAATAATAATAATAATAAATTTAGCAAGGAAGACAAACTATAAGAAAAGGTAAATCCACAGGAATGCTAAGTATCATTCTTGGAGAATCTCTAAAAGCACACACTTTTCCCCCTCCTCCAAGGTTCACTCCACAAATATTTACTAAGCGCTTATGCACCAGGGAGAAAGCACAGGGTCTTCACTCAGCAGCTGAGAGCACCAAAAATCAGCATTCCACTATCCCTGAACCCATCTGTTAACTCCTTGGACATGGGATGTCTCAGAGTAGACATGATGGGGTCCCGGGCTTCCTACTGGGGCAGCACTAGTGAAAAGCTGACATTTTGCTGCTCCTTTTATTCCTGCAGAGTTCCCGGGAACTGACGATCTGCACACCCTTTGCCCTACCTTACTTGGGTTTCTGGAACTCATTCTCCCAATTACAGCTCTTTTATGAGGTTTCTGAGTGATCACTGCCCAGACCCTGAAGAAGCAATGGTTCCCTGCAAGGGGGCAGGAAGGAGATAGGAATAATGACAGCCATCTACATTTGTAAGTCATTTAATGTCAGAGACTAAGCTCCTCATAGCCAAAGCAGGAACCAACTGAGCAACAAAATAAATAACAATGGCATTGTAATTTAGAGTAAAATAAATGCCCATGGATCCATATTGTTATAATCAAAAGGAAATAAATGGGAGGAAGTGGCAGCTCTGTTATAGTAAAATTCCAATTAACAAGGAAAATGGGAGATGGAAAAATCACCAATAGGCAAACACTGTAGTAATAATTGTTGCAGACAAGATTCACTAAAGGATACTAAAATTAATTAGCAAAAATTTGAAGATAAACACTTTGCATAATCTCAAAATATCTCCCTCAAGATACATATTAACTACAAAGGGAAAGACAGTGACTTTCTATAGTGAAGAAACCAAGCAGATATCACCTTAACCAAGTGATCAGGGCTAACATCACAGTGATAAGAGCAACCGACCTCATTGTAAGAAAGGGATAAGTTTAGTTTTCACATAGAGACAGCATGGAATAAGGGAAATGGAGGCAAAACCAGTTTAAATAAGCCCCGTGATAAAGAGAAGAAAGAATCTGCCAGCCCCTTATATGGAAAAGTAACCATGGTTACTGGAATGTAAAGAAATATGAGGTAAAATCAGAGGCGGGAACTCACAGCAAAAAGAAAAAAAAATTTTTTAAACTAAATGAACTCTGGGATAGGCTGATCAGTTCAAAATCTCAATAATGAGCCAGTTGGCTCTCTGGGATTGGCTGTACAAATTAAAATCTCAAAAGATGAATTAGTGTTCTCGGATAGGCTGTAACCTCTGTAGTACCCAGTCAATGGGGAAACAGGGGAGGGACTTGCAAATCAGGAGTAGGAGATTTAAAGATCGCCATTCTCTTCCTCTCGCGCGCCAGCCTGCCACATGTTTGGCTGGACACCCTATCTTGCAAGATTGTAAATAAATTCTTTTCTCCTCCAAAACCAAGTAAGCGTTTATTCCCTTACAGGTACCGCTTTATTTCCGACACTCATGAAGCCTGTGATCTGATGCATGGAGAAAGACACACTGAGAAGGCTGCTATTCATGCCAAAGATGCATAACTTCATTACAAGCCCGAGAAAACATCAGGCAGATCCATTCTACAAAATGAGATGGGTACTCTTCAAATGGGTCAAAATCATGAAAGACAAGAAAAAACTGAGGTACAATTTCAGACTGGAGGCAACTAAGGAGAAATAAAACTAAATGCAATGTAGGATCCTGGACAGAATAAGGGAACAGAAAGAAAAAAGGACATTAGTAAGAAAACAAAAGAAATTCAAATAAGGTCTGTAGTTTATTTAACAGTATTGAGGACAGTACCATGATTATGTAAGGGGTTAACATTAGGGGAAGCTGAGTAAACTCGACCATTTTGGCAGCTTTTCTATAAGTCTAAATTTAGTTAAAAGTTAACTGGAATTTTACCGTAACTTTTAAATTAGTTAAAAAAAAAAAAAAAAACCGAGACAGAATAATCCAAATCCATATATGGCTGTAAAATTACCTTAATTCTCAAAGAGAATCGCTATTTTTTGTAGAATATCCTAGGGCCCCAAACTGACTTTCTAAGATATACTAGTTGAAGCAGGACACACCATAATCTCAGGTTAGTACTAGAAGTCATGAGACAGGAAAAATGAAAGGGGAAAAATAAAGATTAATAGAGAGGGAAAAAATTAAATATTTTTAAAATTGGCACCTTGGGGGCATTTTAAAAATTGAAAAGTAGGTACTAAAATGTATGGTTCCATCTCCTCCTCAGCTCACCCCAATGCTAGCTCCATTCCATTTACTAACACCAACACTTCTCTATGGGCATTGGGCCCCATCTCTTATAAACAGCCCTTTCTCCTGGTCATGTCCATCACCTTCTATCCCTCTGCTCTTGAATATTCAAAATTGGTGTGTCTCCTCCGACTCCAGGAGCTGCTGCTTGACCTGCCCTTTGTTCTATGAACCCACGAGCTACCAACTTCTATGGGAGACACCCATGCACAATGCCGTGGAGATCCCTGCCTCTCAGTAAACAGCTGAAACTAGGCAGCCCATTTTACAGCAAGAGTTGTCAGGAAGTAAATGGGAAGTAAATTTAATTGAGAAACATTTGTAATTGTTTTATACATTATATGTTATGCAGTGTAACACAGAATTCACAAGAATTCCTGATGGGGGATTTTAATGAAGGTTCCTCGTGTACTTATGTGTCATTTTCTGCTATACCTGAGAACCCTACAGTAGGAAACTCACTTTATGCAGCCATTAGGGGCACATCAATGAGAACAGTTGAGGAGTTCTGAGGTAATGGGGGAAAAAATAAAAGGAATCTGAAATCAGAAGGAGCTAAGTTCAAATTCTGGCTACCAGAGGCATACATGACTTTGGGCATTTGAGTTAAATTTTCCATTTATTTAAAATGTATTTCTCAAACTGTAGTTCCAAGAGCACCTATACCAAATACACAGCAGAGTTTTTTTTTTAAACTGCAGATTCCTGGGCCCCACTCCAGAGATAAGCTAATGGGTCAGAACAGCTGGACCGGGAACTCAGGAAAATGAATCCCGGGTGATTCTAATGCACAAAGTTTGAGAAACACTGAAATAAGAGAATGGACCTGTAACACAACAGATCCTTTAAAAATGTTAATCTTCCTTCTAGTGAAAAGCAGTAAGGAGTTAAGTGAAAACAGGATTTTTAAAATGCATTTGAATAGCTTTTGACTCAGTTTTAACCATCAAATTTTGTGTGTGTGTTGTCTGGTTATCCATCTTACCTTGAGTAAGCCACCTGCCGTAACACTGACCTTTGGCCTAGTAAATAAGCAGGTTTCCATCCCTGGACCATAAACTCCCCAGAGTCCAAACCCATATCTGTGGTCACTACCCACAGCCCCATTAAGCCTCAGCCAAAACCCAGATGGTCCCAAATGATAAGCTAACTATCCCTAAGGCTCTCAACCCCCCCAGTCCCTTTCCCTTTTTGCATGTGTTTGCTTTAAAATAACCAATCCTTGACTCCTGCAGGATATCTACTAACCTCCACCCCTGGACCACAAATAAATGCACAATCCCATGGGGCCCCTCTCCTTCTGTTTGTGTGCTCCCCACCTGCTGGCTGAGCCACCCTGGCTGATTACGCTTCCCCTGACCCCCACGACACCCCTCTCTCCCTGAGACCTGTGAGTAAACTATCTTCTCCCACGCATTAAGGCCTCGGTTTCCCACTATGTCGCACCTGACCTCAACTCAGACCCAAATTTAAAATCCAACTTAATCAATTTGGAAGACTCCATCATTTAGAAATTTATTCTACAGAAACGATCAGAGAGGTAGACCAAAGTATTCAACCCAACATTATTAAAATGTTAACAATAAGGAATTGATTTAATTAATTGGAATATATCCATATGAGGAAACATGCTTTCATTAAAAACGGTGTTTAAAAAATTTAGCTTACAGGAATGTGTTCAGGATAGCAAGTGAAAAGGCCAGAATATTAAAACGTATTAGGATACAATCCTACTTAAATATGTGGGTGTGCATGTCGTTTACATAGAAAATACCAGAAGGAATCACTGGTGGTGTCTCTTGAATATGTGATTAGGGAAATTTTTATTTCCTTAATCAAATTTTTCTAAAATAGAGTTTAATGATCAGAAGCAATGTTGTTTTTTCTGATAATATTACTTTAAAATATATTGAGACTTAAGGAAGACAGGGATTACAACTTTTAGTTATATAGGACTGGTGGCAATTTATTCATACAATCTTTGAGAAAACTTATAAATTAGCCCCGAAAAGCCCCAATTGCAAAGAAAAACCTCAGAGGCTATCGATAATTTTCAATGCCAGAGAACCCTGTGACCTCTGCTTGAAATTCCAATTCTTAGCCTCCACCCCCAGAAATTTCTATTTCAAAGGCTTGAGGCCAGAGAATCCATATTTTTTAACAGCAGCCAAGATATGCAACCAGAGAGAACTACTGTTCCTTAATGGTTTAAAAAAAGAAAAAAAAAACACCATTGACTTGCTTTGGATGCTCCTACTCTAAATAAAAAATCTTGAAAGAGACGATTGGTTCTCAAATCATTTGCATAAATCTCGGGAAAAAACACTTCATTATTATCTAAGTTTAAAATCAATACTAAATACTTACATCAAGTAACATTTAAAATAGAATAGAGCTGATTTTTACCCCTCCTCCCAAGATTATGTACTCAAACAGTTCAATAACAGTTCAGTACTTCTCTTTAACATCTATGTTTAATCTGATCAAAACAATGGACTTTCTCCAAAATGCACACAAACAGATATACAAAAAAGGGTGGCCAATTTCACGTGGTTTATAATCTCCAAAAAGGCCAACCCTGCTTTAGAAGATAAAATTCCAAAAACATAAACTATGGTCGAATCGAGCATCATCTCTCCCTGATTAGAGAAACTACAATACTCCTCGCCCCATAAGTTTAGAATAGTTCTCCACGCCCTTTTTAAACCCAACTTCTTAACCTGTACCTAGAATATCCCATCCTAGGATCCCTATATAGGATGCCCTGACTTCCCTGTATCCTGAATACTTTTCCTTTCTAAAAAAAAAGACCAAACAAGCAAGCACACACACACACACACACACCCCTCTTTCCGGACAAGCAAACACACGCACACGCACACACACGCACACAAACACACCTCTTTCCGGAAGCCTCGGATTACGAGCTTCTTCCTCCTCTTTTTATCAGCAAAGGGCAGGAGAGGTCCACCTGTCCCCTCGCCGCCTCCCGGTCCTCAGGCCTGACTCACTCGTGAAGCCCTGGCGGCCCTCCAACTCTATGGATGAGTGATCTCCTGTGGCTACCAACCAACCCACGGGGCCTTTTCTCTGTCCCAATCCTGGGCTTTTCTATGTCTTTCAAACCACGAGTTAAGAGCCCTAATCTAAAATGGAAGCCCGAACCTTAACAGATAGCGATCAACCAGACACTGTATCACTGGAGAGCCTGACGAAGGGCAGGTGCCCCTGAAGTACTTTTAAAACCCAGGTGAGCAACCCTGTTGGTAAAAGCTCAAACTCGCTAGCCCCTCCTCGCAAGCCCCGTCTACGCTCGGCTAACCCGTTTCCTAGTTGAACCCCAGGGGAAAGAGGGCTTCTAGGAGCAAGGACTTTTTCAGATCGATGCGCCCGGCGGGGAGAGAGATGCTGGAGCGAACCCAGAATCTTGACGCAGGGCCCTGGGGGTGACCTCTGGGTATTTCCCTCCCCGGCAGCTTCTCAGCCGCGGTGGGCATCCTGCACCCGAGCCGGTGCCTTCCGCCAGGCTCGGCCGCCGCAGGCCCCCTGCCCGGCCCCTCCGCTCCAGCTGAGGCAGGACGGCCCCAGAGAAGCCGAGCCGCGCGGGCCCTACGGCCCCTCCAGCCCCAGGCCCGGAGGCAGACCCCCGGATTGCAGTCCGGAATCGTCCACACCGCGCCGGCAGCCGCCCTCCGCACGGAACTGCTAACTCCGGGCGCCTGCAGAGCGAAGGCCCCACGTACTCACCCCAGACGCTGCCGCGGCGAGCCCGGCCCAGAGGGATGAGAGGCGGGTGAAGCGGCCACGAGGCCCGCCCCTGCCGCGCGGGAGGCGGCTCCCGAGTGCGGGCTCCGCCTCCGGGTCTCTTTGGCCGCTGCCCTGAGGGCGGGTGTGCCCGTTTTCCGCCCCTGGAGGGTAATACACCTGGCGCTCCACAGCTTTCCGGACGGACGGTACCTGGGCGTTGGGTGCAAGGATTCGTGCGGGGAAAAGGAGGGTTGGACATCTTGGCCTTTGGGTAATCTTAAAGCTTCGTGTCAATACTGCGCTAATTACTGGACACCCCCAAACTCCATCCCCGTAGGTGCTCACGAAGCACTGGGAAGGAAATATGAACTTTCATATTTTATGGAGTAGGAGACTGAGGCTTTAGAAGATTATAAACTAGCCTTACATCTCCCAGTTTCTCAACTGCATAATATGCCAAATCAGCTGTATTTTCCCATTTCGCCTGCGAAATCAAGAATTTTAAATAAATAAATTGTGGAAAATCTTAATTTCTTCAAAGATTTCATTACAACAAGCGAAGACAGGATCATATTTAACTAAAGACCTGAGTGAAAAATCATGGCGGGTTCTGCTCAGGCAGGCAGCATACCAGGCTGGAGTCTCCAGGGCACCCTCCCACCGCGCTCATGGGGAAATAGAGGAAATTCTCCAAGAACAATCCCATCCCTCCTCATCACCCAAAAAGCGAACCATGGAAAGAAACAGTGCTGGGGTCCTTGAACTCTAAGTGGGAGATCTGGGACTATGTTGATGACACATGGAAGGTCCATGGTTGCACTGTGATCTGTGGCAGGAGCAAGAAGATCCCAACCTGAGCCCTCCTCACCAAGCCAAGACCACTGAAGAGCACTGAAACATGCAAGGAAAATCCCCTCTGGAGGACACATCCGCAATTTAGTAGTATAGGCTTCGAACAGTTCACCAAAAAAATTGATTTTTTTTTAAAAATCATCAAGCATAGGAGGCAATGCATGAGTGACAGCAGAACTAATACCTAATAGATTGATCCCAAGGGCAAATATCAAATATTGGAATTGTCTGACACAGAATGCAGAAGAGCCGTTTATGAATTTTTAAGTGGGAAAAAGAAAGGTTGCAGAGACTACTTACCGCTCACAAAGGGGAAAAGTTACTCTACATTGGAGAAATCTGGCAGATACCACCTCAAGCAAGTACTCAAAGTAAATTTCACCAATAATATAAATTTACATCACATATGAGGTGACGCTCTAAGGACATAACATCGCCTTTATTTTATTCCTGCCAAAAGTTCATAATTGGAATATAATCAAGTAATGATTGGACAAGTCCAAATTAAGGAACATTTTATAAAACAACAGGTCTGTACCCCTTGAAATGCCAATGTCACGAAAGACAAGGAAAGATAAGGAACTATTTCAGATTGAAGGAGACCAAGGAGACTTGACATCTAAATTCATGCATGGTTATGGATTGGGGGGGGGGGTGTTGTAAGGTATATTATTGAGACAATTGGAAAATTTTGAATATGTACAATGTGTGCCTCAAATATTTTGACATTCCTCTCACTGAGAAGTGGAGGTATATTTCCCCTCCTTTTAAATCTGGGCTGGCCCATGACTGCTTTGATAAAAAAAAGTATGATAGTGGAAATGAAGCTATGTCAATTCCAATGCAGTTTCCACTCCTATCTCTAGAATCATTCTTTCTTAGAATGCTAAGCCACCATTGAAAAAGCCCACTGATCCCGAGGCTGCCATGTAATGACAAAATCAAATCTAGCAAGGTGGAAAAAAGAGAGAAGCCCAGGTACCTTCCAACTGTTCCAGCCCCCAGTCATTCAGAGTCACCCTAACTGAGGCTCCAGACATCATGGAAGAGAGATGAGTCTTCATCACTGTGCCATATTTGAATTCTTGACCCACAGAATCATGAGATATAATAGTAATAAGTTGTTATTTCAAGCCTCTGGGTGTTGAGGTAGTTTGACGATACACAGCAATAGATAATCAAAACAGATCATATATTAGACAATAATAGACTGTCCATGCTGAATTTCCTGAATATGATAATAGTGTTATGGTTATATAGGGAAATGACCTTGTTCTTAAGTATTTAATGATGATGTATATTGATGTCTGCAATTTACTATCAAATAGTTTAACTAAGATAGACAGATTAGATAGGTGGGTAAGTGGGTAGGTAGGTAAACAGTTAGACAGATAGATAAAAGTATCAACAGGACTTGCTTTCTCCCAGAGTTGGAAGCATTTTGGGGTGACTTACCACTAATCCTTGGTGTTCTTTGGCTTGTATCTCAGCATCCATCATATAGTGATCTGTCTAATTCTCTGGCTTTTCCTAACTGACTGCATCCAAATTTCCTGTTTATAGGCCTCAGTCATATTGGATTAGGGCCCACGCTGACTCAGATTGCCCTCATCAAAATAAAATAATTACATCCAATAAGGCAAGAAAAGAGATAAAATGGAATCATAAAAATATTCAGTTAATCCAAAAGAAAGCAGAAAAACAGGAAAAGGGGGGGGGGTAGATGAGGTAAATAGAAAACAAATAACAATATTAAATACTCAAATCTAACCATATTAATAATCACATTAAATGTAAATGGTATGAAAAGGCAGATATTGTCTGATTGGATTAAAAAAGCAAGACCCAAACTATGTGCTGCCTTTAAGAAATGTACTCTAAATATAAAGATAATATAACAAATAGGTTAAAAGTAAAAGGATGGAAATAGATATACCATGCTAACATTAGCCAAAAGAAAACAGAAGTGGCTACTTTAAAATCAGACAAAATAGATTTCAGAGTAAAGAGTATTAGCAGGATAAAGAACATCATATCTTGATGAATCAGAGGTGATTTCTTCAAGAAGACATACAATCCTAAACATTTACGTGCCTAACAGTAGAACATCAAAATACATGAAGTAAAAACCCATAGAATTGTATATATGTTACCACAATAAATGTTTAAAATAAAAATGATAGAACCACACAGCTAGACAAATCCACAATTTTAGCTGTAATTTCAATACTATACTCTCAATAGTTGTTAGAACAAGTAGGCAGAAAATTAGCAAGGATATAGAAAGTTTGAACAACACTATTACCTAATTTGACCCGACTGACGTTTATAGATCACTCCACCCAAAATAGGGGAATACACATTTGTCTCAAGTGCCCAGAGAACATTTACCAAGATATACCTATTCTGGCCATGAAATAATACTCAATAAATTCAAAAGGATTCAAGTCATACAAAATGTGTTCTCTGACCACAAAGGAATTAAATTAGAAACAAAAAACAGAAAATTCTCAAGTATTTGGAAACTAAACAATACCGTTGTGCTGGTTTGGATGTATTATGTCCCCCAAAATGCCATGTTCTTGATGCAATCTTGTGGGATAAGAGGTATTAGTGTTGATTAGGTTGGAATCCTTTTAGTGTTTCCGTGGAGATGTGACTCAATCAACTGGGTGAGACCTTTGATTAGATAATTTCTATGGAGGTGTTACCCCACTCATTCAGGGTGGATCTTTATTAAATCACTGAAGTCCTATAAAAAGAGTTCACAGACACAAGGAGCTCAGAGCAGCTAAGAGTGACATTTTGGAGAGAAGCTGCAGCTAAGACAGACATTTTGGAAGATAGCTGTTGAAAGCTGCCATTTTGGAGAACACCATTTTGAAGCACAACCTGGGAGGAAGCAGGCGCCAGCCATGTGCCTTCCTAGCTAACAGAGGTTTTCCGGATGCCCATGGCCTTTCTCCAGTGAAGGTACCCTATTGTTGATGCCTTACCTTGGACAGTTTATGGCCTTAAGACTGTAACTGTGTAACCAAATATATCCCCTTTTATAAAAGCCAATCCATTTCTGGTGTTTTGCATTCCAGCAGCATTAAGAAAGTAGAACAATCTGATAAAAGGCGTTTATGAAAAATCTACAGCTAACATCACACGAAATGGTGAAAGACTGAATGCTTACTTACTAAAATCAGAACAAGACAGTGACACCTTCTGTAACTACCCCTATTCAACCCTGTACGTAGATGCAAAAATACTAAACAAAATTTTAGCAAAGACAACAATACGTAAAAAGGGTAATATATCACAACTAAGTGGGATTCATCCCTGGAATGAAGGGTTGGTTTAACATTCAAAAAGCAATCAATGCGATTCACCATAGTAGCAAGCTAAAAAGAAAAACCAAATGAAATCAAATTTCTAAAAAAACATAAAAAGAAAAAGAATCCATTGGAAAGACAGAAGAAAAACTGCTTTTATTTACAGATGGCACGATCATCCACATAGAAATATAATAGAAAACTAATAAGTGAGTTTATCAAGGTTGCAGCATTGAAGATTAATATACAAAATTTAATTGAATTTCTATATCTAACAATGAACAATTGGAAATTGAAATTAAAAAATACAATAGCATCAAAAACAATGAAAGACTTGGGGATAAATATGATTAATGATGTAAAAGTTCTTATACTGAAGATGACAAAATATTGCTGAGAGGAATTAAAGAGACCTAAGTAAATGGAGTGTTATACTTTGTTTACGAGTCAGAAGACTCAATATTGTTAAGGTGCTAGTTCTCCACAAATTGGTGTTTTTGATTGAATCCTTTTCCAAAGTCCCAGCAAATTGTTTTTTCTCAGAAATTGACAAGCTGATTCTAAAAATCATAGGGAAATGCAAAGAACCTAAAATGCCTACAACAATTTTGAAAAAAAAAAGAACAACACTACCTGATTTCAAGAATTGTTATAAAGCTACCACAATCAAAACAGTGCTATATAGACATAAACATGAAAGAATAGGTTAATGGAACAGAATAAATGTACCAGAAATAAAGCCACACATACATAGACAACTGATTTTTTAAAAAGGTACAAATGCAATGCTGTGGGAAAAGATAGTCTTTTTCAGTAAAGTGTGCTTGCAACTAGTTATCTATATGCAAAATAAAATAAAATAAAATTGGATCCATACCTCACATCATGTACAAAAATTAACTCAAAATGGATCCTAAGTCTAAATGTAAAACCTCAAACTATGAAAGTCTAGAAGGTGGCATTGGGAAAAGTCTCTGTGAACTTGATGCAGTGGGTTGAATTGTGTCTCCAAAAAAGATAGGCTCAAGACCTAACCTCTTCAGAGGATCCAAGATGGCAGAGTAGGAGAGAGAGAACAAAATTCTCCTCCATGAAAAACACTAGATAAAAGACAGAAAGTACTCCAGAAGAGTAGTTCCAGGGTTCTACTGGCTGGACAAGGTCTGCTACATCCATAGTGACTATGCATTTGATGAAACCAAGAAACTGCATTTGGAATTGAGTGAGTGTTTGAGCTCCTGGGGCACTCCATGACCATGGGGAGGAGAAACCTGGGGTCAGCATTTGGAGGCAAGTTAGTTTAAAAACCTGGAAAGGGGCTGAAGATCTGGTAGTGAGAGCCATGCAGTGGAGTGCTGTTCCGGTTTGCTAATGCTGCCTTTTTGCAAAACACCAGAAATGGATTGGATTTTATAAAAAGGGGGTTTATTTGGTTACAAAGTTACAGTCTTAAGGCCATAAAGTGACCAAGGTAAGGCATCAACAATAGGGTACCTTCACTGGAGAAAAGCCATGGGCATCCGGAAAACCTCTGTTAGCTGGAAAGGCATGTGGCTGGCAACTGCTTGCTCCCAGGTTGCCTTTCAAAATGGCATTCTCCAAAGCATCAGCTTTCAACGGCCATCTTCAAAATGTCTGTCTCAACTGCAGCAGCAACTCCTTCTATCTGTGAGCTTTTATAAGACTCCAGTGAACTAATCAAGGCCCACACTGAATGGGCAGGGCCACATCTCCATGGAGGTCACATCCTAACCTAAGATTTCACTCAAAGTTGGGTGGGTCACATTTCCATGGAAACAACCTAATCCCCAAGAGACTGGATTAAAAGATCATGACTTTTTCTTGGGGGATATAATATATCTAAACTGGCACAAGCCCAGTGGAGAGTGTCTTTCATGCCCTGGGCACCCACGTCAGTATCTGGCGTGGGTGATAACCTTTCACACACCCACAGCTAGTTGTCCCGGGGCCAGGAATGGGATGCAGCAGAAGGTGGAGGACCACAGAAGTGGGAAGTTACCATGCCCCAGACAGCCATCTTTTCCACAGGATGGGAGACGTCCCTTCACAGCTCTGTGGCTGAGAGTTCCCCTTGGGGATTCCGCTCACCTGTGACATTGCACATTCTCCCTCCATGGAGGCTCATGTAGTACACAGCTTAGAGGCAGGGTCCTGCATGGAAGTGCCAAGAGCCCTACACCAATCCCAGGGACTTGTGGGCCCACAGCAGAGAGGGAATGTGGAGAATCTAAACTGAAGGCTTGGACTCATGCAACAGCGCTAGGGTACTACAGTCACAGCCCCAAGAACAGCTGTGAGTTTTGGGTCTTAAAGCTATCTTCCCTGCCTAACTGCACAGGGCACAGCCCCAACCCCCAGGGCCAGAGGTCTCAGCTGTACACAGGAAATTAGTGCACTGATTGAACCTCCACAAGGTTTGGATGCCCACTGGCTGCAAGACAAAGTTTGGGAGAACTGGCTTGAGGGTAATAGGTGATCAGGGACACCATCTGCTGGTAGGTGAGGGAAAGTGCACTCCACCAAGCTGTAGCTCTGTCAAATTATAGATAATTGTTCAAATAAGTCTGCATATCCTAAAAGAACCATATAAAGATAAGTAAATGCCAGGAGGCCAAAAACACCAGAAAATTTTAAAGCATGTGAAGAAACCAGAAGATATGGGTAACCCAAATGCCCAAATCAAAAAACCAGAGGAGAAAGAACTTGGAGCAATTAAACAAAGACATAATCACAAACAACAAGATCATGGCTCAGGATATAAGGGACATCAAGAAAATCCTAGAAGAGTATAAAGAAGAATTTGCAAGAGTAAATTAAAAAATAGATGATTTTATGCATATAAAAGAAACTGCTGAACAAATTAAAAAGATCCTGGAAACACATAGCAGCAGATTAGATGAACTCAAAGAATGAGTAAGCAAAAAGGAAAAAAATGTTTTGGAGAGTTAAAGTATAAAAGAATGAATGGAGGAAAAAATTGGAAAATTTGAAATGGATCAGGGATATGATGGACAACACGAAGCAAACAAATATAAGAATTGTAGGTGCTCCAGAAGGGGAAGAGAAGGATAAAGGTCTAGGAAGAGTATTCAAAGACATTGTTGGGGAAAACTTCTCAACCCTTCTAAATGACATAAATATGCAAATCATAGATGCCCAACGAACTCCAAACAGAATAAATCCAAATAAACCCACTCTGAGACATATTCTGATCATATTGTCAAATGCTAAAGAGAAGGAGCAAGTTCTGAAAGCAGCAAGAGAGAAGCAATTCACCACATACAAGGCAAACAACATAAAACTAAGTAGAGACTACTCAGCAGCCACCGTGGAGGAAAGAAGGCAGTGGTATGACACATATAAAATGATGAAAGAGAAAAATTTCCAGTCAATGATTCTTTATCCAGCAAAGCTCTCCTTCAAATTTGAGGGAGAGTTTAAAATCTTCACAGACAAACTAATACTGAGAGAATTTGCTAACAAGAGATTGCTCTACAAGAGATACTAAAGGGAGACCTACTGGCAGAGAAAAAAAGAAAGGAGAGAGAGGTAGGGAGAAGGGCTCAGAAGTAAAGAGTTCTAGTAAGGGTACATTAAAGGAAATAAAGAGACAGTGGGAAAAATATATCTGACAAATAAAAACCAAAGGATATGACGGATGATTCAAGAAATGCCTTCACAGTAATAACATTGAATATGAATGGATTTAACTCCTCAATTAAAAGATATAGATTGGCAGAATAGATTAAAAAATGTGACTCATCAATATGTTGCTTAAAAGAGACTTATCTTAGACCCAGAAACACAAAGAAATGGAAAGTGAAAGGAAGGAAAAAAATATTCCATGCAAGCTACAGCCAAAAGAAAGCAGGAGTAGCAATATTAATCTCAGATAAAATGGACTTTAAATGCAAGGATATTATAAGAGATAAAGAGGGCCACTATATACTAATAAAAGGGCCAATTCAACAAGGAGAAATAATCATAAATGTCTATGCACTCAATCAATGTGCACCAAAGTACCTGAGACAAACATTGACAAAACAGAAGGAAGCAATAGATGTTTCCACAATAATTGTGTGAGACTTCAGTACAACACTCTCTCCTATAGATAGATCAACCAGACAGAGGACCAATAAGGAAACTGAAAATCTAAACAATGTGATAAATGAATTTGACTTAACGGACGTATATAGAACATTACATCCCAAATCACCAGGATACTTATTCTTCTATAGTGCTCATAGAACTTTCTCCAGAATGGATCAGATGCTGGGCCATAAAATAAGCCTCAACAAATTTAAAAAAATTGAAATTATTCAAAGCACATTCTCTGATCACAATGGAATACAAACAGAAGTCAATAACCAACAAAGATTTAGAACATTCACAAATATCTGGAGGTTAAACACCACACTCCTAAACAATCAGTGGGTTAAAGAAGAAATAGCAAGAGAAATTGCTAAATATCTAGAGACAAATGAAAACAAGTGCACGACATATCAAAACTTATGGGATGCAGCAAAAGCAGTATTGAAGGGGAAATATATAGCTCTAAATGCATATATTAAAAAGGAAGAAAGAGCTAAAATCAAAGAACTAATGGAACAGCTGAAGAAGCTGGAAAATGAATAGCAAACTAATCCTAAGCCAAGTAGAAGAAAAGAAATAACAAGGATTAAAGCAGAAATAAATGACATGAGAACAAAAAACACTAGAGAGAATAAATAAAAACAAAAGTTAGTCCTTTGAGAAGATTAACAAGATTGAGAAGCCTCTAGCTAGACTGACAAAATCAAAAAGACAGAAGATCCAAATAACCAAAATAATAAATGATAGAGGTGACATCACTGCAGATCTTATAAAAAAATTATAAGAGGATACTATGAACAACTGTATGCCAACAAACTACATAACGTAGAGGAAATGGACAATTTCCTGGAAACACATGAATGACCTAGACTGACCAGAGAAGTCATAGAAGACCCCAGCAAACCAATCACAAGCAAAGAGATCCAATCAGTCACCAGAAAGCTTCCAACAAATAAATGCCCAGGGCCAGGTGGCTTCACAGGGGAATTCTACCAAACTTTCCTAAAAGAACTGACAACAATCTTACTTAAACTCTTTCAACACATTGAAGAAAATGGAATACTACTTAACTCGTTTTATGAAGCTGACATCACTCTAATGCCAAAACTAGGTAAAGATGCTACAAGAAAGAAAAACTACAGGCCAATTTCCCTCATAAATATATAGATGCAAAAATTCTCAACAAAATATTTGCAAATCAAATCCAAAGACACATTAAAAAAATCATACATCATGACCAAGTGGGGTTCATACTGGGCATTCAAGGATGGTTCAACATAAGAAAATCAGTGTAATACAACACATTAACAAATAAAAAGGGAAAAATCAAATGATTATCTCAATAGATGCTGAAAAAGCATTTGACAAAATTCAGCATCCTTTTTTGATAAAAACACCTCAAAAGGTAGGAATTGAAGGGAATTTCCTCAATACGATAAAAGGCACATATGAAAAACCCACAGCCAGCATAATACTCAATGGTGAGAGACTCAAAGCCTTCTCTCTAAGATCAGGAACAAGACAAGGATGCCCGCTGTCACCACAACTATTCTACATTGTGCTAGAAGTGCTAGCCAGAGCAATCCAGCAAGACCAAGAAAGAAAAGGCATCCAAATTGTAAATGAAGAAGTAAAACTGTCAATATTTACAGATGATATGATCTTATATCTGGAAAACCCTGAGAAATCGATGACACAACTACTTGAGCTAATAAGCAAATTTAGCAAAGTAGCGGGATATAAGATTAATGCACATAAGTCAGGGATGTTCCTATACACCGGAAATGACCTAACTGAAGAGACACTCAAGAAAAAGACTCCATTCTCAATAGCAGCTAAAAAAATCAAGTACCTAGGAATAAACTTAACCAAGGATATAAAAGATCTACACATAGAAAACTATGTAACTTTACTAAAAGAAACAAAAAGGGACCTAAAAAGATGGAAAAATATTCCGTGTTCATTGATAGGAAGGCTAAATGTCGTTAAGATGTCAATTCTATCCAAACTCGTCTACAGATTCAATGCAATTCCAATCAAAATCCCAACAACCTACTTTGCAGACATGGAATAGCTAGTTATCAAATTTATTTGGAAGGGAAAGATGCTTCAAATTCCTAAAAACGTTCTGTGCCGGTTTGAATGTATTGTGTCCCCCAAATGCCATTATCTTTGTGGTCTTGTGGGGCAGACGTTTTGGTGATGGTTAGATTTGCTTGGAATGTGCCCCACCCAGCTGTGGGTGGTGACTTTGGTGGGATACTCCCATGGAGGTGTGACCCCACCCATTCAGGGTGGGCCTTGATCAGTGGAGCCATATAAAACATGCTGACTCAAAGAGACTGAACGGAGTGCAGCTATGAGTGACGTTTTTAAGAAGAGCAAGCTTGCTAGAGAGGAACATCCCGGGAGAAAGCCATTTTGAAACCAGAACTTTGGAGCAGACGCCAGCCATGTGCCTTCCTAGCTAACAGAGGTTTTCCGGACGCCATTGGCCATCTCCAGTGAAGGTACCCGATTACTGATGTGTTACCTTGGACGTTTTGTGGCCTTAAGACTGTAACTGTGTAGTGAAATAAACCCCCATTTTATAAAAGCCTATCCATCTCTGGTGTTTTGCATTCTGCAGCATTAGCAAAGTAGAACACGTTCTAAAAATGAAAAACAAAGCGGGAGGACTTACACTCCCTGACTTTGAAGCTTATTATAAAACCACAGTAGTCAGAACAGCATGGTACTGGCACAAAGATAGACATATTGATCAATGGAATTGAATTGAGAATTTGGAGATTGATCCCCAGATCTACAGTCGACTGATTTTTGAAAAGGCCCCCAAAACTGCTGAACTGTGACATAACAGTCTATTCAAAAAATGGAGCTGGGAGAGCTGGATAGCCATATCCAAAAGAATGAAAGAGGACCCCTACTTCACACTCTACACAAAAATTAATTCAAAATGGATTAAAGACCTCAATATAAGAGACAGTACCCTAAAACTACTAGAAGATAATGTTAGGAAACATCTTTAAGACCTTGTTTTAGGAGGTCACTTCTTAGACCTTACACCCAAAGCACAAGCAATAAAAGAAAAAATAGACAAAAGGGAACTCCTCAAAGTTAAAAGCTTCTGACCTCAAAGGAATTTGTCAAAAAGGTGAAGAGGCAGCCAACTCAATGGGAAAAATATTTGGAAACCATGTATCTGGCAAAATACTGATACTTTGCATATATAAAGAAAGCCTACAACTCAGTGACAATAGTACAAATAGTCCAATTATAAAATTGGCAAAAAGACACTTCTCTGAAGAGGAAATACAAATGGCAAAAAAACACATGAAAAAATGTTCATCTTTACTAGCTATTAGGGAGACACAAATTAAGACCACAATTAGATATCATCTCACACCAATTAGATTGGCTGCCATTAAGCAAACAGGAAACTACAGATGCTGGAGAGGATGTGGAGAAATTGGAAATCTTACTCATTGTTAGAGGGACTGTATAATGGTACAGCCACTCTGGAAGACAGTCTGGTATTTCCTTAGAAAACTAGATGTAGAGTTACCCTTCAATCCAGCAATTGCACTTCTCGATATATACCCAGAAGATCTGAAAGCAGTGACATGGACAGATATCTGCACACCGATGTTCATAGCAGCATTATTCAGAATTGCCAAGGGATGGGAACAATCCAAATGTCCTTCAACAGATGAGTGGATAAAGTGTGGTATATACACATGATGGAATACTACGCAACAGTAAGAAGGAATGAGGTCATGTAACATGACAATGTGGATGAACCTTGAAGACATAATGCTGAGTGAAATAAGCCAGACACAAAAAGAGATATATTGTATGCTAACACTAATGTCAACTCTGTGAAAAATGTAAAATAAATGGTTTATTTTGTAGAATGTAGGGGGCCTCACAATAGACAGTAAATAGTGAAGGAGGAACGATAATCTAGTAAGAACAGATATATTATGGAGGGTAAACTTAATGCTATGGGAATGCTCAGGAATGACTATGGTTTGTTATTTTGGGGGGATATGTTAGGAACAAGTTGGCAGCAATGTAGTTATTTTAGGTTAATTTTTTTTTCTTATTCCTTTGGTTATAGGTTGTTCATTTTCTTGGGGTAGGGTAGGAACATGTTGGAAGCAATGTAGTTATTTTGAGTTATTTGTTTTTCTTAATCCTTCAGTTATGGTTTGTTAATTTTCTTGGGGTATGGCAGGAACATGTTGAAAGCATTGTAGTTATTTTAGGTTATTTGTTTTTCTTATTCCTTTGTTTTGGTTTTGTTTGAAATGTTTTTTTATTGTTTGTTTTTAAATTTTTTTATAAAGTTAAAAAAAGCAATGACTGAGTTTTAAAAAAAGTAAATAAATGAACAATGGGGGAAGGAGGGGAATGGAATGTTTTGGATGTTCTTTTTTATTTTAATTTTTATTTTATTTTTTGAAGTAATGAAAATATTCAAAGATTGATTGTGGTGATGAGTGCACAACTATATGATGATACTATGAACAACTGACTGTACACTTTGGAGGGTTGCATGTTATGTGAATATATCTCAATAAAATTTCATTTTAAACAAAAAGAGATGTACACTCAGAAGTGGCTGAATGGGAAATTTTCAGTTATATGTTTGTTAATATAATAAAAAGGTAAAAAAAAATTTAAATAAAATTTAAAAACAAGAAACAAAACAGACAATTAAAAAAGACCTAACCTCTGATACCTGTGAATGTGCCCTTACTTGGAAATTGAGCCTTTGCAGGTATAACCAAGTCAAGATGAGTTTATATTTCATTCAGGTGGGTCCTAAATCCAATTGCTAATGTCTATATAAGAAAGGAGAGAGAGATTTGGACACAGAGACAGAAAACACACAGAGAGGGAAAAAGGCCATGTGAAAATGGGGGCAGCTATTGGAGCTGTAAGCTGAGGAATGCCAAGAATTGTTGAAAACCATCAGAAGCTAGGAAGAGGTAAGAAAGAATTCTTCCCTAGAGCCTTTAGAGGGAGCAGGGCCCTGTCCTCCACCTTGATTTCAAACTTCTAGACTCCAGAACTGTGAGAGAATAGATTTCTGCTGTTTTAAGCCACCAGGTTTTTGGTAAGTTGTGAAGGCAGCTCTACGAAATGAATACATCTGAGTTACAAAATATTTAGCTACGACACAAAAAGCACAATCCATAAAAGAACAAATTGATGAATTGAACTTTTAAAAAATTAAAACTTCTGCTTTTCAAAAGATGTTGTTAATAAAATGAAAAGTCAAGCCACAGATTGGAAGAAAATCTTTGCAAAGTATATTATCTGATAAAGGACTTACATTCAAAATATATTTTAAAAAAACTCTCAAAACTCAACAACAAGAGTAATGAACAGCCCATTTAAAAAAAATGGGCAAAAGATTTGAACAGACATGAACACACATGAAAAAATGCTCAACATCATGTTATTAGAAAAATGCAAATCAAAAGCCAGTGAGATACCACTACCCACCCATCTATGATGGCTAAATAAGAAAGACTGACCAAACCAAGTGTTGGCAAGGATAACGAGCAACTGGAACTTTCACATATTGCTTATGGTACAACCCTGTCTTAGTTTGCCCTTTATCTGTAAGATGAGTTACAAATATTTTCTCCAAATTTATTTGTGTTTCAACTTTATGCTTTTGCCACAATCAGGATACCGTACTGATGTGAGTATGAGATAACAGGTAATCCTTATTTAGCCAGTATAACTTTCATTGAGGCCAACTTAACAGTTACCAGATGGTAAAAATGTACATTGCCTATCACCCAGAAATTCCATCCCTAGATGTTTATCCTTCAGATTATTCAAGAATATATGTCTACAAGAATATTCTGTGAAGCATCATTTGTCATAGAAAAATGAGAAACTGACTAATTATTATCAATGAGACCCAGTTAAGTAAGTTATGGCACATCCACATAATGGAACACTATGCCAACTAAAAAAGGAAGGAAGCAGATCAATATATATAGATTTGGAAGAATCTCCAATATACATTGCTAAGTAAAAGAAAGAAAGAAAAAAAAAAGTAAGATTCCATGCAATGTACTACCATCTATGTGGGTAAAAGCAAGAATATACTTGTATATTTGCAAATACATAAAATATCTCTAAAAGGGAACATAAAAACTAATACAAGTAATTTCTTCTGGAAAGAAGAACTGAATGGATGAGGGACAAGGGTGAAAGGGAGAATAACTTGTTACTGTATATCCATTAGTTCCTTTTTAAATTATGTAGTATGTGCACACATGACCCATTCAAAATGAAAAAAATTAAAAATAGTATAATTTAGAAACTGGAAGTTGTTAGTGATGTACTGAGGAAAGCATATGTCAACTTAAGAAGAAAGGCAATTACAAACTCTAGGTCCAAAAAACTGTTTTAAAAAGTGTGAAATATGAAGCAGACTATAATGTGATATGATTTAAGCAATGTTTGCATGTAAGAAAGGAGAATCCACTTGACCTTGATGTTTTTTCAGTCTCCTTTGAATAGTCCAGATTTAGAAACATTGGATTTGTTTCTTACCTTCTGAGGCAATCACTCTGTATTCTGTAGCACAAGTATATACTAAGTCATAAACTGTAATTTATTGCTTTTGTTAGGATTGATAAAGAGATAAATGGCAGAAAAATTAATTTTACTTACAGAACTAAATGCAAATGTTATAAATCCTAACATTGTAAAGGTAAAGGCAGAGAAGACAGAACTTGGGAGGTGGATAGGGAGGTTGGAGTGGAGGGGAGGGGGCAGAGAAGGGTGAGGAGTAAAATGGGGGTGCTATTTTTCTCACTCTACTTGATAGGGAATCGAATTACTACTTACATTGAAGGAACAAGAATTCAAAGTTTAAGAACAGTATATAAATTTATAATGATAACCAAAAGAAGAATGGAAAACAATATAATTAACAAAACACACAAAGAGTGTAGGAAATGGGGAGATAGTCTAGATGATCTGTATTTCTCATCAATCAGAGCATGGAGTTAACAGACATAGAATAAAGTAGATAAATAAAAAAAGAGTGGTATAAGCAGAGAATTTGTAATTATAATGTTATCCACCGAAAGAATTCAAAACAAAATCTTGAAAGTAGTTGTCTTTGGGCAGTAAGATACAAGGTTGGAAGAGAGGTTTGTGGAAAGAAGCAGGAATCTTTTCCACTTAATATCATTCTGTACCTTTTGGACCAAGTTCATGTATTACCTTTATAATAGATATCCCTTATCCAATTTTACCATTTTAGTTTTGTTTAATTTCTAGTTTTAAGACATATGAGAAAAACATAACATATCTATTTTTAAAGTTTTATGATCTGAACATTTCTGTTTTTGAGATAAAGCTAAGCCACTTCATAGTCAGTCTCTGCATGGTGTTATTTTCCAAAGAAACACTAACCCACATCCAAAAATAACAGAAAGGCAATTTAAATCTTTACAGGGGTGTCATGAAAACATCAAAGGGGCATTCCATTCATAACACATAACAAAACCTCTTAAAATCTTCTTTTCCTTGACCCTCTCACAATATCTCACACCATATGAAGGACGCTCCCAAATCTCTCTTCCCTCTCTTCTACAAAACCCACCCTACACTGCCTCTCATCTCCGTGTCTCTCTACCTCCCTTCCCTTTCTGGGCCTATTCTCTTCTAAGTCTCAGATTGCTCAAATGTAAATGAAGCCTCCCCTGATGTGCATTCCATCCCTTACCCCAAGGATTCTTCTCCTCAGGAGGTAGGGGGAGGAGAAGGCAAATGTTAACGTTTTATTTTGTCACATTTAAA
Organism: Choloepus didactylus; assembly: GCF_015220235.1. NCBI lineage: Eukaryota > Metazoa > Chordata > Mammalia > Pilosa > Megalonychidae > Choloepus > Choloepus didactylus. The sequence goes on from NC_051307.1 coordinate 85,350,819, forward strand.
TATATGTATGATGCTCTAAGAAAAAGTAACTCTATATTGTTTTCACCAGTTTATTATGAAAATGTAGTATGTCCACTATAGTAAAGGTTATTATGTAGGTGCCCGATGTTTAGTCTGGCAAAACTAGTATCATTACATTATTTCTCAAAGGCAAACTAAATTCTAATTTCCAAAAAGTCAACTCTAAACAAACACTTGAGACATAACCTGCTTTGGAATCTACTTACAAACTGTAAGGTTCTCTACTGTGAGGATCTTAAAGATAAAGACCAGGTTTTATTCATCTTTGCATTCCCAGAGCCAGCAAAGTGCTTCGGACATTACAGTGTTATGTAGCACATCTAGTACTCATAAAATGTACATTGAATTGTTGAAACTGTAATCTGGGATACAGTGTTTATGGCAAACGGTGTGAGAAGAAGGGGGAGGAAACTAATGTTCACTGAGTGTCTACTATGGGGCATGCACTATGCCTTTATACTTTCTTTTCCAGATTAGTAACTCTCAAATGGGAACAAGAAAGGCAGATGTGGAGGAATACATGTCATTTGAAATAACCCTGCATGTGATTCTATTATTCTCCACTCTGTGTGCAAGCACATGCGTCTTTCTAACACTTATAAACTAAGCCACTATTACAAATGGGGGTGTGTCCAAAATATTGCTTGACCTCTAAGTGTTGGGGTGGGGAAGAAAGATTAAGAACCCCTGATGGAAACTCGATGTCTTTGTGTGTGCTGTGCATATGTGTATCTATAACGCATACACACTCAAAGTTGCCCACTAGATGGCAAACCCACATCTCAAATGATCACAGTTACTAGGATGCCCCTTCTGGAAGGCTGGGGCACTTTAGTAATTCAAGCCAAATTCCTGTCAGGTCAACATATTAGATACAGTTTGAGGGATATGCAAATAAACTTTGTGATGATGGGCTAAACTTACAGACTCTACACAAAATACAGTATTAATGTGTATAGATTAAATTCCCTGATTTCATAACTAGACTTCAAAACTAATTGTGGGACAAATGCTAGGGATAAAGCCAGGATTTGACCCTGTGATTATCAATTTCACGTGTCCGCTAGGCTAGGTTATGGTGTTCAGTTGTTTGGTTAAGCACTGACCTGCTTGTTCCTATGAAGGTACTTCACAGTTGGCGTTTGCATCTATAATCAGCCGATTGCATCTACAGCTGATTGCATCTATAATCAACAAAGGTGATTACCCTCAGCAATGTGAGGAGTCTCCTCAACCAATCAGTTGGAGGTCTTAAAAGCCACAACTGGAGATTTCAGATGTCAGAAAAAATTTGGACTCCATTTCATCATTGGGTCTTGCCGAAATTTCCAGCCAGCCAGCTTCCCCTGGGGAATTCAGACTAAGGACTTCCCCATCAACTTTACCAGTTTTATCAGCATTTCCCACTTGCAGCCTGCGTTATAAGTTCAGACTTGCCAGCCCCCATGGTTATATGAGCCAATTCCTTATAATAAATCTCTCTCTCTCTCTCTCTCTCTCTCATTTCTCTCACTCTCTTTCTCTCTTTCTCTCTGTCTATACACACACACACAGAGACATACACAGACACAAATACATACACATATATTATATACATATATAATTAAACCCTGGCTAATATTGACCCCAGGTGATCTAACTCTAGATGGTAGGCACTTAATGGGATTCATTTTTACCTCTCACTAAGGTGATGGAGAAGGAGTCAAAAAGGAACACTGGGGCCTTGCCCCTAGTTTGTTGCTTCCCCTATTGTGGCCAGATTTAGTTGTCACTGCCCTGCTCAAAATTCTCCAGTTCCCCACTGCAGGATCAACTCTGGAGTTTATCATATAGTACACTTGGCAATACCTTATTTGGCTCCTCTGTTAGCAGAAGCTTGATATCCACCAATCTCTCCTCCACCCACTCACACTGACTTGCTCTCACACATCTCCATGTTTCTGGAGATGCTATTCTTGCTGTTCTGAAAACCCTCTCCCCTATTATCTGCAAGAGCAACTAGTCACCCTTTAAGTCCCCTGAGATGACTTTTCTGACTCCGCCAGGCAATCGTACGCTCCGACTCTATTGCTCCCACCAAGCTATTTATCTTGTGATGTTGGAATTGCCAGTGTGCCTGGCTGTCTTGACACTAGGTGATCTCCATAAGGGCATGTATGGTGTCTTTCAAACTTTGCGTTGGGGGTCCCAAAGCCAGTGCCTGGCATATAGAAGCTGCTCCATAAATCTGTTTACTGATTGGCTGAATAAATGAATGAACGCTGGGGGCAAATTCAGGTCCTGGGTTATAGAAGAGAAATTAGTCCTTCGGGGAGCCAGCCCCTTGCAAGCTGTGGGAGGGACGGGAGGAGCAGGGAAGCAGAGCCAGAGGCTCATCTGTGGCTCCACAGAGTTTCCTTTCTCTGGTCCCCAGAGAACAGTCCTTCAACACGTGAAAGCACATGGGAAGGAACTCCCAAATTTCTACATCCTACTGTCCTCTATAATCAAGTAAATCCCTGGCTCTTTTAGTAACTATTTTCCTGGACCTCCTTGCTAAAATGGGCATTCATTTGTATAAAATTGCTTATAATTATTGTCCAGCTGGAGATACCGATATGTTCTGGGGGATCCACCAAGAGAAGAGGCTGCTTCTGAGATTACTTACAGTGTTACCAATTTGATCATTAGAGTAAGTTTCTAATGCAGAACTAAGAGCTAGTTCTTCTTAACTATGGCTGGCCATATTTTCTAAAGCAAAAATCAGGTCACATCCTTTGGCACATGGCTTAATAATGGGGCAGAATGTTTAAAATTAGAACTGTCTGGGAAACATGGCCCCTGGGTTTATGGGGGGGGGGGGGACATATTTAAGAGCAGATCAAGGAGTGTTCTTGTTATCTGAAAGGTTTGTAAAATATCTCCTGGTGGCTCAACCAGTTGAAGAAGATTGTAAAACCTAGAATGAAAGCAGAGAACTGTGGTTGCTTATTTATTTATTTATTTATTTATTTATTTTTGGAGAGACTTCTGTATAAAAATATTTATTGTTTAAAATAGTAAAAAAGTATAAATAAATTGAAAGCTCAATAATAGGGGACTGATTAAATTAGCTATAAGATTTATAGAGTGTCATGTAATCATTAAAATTCATATTTTTGCAGTCATATTTTGAACAATCTGATATACACACATACTCAAGCACAGACATATAACAATGATAAACACATCAATATTTTAACATAACTCATTTACATGGAAAATTTTATGTGATCACTTTTTTCTTTATATTTTTCTGTATTTGCCACATTTTCTACAGTGATCATTTTTATTACTTTTTAAAATCCCTTGAAGTCTTTAAAAAGCATGAATTAAAACAAATATGCACAGGAATGCCTTTTATATGTCTCTAAAGAACAGAGTAAAGAAAATAAATTTTTGAAAAGTATTACTTATCCTAAGTAATACAGTATCATTAAGTATCATCAATACAATATCAATAAGTATCATTAATACAATATCATTAAGTTATCATAATAAAACATTACAAGCTATTTTACTTCCTAAGCCACAGAATATATTTAAAAATACCTCAAAATTATGAATCCTTTTTGTAAAGTTTCTACATAGAAAATTTAATTAATAAATTAATTTAAAAAATATATCCTGCTACAGATGAGTTCAACATTTGAATGTGGATAAATCATGTCTCTTGAAACAAATATTGAAATTCCTTATAATATATATTATCTGGAAATATAGGGGGTATGTGTATGGGAGAGGGATATAAATCCCCAAGTATCATAAAAAATGCCACTTTTATTATAGAACTTTGTTTCTGTAATATTTTAATCAGTTTCTCCTTTACTCTATTAAATGTTTTAAATATAAAGCTTTATGTTTTACCTTATAGTAATAGTCTACATTACTGTGTGGTTCTTTATTTAATGAAAACTAATGTTTGGAAAAAATCATTTTAAGAATGATATATATACAGTTATGCAAAATGCATGCAAATAGACAAAAGGAAATAGTAAATACTCCTTGCATTATATTTTTCAGTCTCTTTGCAATCAACACAATAGAATGACAATACAGTTTCAACTCCACACACAGATGGTAGCACGGAGACCAAAGCATTCTCGCTTACCATGCCAAACCCTGCATGTCCATTCCACAGGTTGGCCACAGTTTTCCTGGCACCATCCCATAAATTATGAGAATAGACTTCTTTTAATACATTCTTCCTCTTATAAATGTGTAAGAAAACAATGGTCAGGTAGGGAAGGAAGATAGTAAAGTAGGGAAGTATTAAAAGTATCAGTGGTGTAAAAAATCACAAGAGATAGTTTGCAAAATTCAACTACTCCTCCAACTGCTCCATGCCAAACCATTCTTCGAGTATGTGGACCAGACAAACCATATAGTGCACAGAATCCTGTCCTGCAGCACAGGTTTGATTTTTGTCTATCATTTTTCTTTAGGTGAAAATGATAAATTCAGTCTCTTTCTACATTGTCATTGCAGCTCTTTAATTTTGCCACAGAAATTAGATATACATTTTGTCCCAAGCTTCAGTGTATATATTCTTGGGCGGGAGGGAGTGAGCGGTGCCAGCGGCTCATCCGCGGCCCAGCAGCTGAATGAAGCCCATAGAATTGCTCGGCAGGTTCCTTCCAGGGCTGTGGTTGCTCTAAATAATCAGGTCCCATGAAATCAGGGCGGGAGTCCATGAAATAAAATTTATGTGATATATAGCTACATACATACATACATGCATTTTACTTTTAAGAAGTACACAAGTTAATAAGATTGCATTTGACTAGCTTCTTTTGGGGTTCGTGTAGAGAATTAAATGCCTGTGTACTGAAGATGAGGAATACAGAATGCTCCCTGTAATAAATGTATGATTCTTTAAGTGTGATTTTGATTACAAACTGGGACCACTTCCTCACTTTGCCCAACCCCTGCCAACCAAAATGTATAAATGAAAAACAACAGGAAGATACCGTCCAACTTACAAATGTTCACAATTTTAGGGATACAATGTACATATTGAGGGAAACTTGTATCTATAACCTTTTATAACTCCTGTCTCTAAACTAATTTCTGGATACTGTATTCCCAAGATAAGAATAAAAGTAGGTCCTGGGATATCAGAGACGTAGAAAAGTGTGAGACATGATCAAAACCACCTCCTAAAAAAGACAGTATACCTTCCATGTTAGAAAACTGTTCCTTAACAAGAGGCAATCTTACCCTTTCTGAAAAGTTTTTTCCCAGTTCTAAGTCCTTAAATGTAAATTAAATAACACTCAAAACATGTTGGAATTGGGAAAAGCATAAATAAATATATGAAAAGAAAATAAACTTAAAGCCCTGGAAATGTGTCTTATATGGGACAAGGGACCAGAATGGGGAAATGGGAAAAAGGCACCAAGAATTGGATAATGATGGAAGAGACAGAAGAACTGCTCAGTGAGAAGATGAAACAAATAGCTCTCATTTATGGACTGGGCATTTACCAAGGAACAGGCAAAATGCTAGGCATTTAAATTATCTTGTTTAATCTCCACAACAATCATAAAAGGTAGTTATTTTCACTCCGATTTAAAGGTAGTGTAATGGGGATTCAGAGACATTAAGTAATTTGTCCAGCCAAGGTCATGGGCAAGTAAATGTCAGAGCCAGGTGTGGAACCCATGTCAACCTGACCCATCTCCCTAGTTAGTGCCCAGAGAGAGCTGTTGCTGCCCTTGGCCGGGAGTCTGCGGGGATCCAAAGCTTCCATCGAGTCCCTCTACAGCATCTTCATCTCAGAGAGGCTCTGAGTAGGTAAACCAGGCTTGTAGGAAAACGCTAGAATGAGGTAGCTTATGGGGCATCAAGGCCAACAATAAACTGTGTATTGGAAAACAATTTTGTTCAAACAGGCTATTTATAGGGATGTTTTTCCTCAGAACACCCTCCCCCCATCTCCTCCCTTTTGTGTTAACAGGCGCCTGGCAGATTGGTAAAGGGTTACAGGCAGTGGACAGGAAACTATGGAACACAATGAACGGGGCGGGGACAGATCGCCACCCACCCAAGAAAATCACTTGCTCCAGTATTCCGAGACCCTGGGGGGAGACACATGTAGCTAAAAACCACTGCTTTGTTTCTTCTATGTCTTATTCCAAGAAGGAAACATGCCCAAGGGGGTGGGGGGTGAAGAGGGGTAAAAGGGGAACCAAACAGGGTAAAAGGAGAAGCAGAGGAGTAATGAAAAGCAAAAAAGCAAAAACAAAACACCCAGATGATTGAAATAAATCAAATAGCCAAGCCCTGTGGACACCCGTTAAGTTGAGGAATCTAGGTTTTTCTACCCAGAGACTCTGTTCAGTTTGGGAAAACAGGGTGAGAGAAGTCATTCCCAACCCAGTGAGGACCTCAGGACAGACTCCCAGGGCCTCCGTGGGCGGCTGCTTACAGCAACAGCCCCCGCCATCTTTCCCTCTGGGCCATGGAACAAAGACCTCAAGCCAAATGTTTCCAGATTCAGACTGAGGTTAAAGCCAGACCCTGCACAGACTCGGATGTCAATGTAATGGTAATTCAATCCACAGCACTTGGCTTTCCCTCTGGCCTTGTGAAGTCTCTTCTCCACACGTGACTCTAGGAAGGAAGTTTCCTGCTGCTGTTTGGCAGCATCCATTGCCCATGGTTGGGAGGGACAAGGGGGTCTTGTGCTGCCTGGTTTGTTCATAGTTGCTGAAATACTGAAGGCTCATTTAATGTCACAACTGTGTAGTGTGAGTCCAATGCCATTATAGCTTTTAAAACACTCTGTAGAACCCAAAAAATCTGCAAACCTCTTATTTTTGAACAATATTCAAAACAGAGAAATTAGAGGATAATTGAAATATTAGAGGGGGAAAAACTCATCTTGTCACATAATTTCAAATACTCTGTGCAGATATCTCATTTAATCTCTACTTGAAACCTCTCAGCTTCTACCTAGTCTTGCTTTTTATACTATCAAAGGACATTATCTGAAAGTCTTGTTATGACCCTTAATGTGCAGAGAAGTATGTTTTATCTTTCACCTTTACCCAATCTTATAAATCTGGAGTCATCTTGGACTCCACCCTCTCTTTCTACATCTGGTCTTATATAAAGTCTGAGGTTCTGAATTAGAAAGTGGGGGCACTGATCAATGAACTTTTATTATAAAAAAGTTAATAAAATTTCGTTTGTAATAAAGTCTTCTTCTTTCTCACTATTCCCTCACCTTCAGCAATTCTCTGCCCCAAATATCCAGTTGACAGTGAAGCAACCGACTCACATTTTCAGCCAAGGAAATGAGGATGTATGGCAGCGTCTCCCAACACTTCCCCACCACCACCACCCAATGCAGTTCTGCAACTTTTAAGAATTTCAAGGGAACTGAAACACATAATCCTTAAGAAAAAGAGGGGGGAGAGCTACAGAGAGAACATCACATGTAAGTATGACCATGTTCTTCAACTTTTAGACTGTGAGTGGGACCATTTAAAGCCCTCCTCCTTCTCTTTTCTTATCACCTAGGCTCTTTGTTCTTGAAAGCCTGTTGAGAAGCAAAACTGGCTTTCCTGGTTGCAGAGGTGGTGGAGCAGCGGGAGATCAGCTGGTGTGTCTTGGGATGGTACTCCTGACTGGCAGAAGGTCATCCCTGCTTCTAGGATTGGGAGACGGGTTCTGATTCTCCTTCCTCCTTTCCCACCAAGGTGACCCCTCCTCCCTTTGCTCTGTTTGATTAGGAATTGGTAACATGGACCTCCTCCCATCCCACTGAGGGCTTTTATTCACCCTCATTTGGACACTTAGAATCAATAATTTGGAGTACGGCCTAACTTGGGGAATTATGGCGCAGGGAAATGCAGTAATGGAGTTTGGGATTTATAGTCTCTAGATGCCCTCTTGCTCTGACTTTCTCATCCCCTTCTGGCCTCAGGCACTGGTGGCTGGGCAGGGGGGACAATACCTCCCTCACAGGACAGCCTCACCCAACAAATCTCAACACTAGATACCACACAAGCACCTTTCAAACAGAGGAAGTGCAGGCAATATATCCAGCAGGAAGATGAGCTAACTCTCGAGTACCCCAGAACATGGAATTCAGAACACAGGAATCATATAAGAACATTTAACTAGTCAGGCACTAGGAGAGGAATGAGAACTCTAAAACTGCTGACTACTAACTCTAATTTTAAGGAAAGTTGGGTAAAAAAATAAAAGGTTAGGTCACAGGTGACACAAAAATCCCCCAATACTTTCTGTCTGTCTTCTTTATTTACTTGGTTAAGGCAAAGATTGCTACCATCCATGGTAAGTGAAAGAGGCAGAAGGCACATTTTGTTAGGTATCCTTCTTAGACAAGTGCAAATAAGACGGATCACAGGTGACAGCAGAATTCTTCTCCATGTGAGCAAAGTGGAATTTTAGTAAAAGTGCACCATGACCATTTGCTAAAGGCATAATTTATATCACTAAATAGTTTAATTTGCTCTTCAGTTAACAAGGCTTTACTTATCTTCTTGCTTCCTATGAAATCTGCAAACCAATGGTAAAATCTTTTGAAACTCAAATCTGATTTCCTTCCACAGACCCAAAAAAGGTTCACATCTTTGAGTTAGAAAGAAGAGAGAAATAGGAAGGGAAAGAGAAAAGATCAGTAGAGGAAGAAAAGAGAAAGAACAAATAGAAAAAGAGAGTAGAGAAGAAGGGCTGGATTCAAGTTAGGCACCTTATCACAGGGCACACTGAGCACTGAGATGGGACAAGGAGAGATAGGGAGACAAGACGTTTTTCCAGATGCCAAGTCATGTTATCACCCTGTGGCTGCATTATCTGGACTGAAAAATTCTGTATTCATTCCACAATTAGATGTGGCTAATTGAGGTTTATCAGAGACAAAGAACCACCCTGTGAGCATTTCAAATAAGGTTTCTTCAATCAGCACAAGCCGGATTCAGCATTACCTCAACCTGACCCCTTAACAGCTTGAACTCAACTTCTCATGAAGCAGGGACCAAAAGTTCTCTCAGGTTGTTCCAGGTTGAAAATTCTATGACTAAGATGTCCCTTTTCAGAATTCTAAGTAAAGCAAAGAGAAGTCTTACGGCTGTATTAAGATCTCCAGACTTACTGGTTTACCTAGGCAGACCTGTTTTGTGACAACCTAAACCCACTGGGTTTGATGGCAGTTAAGGAGGTCTTATATGTAGCTAATGTTATACTGTGAAGTATTTTGAGAATTATTTGTAAACTACAGTTTCCATACTTAACTGGTGGACTTCATTAAGAAAAACGACCATATCTAGCAAAATATTTTATGTAATTAAAAGCCTTACTCACTGTGCTGGAAAGGGGAAGCTCAGAATCACGTATGTCGACAGAAGGAAACTTGGAGGTTAAAAGATGGGAATGTATAAAACAGTGAACCCTGTGGTGGACAATGTCCATGATTAACTGTACAACTATTAGAAATCTCTTTCATGAACCAGAACAAATGTATGACACTATAACTAGAAGTTAATAACAGAGGGGCATATAGGGGAAAAAATATACCTATTGCAAACTATATACTACAGTTAGTAGTATTTTAACGTTCTTTCATCAACAGTAAAAAGTGTATTATACCAATACTATGAGCCAACAATGGATGGGGGATGGTTAGGGGTATGGGAGGATTTGAGTTTTCCTTTTTTTTTTTTTTGTCTTTATTTCTTTTCTGGAGTAATAAAAATGTTCTAAAAATTGAAAAAAAAAAATTGTGGTGATAGATGCATAGCTGTATGATGGTACCGGGGGCAACTGATTGTACACTTTGGATCTTTGGATAATTGTATGGCCTGTGAACAACCTCAATTAAGGAAAACAAGAAAACCTTATTCACAGTTGAATAAGGTCTATTGATTAGTTAATATTGTTGTATTGATACAAATTTTCTAGTTTTGATCATTGGACTCTGGCTATATAATACACTGGCATTTGGAGAAGCTGGGTGAAAGGTATGTGAGAATTCTTTGTGCTACTTTTTGCAATGCTTAAATATGCTGAAATTATTTTAAGATGGAAAGATAAAATTTTTTTAAAAAATTAAAAAGGTAATTCACAAGGCTTGGCAGTTTATCCATAATTTGTGTCCTGGAAGCACGGACCCCAGGAAAAATTACCCTTTCAGCCACTCTTCTTTGCTGACAAGGTAATGAAATCCACTGAGGTTAGAGGAAATAAAGAACACGAAGGACCTTGCTAAAGTAAACTCCTGAACAAATGTTAATTGTAATAATTATAGTCCCTATATGGAGGTGCTTGTCTATAAATAAAGGGGTGAACCAGCCATACTGAATATTCTTCAAGCAGCCTTTGAAATGCTTAGAAATCGCTGCCCTGGCGGTTGGAAACAGGGAGTCAGTGAAGGGTTTTGAGCAAAGCAGGCATATGACAATAGCAATACTCCAGGGAAGATTTGTCAGACCTCCAGCTCAAGGGTGGGATGAAGTGGGAAGAGCTGAACTCAGCAAATGCCACCAGGAGTTATTTCAGTAATAGAGGAATAGGATGATCCTGACTGAGTGATCCTGGAAAGGAAGAAACCAGGATGAGAGGCATTTTGAAGGACTCATCCGTCTGGGCGGGACTGGACTGAAGGTGGGGGCGGAAGGAGAGAAATGAGTCAGTGGTTACTTCAAGATGTCTCGCCGTGATGACTGGGACAATGCTACTGTCACTGAGAGACAGACAGAAGTTGGAAGGAAGGAGGGACCTTAAAGTTTGGGTTGCACTCTTCAGTGGCTCCAGGGGCCAGGCAGGTGTAAGGGGAGAAGACAGCAGCGGGGCTGTGAGACTTGGTGGCTAAAGGGAACGTGTTCATGGGGGCAGCGACGACTCAGCTCCAGCTGGCCCTTGCCATGTGGGAATGCACTGGTGGAGTATTACCAGATCTTCCATTTTCACAAGAGAAGCCAGAAATCCAGATTTCTTATGTGAAATCTCTTAATTCTTTAATGTTGGCAATTAATTTTTTAAAATTTTAAAGCTTGGCATGAGCCAAACCAAATACATCTGTGGGCCAGATTCCTCAGGCCAGCCCAAGTTGTGACCTCTGAACCAGAGAAGGGCAAGGGTCAAAGTTCATAAAGTGTCATGGTGATACATAGGGAGATGAGTGACTGTAAAGGAATTCAGTAACTAAAATACTATAAATAAAGCTTTTGCCAGCAATCTGAGCTGTATGAATGTCCCTACCCTACAAACCTATGTACTTATTTGAACTTACACAGGGAATTTACTCTAATCCTCAAATGGTTAAATCACAAGAATTTGAGTGCTTACTGTGTGCTGAGTACACAGAAGTCAAGGAATTTCAAATGTTGCTGAAGAAGTAAAAACACGCCCTCCTGAAGCAACTTTAGACAAAATATGAAATAGTCTGGGAGACTGCTTTCTCCATATTTTGCTAGAATATCAGAGGTGTCTCAAATCACTTCCGTTTAGCAATCTTTTGCAATACCGCTCTTGTGTGGTGTGTGAACTTGAATCTGTAACCAGAAATCTGACTTTCTGAAGAGGGGTTACAAAGCTCCAGCCTCTCATTGCCCAGGAGTATCCTTACCCCAGCGTGGGAGGGGAGTTAGCTGGGGTTGGGGTCCCGGGCTGCAGGCGAGGTGAGCGGGAGTGGCCCCAGAAACACCGCTCCCCGTCACGTTTCTCCGCTGAAGTGCCCGTCTTTGTTTCTGTCATTACTATTTGTTTGTGTAGGAAAAAGGCAGGCACCAAAATAGAAAGTGTCAAAGACAGGATGACAACGAAGATAAAAACAAGACGTAACTTTTCTTTAAGCCCCACCTAGCACCCTCGGTCCTGAAAGCAAGCGCACCCCTTCCTGCTCTCTTCAAGGAGAAGAGCTGCTGGGGCAGGAAGCGGCGGCCCCGGCTGCGGGTCCTCCGAGGAGAGCGGCGATTTCCTCCCGAGCCGCCCAGTTACCTCCGGAGCCGCAGAACAGCTCTCCGAAAAGCGCGTTCTCTCCCCCACCCAGCGCTCCCCAACCCACCCACCTACTTCCTCCGGCTCGACACACACACAAGCACAGAGCTGCCAAAAATTTCCACCCTCCGCCCCTCTGCCTAGCTAACTTCCTTCCAGCATTTCCTGAGCTGGATGAGCCTAGGATTTGTAAGACAGGAAAAAAAGGAAGGCGTGAGGGCGGGCAGGAGAGACAGGATGCTTGCTTTTCACTTTACCAAAGCCGTCTGAAGGCAAGACAGCGGGCCCCGGGGAGCGGATCCCGAGCAGCCCCCGAGGCGGTCTCCTCGCTCCCGTCCTCGGGTGAGCACTGAGGCTGAGAGGAGAGCTCTCCCCTCGCTCCGAAGCCGAGGAAGACCCCCGAGGACACAGCAGAGCCCGTGAAAGTCCCTGCGACTCCAAGCGAGGACGTGACACTCCCGAGCCAGCCGAGCCGCCGCTGCCAGCTCCGCGCGGCCTCCGGCACCGCGGCCCTGGAGGAGCGCGGGCGGACCCCAGGCTCTGCTCGCTCGGCCGCCGGCGGAGGGGCCGAGCGCCCCGCGGGCTTCGTGCGCGTTGCCCGGGTCCCAGGTTCTTCCCGACGCCGATGCGGCCCCCCAGAGCCGCGCTCCAGCCAGTGATCTAACCCAGAGACCATCCTAGCGCGGTGCCAAGCAGAGGGGAGGGGAGACGGAGGGGCACCCTCTTTGGGACTAACTCATGAAGAACAAGGGTGCCAAGCAGAAGCTGAAACGAAAGGGAGCTGCCAGTGCGTTTGGCTGTGACCTGACGGAATATCTGGAAAACTCTGGACAGGATGGTAATACGCCTTTGCCTTTTTTTTTTTTTTTTTTTTCCCCTTCTGGTTTGCGGGAGAGATGGACTCTCCTGGGGTGTGTTAGAGTCAGCTCACGAGTTAATGTGTTACAGGCCTGTGCGTTCATTGTACTTAAAAAGAAGAGTATGTGTGGTTCTTAAGGTGCGCGGCACTGCCGCGACGTGCAGAGGCTGTGTCAGTCGTTCCGTTGGTCTCACACAAGCCGTTAATGGGCGGTGCTGCTACAAGTTTAGCTCTTTCTGGGGTGGAGGTGGGAGCTGGAGAGGTCCTGATCCTAAACTTTGGATGTTGGAGGGGAGGAGTGGGGGAAGACAATGTGGGATGGTGATCTGTGAGCTTTCCTGGGCACATATTTAGGGCCACCTTAGGTGTCCCTCCCGGGCTCCAATTTCATCCGCGCACATCTGTGGATGTGCTGGAAGGCAGTGGGGGTGGTGGGGGTGGGGGACTCTGGCTGGGGGAGTGGTTGAACACATTTTCTGAATTTCTGAACTGATGCCAAATATATATGGTACCTCCTTCCCTGTCCCCCCGCCCCCCCCCCCCACACACTTCTGCCTCTCTTCCCAGCCCCCTTTCCTCCTCTTGGCTTTCAGATTAGCATTTGGTGTGTCAGACAAGAGGAGTGTTGTAAAAAGGTCAGAGGGCTTCGAATTTAAAATAGTTTGGGGTATGTATATGAAAAGGAGAGCATTTCTGTTTTCAAGGTCAGACAGAAAAGAGAGAGAAATCCAGGAAAGCAGAGACCATTTAAACACTTACTGGGGGAGGGGGAAGGAAAACAATCTAGAACACAATAACAGCATTTGAGGTTAGAAGTTTTAATCATAGGAAAGTTGGCAAAATTGAGCATTAAATGACTCCCTTTGTAAGGTTGACTGGCCCTGTGCTTATTCACTACAAAAAAGGCCTTATCTTCAAAACTTTCAGTGCAAGAGAAAAGAGTCCACTGTATGTGCCAGGTGTTTATACACAGATAGATATGACAAAGGGGGAAATTTAAGTGCTGTTTAACTGTGCAGAATAATTCTGCCTCCAGGAAAATCATCTCAAAAACTACTTGATTAGTCCATATCAAATGCATCTTAGAACACTGCAGTGCTTTTGTTTCACTTCCGTTTTTTTAAAGACTCAGCACCACCTAGTAATTTGCAATCGTGTGATATTCCTGTGGTATTCTAGAGTTCAGAGTCAGCTGTGTCATTAGGACAAATGGCTTAGTATTTTAGAGCTTGGGGGACCACAGCTTCAAAACGACCTCTTTTGAAATTGAGGCATAACTGAGTCAACTTATTTAATCCTCACCAACAGCCTTGAAAGGTAGATATGGAAGAAAATCTCATGGATTGTTTTTTTTTTTTTAAATCTGGGAGCACTTCAAGTATGAATACTTAACCACTACCCTTGGAAGTTCAGAATGAAATGCTTCCCTCGACTCAGTTTTGCAGAGACCCTCAGGTTAAGTCCAGGTACACTGTGACCATCCCTGGATGCCACCTTTCACCGCTTGGGTGTTATTCTGTGCTCTCCTCCAGGGCTGCGAGAGTTGCAGTGGGTGCTTGCCAGCCCTGTCCCATGCCTATAAGATCATAGATCTCAGAATGCTGGGGAGCCCCGAGGTTCTGTGAAGATACCGCAAAGGCAGCCTTAGGTATCGCTTTGTTCACCTGCTTAATGTTTGCAGTTCTGTGTAAGTTTCATTTGGGGGAAAAAAAAGGGAAGGAGCTATTGCTTAAGGAAACATTTGAAAGCCAGTGCCCCGTTATTCCTGGCCCTGGGTAGGAGGAAAAGCAGCACAGAGAGGTAAGTTGGCCTTCCTTAGTTCATGGTGTTAATCGTGAAGGATACTGCACGCCCTGGCCTGTGACTCTCCCCTCTCCTCCAGGCTCCCTGGCTAGGCCAACATTCTACTCTAATGATTTTTTTTTCCCTAAATTGAAAGCAGACAGTCCTGCCACAGAATCAGCAAAGTTTCAAGGCTGAACATACCTGAATAGGCCTTGAAATGAAAGAAAACTGAACCCCTTAATGATCCTCCCAACCCTCATTATGCCACATGGAAATTAGGCGTACATAATAAGCAGCTCATATACATGCGAGTAATTAGGACTTTTACCCCACAGCTAAAACAAATTGGATAGTTTTCTCTTATTTTTGTTATAGTGTAGCATCAATAAACAAAGCCAGGGCTGCAGTTTCCTCTAAAACAATGTATCCTTTTCATGAATTTTCTGAAACATGTATTGATTAATAGAGAAGTCCTGGATTCTGTCCCTAGGAAGCAAAAATTGATCTGAGCACTGCCCCTTTGCCCATCACCTTGGAAATCAGCACAGAATCCTAAGGGTGGCCAGTTAGCCTAGTAACTAGGAGCTGGGAAGCTGGGGAGAGCCTCACAAGACTGACATCATGGTTATTGCACTTGAGGGGTTCAGGGACAGATGAAAGACCTGGGTAGAAAAATGATTCAGATCGTGGAGCATAGGGCATCAGGAAGGAGCAGAGATGTGGGGAAGCAAAGAGCCCTAGTTCTTGGACAGGGAAGGAAAGACCTGATCTGGAGTGGAGGGCAAAGCTGGTGACAATTAGTTGTGCTCAGGCCACCTGAAAGGGGGAAGCTCCACCCCTGAGGGGGAACCCTGGGCAGACAGAGGCTTAGCATGTCATTCACTTCTGTAATTTGCTGAGGCCCAGCTCTGCAACCTTCAGTTGGACAAATCTGGTGGAGCCAGGCGTGCAGGTGGCAAATAGATGTGTAGCTTAGAGCAGACATTGCTCGGGGCCAATTGTCCATAATCTTTAGGAGGCTGAAGGAAAACAGGAACCCTTTCCTTTAGAAAAATGCATACACAAAAGCTATGCATACACTTTCTATGGTCATCCACAGAGAGGCCACTTGCAGATCCTGCTTTGATTGTACCCAGCTGCACATAGGCATGATATGAAGGGTCCATTTCCCTCTTCAGCTTCTCCAGGCTGGTAAGAACACCCAAGAATGACATGAAGTTGCTCCTGGCAGAGTTGGCGGGAACCTCTTAACCTCCAGCACAGTGGCTGCTGCTCCCCAACCCCCAGTTCTCCCCTGGGAACCAGACAACTTTCTCTTCCTGTCTGGAATAGAGAGAATATCATCCCCTTCCTACTACTGATGCTGAAAATAGTCAAGGTTTCTTTTTCTTCTTTTTGACTGCTGAATACAAAGGCCCTTGCCTGCAGCCGTGTAATGAAAACCACATCATTTTGTTGCCTGTGATTGGCAGGTCTGTGAGGCCAGGGTATTTCCATGAATATTTCTTACCTCTCCCCTAGGAGCCAAGTAGGACTTCCAAGTGTGCTTGGAGATGCTGGGGCCAGCAGTCAAGAGACAAGTTAGAGAGTTAGCAAGAAAATGAACTTCTTCCTTTGTCCTGCCCCCACTTTAAGGATTAAGGAAGTGCTCGCTCTTCTGAACAATCTTGGTCCTTTCACCCATTCCCTGGAAAAAGTGATACTGCTCTGGCCCAGTGGTTCTCCATTCTGGCTGCACATTGGAATCACCTGGGGAGCATTAAAAAGAAAGCTGATGCCCAGGCCTCTTCTCAGACCAATTAAATAAGAATCTCTTGGTACCCATGCATGGGTGTGTTTTAAAAGCTCCCCGATGGTTGTGATACACAGGCAGGGTTGAGAAACCACTGCAGGGCCTTACAGACCAACTGCCCCCTGGATAAGCAGCCTTGACCCCTCAGAGTGCACTCTCTGAAGGTCCAGTGAGAACTACGAGCCTTTTTATTCCTGAATATTTTTTTTTTGTAGTTCTCATTAGGCTAAATATACATTAGCCTAAGGGATGTGAACAGCCCTACAGAAACCAATGGCCCAATTAAACTCTGAAGTCAGCTGTCATGACTGAAGGGAAAGCTGAAGGAGAAAATGTGAAAGTTTTTATCTCCAATTAATAGACAACAGGATGCCCAGATGTGGCCCTCTCTCTCTACCTAAGCCAACTTGAAAGGTGAAATCACTACCCTCCCCACTACGTGGGATCAGACACCCAGGGGAGTGAATCTCCCTGGCAACGTGGAATATGACTCCCGGGGAGGAATGTAGACCCGGCATCATGGGATGGAGGACATCTTCTTGACCAAAAGGTGGATGTGAAAGGAAATGAAATAAGCTTCAGGGGCAGAGAGATTCCAAAAGGAGCCGAGAGGTCACTCTGGTGGGCACTCTTATGCACAATTTAGACAACCCTTTTTATGTTCTAATGAATTGGGGTGGCTGGTGGTGGATACCTGAATCTATCAAACTACAACCCAGAACCCATGAATCTCAAAGACAATTGTATAAAAATGTAGCTTATGAGGGGTGACAATGGAATTGGGAAAGCCATAAGGACCACACTCCCCTTTGTCTAGTTTATGGATGGATGAGTAGAAAAATAGGGGAAGGAAACAAACAAACAAAGGCACCCAGTGTTCTTTTTTACTTTAATTGCTCTTTTTCACTTTAATTATTATTCTTGTTATTATTGTGTGTGTGCTAATGAAGGTGTCAGGGATTGGTTTAGGTGATGAATGTACAACTATGTAATGGTACTGTGAACAATCGAATGTACGATTTGTTTTGTATGACTGCGTGGTATGTGAATATATCTCAATAAAATGAAGATTTAAAATTAAAAAAAAATAGACAACAGGAGCAAAAACTTGGTGAGGAAGGTAAATATTTTTCTGTTCAAGATGAGAGTTGACATTGAATGGAGAAAGAGAGCAGGGGCTCTCTCTTTGGCTTAGCTGTTTCCTTCCCAGTATCTTGCCTGGCACATCATTATCACATTTTGCCTGGCTAATTCTGCATCCTTCTAGCCTCAGCTTCTTCTGGAAACATTCCCTGATCCTCCCAAGTCAGGTTCCCCTGTTAGGGGCTCCCATTAGGAGCTCTGGAAACTTACTCCCCAGGATAGAATCTCAACTTTCCCTGTTCCCAGCTGAGTGACCTGGAGCAAGTAACTTACCCTCTCTGAGCCTCAGTTTCCTCGCTTGTGAAATGGGGATAGTAGGGTTGATGTGAAGATTAAATGAGTTAATATGGGCAAAACATTTAGCAAAGGGCATGCACATGATGACCTAGAAATATAGCTATTATTATTATAACACCTTGGACTTGCCCTAGTAATAACCACCTGCAATCCATGAATGAAGGGATGGATGAAGTCTCCAATGAAATGAGCTGACCAAGAGTAAACGATCACAGTTAGATGGACGCTAATTGATAACCAAGAAGGGTGGGAATTGGATTGCTTGCCCAGCTAAATGGAGAGTGCAGTTTGTGTAATGATTTCCCAGAGTCGCTTAGGAATGGACCATCAGTGTAGAATGACAGATGAGCAAAATGTCAATCTGAAACTAAAGGACCCTCCAGAAGGCCTGAGGAAGATGTACCAGCCACTCCTGGACTAACAGGGAACTCAAAGAGAAATCAGGTCCTAGAAGTGGAGTTTATGGAGCCAGAACAACAACCCCATGGGCTTGAGTTTAGATGGGCATCCCCACAGCTGATCTCCTGGAAGAAATAGGAAGAAACTAAAGAGGAAAATTAAGGCTTTAAACACTGAAGCTAACCAACTGGATAACGTGACACCAAATTGTAACTTTTTATAGTCTGGATATGACAAACAGCCCCAAGCATAGCTACTTCCACCTACCCATATCCCTCCCTTCTCCCCACTCTCCAGACACTGGAAGAGTCCCTTGACCACAGGGACAGCCTCACCCTTCCTCCTCTTCTCCTCACCCCCACTGGCAGCCAACCAGAGGCCACCCAGCCTCAGGAGGCTCAGCAGTTGAGGTTGCCAAGGAAGCCCACTCCCCAGATAATCCAACTCTACCCTGGAGCCATGAGAACCATCTGCTAGGGCAGGAAGGAGCTGGAAGCCATGCCTTTATGCTGGAGCAGAGAGAAACACATTGAAACTAGGAACATATTTTCTCACAGACAATAGTATAAGTGATGGGCAAGCTCTCCAATGACATTAGAGCTGTAGTTTCTGGTATATTCTTTCTTCTTTTTCCTCTTCCTCCTCCTCCACCTTCTGCTCTTTCTTCCTCTTCCTTCCTCTTCCTCCTTCTTCTCCCCTTTATCCTTTTCGTACCTGTAGGCTAGTCTGATGACCTTTTCTGGAGCGTGAACAACTGGGTGAGGGGACGTGCCTTCTGAATTCCAGAAGTTGTTTGACCAAGACCATTCTGGAGCACTTGCAGAGGCCTGTTTGTCCTGTGACTCTCCTCACTGAAGGAAGGTTTCTTGGGATTTTGTGGCTGTGTGTGTGGCTGTGTGTGTGGCTGTGCAGAAGTGGGTAGAAGATGGGGGTGGAGCTGAAAGTTCCAGGACTCAGTCTGGCGATAAGAACTTTGTCTTACTTGTTGCCTTGCCAGTATCCTGCCTGGCACATCATTACACTTCCCCTGGCTAATTCCTCATCCTTTCCACCTTCTCCATTAGATGTTCTGGCGAAATATTTCTGGAACAAAGTGGTAATAGATTCTTCTGGTTGAGACTTCTAGGAGCTCATAGCCTCCAGAACAGACTGATCAAACTGAGCTACCTGTCTGCCCTGGCTCCTGGGCCCCAGGACTCTACTTTTCTCCATGTGGTTCCTTCAGACCAGTTACGAGGCCCAGGAACAAGGAGCTAGTTTTTTGCTGTTGTTGCTTCTTGTACCCATTGCTTGTCATGCAGTTAAGCCAATGTGGCATTTTCCCACTTATCCCTCCCCTTCAAATCAATTTTCTTTTTCCTTATGCATGGCCCACCCAGTTCTCTGTGCTCCAACACAAATGCCACACTTGAGTTTATCTAGCCTTGGTGCTCCTCCCTCAAAGGTCTGGCTTCAGGTGTTGACTGAAGTGAGGCCACAGCCTGATGGAACTTCAGGGGTCTAGCATCCCTTGTCCCTCTAATCCATGCCTCTCCCCCACCCCTAACCCTAGGATGCTATTTCAGTTAAGGCTTAACCAAGAACCCCTGGGAGGAAAAACACCAGCTGCTGTTCAGAGGAGAGTAAATATTCATGTTAGATTTTTTTTCTAAAAGCAAGTTTTGATAGCAAAAGATGAGGACATCAGGTTCCTGCATGGCTGAAGGGAGGAGGAGGAAGGCGAGGTCTTTAGGAGAGAAAGGACTCAGAAAGGAAGGCTTGAATCACCAATCAGTCCTTGTTGATTATTTTTCTTGGTGGTAAGAGCTATTGTTTATGTTAATTGCTTATTAGGCACCAGTCATTTTACTCATACAAAGTAATATTTTCAACATCTATAAGAATTGGGCATTTTTATCCCATTTTACAGAGAGAAAACAGAGGTTCAAGAAGTTAAATCACTTAGGAAAGGCAGAATTTCAATTCACATTTGTCCAGCTTCCAAGGCCATGGTTATAGACGAGCATAGTTCATAATTTGGCATTTATTTTACAATTTTGCCACTTCTCCCAAATAAACAATAAAAAACAGCTTTTTGTCTCTTTGCTTTTTCTTCCTCCTCCTTCTGTTACCAAGCAAAGGCCCAAGGTTTCACCCGACTTAGACCATTAACAGAAATAATAACTTACATTTGCAGAACATTTCACCCTCTGCAAGGTTCTTTTCACACACACCTATCCAAACCTACCCAGCTTTCAATTCCAACTAAGCCCCACCTTTTCCTCCAATACCCCTCCCTGCCCCAATTGCAGCCACAATAATCTTTTCCTCTTGGAACACCCACTGCCTTAGGGTCAGAGGCACACAATTTAGTCTTAATTCTGTGCCTTTTCTGCTCTAAAGCTTTGTGTATGCAAGCAGATGGTAAGCTCCACTGGAGACCAGTCCCCTTGCGCGGTGCTCACTGATTTGGCAGCTCGCATGCCCATCTCAGGATGAGCTTGTGGCCGATGCACAGCAGTTGATTGATTGACCCTATTTCCTGCTTCAGGAAACAAGACTTCGAGCCCTTCTAGGAAGTTCAGGACTGGGGACATTGCTGATGTGCTGGATTATCAGGAGTCCAAGATTCTTTAAAGTTCCCACAGGGATTCAGAGCTACTCCCGGATAGAAACTGGCCCAGACTTTGTACAGAACTCCCCAGAAACACTGCCTTTTCCTAGTGCCTCGCTCCTTGGTATGAACCACATTCTTGGCAGGGCCCCAGAACCAACTGAGTTTCTGGAATGGAGTCTCAGGCTCTCTTTGTTCTAGTTCAAGCTTGGCTGATGCATACCAGGCCCTGGTACCACACCCGTGGCCCAATGCTGCCCTCGAAGGCCTTTGGCGGCCCCCTCCCCACCATCCCCAGAGGGAGAGGGGTAAATATCACTCTCCACTCCCACCCCACCCCCCAAAAAGCAAAATATATACCAGTTCTCACCGTTACAGACATCAGAAAATAGTTTGACTTATAAACTAGGATTCGGGCAAATCATAAATAAGTCTGTAGCCTTACTAAAACACAGTTGAGGTAATTTGTGTGAGGATGCATATTTTGTTCCCTGGCTCTTTTGGTTTTAACCAGAAACCATCTTGTATTGGGTTTCCCATTCAGGGCAATAAGTATGTAATGGGACTCTAATATACTAGGCACTGCTAGGTTTACAAGGAGGCTCCCAAGTTGTTCTCAGCCTAGTGGGGGCGTCAGACAGGAAAACAATGTAAAGAAATACAAAGAAGAATGGAATGAGGCCCCTAGTGAATGTGCAAACAGGAGACATTAACATGTGAGGCAGCTGAGTGAAGGACCCCCAGAGAGCGGGATGTTTGTAGTGGGGAAAATTGATAAAATGATAGACTAAACATCATCTGACTGGGGGGGTGTGATGGAGCTAGGGGAAGACGAGGGCTTGGTTTCTAGAGGTAGGAAACCATGTGGTTCTGCCTGGCACTGGGAACTAGTCACATTCTCCTGCACCCTGCAGCAGAAGATGCTTGAACTCTGGGAAAGTCAGTTGTGAGTGACTTACAGTGGCCAACCGGGGGTGGCGGTGGGACTGGGGCTGGGGCTGGGGCTGACAGAGCCTTTTTACCATGGCAGGGGCCTCAGGATAGAGATCGGCTGATAATAACAAAAGTGGCAATCTGTTAGGATGGTCGTGGCTGTGTCTGCACCCTGCCCTAAGGGCAGAAGAATCGGGGAGACTGTTTAACAAAAGATAAAACATAAAAATGATTATCGACTGACTGCTCTAATTGTTTCTTGATTAAATCTGGCTGTATGGCAAAATGTCCAACCTCTAGCCCTTCCCACTGTATGGAAAGTTCTGTTTTTGTCCCCATTTTATAAGTGATGATCCAGCTCAGAGAGGTTAAGTAGCTTGCCCAAAGTCACCCAGCCAGGAAGTGGAAGAAGCAGGATTCAAACACATCTGTCTGACACAAATTCCCCTTCCATTGCTTTGTCTCTTCTACACTTCAACAGCCACAGCTATGCTGGCAGTAATTCAGGGTCTGATTTGCAGAGTTCCATTTTGCCAAGGTGATAAGTTCAGTAGGATTAGTTAGACTTTAATAAAACTTCTGGCAATGGATTTCCCATCCCTATTTTTTTCAGAGGGAAACATTTAGGTTCCAAATGGCAGGACTAAACAGAGAACCTGCCCTGTTACCGTAAGTAGCCCTTCTACCACTTCTTTCCCATCTGTTTCCTGCATGCTGAGTATTATTGGGAAACAATGATGTCAACTCTTCCATATAAATCTACATCTCCCGGCTCACCCCTTCCCTACAATGCATATTTTTATTCCTCTTTCTGGCTTTTGTCTTGCAGTTCTGTTCTTTAAGGACTCACGGTTATGGAAGTCAATTGTTGGCTTTCTCTTACAGAGGTTTTAGCTATTTAAGCTTCATTGTGGCCTTCAAAGTGCATATGCTTTTTTGGGTCCATATTTGGAAAATCCTTTGTTCTTCGGCTAATAGCCAGAACGTGGGCCTGTTGCTAATGCAGGGGAGCCATTTTGCCTTCAAAAAGCAAAGCTAGATGTGTTTCTTGGATCAGGCTCAGAGCTGAGGACACATACCCTGTTTGGGGGTGTCAGGGGCTACATTAAAGCTGTTTGGCCCTGGGCATGAGCTTTTGCTGAAGATCAGAAAAATATACCCATCAAATTATCCCGCAAGCCTTTCCCCACACCCCAAGCCTGACTTCCAGTGGGGGCATGGTTTTTGAGTTCCCCCTTCTTTACTGTCCCCAAAGACAATTTGGTTTCAGATTGAAAGAGAGGCTTCTCCGGAGGAATGTGGGTTTTGAATTGTGGGTCTAAGAATTCTGGATCTCTCTTATGCCTATGACTGAGAACTGATAAAATGTGGATTCCAAGGTCTCATCCTCATAGATTTGCTTCGGTAAGTGTGGGGAAGGGCACATTTTCCAGACGTGCTCCAGATGATTCTGATACCTGTGGTCCACCAGTCTCACTTTGCGAAAACAGTGACTTAGCATACAGAAAGAAGCAGCTAAGTGAAACCACGTGATTTTTATTTTCCTCATTATTCTTTTTATACTGTCCAAATTTTCAACAGTGACCATGTATTTTTACTTTTGAAATTGGAAAAACTAGGAAAGGGATGTCATAGTTCACTGAAGTTTCATTGAATTTTTTCATAAAGTCCTTTTGTTTTAAACCTTATTTTATGGAAAAAAATCTTTATAAAATCTGTTGATTTATTTTCCAATGCTTTAATAGATATTGTATAGTAAAATCAGTTAGTACCTCCTTTGAGAAACAGTGTAGGCAGATAGTTAAGCATGTGGCTTTTTTGCTGATAGACTGTCCTGGTTCAAATCCCAGCTCTACCACCTTCTAGGTTTGTGATCATGGACAAGTTACCAAACCTCTCTGTGCCTCGGTTTCCTCATCAGTAAAGTGGGATTATGATAATAATAGTACCTTTCTCACAAGTGCACTGCCTGGAATTTAGTAAACCTTCCATTAAGTGTTACCTATGGTTTTTATTTCTTTGGTGACTGGAAATCTTATCCTGTTGCGGCCTCATTACTCAGAATGTGGTTTCTGAGTAATGCTACAGATGTGGAAGTTGAGGGAGCTGAGAACAAATATGCCAACATCCCCATATATTTCTGAGAATTTATTCTTTAAAACTTCTTTTGTATTCACAAAATTACTTATTTATTTTCCTTGGTTGAATGCATGAACATGCTAGTCTTGAGATTTTTATTTGTTGGTAAATATTTCTAGGGTGGAACTGTGGACCATGGAAAACTTCCCAAGTTTTACACTTCTTTAGTAATCAAAAAAAAAACAAAAAACAAAAAACAAACAAAAAAACATAAAAAAGCAAAAAAAGAAAAAAAAAAGAAAAAAATATTCAAAAAAAAAAAAAAAAAAAACAAACAAACAAAAACTGAAAAGGAAAAAAGTAAGGGTTAAGATTCTAATCCTAGTGATAGCCATCCAGGTTTCTAGTTCCCATCTGTATTTCAGGAGAGTTATACACTTGGCAAATGAGTATGTTTCCATCATTGATGGTGTAGAAGGGGCACTTCCCAAATATGGGTTCATTGCTTGGCAGCTAATAGAAGTCACATCAAACCAGGCTGAAGAGGAAAAGAGGGTTTATTTACACTGGCAGGAGGACAGGGAAGCTTTCCCAAATCAGTCTCCCTGAAGTGACTTTTTAGTTGGCTTTTATACCCATCAGAGACAAACAAAGGTAATCATCTTAGTTAACAGGTAACAGGTCTGGAGAATTTCATTAATTTAGTTATTTTCTATTTCCTTCAGGAACTAGGTGACACCTGTGAAAGGTGCCTCTGGGTGTCTAGGGAGATAGATGAAAAGGGTTTATTCATATCTGGGAGGTCTAGGGACCATAGAAGAGTGCTTATTCAAATCTGGGTGCAGACTTTACATTTACATGCTGCTTCAGACATTTACATATTGCTCCTTTGTGAGAATAAGAGCTTCCATTATAGCTTGCTTCCAGCTTTGAAGGTTACATTTTAAGGCTACTTTACAATTTCCTGCTTGCTTACAGTTTTAAGATTATATTTAGAAAGTCACTGTTACAATGGAACAATGTAAAGCAAAGTTTTAACTGGCCTATAAGACTATTCACATATGCCTCTTTATTTGCTCCATAATTGCATTTTGAAAGTTGACTAAATGAGGTAAATCTGGCTTGAGAATGAATCTAAGAGTGCATTAACAATAGAATAAAATTAGGCTGTATGAACAGAAGTAGAAAGTATGGACCAAGGGGTCCATTCTATACTCTTTATGGGTTGATCACATATGGAGTGTTATGTTCATTTCTGGATGATCCATTTTAAGATGGAAGCTTTACATAGAAGTACATTTAGGAAGGTGATCAGATGATGCAGAATTGTAGGATAAGTGAAGTTGCTGGGAATGTTTATTATAAACATGTAAAGGCTGCTTCAGTTATTGATATGACCATGCTGGCCACTCTAGGCTTTTGTGTTTGCCTTGTGCTACTTTTCTATTGCTGTTGTAACAAATTACTACAAACTTAGTGGCTTAAAACAACAACAATCGTCTGATTGGTTCTGTACGATATAAGTCCAATATGGGTCTCACAGGGCTAAAATCAAGGTATTGGCAAGGGCTGTGTTCCTTTCTGTGGCTCTAGGGGAAAATGCATTCCCTTCTCTTTTCTAGCTTCTAGAAGCCATCCACATTCCTTGGCTTGTGGCACCCTTTCTCCATCTTCAGAGCCAGCAATCTTGCATCTCTCTGACAATTATTCCAAAGTCACATCTTCCTCTGACTATAGTTGGGAAAGGTTCTCCACTTTTAAGGACCCATGTGATTACATTGGGCACACCAGAATAATTCAGGATCAAATCGTCATTTCAAGATCCTTAACTTAATTACATCTGCAATGGCCCTTTGCAGAGAAGGTTATCTATTCTCAGGTTCCAGAGGTTAGAGTGAGGACAACTTTAGAGGGAATTGTTTTGCTTACTATATCCCTGAAAGAGGTTTTCTTGCACAGATGGATGTTAGGACCCAATGACCTTTGAGGTCTTTCCCAATTCCCAGACTTGGTGATTCTGTGATTTTAATCAAATTTAATGTACTATTAAAAGTACTCCTTAAGTTCCATTTCAGGCTGCTTGAAATCAAATGGATATCTAATAAAAGTTTTCAAACAGACATTTTACATAGGTCCTGTGATGTCTGGATCTGTGTAGAACATGTGATTCTACTGAATGAGTTCTACATTTTGTAGAATTGCAAGCTGTAAAGTGCCACTGCATGTCAGGATTATGTGTTCAGTCCTGCCAGAAATGCCAGAATTGTGGCTCCCACCTCCTGCCTGGCCCTATACAACCTTTAGCTCACATGTCTCTGATAACAGCCCCAGGAAGCAGATATTATTAATACCACCAAATTTTAGATAATTAAATAGAGCCTCAGAGAAGTGAAGTGATGTGCTCACGGCCACATAGCTTGTACTTGGCCAAGCCAGGATTCAAACTGAGACCTGTACCATTCCATTGTACCACATGGCCCCTTCCTAACTTACCTTCTCGTAGGGCAGAGGAGACTTTGGAGGCAGCTAGAGAACAATTGATCACAGCTGGTAATGAGTGCCCAGGCTGCACAGGGAGCCCCAGCTCAGTCCTCGGGGGTCAAAGGAACAAAACAGTTAGGGCCTTCATCTGGAAGAGGGTCCAGGAGAGGAACCAGAGGTGCCCCCAGGGAATGCAGTCTCAGGTCACGGGGAGCTTTGCAAAAAAGGAGACCTAGGCCCCAGAAAGCATTCTTAACAAAAGGATCCACCCAAGACCGGGTTTGTTCCCTTGGTGATGAAGAACCACCAGTTAGAGAGCTCCTGGAGTTAGTGAATGCCGTGTTGTATATGCTTGCATGCCCGGAAGGATAAAAGGCGTTTTCGGTCATCGTCATCTCAGTGTGAGTTAGTATCATCAGCTTTCCTTTTCCTAGCCCTAAATTGGAATTAACTGAAGAAATGAACTTTTGAAGATGGACACTCATGAGGTGGGTGGGCTGGCGAGGGTCTGGAATCTGAGCTGAGAGCCTTGATTTCTCTCCCTCTGCCTCCAGTGCCCAGTCCCTCCTCTCCATTCCTAACACCAGGGCATTCCCCAGTTGATCCCTCATCCTCATTCCCAGTATTTCCACCCTACTTTAGACCTTCATGACCTCTCACCTCCAACCACTGTCGTAGTTTCCTAGACTGTCTCCTCTCTTGAGTAGAAAGAAAATGAGCCCCTTGAAGACTGGGGCCATTCTCTAGTCCTCCAAGTGTGAGATGTCTGCAGGGCCCTGCTCCTTCTGGAGGCTCTGGGGGAGAATCCAATTCCTTGCCTTTTTCAGCTTCTGGAGGCTGTCTTCTTTCCTTGGCCTGTGGCCCCATACCATGTCACCTCCGTAGTCACACTGCCTCCTCCTCTCTCACCTCCTGCCTCTCTCTCTCATAAGGACTCTTGTTATAACGTAAAGCCCTTCCGGATAATACAGGATAGTCTCCCCACATCATGATCCTTAACTTGATCACATCTGCAAAGCCCCCTTTGCCAGGTAGGACAACATATTCATAGGTTCCGAGGATTAGGCTGTGGACATCTTTGAGGGACCATTACTCGGTCTACCACAGTCTGTTTTCCCCATAGCACATGGTTGGCTCAATAGATATTAGTAGCTTGAATGAAAGGAGTAGGGTGGTGATCATGGGTGTGGGGGAAGAGATGGACATCAGATGGATATCAGATGCCATGTACTGGCACTGAGCCAGCTGGGGCACAAAGATGAACAGCCAGCAGGAGATGGACACAGCTACAGCTGACTCTCTCTCAAGCCACCTAGGATGTGGGAGACATTAATTCTGACTCAGAGGAGTTGTGTCTTCTGAGATGCATGGACTCTGAGTAGTCTCTGCCTGAAGGGAAGTTATTCCAGACATAGTGATTTTTTTTTCTGCTGTTGTTGTTGCTATGGAGAAAAAACTAGATTTCAGCATAGGAATAAAATTCCTCCAAGTGGAGGGAAAAGGAGGTGCCCTGAGCAACTATAAACCCGAGTTTCAGAGTTGGTCATGTCTATTTATAATTTTAGGAAATTTCATTTCACTCTGTTCTGTGCATGATAACTAGAGGGATATTTAACGTTTCAAATCCACGGTTTATTTGAGGTAAGACATTTTGTAATGTTCCTTCCCACCTGCCTCCTGGCCACACTTCTACTCCATTCCCATCTCTTTCTCCTCCAGCTTTCCCTTATCTTCATCATTTCTTCAGTTGGAGAAACATGGAGCAGAGATTTCCATGCAGTCCCCAGAAACTAGATCCACTGTTGTTACCAATTCAACTCCAAGGTGCCATTTTTGAGCTTGGCCCTTTATGCTGTCATTCCACCAGGAAGGCTGTCCCCACTTTAGATTGGGATTAGGGTCCTCTTCCACCCTCCGAGGGTCCCCTCTGTCCCCATCTGCTGGGAGAAGCCTGGGGTCCCTTGGGGGAGGGCCTCCCTGACCAGGCCAACCTCTTCCCTACCAGATTCCGTAGCTGCAAGAACTCAAAATACTCCAGTCTCTGCTTGTCCAGCTGGCAAGCACTCAAACCATTTTTGTCCCAAGTGACTACAAAGCAGAGGCTCAAAAGGGAGCCAGGCTGGGCTTGATGGTCAGCCTCTGCCTGAAGTACTCCTCCAGACTTTTGTTCCCTCCGGAAAATGACCACTTCCATTATCTTCTCGCTGTGTTAACTCCTCTGGCAACACAAATAGGGTCTTTGCCTCTCTTGACTCCTGAGTGCAATGTCAGGAGGCATGAAAAAAAAATTTCAGGATGTGATTTTAATGAGGAATAAACATGCGCCACAGGTGCAAGCCATCCTCTTGTAAAAAATTACAAAAGTAATTGTAAAAAAAAAATACAAACAATACATTGATTTATGAAGTACAAAGTCCCTTCTCACATCCTTCCAGCCCTACTCATCAGTTACTAGTCTGGGCTGGATTCATCTAGACCGGTTCTATCCAATAAAACTTTCTGAGATGAGGGAATGTACTGTATCTGTACTGTCTGGTAGGGCTATTGAGCACTTGAAATGTGGCTAGTACTACTGAGGAACTGAACTTTTATTTTTAATTAATTTAAGTCTACATAGCCTCACTTGGTTAGTGGCTACTGTGTTGAACAGGGCAGAGACTTTTCTCTGTGCATATACCACAAAACACACGCCGAATGGTTTGCTTTTTTTTCCCCACAAAAGTATGTTCTGAACATAACGGTAGATTTTGGACAGCTGTCTATTTTCGTACTTATAGCTCAGTCTCACTCTCCTTAATCATGATATGGTATTCTGCTGAGTGCATGATTTTTGAAATTTTAATCTTTTATTTTTATTGATGACACATCCCTGTGGTTCAACAATCGAAAGACTCTAAAGGGTAGAGCAAAAAGTCTCCCTCCCACCTCTGTCCCCAGTTTCCCTCTTCCTTCCCCCCAGAAGCAGCCAGTGTCACTTTTCTTGAAAATCTTTCTATAGATATTCTGTGCATATACAAGCTTTTTTTTTTTTTTTACAAAAATACCATAATTTATTTAACCATTTCTGTATGTGTGAATCTTTCCCTTTTTACGAGTCCCTGTAAGTCTTTCCTGATTGTCTAAATACCTACTAATTGAGTAGGTATTTACCTGCATACGTCATGTGAGCCATGCATCATTTGCATTGGTAACTTGACATGTATTGGATATTAATACTGCTTTCCTTTGCTTATTGATGAGGGTAGAATTTGCTACCCTATATACTTCTAATTAAACTTGTTTTCCAGTATCCCTGAGGAAGTCAGGTCAGTCCATATTCTGTCTGTTGGAGGCGAGGCCCTGAGTTAAGGGTGAGGCTGGGTGCAGGGGACAGTTGGAAGCTGTCTGGCCCCACACTGGCATATCCTTGACATTTTGATCGTGGTGCTCTGGCCACAGAGACCCAAGAAGAGCAACAGAAGCAGGTGAAACAGAGGCGGCAGCCTAAACTAGAAAAATATCATGAAGTCGGACATCTATATCGTGGCAGAAACTATAGCCAGAGTATATCTTAAAGTAGAATCTGACAACAGTTATACTCACAGGTCCTTACAGTGGGCAGACAAAAGGAAAATGTCTTGGTAATATCTTGTTGCCAGGGTCACTCACTCTAAACCCTTCAATGGCTCCCTAGTGCCTTCTAGATACACAACTCCACAAATACCAATGAGGTTCACCAGGCCCTTTATGCCTAGATGCCTGCATCTTCTGCAGCCTCAGTGGATACCAGCTCCCCGTCTGAGCATTACCTCTGGCCATACTGAACTTCTTTCAGCTGCTCAGAAGTGCCATGTTTCTCCTGCCTCTCGGTTTCTACACATGCTCTTCGTTTTGTGTAGACCACTCTCCCCATCTCTTTTTCCTCCACTTCTGGCCTTCCCAATTCCCATCCATCTTTCAGGTCTCAACTTGACTTTCTCATCCTCCGGGATGCCTTTCCTGATCCCCTTGCAGAAGGGTTGGGTGCCCTTCCTTTGTGCCTGGTACTGCCTAAACACTGCCCTTATCACATTGAACACCCTGCTCTCATCTTCTTCCCCATCCCTGCCTCATTCTAGACTCCAGGTGACCACAGGTCCACTCTGTAAGATCAGGAACTGAGTTTGTCATTTTATCACTGCTGCCTAGCCTAATGCTCACGAATAGATGTTGAACAAGTGAAGGCATCTGGGGAAGGGCAGTGCAGTCTTGGGTCTGTGTGGCACTGGGACAGGCATGGAGGGGTGTGTTCTGCATGAATATTTTGCACATATGTGTGCATCTGTGATGTGCCTGTGTTGTATCCGATGTTGGAATCTGTGGAGGTGGAGAAGGAATCCACTGGTGGAGGTTCCCAAGAAGAAAGGGACTCTCAGGAGTGGGGATGGGAGCCCCCGGGCTGCTCCCTGTCTGAGATATGAGCATGGAGTTGAGCCTTCATTCTGCAAATAATTGTCCTATGTTCTTAGGCAAATTGTTTCACTCAGTGAACCTCAATTTCCTTGTCTAATAGACAGGAATGAGAATTAGATAATATATGCAAATAGACTTTTTAAACTGTAAATGAATACCAAAATTATCCTGCAGTGCAGATACTTATGCTCAGGAAGGCCTCAATGCCTCCCAAAAGGGTGTATTTACTGATACGCTGTTAATCTGATGCCTCCTTGTAGCTATCACCCACTGCCATTTTGAGAAGGAAATCAGGAGAGTTGTTTTCCCTAACATAACCCTGCTCCCTACTCTTCTGCCTCCTCCCAGACCTGCCAGTTTCAGCCGTCTTCTACCAAAAGAGACTCCTCAGGGCCTTGACATACGTAATCCAGGGGCAGAGCTGCTGGTCCCCATGGGAGACCCTTTCACAAACTGCCAGGATTTTCCTGTGTCAAGGTCAGCACAGAGATAAAAGACCTAGAAGCAAATGTGTCATTTTAGAGCTGAAAGAATCTTAGGAAAGGTCTATCCAACCCTCTCACAAAACACATGGACAACCCGAGGCCCTGGAGGGTAGAATAATTTGCCTGAGAATATGCAGCTGGTCAATGGCATTTGTCTGCCAGACAGTGTTGCCAGAAATGATAGGTCAGTGTGTTTCTCAGAATCATCCAGTATCAGGGTCCCTGAAAGAGAGAGAGAAAAGAGGCTCAGGTAAAGGCACATCAAGCTACCTGACAACTTGAGTAAAACATCCATTATTTTACAGCTAGTTAAAAGGATGACATATTTAATGACATAAAAAGATGTCCAACGACATACTAAGTTAACAAAAAAGCACACACAACATAATTCCATTTTGAGGGTAACTAGATATGTGTGTGAGAAAAAGTCTGGAGGAGTAGACTCAAAAATGTTAACAATGGCTTTCTCTGGATGGATGCTTGTCTCTTTCCTCTGCATAGTTTCCTGTGCTGTCTGAATATTTCTTTAATGATGAATATGTGTAATGTTTATACTTTGAAAAAAACAAGGGCATTTTCATTTTGTAAAAGCATACATATTCCCAAGATTATTCTGAATTTCTATGCTCTGATTTTGTTTCATCAAACAACTTTGTCATCTGCAGTTTTCTCTCCTGAGTGAGGCCCCCTCCTATCCAGAGCCTAGACCCAATTTGGGAGCTGAGGTGAGCTCGTTTAATAAATAGGCTGCAGAGAACAGATTACTCTCAGATGAATTTGCAAAATCCAGGTTCTGATATTGCAAGGACCTGTGCAGAGTTCCCAGAGGCCCAGCGTCCCCACTACATACACTCCAAGACCTCAGCCTGACACATAGTTCTTGGGGCCACTGTTTGGGTTTGGGGTAAAGCAGTCTTGGAATCCCTTGGCAGTGTCTCCGTAAATATCTGACACAGGGAGATAAAGAGTCGCTGCTTGAGGTTATGCTAAAGCATGACTGGCACTGGCTGCCCTGGTCACTTGCCACCGGCTGACGTCAATAGGAGACTTGCACGATACCACCAGAGAGAGTGAGACAAATTTTATTTGGTTTGGAAAAGTGAGGTCCAAGTTAATAGAAGGACAGTGAACCTGCCAAGATTGGAGAAGGAAAGGGGGGGTGGGGGTGAGGGAGGTGGAGTAACTAAGCCTTAGATTGCACTTTATAAAGGGCTTTCACCAAATCATCTCATTTGCTCTTCACACTCCTATGAGCTGAGGGAGGTGGGTAGTTACTATTATACCTGCTAAATAATGAGGACACTGATGTATCCCAGGACACGGAGCTGGTAAGGCCAAATCTGTAGCCTTTACCACGGCAGTAGGATGCAAGGTCTAGGTACACAGCATGCAAGCTTAACGCTCTGGATTAGGAATCAGAAACCTATACATCTTACCTTACGGGATTCCCTTAATATTTTCTGAGCCTCAGCTTCCTCATCTGTAATGAGGATCTAACATGATAATGGACACAAAAACAGCATGCTTTGAAAATAGTGAATTGCTAAAGGAATACAAAGTATGATTGATTTCTCAGTAGGGTACTGAGAGACAAATGTTTGAGAATAACTTTTCCCTAAACAGAAGTGTTATTTTAGACTGGATAAGCTTAAGGCAGCCTACAACAAGCCAACAAAACCTAACCTTTTCCCAAGGAACCCCAAACCTATTTTCACACCCCTGTCCTGCCAATGGTAGCTCTCAGCTTGAAGAGAAAGTAGTCAGGTTTCCAGGAAGGGGGGCATTCCTCACTGGCTGCCTCTTCTCTCCAAAACCCCTGACCTGGGGTGGGCTTGAGTTAGGGGTTCTTTCTAAAATGGTTGTTTGGGGGCCAATAATTTAATCTGAGTAAATTGGATTTGCCTACAGATTTTGAGGGATATTTAAATACAGAAAACTTGAAATCTGTGCTATGGTTTTCCCATAGCAGGGGCCACTAGGGGGGTCTAGAGGTAGGGCCCTGGGGCCCCCATCCTTCTTCAGCCAGATCACTCGGCTTTCTGCAGTGGTATTTGTTTTACATTTCAGGGTGAAATTTGTCCGAACAAAGCACTTTGTGCCTAAAAAATCAGTTTGAAAACCACTGCTGCTGATCAGCAAATCAGCAAAGCTTTTTTATCTGAGGGTCACACACCCAGCCAACCATGTATCTCTCTCCCTCCCCTGTTCTCCCCCTCCCCTCCTTTCTGAGACCTGTTGCCCTGAGGCTTGCCGGGAACCTTTCTTCTGGTGGTTCAGGTGTTTTTTTGTTTTGTTTTGTTCTGTTTTGTTTTGGATAAAGCATAGAATAATTTCTAACATTACAGATGTGTTCCCATTAAGGTGGGAAGTAAGGAAGAAAAGAAGAAAAGAGAGGAAAAAAGAAAGAGGACAGGATGGAAGAATGGAATCAGAAGTTGGTACAGAAAAGTACAATGTTATTTTAGGATTTTTTTTTTCTAAAGTTGCATTTTCCATATTTTAACTTTAGGATTTCTGAAGCGGCCAACCCTGGTGGAATTCCTGCCTTTGATGAATCATCCTGCTAATGATGATTGAGTAAGATTCTTCTCTAAGCCTCAGGTTCCTTACCTGTGATATGAGGATAAAACTATTTGCATATATAGGCCTCACGGGGATGTTGTGAGGATTGCTGAAAAATATGAAAGGGACTTGTAGATTGCAGTTCCACCCAGCCCAAGACTCTGTCATCATTGTTTTTTTTCCACTGTTCTTTGAACAGATGGTCTGAGGGATTAGGATCGTTCCCTCTTTCAATTTAATTTTGGAGCTTTGAAACTAAACCCAGCTGTTTCCACAAAGTTTTCAAATGCTAGGCCTCAGTGGTTTCTAACTCGATATGAAATTCAGAATCTATACAAATTGTCTCCATTGGAGCTCACCAACAGGTAATAACAATAATTAAAAGAGAGCATTACTGAGAGTGGTTGAACTCTAATCCTTTTTGAAAACACTGTTTAATAATTTGAATTTTACTTTAAATGTAACTTTTCTACTCTGTAAATGCAGGTCAGCTTGATTTTTCTTGAACCTCACATTATTTAGCAAATTAAGGAGATATTCTACATCCTGATCAACTAATTTTGAGAAATTTTTAGCATTTAATTCAGTATCATAGAGCCTAAAAAAAAGTGATAGCATCTCTTTTTTTGGGGTAAGGTAGCAAATTTCCACAGATTATATACAAATTTTACTTAGCCTTTCTCTCTAAAACAACTAGAAATTTTAACTTCTGCATACTTTTCACTGAATTCTGTAAAATCAAGCACCCACATATTATTTTGAGTTAAACATTCAAATCCCTGTCTAAAAATTCAAAAACTGATCTCTGCGAGTGTGGAATGAAATAATAATTCAATTAACAAGTATTTCTGGGAAAAAAATTGAGAAGTGGTGAAAACAAGCTGGACTGCATTCCAGTGTTGGATGGACAGCCATCTCTTAGCCCACCGACCTACCCATTTTTTTTACGTAAAGGTCAGATTGCTCAAAAAAATGCCTTTTTAAAATAAGCAATGCTGCTGGTCTAGTCTATCTTGGGACTCATTGTTAAACATTCTTCCCTTCTGCTGCCTTCTTTGGGGCAATACCAAACAAACATTAACAACTGTGGAACAGATGTTCTAACTGGGGATGATTCCAAAGCCAGGCTCAAACTCATCCCCAACCAGAACAAGACACCAACCACTGAGATTAATCTTCTAGTATGGGTGTTATGAGATAAAAGCTCCTTCCAGATTTCATCACATATTTTTTTTTTCTTAAATAGTCTCTAGAAGGTCAGAAAAGTCTCCCATTTTATAAGCCCAAGTGTTATGTAAATGCTTCTGTTGGTGTTTCAGTTTTAGGCAAAGTAAACAGAAATGTTTTCTGCTCTGCTATTATTTTTAAATAAGATGATTTCTCTTCCACGTTCTTTGATCTTGATGGAAGATGTTGAGAAATCACTATACATGGTAGCAGGAGACATCTTAAGAAGATAGCATTTCACTGCATTCCATAAGCCACAGGATATCAAGCAAGACAGCTCCCACCTTCCATCTAGGCACCAGCACAAAAGCATCCCCAGTCCAAACACCATGCTCCCTCTTTCTTCATTTAAGCAACAAATATTTGTAG
Organism: Choloepus didactylus; assembly: GCF_015220235.1. NCBI lineage: Eukaryota > Metazoa > Chordata > Mammalia > Pilosa > Megalonychidae > Choloepus > Choloepus didactylus. The sequence goes on from NC_051307.1 coordinate 85,386,263, forward strand.
AAATTATAGCATTTTCCAAGTGCTGAAACATCCTATCTCCCGACCCTAGTAGTCTTTAATTGAAAAAACTGTGAGGGTTTTTCCCTCCTCTGGAATCTATTCCAGTCACTGGGACAGAGGGGGATCAGGTGGGAGTGGGTGAAACATTGCCGGGGAAGGCAGGGAATCCAGGCAAGTCCCCGGTCTGGCCCTCTACCTAGTGGATCTTCCCACCTCATTCTCAATGGGAGGTATGTAGTTTGCAATAGGCAGTGGAGGAAAGGTGGTAAAAATCCCCCACATGGTGAGGTCAGCAAGAGAAGATCATCTCGCTTGGCAGGGGAAAAATCAAGAGAGGGGAATTGGAACCACCCAAGACATCCTTAACTACAAACAGAAAGCTCTCTGTGTATTCCTTGGTAAATGCCTTGATACATTCCGTATCTACCACCCAGGAGTCTAGATTTCACTCCCAGAACAACAAGAGCTTTGTCTTGTGCTCTAACATAGGTCCTCAAAATAGTTCATGCTCAATCAATTATTCAAAGTATGATAGCCACTTTAGCGTTAAGTTGCTTGCAAGATACTGCTATATTCTCCATTCTACCAGATCGTCACACAAGACCGGACAACCCTCAAACTTAGGGAAACCTGCCTTTTTAAAATAGTGTATATTCTCTGGTGCTAACACAGATGTCCTGGGAGACACAGCATGTAGACATGAGGTTTTCCTGATCTTCTCTTCCTTTCTACAGAAGAGGAATGGGTCCCAAATTGTTAGGCACCCTCCCACTCAAAATGAGCGCCTGCTTGGGTTGACACAAAATATTGATATCAAGAACATTAGGATGAACGCATTTTTCACAGTACTCTCAGGATTGGAAAACATTCTACTGATATGTACAATATAGTTATTGTAAAAACCTTTTCATGATACCTTTCATTCCCTCCCCTCCTTTCCTAAGTATGTTTATGAATGTTTCCTTTGCCATTGAGCATTTCATTCCAGTCTTCTCCCCTTCAACCCATGAATCTGAATGGCCCTGCCGATCAGGATCTCATCATTTCCTTTTTGTATGTTCTACAGCTCAGCTATTTTCCCCTCTTCTGGTCCACTGTGGCAAGCCCTTCCCTTGCATTAACGTTTAGGGCATATAAAATTGTTCCCATCCCTTTTAACTTCCACGTACACTTTTAAATTATAGAAAAGCTTTCTATTAATTGGAAGAATTGCTCGAGTACCTCTTCTTCCACCCAGGACTGGAATGTTTTAAATCAGTGTTTAAATATTTTAATTAAAAATACGTCTCCAACTCTGCCCCTCCACCTCCACATCCCACTTCCTCTCGGAATCCTCCCAAGTCTGGGAACCGGGTGCGCACTCCCCCCTCTCGCTCCTCTCGGAACGGCAAATCCAGGTTTGATAACGTGACGACCACGTTTCCCTCCAATCCGTCTCAAAAGCGCTTGCTCTAGCTCTGCACGCCGCGCCTTGCTCTCCCGCCCCTCCGCCCACTGGTTTCTGATCCCCATTCTGAGTCACACGGCGCCCGCCGAGCGGTCCCGGAGCCCTTGCGCGCCGCCGGGCTGCCCCGGCCCAGCCCCCGCCATCGCCACACCCGGCGTCCAGGGAGGACACGCTTTGCCGAGCGGGCAGAGTCCTGGTTCCGGGCCACACTCGGCTTTGCCCGGCACCTCGGAGATCCGTGGGGGTTCTCACGTCCTGGAGCTCCGGTGGCCGGCCCGGCCTGGGCACCTGGGAGAATAGTGGGAGGTGGGACCTTGACCATCAAAGAGGGTTTTATATTTTGCTTTGTTTTTAAACAACATTCAGGAAGAAGGGAAGCCTGTCTGATAACAGGAAAGAGAGAAAGAGAGACTGTATCATGATTTTAGGAAATTGTAATTGCCTCACGTGACCTACCTATCTAGAGAGGGAGGCGGATAGAAACACAAGTGGTGCGGGAACAAGTCGTGGCCTTGTGATATGAGGCTGGGGGCCAAGCCCTGGAACCCCCCAGTTGTGTGTCCTTGGGCAAGTTCTCCGAGCTTCAGCTTCTCATGTAAAATAGATAATATTGTAACAGAAAATTTTGATACCTTTTTTGTGGCTATCATTCTTTTAAAGAGGATTAGTTTCATTGTGTGAGAGCTCCTTTTGTTCTCCCCTCCTTGCATCTTAGTTATATTTCTAGTCTATGTTCAGGCTGTTGATACTATTTACACATTTCCTCTCCTTCTTCTTCCCTATCCCCTCCAACGAATGGGGAGCTGGGCCCTGCAGGGAGAGAGAAAGGGTAAACTCCTGAAAAAGAAAAGTGAATGCTGGGGACCCTTTGACACTGTTCTTTCTGCACATATAATATAATGTGATATGTAGGATTCCCACCATCCTGCTTCAAAACCAAGGGAAGAAGTTCCCTTCAGGTTTAATGACCCAGGACTCTGCTATCTGTATCTGTATGTTGCTCTAGGCAGTATTATTTCTGTAGCGTTTTCCTGACTTTTTTCTCACACTTTTAGAAGATACCCTCTTCTTTAACCTCCACCTCATTTCCGGAACACTAACCATTCTCAATTCACTTGAGCTTCCCCTAGAACAGTGGTTTGCTCATAAATGCATACCCATAGGAAAATAGAGACCATGCAATACATTTATCTGTATGTAGTATCGCAATTTTAAATGTTACAACTGTCCTTTCTTGAAAAGGCCTGTTTTTCATTCTGAGATAATGTTCTTCATAGCTTTTTATTATTTTTAACTGTCCATTCTATTGTGAAATAATGATAGTTGCTATTGTTGTTATTGACGTCCTCTCTTGGAAAAATTAAAAATTAGCAATTCTATGTGAGTACCCCCAAATCTTTTAAAATTGATCTCTGAAATCCAAAATACCTGGGTACGATTGCTCTCTTCAACATCTGGTTCGCACCAAGGTGCTACTGCCTTCTTGTTGACCCTCCCAAGGGTATTTGTATTTATTTTTAAAAACTGCCGGAATGTGAGCCTCAAAGAATTTCCAAGGAGACATGTGAGAAAATATGATTGGGCAGAGGGGTCATTCTATACTCTCAGGTCTAGAAAAAGGCAGCTTAGTTGAATCTATTCTTAACTCCTGACATTTCCCACTTGAAATGACTTTTAATGAACCACCCCTTTTTGCAAAACAGGGAACCTATTTTGAATATGCCAGGGTCTCTTGATCTTTCAGTTTACAGATCAGCGGAGGGCTAAATGAAGATGCTATACTTTTCCTTAAAAGATGAATAATTAGGTCATGTGGATAAGCAATCAGTAGTACCCCTCACTTTAAGAGTGACATGGTGTGGGTTCACATGGTGCTATCTTAAATTAGGCCTCATTGGTTAATATTTATCAAACACCCGCGAAGTGTTTGGTGCCAAGCAAAATATCCTCAAGCCACAGAATCACTGCCTTCTGGCTGAATCATATCTACCCATGTCAACACAGTTACTATGTACGTATATTCATCCCTTTTAGATCAAAGCTGTGATAACATTTTTACTTAGAATTCTTGCTTAGATTTGGGAAGTCGGGAAAAGGCAGATCTTTTATTTTTTATTAGAGAAGTTGTGGTTTACAGAACAGTCATGCATAAAATACAGGACTCCCATATACCACCCTATTATTAGCACTTTTCATTGGTGTGGAACATTTGTTATATTTGACAAAAGGACATTTTTATGATTGTCCTATTAACTACAGTCCATGGTTTAAATTAGGGTTCAAGGTTTGTATAATACAGTGACATGGATTTTTTTCTTTTTAAAATTTTCACTCTATTACCATATATACAATTTAACGTCATCCCCTTTTAACCACATTCAGATGTTTATTTCAGTGCCATTAATTACGTACACAGTGTGCTACCATCACCATAATGTGCTACCATCACCATCCATTAACAAATATTGCTATCTTTCCAAATAGGAATCCTGTACATTTTAGGGGAAAGGCAGATTTTTAAGTTTGAAATTAGTAATTGAGGACAGGAAGCCAGCCCAGCTTTTCCTGTATATTAGTGCCCTACTGTTTTAAAAACACTTTTACATATGCTCTTGTCGCTTCTCCCCAAGTCCCCGTGGCTCTGTGAGGCCGATTGTAGAGACTGTTCCCACTTTACAGAGAAGAGATTTGCTGGTTTGCCGAGTGGGGAGTCCACTCCTGCCACCCTGCCGTCCCCTCCCCACGGGCTGTCTTCATCCTGTGAAGGCCTTGGAACATCCCAGAGCACTTGAGCCAGAGGAGAAGGGGCAGAGGGGAAGCTGACTTCTCCTGCCACAGGCCTAAAAATCCACCTCAGGAAAAAAAAAAAAAAAAAAGTTAGGCTCTGACAGCCAGGGCAACACAGGGGGAGGAGAAGCATTTGAAGGAAATGAGAGAGGAGTTACCAGTCATTCTCAAACTTTGCTGCACATTAGAATCAACTTGGGAATCTTTTAAAAATATTGATGCCAGCTCTCACCCCATGTTGATTAAATCAGAATCTCTGAAAGTGGGACCCAGGCATTTGTACTTTTAAAGGCTTCCGAGGGTATTTCAGTGTGCAGCCATGCCTGAAGATGAGTGACCTAGAGCAGCGTATCTCCCAACTTCCATGTGAACACGAATCACCTGTGGATCTTGTTAAAACGTAGATTCTGATTTGGTAGGTCTGGGGTGAGGTCTGTTACCATTCAGATTCAGAAAAAGGAAACACTGGGCACTGAGTGGTCAGGAAGAGCTCATGAAGGAGAACAAGTTTGGGCTGGGCTCTGAAGGATGGATAAAACCTAATGCATAAGAAGTGAGGGAAGAATATTTCTGGTCTAGTTGGTAGGATGGCCCAAGGCCTGGGGATGGGAAATGCAAGGTATGTTCAGGGGACATGCTGGTCCAGTATAACTAAAAGTAAGGAATTTTTCAATTATCTGATCTATGTGATTTGACACTTGGCAGTTGACTGCCTGTTCTGGGGGGATGTAGATGTGTTCTCTTCTCTTCAAGATCCTGGGGTACAGAGGCCTGTATTTTAGTTCTTTTTGTCACACACAGTGCTGACCACTCAGCAGGTGTTCAGAACATAGCTGGGGTTTTGCATTTGCACTTGCTGTTCCCTCTGCCTGCGTGCTCTTCCGCTCACTTCCTCTGAGACTTTCGACTCGGCTGTCACCTCCTTAGTGGGTTCCCCTGGCTGCCCTATTTAAGTCACAGGATCCTCTTTCTCTTCTCACCCCTCCCACACACTTCTTCCCTGCTTTATTCTTCTTTTCAGTGCTTGTAACAATCTAATATGTATTTCATTTATTTTATTTACTGCCTGTCTCTCTCACTAAAAGGCAGCTCCATGGGGGCAGAGAATTTTGTCTTTGTAGTTCACTGCTGTTTCCCCAGTGCCTAGAACAATATTGAACACTCCACAAATATTTGTTGAGAGAATGAATGAATGAATGAATGAATGAATTGAATTGAATTGAATGCATATAAAGTGGTGTTGCCACAAAAGTAATTTCAAAATTTAGGGGCAGGAGAAACCAAAGGAATCCATCTTACTACTGTTCCATTTTAGAAGAGGAAATTTTGACAGTTTTTGGTTATTAGGTAGGACAATTTGAAATAACACAGTCATCAAAATAAATTGCCCTCTCCCATGGATCTGAAATTCTCTTTTTATGTGTCCTGGATTTCTAATGTTTCTAATAATACGAACATTTCCAACCAGTGTTTGACTTATCAAAAAGATAAGTGCTTCAAGGCAGCTTCATAAAACCTTGAATGGTTAACTTAATATTGAAGTATTTTAAAATAGAATTATAACTCAAGTGAAGGAAGAGATTGTAAAGTCTATCAGATATAGCAGGTTAGGTGCATATGAGAGATTTGGAAGAAGAATAGACTCGAGAGGATATTTAATGGTAAATTCATTGGTTCATTGGTGAATTTTGGGGTTGGGAGGAGGGGCTTTAAAGGTCACAGAGTACTGACACTTGACTTTCCTCTATAATATGAACCCTAAGCCCAGTCTCTGCTTGGACACCTCCAGTGACGGGAAACTCACTACGTCACAAAGCAGATGATTCCATCTGTGAACAGTTCCAAAAATTTTGGAAAGCCTTGCTTTCTATTGAGCAGTTAACAGCATCCTTAGAGCTTTCGTTCCATCACACTGCAGAGTTTCATTCTTCTTCCAGACAGCAAATTTGAGGTGATTACTATATCCCCTCCTTACTGACTCCATCCCCAACATGCTCCCAGAAACCTCAACTCTTCTCTAAGTCAAATAACTTCAATTGCCTCAGTTTTTCTGCATAAGATATTATTAGGGTGTGCTTGCCTTCGAGGTTAGACTCCTCTGAACATGGCCAAGTTTGCCTGTAACCCTGTTAAACTGTGTTCCAAGAACAGAAAATAATGCTCCAGGAGTAGACTCAGAGGGCAAAGTGGTGTTCTCCTCCCTCTTTCTAGGCACTGTACTTCTAGTAATGCAGCCTGAGATGCATTGGGTCCTTGTCACCCACATCACACTTTGGACATAGCGTGCTTCCTGCCTGGTATAATCAGCAGGACAAGGAGTTATGCTCTCGGAGATGAAACAGGGATACTCAAAAGTGAATGCACATTATATGACAATAAATCATTTATAAAATATTTAAAAATTGAATATAGTGTTTGCCTACTGCTTTCTTATTTGAATGATTTATTATAAGGATACAGCTTTGGGGTCAGACAGGCCTAGGTTTGAAAATTAGCTATGCCCCTTCTTTTTTTTTTTATTTTTTTATTAAATTCAGTTTTATTGAAATACATTCACACACCATACAATCATCCATGATATACAATCCACTGTCCACAGTATGATAACATAGTTATGCGTTCATCACCACAATCTATCTCTGAACATTTTCCTTACATCAGAAAGAACCAGAACAAGAATAAAAAATAAAAGTGAAAAAAAACACCCAAATCATCCCTCCATCCCACCCCATTTGTCCTTTAGTTTTTATCCCCATTCCTCCACTCATCCATACACTATATAGAGGGGGTGTGATCCACAAAGTCTTCACAATCACACTGTCACCCCTTGTAATCTACATTATTATATAATTGTCTTCAGGAGTCCAGACTGCTGGGTTGGAGTTTGGTAGTTTCAGGTATTTACTTCTAGCTATTCCAATACATTAAAGCCTAAGAGGTGTTATCTATATAGTGCATAAGAATGTCCACCAGAGTGACCTCTCGACTCCATTTGGAATCTCTCAGCCACTGAAACTATTTCGTCTCATTTTGCATCCCCCTTTTGGTCAAGAAGATACTCTCAGTCCCACGATGCCGGGTCCACATTCATCCCCGGGAGTCATACTCTGCGTTGCCAGGGAGATTTACACCCCTGGGAGTCGGGTCCCACGTAGAGGGAAGGCTATGCCCCTTCTTAGTTATACAGTCTTAATCGCTGAACCTCTGTGTTCTCATGCATAAAGGGGGGCAATAATAACCACTTTTGGGGATTGCTGGGGAAAAGAAATGAAAATCATTTCGTAAGTATGTGCCTGGCATATAGGAGGTGCCTTAAATGAAAGCTCCTGGAGAAATAATAATAATTATTACTACTTGCAAGATATATCTATTGGACAAATTTAAATTACTCATGTTGGGATTTATGACATGGTCATGAACCTTGGGAGGGGCATAAATACCTGCTGGCAAAGCAGTCTGACATAGAATATGTTGAGTCCAGCATACAGAGTCCCTAAAAGGGCTTTAGGTTCCCTGTCGCCTCACTGCCTTTTAGGTTGTAATGGCAAATGGTCACCAGGCTTGTCTTTCTCTGCTGCTTACAGTACTGAGCCACATGTCAACACAGGCTGCATCAAGTCAATCAGGGTTGCCCAAAGGTGTCACTGCAGGCGAGAGCCATGTACACATGACACAAAACACGGCAGGCAACTTGGTCTGGTGTAAAATCCTTGAAGCTCGAGTGAGTGGGAGCAGCTAAAAAGAGAGCATTCCAGCGGAATTAGAAAATACAGAAAGCTTATTGCAGTGGTCTGTTCCTGCTCTGGATCCTTCCTTCGTGGGCCTCAAGCAGCTCTGTTCTCTCCTCCCAGTCCTTTCCCTGTCTTCTTTGCCAGGGCCAGAACCCAGATACCCATACCCTGCTTCCACCAAGTCTCCAGTGACAAACAAAGGCCTCTCACAGGGCCTTGCCACCCCCTCTGGCTGTAGCCAAGGTTACAGCGGGGAACTTGGAAACAGGATTTGGCTTTCAGACAGAGGATGCCCTGCGTACCCGCTCACAGCGCTTGCACTCATTCCAGTGACCAGTGAAAGGATGGCCTGTTCCGTGACTGAATCATGAGCGTATTGAAAGGAACCTGAGTTCAGTGTCCCCACCACAGTGTTATCCAAGCCTCTTTGTGTGGGTCCTCCTCGGTGCTGAGAAATCCGGTAAACGAAGACCCTGTCTGGGTAAATAAAGACACTGAAGAAGCCGCCCTGGAGAAGAGACCCAGGCCTTGACCAAGCAAAGCAGCTTTTCCACTATCACCAGCAACTCAATCAGCCAGTAGAGATATCAATTCAATTGTCTGATTGTTCAAACTGATCGAATCACCCCAGTCAGTGGTCAGAGCTTCTGGGAAAAGAGCAAGCCAAGCTCAAAGGCAAGAGCTACTACGCACTGGGGAAATGTAGGCGGTGGGGTCTGTATGTTTTCCCATTTGCCTCTTCATATCTTTAGCAGACTGAAACGGTGATTGTAGGGAACTCAGAGTGGCACAAGCAGAGGAGGATGTCATAGCTAGTTCTACTCATTGCCAGTAGGGTGACACCTGCAGCTCCTCCTGGCTTCAGAAGAGACACCAGCCATCCTGCCTTCCAGGCCAGTGGCTCAACTGTTCCATGACCCGGTGTGGGCCCCTGATGGGCTGTGTGGCAGACACTGGGGTGGAGAGAGCCTGCCTTTACCGAGGTAAAAACATGGCTCCCAGACCACAGGAGCTCTGCCATTTTATAGGATGTTTTGTGGTTGTTTGCGGGTGCTTCTTTTCCACAACCACGTAGTAAACTCTAGTCTTGGAATCAAGAAACCTGGGTTGTAGGCCCAGAGGAAAGTCAGTTCCCTCTTGGAATCCCAGTTTCCTGATCTGCAAAATGAAGAGGGTGGGGATGGTCTCTGAGCATGTAGCTAGGGCATTCTATGATTTTCTGGACAACAGCCTCCTCTTCTCTCTCTCTTTATCTTTCAACCCACAGCACTTAGGAGAAGCCGTCACTGAATGGGCTTTGAACTGCTTTTAAATAGACTGCCATGTATCAGAAACAGACCTGTGCTTCCTATGTGCGATATATTTATAAAGTGTGTGCGTTTGAAAGCATGAAAATAATCTCAGCTGTCAAACTCTTGCCCCACCAGGGCACTCTGGAGCTGCTCTGCTTATCAATGGCTCCTTCAGATCCTCCCCGCTGCGCATTCCTCAGGGGGTGGTGTGGCTGCTGGTGGGAGTGAGGTTGTTTATAATTTTTCAGATTAAAATGTCATTGGGTGCTTCTCTGAAACTGCTGACATGCCTCAAATGTCCACTCTGATGGTTTGCCCTTGGTCAAAATGAGTTCAAGGGGTGCTTGGCTGGGACGATAGGGTCCACAAATCTGCCTTTAGCCCCAGGGTCCCCATGCTGGATAATTGAACATTGTTCAAGCCCTGAATCACATTTCTGTAGCACTCCATGACTGAGATGAGATAAATAATGCAATTTACATGGTTGCAATTGGAGGATAAAATGGATCAAAATGTCCCTTTAATCAGTTTCTCTCTCTCTCTAGCTCTCTCTCTGTCTTTGTGTGTGTGTGTGTTGTATAGTATCTATGCACAGCCATGTTCTGAATTTCAGAACAATTTGAGAGATAAGAATTAAAATGGAAAGAGTTGAAGAAGTGATTTTAACTATTTTTAGACAATTCTTTACATTTTGAACAAAGCAGTAATAAATAGGACTTTTTGGCTCCATGTTGGCTTTAAAGGGTGAGGAGGAGTCAGGGAAAGTGTGTATATAGTACCTGAGAACTCTGGTAAATATTCATTAATTCTAGACTGGAATGAAAATCATCTAAAGCTTTCTAAATCGAATGACAGAAAGAAAACAAGTCTATATATTCACTGTTCCTCTGGCTTTTAAAATGCCTTCAGGTATAATCATCTTGATCAACCTTTTTGAAGAACTTGAGATTTATAAAATATTTAATGAGGACAAAAATTATAACAGAATTATTAAAGCCAGGGCTTTGCAAAGGGTTAATTGGCCCAGAAGGGACCTCATAGGACAGCTAATCCCAGTCCAACCCAGTGCAGGAATCCTGGACCTGAGTGGTCACCCAGCTTCTCCTTGGTTACCTGCACTGACTGACTGCTCACTATCCTACAAGGCAGCCCATTCCCTTAGTGAAGAGCTCCACGTGATTGAGAGTCCTTCCTACTATTGAGGCAAACCATGCCTCTGTCATTTCTATCTTGGTGTCCTGTTTTGCTTTCCAGAACTATAAAGACTGCCTCCACCCACTTCTGAACGAAACCCTTCAATTATTTGAAAACAGTTATCACTTTGCCATAAGATTTCTCTTTTCCAGACTAATTGCCCCCCTACTTCAACCATTCTCGGAAGGAAGTAGTTTTTAGGCTCTCAGTTCTCCTCTTTGCCCTCCTCTGTACAGCCTGTATTTTAAGATGAGCTTCCACTGGGTCAACCCAGCATTGCAGATGTGGTCTAACCAGAGCAGAAGGGATCCCCTGTCCCCCTTTCTATCTGTCTGTCTATCTCTCACACACATATACACACACACACATATGCATCAAGTTCCCTGTACTCTATTCAGGCAGCCTGGAGCATGTTGCACATTAGCTGCTTTGGCAGCCTGGTCCCATTGCTCACTCACATTGACCAGTAGCTGTCAACAGGACAATTGCCGTGGTCTTTGTCCCCAACTCCCGGGCTCTGCAAGGCAGAGGTCGGGGTACTTTATTAGGAACGATGAGAACCTCCCTGTGGTAATCACCTCCTCTGTGTCGGGCACCATACTTGAAGGGTGGCAGGTGTTAATTCAATCCTCACAGCAACCCTATTGGGCAGATGCTGCTATCTTCATTTCCCAGATGTGAAAACGGAGGCTACTACTACTCCTACATTTTGAACAAAGCAATAATAAAATAAAAATAGGGACTGCTACTACTACTACTACTACTATAACTACTACTACTAACATCTTAACCACAGTATAAAAGAGCATTTCTCTGACATTTCAAATTGTCTTGATTCTAATATTTTAGAATTTGTTCATTTTGCTTATCCCAGCTTTATTCTTTTTTGACATATCTTAAAATTTTTTCTGAGCTTTTTTCTTAATACAAGTGGTACACTTTATTTTTAATTTTGTTTTTTGAAAATACTGCATGCTTTGTTATTACACTAGAGCTGTCTAACTTACATTTGGGTAGCACTTCACAGTCTCCACAATGCTTGCGTACCCATGCTCTCTTTTTCTTCACAAACATTATTTCCATTGATGGATGAGGAAACTGAGCTCAAGGAAGTGAAGTGACTTATCTAAAGATTCAGAGCCAGAAAGAAGGAGAACTAGGACTAGAATCTGGTTCTGACTCCCATCCCATTGTTTCTTTCTTTTCTCCATGTGCCCTCTGATTTGAAGGCTGTCAATCGTTACATGTCGGTTATGAGAAGTATTTTATGACAGTAACTTAGTGAGAAGTCAAATCCTTGGTAAAATTGAATTAACCTGCCAATTCTGCTTATTGAACGTGGCAAATGGACAAGGTCAGATGGAGGAACCTTTGCCTTGGGAACTTTACAAGGCCTTGCCCACTGTCTGTCTGGTCCTTGTTGTCACTGATATCAGAAGGACTGATCAAACCCTGACATCTGCACAGCATTGTGGAAGGAGCAGCTGATGTGCCCTAGACAGTGACTCATGCCTTCAAAGACAAGAAAGGATGGAGCCAGGTCCCCACGGGAGATCTTATGCCCAGGCATCCACTGTCACACACAGAAGGCTCATTGCCCTTCTGGCACCTTGCCGATCTGCCTTCCTGGTGTCCTGACATGTTGTCTCCTAGCTCATCCTCACCTCCTGTTTGACTTGCAGTCTTGCCCTCTTTCCAGCCCCATCCCTGCCCTTGTGGCCTAGCTCCTTGGCAGAGCTCCTGGCTGACTCCTCGTTCCTTTTGGCTGAGTTCCTCATCCCTGTAAACTCTCTTTCTGGCTTCAGAACCTCAATGGGAACTCAGACACTGCTCTGGAGTTATCCAAACAGTAGGTCTCAGCTCCCTGGTGAGATGCTCTTGACTAGAGCCAGATTTTCCTGTGATTAGGGAGCTCCATACTTGGGGCTTTGTGGTCCTTTGAAGTCACAGTTCCTGCGCTCTGCTAGCCAGTCTAGCCCTGTTCTCTGCCATCTCCAGGTAGGGTGACTATATAATTTATCATCCATATAGAGGCACCTTTAAAGGTGACAGGGCATGCTATTAATAATTTCACCTGCACAATAGGAATAAACCAGGATGATCCCTGGCCAATGGGAATGTGCTCACTCTATTCTGGGTTGTAATCAGCCTGATTCCACACTTTAAACAACAGCATACACTCTGTGCCAAGCACTGCACTAAGCATTTTACATGCATGCAATATTCATTTAATTTTTACAATAATCCTATGTAAATAATATTATCCTTATTTTACAGATGAGGAAACTGAGGCTCTGAGAGGTAAAGTAATTTGCTTGAGGTCACATCTAATATGTGGTGGGCCCAGGTCTGACACTAAAGGCTTTATTTTTAATCCCTCCTTTGGGTCCTGATCAGTATGATAATGGCACCAATAAAAATGAAATCTTCAGTAAGGAGACAATAGAGACAACTCCTGAATTAAAAATGAGTTATGCTCCCAAGGAATACTAGTAAGTTGATTGCTTGGAATTTGAAATCCATTTTCCCATGGAAAAAAGGTCTAAAATGGTGGTTAGGCTCCAAGCCCAACCAACAGAAGTCTATGCAAACTATAATTTCAGTGTGGTTTACTCCTCTATGACATACTGAACTGGAATAGGACGCAGAAACCATAGGTTTCTCTCATAGCTCTTCTCTTATCAACTGGTAGTATATCTTGGGGCAAGTTACTTAACCTCTCTGAACTTCAATTTCATCATCAAAATTGAGATACTAACTAGCTTCTAAGAAGTGCAGACATCACAGGAGATGATGTACATAAAAGTGCTTTAAAAATTGCACTTGTAATCCTATAGGAACCGACCACCATTTATAACATTTCCAGAAGCAAGCTCAGTTTCCCAGGAGCCCGATCTCTGACCCTCAGAGTGGACACATGGATTTCATTGAACCCAGCAGAGTGATGGGAGGACAGATGACCAGGCCAGGGCAGGCCTGGGAACCTCTGGGGAAAGGTGTCCTCTTCCGGTGGAGCTAGCAGTGTGTGAGTGGGGGAGAGAGGGACACAGGTAGAGAAGGGTGTGTTAGGGGGATGGGGAAGAGAACACAGGGGTTTGTGGCTCAGTCAGGAGAAGGGGTGGGTAGCATAGCAGCAGTGCTGCAGTGGGTTCTGGGCTCTGAAGAGCAGAGAGTGGGCACGAGACTGGAGGGCGTACTAACTTCAGTGTCTCCACAGCAGTGGGAGTGGGAATAGGGGCTTTTATGGCTTTGAGGTTAGAAAGAGCAGCAGACATTTGTATCTATGGATTGCTCATGGTTCATCAGTATAGTTACATTCGCTCATCTGCATTGACCACAGCCACGCTGCACAGTGGCATCAGGAACTGCCCAAGTGCACAGGAAATCTAGATTCTGGGGTTAAAAAAGTTGTGGTGCTGACTTGGGAAATGCCTCTGGAGTTTAAAAACATTGATTTCTAAATAAAATGTCTACAGAATACTCACTTGTCTGTGATTTCACTTAAGCTTTGATTTCATTTTTAATGACACCCCTCCCCCAAACAGGGGTGTCACCTCAGGTGCTTTTTTTTTTTTTTCAAATTTAAAGTGTATCTAATTCCCAATGAGACTTTTCTCTGTGCTCAAGTAATTTATATCAGTCAATCACCAGTTGGGCTGTGTTATAGACATACACTGATGCATGAACTGTTACGTACCAAGACGCGGTGGTGGGAGAGGTCCGTTCTGGGGGTGGAAAACGAGGGGGTGCATGCTCTGCAGAGAAGTTAAAAATGATAATAAATTGACAAAGAGTGGGTCCACTTTGCTTAATCACCATGTACTGGTAATTCTAACAATGACAATGTTTCCCTCCATTGCCCCTCCCCAATCTTTTTTTGGCTTAAGTTCTAAACAATTGCTGCAATTACTGTTGTTTTTCTTCCTTTTAACAACTTTATTGAGATATAATTCACATACCATATAATTCACCTAATTAAAGTGTACAATCAGTGGTTTTTATTATATTCACAGAATTGTGCAACTATTGCCACAATCAACATTTTCTTCAACCAAATAGAAGCCCTGTGCCTATTATCAGTCACTCCCCATTTCCTCCTAACCCCTGCCCAGCCCTAAACAGCACTAATCTACTTCCTGTTTCTATAGATTTGCCTGTGAATGGGTACATTTCCTATGAATGGATACATACAATAAGTGGCCTTTTGTGACTGGCTTCTTTCTCTTAACATGATTTCAAGGTCCATTCATAACATCCATTCATCAGTTGATGGGCATTTGTGCTGTTTCCACTTTTTGGCTATTAATGAATAATGCTGCTGTGAACATTTGGATACAGGTTTTTGTGTACATATATTTTCATTTCTCTTGGGTATGTACCTAGGTCTGGAATTGCTGCTCATATGATAATTCTATGTTTAGCAATTTGAGGAGCTGTGAGTTTTAATAACATATTAAAATATGTTATTAATACATAATTATTACTTATCTTTTAATAAACCTTGTATTGAGCATGGACATTGACTTGGAGAACTCCTTCTTAGCCAGTCCAATGTACATGGACTTAACTATAGATGTTTGTTTTGACGCTAAGTTCATAATGGTTTGAAGTTGTTTGAGCTTGTTTCAGGTGTAGTTTGTGTCTCTAACCCTGTGGTACTATGTATTTTTGCGTTTAAGCAGTAGATTTGTAACTGGCGCCCTGCTGGCAACAGTGCCAGGCAGAAGAACCCCATTCCAGGGTCAGGACTCTCGCCGTGGAAAGAATTCAGAGATGAGAGGGGCCAGTATGAATAAGTAGTAAAGTTTGTTAAAGAAAAAGAGCATGATACATGTTAAAGAGATAACGTTGGCATGTTCAGGGGAGAAGCATGCATCGAGTGGGAGTGGGTTGGCATGTTGTAAAGGGAAATTTTACAGTGATACTCTTATCTCGACCTTTCACCTGGTGTCTTCTTTGTTCTAGGAGGAGATAGTTATTGCAGTTATCAGACCTTGTGACCTACCCTTGCATATCTAAAATTTGTCTTTGGGCAGATGTTCAACAAACTTCATGACCCCGTGCTTTTTGTCATTAACTAAGAATTTGCTTTGGGCCCATGATTTTACAAATGTTTGTGGTTTGGGGAGGTTTCGGGGCTTTTGGGAAATTTTTGTCCCATGAGAAGTTTGCATGTCTGCATTAACTCTTTTGAAGCTGAATAGAAGACCAGAGACCACAGCCTTGATGCCCTATTCTATCCTGCTTCAACTTCTCCCTGAAAGAATTGGGCACCCTTAATCTTAAGCGGTGCTGAAGTGTGAAGATCCGACTTCTATAACTTCTTCCTGCTGTTTTAAGGGTGGTAGACCCTGCCTGCAAGGGTGTAAAACTCATTCTCTACTCTAGCATGGGTGGGGGTAGGCTGGTCCTTGATATTCAAGAGTGAGCATGAGCTTAGTGTGGAACGCTTGCCATCTCTTGGAAACAAATTTGACAAGTAGGTTAAATATACATGGGCCAAACATAAGAATGAGAAGAAAAGGAATTAAAGGACCTAAAAAAGGAAGGGTTTAAGTAGTTAGATTAGGTAGATGTGGAAAAGGATTCCAGTTGCTTCCGATATTGTTTTGATTTTGTTGGGATTGCTCCCAACAAAGGTCCCATATGTTTTCTTGGATTTTACCTGAGTGACTGACATAAAAGTCCAAAAGAGAGGGAACTTATTATACTTAGCTCTGCTTCATTAGTAGGAGTTTTAATCCATCTAGTGGTTGACAGCTGTAGGATTCTTTTTGTTTAGGAGAGTCTGTAGGATTCTGGCTGGGAGCTTGACCTTGGACAGGTTAATCAAACTGGAGATTCCACTGACTTTTACTGGTGTGGGAGTAACAAGAATTACAGAATAAGGTCCTTTCCGTTTGGGCTCCAGCTGGGAGCCAGGCCTGGTTTTTTGCCTTGTTTTGATTAAGACTGAGTTTCCAGGTTTTTCTTAGGAGGGGTTAAATTTGGTTCTGGGGCAGGAAGAAATTTTGGGCCTCTAGGTCTTGTGTAAGCTTTTGTGTGGCTCCTAAGAAGTGAAGTACTAGGTTATAGTATTGATTTCAGTATCTAACACTAAATCCTTGGTTAAAAACGGTCTCCCATACATCATTTCAAAGGGGCTCAGCTGGAGGAGCTCCTTTGGTGCCAAGCGCATTCGGAGGAGTGCTAAGGGAAGATTTGGTACCCACTGGGGCATATGGGTTTCTTGACGTAACTTTGCTAATGTTTGTTTTAAGGTTTGATTAGCTCTGTCTACCCTCATGGAGGATTGTGGTCTCCAGGCACAATGGAGGTGATATTTTATGCCAAGAGCCATTGCTACCCCTTGTGTTACATGGCTAACGAAGGCTGGCCCATTGTCGCTTTGGATGGAAACAGGCAACCCAAATCTTGGAATAATTTTGCTTTAGCTGTTTCTCTTTGGGTGGGAAAGGTTTCTATCCAGCCTGTAAAGGTATCTGCAAAGACTAGTAGGTATTTGAATCCTTGGTAAGGTGACATATGGGTGAAGTTGACCTGCTAGTCTTCTCCTGGAAATGTTCCTTGCTGCTGAACTGGGGGTGTTAGGGCTGGCGGCTGGGCAAGGTTGCTAGAATTTGGGTTGTTAATGGCACACAAAGCATGACTTCAAGTAACTTTTTTTAATGGTTTTAGCTAAATTTTTCCCTTCAAGTTTTTTTCTTGCTAGGGTGGTGGGAGCATCTCTGCCTAGATGAGTAGCTTGGGTGGAGGCCTTGGAGAACTTTCTACTGAACTTCACTAGGCAGGAAAATTTTTCCTTCTTTAGTAAGCCATTCATTTGCTTCACACATATACCCTGATTCTTTTGCTAGTTTTTCTGCCTCCTGGGTGTAAGCAGGAGTGATAGGGGGAGAGAGGTCAGGGACTAATGCTAGCAAAGAGATTGGGCTTTGGGCAGCTGCTTTAGCAGCTCTGTCTGTCTTGTCATTCCCTTTGGCCATCAGAGAGTCAGAACTTTGGTGCCCTGGACAGTGAATTACTGCAGCCTCTTGGGGTTGCAGGTTGAGAATTTCCTGTCTGATTTGATACAGGGTTTATCATTAGTGAGCAGCCCTCTTTCTTTCCAGATAGGTGAGTGAGCATGCAGCACAAGATAGGAATACTTAGAGTCAGTATAAATATTAACTTTTTTCCCCGCTGCTAATGTTAAACCTCTCGTGAGGGCTATGAGCTCAGCTTTTTGGGCTGAGGTTCCAGGGGGTAGAGGCTTTACCCCTATGACTTCTTGCATGGAAACAATAGCATATCCTGCCTTCCTAATTCCTTCTGATATAAAACTGCTTCCATCTGTAAACCATTCTAACTCTGCATTACCTAGGGGCTGGTCTTGCAGGTCTGTCCTGCTAGAAAAATTTGGGGCTAGTGTTTCTGTGCATGAGTGCTTGAGGTGTGCACTCTCTTAATCTCGATTTATAGGCAACAGAGTAGCCGGGTTCAGGTGGTACAGACTTGGATTTGAACCTCTGGTGTGTCTAGGAGCTGGGCTTGACATTTTAGGAGTCTATTGTTTGAAAGCCATTGATGTCCTCTTGCCTCTAGGATGTCTCTGACTTGGTGGGGGGTATACACTGTTAAAGGTTGTCCCCATGTTAGTTTGGTGGCTTGTTCTATAAGCAATGCAGTGGCCCCTACTGCTCTGAGACAAGGAGGCCATCCCTGGGCTGTGGCATCTAATGACTTTGAAAAGTATGCCGCAGGTTGGGACATGTTTCCAAGCTTTTGTACTAAGACTCCCAATGCTATTTCTTTCCTTTCAGGTACGTGTAGGTTAAAGGGCCTAAGTTTGGCAGGCCCAGGGCAGGCAGGCTGATGAGAACACCTTGAGAGTGGTGAAGGCAATAGCCTGCTCTGCCCCCCCACTCTAAGGGGGCATTATCTAGTCCTCCGATGGCATCATATAGAGGCCATGCAATTTCCCCAAATAGGGGTATCCAGATTCTGCACTATCCTGTCATTCCCAGGGAGGCTCTTAAATGTTTCTTAGTTTTAGGGGGGCGGCACTGAGAGTATAGCTTCAGATGATAAAGAGCACTCCCCTGGGGTGAGGACAAACCCAAGATAAAGAATGTTTTATAAGGCAATCTGAGCCTTAGAAGGTGAAACTTGATACCCTCATTTGGATAGGAAATTAAGGGTGTTAATGGTGTCCCTGAAGGAAGCTTCCCTTTAGGACTGTATATTAACAAATTATCCACCTGCTGAAGGAAGGCGCTAGACTCCAAATGCAGGAGGCCTAGGTCCTGCTCTGGTGCATTCCCAAGTAGGTGAGGACTGTCCCTGAACCCTTGGGGTAGGACTGTCCATGTGAGCTGGGTGTGGATTGTATCCTCAGGCCTTTGCCATTCAAAGGCAAATAGAAACCGAGAATTTGGGTGAAAGGTATGCGGAATCTTTTAAATCAAGAACTGAATACCTCAAGGTAGAGCTCAGGAGGGTATAAGGGTTAGGTACCGTAGGGTGGAGGGGAATGACAAACTGGTTTATGGCTCTAAGATCTTGCACTAACTGGTAGGACATGTTTGGCTTTTTAACAGACAGAATGGGAATGTTACAGGAGGGACTGCAGGGGATGAGAAGTCTTGCTTTTAGGAATTTTTGGATGAGAGGTTGAATACTTTAATGTCCTCCTGCTTAAGGGGATTGTTTTTTCTTGAGGAAATGCAGGTCACTCCTGCACTGGATTACAATAGGAAGGAGGTGAATTGCCTTTTCCGGCAGCTCTGTCTCCCAGACTTTGGAGTTCACTTGATTTTTTAACTCTGAGGGGACTCTAGAGTGCTTTCAGTCCCAGTTAGCACCATACCTGTTTGAAACTGTTATGGGCCCCAGAAGGGCCATGATCTTTTAATTCAATCTTGTTGGGTGGAAACTTTTAATTGAGTGTTTCCATGGAGATGTGATTCACCCAACTGTGGGCAAGACCTTTTGATTCGATTATTTCCATTGAGGTGTTGCCCCCGCCCATTCAGGGTGGGTCTTGATTAGTTCACTGGAGCACTTAAGAGAGCTCAAGAGCCGACACAGATGCTGATTATTGGAGATCCTTGGAGATGCAGACAGGAGGATGTTTGGAGATGCAGACAGAAGGACGTTTGGAGATGCTAAGCTAAGAGATATAGCCCAGAGTTTGCCCTGGAGAAGCTAAGGGAGGACCCCTATATGATTAGAAAGTCCCTGGGAGAAAGAAGCAAGGATGTGAGAAACAAGCACTATTCCTAAAGAGGAATAAACGCTCACCCGATTGTGGAGAAGAAAAGAATTTATTCACGATCTGGCAAGAATGGACCCAACCAAAATGTGGAGGTTGGCGCCCAGAACAATAGACCCAGCAGTATTTAATCCCTACACCTAACCACAAGTCCCTCCCCTGTTTCTCCATTGGCTGGATACTTCAGAGATTACATTCTATTCGACAAGCCTAACTAGCCCATGCAAATTTGAAACACACAGCCCGCCCAAATTGGAAACATTAAAAAAAAAAAAAAAGCCTCCTGTGTAAACTTGGAACATTTGAAACAAGTCTCCACCCCTCTTTCCTTTGGTCTTGAACTGCAAAGCCAGTCTGAGCTAGTTTGGTAACAACTTATGAAGCTGTTTAAGGAACCTCTACCCCCCCACCAGTCTCCACCTTGCAAAGACAGTGGGCGGATAAATAGGAGGACAAGCCGCCGATTATAGCTTGGCTTCTTGACCCTCTGCCATTCCCCTGAGCTGCCCCCGCCCTGTGTGAAAGCTAAACTTAATCTAATTCTCACAAGGACACATAGGAGCTGAGACAGAGGAGTGAAGACAGAAGCCAAGAGACATTTTGGAGACAGCCATTTTGAAACATAACCCAGGAGCAAAGGACCAGCAGGTGCCAGCCACGTGCCTTCCCAACTGACAGAGGTGTTCCGGACACTATTGGCCATTCTTCAGTGAAGGTATCATCTTGTTGATGCCTTAGTCTGGACACTTCTATGGCCTTAGAACTATAACTTTGTAACCTAATAAATCCCCTTTATAAAAGCCAATCCATTTCTGGTATTTTGCCTAATGGCAGCATTATCAAACTGGAACAATATTCAAGGCTACAATATTTTCAACAATACAATATTTCAAGTAGGGACTCTCAGGTTCCTGCTTTGGCAGACAACCTATTAGTTGGATTTGAGCACCTACTGCTTTTAGTATCTCTCTTCCTAGAAGTGGGGTGGGACACTCTGCTATTATTAAAAACTGATGACTCAGAAGAATACTACCAATTTGGCATGGGAAAGGTGGGGTGAAGGCTTGAGCCCAAGACATCCCATCTATTCCCAAAATGGGATAGGTTTTAGAGGAGAGAGGGCCAGAGTGAGAGGTTAAGACAGAATATGCGGTTCCCATATCAATTAAATATTAACGATCTTACCTGCCACATCAAGAGACACCTGGGGCTCAATGATTTCAATGTTCTTTGGCGAGATCCAGGGTACCACTGGCCCTGGGTCCCTTCAGTCCTGGTTGGGGGTGGTCAACAGGGCCTTTGGAGAGGCTTTGCTCCCCCTTGGGGGCTCAACACACTGTCGTGTTTAGTGTTCTGTTTTTTCACATCATGGACAGATCTCGGGAAGCTCTCTCCGTCTTCGGGGCTCCTTGGGTCCTTGGGGCACTCTCTCCACACTGATGACAGGTTCCTAGTGGCTTTTACCCCGAGTGGCCCTGAGGTGGCTGCTTACTGTTTACAGCTAAAGCTATGAGACTTGCTTATTCCAGTCTCTCCTTTCCTTCGCCTTTCCTCCTCTGCAGTCCTGTCTCAGTTATTAAAGACAGAAAAGGCAGTACTCATAAGGTCATTCATAGGTGATTGGGGCCCTGAGGATATCTTTTTGCAGTTTTCTCCTTATGTCTGAAGCTAACTGGCTTATAAAGAAGGTCTTTAACATAATTTGTCCTTCCCCAGAGTCTGGATCTACATTGGTATACTTTTTCATAGCTTTCACTAGTCTCCCCTGAAATAAGGCCAGATTTTCCTTGTCTTCCTGAATTATGCTCTTAAGTATGTTGTAATTTACAGGTTTGATCATACATTTTTCATACCTTCTAGTAAGCAGGTAATCATATGTTCTCTCTTATCAAGATCTCGCTGCCCTCTCTGATAGTTCCAGTTAGGGTCGGTGTTTGGGATAGCTATGGTCCCTGCCATGTATTGTGCTAGCTGTTCCCCATGCAGCTTGTCTGCGTGCCCTTGAGCTTTTACCCAGATCCTTCATTTCTCCTCTGGAGTGCAACAGGAGGAGGGAATAACTTGAATGTCTCCCCAGGTGAACTCATAGGTGAGGAGCAGGTTTTTAAATTCCTCCAGAAACTTAAAGGGATCCTCAGAAAAATTTCCCAGTTGCTTCTTACATTGTGCTAAGTCGGCCATAGAAAAAGGGATGTGGACTGCTCCCGTTTGCTAATGCTGCCATTATGCAAAATACCAGAAATGGATTGGCTTTTATAAAGAGGGTTTATTTGGTTACACAGTTACAATCTTAAATCCATAAAGTGTCCAAGGTAAGGCATCAACAATTGTGTACCTTCACTGAAGGATGGCCCTTGGCATCCAGAAAACCTCTGTTAGCTCGGAAGGCATGTGGCTGGCATCCACTTGCCCCCAGGTAGAATTTCAAAATGGCGTTCTCCAAAATGTTGCTCTTGGGGTGTTTTGTCCTCTCTTAGCTGCAGCTCCTCTTCAAAATGTCCCTCTCAGTTGCTCTGAGGTCCCTCTATTTATGAGCTCCTTTTAAAGTACTCCAGTGATCCAATTAAGACCCACCTTGAAAGGGTGAGGCAACATCTCCATGGAGATTATCCAATGAAAAGTCTTGCCCACAGTTGATTGAATCATATCTCCAAACACTGAATCAATAGGTTCCAACCTAATCCACACTAATACATCTGCCCCCACAAGATTACATCAAACAACATGGTGTTTTGGGGTACGTAATACATCCAAACTGGCACATGGACCCTTATGGTTCCCATATCCCCATTGGTTACTTCCTGGAGAGGATACATGCCATTTTCCTCTGACCTCCTTTTCTTTTTCTCCAGGGGGTGGTAAGGGGCTCCACTGTGAGTGTGTCTGGCAGGATTTGGATAAGGAGGGGGTGCAGTGGGCTCAGAAACCTTTTCCTTTAAAGGAGGAGGGTCCATGGGAGTTTCAGATCTGGTGGGCTCAAGTTTGGATTTGGGGGACAGTTATTCCTGAGTCTTTTTGGGGTTTCAAATTTTGGGGGTCTGACTAACAACAAGTCATTTAAAATATCTGCTCCTTTTTTTTCCTGAGATGGAAAGAATTCATCTCTTAATCCCCTTTACAATCCCCCCTCATGGCCTTGTCTTGATATAGAGCCATGAAAAGCTGGCATAAGTGATTTCAGACAATTTCCTCTCACTTTTGCAAAAAAGATCTAATTGGAGAATGGCATTGAAGCTGAGAGTGCCATTTGGTGGCCAGTCTTCTCTACCTCCAAATTTATATTGAGGCCAAGCAACATATTCCAATTTTTTTGGATGCAGCCCAGGGGGCTGTCAGTCAGGATGGTGGACACACTGCCCCTATTCTGAAAGGAGAGAGACAGAGGGATACTCACTCACTGAGGCTCGACATCCCATTGTATCCTGCAGCTGAGTAGTACCCTTGCAACACCTTCTCATCCCAGGCATCCCTGTAGGGGAGAAAACCTTAGACTTAGAAGATGGGCTGTCTGGTTTCACCCCTTGACTCCCAAGCCAGACCCAGAGGTCTGGTGAGCCAGACTTCTCACCTTGGTGGCTTTGGGCCAGACTCAGAGGGCTGGCAAGCTAGCCTCACTGTGCAGCTCTGAGCCAAACCTCTTCTCCTTCCCTAATTCTGAGGGCAGAAAATCTTTTGGTAAACTTTGTGTATGACCCAATCTAAAAACTACCACAAAGAGAGAACCTGCATGGATGGCAGTCCTGCTTGACTAAGGCCTGTGTAATCCTTTGGGAGTAAAAGGCTGATGTTATCAAGGGTGGCCAAGGGTTGTTTACAGAAATAATACATAAGCCACATGCAAAGCAGGAGGTGAGCAAGAACATCAGCAAAGGGAGGTGACAGGGGCAGAAAGAGGAGAGAATGCACCTGAAATGGGGAGAAAGGGAAAAGAAACTCTCTACCTGGGGGTTGTAATGTCCATTCATAAATCAAGGAGAATAGGGAGGCAAATTGTTGCAGTTTGGAGTGACCCAATTGTCAGGTGGGTAGCAACCACCCGTAAGAAAAGCAAGAATCAAGAAAGGTTTAACGCCAAAGAGGAGAACAATCAGGAGGCACAGCCGTGTGGTGTAACGAGCATTAGTGTCAAGAGGCATACCTCAGGGTGTCTTCTTACTTGAAATCAGCTAACATGGATTCCTGGAAGCTCCTGCAGCAGTCTACTCCTGGCTGGCTCACCAAAATATGTAACCAGTGCCCTGCTGGCAACGGTGCCAGGCAGAACCCCATTCCAGGGTCAAGACCCTCGCCACGGAAAGAATTCAGAGATGGGAGGGGCCAGTAGGATAAGTAGTAAAGTTTATTACAGAAAAAGAGAAAGATACATGTTAAAGAGATAACGTGGACATGTTCAAGGGAGAAGCATGCATTGAGTGGGAGTGGGTTGACTTGTTTTATAAAGGGAAATTTTTCAGTGATCTTCTTATCTTGACATTTGAACACCTGGTGTCTTCTTTGTTCTAGGAGGAGATAGTTATTGTAGTTATCCAAACTTGTGACCTGCCCTTGCATATCTAAAATTTATCTTTGGGCAGATTTTCAACAACATTTATGACCCCATGATTTTTGTCATTAACTAAGAATTTGCTTTGGGCCCATGATTTTATAAGTGTTTTTGGTTTGGGGAGGTTTCAGGGCTTTAGGGGAAATTTTTGTCCTATGAGAAGTTCATGGGTCTGCATTAACTCTTTTGAATCTGAATAGAAGACCAGAGACCACAGCCTTGATGCCCTATTCTATCCTGCCTCCGATCTGAAATAAACAATGATAGCCCAGTGATTGGAAAGATGAACAAACAGAACTTAAGTGATTATGTGACACTTGAGGTTTTTATTTGTATTTAAAACTTAAAAGAGTGAAGCACAGCATACGCTGCAAGGTATAATATTTTTGTTTATTAAGTGCAAATGTTAGTTCATATATGAAATAGTCTACTGAATTTGAATATTTTCAAAATAGAATTTTATTCTTCTTTTTTTAGTTAATTGTTTTTTTTGTTAATTTCTTTTTTTTTATTAAATTCAGTTTTATTGAAATACATTCACACACCATACAATCATCCGTGATATATAATCCACTGTTCACAGTATGATAACATAGTTATGTGTTCATCACCACAATCTGTCTCTGAACATTTTCCTTACATCAGAAAGAACCAGAACAAGAATAAAAAATAAAAGTGAAAAAAGACACCCAAATAATCCCCCCATCCCACCCCATTTGTCCTTTAGTTTTTATCCCCATTCCTCCACTCATCCATACACTAGATAAAGGGGGTGTGATCCACAAGGTCTTCACAATCACACTGTCACCCCTTGTAATCTACATTATTATATAATTGTCTTCAGGAGTCCAGACTGCTGGGTTGGAGTTTGGTAGTTTCAGGTATTTACTTCTAGCTATTCCAATACATTAAAGCCTAAGAGATGTTATCTATATAGTGCATAAGAATGTCCACCAGAGTGACCTCTCGACTCCATTGGAATCTCTCAGCCACTGAACCTATTTTGTCTCATTTTGCATCCCCTTTTTGGTCAAGAAGATACTCTCAGTCCCACAATGCCGGGTCCACATTCATCCCCGGGAGTCATACTCTGCGTTGCCAGGGAGATTTACACCCCTGGGAGTCAGGTCCCACGTAGGCGGGAGGGCAGCGAGTTCACCTGTCGAGATGGCTCAGTTAGAGAGAGAGAGGGCCACATCTGAGCAACAAAGAGGTACTCAGGGGGAGACTCTTAGGCACCATTACATACAAGTTTAGACTCTCCTTTGTGGTAATGAGCTTCATAAGGGCAAGTCCCATGCTCAAGGGCTCAGCACATCAAACCACCAGTCCCAATGTTTGTGACAACATATGCTAGGGGATCAGCATCTCAAAGTTTAGAGATAGGCCTTACACTTCAGGGATAGAGTTAACTGCTGTAAGAGCTTACAATCTAGGGACTATTACAATTATTGTGTCCACATTAGGCTATGTTCTAAGATTCAATTCTGAGTTTATACATTGTAGTTAGTCCATATTGGTGAGGCATCATCCCTCTCACCATGTTTTCTCCAACACTTTTACTCCTATATATATATTTTCCTACAATTTTATAGAGTTATATTCACATACCATACATTTATCCACAGTGTACAATCAGTTGTTCATGGTATCATCATAAAGTTGTACACTTATCACCACAATCAGCATTTGAACATACTTATTACTACAAGAAAAATTGTTTTTTTTTGTTTTTTGTGTTTTTTTTTAGCAATAAGAAAAAATGATAAAAAGAAAAATAACATGTCATGCAATACAATATACTACTAAGGACAGCAAATAACACCACTACCAAGAATCCCATATTACTCCCCTGTATCCCCTTCTCATATACATTTAGCATTGGCGTATTGCCTTTGTTACATTTAATGGAGGTATATTACAATGTTACTGTTGACCATAGACTCCAGTTTGCTTTGATTATGTTTTTTCCTGAATACCATCCCTTTTTCAAATTTCTACATGGTTGACATTCATTTGCTTTCCCACATGCAAAAACATTTTTATATTTGTATATTTAGTAACAGTCATTGGCCACTCCAGTTTTTGCCACGTTATGCAGTCCCAGTCTTTATCATCTATCTTTACCTCTGGTGTCATACATTCTCCTATCCCACCTCTTTCAGCTTTACTCACAGACATCTTTGTTCAGTGTACTTACAATACCGTGCTACCATCACACAGTATTATCCTGTCTATTTCTGGATCTATGCAATCAATCCTAAACATTCTGTAGTCCTTCAGCATCAAATGGCTGATCTCTGCCCTCTTTCTATCTCCTGGTCGCCTGTGTTGTCAGCTTTTAACTCCCAAAGTTTGTTCATTAATGTCTGTTCATATTAGTGAGACCATACAGAATCTGTCCTTTTGTTTCTGGCTAACTTCACTCAACATAATGTCCTCAAGGTTCATCCACATTATTACATGATCCATGTCTTTGTTCTGTCTTACAGCTGCATAATATTCCATCATGTGTATATACCACAGTTTGTTTATCCACTCGTCCTTTGATGGACATTTGGGCTGTTTCCATCTCTTGGCAATTGTGAATAATGCTGCAGTAAACATCGGTTTACAAATGTCTGTTTGTGTCTTAAGTTTCAGCTCCTCTGAGTATATACCCAGCAATGGAATAGCTGGGTCATATGGCAAATCTATATTTAGCTTCCTGAGGAACCTCCATACTGTCTTCCAGAGTGGTTGCACCATTCTACATTCCCACCAACAATGAATAAGTGTGCCTCTTTCTCCACATCCTCTCCAGCACTTGTCATTTTCTGTTTTTTGGATAATGGCCATTCTGATAGGTGTGAGATGATATCTCATTGTGGTTTTGATTTGCATTTCCTTAATAGCCAGTGAAGTTGAGCATTTTTTCATATGCTTTTGAGCCATTTGTATTTCCTCTTCAGAAAAATGTCTGTTCATGTCTTTTGCCCATTTTTTAATTGGATTGTTTGTCTTTCTGTTATTGAGATGCAGGATTCCTTTATATATTCGGGATATTAAACCCTTATCTGATATGTGGTTTCCAAATATCATCTCCCATTGTGTAGGTTGCCTTTTTACTTTTCTGACAAAGTCCTTTGATGTACAAAAGTGTTTAATTTTGAGGAGATCCCATTTGTCTATTTGTTCTTTGGTTGCTCGTGCCTTGGGTGTGAGGTCTAAGAAACCACCTCCTTTCACAAGATCTTTAAGATATTGCCCTACATTTTCTTCTAAGAGTTTTATGGTCTTGGTGCTAATGTTTAGGTCTTTGATCCACTTTGAGTTAATTTTGGTATAAGGTGTGAGATGGACATCCTCTTTCATTCTTTTGGAAATGGATATCCAGTTCTCCAAACACCATTCATTGAACAGGCTGCTCTTTCCCAGTTGCTTCGTCTTCACTGCCTTATCAAAGATCAGTTGTCCATAGATGTGAGGGTCTACTTCTGAACACTCAATTCGATTCCATTGATCAGTATATCTGTCCTTATGCCAGTACCATGCTGTTTTGAGCACTGTAGCTTTGTAATATGCTTCAAAGTCAGGTAGTGTGAGACCTCCCACTTCACCCCTCTTTCTCAAGACATTTTTGGCTATTCGGGGCACCTTACCCTTCCAAATAAATTTAGTTATTGGTTTTTCTATTTCTGTAAAGTAAGTTGTTGGGATTTGAATTGGTATTGCATTGAATCTGTAAATCAGTTTAGGTAAAATTGCCATCTTAACTATATTTAGTCTTCCAATCCATGAACATGGTATGTTCTTCCATTTTTTCAGGTCTTGTTCAATTTCTTTTTGCAGTTTCTTATAGTTTTCTATGTAAAGGTCTTTTGTGTCCTTGGTTAAGTTTATTCCTAAATACTTGATTCTTTTGGTCGCTATTGTAAATGGGATTTTTTTCTTGATTTCCTCCTCTTGTTGCACATTACTTGTGTATAGGAACACTACAAATTTTTGCGTGTTGACCTTGTAGCCTGCTACTTTGCTGTATTCATTGACTAGTTCTAGTAGCTTTGCTGTAGATTTTTCTGGATTTCCTACATATAGAATCATGTCATCTGCAAATAGTGAAAGTTTTACTTCTTCCTCTCCAATTTGGATGCCTTTTATTTCTTTTTCTTGCCTAATTGCTCTAGCTAGAACTTCCAGCACAATGTTGAATAGCAATGGTGATAGTGGGCATCCCTGTCTTGTTCCTGATCTTAGAGGAAAAGCTTTCAGTCTCTCCCCATTGAGTGTGATGTTAGCTGTGGGTTTTTCATATATTGCCTTTATCATATTGAAAAAGTTCCCTTCTATTCCTATCCTTTGAAGTGTTTTCATCAGGAAAGGATGTTGAATTTTGTCAAATGCCTTTTCTGCATCAATCGAGATGATCATGTGGTTCTTCTGCTTTGATTTATTGATGTGGTGTATTACATTAATTGATTTTCTTGTGTTGAACCAGCCTTGCATACCTGTAATAAATCCCACCTGGTCGTGGTGTATAATTCTTTTAATGTGCTGCTGGATTCGATTTGCGAGTATTTTGTTGAGGATTTTTGCGTCTATATTCATTAAAGAAATTGGTCTATAATTTTCTTTTTTTGTAGTATCTTTGCCTGGTTTTGGTATTAGGGTGATGATGGCTTCATAGAAAGAGTTAGGTAGCTTTCCCTCTTCTTCAATTTTTTTGAAGAGATTGAGCAGGATTGGTACTAATTCGTTCTTGAATGCTTGGTAGAATTCACATGTGAAACCATCTGGTCCTGGGCTTTTCCTTTTTGGGAGCTTTTTGATGACTGACTCAATCTCTTTACTTGTGATTGGTTTGTTGAGGTCATCTATTTCTTCTTGAGTTAATGTTGGTTGTTTATGCTTTTCTAGGAAGTTGTCCATTTCATCTAAGTTGTCTAGTTTATTAGCATATAGTTGCTCATACTATCTTCTCATTATCTCCTTAATTTTGCAGGGTCGGTAGTTATATTTCCTTTCCCATTTCTGATTGCATTTATTTGCATCTGCTGTCTCTTTTTTTTTTGTTAGCCTAGCCAGTGGTCCATCAATTTTATTGATTTTCTCAAAGAACCAACTTCTGGTTTTGTTGATTCTCTCTATTGTTTTCCTGTTCTCAATTGCATTTATTTCTGCTCTAATCTTTGTTATTTCTTCCCTTCTGCTTGCTTTGGGGTTAGTTTGCTGTTCTTTCTCTAATTCCTCCAGGTAAGCAGTTAACTCTTCAATTTTTGCTCTCTCTTCTCTTTTAATATAGGCATTTAGGGCAATAAATTTCCCTCTCAGCACCGCCTTTGCTGCATCCCATAAGTTTTGATAAGTTGTGTTTTCATTGTCATTTGCCTCGAGGTATTTACTAATTTCTCTTGTAATTTCTTCCTTTACCCACTGGTTTTCTAAGAAGGTGTTGTTTAGCCTCCATATGTTTGTGAATTTTATGACCTTCTGCCTTTTATTTATTTCCAACTTCATTCCATTGTGGTCTGAGAAAGTGTTTTGTATAATATCAATATTTTTAAATTTGTTGAGACTTGCTTTGTGACCCAACATGTGGTCTATCCTAGAGAATGTTCCATGAGCACTTGAGAAAAAAGTGTATCCTGCTGTTGTTGGATGTAGTGTTCTATAAATGTCTGTCAAGTCTAGTTCATTTATCATACAATTCAACATCTCTGTTTCTTTAGTGATCCTCTGTCTAGATGTTCTATCCATTGATGAGAGTGGTGTATTGAAGTCTCCAACTATTATTGTAGAGGTATCTATTTCTCCTTTCAGTGATCGCAGTGTTTGCCTCATGAATTTTGGGGCATTCTGGTTTGGTGCATAAATATTTATGACTGTTATGTTTTCTTGATGAATTGATCCTTTTATTAATATATAGTGTCCTTCTTTGTCTCTTTTAATTGTTTCGCTTTTGAAGTCTAACTTGTCTGATATTAATATAGCTACTCCCACTTTTTTCTGGTTGTTGTTTGCATGAAATATCTTTTTCCAACCTTTCACTTTCAGTCTATGTTTGTCCTTGTGTCTAAAGTGAGTTTCTTGTAGACAGCATATAGATGGGTCCTGTTTTTTAATCCATTCTGCCAGTCTGTGTCTTTTTATTGGGGAGTTTAATCCATTTACATTTAGTGTTATTACTGTAAGGGCAGTACTTTCTACTACCATTTTGTTTTTTGGAATTTATATGTCATATCTTATTTTTTCCTCTCCTTTTACCTTTCCTGATAATCTTCATTTCTGCACTCTTCTCCAACTCTCTCTCTCCTGTCTTTTCCTATCAGCCTGTAGCGCTCCCTTTAGTATTTCTTGTAGTGCCGGTCTCTTATTCACAAACTCTCTCAGTGTCTGTTTGTCTGAAAATGTTTTAATCTCTCCCTCATTTTTGAAGGAAAGTTTTGCTGGATATAGAATTCTTGGTTGGCAGTTTTTCTCTTTCAGTGTCTTAAATATATCATGCCACTGTCTTCTTGCCTCCATGGTTTCTGCAGAGAAATCTGTACATAGTCTTATTGACTTTCCCTTGTATGTGATGGATTGCTTTTCTCTTGCTGCTTTCAGAATCCTCTCTTTGTCTTTGACATTGGACAATCTGACCAGTAAGTGTCTTGGAGTAGGTCTATTGGGATCTATTCTATTTGGGGTATGTTGTACTTCTTGAATCTCTAATTTTCTGTCTTTTATAAGAGTTGGGAAATTTTCAGTGAATATGTCTTCTATTACTCTTTCTGCCCCTTTTCACCTCTCTTCTCCTTCTGGGATACCCATAACACGTATATTTTTGCGTTTCATGTTGTCACTCAGCTCCCTAAGACCCTGCTCATATTTTTCCATTTTTTTCACCATCTGTTCTTTTGTGTGTATGAATTCGAATGACCTGTCTTCCAGTTCACTGATCCTTTCTTCTGCCTGTTCAAATCTGCTGTTGTGTCCCTTCATTGTGTTTTTCATCTCCTCCATTGTGGCCTTCATTCCCATGAGTTCTGCCATTTGTTTTTTTAAGTTTATGAATTCTTCTTTATGGTCAGCCAGTGTCTTCTTTATATCCTTCAGCATTTTTGCTATATCTTCCTTCATTTCATCAAATTTATTTAGCATTAGTTGCCTCCACTCCTGTGTCTCAGCTGAGCTATTAGTTTGTTCCTTTGGCTGGTCCATGTTTTCATGTTTCCTGGTATGGCTTGTTATCTTAAGTTGTCTAGGCATCTGATTCTCTTGATTAGTTTATTTTGGAGCTTGTTTTCTGTGTTTTATCTAGTGGTTTTCTTGTTGGTTGGCTTTGTTTTCTGTCCTCTGTTATTCAGTTCAGCTTATTCTAGACCTCTAACTTAGGTTCTATTTAGTTGATCAGAATTTTTCCCCTCTTGTTTTTTCTGTTTCTTGCTCTGCCTCTATGTAACCTTTTTGTGAGTGGGTCTCCTCAGATATGGTCGACCCTAGTCAGATTTTCCCAGTCTAGTGAGGCCCAGGTCTCAGTGGGAGGGTATGGAGTTTTCCTGAGAATGAGACCCTCCTATGAGGCCTTTAGAATTAGTGCTTTTCCTCTCCTGTCCAGCAGGTGGCGCTGGCCAGCCCGCAGCTCCCCCACCAGTGTAAGGAGGTGTGGAGCCTTTAGTTCTCCTGGTGACTCTGATCCTGTCGGGGGCGTGGCTGACTTAAGCAATGTTTGCTGTGATCTCAGCTTTTCCTCCAATTCCAAACTTGTGTCCAATGTGTGACTGGTTACTGGAGACCCCGAAAACACTGTTTCATATAGTTCTTGGGTAATTGCCAGCTGCTCTAGGGGAGAGACGAAATTCTGCTCCTCACCACTCCGCCATCTTGCCCTGCCTCTAGTTAATTGTTTTAAAATTTAAGAACAAAGTAAGAAAATAACAGTTATTACTGATTATTACATGCTGGTTACTGAAAGTAATTTTGTTATATAGAGGAGGGTGGTGTTTAAAATGATCCACTCAGGAGATCAGATGCTAAGCACACATGTATGAATATTTGCAAGGTGACTGGGGTGGAATGAAGTTATTTAGGTAATGTTCCTTGCATGCAGTGAGCATGAATCAGTAGAAGAAAATGCATACAGATGGGCATTGTGGAAGGAATTCCTGGCTGAGATACAGGTATAAGGAAAGGTCCAGAGCCATGAATTACTTGAGTGTATCAAGCTTGAATGAGAAGGGGGAAGTTTGGGAAGTTTGGAGAAGAGAATAAACCTGGGCCTGGGCCTGTAGTAGAAGGCCACTCAAGACTTCCGAACAAGGGAGGAACTTTGTGGAGGAGAGCTTGAAGTTCTCTGTTTCAGCAGCAATATGCAGGGTTGGTAGACACAACAGAGGACCTCAATGTGAAAGATGAATTATAAGGTTGATCAATAACTCTGGCATGAGCTAATGATGTTCTCTTTTTAGGGTGGTAGTTACAGGAATGGAGAAGGAGCAAATAAAAAAGATCTTATGAACTCAACACAGTAAAGATGTCAGTTCTCTCCAGATTGATCTTAGGTTTAATGCAATTCCAACCAAAATCCCAGCAAAAGCTTTTTGTAGACATAGGTAAGCTTATTCTAAAATTTTTATGAATAAAGGCCCTGAAATAGCTAAAACAATCTTGAAAAAGAAGAATACAATGGGAAGAATCACTGTATCCAATATTAAGTCTGACTGTATGGCTACAATAATCAAGACAGTGTGGTATTGGCAGAAAGATAGACAAATAGATCAATAGACCAAAATAAAGAAGACAATAATAGACCCACATAAGTAAAACCACTGACTTTTTTTTTTTTTTTGTACAAAGCAATTCAATAGAGCCTTTTCAATAAATGGTGCTGGAGAGATTTGACATCTGTAGGGAAAAAAAATGAACCTCAACCATATACCTTATATAAAGGTTAACTCAAAATGAATCATGGACTGAAATGAAATATATAAAATGGTAAAACTTTTAGAAAAAAACATTAGAGAAAATCTTTGGGATCTGGGGCTAGACAATAAGTTCTTAGTCTTGACACCAGAAGTACAATTCATAGAAAGAAAAATTGATAAATTGGACTTCAACAAATTAAAAAACTTCTGCTCTGTGAAAGACCCTATAAAGAGAGGAAAAGACAAGCTACAGAGTGGGAGAAAATATTTGCAAAACATATATCCAATAAAAGACTAGTATATGGAATATATAAAGATCATTCAAAACTCAACAGTAAGAAATTAAACAATCCAATTAGGAAATGGGCAAAAGACATGAGCAGACATTTCATCAAAGAGGATTTACAGATGGCAAATAAGTACATGAAAAGATGCTCACTATCATTAGCCATTAGGGAAATACAAATTAAAGCCACAATGATAGACATGTCATATAGTAATTTGTAATTTTGCTAAGACACATTTATGGCACACACTGAAATGATGTGTGGAAACTGATAGTTAGCCAGCAAAAGAGCCTTGCTGACCCAGTGCTGTCTCTTAAGGTGACTTGTTCTCATCTTGTTTTATCATGTAAATTATGTGCTTCAGTGGTATTCCCAAATTTGGATATCCACAAGGGTCTCCAGAAGTATTTCTCTAAAATGTCATATCTAATTCTAGCAAGACTTAATGAGTAATTAGATATAGAGGTAGCTCTGGTATCTATGAAGATTGGCAAATATTTGACCCTATCACAGTCAGACAGCAGCGGCTGTGTGATTTAACAAGGAGCCTATATTTTTGAGACTCAGTCTCCTCCTCTAAAATTGAGAATAATAATTCCTTCTTTACAGGGTGTTGTGAGGATCACATCCAAAACCAAGACTATGAGGTTCCCAGCC
Organism: Choloepus didactylus; assembly: GCF_015220235.1. Classification (NCBI taxonomy): domain Eukaryota; kingdom Metazoa; phylum Chordata; class Mammalia; order Pilosa; family Megalonychidae; genus Choloepus; species Choloepus didactylus. The sequence continues at coordinate 85,420,339 of NC_051307.1, forward strand.
CAGTGCTCATCATGGTTGTTGTGAATGTTGTTTCTGTGCAGAAGCCAGGACAGCAGTCTCCAGGAGGAACAGAAATCTGGAGCAGTTTAATTTTGCTGACCATGTGACCAACAATATCTGTAACAATCCCAAATTTATTATTCTTCCTTGTTCTTAAGTATGCAAATGCTTGTCCCAGTAGGTACCTTGACTGGTTTTATTTAAAAAAAAAAAAAAAACAACCAGGTCACTTTAATGGCACCCATTCTTCCTTTGGTCACTGAGATGACCAGAGGAGCTGATCACGTGTCTGCATAGACTTTTATTTAGTGTTTGAATTGGTATGGGAAATGTCATAGGATTCTTTTTTCTCACCAATGCTTGGCATAGCTTAGAACAGAGCTGGTATCTATAAATATTTGTTGAATGAAAAAAAAATGAATGAACAAATGAATGAATAAGTCTTGATGCTGTGAGGAACATGAAATTGGGAATGAAACGATGGCATTATACGAGCCAGGAAGATATTTGGAGTCAAAGGCAACAGAGAGTCAGAGAGGCAGAGTATGCCCATATAGCATTAGAGGAGACTAGAATTAAACAATTAAATAATTATTTACTAAACAGCTACTGTGTGTTAGCCACAGTGCCCAATACAATGGTGTCAGTAATGGTTATTTGGTAAAAGGAACATAAATAGCAGGGATGCAGATAAGTATAGAGCTAGGTAGAGAAAGACAGGTAGCCATATAAAGTGGGGAGGAAAAGGTACATCCATTTATGGAAACCTGAAAACGCTGCAGGGAAGAGATGACATTTATGGGTATCTTAAACTGCTGCTGCTGCTGTTAATAGAAATGATGATGATGATGTTAATAGTAATAGCAAATCTTTACATAGTGCTTTTTCAATGCATTCTTTTATTATGAACTTTAACATTGTCTTGGTCTGCTAATGCTGCAGAATGCAAAACACCAGAGATGGATAGGCTTTTATAAAACGGGGGTTTATTTCACTAAACAATTACAGTCTTAAGGCCACAAAGCATCCAAGGTAACACATCAGCAATCGGGTACCCTCACTGGAGGATGGCCAATGGCCTCCGGAAAACCTCTGTTAGCTAGGAAGGCAGCTGGCATCTGCTTCAAAGCTCCAGCCTCAAAACGGCTTTCTCCCAGGACGTTCCTCTCTAGCAAGCTTGCTCCTCTTCAAAACATCACTCCCAGCTGCACTCACTTTTCTCTCTTTGAGTCAGCTCATTTATATAGCTCCACCAATCAAGGCCCACCCTGAATGGGTGGGGCCACACCTCCATGGGAACATCTCATCAAAATTATCACCGACAGCTGGGTGGGGCACACTCCAAGCAAATCCAACCAGCACCAAAACTTCTGCCCCACACAAGACCACAAAGATAATGCCATTTGGGGGACACAATACATTCAAACCAGCACAAACATATATACATGACACTGATATCTTTCAAAGTACGATTTAACAAGTAGTTAGAGAGCAAATTTCAAAGAATGTCATGGGTCACAGTTCCACAACTTCAGCTATTTCCATTATTGTAAAATATAACATACATACAGAAAGGTGTTAACTTTTGATGTACAGCTCAACGAGCAGTTATATAGGTAATTTCAAAAATTGTTGTGGGTTACAGTTCCACAGTTTCATTTCTTTTCTTATTATGCAATATAGGGTATATACAGAAAAGTGAAGACTTTCAAAGCACAATTTAATGAGTAGCTGTAGAGCAAATTTCAAAGAATGTTATAGGTTACAGTTCCACCACGTCATTTACCTCCTTCCAGCTATTCCAATACCCTAGCAACTAAATATATATATACACAGATATATATATTTATGTAAAGTTTCAGTAGTTGGAGACCTTTGTTAACTCTTATCTTGTTTGTTGCTACCCCTTCCTCTCATTTAATCTGTTTCTCCATCTTCAGGGGTGTCTAGGCTGTGAGCACCCTAACTTGTTCACATTGAAAGGGGTTGTCAACAGTATGGGGAAGGAGGCTGTATCTGATTGTTGTTCTTAAAGAGGCTGTTGCCTCTAGGTTTTAGGACTTCCCTGGCAAAGGAACACTCTGGTAGATTTTAAGTTTCTGAGAGATAAAACTTAACAAGTGAATATTTTATAGAATCTCAAGTAGGCACCTAGGTATTTGGGGACAATTTTTATTAAGGGCATGGCATACTGTGGCCATTTGGGATGTCTAGCTGGAGCTTGCATAAAAGGAACCTCCAGGATAGCCTCTCAACTCGATTTGGGATCTCTCAGCCACTGTGACCTCAGCTTATTACCTTTCCTTTTCCCCCTTCTGGTCAAGTAGTCATTTTTGATCCCTTGCTGCCAGGGCAAGGCTCATTCCTGGGAATCAGTGTCCCACATCACCAAGGATATTGACTCCCCTGGGAGTCATTATATAGTGCTTTTTCTATGTCAGACACTGTTCTAAGTGCTTTATATACTTAGATTAACTCTTTAATCCATTAAACCACTCTGTGCGATAGATACTATCATTTTTCTCATTTTACAGATGAGGAAACTAAGAGATTAAGAAATTTCCTCAAGGCTACACGCCTAGTAAGAAGAAAATCTCTCCCAAATTAGCATGCTAATCCTTGAAATAGTTCTAGGGAGGACAATGGAGTTCCTGCCTGCTCTGAGAACAGCATGGTTCTTATCTTTTTAGATATGTTTCTATAAACATGAGTAATTGGACTTTTATAGAATGACTATACTGTTTTGTACACTTATAATGGTGCCAGGGACATATTAGGAACGAGAGAAAAATGCATCACTCATTTTACTTAACTGCCAGAAATCTGTGTGCAAGACCTTCCTCCTGTCTCTCAGAGGTCTCCCAGATGTCCTCTCACTTTCTGACTTGAGACTTAGGGGTTTAGGCACCCCTGGAATGTTGATCTAAACCTTACCAGACACCATATCACAGCTTGTACTTGACCCCGTTTGCATAGCTGTTTTCTTAAGATGGTGACAGTTTTACTTTTTCATATTCATTTTCACATTCCTCAAAGCAGGGTCCCTCTCTGCTTCACAGCCTGGTGTCCTGTGACTCAGAGGGAGAAAGAAAAAAGACATAGAGAGTGTGTGTGCAACAGAATGTGTAATATGAGTGTATGTGCTATGAAAGAGCGACTCTACCTTAGGCCAGCAGCTTTAAGGATTTTTCCATTACTAAGCCCTGCATCCTTTATCCAGCTCTCCCAGTGTTCTGCTAAAAACAGACTGAGGTCATTCATGTGTAAATGGAAACACACCAAGAAAAAAATGAATACCAAATGTACATCAAGATCAAAAGAAAAAATAAATTTCTCAATGAAATACTCAGTGCTATGCAGAAACCATTGGTTACTGCTGGTTCACGTAAAGTTGAAGGTCAGAGCATGTTTCAGGAAAGTTCTTAAAAAGGCGGGGACCAGCCAGAGACTGTGATTTGAGAATCCCACAAGGATGATTTCCCAAAAACCCAGCAGAATCCTGAATTACACAGGAAATATATTCTCCACAAATACTGTTTTATAATAAATACGAAAAATAACTGGGAGCATTAAGGTCTATGAAACTCAGGATCTACAACCCAAACATTTACATTTTTAAAATATACGAAATAATGTAATGAAATTAGTAGCTATGAAGTATTTGATCACAAATTATACTTAGATGAACCTCTGAAATAAAAAATATATAGACATAACACAACAAATTGTTCTGATGATCACTGTCAGGTGAGTCTACAGGAGTAATAGCCCCTCAGGTCTAGATACATTCATTTATACATTCATTCATCTTTCTTTAAAGAAATATTTATTGAGTGCCTAGTAGATGCCCAGGTGAATTCTTAAGAAGGAGCAGAATTTCAGGCTGGTTAAGAGTGAGATTTGGAGCCGCTGTATTTGGAGCTGAAATACGGGCTCCATTACCTGCAAACTGAGTGCTCTTCAGCGAGGTATAAATCTCTTTCAGTCTCTGATTTTTCTAGTTGTACTTCCTTGTAGGGTTGTATGGATTGAATGAAGTAATATATATAAGATATTTTGTCCAATATCTGGCACACGATAAATGTTCCAAGGAAAAGGAAGGAGCCAGGGGGAGGTGGTACTCCAAAAATTTATAGCCCTAAGCCCAGAGATACCCTGGGATTTTGCTCCTCCCTTTTCTAAAAGAGGCTTGTGAAGATAAACACACACACACACACACACACACACACACACACACACACACACACACAGCACATAGAATCACAAATGCGTTAAGTGCCTAGTAGCCAAGGAGAAGTGCCACCCAGAGATGGGAACATGCAGAGTCCAGCTTAGAAGACAAGGAAACTCATGGGAAGGGAAACCCTGGTTAGGATGACAAGGTTGACGTCTTCCTTGCCCTCCCCTTTTCTCCCAGAGACCAGTGGGGAAATAGCTTCCCTTTATCTCTATGGGGAAGGGAGCCCTACGGATACTTCTGGATATCCAGAAGCCTCTGACCCAGTGAAGAACCTAGCTCCCTGACACATCCACACCTGCCACCTGCCCACCCCCTTAGTCTGTGCTCATGCTGGATGGAGTTGACTCCCGGGAGGTGTCCCTTGGGTGCCGAGGGTTGGCCCTGTAGGGTGAACAGGACTCAGGGAAGATTTGAAGTTGTGGCTTTGTGATTATTACGCTTAGAGGGAACACTACTGGGAGGCAGAGGGAAGCAACGAGTAGGAGAGGGACTCAGAAATAGGGTTGCCAAATTTAGCGAATAAAAATACAGGGCACCCAGTTAAATTTGAATTTCAGATAAACAACACATCATGTTTTAATATAAGAATATCCATGCAATATTGGAGAGATAGTAAAAAATTATTCAATGTCGGAAATTCAAATTTAATGGGCATCCTGTATTTTATGGGGCTACCCCACTCAGAGAGGAAATTAGGGGAAGATCTTCCATTTTCCTATGCGTCTGTCTGACAATAGACAGGAAGTGGTTCCTCTAGACAGTTCACTTAGCTTTTATTCTCCAAGTACACCCTAGTAGGGTTAAAGCCTGTGGCCCAACTCTTTGAGTAGACATTGAGTCAGAGCCTATGGTGTACAGGGCATGGTGCTGGGTGCCAGAAATACAGAAAGGAATAAAACAGCCCTGGACATAAGGACCTACCCACTAATAGAGGACCAACATCCAAGGACAGTAAGAATAATAAAATAACATTGGCAGCTGTTAATGTTTTTTGGGAGTTTATTAAGACACTGTTCTAAGTACTTAACAGATTATTTTATTTTAATCTCACTACCACCCAAAGAGGTAGGTTTTATTATTAACTTCATTTTACAAAAGAAGGATATTGAACCTTGTAAGCAAGGTTTTGTCCAAATTGAGAGACATTTTAAAGTGAATTTACACAATTTACATAGGACACTAGGCATGAACTTGCCCCGGCACAGCACAATGGAAAATGGCATGCTCATGTCTCCCTGGAAGAAAGTGGCAGTGGGAGGATTTGAATCCTGGCAGAATGGCTCCAAATCTCATCCCCTTAACTTGGAACAGTAGAGATTAATTTCAATAAATTCCCTCCAACTAGACTGTAAGCTCCCTAGAGAAGGGGCCTTCTGGTTTGCTTCCCACTGGGTCCTTGGCACCCAACACCCAGTACCTGGCTTAGAGTGGATGCCAAAAATACATAATGAACAAGTAAAGCTGGGGAGCCTTTATGGAGAGGGTGGGATGTGAGCACAGCCTGAATAATGGAGATGACTCTGGCAGGGACCCCTTTCTCTTCCTTGATCTGTTCCTCTTCCTGGATGCTTGGGGTAAGATAAGTGAGAGAGAGCCACTGAGTGAGCTAAACAAATGGCTCCAAACCAAAACGTTGGGACATAAACACTGGAGATTAAGTCATCAAGGGCTCTTTACCCAGCTGTTAATGCAGATGCCCAGATGCCCACAGCCTGCCCTCTCCAGCCCCTCTCAGATCCCAAGAACTGAGAATCCATCCCATGGCCTAGGCCCTGACCAACTGACAGCCTTCACCTGGAGCTTGTGACATCAGCTCTGCTCTGTCCTCTCTATGGAGCTGACCTCCCAGAAGTCACTCCCAGCACTTCCTCAGCCAGCTCAGGCCTGCTTTTGTGTTCTCACCACAACATCTAGCCCTGGGGCCCCCCAAGCCTCTCTGAAAGCAGCCTCAGAGCTTGCTACTTCCATTTACTGCCAGTGAATTTAAGCCTGGGACAATCCATTGCAAGCCTACACCCTCTTTAAACGGGAATTACGAGGTTTTAGAACAATAAACAAACCCATCCTCCTTGCTGAGGATCTTTTACTTTTTAAGAAGAGAAAGCAAACTTATAGAAGGGAAGAGACAGCCTCTGGCAGCCGACTCCCTTTTTTCTCTCTCCAGAAAGATATCATTAAACCCAACTTACTCCTGCCTGTCAGCTGTAGAACAAGCAAGAAAAGGCTCTTCCTGATATTTTTGTTCTACCCACAATTTAACTGCATGTCAGTGAACTAACTAGACTGTAGGATGAGGTCATGGGCAGTGTTTTGTAAATATGAGATGCTTCTTTGAATCCCCAAAGCCTGGCACAGTGTTTACACTTGGGGATTCAATAAACCTAATTAATTTGATTTGACAACTAAAGTTGCCCCTAAGCTTAAATAACCTACATTACTTCTGAAAAAAAAAGTGTAAGTTTGTCTGGGGCAGGGAAAGGCCTACCAGATACTTAAGCCCTAATCCTAAAAACTTTCTGGAAAGAGAGGAAATACTAATCACTTTTCAGATTACTTCTATCACTTTTTCTCAGTCTCCCTCCAGCTCTAGGGCTTTGTCACTTTCCAGCTGGGTGACCTTGGAGAGGATCCTTCCAACTCTAACATTCCAAAATTACAGGATTCCGGGTGACCAACAAGTGGAGAGCAGGAATAGAGTATTGCGTAGAAGCTTGGGTATGGGTATGGCGTAGCCAGAAAGAAGAAAATAAATATGGATTTGGAAAGAGAGAAAGGTAGGCACTTTGCAGTCCCATTCGAAGTCTGGCTCTGCCCTCTCTAAGACAGTCTCATCTCCACGTCCTGCATGGGTGTCAGGCACATGCGTCTGGTCTCATCCTTTCCTTTCACTCATTCATCCCTGTATGCTCCCTGCCCTCTGCCTTGTTCCTGGCTCTGCTCTAGGTACTGGAAAAGTACAGTTGAGTAGGACAGACATAGCTCCTCATGATGCTTACAGATAGGTGAAAAAGGAGACATTTAAAAACAACACTCAATTAAGTATTAACTGTTTACTGGTTGTGCTAAGGTTATATAAGTATATATAGGTGCAATCAGGGAAGGCTTCCCAGAGGAAGTGACCCAAAGGTGGGTCACCCAATGCCTGGATTATTTCCCCAGAAGGTCTTTTCTCTGCCTCTAGTTTCTCCTTATTCTAATTCATCCCGACAGATCTTTGTCAGATCGCTTTCTTGCCATCATTCCCAGCATCTAGGCTTTTCAGCCATCCCCCTGTGTACAAGTGCAAGTAAAATTTGGTCTCCTTTCAGAGCCTTTTCCAGGCTGTTGTTCACAGGACAGGCTGCTGACTTCTGGGGCCCATAGACCCTTCCATGTACCCAAGAAGAGGGGTTCAAACTGGAGCCTGACCTTTTAAAAGCTGCCCATCCTGGAAGTACCCTTGGATTGGATCTGATCCCTGACAGTTTGCAAACAGCTAAAAATTCCAGTTCTAAAACTGTTAAGGAAACAGTGAGGTGAGAGAAATTAAAACATATCCTTTTGGTATCTAGCTTCTCGAACCTAGAAAGTAAGGGTATCTGGAGAGTAAACTAGCATTTTCTTTACTAGTTGTCTGAATCCTTTATATGCAATTTATGACTTCCTCCTCCTCTAAGGAGCTGTCTAGAAATTTGGTGGTAGTCCTTTGTGCCATCATCATCACTGAGCCTTAACCCTAAATACATCTGGTGAAAATTACTTCTAAGGACAGCACCAAGAGCAGGGTGTAACAAGTGAGAGGGAGGAGAGGAATGAGTAGGTTCTAGTAATTGCAATATCTGGTCTCCAAATGAGTGATGGTCCTTCCCAGGAAACATTTCAGAGAGTACTAGTGCTAAGTATTCCTTGAACTTTTTATGTGGAAGTATTCCTTTGGATTAAAAAGCTTGATTATCATCATCCTTGCTGTTTGTTTGTTTGTTTTTTTTAACATATTTGTATCTTTTATCACACTCATTGAGCACCCTAGGTTTCCCTGAGTTACACAGTCCCAGTATTTATCCTTCGTCTTTTGTTCTGGTGTCCCACATGGTCCCAAACTTCCTCTTTCAACCATATTCACAGTCATCTTTGTTCAGTGCACTTATTTTGCTGTGCTACTATCTCCCAAAATTGTTTTCCAAACCTCTCACTCCTGTCTTTTCCTTTCTGTCTGCAGTGCTTCCTTTAATCTTTCCAGTAGAGCAGGTATCTTATTCACAAACTCTGTTGTTGTCTGCTTGTCAGACAATATTTTAAGCTCTCCCTCATATTTGAAGGATAGTTTTGCCGGATATAGAATTCTTGGTTGGTGGTTTTTCTCTTTCAGTATCTTAAATATATCATCCCACTTCCTTCTTGCCTCCATGGTTTCTATTGAGAAATCCGCACATAGACTTATCAAACTTCCTTTGTATGTGATGGATCACTTTTCTCTTGCTGCTTTCAGGATTCTCTTTTTATCTTTGACGTTTAATAATCTGATTATTAAGTGTCTTGGCATAGGCCTATTCAGATCTATTCTGTTTGGGGTATGCTGGGCTTCTTGGATCCATATTTTTATGTCTTTCATAAGAGATGGGAAATTTTCATTGATTATTTCCTCTATTATTGCTTCTGCCCCTTTCCTCTTCTCTTCTCCTTCTGGGACACTGTTCTCGTTTGCTAATGCTGCAGAATGCAGAACACCAGAGATGGATTGGCTTTTATAAAAAGGGGGTTTATTTGGCTACACAGTTACAGTCTTAAGGCCATGAAGTGTCCAAGGTAACACATCAGTAATCGGGTACCTTCACTGGAGGATGGCCAATGGCGTCCGGAAAACTTCTGTTAGCTGGGAAGGCACGTGGCTGGCGTCTGCTCCAAAGTTCTGGTTTCAAAATGGCTTTCTCCCAGGACGTTCCTCTCTAGCAAGCTTGCTCCTCTTCAAAACTTCACTCACAGCTGCACTGAGTTCCTTCTCTTTGAGTCAGCTCATTTATATGGCTCCACTGATCAACTTAAACCCACCCTGGATGGGTGGAGTAACACCTCCATGGAAATTATCCAATCAGAGTTATCACCCACAGCTGGGTGGGGTGCATTCCAAAGAAACACTCAAAGAATTACAATCTGATCAACCCTGATAATGTCTGCCCATACAAGATTACATCAAAGATAATGGCGCTTGGGGGACATAATACTTTCAAACTGGCACAGACACCAATGACACATACATTCTTGTTTTTGTTTTGTCCTTAAGTTCCTGGAGATGTTGCTCGTATTTTTCCATTCTTTTCTCTATCTGTTCTTTTGTGTGTAGGCATTCAATTGCCTTATTCTCCAGGTCCTGAGTGTTTTCCTCTGCCTCTTGAGGTCTGCTGTTGTATGTTTCCATTGTGTCTTTCATTTCTTGTGTTGTGCCTTTCATTTCCATAGATTCTGCCAGTTGGTTTTCCGAACATTCAATTTCTACCTTATGTACACCCAGTGTTTTCATTATACGGTTCATCTCTTTTGCAATATCTTCCCTACTTTTTGAATTGACTTAGTATTAGTTGTTTAAATTCATGTATCTCAGCTGAAGTGTAAGTTTGTTCCTTTGACTGGACCATAACTTTGTTTTTCTTAGTGTAGGTTATAGTTTTCTGTTGTCTAGTCATGGTTTCCTTGGTTATCCCAGTCAGGTTTTCCCAGACCAGAATGGGCTCAGGTCCCAGAAGGAAGAAATATTCAGTATCCAGTTTCCCTGAGGGTGTGTCTTATAAAGTTGGTACACCCTGTGATGCCTCAGTTCACTGTGCTTTTCTGCCCAGCAGGTGGTACCTGTCAGCCTGTAACTCCAGACTGGTGTAAGGAGATGTGGCCCATGGCTGTTTTCCCCCAGGCTCTGGGGTCTGGTTTTCTGAATGGAAGGTGGGTAGTAGAGCTGGGCCCCACCCATTTCCTCTTAGGGAACATAACCCCTGTAGGGAGAAGTCATTAGCATTTGAATAGACTCTGCCTGTGCTGTCTCCACACTTGTCTGGGTCAGAGTGCTAAGAACTGAGAATGGCTGAGGCTTTCTCCACTGAGCCAAAACAGGGACAGAAAGCCCTCTTCAGGGCCAGTCCGGGGCCACCCTCTGGCTCTCCAAAGTCAGTCCTCACCCAAAGCCTCTGTCTGCTTGTTGGGGATTTGTAGCTCGTAGTGAGCAGTCAATGCTTGTTAATTAAAATCCCAGTTGGAGCTCAGCTGAGCTATATTCACTTGTTGGGAGAGTGCTGCTCTCTAGCATCATGAGGCTTTGCAGCTCAGGCTGTGGGGGGAGGAGGCTCCCAGCTTGGATCCGCAGTTTTTACTTACAGAGTTTATGCTGCGATCTCAGGCATTCTTCCCAATTCAGGTTGGTGTATGATGAGTGGACAGTCACATTTGTCCCCCCACAGTTATTCTGGAGTGTGAGAAACATGCAAAAAGGAATAAATGCTCACCTGATTGTGGAGAAGGAAAGCATTTATTCACGATCTTACAGGAACTGATGCACAGCCAGAAACGTGGCAGGTGAGCCAAACAATAGAACACAGCAAAGTTTTATATCCTAGGCTAACATGCAAATCCCTCCCCTGTTTCTCCATTGGCTGGATACTCCAGAGGGTACAGTCTATGTGAGAGAGCTAACTAGCCCACCTTTGGGATTTTGAATTGTACAGTCTATGAGAGAGAGTTAACTAGTTTAAATTTCTTGACGAGAGTTCATGTCTTTGATTATACCCCCATATCCCTTTACATTCCAGTAACCCTGGTTATTTTTCCATATAAGGAGCTGGCACTGATTCTAGGCTTATGTCATGGCTCTCTCTCTCTCCTTCCCTTTACCACGGGGCCAGTTTAAGCCAGTTCTGCCACCAAGTCTCCATTTTCCCTATTCTATGTTGCCTTTATGTGAAAGCTAAACTTAACCCTTTCTTAAAGGATTATTTACTAGTTGTTCCTGGTTGTTGATTAGTTGTTCCAGGGGGACTAACTAACTGCCACTCCTCTCTGTGCCACCATCTTAGATCCCCACCTCCACCCTTGCTCTTTAACAAACTGTGGATTAGTACTGATGTTTGCCAGTTTTCACATAAGGGATAATACATCATCTGCCAAGATAAAGGGGTAGTATCTCTGCAGAAGCATATATTTTTGTTGGGATGAGTCAGAGATTTGCAGAGAAAGTGGGGGACTGTACCAGGAGAATGTTAGTGTCCAAAATCCTCTGCATCTTATCCCTCAACTATGTTCCCTGAGGCCTCAAAAGAAACCCACAGAAATGAGAATATCTTGTTTTGCACCATAAAATAGTGTCCAAAAATTCAGACAGAACAGTAGAGCTTTGTGTAATGTTTTTGGCAACTTACTCTATTTGGGTTACAGGAAAGACTCTAGGAAGGACGTCTCTCAGCTGGTTCTGAGGGATGCATGACATCTCCTGGGGGCATTTCTCTGGGGAAGGAGAATGCAAAGATGTGAGGTGTGGCCTTCGGGGAAATATGGGGTGTTTGATGTAACTAGAGAGGGTGGCGGCAGTGGTGACAACACAGGAAGGGATCAGGAAGAGCCCAGCACACTCTGCTAAGGACTTTGGTTTTCACCAGGGAAGCGCACAATCGGATCTGTGTTTTAGAAAGCACATCAGGCCACTGGCGGGGAGACGGGTTGAGGAGACCCCAGCTCTACAAGTCCCAACAGCGTCGCCACTCTTCTGTATACCCGTCACGTTCAATTGCTCCCTGAGCTTTCCCTGAATTCTTTAAACAAAATTTTAAAGAGGATATCTCAGAGTTTCTTCAAGAGTAGTCCTGAGAATCTGTAGAGGATCTCCTGAAGTCCACACTTTTCTTAAGCTCCCGGAGACCCTTTTATGCCCCCAGCCCCCAGCCCTGCAATCCAGATGGCTGGTTTGCGGGTCAGCCTCACTGCCTCTGTTTCGGCTGATGGGAATGGTCATCTCTTCAAGCTCTGAGTTCCATGGAAAATTCTACATTTATAAACACACTGGCTGAAAGCATGAACACCAAAGAGGTTTCAGTGCTAATAAAGGGGGTGGGGGGTGAGATTAGGTGATTCTTTTTCTTTTGCTCATCTGTGTTTTAAAATTTTTCTAAAAAGGACTTGCAGCATGTGTATAATAAGAAAACGTTAAATAAAATGGATCTGATGAGCATCCAGTATCTGCAAGCACTGAAGAAGCTCTGAACAAGCTCATGGAATAAATGAGTTGCCTGAAAAGGGTTACACACGGTGGGGAAGTGCTGTTGTTTTCAGCAGGAAGGAGAGGCCTTATAACAACAGGAAGCGCTGGGAGGCCTCGGTACCCAGCCTTCCAAGCAAAGCGTTCTGGAAACAATGGCTGCCTGTGGCTCGGGAATATTGGGCAGGAAATGAAAGGATGCTGGGGGGTAAGGGTGGGGGTGCCGTGAGGAGCTGATAAGCTTTACCTGGCTGTTCTTGGTAGGGACCTGGCCGGCCAAGGATGAAGTTGTTTTTCTAAATGCTCCCCATCTCTTATCAGCAAAATTGATTCTAGGAAAACAAAAAAAATTGTGCCATAGGTCTGGAAACTATTAGGAAGCTGTGCTGCCCTGGAAACCAGAGGATAGAACAAGCAAGAGGAGGTATTTCTCACTCTTAGGGCATGGTAGCATCAGAAGGAGGAGACCTTCAGATGAACTCAGCACCATTTAAAGCTAAGTCCCTGGAGAACTCCAGCCTCCACACAAATAAAAATAGCTATGGGGTTAATGAGAGTCTCGCTGTATCAGCAGAGATATGTATAAACAGAGATATGTATAAACCTTCTGAGATTTAAGTCTGTATTTTATTTAACACAAATTTCTGTTCATATGGGTCGAGTGAATTGGGAGTCACTGACAGTACAAATGAGAAACAAAAACAAAACTAACAAACAAACATAGCCTGAAAGTTTTGCCCGAGAAGATCTAGAAGCAAACCAGAATGCAAACATTGACAGTAGAACCCAAATCTGCATTCTTAGTTTCTAGCCCAGCTTCTCCTTCCCAGCTCCATTCAGGAAGCTGACAAACTATGGGATGTTAGTTTTGGAAGAGACCTTAGCAATCATCTAGATCTAGAACTCACTCCTAGTGCAGGCTGAGAGTGATTGTTTTGCTGGAGGATACACAGCTGGTTTGTGTTGCTTTAACTGAGAGATACTTAGCACAGCACCCAGTATCTGTGAGATACCTGGGGGGATTCAAAGAGGAGAACAGTTATTCCCCTCAAGGGTCTACAGTCTAGTGCAGCCCATCCTCATTATTCACAGATTCCATTTTTATGAACTCACCTACACGCTAAAATTTATTTGTAACACCAAAGTCAATACTGGTGGAATAGTTCATGGTCATTTGTGGATATGCTCAGAGCAGCAAAAATTTTGAGTCTCCCAAAGTGCACATTCCTAGGTGAGGTGGAACGTAATGCCTTTTCATTTCAACTAATCTTGTAAACAAGTGTTCACTTTATGATATATTTAGTGCCAGGTTTTTCTCACCTTTGTGCTTTTTGTTGGTGATTTCACTGTTTAAAATGGTCCCCAAGTGCAGTGCTGAAGTGCTGTCTAGTGTTTCCAAGCACAAGAAGGCTGTGATGTACCTTACAGAGAAAATATGTGTATTAGATAATCTTCATTCAGCATGAGTTATAATGCTGTTGGCCATGAGTTTGGTGCTCATGAATAAACAATATATATTAAATAAACTGTCATAGAAATAAACATAAAACAGGGTTTTGTGTTGATTGGTTGATGAAAATGTTGTGACCAGAGGCTCACAGGAACCTAACCCTGTATTTCCCCTAGTAGCAATGGTTTAGTATTCGCTAATTCCTTGTTTGTTGTGACTTTATAAAACATAAAAAAATCAGCTGTACTTGGAGGTCAGGATTAGAACCTGGACTTTTTAACTCTTTGTCTACGTCCTTCCCCTCATCAAGCTGTTCTAGTAGACATGAAGTCTGCTACTTCCTGATGCTTTCTGGTCTTCTCCTTCCCCAGCGTGACCCTCAGTTTCCCTAATGTGGTTATACTTATGAAGTATGGAGCAAGGTGCCTGGACTTTGGATTCAAATAGACTTGTGATTGCACTCTAGCTTTGCCACCAGCTGTTTGACTTCCGACAAGTTGTCTAACCATACCAAATCTTAGTTTACCATCTGTAAAATGGGAATAGTGGTGTCTATTCAGAGTTGTGAGAGTTAAATGAAATAATGATCATTAAGCAGAGATTCCACATAGCATTTGGTTACTATTATCTCTTTCCACCCCTATGACCACCTATTAAGCATGAAAAGGAAGGAAGGGAGGGAGGGAGGGAGGGAGGAAGGAAAAGTAGCCTGGGACAAACTCAGAGGAGAAAAAAATTTACATTGTCCTCATTCTTAAGATAATTGGTATTAGTGAAACACAGACATTTCAAGAAGCAGGTTATTTTTCCAGGTTTATCTTTCATTAACCTGGTCAGCTCATTCCTTTCTCAACCTGGATCTCTCTCTGGAGGCAGATGTGGTCATCCTCTGTATCTCTTACCTCCTAAGAATTTCCACCACCCTTGCACTGCTGCTAAATAGCTTCCAGGAGCTCCAGCTGCAAGCTGGGAAGAGTCTCTGTGACTGTAATCACATGGTGACAACACTCGGAATCTAAATCGGGCTTCTGTTGTATTCTCACCACTCAATTTATTTTTTAGCAGTTTAATTTATTTAGTTTAGCAGTTTAATGGATACAGCTAAAATTTTTGTGTGGAATTAGACCACACAAAAACTTGAATAAAATATTTAAACCTCAAAAAAAAGAAAAAAAAAAAATCTCCACCCAGGTGACATGCCAAGGGGCAGGTGCCAAGAAAGAAAGAGATGGCTCTCTAGTCCAGGAAATAAGTTAAAATCTTGATCAGGTGACTTAAACTAACTGTACTCTTTATGCAGTTGAGGATTTAATGGTTTGTTTACAATGAAAAGGAAATTGATGCTCCCAAGTTGGGATATGATGGGTAATGATAGAAAGATTTTTCCATCATCCATGGGCAGTACATGGCGGCCCCTACAAATCTCCTGAGAACAAAGCTTCCCGACAGAGAGTCAGACTGTAGGAGAGGCGAACCAAAGAGCCTTTATTAATTATGGAAAGCATAGCAGCCTCATTTTTAGCAATGGGACAAAAGTACTTCTAGACACATCTTCTGTGTACAAGGCGAACAGGCCAACTCTAAGCCCAAGGCCACATGGGAACTTCTTGGAGGTTTCTTTTCTATGTGCATAGAGTCATCATACCTCAGTCTTTTCCTCTACTCAGTACTGCCCTCCCTCACCACCACTACCACCTTTCCCCAGCCCCATACACATACCCAGAGGCTCTGCGAATCCCTCCTAGGCTGTTTCCACTTACTCATTAACTAGGTATTGATGTGTGGTCTGAGATACTTTCCCACCCTCAACCAGCCTTTATCTCTAAGTCAGAAAGTCATTATCCTTTCTTAACAGACAACACCAAGAAAGGAATGAGACTTCTCCTCCCCCTGCTCATCCTTGACAAATTGTAAGAGGTCCTCTCCATTAACCCAAAGGGACATGTGATTTTTTTTTCTTTTTGAAGTGATATGTTCTTGGCAAGTCTTTCCCCCAAGATTACTCCTATCTCTTTCTCAAAGTCCTGTACTCTTGAAGGGTTGAACTCTGGAGTCAGCCCTGATGAGGCAGCTGAAGTTCTCATCCCAGAATTGCCTGGATTGGATGTTATTCTATATGCAATGGAGAGCTATTGACTGTTCTGGAGGCGGAGAGCTTTGTGATCAAAGTGGTGTGTTAGAAAGACTTATCTGGCAGTGGAGATCAAGATAAAATACAATCTTCCTAGACGTCATTAAAAACTACCCCAACTTACCTGAACATTTCTCTTCCACCAGACTGGTCTAGCCAGCTTTCCTGGAATTTACTACATGATTTCTTGCCTTCCTACCTTGTTAACACCTTCCCTGCTCCCACCCCACCAGAAAGTAGGTGACATTTACTAGGTGATTATTATAGGCCAGGCACTTAACCAAGCACGGCATGTATTGTATTCTGTTGTATAAATTCATTCATGTCACATCATCTATCATATCATATATCATATCATGTATCTCATCTCATCTATATGTACCAGCATCAGAGTTTTTATTCCATAACCTTGATTTGTCATTCTTTATCCACGTATCTTACCACACTGTAAACCCCTGAGGATGAGGGTCCTGTTTCCATGCTCACTAACATAGTTCCCCACCCCCGTTAGCTCTCCACAAATGCATGCAATTTCCTGTTGTTGTTAAACACTTAAAAGTCCTGCCTGGCTTCCTCCACCATATGTAATCTTTTAAAAAGAACTTCCATCACATTTTCTTCTATGCCTCTTGAGGGCCCTTAACATATTTTGCTTGATATTTTCATACCAGCCAAGGTACTTAATATCTCTGAGCTTCAGTTTCCTCATGTGTAAAACAGGGATAAATACCTTCCTCATAAGGCAGTTGTGAGGATGGAGTTGGGTAAAAAAAATGGATATAAAGTGTATAGCTCAGGGTCTTTGTGTATAACCTCATCAGTCTCTGGAACTCTGGGTATCTGTGTGACACCTGAGACTCAGAGCTAGAGTCCGACAGGTATGAATGTCAGTATTACCTCACACAGCAACTGTTAAAAAAGCTGAAAAAGAGTTCAGACTTCAGTTAGAGATATGGTTAGGACTAAGGCAAATCAGGCCAAAGGGTAAAGAATGATATGACTGTTTTAAAACTTCTACTTCTGTGTGAGACCAAGGGAAGGGATGTTTATTTGGTGCAGGATCTATATTTTCTGTAGCACACTAAATAATTTAACTCATACAGTCAATTTATTCAAGCACCATAATTACATGGAACATTGAACAGGAAGTGAGATCTGTAGGTTTGTACAGGTTAATGTGAAATCCCAATAAATCCCAAAGTAATTTGGGCAGAGAATAAAAATGCGTTTGCAGCCCCCCTGAGGAACTGGGGAAAAATGCAGAAATGTTGGACTTCCCCACCTGGGTTATTACTGATAGTCTCACAAACATCGAGGACTAATAATTTAGTAGGATGAGCCTTTGATCTTGGGGCTTGCCCTTATGGAACTTGTTATTGCAAAGGAGAGGCTAAATCTGATAATTATTGTGTCTAAGAGTCTCCCCCGAGTGCCTCTTTGTTGCTCAGATGTGGCCTGTCTCCCTCTAGCTAAGCCAACTCAGCAGGTGAACTCACTACCCTCCCCACTACTTGGGACGTGACTCCCAGGAGTGTAAATCTTCCTGGCAACGCAGGACATGACTCCTGGGGATGAGCCTGGACCTGGCATGGTGGGATTCAGAAAATGTTCTCAATCAAAAGGGGGAAGCAAAAGGAAACAAAATAAAGTTCCAGTGGCTGAGAGACTTCAAACGGAGTTGAGAAGTCACTGTGGAGGGTATTCTTATGCGCTATATAGATATCCCTTTTTAGTCTTTAGTGTATTGGAGTAGCTAGAAGGATATACCTGAAACTGTCAAACTGCAATCCAGTATCCTTGATTCTTGAAGATGATTGTATAACTGTGTAGCTTACATGGTGTGACTGTGTGACTGCGAAAACCTTGTGCTCACACTCCCTTTATCCAACGTACGGACAGATGAGTAGAAAAATGGGGACAAAAATTAAATGAAAAATGGAGTGGGATGGGGGGGCGGGATGTTTGGGTGTCCTTTTATACTTTTATTTTTATTCTTATTTTTATTATTTTTTGGAGCAATGAAAATGTTTAGAAGTTGATTGTGGTGATGAATGGACAACTATATGACAGTACTGTGAACAGTTGATTGCACACTATGGATGATTGTATGGTATGTCACTATATCTCAATAAAACTGAATTTAAAAAAAGTGTATAGCTCAGAGACTGGCAAATAGTAGCGCATAATAATTGTTTTGCCTTCTCAGCTCAAGAGAGCCTGAGAGTGAGAGGAAGGGACTCCAGGTGTGTCCCTGGGCACTGAGTCTTAGGACACAGGCTCCAGGATGCAATTGCCATCAGGATCCTCTGCACAGCTGCAGAGCTAGTTCCTGCCACTCAGATAAGCAGGTTAGGCAAATACTTCTGTTTAACAAGGGGTAATTACCTCAGTGGGGTCATTGGAAAGGATCTTAACAAACACTTAAATATTGTCCCACTGATTTCAGAAACCCCTCTGGCTTCTTTAATGAAGACTTATATTTCAAAAATCGATTTTTTTCTTTAAAAAATTTATTTTTACTACATCCCATCTCAGGAAATTCAGAAAGGCAAAATTAATAAGACAGGAAAGAAAAAGTTATTTATTTTTCACTAACTAAAGGTTAACTACGATTGGCATATCAAGGTGTGTCACTTTTTTATCATTTAATATAATGGGAAGAGTGGCATAAAAGAGGGATGATCATTCTTTACTCTTCATATTTGTGTATTTTTTTCATTTTTAATTCAATATATATCACTTTTGTGATTTTTTCAAAAGGAGTTTAAAAATAAAGATATTAACCATGAATTTTCAACAACAAAAATGGAGCAAAACTCTGCTTTCTACCCAGAAAAGTTGGAAAGAAGATTTTTTTTTTTTTTTTTTCTTAGAGCCCTTGCTCTAAGAGAAAGTGAGATAAGGATCCCTGAGGCTCCATTTCGTGGTTAGGAACAAGAGAAGCAAATTGAGGTGAAGGCTTCTCCAGGTGGTCCTGGGGATCCCTGTCTCACTTACCACCTCATCTGGCTCAGCATTACACTCAGCAGTTGAGCCTTTCAAAAATATGAATTCCTGGGCCCCACATCTGACCCAGTGGGTCAGAATCTCCAGTGTGGGACCCAGAAAATATTTCAAGAAGGTCCCCCATGATTCTGATGATCCCAGGTTTGGGAACCACCACTCTAGACCATCAAGTTAACTAATCTAAAGATGCAGGAAAGAGACTCTAGGGCAGTTTACATAAGAGGGGGCTGCAGTGGTGGAATTCAGGATCATGGCAGTCAAGGGCAAGGATCCCAGCAGCTCTCCTCAAATCTTGTGGCCACCCACTCAAAGGACCTGTCCTCTTGATAGGGAGGGCTTAGGTTAGGGCAGGTGTAATTTGGGGCTTTGTCTATTCCTCATCACTTGCAGTGTCATGGAAAAAGCACGGGCTGTGGAGTCAGACAAACCGGGGTTGGATCCCAACCCTGGCACTTACGAGCTGTGTGATGTTGGGCAACTTACCTAGCCTCTCTGTGAATCAGCTTTCACATTTGCTGGAAGAATAAAGACATAGTACCTAACTTCATTGCCTTCAAGGAGTTCACAGCTCAGTAATGGAGATGACATAAGAATAGTCAACATCTAGCATCTACTGCTGGATACAGAGTAGGCTTGAATAAATATTTGTTGAATTGGATTTATTAAAATTTTTTGGAAAAGGTTTTATATCCTAATATAAGTCTCCTTCTTGCTCACAACCCTATCCCCAGCCCTCCAGTTCCTTTTCCTGTAGGCAACTGAAGTTATCATTTTGGATATCCTTCCATAAGATATTCTATGCATATACAAATGAATGTGCATATCTATTGTTTTATTCTCTCTCTTGCTTTAAAGAGACAGTAGCATGCCACTATGCTGGTCTGCATCTTGCTCTTTTTGCTTGATAATTTATCTTGGAGAACACTCTGTACCGGTACAGGAAAGTTTCCTCATTCTTTTAAACAGCTATGTAGCATTCCATATGTTCCATTATTTGTATGAACAACTTCCTGTTGATGGACAATCTTGTGTAATTACAAAAATTGCTGCAATGAGTAATCTTGTACATATGTTATTCATCACATATGCAAGAATGTCTGTAGGATTAATTCCTGGAAGAGGAACTGCTGAGTCAAACTGTGTGCATTTGCAATTTTGATATTGTCAAATTGTCCTCCAGAAGTCGTACCAATCTCACCTGCCTAGCAATAGTGTAAGAGTGTCTACTTCCCCACAGCCTTGCCAATCAGAGGATTATCAAACTTTTGTATCTTTGCCAATCTGAGAAAAAAATGATACATCAGTGTAGTTATTATTTTTATTTTTATTATTATTTGCCGTAACAGTAATTTATTGTCCCACAGTTTTGAAGATTGGAAGTCCAAAATCAAGGTGTCAATAAGGCCATGCTTTCTTCCAGAAGTCTGTAGCATTCTGGTACTGACTTGCTGCCATCCTTGGAGTTACTTGGCTTGCAGCTCTGCTTTCCTTCACGTGATGATCTCTCATTCCTTGTTTCTGCTCTTCTGGTTTCCACTGACTTCTGGCACCTTCCCGTGTGTTTTTCTCTTTTTTTAAATTCAGTTTTATTGAGATATATTCACATACCATACAATCATCTAAAGTGTACAATTGTTCACAGTACCATCATACAGTTGTGCAACCAGTGTAGTTTTAATTTGCAGTTGAATTGAATTTAGACAATTACAGAGAGGACCACAAAGGGAGGAGGCACAGGGGAGAGGAGAACATTGAGGAAGGAGAACCTAGCTTTGCCTGAGGAGGACCTTTTGGAGAAGTTGGGGCTTGAGCTGAATCCCAAAAGCTAAGTAGGAGGGAGTTTCCCAGCAGAGGAGAAGCCACAGGCTCAGGCCAGAGAACATCTTTTGCAAAACCAGGAAGGTGTGAAGGTGCAGAGCATACTCAGGAAGCAGCAGGTTATCCAGTGTGGCTAGAACATAGCATGCCTGGGTTTGGGCGAGAGGAAGACAGCTTAGCGGTCAGCTATGAGACTAGCAACGGAGAGAGTGGCCAGGTGTGGAAAACCTTGTATGATTTCCTTTACAGATTAGACTTTATTCTACTAGTAATGGGGAGCCATGGGAGGTTTATAGTCAGGAGAGTAACACAATCAAATCTCTGTTTTCAAAAGATAAAATATATTCCCTGTCTGCAGGAACTGAAGAGGAAACAGAACTGAAATCCATCCTCCCTGAAATGAATTTTAAAGTGAAATAATAATAAAAGAATCCCTTTGAACCCAGTAGGGAAAACAAGAGAGGCATAAACTTTTCCTCCTCTTTTCCTCCTGGGAGAACGTTATTCTCTAGTTCTTGGGGAGATAAATTTCTACAACTTCTAACCAGCCCTGAAAGCAATTCCCAAAAGGTACTTTCAAAAATGTTTTGAGTCAGATAATGGTCTAATTTCCCAAGAGACAATATTGAATTCATATGTTCTGATTCACAACTTTTAATAAAAAGTTACATTACTTATAGTATTACTACTATACATGCCATATATTGTAAACGTGCAAATACTGAAGAACCAAAGGATGTAGACAATATAAATCAGAAGTAATAAACTCTTCTCCTGATAACAAAAGTACAAGTAGCAAAGGAGAAAATAGATGAACTTCACCAAAATTAAAAAAACTTTTGCGCTTCAAAGGACATTATCAAGTGAAAAAACAAAAACCTCACATCATGGGAGAAAATATTTTCAAGGTGTATATTTGATAAGGGTCTAATATCAGAATCCTTACTACTCAACAGTAAAAAGACAAATAGCCCAAATTAAAAACAGGCAGAGGATCTAAATAGACCTTTCTCTAAAAAAAGATAAATGGCTGGGAAGCACGTGAAAAGATGTTCAACATCATTTGTCATTAGGGCAATGTAAATCAAAACCACAATAAGATACCATTTCATATCCACTAGGATGGCTGTAATAAAACAGACAATAACAAGTGTTGACAAGGATGTGAAAAAATTGGAATCTTCATACAATGCTGCTGGGAATGAAACATGATGCAGATGCTTTGGAAAACAGTCTGGCAGTTCTACAAAAAGTTAAGCATAGAGTGACCATATGACCCAGCAATTCTACTCCTAGGTATATACTCAAGAGAATTGAAAACATATGTCTACACAAAAACTTGCACATGAATGTTCACAGCAGCATCATTCATAATAACCCCAAAGTGGAAACAACCCAAATATCTATCAGCTGATGAATGGATAAACAAAATGTGGGATATCCATACAATGGTTGCAGAGGAACATGTCAAGGGACAGCCAGAGTTGAAGAGGGACAGGGAAAAGATAAGACAGAAATAAAGAGCAGAGATTAGAAGAGAGAGAAGTTATAGAGCACTAGTGTGACAGCTCCTAGATTCTTGGGTGAAAACACCTAGGAAATTCTGTGCTGTCAACCAAGAATAATGGAAAAGTAATTTAAATCTTTACTGCACCTCTTGGGAAAATGCCAAAAGGTGCTCATTCATAGCACAGCAAAACTTCTCACAATCCTCTCTCTCCCATATGCACAGCAGCAGATTCTCTAAGGGTTTCTTCCCCATGCATGTCTTCTCTCTCTTCCTCTTTCTACCTTCCCTCTCAAGTATCAATTGTTCTCCCACCAGTGGCTCTTGGTCTTTTCCATTTCTCCAGTCATGATGCGGAACATACCACCATACCCAAAAGTTTCCTCGGGCCTCATGGTAATCACTCCCTCCTGCCCCTTTCCTGCTTTATGTTACTATGAATTATTTTGCATATTCTGGAATTTTATCTAAATGAACTCTTTTATAATCCAGCGTCTTTCACTAGGAACAATGCATTTGAGATTTGCCCATATGGTTTATCAGTAGCTCATTCCTTTTTCTTGCTGAATAGTATTCCATTGTATGGATATACCACTAGACTTTCCTTGGAAGGTGAGGATGCGAGACCCAGATTGGAGATGGAATCTGACCATCACAAGAGCTTAACAAAATTCAGACTTGGGAGGGGGATTCCATATTTGACTAAAGCACAAGAACAATTTGCACTGTGAAAAAATGTGCCCGCCATGACCACATAGCTGACCACAGAAAGCTGTGCTTGTTCCGATCTCTGTCTCCAGATCTGATCAGGTCCTGGCCACTGGGACAGCTTTGCAGATATTACTTCTGAGAGGACTCAGAGAAATTATTTTGCTACTGGCCTTTTCTGCACTAAACCCTTGAATAGGAATTGGAACTTGGAATTAAGGGAAGTGCCTCACACTATTTTTAAGTGTAAAATGCCCTTTAATTGTACCAAGTTGGGTTCAAATGAGGAAAGGAATTTAAAAATGTTTTTTAAATTCGGAGGCATAAATCAAAAAACAAGATTTTCTTTTCAATCAGAAACCTCAAGATTTATTGTGTGCCCAGATTTTTTTGCCTGTTTAATGTTTCAGATAACTAATCCAGGAAAGAAAAACAAAAACAAAAACAGGAGTTAGAGAACCATCAGTAAAACAATTCAAAGAGGTTATAACATTATAATCGGCAACTGTGTTTACCCCTGCAGGAGGAAACTGAAAGTTCTTTGGGCCCAGGATAAATCCCACAGAACTAGTTCTCTGACTCCTGCCTCCAACATCAATCCTTCCATGCCCACATGGACTATGGAAGCTTTCTTTTCAGCTACAACTACTCAGCTACTTTGTATCGAGCTTCTACCCTCTATAGGTCTCCAATCTGATTGGACCCCAGAGACAATAGGCTAAAGAATTATCTTTAGATCCTTATTACTCCAAGTGGGGACAGCAAGCTGGGCATACCAGCACCACCTGGGAATTTGTTAGAAGTGCAGATTCTCAACACCTTCCACCCCAGATTGAATTGGAATTCCGCAGGTTAATAAGATCCCCAGGTGATTTGTATGCACCTTAAAGGTGAGAAGCTCTGGTCTGTACTGGTGGTTCTTCAACTTCAGCAGGCATCAGAATCACTCGGAGGGCACGCTGCTGCTCCTGCGCAGAGACTTCAATCTGAGAACCACTGCCCTAGTGTCTGGAGTTAGCCCATTACTCTTAGTACCATGGGGAATCCCCACCCCTTCCAACGCAGCCCAAGATGGGAACCCAGGAAAGCTGACACTCCTCAGGGATGGGACCATGGCCTCTTCCCTTGGGTTGTTTAATTCTTGCCTCCTGTTTAAACAGGGCTGTGCACGAGAGGCTCTAGTGCCTCTGTACCAAAGCCAGAGTAAACCCAGCACAGAGCTCCATCCGGAATGTGTTTGCCCCACCTTTAAAACAAACAACCTGAAGGGCTGCTGCTGAGAGCTGCGTACTGGGAGGGCCCTATCTGAGAATGGGCTGGGGCAGGTTGGTGACCCTGCACTGCCTCATGTAGGCAGTGTTCTTCATATAGACCCTCTTGAGTCTGAGGCTTTGGCTTTGAATCCTCCTCGTGAATGCTCAGAGCTCTTGAGTCCACTTGTGCCCTGCTGGGCTGCACCACCTCAAGGTGCTGAACTCCCAAGAGCCAGGTGCAGCTCCAGAACTGCAGACTGGGAATTCATACTCTGTTGGTTCCTACCACCATTCTGTGATACAGATACTCCTAAATGCACAAAGACTCCAGAGGTGCAGCTATTTTCAAATAGAAACATTTAACAAAGAAGGGCACATGTGTCATTATGGGGAGTAGAGATGAGTTTTCAGTAAGAGGTTGATCACTTCTACCCCTGGCGCCCACTGGCTGGTGGTTGGCAAGCTCCATTTTCACCAAGATTGCATCCAAGCAAATTATAAATTTATATCATAGATAAGCTGTCAATAGAAATAACAACTGTCATCATGGAATGCTTATTATATGCCAGGGTCTGTGCTAAATATTTATAGGAATTAATCATTTCAGTCCTAGCTATAACATAAATATCACTATTATCCTCATTCTACATATGGGGAAACTGAGGAACAGAATCCTGACATATTTTGGCAGTTCAGCGTGTCAACCATAGACCACAGATTGTGGGTTACAGGACAACAGCTAAGTGTGCTGGTGAAAAGTCAGCCAGCATTGTGCAATTTTTAAAACCTTGGAACTTTTTTTTTTTTTTAGGATTGGGAATGGGAGACAAAAATCTCCCCCAAGAATCCATCCTATTTTATAAACCAGATCAAAGTGTAATTGCTCTGGCTGAAGGTAGGCAGAGCCCGGGAACCCTGCCCACTCCCTCAGGGCCCACCACCACCACACCCCGCTCCCACACTGTAATCACTGATAGGAAGTGGTTTCACATCTCTGTCCTAAACATTTCCCAGTCCCATGTCCACTTCCTGCCCTTGTCCCACCTAACGTAACTGAGAAGATTCTCCATTTCCAGTTGTGGAGGACAAGGGTAAAACATCAGTGTGACCTGGAGGGGAATGGCTCTGGGGTGTACAGCCTTTGAGAGATGGATGGAATTCTTCAAGTGTGACCAGCTTTCTTGAGTACTTAAAATTGCAGAATTCAGGTGGAATTTAAGTCTGAACCCCTCTAGTCTACCCAGGTAAAGAGTCACTCTAGCTTGCAGCTGTGTGTAGGCATGGTCTCATGCATTAAACCTTAATGGGTTTGCATTAATCTAATCTAAGGCATTAATGGATTGGCTATGTTTTCTGGGAGTAAGCACAGTGCTAAGTCAAGTTCACAGAGGTCCCACACCACCTCCATTCCTCCTGGGAGCTGCTGAACACTTCAGTGCCTGAGACTTGGGTTGTTCTATACCAAACCACCATTGACAGGGCTCTCATTGGAGGGACCTCAGTTGGATGTGCTCATGGGCCAGAGTGGTAGGTGACTTGCTGCCCTCTGGGTGGCACCCAGAAGGCCTGTGGCTGCCTTTCAATTAAGCTATGGAGCAGATCAGCCCTGAGGAGAGCAGCATGCAGCCAGGTTCTTCCATTTTCAGCCACCCCATGCCTTGAACCTCTGGAGCAGCAGGAACTCTAGAGGCTGTGTCGGCCCTTTGATATGGTCAATTAAATCAATGAATGGTTTGATCCATTGGGAAGGGTGTGGGTTTCCCTCTTTTTGAGTAGTGGTTTACTCCATTATGGACACAACCACAGGGATCTGCTTGTTACTGTTAGAGAATAGTCCTGGCTACTGTGATAGTAGAGGGAAAGAGAAGTAAATTTCAAGCCAGGTGTTCCGGTTAGCTAATGCTGCCAGGATGCAAAACACCAGAAATGGATCGGCTTTTATAAAGGGGGTTTATTTGGTTACACAGTTACAGTCTTAAGGCCATAAAGTGTCCAAGGTGACACATCAGCAATCAAGTACCTTCACTGGAGGATGGCCAGTGGTGTCCAGAAAACCTCTGTTAGCTGGGAAGGCACGTGGCTGGCGTCTCCTCCCAAGTTCTGGTTTCAAAATGGCTTTCTCCCAGGACATTCCTCTCTAGGCTGTGGTTCCTCAAAAATGTTACTCTTAGTTGTTCTTGGGATGTTTGTCCTCTCTTAGCTTCTCCAGACAAAAGTCTGCTTTCAACAGCCATCTTCAAAATGTCTCTGTAAGCTACAGCTCCTCTCTCAGCTCCTGTGTGTTCTTCAAAGTGTCCCTCTTGGCTGTAGCAAGCTTGCTCCTCTGTCTGAGCTTATATAGTGCTCCAGTAAACTAATCAAGGCCCATGCTGAATGGGCGAGGCCACACCTTCTTGGAAACTATCCAATGAAAGATCTCGCCCACAGTTGAGTGATAACATCTCCATGGAAACATCCAATCAAAATGATGCAGTCTTGTGTGGGCACAATACTTGCCTGCCCACACAAGACTGCATCAAAGATAATGGCATTTTGGGGGACATAATACATCTAAACCAGCGCACCAGGTCACCTAGGTTTCCATTCCAATCTTTCGCTTAAAGTTCATGTCATTAATCCATCTTTCTCACTCTCTTTCTTTGTTTCCTTTTTTCCTTTTAGTCATTTGATGCAAGCATAGGTGTAATTTTTTTTTTAATTTATAAAAGATATAAGTTGTGGAAATTTTGTTATGTACAGAAAAATGTAAAGAAGCAAAACAAAATTTACTCATTACTTTATCAGCCAGAGCCAATCACTTCTAACATTCGGGCACATTTTCTTCCGGTCTTTTTATCTCTGCAATTTTTTTTTTTACATAGCTAAATTCGTAATGTATATTCAATTTTGTGACTTGTTTTTTTTTACTGTTAAACCTAATGTGTATCATAAGCATTTTCCCTGAATTTATTACTTTTCATAAGCAACAGGTAAGCTTGTGCAAGTCGAGTAAACTTACCTGTGCCTCTGTTTTTTCACATGTAGAATAAGGCAGTAGCTCTCCAACTTGAATGTGCATCAGAGTCACCTGGAGGGCTTGCTAAAACGGATTGCTGGGTCCTACCCCACAGTTCTTGATTCAGTAGGACTGGAGTGGGGCCTGAGAATGTGCAGTTCTAACAAGTTCCCAGGCAATGCTGATGTGGCTTGTCTAGAGACCACCTGGGAAACCAGTAAAATGAAAAGATTGAGTTGTAGGATTTCCAAGGTTACCCCTGATCTCAAAATCTGTGTTTCTGTATGTTTTTCAAATTCTTAAAAAAAAAAAATCTCTTTAAAAGCATAAATTTTGAAAACTTTAACAAAACCTTATGATTCTCTTTAAATACAGGAGGAACATCATCTATCGTCAACAAGTAATTGTTTTCTATTTGGAACTCATTTGTGTTCCATACCTATTTCTCTTTGAAATTACCTGGATTTTTAAAAGTATATCTTTAAAGGACAGCCAGACTTGCATCTAATTCTTTGCTATTTTTTTTTCTTTTCCTTTATATAGTTCCATATGTATTAAAGAGCTGTGCAGAATTCATCGAGACTCATGGCATTGTGGATGGAATTTATCGGCTTTCGGGAGTCACCTCAAACATACAGCGGCTAAGGTAAGCTGGAAGAATTCTCCCATGATCCTGTAGCCCAGCCCTCTGTCCCCAGGTGTTCCCCTTATTACAAACCTGAAGGGACTAAAGGAAGGGTGGCATGGCTGAAAGTTAGATGCTGTTTTTTTTCAGATGCCTGTTAAATCTAATCAGGAAGTTCTCTAGTTTGAAGGAATTCTTTCCAACAAAAGCTCCTGAGGGCTTTAAATTTGTTTCTTTATCTTGCACCATAGTTAGCTTTCTTAGGTAGATTTGATTTAATTCAGATGATTTAAATTACAAGGTAGGAAACTTGATTTATTATCACTCACTTGCCTAAACTCAGAATAGGTTCCCATTACATGGTATTCAGAACTTGAAGATGAATGTGGGTTTTTCTGTTGTCTCACACTCAACATTTGATATTTCATGTGATTGAGAAGTCTGCATGATTCTGATGCATTTCCCTAATAGAAACTATTTTAAAAATTATTGACAGATGAGCTATTTCCAATTCTATCCAGTTCTACAGATTTATCCTAAACTTTGTGAAAAAATACCTATCACATTGATTTAGGAAAGCAATAATCATCGCCAAAAAA
The DNA here is from genome assembly GCF_015220235.1 of Choloepus didactylus. Lineage (NCBI taxonomy): Eukaryota > Metazoa > Chordata > Mammalia > Pilosa > Megalonychidae > Choloepus > Choloepus didactylus. The sequence continues at coordinate 85,448,883 of NC_051307.1, forward strand.
ACCCACAGATATGGATGTATGTATATTTTGCAATTTTTCTATGACTGAAACAATAGATTTATGAATTTTGCATATTGTTCTTTAACACCAAAAAAAGCATGTTTTAATGTGTTATATGTATTTATTAAGCATTCCTCAGTTATAAATGTGGACTTTAAAAACAAATTTTGTTATAAGGTTAATTTGTAAAATTTAATTGTGTAGGTAATTCAATTTTTGTCTTCTCTCTCCTATTTGTTTTTCAGCCTCTCCCCCATCCGAATCTCAATTGTAATTTAAAAAATTGGTTTACTGCTGCCATAGATTTTAATGAATCTAAATGTTTCAGTAATTTTCACTAATGTACTAGTGTGACTTTTTAAAGAGTTTCAACAGCAAAGATTTTTGATGGTTTACTCTCAGCATGTACACTCTGAAATATACTACACAGTATTTGGTATCATGGAAGGGCATTTGGGTGATAGCCAATTCTTTTTCATTTCAGGACTGACCTTAGCCTTGACAAGGGAAAATTTTGACTAAATAAATGAATAAGCTCTGAATTGTTCTTATTCTGCCCTCTTAAAAAACACATGCATAAGAATTTGCCAGGTTCTCTTTTCAAGGACCCACTCAGTTCCTTTCAGGTTCCAACGGCATCAGGGATTTCCCTACTATTTATTAAAGAGGTAGAAACAGACTACAGGAGAATGGACAGCCAGCTGTTTTGAAAATGCTAAATCTCAGAGTCCTCTTGACCTTGTCACAACTTGGCTGACTAACTGAACACTCTCAAAAGGCTTAACTTCTCTTCTATATTTAAGTTTAAATGTGACATTTCTTCATCATATCGTTAACTTGTAAGTTTACATTATTTGAAGTCAAGTATTCATCTAAGCTGGAATCTGATCATGTTCCCAGACACCCCACTAAAGATTGTTTAGGAAGATATTTATAAGCTACCCATCTTGTGGAAGCCACTATCAGACGATTCCATTCAGCTTCAGACAAATACTTGATTAAAGTTCTCAAACCTTGGGTTTGAGTCTCTAGATAAAACAAGTTTGTTGATATGAATATGCAGATAACTCGCCCTGGTCTTGGTCTCTAAGAAAGGAAAGTTCAGTTAGAACAATATTTCGGAAAACCTGAAATTTGAATAGGGTTGTTCAGTAAGTTGTTCTCAGATTTCCCGGCTGTTCTTAACTGAGATTGCAGACGTAACACATGGGGAATCCATTTGAAAATGAGCCCTGAATCTTTCTAATCACTGCAAGCTTTTGTGTGGAAGGTCCAGACCTGAAGTGGAAATCTTCCGATAGCTTCCTTGGTCCTGGAGTAGAAGGTCTTTTTAACTCAAGGTCAAAAATATAGTCAGATCAGCAGTTTAGGGCCTTTTTACCCCTATGCAGACAAGCAGCTGCTGACATGGAACACACGTTCCCTGGGATTGTTATGTCTCCATCTGTGTTGTTTCAGGCAGGAGTTTGGCTCAGATCAATGTCCAGATCTGACAAGGGAAGTGTATCTCCAGGACATCCACTGTGTGGGCTCACTCTGCAAGCTCTACTTTAGGGAGCTACCCAACCCCCTCCTGACTTATGAGCTCTATGAGAAATTCACGGTGAGTGTTTGAATTTCCACTATGGTTACCGGGTGGGATGCATGGACTGGCCAAGGAGAATTTCAGCACTGAAATAATAATGATAATACTAAGCAGATGGTTGACATTACTTTAGCATGGTGACGGGAGTAAAATGGTATGATGAGGAGAGTCAGGTAATGAGACTGTTGGCTAAATTCTTTCTTGAATTTTCAGAATCATGTTTTTTTGTTTTAAGAACTGGGTTATATTTTCTCTAAGTTTATTTAAACTAAGTGGCCTCATTATTTAGGGAGGAAACAGAACCAGAGAAGTGAAGTGACTGGCTGAAAGTCACAAAGCAGAGGCAGGACAGGAACCTGAGACTCCAGATGTTCTATCCACTGTTAGTTCATTTTTATCAAGCTGTTCTGTGTTTCTTTTGGGGGTTGGGGAAAGAGGTAGGTGGTAGAGAAGGGAGAGGAAACAAACAAAAGTCAAGAGAGAGAGGGGTCAGAAATTGAGAAGGAAAAGCAGCCAAGAAGGAGTATGGGATAGGCCAGTGAGTTGTGTTGGTGGAGAGGATGGATGGGCAAGAGCAGAACACCTAAGAATAGCTGCTGTGTGGTTGACCAATAGGGAACTCACAGGCAAAGCAGAAAGGAGACTAAATGCTTAAAGGATGCTTGTAGACATAACGTTATAAATAGGACTTAAACATTCAGCTTCATCAGTGGAGATGCACAGTAGGGTGGAGAGTTGGGTTCAACTAACATTGGGGTTCATCTAGCAAAATAGTGGTGAAAGAGATGAAAGTGTATGAAAGGAAGTGATTGAAATAATTGACCATGGAATTTAGTCTAGGAAAAAAAAAAAGGAAATGAGGGCACAAGACAAGAAAGGAAATGAGGGTGAGTAACAGTGAAAAAGTAGATCAATGGATTATTCATCCCAGTGAGGTCAGTGGACTGTTTGATGGAGTGGTCAGGGGGAATGCTGGAAATTGAAGGAATTATAATTATTGGTAATGACCAGATCTGAGCTCTAACCATAGGAGGGAATCATTCCCATGGCTCCTGAAATCATCTTATTTTGAGTATATAAAAAGTCTTTCAATTTGAAATGATACAGGAATGAATGAATGCTACTTTAAAAAAATTAAGCTTGGCCCATTAAAAATATATTTAAGAGTTTTCAATGATATAGGGAGCCATTCATAATGATAATTAGAAAAAAAAACATACACAATTGTATATTTAAGAAGGATTAAAAAGAAGGATGTTCAAAAAGACTAACAGTCATTTACTTCAATGATGGGGTTATAGATGGTTTTTCTTGCTTCCTTATATTTTAACTTTCAAAATTTATTCCACTAAAAATATATTAATCTTTTTAATGAAAAAAATTAGACCAAAGCACTCAAAAAAACTTGGGAATAAATGTTGACCACTAGAGCAGCCAACATATACCAGCTGAGGTAGATCAGAAGGCAGAAGGCAAAGAAATCTCAGGCTGTCATAAATAATGGCAGCCCTTGCCCATTGTTTCGGTTTGCTAAAGATGCTGGAATCAGTATACCAGAAATGGGTTGGCTTTTAACAGTGGGGATTTATTAAGTTACAAATTACAATTCTAAGGCTGTGAAAATGTCCAGCCAAGGCATAAACAAGATGCCATGAAAATGTCCAAACTAAAGCATCACCAAGATGCCTTTCTCCTCTGAAGAAAGGGGGCTGGCATCCAGGGTTCCTCTGTCAGCTAGCAAGGCACATGGCCAGCATCTGCTGGTTCTTTGTACTTGGGTTTTGTTGCTTTCAGTTTCTCATTCCAGTGACTTTTTCTTTGAGCATCTGTGGGTTCTCTCTTAGCACCTTCAGGGCATTTCTCTCTCTCTAAGCTCTTTCCAAAATCTGTCTTTTATCCTCTCACAAAGGACTCCAGTAAAGGATTAAAGACCCACCTTGAATGGGGTAGGTATCATCTCAATTGAAACAACCTCATCAAAAGGTCCCGTCCACAATAGGTCGGCACCCACAAGAATGGATTAAAAGAACATGGTCTTTTCTGGGATACATAACAGCTCCACTACCACACCCATCAAACCACAGAGTCTTTTTCAGGAATCATGAGGAATGAATGTGGCCTTCATGTTGATCTGCCAGGTTATAATCACCATCACCATATATGAGAATTTCCCCATTTTAAAAGTAATTTACACTCATAAAAGAAGACTTGAAAAATGGGGGAAAGTAGAAAGTAGAAAGGAACTCTTGGTCTTTCCCATTAATGACAAGTCAACTGTAGTTAACATTCTGTGGGTTATTCCTTTGATTTTTTATTCTATGCATAGTGGTTTTTTCATTTTGTTTGCTCAAGTCAAAATAAAATTTTATTGTAAAAATTAAAACAACACAGAAAAGTTTAAAGGATAAATCACCTGAAATCCCACATTCCAGGCATATCTGTTACTAACATTCGGGAGATATTTCAGATCTTTCTCTCTTTCTCTCCTTCCCAGTCAGTCTCTCTCCCTAATTTCTCTCCTCAATACTATAGATTGCTGTTTTGGAACATTTAAAAAATTCAACAATGTGAACATCTTTCCATGTTAAAAAATAGAGGTACATACTAATATTTATGGAATACTCTCATATATACCATGACTTCAGAAACCAGTCCCTAACAAATGGATATTTACATTTTTTGTTTTCCAATACTTTATTTTTATAAACATTGTAATAAACATTTTTTTGTACATATGCCTTGATACATTTGTCTGATTAGTTCCTTAGGGAGAATCATAGAAATGGATTTGCTGAGTAGAGTTTTTATTTAAAATTGCTACGTCTGACCAAACTGTCCTCCAGAAAGATAAGAAGGCTCCCACACCCTCACCAACATAGGATATTTTCAGTTTGTTAACTGTCTGCCAATTTGAATCAATATTGTTTTAATTTGTGCATAGTACTTTATTGTGTTTTCTACATAGTTGTAATTCTGTATCCTGAAAAGCATCACTTTTGAAAATTATGGCATGAGCGTATCATCGTGTTATTAAACTGAATCTAATTTCTTTGAACTAATATCTCATTCTATTATATTTGGGGAACAGGTAGAAATTCTTGTCTAGAACTTGAGAAATACAGTTTTTTTTTGTTAGATTCCTGCTTATAGGCTCAGAACGAAACCTACATTAATCTCTACCCGCTTCTGCTCCCTGACATTGCTAATCATTGTGTTTTCCCATGACAACAGAAAAATACCAAGGCAACATTTTGTCAACTTGTCATCAAATTTGAAAGAAATATGATATTACATTTAAACAGTTTATTGACACTAAAAAATTAAATACAATGTTTTGTTATAGCAATCGACTTTTATATTGATAGGACCTACTGAAATTAAGTATGTTGAAAAATTTGTCATTTAATAAGTTATTTGTAACCATAGTAATGAATTATAGTAATATAAGCAAGCTGTCTTCAGTGACATGGAAATAGCTGTTACTTGCCACACATTCTTACAATGATTTATTTAAACCCACTTGCATAGCTAAAGTAGAAAAATATCTCAATGAAATAACACTAATAATAGAATTAGCAAAATAGTAATGAATATTATTAATGACAAGAGCTGTCATTTATTGAGTGCTCACTATATGATAAACTAATTATATATGTAATTTCGTGTAATCCTCAAAATATCCTGTGAAGTAGGTTTTATTGTTTCTGTTTTGCAGATAAGTAAGTTGATGCTCAGAGAGACTCGTGTCTGGGGTCATACGGCTAAAACGTGGATGTAAAGGTTTAAAATTCTATCTTATAGCTACCACACTATTTTAAAGTAGAGTTAACAGCTCTGAAATGGGCTCAGATAATATAAACTTATTATGAGATAAAGAAAGCATCCCAAACTAGTGAAGGAACAATTTTAATAAACAGTGTTAGGAAAATTGGCTATCTAATGGGGAAGGGAGAATCAAGTTACATCTTTAACATTTAGTGGATCTCAAGATGGAGAAAGCCTTTCGAACAATAAAAGCAAAGGAAAAAAAAATCACAAAAGACAAATTTTAAAAAATTGAACCACATATAAATTATTGGTTCTATATAAAAAAATACATGAACAGAATTAAAAGGCAAATGACCAACCATAAAAAATATCTGCAATAAAGATACAGGGGGTTAATATCCCTTAAATATATAGAACCCCTACATATCAATAATTTAAAAACACATAACACCTCACTAAATAAGTGATCAGAGAACCTCAATAGGCAGCTCGTGGAAAAGGAATACAATGGTCCAAAAATTGTAAATATATTAGAATAATACAGTTGCAAATTAAATAAACAATGTGCTAGTAAGCCTGGGATGAGACTGCTTCTTTTATACTTTCCTATTGGAGGTATAAATTGGTTGGGCCATCTGAGAAAGTCATTTGAAATTATTGTACAAAGAACCTTTAATCACTCATATTCTTTAATCCAGTAATTCTATCTCTAAGACTCCATTCTAAGGGAATATTCAGATGTACACCCAAATGATTGATGATTGATGTACAAATATATTTCATTGCAATATTCTTTATAATATCAAAATTTTGGAGAGTATTTACACATCTAACAATAGGAATGTGTTAAATAAATTATAATAAATCTATTGTTTGCAATAGTGTGCTGTTGTGAAAAGCCACGTTTTTAAAAAGAGTACTTACTGGCTACAATAAAAAATTAAATGGAAAAAAGTGGGATATGCAACTAAATATAAAAAGATGTCTATATTCATATTTTCGTGCTGGGAAGCCTGGGGAGACTGCTTCTTTTATACTTAATATGTAAATAGGTTAAGATTGGTTATTTCTGTGCAGTAGGACAACTGATGATTATTTTCCTGCAGAGTCAGTATTTTAATGTTGAGCACCAACTATCAGTTTCTGCAGCTGCTGTAACAAATTATCACAACTTGGTGGCTTAAAATGACACAAGTTTATTCTCTCACGGTTTTGGAGGCTGGAAGTCCGAAATCAGTTCCACTAGGCCAAAATAAGGTGTAGGCAGCCTGCGCTCCCGCAAGGGGATGTAACGGAGAATCCATTCTTCGCCTCTTCTGGTGGCTGCCGGACTCCCCTGACCTGCAGCCTCATCTCCGCTCTCTGCCTCCTTGTCTTCTCCTCTGTCTTTGTCAGATCTCTCTCTGTGTCCCTCTTAGAGGAATATGATTGCATTTAGGGTCTGTCCAGATAATCCAGGACAATCTCCCCATCTCAAAATCCTTAATTTAATTACATCCACTAAGATTTCCCAAATTGGGTAACACAGGTTCCAGGAATTAGGACCTGGTATCTTTGGGGGCCATTATTGAGCCTACAATAATACATTTTACTTTTATCAGGAAAAAGAATTCAACTTAGGAAAAATTTAATTTTGGTCAGATTGATCCTGCAAAAATTATTACATCCCCAGATAGAGAAAATCCCACTGATCTGGGATTTTTAGAGGAGGCAGTTTAGAGAGGTGTTAAATTTTATACCGAATTTCTATTGAAAATACTGATTTATCTATCAGTCTCCCTCATTAAATTGTAAGCTTCCCAAGGATAGGAATTGTGTTTATTTAGTAAACTCTATTATTTTCTTCTGCTGCTCTCCAACTAGGGGACAATGCTGCAACTGTTACTTGGTAAATGTTTGCTGACCTGTTCGGTTGACCCACACACATCATCTGAAATGTCACTTCGGACAGACAATTAAAATCTGCAGAGTCAAAGGCAGCTGGCTGTGAGCTGGAGGTGCCTGCCAAGTGGACAGCGGCTAGTGTGACCAACTTTCCGAGTTTGCTGTACTCTCCCAGTTTTAGCCGTGGAAGTCCCACCTCCCAGGAAACTCCTCAATCTCAGGCAAAATGAGATGTTTGGTTACCCCCCTGGGAGCCCCAAATTGAGGGAAGGTGCCACAGTGAGGATGGAGGACGGGTTTGTGGATGCTGGGAGTGTGACCCAAATGTGGCTGTTTGGTATGTTCAAATGCAAAGCAAACATTGACTCATTCACGTATTCATTTCCTCCACAAATGTTTGTTGGGCACCTGGCAGGCACAGTTCTAGGTGCTGGAAATTTAATAGTAAACAAGACAGATGAAATCCTTGCTCTAGTGAAACTTACTTCTTAATGGAGGAGATAGATGATAAAAAAATTTGAAACATAGATCTAGAATCACAGTTGCTGAGAAGTACTATGAGGAAAAATAATGCAGGGTCCGGGGGAGAGATTGATGGGATTGCTGTTTTATTTTAGGTAATATAACAGAGGTCTCTCTATGAGGAGGCCTTTGAACAGAAACATGGGTGAAGTGAGGGAACAAATTGGGGGAAATATCTGGGAGGAGAGGGTGGCAAGAAGAAAGAACACAAGAAAAAACACATGCAGAGGTTCTAGTCAGAAACATGCCAAGCTAGCTCCAAGGAACATGCAGAGGCCAGAGTGTCCGGTGTGGAACAAGCAAGGAGAGAAATGGAGGGAGATGGGGTGTGGGAGTCATAGATGGAACAGATCACCTAGGACCTTGTATGCCAGCTTCCCCATGTGTAACAAAAATATATAGGTATAAAGACTGTCTGGAAAGACACACAGCAATTGCCTCTGGAGAATGAGGTAACTGCCTCAGGAGTTGAAGGAAGACTTATTTTTCTCTGTATATTCTTTTGGATGCTTTGCATTAAAAAAAATAATGTGAATGAATTAGTTTAAAATTAATAGTTTAAAATAATTTATTATAATGAAAATAATTTTAATATATTTTAAAATAATACAAAAATTAAAAGCACAGACTGGGTCTGCAGCTGGGGTGCAGTTGGGAAGGAGAGCCACGGGTCGTTTGTGTGGGACCACCCTGGCCGAGGGTACAGGGGCAGGGGGGCTTCAGCTGTAGAGGCAGTGGTGGCGTTTGGGTAAACAGAGAAACCCCAATTCATAGGCCCACCAGAGGGGATGAGAACACAGCCTTGGACAGAGTTCTCAGAGGGCAAGAGGCTGGTCTTATTGATACTGATTTGAAAAGAAAAAATAGTCATAGATTCTAGATCTTTTAAGATTTAACCATTAGCCAGATTGACCTTGCTATTGTGGACACTTCTCTTTCAGGCAAAAAATTGAGGTGGGCAAGTTTTCAGCTCCCCCCGTCCCCCAGTTATCTAAAGGTGGGTTCTGCCATTTTAATGGAGGAAGGTAAAAAGAGCTAAAAATATGTTCACAGTGACCAGACCCTCAAGGAGAAAAGCGAGGATCCAGGGAGACCCTGAATAGGATCAGGAGTGAAATGGGGGAGAGGCTGGGAATAAAGAAATAAACGCCAGTCCCAAGGGAACCTGCAGGTGTCAGAGGGTGAGCTCGCCCCAGGCTCAGAGAACAATGATGACTAACAGCTTCCTAAAATACTAAAGGAACTTTTCCACAAGTGCTATTAAATTGACCTACACCTTTATTCCCCAGAGACATTAAAAAAACAAAAATGGCAAATCTCTGGTGGGAGATGGAGAGCGTCCTCCCCACCCCTCCCTGTTTCTGGGATAGAATGTGGGAGGATCACAGAGCAGTCACAGAGCTCTCTCCCCTGAAGCTCCCCATGTTAGGCCTTCTTAGAGCCAGCGCCCATGCCACAATTCTGTTTCCTAAGTGACAGCTCCAGGGAGGAGAGAAGAGGTGTTGGGGTAGTTACTCCAGGTGTTGGGGTAGTTGCTCCAGATGTTGGGGTAGTTACTCTTGTGCCTGCCCCCTACGTCCTGCAGGCCTCATATGCAGCGCTGGTTGCTGCAGAGGTCTTGTTCCTTCTGGGTCTGTTCTCAGGCTTGTAAGTCCACCAGGAGATCCGGATGTCTGTGACTAGGGCCTTCCCATTCCCTCATTTCTACCCATCTCTGCTGAGGAAACTAAACCTAAAGTCTTCCAAGTGATTTGATTGTTTTTAAAAATGGTGAGTCCCTGTATATGTGTTTTACTTCAATTAACATAGGCAGGTAAAATAGAAAGAACTTGGAGGACAAAGTCCTGGCGTGATGTCCCAAGTAGGGAAACGGGGAATGGTCTTTGAATAAATGTAGGAGAGAGCGTGCCTACTGCTGCCAGGCACAGTTCTGGGCACTGGGGACTCGAGACATCCCTGCACTTACTGAGCTTACATTCTAGCGAGGGAGAGAGCGAGCGAACAACCAGCCCAATCGATAAGTACATTTGATGGCATATTTAATGGTGATTAGTGCTGAGGAAAAAAGTGGAGACCAGGGAGGAGGATTGGGAGGCCTTGGCTGGGGCAGGGCCTTGCAGATTTCCTCTAAGTTAACACAGCAAATGTGGCTTAAAATAGAGCCTGGCAAACAGAAGGTGCCCAATAAAGTTAGTTCCCTTCCACTTCTATGTGCCTAAACCTTCTCTTTAATGAGAGCTTGAACTTCAGCATTTACACTCAGCAAACAAATGACAGCTGAAGACTGTACAGAGGTGACTGCTTTAAGGAAAACATCACCACTTAGGATCTTCTGTTTGGTTGTATGGGATAGGGCAGTATTTACAAAATTAATGAATATATTTTATGATTTATTTCATTATATAGAAATGTTATCTATGCATTTTTTCCAGCAACAGGAGGAAATACAAGATTGCATAAGTCACATATGCCTGTGAATTCAAAATCATGAGGATCGGAGTGAGCTCAAGAGTTCTTTTAAAATTATCTGGGTGGGGTTGCATGGATATATAGGGTATATACATATGAAAAATTCATCAACCTGTAGCTTTTTGCTATATTTTGCATTCACTTTTTTTTAAATTCAATTTTATTGAAATATATTCACATACCATACAATCATCCATGGTGTACAATTGATTGTTCACAGTACCATTATATAGTTGTGCATTCATCACCACAATCAATTTTTGAACATTTTCATTAACACACACAAAAAAGAATAAGAATAAAAGTTGAAGTAAAAAAGAACACCTCCCATACCCACCATCCCTCCCTAATATTCATCTACTTTTTGTTCTCATTTTTCTATTCATCTGTCCATACACTGTGTAGAGGGAGTTGGAGCCACAAAGTTTTCACAATCACACAGTCACACAGTGTAAACTGTATAGTTATACAATCATCTTCAGGAATCAAGGCTACTGGATTGCAGTTCAACAGTTTCAGGTATTTCCTTCTAGCTATTCCAGTACACTAAAAACTAAAAGGGGATATCTATATAATGCATAAGAATAACCTCCAGAATGACCTCTTGATTCTATTTGAAATCTCTCAGCCACTGATACTTTGTTTTGTTTCATGTCTCTTCTCCCTTCTGGTCCAAGAAGGCTTTCTCAATCCCACAATTGCATGCAGTTTTTTTTTTTTGTTGTTTTTTTTTTTAACACTTTTTATTGTGAAATATAACTTATATACAGAAAAGTGACAGATTTCAAAATACAGTTTAACAGTAGTTATAAAGCAAATTTCAAAGTATAGTATGGGTTACAGTTCCACAGTTTCAGGTTATTTCCTTCTGGCTTTCTAATACACTAGAAACTAAAAAGAAATAGCTATATAATATTCAGTAGTCATAATTCCATAGTCATTTGTTAAATCCGAACTTCTCTGTTACAACTCCTCCCTCTCGTTTGATCATTTTCTCAGTTTTCAGGGATATTTGGGCAATGACAATCTGACTTCTTCATGTTTGATAGGGGTGTTGACATTATGGGGTAGGGGACTGCAACTGGTTGATGGTCTGGGAGAGACTGGAACCTCTATGCATGCACTTTTAATATATGTAGAATATATATATATATATAAAAGATGTGATTACAGTTGACGTTGAACTTAGAGAGGTATCTACTCTGATGCTAGCAATTCATAAGCCTACTCACTGCACTGGGAGGTGTCGCTTGAGCCTGGGCACAGGCAAGACAGGTTTTCAGGACAGGGTCACAGGGCTGAGTCTGGGGGAACCTGCCCAGAGGTGTCTGCATTGTGCAGAAATCTCTGGGCAGGGGGCAGATGGGCATGGGCCCGCCTGATCCCATGGCCTTTACTGCTGCTCCTGTCTCTCCTTGAGGGCCCTGGGCCAACAGAGGAACAAAATATCACGAGGAAAATAACCAGGAAGCAAAAAGTCCAGGCAAGGCCATCGGGTCTCAGGGACAAAGCTCTTATCCCTGCTGAGGAAGGCGTGTTTTTCCTGCTTCCTGGCATCTACGACAGGCAGTATCTGAGTCTGCAAGGTCATGGAATAGTCACAGGCTACATGAGGAATGGCAGGCTCAGTGAACATGGTGTCACCCTATCATCTCCGACCCTCCCTGTCTCTCTGCCCCTGAGTGTGAGTCTCTGTGACTCTCCCCGCTACACCCAAGATTCTACATTCTTTACCAGCTACAAAACAGCCATTGGAGGATGCCCAGAGCCCTGTGCTGCTCACACGTCCCCATGTGCACACTATTAGACACATCAATCTCATCTTGAACCCTCAGACATTTTAGTTGTTGGCTTGTGTTTTTAATAGAAAAGTGTGCCTCTTGGAAGGGTGAAGTCTAGGTGTGGTTGCGAGGCTGAAGAACCAGGGCCCTAAACTATACCAGCATCTGCGGGTCGATGGCCACCCCCTCAAGCACTCACTGGGCTGCTTCTTGTCCTTCTCTGCAGGAGGCAGTGTCCCGTTGCCCAGAAGAAGACCAATTGGCTCGAATCCAAAATGTTATCCAGGAGCTCCCGCCATCCCATTATAGGTAAGAATCCTTGGTAAAATCAATTTGCAGCTGTTATTGTGATGTAAGACCAAATATACAGGCTGGCATCATAAAAGGTAACAAATCCAGTGACAGTGGCTTTCCTGGGGCATTTTGAGTTGAACAGGCCACTGCTATTGGAGTGGGTTAGTGCCTGACCAGGGATGTTGGTAGGAAGGGGCAGCCCAACTAGATCACTTGCAGAGCACCCCTCATAGTCCCATAGGCAACCTCGTTCCAATCATCCAAGCTGCCCTCATGGTACCATCCTGTGGTTCTTACCTAGATCTGTAGCAGAACAAAATCTCTGGAAATCAGGGTGGCTTTTAAACAGGGTTTGACTATGGTTCTTGAGTTCCTGGGTGTTGGGGTGACTGATCTCTCTACCTGCAAGTTCAGCACCATCCCTTCTGTCATCCCCATCCTTTCATTTAATTCTCACAATTTTACCCCCAATTTACACCTTTCCCAGGGTTCCCTATATCTGCCCATTTTACTGAAGTAGGAAGATTTTAGTATGGTATAAGAAAGAGCGTCCTAGCAATAATAGATATCGTTCATCAGTGAAGTGAGCTCCCATAGGAGGTACCAAGTTCCCTGTAGCTGGAAGCATTTGTAGAAGAGCCCAGATGAGAGCCTGTTTCAAGACTGCATGGAGGCAGTTCTGCTCCCACTGAAAGGAGGAACGGGTGGCCTTCTAAGGCTCCTTAGACTCTGAGTGCTGTAATTCCCTCACCCTTTCTCTGGCTGGTACTCCTTGGGCCTCAGATGACTTCTGACGAGGCTGTCCTCCTTCCCCACCCTGGACCCTTGTGCAGAGGGCCAAGAAAAAAATTACTTTCATCCGCAGCATCTCGATATCTTCCTGACAGTCCTAAAAATTTGTGGGATATAAATATTTGGAGAGTTTCTTAAATCTGCACTTAGAAATTATCTCCAGATGTCAGGCTTCACACAGGCACTGAAGTTTCTTACTTTGTCAAAAAAAAAAAAAAATGAAACATTGCAGGACTTTGGAATACCTGATCCGACACCTGGCGCACATCGCCTCCTTCAGCAGCAGGACCAACATGCACGCCAGGAACCTGGCCCTGGTGTGGGCTCCAAACCTCCTCAGGTAACCCCCGTCCTCACCTTCCCCCCACCCCAGGGGTGGTCCATGGATTGAGATGGAACAAGTCTGTGGCTAAGTGGTCATTTGTAATATGTACAAATTAAAGGTGATTTTAATAGCCTAAGCTGTTTGCCTGCTAACCTGGAAACTGAGTTCCAAAGGCATTTTCTGCCCACAACTGAAATATGGCTAAAGCTATGGGTCCTAGGTTACAATTTCTTTAAAAGGCCTCTCTTGTCTTTGGTGCTCATTGGCTCTTCTTGGTTTTGGTGGGATCAAAGCTGGCCACCACTTGAAACAGCTGCTTCATACAACTTCGTAAATGATGACCTGCTTCATAGGACTTCATAAATGATGACCTGCCCCTTAGAACAACTAGGTGGAAGAGGAAAGAGATCCTATGAAGAAAAGAAAAATCAATTCCTGTATATTCACTAATACACTCTTTATAAATTTTTCTTGCAATAGGAGATGCCTATATTTAATTCCTAGGAAATGTTTTAACTTGTTCAGTATTGGGCTTCATAGCTTGTGGAGAGTCTCTTTCATCTTAAATACAGTTAAAATATTCTACAAATAACAAGCTGTATATGTTTAGGAGATGGGGCTTGTACAGAAGGTGCACTGGTTCCCCTGACTGCTTCAGGTTGTAGGGTGGAGTTGCTCACTGAATGTATTGCTTCCCTGGTTTAGGTCTAAAGAAATCGAAGCCACTGGTTGCAATGGAGATGCAGCCTTCCTTGCAGTCCGGGTGCAGCAGGTGGTGATTGAGTTCATCTTGAATCATGTGGATCAAATCTTTAACAACGGTGCACCGGGGTCCCTGGAGAACGATGGTAATGGTTCTTCCTGGCATACACCCACCAGCCTATCCCTTCTTGCCCTCATCATGGGCCCCGAGAAGAAGCTACAGTGGGCTTGGTTCTGGCTCTGAGTGTTGACAGAGCTTGTGTCTGACTATGCTGTGTGTCATGTCTGTGGGTTTTATATATGTAGATATAAATGTGTTGTGTGTGTGTTGCAAAGGTATGTTGTGTTTGTGTGTGGCTTTAGCATGTTCCTGATCAGTTGCATACATGGCTGTCCGGTGAATGTGGTGTGGTGAACTAAATAATGTTCTATTGGTTCTGGTGAGTTCTTAAAACTCTTTGAGTTACTATCCAGAGGTACTGTCGACATTCCTCTCCTTAATATTAGATTTCATTTTTATTTTCAGTGTGATATTTCAGAAGATCCTTATGCCCTCATCTTTTTTTAATGCAATTTTATTGAGATATGTTCATATACCATACAGTCATCCAAAGTGTACAATCAGTTGTTCATAGTATCATCGTATAGTTGTGCATTCATCACCACAACCAATTTTTGAACATTTTCATTACTCCAAAAAATAAAAATAAGAATGCAAATAAAAGTAAAAGTATAAAAGAACACCCAAAATATCCCGTACTCCCCCCCCCATTATTCATTTACTTTTTGTCTCCATTTTTCTACTCATCTCTCCATACACTGGATAAAGGGAGTATGAGCCATAAGGTTTTCACAGTCACATGGTCATACCGTATAAGCTGTATGGTTAAACAATTGTCTTCAAGAATCAAGGATACTGGATTTCAGTTCAACAATTTCAGGTATTTCCTTCTAGTTATTCTAAGACACTAAAAACTAAAAGGGATATCTATATGTTCTAGTTTGCTAATGCTGCGGAATGCAAAACACCAGAGATGGATTGGCTTTTATAAAAAGGGGGTTTATTTGGCTACACAGTTACAGTCTTAAGGCCATAAAGTGTCCAAGGTAACACATCAGTAATTGGGTACCTTCACTGGAGGATGGCCAATGGCGTCCGGAAAACCTCTGTTAGCTGGGAAGGCACGTGGCTGGCATCTGCTCCAAAGTTCTGGTTTCAAAATGGCTTTCTCCCAGGATGTTCCTCTCTAGCAAGCTTGCTCCTCTTCAAAACATCACTCACAGCGGCACTGAGTTCCATCTCTGAGTCAGCACGTTTATATGGCTCCACTGATCAAGGCCCACCCTGAATGGGTGGGGCCACACCTCCATGGGAGTATCCCACCAGAGTCACCACCCACAGCTGGGTGGGGCACATCTCCATGCAAGCAACCTAATTCAAAGGTTCCAACTTAATCCCCACTATTCTGTCTGCCCCACAAGATTGCATCAAAGAATATGGCTTTTTCTGGGGGACATAATACATTCAAACCAGCACACTATATAATGCATAAGAATAACCTCCAGAATGACCTCTCAACTCCACTTGAAATCTGACAGCCACTGAAACTATTTTGTTTCATTTCTCTTCCCCCTCTTGGTCCAGAAGGCTTTCCTAATCCTACAATGCCAGGTCTAGGCTCATCCCCAGGAGTCATGTCCCATGTCACCAGGGAGACCCACATCCCTGGGTTTCATGTCCCACATAGAGGGGTTGTATGCCTTCATTTTGAAGTCTTAATTGAATGGGTTAAAAGGCAGTGTGTTCACACTCATGTGTATATTCAGAATGCATTCCTTTCACAAGCATCCATTGAAAGTGTTTGTTCTGTTCTTCACAAGGCACTAGGCGTACAAAAATGAGTATGTTTTTGTGTCTTTGGGCATGTGTGTGCAGAGACTAGTTAGCACTGAAATCCACTGTAGCCATATTGATGAGGAAGGTATATCTATTTCAGGCTGGATGTTATGGGATGCAAGGTCTGAATCTTAAATCCTATAGGTCTCGTAATGGCATAATTAACTCTATGAGTGAATTTGTTTATGCTGCGTGAATCCAAGTGAGCCTAATTTGTAAAAACCAGAAATCCTATATATATATAACATTGGTTCTCCAATGTTAGCATGTATCAAAATCACCCGATGGACTTGTTAACATATACTTAGTGCCTCTCATCTCTAGAGTCTGTGATTCAGTAGGTCTGGAATGCAGCTGGTAATTTGCATGTCTAACAAGTTTCCAGGTAATGCTGGTGCTGCTGGACCAGGGTCTATACTTGGAGAACCACTGGTATATGAAAACCGTATTTGGAAAATATTTGCATTAGCTGATCAAAGCATTCTTTTTTAGTTCAACTAATACATTTAGAAAACCAAGTATAATCATCAGAATGATCAATTGCAATTAACATCATATGCCAATTCCTGGTATAACTGTCCCCATCTCTATCCTGTCCTATATGTGGTTTCTGATCTTTCTTTTTATCTTTTTTTTAACTCTCCCATTGTAGATATATTTTTTGTTGTAAGCTATATCAAATCCTGTTTTGGAAATAAATGAGGCATAATATGCATTCATTCATTCATTCATTTGTTCATCCTTTTGGGTCAAACAATAATTTCTTTGGGGCTTACACTGTGCCAGGAACTGTTCTAGCATTTCACATGCTTTGGCTAGTTGACTTATCACAGCAACCATTAAGTTGTTATCCACCTTACTTTATAAACAAGGCACATGAAAACCAGAGAAGCTTAGTAACTGCCCAAAGTCACACAGCTAGTAACTGGTGGGACTGATTGTTGAACCCAAATCTTTCAGCATTTATTCTTTTCTAAACTCTAGGTGGCTCTGAGAGAAAACAATAATAGAAAAAAAAAAATAAACCATTGTGGAGAATTAATGACTTTTAGGAAATGCTCTTCTAGACAGCAAATGCTGTCCCTGATTGATAGTTTTAAGGTTGTTCTTAATTTCAACCTGGACATGCCTGTTCTTTATGGCCGTTGCCTTAATCCTATTTTGTCATGCATACTGAGTCCATTTAACGTTTGAGCCTTTAACTTTGATTGTCTCCTATACTTACCATTTGGAAGGCATTTCACTTAAAGTTCCTTGTTATGAATTCTTAATGATTTGGTAAGGTACCCTACTTAAAGTTTACATAAAGTGGAGCAGGTCATACCCACTGGAACTTTAGATTTGGACACATCTATTTTAAACTGGAAAGACTTTAGAAGTCATACAATCTGATAACTTTATTTGATAGATGAGACTACTGAGCAAGAGAAAATGGGATGTGCCCAAGATTCACAAAAAAAATAAATATGCATTGAGCACCTCCTATGTGCCAGGCACTGTTCTAGACTGTGGGGACATATCAGTGCACAAAACTGCAACCACCCTTCGTTGAAGACCCTTCCCAGAACGGAGCTATGACATGTTTGGAAAGACAGGTAATATATGAGTTTACATATAAATACATTATCACTTCAAAGACCATGGAGTAGGGTTATGTGATGGTGAGTGACTTGGGGGTGTTATTTTGCAAGAGCCTGGTCACGTCTCTGAGGAAGTGATCTTTTAACTGAGACCTGAATGACAAGGGAAACCAGTCATGCAAGGATCTGGGTGACGAGTGTCCCAAACACAGAGAACAGGAAGTGCAAAAGCTCTGAGGTGGAAATGGGCTCAAAGTGTTGCAAAAAGTAGGTCAGTGTGGTTAGAGCCAATGTGGTCTCCAAAGTGGGATGCCCCACCCTAGTGCATTGAAAGACAATCAGTATGGGTGTTGGAAGAAACTATTTGCATTTCCTTCTAAACTTATTTTAATCTTATCCTTTGTAATTCTTATTATTTGGTACATATTCTATAACACACATAATTTTAATACAATGGTATAGGTGTATAATTTATAAAGATATAAATATGTATAGGAGTGTAGATTCAAAATTTTTCTTTCTATATTTTCATAGATCACTGGGTCATGGGGCAAAGAGAAGGGAAGCAGATGAAAGGTCCTTATAGGTTGTGCAAAGAATTTGGTTTGTTCTCAGTGCAGTGGGAAGTTGGAGGACTTTAAGTTGGGGAGTGTATGAGCTGAGCATTCTGGCTGCTGTGTGAAGAAGAGACTGAAAGACAGCAACGTTGAAAGAAGGGAGATGAGTTAAGGAGCTCTAGCAGAAACCCAGGTGGGAAATTCTGACAGACTGTACTTGGGTTTTAGCAGTGGAAAGAAGGAAAGTGGCTGGATTCAGGATATATTTTGGAGTTAAATCACAGGACTTGCTTATAGGTTGGATGTAGGGGGAGGAGGTTGCATCAAAGAAAGGAATGAGTAAAAAATATCTACTCCAGGTTTTGGCTTAAGCAACTGGGCGGTCAGTGGTGCCATTTACTAACCTGGAGAAGACTGGAGGAGAAAAAAGTTTGGAGTTGAGGAGCATGAATCAAGAGCTCTGTTATGAAATGTAATGTTAGAGGTGCCTATTAAACATCTAAGTAGAGATGATGAATAGGCCTTAAGACACTGGAGCCTGGAACTAAGGAGAGGGGTGGGTGTTAAACCCACGTCTCCTGATTCTGCAGTTTATGTTCTTCCCATTGTTCCAATTGTTACCGGGATCATTTAATTTTTTCAAGTAAGTAAATAAATAAGAGTCATAAATAATCTAGAATCTATGAACAAATATTGAGAGTAAATTAAATTTAAATATTTTTAACCTCCTTTGGGCTGTCCAAACTATACAGAAAAGCTTTCAGGATCCCAGGATATAATTAATTGCAGTCTGGCTGAATGACTGCCAGGCTGGCCTCCCTGGAAACACCCTGGGGTCACATACTGTTTCTGTTTTCTCCGAGGCCCTTTTTCAGTGGCTTTATTTACCTCCACCCAGAGAGGGTCAAGCTCTGCAAAGAGAAATAGTGCCATCACGCTGCCTTCTGAAAATAAGGGAAATCGTATACTGAAAATGATTTCATAGTCTCAGTTGGTCCAAGTTTTCCTTGAGTCTCTTCACACCTTATGAAGTCACAAGAAATTAGCGAGCTTGCCAAAGACTACATAGAGGCAAACTTAGACCCGTTCTATTTTACTTAGATTAGGGTTTCTCTGCCTCAGCACCATTGACATTTGGGGAGACTGTTTTGTGCATCGTAAGATGTTTGGCAGTATTGCTGGCCTCTACTCGCTAGATGTCAGTGGCAATGCCACACATACCTGAGACAACCAAAACTGTGTCCAGACACTGCCAAATGTCCCCTGGGGAGGGCGGTACAAAATTCCCCCCGGTTGAAACACTGACTTGGAGAATAGAGTCAACCCTGGACATTAATCTGTCAATATCACTTCCTTTCCTACCGAAAAAAATACCATAGAATGGGAAAAGATGAGCTTGTATGCACTAGACAATGACTACGTAGTGAGGAAAAAGCCACCTGTCTTTTAGGGAAGAGTGTAGGCTGTGAAATCTCTTTACTGCAGATAGACAAGTCTGGGTGACCTAGGGGTAGTAGAGGCCCCAGCCTCTGGGAGAGGAAGGGCCGTCTCCCACCTTACCCTTGCTGAATGAGGCTATCTCTGAGTGTGGCTGGACATACGTTCCCAACTGGCCAAAGCACCAGGCAGAGTTTGCATGATAAAGACCCACTAGTTGATACTCAGTGCAGAATAAATGTTACATGAATGAATGAATGAATGAATGGGCCCTGTATGAAAAATGAAGAAGGTACAGGTTACCTCCTGAAGCCCCTGTGTGCCTCTAGCTAGTCTGGCAGGGAGAGTTGTCACTTTCCTGTGTGTAGCCTCAGCCTGAGGCCCCAGGTCCCACCATGACCTAAGAGAAGCCAGGAAGTCCAACGGAGGGGCTGAGGGTGGAGAATCTGGCCAGACCTGGTACTCAGGCCTCCCCTCGGGACTGAACTCTTCACTCTCTCTGTTTAACAGAAAATCAGCCCATAGTGAAGAGCCTGACCTTGCCAGCCCTCTCCCTGCCCATGAAGTTGGTGAGCCTAGAGGAAGCCCAGGCCCGGAGCCTGGCTACTAACCATCCCGCTCGGAAGGAAAGGAGGGAGAACAGCCTGCCTGAGATTGTCGCACCCATGGGTACCCTCTTCCACACTGTCCTTGAGTTACCAGACAACAAGTAAGTGGCATCCTTGCAAATTCGGGGGATGCCTGGGTGGAGGGAGGCAGAGGGTGAGGGGTATAGTGTCAGCGCCAGGATGCAGCTCGGGTTGGGGTGTGGGGGTCTGGATTGGGGTATAAGGAAACACTGCAGAAGAGAAGGGAGCTGACTCCACAGCTCTCTCTCACACCAGCAGTTGATCCCAAAGTACCCTCTTCCACACTGCCCCAAAGCTATCAAGACTCCCTACCTCTTACCGAGATCTTTAGCACCATGATGGGGGTGGGGTCATAGGGGCCACGAGTCATGACTAAAACCCCTTACTCCTTATTTAGACAAAACAGGCTCGAAGTTTTCAAAAGGAAGCTTACTCAACAAAAACTTGACCCCTCCCTCCATCCTCCTCCCCCATGTGACATTCCAAAAGGCGTAAAGATGACTCTCTTGACAGAGAACAGGATGACAAATAGTGCCACTCTGGGCTGAGAGCTCTGGCGGACAGCCCTCAGGGGCAGGCATCCCTGCCTTTCTTTCCTCCTCTCAAACCTGTCAGAGCCCTCCCGCCCCTCTAAAAACAAACCAAACACTGTTTTCATTTGTAGAATATTTTCTATCCTCATTTCTCCCTCATTTCCTCCACTGCAATCCCATCTTTACCCCCCCCCCGCCACCCCCCCACCCCCCCCCCCCATAGAAGGAGGCAGCAGTTGAAGCAAGAATCCTCATTCTAGGCACACAGTAGGTGAAGGGGATGAAAGGCAATTTTTTCATTGGAGAACATGGTCCCCATTGTTTGGTCTGTGAAAAGAGGCATGAAATCAGGCCCCTCAGACCTCTTGTCGGTCCTCCCTAAGAAGGCAGGGGCTGTTTCCCTCTGGGGAGGGCAGGAGAAGGGCTGCCAGGCTGCACAGCTGCAGGAGGTGCCTGTGTACTGTGTGGGTGGCACCTTCATCTTCTCGGGGACCCGGGTCATACTCCCGTGACCGAGCCCCCTGCTCCTCTCCCTAAATCCCTGGAGAATGAAACTTCTAGCCAGGGGTCAGGGAAAAGAATGCCTCCAAAGGATCATTGAGTGCATTTTCTCTGGGCTGCATCATACCCAAAGATATGCCACTCTGTAAAATACACGCCAAGGCCAACTACTTGAAATAAACCAAGCCAGGTCCAGAAGAATCCACTGAATACCGCAGATCTGTCTCGGATGGGTCGTAAAAAACATGCGGAGCTTCAGATCTGGAATGTTCTATGGGAGCCCCTTGAGCCCTGCAGTGGAAAGCTCCTTTGTGGACGTGCTGAGTTTCATTCTGGAACTTCATGAAGCCCCACAGCAGGGCCAGGCCTCCAGGGTGACCCCTGGTGGTGCCAGGCTCTCCTGCACCCTCCTGAACCAGCTTAGCTCCCTGGTTCCCCATCTCCTACTAAAGCAGCCTGTTGTGAGGCAGCACTGCATTTCTCTGCAATGACTATTGACTAAACCCAGAAAAATAGACATCTCTGTCCCCCAACCTGCTCCTCTTCAGCTCTCATGGGACCCACCAAGGAGCAGAAATAGGCCAGACTTCTTTTCCAGGCCAGCTTTCTCATCAGCCTTCTTTCAGCCCATGAAAGCCCTCACCAGTCCTTTCCTCATCTGTGGATGACCCAGCAGTGTGGCCGCTGTTCATACAGCCCTATGGCCTGCAGTCTTTAGTGTTTAATCCTATTTAAAAAAAAAAAAATAGGTTTCTTTGAAACCCCAGGACTAATGTGCTTACCAGAATTCCCTGCGAGGAACTGCAAGGTTGTTTGTAATCTCTGAGCCAGCCGTCCTGCTCTGTGTGCTCCCCACCCTTGCCTTTCACAGCACACCTCTGCTCCTTGCCCTGGGGGATATGGGCCCTTGCTCTGACTCATGAAAGTCTAGCTCGGTCATCCAGGGCATCCCCAGCCAGGGAGAGAGTCAGGCTCAGCAGGGATGTTAGAGAGGAATTTCCCCAAATGGCAGAGCCCTTCATAACTAAGAATATGATTGGGATATTCTTTCTCAGTTCAAAAGTCCCACTGGAATAATTAGTTACCAAATTAATGCTTTATGGCTTGGCTTTTTTAGAAGGAAGCTCTCCAGTAAATCCAAGAAGTGGAAGTCAATATTTAACCTGGGACGTTCTGGATCAGACTCCAAATCGAAGCTGAGTAGAAATGGGAGTGTGTTTGTGAGAGGTCAGAGGCTCTCAGGTAAGAATAAGCATGAGTTGTAGTTTATGAGTTTTTTTCCTAGTCTGGTTTGATCACCTCAAACTCACCAGCCCTGAAACAGAAACCTATAAATTAAGTAGAGGGTCTTTCTTTCTCTTTTTCTTTCTTTCTTTTTTTTACATTTTATTTTGAAAGCATTTTAAATTTACAAAAAGATGCAAAAATAGTACGCAGAGAACCCGTATACCTTTCATGCAGCTTCCCCTAATGCTATAATCTTTCATAATTGTAGTACAATTATCAAAGCCAGAAAATTAATCTTGATACAATACTGTTAACTAATTTCCAGATCTTATTCAAATTTTACTAAGTGTCCCACTAATGGCCTTCTTATGGTCCAAGATCCAATGCAGGAACCCACGTTACATGTTATGTCTCCTTAATTTCCTTCAATCTAGAACAGTTCCTCGGTCTTTCTCTGTCTTCCATGACTTGGACACTTTTGAAGAGTACTGGCCAATTTTTTTGTAGAATATCCCTTGTTGGATTTGTCTGATGTTTTC
Organism: Choloepus didactylus; assembly: GCF_015220235.1. Classification (NCBI taxonomy): domain Eukaryota; kingdom Metazoa; phylum Chordata; class Mammalia; order Pilosa; family Megalonychidae; genus Choloepus; species Choloepus didactylus. The sequence continues at coordinate 85,471,905 of NC_051307.1, forward strand.
TTATGATCAGATTGAAGTTATGCATTTTTGCACAGAAATGATGTTGTGCCCATCTCAGTGTACCATATCAGGAGGTACATGATTTCAATATTTTATTTTTGGTGACATTAACTTTGATCACTTGGTGAAAGTTGTATAGACAAGGTTTTGCCACTGTAAAATTATTATTTTTTCCTTTGAAAAGGCAATATCCCGTTTCTCATCATATTTTTGCCCATGAACGTTAGCATCCATTGATGATTCTTGCCTGGAACAGTCATTACTGTAGTGTTTGCCAAAGGTAATTTTTCTACTTCCATCATTCCTCCACATTTGTTAACTGGAAGTCTACTGTAAGGAAGAGCTGGCCTCTCTTCCCAGGGTCATGATTTTAAACAGGGATGCTGCACTGTGGGACTTATTTCTGACCAATGAATAGGAATTGATGCAGGAAGGAACTGAGGGACTCACTCTGTGATGGGGAATATAACCACCCAGCTGAATACTATGTAAGATAATACAGGTAAGGGAAGACTGAGGAAATTTTGGAACAACGATCTTCAGTGTTACACATGGAAAGTATGATAAAATGGGGGCAATACTTATGAAAACGAATTATAAAAGGTAAATGCACAATACAGTGACCAACCCTGGTTTGAAAAAAGAAAGAGTTACAAATGATAATTTTGGGGACAAATGAGGAAAAAGGGATATAGACTGAACTTTAGATGATAGTAAAGAATTGTCAATTTTCATAGTGTATTAATGGCTTAGTTTCTTAGGATTGTCATAATAAAGTACCACAAATTGGATGGCTTAAAACAGAAATTTAGTATGCCCTCATTTTAATTTGCCTAATTCCATCTGTCACAACCCTATTTTCAAATAAGGTCACATTCTGAGGTACTGGGGGTTGGGACTTCAGCATATCTATTTGGGGGACATAATTCAATCCATTACACATGCTAAAGTTGAAGTAGTTAAGGATGAAGTGTCAAAATAGTGACCCTCAAGTTCAAATGGTTCCTTAGCAAAATATAGGTAGGTATATAGATACAGATGTGGCAAAATGTTAACAATTGTTGAAACTAAGTGATAGGTTTAGAGGTCTCCAAATTTTCTGAATGTTTGAAAATTTTAATAATAATGATTTTGAAGGAAAATTGGAGAATTGGAATGTTTATATTTAATGCCTAAAGGAAAAATGAGAGTGAATATTTTAAAGACTTTCCTTGAGCCCAGTGATAACTGAATGCCAAGGATCAGAAAGCACAGATACTAGGAATCTTCATGTTTGCCTGTTGGTGAAATGAGGGATGTCACAGGGTTTTGTGGTTACAATGATAATGATGCAGGCTGTAAACAATAGAAAATCCAACTCAGTTGGCTTACATAACAAGGGAATGTGGGGCAGGCTGCGCGGGGTGGTGAATATGGTGGCTGTGTCGCATTTCTCTGGTTTTCTGCCACTGTGTCCTCCTCTGGGGTCAGCTTCATCCCCAGACTGGCCCCCTTTGCTGTGACTCAATGGCTGTAGTAGCTCTAGAATTTAGCTTTGAATACCAGTTATGTCCAGATGGAGAAAGAACATCATTTCTGGTGGTTGCTCCTAAGAGCAGGGACCCTGCTTTCGCCGAAGCCCCCAGCAAACTCCGATGATACCTCAACAGCCTTAACTGAGTCACAGGGATCAGCCCTATGGCCAGGGAGTGCCTCGTGCTGACTGACTTAGGCCTGAGTTCCAATCAATCCCTGTGGCATGAGGAACAGAATTACCAGTCAGATGCACGTAAAAGTACGGGGCTCTGTGAAAAGGGAGAAGAGGGAAGTGATTCTGAATAGGCGTCTATAATATTCACTCTTTGAGGAAACATATCTTTCACAAAATGGATAGACAGCCCAACTGGAGAGGGCAGGTTGCCATAGATAAGTGTAGATCAGATACAAATCAGAAATTAGGATAGTCTCAAAGGAGAATTTCAGGGGACGAGGACCTGACAAGAAGAAACTCCTGATCTAATAATATGAGATTTGCACATCAAAGAGATCAGTCCAGTTATAGACTCAGTGATACAATGAAAGAGGGAGAACAAAACAAAGTCAGGAAAATGAAATAAATGAGTTGCTTTGATCTTCACTTGGGAAGATTTCTACCCCCATATGGTTTCAAAAGGAGCAAGTCCAAGGTGCTGGATCAAATGGTGATGAACTCACATTGGGCACAGGATGTCCCTGGCCAGGGCTTCTCAGCGTGGTTGCCCCTCAGATCTGCCCACAGGTAGTTGACACCCACAGCAGTCTTGCCTCAGGAGGTCTGGGGTGAGTTCTGAGTCTTGGTAATTTTCTAAAAGCTCCACAGCTGATTCTGATATGTGACCAGGGTTGAGAAATGCTGGTCTAAGCTCTTCTGAACAAACTAATCAGAGATAGATCACCAAACCAGGGACATTTTGGTGGGATGAGGGGTGAAATTAAAGAACCATCAGTGTCAATACAAGGGGTTCCTTGCAGCCTTGACTACTGCCAGGGGGGCCGCCTTTCACCGGAAGAGTGTTGCTGAAACCCTAGAAACCAAAGACCAGTGGGCCTTACAATCGTAACTCAAGCGGAATCTGTAATTAAAGCTAGGCCACATAACCCGGCAGCATAATCCCCTCCCCGCCACCCCGGAGCAAGGCAGTATGATCTCTGTAACCGGCACTTGGGCTTGCTATTTGTTGAATTATGCATGTGAAAAAAGGGAATCAGTGGATTAATATATTAAAATAAATTTTTAAATCTTTAAATAAACTGTAATTAAAGCCATTTTGAAAATTTACTCACCATGAACAATTATTGGGTGGGCTGTTTTTGGTGAGGGGTGAAGGGGTGTTCAACCATATTTGGAAAATTGAACAGAGATAACTAAGGATCAGAAAAAGTGGGGAATTGACTGGTGGAAGATGCATAAACTTTGGAACCTCCCAGCGACAAATAATTGAATAGAATCAATTAAAACTTTTTTGTATATTATCAAACAGTAATAGTTCAGGCAATGCTCCAAAATGGATTCTTAGCAGAAGAATCCCAAAGCCATAGGGATAAGCGAAGAGAGGGACTCAGGGACCCAAAGGCTGCCAGAAGACTGGTGGATGCAACTCCATGAGGCTATGCCAAGGTCCCAGAAAGAAAAATATGAAACCAGGCCCTGAGCTCCTAGTTACTATCCAGAAAAGGTCCAGGGACCCCTTGGGAACTGTTCCCTAAATGCGCTAAATGTGCTGCTCTGGCCACCAAGGCTGTAAGGTGTGCACTGACCCCAGAGGGAAACACGGATCTCCCACACCCACCCAGAACTGCCCCCCACCTTCCAGGACACTCAAGGTCACCTGATCATGGGCTTTCAAGGCAGACACATGAAAACTGGAGGAAGTCCAGAAATGCAGCTCCCAGAAAACAGAGGCCCAAAGTTTGTCTCAGGATCCATGAATGAAGGGATGCTGACCAGGCAGTTTAAGGCTAATAAATCAGTGTTGTCAATTTGTGGGAACAGCAGACTTTTATAGGATAAGAATTCTGCTTTAATACTGAAGGTAAGGCTGTTTGTTGGAAGTCAGTCTCTGCCCTCCCCAGAGGTTTGAGGGGAGATGGCTGTGTCTTCCCACAGCCATGCCAGGCCAGGGCTAGACCTGGAACTGCGTAGGCCAAGGAGCTAATTCACAGCCTCCCGGAAGGAAAAATGAGGGAACTAAAAGAGGGACAAAGCAATTGAGTTACAGCCCAATTTGGGCTCGAGTCACCTCTGGTCGCTTGTCATAGAACCATCTCCTCTGTTTCTTTTGTTGCTGAGCTTGGTCTACGCTGAACAATTCTTACCTTCCACTGGGCACTTCCTCTGTTCTAGTTTAGTAAAACCTAATCATTTTATATATGTCACTCACTCAGTCCTCAAACAGCCCTTTTTTCTTCATTTTACATGTGAGAAAACTGCAGCTTGGAGAAGTTAAGCTGCTTGTCTGAGGTCACACAGCCCCGAAGTGGCAGAGTTGGGATTCAAACCCAGATCTGTCTGAATCCAGAGCTGCCTTGAAGGCCACTAATCCTGGGGCTCCTTCTAAGCTTCCAAACTGCCCTCTTTCTCCTCCTAGCAAACTCAACCTAGAAGGAACTCCCATCCAGCCACTTCAGCCCCACAAAGAGAGATGTTTGTCAAAGTGACTAAGACTGTGCCTGGAATAATAAAGTTTTACTTATTCAAACCTCCCACCCTTCCAAAAAACCTGCTAAAGTGGCTTACAAAGATGCACGGCATACACTAGGTACATAGTAGGTGCTTAATAAAGGTTTGGTTGGGATGTGCTCCCAGTGAGGCTGGTGGGTGAGGACACTGGAGGACCAGTGGGTAAGGACACTGCAGACTTGAAGGAGCAGAGCTACAACTGGGGAAGAAGGTGGCCCTGGGTCCCCTGGGTCCCCTCACCTCCTGTACCAGGTTCCCAGGTGCTGAAAAGGTGGCCCACAGCCTCCTGCCTGCTACACAGGACAGGCTGCCTGGGGACCCATGATTCTCTCCATGGATTCATCCTTGAGTGCTTCTGTATAATCAAATTGGGCTCAGGGCTCCTCATTTGCTAATAGCTATTTGACAAAATTGCTATTTACCTTTTCTCTAAAATGTTGGAAAACTTTGACCTTCAAATGCTGTTTTTTTTTTTTTTTTTGACAACGGCAGTCCCATTAAGGAAGTAGAAACACATAGAATGAGGTAAGGGAATGTTTTCCAATGGGCTAAATTATTAGTATTTGAAAAACTTTCCTAAGGAAGTTTCTCTTGTGTGCAATACAGCTTGACCTATTATCCTGAATGCTCCCTCTTGATATATCTTCACCAGGGATTTTTTTTTCTTTTTTCTTTAGTGGAAAAGGCTACCATCCGACCAGCTAAAAGCATGGACTCCTTGTGCTCAGTGCCTGTGGAAGGTGAGACTTTCAGTCACTTTCTGAACTGAGAATTACAACTGGGAGACTGGGGCCCACACACCAGACTTACGTTTATCCGCAGCCATCTCTAGTCATGATCATGCACGGTCAACCAGCCCCAAATCCCCCCCGACCCTTCTAGAACTCAGTGGGTTCCTTTGGCCCTTGCTATAACCTCCTCTACTCTTCCTCGGGGCTAGACCTAAAAGAGCTTTCTTCACTCTTAGCTGGTCACAGCTGGAGACCACAGCTGCTTTTCAGTCAAACCTGAACCAGGTAAAAGGTCAACACCTGAAAACTAAGGCAGACTAGGTTTCCCCCTTAGGTAAAGAGGAACAGCCAGGCATTGGTTTATACTCACAGTTTTGTTGTCTATGCCTAGATGCATATGTGTTTTAAATTTGGATGTTCCCACAGACATTAACTTCATAATGCTTGTCAAGTCATGATTTTGAGTTGGTAGAATCATTCATTCATTCATTCATTCAGCAGTAAATATTGATTGGGTGCCAGCTGCATTTGCAAACAATGACATCCTTTGTTGGGGCAGGTGTGTGTGTGTGTGTGTGTGTGTGTGTTTGTAGTTGCATGCGAGGTGACACCTGCCACCAAAACAGCATCTCACCAAGTATATTTTCACAGCTCTAGCCCTAAGGGCTGACTTACCTGTAACCTTACCTGTACCTCTTTTTGTTAAGCAGCCAACAAGTGCCATTGCAAGTTATAAGGCAAAGGGCTTCCCTATATTTACCCTATGACTTTCTAACTCCTTTAATACAAGACATTTTTTTCTCTTTAAAAATGACACAGTCTGAAACAATAAGGAAAATCATTAGGACAACTGTAAAAAAATAATTCCAAACTTGTAAAATACTCAGTGATGTTTCTTCAAGCTGATTCAATACCTTTAGCATTTTTCTGTCATCTTCATATTCATCCATTTGCTTTGATTTTGAAACCTTTTGGGCAGTTCTTGCCCAGCTTTGCAGGATTTGATACTTCAGAATCTTAACTCACCACTTAATGTGGGCATTGGGCAGATCATCTAACCCTTCTGGGCCTCAGTTTCCTCATGTGTGAAAGGGGATAATTACTTACCTTAAAGGTGGTTGTAAGAATTTAAAAAAAGTGACATAAAATGCCCAGCATGGCACTTAGCACTTAGTAAGAAATTATTTTCCATATCCCTGGCAATTCACTTGTCATTTCCCAGCTATTTATTTTCCATACAGACTTTATTCTTCTTTGCCCTCTCTTCTAAGAAAGTGAGAAGTCGTTCCTCACAACTTGCTTTCTAAATGTTTAGCCAATTCACATTTCTAGTCCCTCATCCCCTGAATCAATAGAAGGAAGCCTGGGAAAAGGTCTAGCCAAGAACAGCAGTTGTTTCCTTGCTGGGAAATCAAACCCTTATCTGGGTCCATCTGCAAGATAAGTCTTAAACAGAATAAAAACATTCTGTTGTTTAGCCCTTTCTCTCCTTCACTTTAAGCAGTCATTCTACTATCTCCCATCTGTCTTTTTATTTTTTCACGATCTGCATTTAATGCTAGGAAGATGACAGCTCTGTTCAGCCATCTTACAGGAGCCTTTTTTGGGAAACTGCTCTACCTGGAAAGGCTAAAACTGATCCCATGTGGCACCACAGCCAACGAGCCTGTCAGAGCTGCAGGTCACAATTCTGTGCCCATGAGCAAATGCCTCCTCTCTTGTCCTTTAGGAGAGTGGCAGTGCCCTTATTACAATGCTACACCTTTCTAGTATTCAAATGTTGTGTGCCTGCCCTTACTAGCAGGCTATGTGACTGTGTGTGTGCCCAGCCTACTGACCATGCATTTGTTCTTTTTTTCACTAGGGAAAGAAACCAAAGGAAATTTCAATCGAACAGTTGCCACTGGTGGATTTTTCATTCCAGCAACAAAAATGCATGCGACCGGCACGGGCAGCTCATGCGACCTCAGCAAGCAAGAGGGCGAGTGGAGCCAGGAGGGGATGCCAGCAGGGGCCGAGGGGGGCTTTGATGTCAGCAGTGACCAGAGCCAACTCCAGGGTGCCCAGGCCCGGCCCCCGCCCGAGCAGCTGAAAGTGTTCAGGCCCATTGAGGATCCCGAGAGCGAGCTTACAGGCTCGAAGATGCTGGGCATGTTCTACACTTCCAACGATGGCCCCAGCAAGTCTGTTTTCGCCAGCAGCCTCTTCCAGGTGGAGCCCTCGCCCCGCCACCAGCGCAAGGCCCTGAACATCTCCGAACCCTTTGCCGTGTCCGTGCCACTCCGTGTGTCAGCGGTCATCAGCACCAACAGCACACCCTGCAGGACACCCCCAAAGGAGCTGCAGTCTCTTTCCAGCCTGGAAGAGTTTTCTTTCCAGGGCTCTGAAATTGGAGGTTGGCCCGAAGAGGAGAAGCCACTGGGAGCTGAGGCTGCTACAGGTAAAGTAGGGGAGAGAATGTCTCTTTCAGTGCAAGAGGTAAAAGCCAGACTTCAACTTGCTTTCACAGAGGGTACGAGGCTATGTAGTGAAGTGGTTGAGGCTCTGGGCTCTGGAGCCAGACCTCCTGGGTACAAATCCAGGCTTGGCCATTGCCCTGTATGTGCTTCAGCAAGTTAACGCAACCACTCTGTGCCTCAGTTTCTTAATCTGTAAAAGGGGAATAACCACGTTAATGCTATTCTTCATAAGTTTGTGTGAATATTAAATTAGTTCATACAGGTAAAGTTCTCTGGATAGTGTCTAGTACATAGTGTGAAATAAATGTTGCATATTTTTATTCTGTTAGCTCACATAGTGAGAAGGTGGGAGGGAAGGCTCACAGAATGGAATGCAGAGCTGCAGAGTGGGAACTGGGGATTCAACTCTTCCAGACTTATTCTCTCTCCATCTATTCATCTCTCATTTCTACCTCATATCTACTTCTTTTTATGAGTTGGACTCATTTTCCTCCATTGTTCAAGGCTGTATCTGCACTGCAGAGAAGAGCTACTTGGAGCCTCAGCCTAGCAGCGGGGAAGAGCATCTTTCTTCCAATTTCACTATATCAAATGCAAGGAGGACTCTGATAGGGCCTGCTTGGGTCACATGCCCGGCTTTGGACCAATCGCCATAGCCAAGCTAGAAGGGTAGTAAGATTGTCCAGTCCTGAGTCTGGAATAAGGAAGGGGTTCTGTGATGGACAAACATGAGCCACCTTGAATGGAAGTAGGGGGTATCCCAAAGGAAAGGATGGCTGGCAGACAAGACAACAAACATTCTTTGTGACTTGAAAATATTTCTATTTCAATTAATGTTAATTAACTTTGGTGGGGGGGGGGGCACCTATTATGCTGTCAGGTTCTGCCCTAAGTGTAACAAGGAGGTGTAAAACCCATGATTTGAATCCAGACTAAAAAATCCATGCTTAATTTTAAGCACTCCACCATACTTCCTCGTATGTTTACTACAGTAAGACACTCCACTGTGTGAAGTAACAGAGATTCTTAAGACACGATCCCCTTCCCCAGTGAGCTCGCAAACCGGGACAGGAAACTGAAACCCTGCATTGAAGTACAGCACAGGGTCAGCCTGTGGAGGTAGCACAACAGCCTCCTTAGGCTGTTGGAATGAGGAAGGGCTTAGATAACTGAAAGTATCATGAAAGAGGTTCAGAAAGGACCACAAGGGCATCAAGGCAAGACAATTCTCTCAGAAGGATTCCAGGGAGATTTCTCAGAAGAGGTGACATTTGGGCTGGGCCTTGATAATGGGTAGGATTTCTCCTCAAGGAGACGTGGGGGAAGGGTATGCTGGTCTAAGAGGCCGCAGGATATTGTAGAGAGTGTGTAGGCTTGATTCAGATCCTGGCTTCACCACTTTCTGGCAGTGTGATAGTGGGGGAATTAGTCGGTATTTCTGAGACTATTTCTCATCTGCCAAGCAGGGATTGTTCCTGTCTCAAGGGCTGTGGTGAGGACTGAGTGGGAATGTCCACAGAATGCCCACCAGTGGTCTGACTCATAGCAGATGTTCAAGAAATGTTAGTCTTTTTCATCTTCCCTTTCCCTTCAGGATGGGGGCACAAGATGAGTAAAAACGCAAAGGCATCAAGTGATGCTTCATCTGGAGTGTGGTCCCTGGGCTGGTAGAGGCCGAGCAGGGTGAGAAATAGTAAAGGAAGTGAAGCCTTTGAGGAAAACAGTGTTTCCAAAGCCTTTTGTGAGATTGGTTATCTTCCCCAAAAAAGAGTGTCCTGGACCCTAATGGGTCTTTCAGACATCGTCCGTTAACTTTTTTGCCTCTCTCCATAATTAAGAATGCTCAGTTTGCATTAAATTGGTCTAGAAAAGACACTAAAGGGGACTCTGTCTTCTTCCCTGGCTGTGGCAGGATGGACACAGGATGGTTGGGGCAGAATGAGGGACCTTGTAGATCTAGGACCAAGGGCCAAAGGAAGACGCCACAAGATTCAGGGACTACAGGTCCTCTCCCCCTTCTCTCCTCTGGGGTTAACTTAAGGTTTCTTATCTCCTTCCAAAATCCAAATGGAGACCTTCACTTTCCTTAGTAAAATATTTTATTGTTTTTTTTTCTTTTGTGCAGTAGTAAGGAGTAAAGAGAAAGAATTAAAGATAATTTTTCAGTTTACCTAATTAAAATTTTTAGTCACTCCAGTTAAACCAATTCTACTATCCTTGGCCTATTTAAGTGAAATTCTAATGTGACCCAAAGGTAAGAAATATCAAGCATGTATTGCACTTGAAGTGTTGATAATTAGATCATTGATTGTTTCAAATGAAAAGTAAAGGATCCATCAATATAATCAAAATAATTGATTGCCTGATTTTTCCTGATTCAAAGCTACATCCTGCAAATGCTTGTTAGGAGGCAGGAGTAACCATATGACTTTAAGAAAATTTGATAAATGAAAATTCACAATTATCTTAAGGAGATATTAGGAGTTACCTCATCCTTTTACTGAATAATCTACAATAAAATTCTTTTAAATAGATAAATTTTAGTGCATCAGAAATATGATTCTACCTACAAAAATTTGTCTTCTCCATTTTGTACCAGAAGCAAGCCTATTTCTTAAAGCCGTGGTTCTATTAGTTAAGGTATGATCTAAGCTGCTGTGACAAAGAGAACCGAAACAGTGGTTCAAACAAGAGAGAAGCCTATCTCCATCATATGTCAGTTCAGAGCTAGGTGGTTATGATTCAGGAGATCATCCAGGGTCCCAGTTCCTTCCCCAAGAGTGTTGTTCTTGTCTGCCTGATCAAAGTTAGCTTGACACCACTGCATCCACATTCCTGCCTGTGGGAAGGGGATAAGAAGAGGAAGCCAAGGAGTTTCCACCTAAGGATGTAACCCAGAAGTTGCACACATCGCTTTCATCCCATCTGCCAAATCGTATTCACAGAGCCACACCTACCTCCAAGGAAGGCTGAGAAATGCCACTAGTTTGATGGCATGTGCCCAGCTAAAATGTGGGGATTGAGGGAAGTTTCTGATACCAATCAAAAGTGTGGGTTCTCTGCCTGATGCGTTCAAATGAAACACCAGGATTTCAAAGAAAGAAAGAGTATCTTGCTAGGTGCAAAGCAGGAGATCAGATGGGCTATCAGCCTAAAAATCTGTCTCCCCGAACTGCAGTTACTCTGATGGTTTTATAGTATGAAAAGATGGGCAGGTTTTAGGTTAATGAGCACAATGGCTCGCGATGAGGAGGTTAGAGATGATTTGGAACTGGAGTGAGTGAGTTCTGGGTGGAATCAAGGTCTTTCATTAATAAATATTAGAGATTGTCTTTAGTGATCATAAGACTCTAAAGTTGAAAAACAGGATAAGGGTGGATAAGTGAGGGTCAGTCACCAGGTTTTTACGATCACAAGATAAAGGCTATATAGTTATACAATCATTATCAGAGATCAAGGCAGCTGGATTAGAGTTCAGAGATTTCAGATATTTACCTCTGTCTATTCTAATATACCAGAAAATAAAAAGGAGTATTTATGTAATGATTCACTGGTCATAATCATCCCCTATATCCTAACTTCTTGGTTATGGTTCTATTTCTAAATAAAGAAGAGAGTGGATATTAGGGGACAGTGAGCATTCTCTTCTCCCATGTTCACTCACTTTGTGCATAATGTGTCCCATGCTGGGAACCTGACAGTGCCCTTTCCTTCTGAGCATTTGAAGCTTAGAAGTAGTCAGACAATTTGTCAACCAACAAAAATATACGGGACAGATAACCCCTTGCCAGGTAATTTCTAGGAATAGATATTGCCTCTGTCCTCAGGAACTTAACCAGAGATGGAAGCTATTACCTGCGAAAAGACAGTGGGAACCTGATGACTTGGTACCCAATATGTAATAACACTAAGAGCTGCAGGAGGTTGGAGGAAGGAGAGATTGATCTGGGGAGGCTTCAAAGGGGAGATGTTGGTAGTAGATTTATATCTTTAAGAATGATTTGAATTGCAGTGACCACAGCAAAAGACCCAAGGCCAGACAGGGGGCCACTATTTGCTCAGTGACATGTGGAGAAGTGGTAGGAGAGAAGAGTGGAGGTGTGGCTGAGTCAAGTTAAGGAGGGTTCTAAGTCTCTTAATGTAGGAGGTGGGCAACCACTGAGGATTCTCAGCAGGGGAGTGGGTGATATGAACTGGCTCACATTTAGCACAGGCCCTTCCTCCGCTCCTCACTGTGAGTCCATATCAATGATCACAGTCAATGAACAGAGGCCCCTGAGCTCTACAAAAAGAGAACCTGGTAAATTCTCCCAACCAAGAGCTCCCACTAGAATGCCAAAAATATCTTTTAAAAGAATTATTGAAGCATTTACTCTTTGTGGTATAATGAAAAATTTGGCTGGTCTTTGTCTCCCATTCCTGTTAACCTCTGAATCTTTGGAATTTTCTGTGCTCGGAATGTCTGTTGTCTTTCATGGTGGGTCCAGGGGCACACCTGATAATTTCAGAGTGGGGCCAGCCACACCTACAGCCTTAGGGTAAGGACTGGGCACACCAGAAAGACCAACCAGGTGATTACAGGGTTGGGGCTTTGAGCTGCATCATAGCAGCTCACCTGCCTGCACTCTGGGAGGTGAGGAGGTTGCAGATTGCGCTCAGCCACATGGACATTGATTCTATCAATCATGCCTGTGTAATGAGACCCCATATAAACTCGGGGCACTCAGAGCCCAAGAGAGCTTCCATGATTGAGAAAATACACCTCTGTGCTAGGAGGGTGACACATTCTGACTCCACATGGAGAGGACATGGAAGCTTGTTCATGAGACCGTCCCATGCCTTGTCCTGTGCATCTCTTTTGCCTGCTGCTTCTTTGTATCCTTTTACTATAATTAAACTATAATTCTAAGTTTAGCACTTTCAGAGAGTACTTAGTGATTCTAGTGAATTATGGCACCTGAGGGCATGGGGGGAACCCCTGAAATTTGTAACCTGTTGGTTGGAAGTGCAGCTGGCCTGGGCCCCAAGCTCACGAATGGTCCCTGAAGGACAATCTGATGGAGGATTGCCCTCAACCGGTGGAGTCTGGCCTAACTCCAGGTAGTTAAGAGTCAGAATTGACTTGGATTGTGTTACTGCAGTATTTATGACCCTGTTACCCAGAAGTTACACTTCCAGGAATTTATTCTAAATAAATAGTTTCACAAGTACAAAATGATGGAGCCTATCATGGCATCATTTGTCATAGCTAAAGACTGGAAACAACCCAAATGTGCATCTTTAAGGGACTGGTTGGATGACTGTGGTACGTCTGCCCGATCAAGTCCTACGGAGTCCCATAGTTTATGGGCCCATACCACGTCCCTCACACCCCCTGCTCACCTGTGGCTGGCAGTTTCTGTGCACAGGGAAGCATCCTATCTCAAGTGCCCACTTTGTGTTTCTGGTTTTCTACCTCAGGGCTTTTTCTGAATTCATTCTTCCCTTGCTCAGGATAGCCCAGAGGTATGGGGCAGCCCTCCGACCAGTTGGAGACAGAATGCAGTAGATAAATGACCCAGCCTCCCACAATTTGGAGGGGTGTTTATGAGGCACATTCTATATGGTCACCAGGGATTGAGTCCTGGTTGCTCAGCCTGGTAACCAGCTCAAAAACATACTCTTTAATGACTTTTCCTCCATTCCCTGTCTTACTTTCTGCAAGCCTGCTCCCTGGAACCACTATCCAAATAAGCTACCTTCTGCTAAGTCGTTTCTCAGGCTCTGCTTTGAGGGGAACCCAAGCTAGGACACATCTTAAAGAATGAACAATCCCCCTATATTTTAAAATCGTGTGAATTTCAAGATATGTTAAGGAGGAAAAGTACGCAACATAGAACAGTGTATATACTACATGCTATATTTTGTGTAATAAATGTGAGAAATAAAAATATATAGTGTAAGTATCTGCCTATATTTGCAAAAAGATACTCTGGAGGAATAAACCAGAAATGAATAAAAATGGTTGTCTATAAGGGATGGTGGGGATGTGAAAAAAAGGGTGGAAGCAATAGGTATGAAAGCAAGGCATCTCTGAGAATACCTTTTGATATAGTTTTAATTTTCTATATTTTTAATAGTTGATATTTTACATACTCAAAAATTAAATCAAATTTCAAAAAATAAGCCTCCTCATTGATGAGCAAAGGAGAAATAGCACTGTTGTCAATTCTGAAGCATAATTAGTTCAGACATCAGGATGCCAATTTCAATGCTGGCATTATGGTGAGATACTTTGGAGTTGTCACCAGAGTAACCTGTGGCATTGAGCAGGACAAACTTTTCTGAGCTTTTACTGTATGTCAGACACTGTACTAGATGCTTTGCCTCCATTATCTATTTAATCCTCACAGCAGCCCTGCAAAGCATGTGTTATTATGCCATTATACCAAGTTTACAAGATTTGTTGAGAAACTAGGATTTGAACCCAAGTTTCTTTAACTTCAGTCTAAATAATGATGCTTATTGAGGTTCTCCTGTGTGCCGAGCATTGCCATAGGTGCTTGGTCTTTATTCCACACTGTGAGAAAAGCCTTATTGTGATGAAATAAAGCCTTCCTTCACACAAGGCTGTAGAGGCCAAACTGGAGGTTTGTCTCCCTCTCCCTTCCCTTGGTAGATGTTTCAGATCAGACACAAGTTAATCACTTTAGAAATACCCAAATTGATGTGCAAATAAACCCTGGGAAGAGTCATGCAGGAAGCTGTCAATCAAAATCATAATATGTCTGTGCTGCTTAGAGTGAATAGTGGAGTGCTTGATCTCGCAGGGCTTGAGTTTCTTTCCTTATCTGCCAAGTTGAGAGGTTGGATGAGAGCAGCATTTTCAAGCACGGCTCTATTAATGGTTTGGATCAGATGATTCCTTGTCATGGGCGCTGTCCTAACTATTCATTGTAGGATGTTTAGCAACATCCCTGGCCTCTACCCATTACATGCCAGTAGCATTGCCCACCCCTTCTGGTTGTGACAATCGAAAATGTCTCCAGATATTGTCAAATGTTCCCTGGGTGGGGAGGGGAGCCCAAATGACCCTAGTTGAGAACCTGTGGCCTAGATGATCTTCAAGGTCTCCCCCAGCTCTAAGAGTCTGTGACTCTGGGATCTGAAGACAGGACATTCTTAGAAGGAAAGGGTAAGGTATGTGAGGGAGCTGAGAGCTGGGAGAATTCCCTCCATCCTAGTGAAGGACTAGTCCTGGTAGTCACTGTGCTGGTTACGGTCTCTCCTGAAATGAAGGCTCCTTCAACTGATAACTCACATCCTCATTTCAGCTTCTACACCTAAGAAGGCAGCTCTCGAGGATCCCAAGCCAGTACCTGAAGCAGTGGGGGCAGTGGAATGCAGCAAAGGCCTTGCCCTGGAGCCAGACGTCCAGCTGGAGGACAAGAAAACCTTGGAAACCTCCCTGGGTCCTCAGCATTCAAGTGAATTAGAAAAGACTCAAAATGCAGAGAAGGTGGCAGAGGAGGCTGGCCAGGTGGAGCCCAGCGTTCTGCAGGAGAGCCCCAGGACCAGAACAGAAGCTGTGTTTCTCCATGAGATGGTAAGGTGGACTCACTGCCTGGTCCAGCCAGGTAGACCCTTTATTTCCCGAGGGTTCTTGTTACAGCATGAAGTAGATTCTTTTGGAATAAAAGTTTCTGCCAAAGGGACTTTAGGAGATAATCAGGTTTAGTGGTTTTTTGGCTGTGAACTTTTCAGAGGTCTGCAGTATTGGGAACCATCCAGCTCAAATTCCCTAGGGCAGACTTGACTCTAAATATTTCTAACCTGAAGTCACTGTAACCAGTAACGTGTCCTTGGAATCTGAGAAGGTGGCACAAAATCTGCTTGACATACCCCAGTTTCAAATATGATGACCATTCACGGGGTAGAACCCTCTGTTCCAGATAGCCTGGATGGAGAGTTGTCGGCACTTGTTTATAAAATCTCCTGAAAGGATCCATTCCTTCCTCCTATGGCTTGGAGAAGTTAAAATCTGATGCCGGAGCTGATTAAAATGTGTCCACTTTTCAGGTTGAAATTTCCCAAGAAGGTTGTATGGGATGTCCTCAGATAAGATGAAGGTGTGGTGAGGATGTTTTCCAGAAGGCTTAGGGAGGATTCCTGCATTTGCCAGATAGCTCATTGAGCTGGAGGAGTATGCCAGAGGGGAGAAGAAGGCTCTTTGCCTTTTGACTTGCTTCCAGGGACTGCACAAAAGGACTGTGCTCTGGGAATTAGGGCAGTGGCCTCAGGAAAGCTGAGTGAGGGTTTGCGTTTGTTGAAGGGGAAGGATGCAGAGATTCTTATGGGGATTGAATTCTCGGAGAGTCCAGGTAGGTGTATGGCATTGTTTTGAGAAGGCAGATAAAGTAAATTGGTGCTAGAAGGAGAACCAGGGTGAATTTGAGGGAACAAGTAAAGGCATGCAATTCATTCATTTGTTTAAAACCACGTCTTCAACACCTGCCTTGTGCCAGGCACTACACTGGACACTGGGATCACTCACTGCACCGAACAAGACTGCCACAGTCCATGCCTAGTTAGAGCTGTGGGTCTGTAGGGGAAAGGTCGGTAAAGAAGTCATTCCTAGAGAAGTATGGAGCATATGACAGGAGAACCTAACTTAGTCAGAGGGAGGTGGGGTGTCACAAGGGTCAAGGAAGGTTTCTCTGAAGGAAAGACATTTAGGTTGAGAAATTCATCAGGAGAAAGTTTCAGGAGAAAGGAGGTGGGGTGAGAAGGGGAGTCTTCCAGGTAGAATAAGACACTTCATGAATCTGAGGCAGGAGAGAGCATGTAACATTCTAGGATCAGGAGAGCTGGGCTGGAGAAGGTGAGGCTCAGCGGGGAGCAGGAGCCACGTCAGGCAGGACTGCATGGAAGGGATTTGGGGCTTAACCTAAGTGTGACAGAAAATCATCTGGTATGTTCAGAATTTTGTCTTTAAAGGGTCACTGTTTTTTGTGAGGAGAATTTCTGGCTTGGAGAAGGGCAAGAGAGGAGGCAGGGATGCCAGTTAGGATGCTATTGTGTGTCAGAGCAGGTAAGAAAAGATGGTGGGGACTAGGGTGGGGACAATGGGCATATGGAGAAATGGAGAGATTCAAGATCTACTTAGAAGGTAGAATAAACAGGACTTGCTGAAGGATTGGACAAGGACTGAGGAAAAAGGAAGAATCAAGAACACCTCTTAGGTTTCTGGTCTGAGCAAACGATGCACTGTGGGTCCACTTACTGACACAGCGGAGTGGAGGGGGAGTTTAGATGTTCATTTAGTCATCCAAACTGATTGATTTCTTCATGAGCTCAATAAATGTAGGTGCTGAGGTGAGTAAAGGGATGAGTAAAAGGCTGTCGCTGCCCTGAAGGAGGGCACAGTCTAGTAGGCAAAGTTGCAGTGTACCCAAATAAATATAATATGGAACAATCAGATCTCAAAAATATCCCTGCCTCTTGAACAAGCAATCCTACTCCTGGAGATTTATCTGAAGGAAATAATTCAAAAGAAAACAATGAGTCCATTTTGATTCAACAGACCCTTTATTGAGCAACTACTCATAGTATACCAGGCACCGTGGGGCCCTGAAGACTCAAAGACAAATAAACACAATTCCTGACCTCAAGTTGCTCATGACCTATGGAGAAAAACAAGACGAGCATACAGGTAACCGTTCTGTGAAACAGCATGTGATCAGCAGCGACGAGAGGTCAGCAGTCGACATCTGAGGAAGACTTGCTTACCCACAGGTCAGAGACTGAGCCCCAAACAGCTTCTCTTTGGGAAGAATTAGGCCTTAAAACAAGAAATGAAAGGAACTGAAATGTGTTTCCCTGGCCCTGAGCAGGCCTCCTTCCACCCTTTTCCTGTCTGCAGCGTTGGACTTTGTGTAGGGAAAGGGAGGAGTCGAGAAGGACAAAGAGAATCTGGACTTGTGACTAGAGGTGAGGCTAGGATAGCAAACAAGATGGCGAAAGAGGAGGCAGTTCAATGAGCACGGAAAAGAAACCCCTGCCATGTTAAAAGTGGTTGTCTGTGGGCAACAAGAATATAAGAATTTGCTGTTTTTGTATTCTTTTCTTTTTTATATATTTAAATTTATTTCTACATGGAATGTGTATTTCTTTGGCAATAAGAAAAAACTATATTTATTTATTTGGAAAGCAAATCTCAGGGCAAGAGTTAACATTTTCATTCCACTGGGAGAATCTCATTCTTGTTTGGCTCAGGTAAATCTGAGGTCAAATGAGAGCAGGGGTTTTGCTTGTTTTATAAGGCAGTTGTGTATGGGGATTAAGTGCTTCTGTTCTGCTGTAGACAGAGCTGTGAGTTTCAGTCCTGCTGCTGTGTGACTTAGGTAAACTGTTAATTCTCTTTGAACATAGGTCTCCTCATCTGTAAAATGGATGTCATTATAGTAGCATTTATCTTGTAGGGTTATTGTGAAAATTAAACAAGAAAATACATTTAAAGTATTTTGTGGCACATGACACACAATAAATATCTGTTGTTATTATTGATGATGTATCCTTTATTTGTTGAGGTAGCACAGTCTGGCACTGTTCCAGGCTTGCTGGGAAACTGTGGATGCCAATGCCAAGAGCCCTTGGCTCTAAAATAATCAGTGTCTTGATGTTTTTCAGGATGAAGATGATCTGGCCAATGCCCTCATCTGGCCTGAGATTCAACAAGAGCTGAAAATCATCGAATCCGAGGAGGAACTCTCCTCATTGCCACCGCCTGCTCTACCGATCAGCCCAACCGAGCCAAATCTTGAGTCCAGCCCAGGACCTTTTGCTTCCACAGAGCTTCCTGGGCGCTTGCCTTGTGGCTCCACCCCAGCTCCAGCCTCAGCCCCTCTAGAGGAGTGGACCAGGGACCCAACGAATCAGAGCACACAGGGCTCTTCAACTGCAGTCAATAGAAAAAAGCCGGAATCAACCAGCAGCCTCCAGAGAGCAGCTCCTGAGAAGATCCAACGCCCAGACCCCACCAGCCTGGCTCCCCTGGAAATAGCTCCATTTGAGAAGGCTTCTCCGCAAACAAAGGTAGAGATGGGAGGCTCAGGGAAACTATCTCCTCCCCTCCCGCCTGCTCCTCCCCCTCCAACTCCTCTAGAGGAGGCGCCTCAAGACCAGCTGATAAAAACCAGCCCTGAGAGAGAAGACCCATCCAGGAATTTGAAGACAAGCCCCTATTTAGATCAGCTGAAGTCCAAAGGCAGCCTTGGTGTCCCCAGCTTTTGTCAGGGAGACAAGGCTGCTCCAGGATGGAGTGAGAAGCAAAACCTTATTACTGCTGCACCTGAGGGAAAAGATCTTTGTTTTCCAAGACCAACAAGGGAGATTGAGGTCTGTCCACAAGGAGAGGTGGATGTCACCCATTCAGTACAGGAGCCCTCAGACTATGATGAAGACGATGCTGTGACAGACATTGCCCAGCATGGTTTGGAGATGGTGGAGCCCTGGGAGGAGCCCCAGTGGGTGACAAGTCCCCTTCACTCCCCCACCCTGAAAGATGTGCAGGAGGCCCAGGTGCAGGGCCCTCAGGGCCACCGACTGGAGAAGAGGTTTTTCCACAGGCCCACCCTTCGCCAGAGCCATTCTCTGGATAGCAAAACCACAGTTAAGAGCCAGTGGACTCTCGAGGGTCCCTCCTCCAGCAGCAGCTGTGCTAATCTTGAAACAGAGAGGAATTCTGACCCTCTACAGCCATTGGTATCCAGAACAGGGATTACTGGATGGGAAGAGAAAGCCCTGAGGTCCTTTGAAGAGTTCTGTGGCCTGAAAGAGACAGAGGCTTTTCCCCGACAGAAGGGACCTGATGGTGTGCAGCCCACACCAGCAGAAACCACCTCTGTCAGTCTAGCAGAGGGAAAGGAGCTGGAAACACACCTGGGGCATGACAGCCCACAGCTTGAGCGAGGGGATGACCCTGGGCCGGTGAGCTGCAAGGAGATTTCACCCAGCATGCAGGACAGCATCTCACAAGGAGAGAATCCTCCAAAGTTACAACTGAAGAGCACTGAGTGTGGGCCCCCCAAAGGGAAAAATAGGCCTTCTTCCCTCAACTTGGACTCTGCCATTGCCATTTCTGACCTCTTACGGTTTGAGAATGTAGCCTCATTTGGTTCACCTGGAATGCAGCTCTCTGAGCCGGGAGACCCAAAGGTCACATGGGTGGCCTCATCTCACTCCAAAGCAGACCCCTGGAAGGACCACTCTCAGGACTCCCAGGACCTGGACCTTGTAGCTCATGCCCTGACAGGGCGCCGCAACTCTGCTCCCATGAGCGTGTCGGCTGTGAGAACCTCCTTCATGGTCAAAATGTGCCAGGCCAGGGCAGTCCCGGTCATCCCACCCAAGATTCAGTACACGCAGATCCCACAGCCCCTGCCCTCTCAGGGCTCAGGGGAGGTTGGGGTTCAGCCTCTGGAAAAGAGCCAAGAAGAACACAGCGCAGGTGGTGGGACCTCTCAGAAACCTGCCAAAGATGATTCTCCCACCTCTCTGGATAGCCCAAAGGGGGAGAAACCAAAGAAAGATACAGGAGCCACAGGGTCCACACTGATGGATGGAACTGCATCCTGCAGGTGTGAGGGATCCACCCTTTCTCCAGAACCAGGCTTGTCTAACCTGCTCTTCACCCAGGATGCAATAGTGCAATGTAGAAAGCGAACATCAGAGACAGAGCCTTCTGGGGACAACCTTGTTTCTTCAAAAATAGAGCGACCATCTGGGAGTTCTAAGCCTTTCCACAGAGCAAGGCCAGGAAGACCTCAGAGCCTAATTTTATTCAGCCCTCCCTTCCCCATTATGGATCACCCGCCTCACTCAGCCACAGTGACAGATTCCAGGGTCCTACTGTCCCCTATCCGAAGTCCCACCCAGACAGTTTCCCCTGGCCTTCTTTGTGGGGAGTTGGCAGAAAACACATGGGTCACACCAGAAGGGGTTACACTTAGGAATAAAATGACCATCCCTAAGAATGGCCAGAGACTAGAGACCTCAACCAGTTGTTTTTACCAGCCCCAGCGGAGATCAGTGATTCTGGATGGAAGAAGTGGGAGGCAAATAGAATGACATCAGTTTGCCTGAAAAATTGTCATGATTCATCTGGATGTTATTACAGGGTCAATTTGCCATTACCCAAACACAGGTTATCCAAGTTTGGGATTATTTTGGCCTCTGATTGTTCCTCTTTCTTCAGCCTTTTGACCATTTATTTTGTCCCTTTGCCATAAAAGTGGTCAAGGGGTGGACCAAGAGATAAAATTTAAGGAAGTCCATAAGAGCAAGTGGGAAAAGGTCAAGTGAGGGAAGAGGTTGAAATGCTTGCCTCCAGTGAAATTGGGGCTTCTCTGTGAGTTGCATTACTCCCCATTACCATCATCTATCACTGTTAAGAGCTGGCTGTGATAATGCACTTTGAAAGAAAGAGAAATCCTTTACCTATGTCGGAAAATACTGCTATTGAGGTTGGAAGGCCTTCTCTTTACTTCATGCTTTTTAATGCTTTATAAAGCATTGTTTTTTCAGACATGTTTGCTAACAAGCTTTGCAAAAGTGTACTATCAAGAGTAGAAGCAGATTTGGGAATGCAAACTAATATGCATGGAGGTATTGGAGTGGGTGAGTCTGCCCATTTCTCTTTCCCTGGAGTCCCTACAGAGCAGTCCAAGATGGCTCCACATACCCACACAGAGACTCAGAATCTATACTCAAGAGCAAACATTGAGACTTGCACCATCCAACTTTCTGACGTTTGTTAATTTGGGACTCCAGCTGCCACTGCACTGACCTGTGATTTATAAATCCAGTAGCTGGGAAGGGTGGGGGCTGAGCTGAGGTTATCATAATGAAATGTGCTGAATTTCCATTCAAGTATGCAGTAGCTCAGTGAAGTTATCTGCTGCTTTTCCAGCATCAGATTCTAAGAACTGCATGTCATCATAGAGAAAAGCCTCATGTATAAGCAGAACACACCAAACTTCATGTGTTTAAATTGGTGGGGCATTGGCAGAAAACACTTCTAGCTTAGCTTCACTCCTCTTTTATACTGGGCTGGGACCAAGAGTACAGGAGATGGTGAAGAGGGAGACCTAGGGGGAGTAGGAAGAGCCCTGAGATGGTGACTCTCACTACAACTTGGTGAGAGTTGCTCTTCTTGAAAATTTATTTCATTTTAGCCCTTTCTCCATTTCCCTCTATTGCTGAAGAGCAAATTTGAGTCACCTCTGCCTTAGGTAATTCCCCTCAACCACCACCCATGCCAGGCACTCAAACTTGCTCTTCACCTTTGTCTATTTACAAGCAGAATCAATAAACCAATGTGATTTCCTTTTAGTTATTTAGAATTTCCCATGGTTCTTTCCTTTTCAGCTGGAGAGAGGGAGAACCACTGTAACCTGCTGGCAGATTTTTGGTGCTCCCCCAAAGTGACCTCCACAAGAGCCCTTCTCAAGGCAAAACCCATCAGTGTATCAACACTTTCTAAGCCAACCATATTTTTTTGAGAAACCAAGGAAAACAGGAGCTATTTTTTTTAGCCCTATGCACCTCTTCTCAGGTTCAAGCCAGCTGAAACACTATCCAGAAGCTCAGTCACTGCAGAAATTTCTCTAAGGCCTAGCAGTACCTTTGGGCAAACCCCTCAATCAAGGCTGGTGCAGGACAGGGTAGGGGCTGAGCTAAAGTTATCTCCTCCAATGAGAAAGTGGAAGCCAATGTCCTGCCACAGATAAATATTTTCTCTTCTTCCCTGATAAGCCTAACAAACAGCTTTTAAATCTTATCCTGTACCTTTTAAGCCAGTGTCTGTGGCAGGGGTAGGTGGTAGGGAGTGTTGAGGTCAGGTGATGAGTTCTGCCTTTAGTGACCACTGAGATAGAAGAGCAGGGGGAAGAGTTAATAGGCCTTTGGCCAGTGTCCAACATCCCTAGGGTATAGTGATTTTCCCCCTAGGCAAGCAAGGGGAAGAAATATAGTGGTGACAGATGAGAGAGACCATGTTCCAGAGATTTGCAAAGCACATTCCTGCCTTATCAGAAAATGTGGTCAATAGACTTTATGTCATTCTCAGTGCACTTGTGGTGTCTGTGCTTTGATAAAGACCATGTCCCAGTAAGAATGTGAGAGAGGGGAGGGATTGCACTTTGCTTCACCATCAGAACTCTGAGCCGAGTAATGCAATATTTAAACTATTTTATGATTATTTTAAATTCTTGTTTGTTACACTTCTAGAATATATATATTTTTTCTTGGTATAGACTGAAAAGCCATCATTTACATATTAACAAATGACTTCAGTTCTAAGGGTCGAGGCACCTATGTAGATGGCTGCCATGTCATTTAGACACTGACAACTGTCATTTGTAGCATCATTTTCAGGAGTGTGGATGTGTGGATGTCATCATGAAACACACTGACAGCTCTCTAGAGACAGTCCTCCCTCTGAGCTTTCCTAGCCAGTCAATTCTAGAAGGCCTTGGAAGCTGACTCATCTTCAGTGTCCCACTGCTAAAGTGTGGATCTCTTCTTGGATTGTCTTCCAATCTGACAACTGTTACAAACATATTCATAAACTTCCTGTGGTCTGGTGCTGATAAAATTTCATTACATGACAAAGAAAACTCATTTTATTTTTCCATTTGTTCCCCAAAATACCCTAGGATTACCTATTTGGTCACCCACTTGGGGTTCTGGAAAATGGACCCCCCTGAGAACGGCTGGATGGAAATTAGATTGCCGCTTCCATCCAGGGGAGGGACAGAACACGTGCTGCTGTTTTGAGGATCTGCCTGGTGCTGTTGAAAGGGCTGCAGTAAACTCTTGAAGGACAAAGGACTCCTTCAGATTAGTTTTCAGTCCTCACACTGAAAGCTGATTTAAAATGTTGAATTTGAACTCAAATGCATGCATGTTACCAGTGTTTTATTTCAGTGTTAACGGTTGCTTAAGAAGGTGACTACGTATATTTATTTGCAAATTGGCCCTGCTAGGCCAACTTTTTTTTTTTTTTTTTGCCAAAATGGACTAAAGGATAGAGAGAATTTGGTTCTTATTCCCTGCTTCACCTGGAATATGAAGAGACTTGACCAAGAACCCCAATAAGACAGTGTCATCAAAATTTAAGCTCTAAACTTCAAAATTGAATGGTCCAAGTCAAATTTCTGGATTCTAGAGACATTAAAAATGTCAATGTCATTTTCCTCAACAAATAATATATATCAAGAGTTTAGGAATATTTCACTGGATACCTGAAAACTCCTAAATCTTTGAAGAGTCTAATAAAAAAAAAAAAAAAAAAGAAAAAATGGTAGCAAATTAAACAGCCCATTAAACAACCAGGAACAAGATTTAGAACCATCTAGAACCAAATGAAGGAGGAAGGGGAAAAACGGAGCAAGTGGCATCTTCTAAAAGGATTGTTAATTGTGTTCAGGTGACCTACTACTTTAAATGCCAGATTTTTTAAACACAATTGTAAATCCAATAGAAGGTACCAGTGAGAACTTTGCTTTGATCATGTAAGAAATTAGAGTGGCAATTAAGTTACAATAATTAGTTCTGAGATAATGGTGTGGTCCTAATTGGTTTGGTTATGAAGACTTGTTAGATCTCTGCATATGAATCAGGTAAGATCATGTTCCATACTCTCCGAGGGGATTTTAGAGACTTCCATTATCATGAAGTAGGTTAACTCCTGTTGATGATGAAGTCATAAGTCCAAGATAAACTGTTACTTTGCCTAGTGTTCAGTACATGATAATCCCGTATTTGACTAAATTGGATGGAACAGTCCTTTGTCTACACTGGCCTTATATTCTTGCCTGCAGGGATACTGAGGAACACTAAGATTCATTTCCTGGGGTTGGAGTGGGAGAAGTTCACACTAGGTCCAAGACCCACCAA
The DNA here is from genome assembly GCF_015220235.1 of Choloepus didactylus. Lineage (NCBI taxonomy): Eukaryota > Metazoa > Chordata > Mammalia > Pilosa > Megalonychidae > Choloepus > Choloepus didactylus. The sequence continues at coordinate 85,496,231 of NC_051307.1, forward strand.
GATTGATTAGGGCCACATTCTATATGGCCAATCCTATCTGATGACAACATGAATCTTGGGGTTAAGTGTTGCCAACAGTATGAGTTTATGCACTACCTGCAGGAAGGTCAGCTTGATATTTGGAATGACAAAGAATATGTTCTCCTTTACTTTACCCAACACCTTTTCCAGCAAAGCAAAGGCCACAAAAGGGAGTCAGCATCTTTCCAAGCATGGAGAGAAGGGAAAAATGGTGAAAGAAGATTGCCTGAGATCAATGCCATTCCAAATAGTATAAAATTAGGAGCCACCACAGATTGACAGGCACGTAATAGCTCATTTGTAACCTTGAGATTCATGAGCAATGCAGGGATTACTTCTCTTTGGTGGTGAAGGAAGACACAGCTAAATATAAAAAGCCCAGAGAGTACACAGCCATGTGTTTTACTGGATGAATCACACGCTTTACAATAATTTAATGCCATAGTACTTCTTGGCCTGTAATTCTGCAAAGTAAAGCACTTTTTCAAAGTCTATTAGAAAGCCACAGGATTTCATCTGTTGAGCTCCACAAATGTTTCCAAAGATATAACCAAAATGTTTTTCTACTGATCAAAAAAGTATAAGCAAATATTAAGCATATCCATGGAGACATTTAAATGTAATAAAAAAAGATTGTTATGCTTTAAAAATTACTCTAATAAATGATATAAAGTATAATGTTTATAATGGAATTACGAGTTAGAGGATATGGGGTCGTCAAAACCAATAATCAGAAAAGTGGATTATGTGTATTAGGCTTATTGTTTTAGTTTGTTCCTTCCCTTCAGCCCTTTCTGAACAATGTGATTGGACTTGGGCCTTGGTTTTGTGGTTACTCAGGCCGGGTTTGAGGGTAAGTGTTGGACTGGATAGTGGGATGGGAGTCAATGTTGGGTTGTGGGTACTCTGGTTTCATATAGTGTTATGGACAATGAACCTTTAAATTACAGAGCTAAAAGGACTCTAAAGATCATCTAGTCCAACCTCTTCTTTGCATAGCAGGTGGGGAAATATGAGGCAAGGTCATGGAGCCCACTAACCTCAGAGCTGGGAAGAGAATCTCATCTTCCTGGACTCTCAGGCTCCTGTACTTGGATCTTCCACCAAAATAATATCCTTTCAGGCTCAACCCATTCTCTCCTCACTGCTCTTTGCCTTGTACATAGAAGGTGATCATAAACATGGAGGGATCACCATCTGCAGGTTCATCTCTATTTTTGAAAGCTTCCACAGATGGGTGTTGACAGGGTAGTCACGCTGCTGTTGGCCTCCACTAAAAGGTTTCATGCCTTTTTTTTGTTGTGGTTACTTCAAAGTTTAGTTTCAGCAAAAAATCCTGACGACTTGCTTCAGTAGTTTTTGTTGTTGTTATTTTCAATCTTAATAATTATCAAATGCTTTCAACTCCACCCTCTTACTGTTGCAATCACACAGTCATGTCATACAAGATGTCAAATATAAATGGATGGATGCTATAATGGAAAATAAAAAAAAGCTCATTGCTCCTCAAAACTCCTTGGCTTAAAGAATCACGTGAGTCCACCTACACAAATGTGAACTCAGTTTTCCTTTTACTTGAATCAATCAAGAGGGACCATTAATTTATTTGAGTGATTAAGTTAATAATGCTCTAAGGGAGTGGGAGGAAGCAAATGTTTGCTATTCTGACATATATCATCACCAAAAAAAGGGGGTGAGTGCTCAATGATTCATGACTGATTCTTAAAAGAACAACTGCACAACCTAAGCTCACAACCTAGTGATATTTGCAGTGAGAAATATCATTGCCAAGGGGATAAAAATACTACCATTCTGGCCATAATATTCTACTTAATGCCTAACACCACTCAGGGCCTCCTTCTCTCCTGTCATCCTTCATTACTGCCCTAAATGCCTTTTCCTCTTACATATTCCCAAATTCCCACACTCTTGTTTCTTCTCTCCCCAAACCCGTTTTGTCCCTTCCACCATTCCCCATCCTCAGAGTTCCCTTTCCCAATCTTTTCTACAGTTCCTCTGGAGTTCTTCTCTCCTTATTAAACTCCATGCAGCCCCAGTCTCTTCTTTAAATGTTACCTTCACTTCCTGGACTTCAGTAAAGCTTGACACTCCCCTGAGGACACTTCTTGTTCTGCACAAGAGGCTTTGCATTTCACACATTACACAGATTACAAAGTCAGGAAGATGCAGGAAACCATTCTCCCGGTTTCCCACTTCTGCTTTTACACCATTCACTTCTTCCCATCTCATACAAAAATCTATTACCAACATTTATGGCATCCAGTTACTCTTTACCATTTTTTGTGGCCATCATGTAGTCAGTGCCCCAGATTTCCCGACCTGTTTCCTCTCTACCTCATGTTCCACCATCATCTTGGATAATGTTCCTGAGGAAAACCCACCTAACACCCTTGCTATAACTGTTTACAGCATTCACCTCTACTGAGTTTTGGCCATTTGCTCCTAGGGTTACACATTTCACAACTCAGAACTCAGTGATCTTAAACTTACATATTCCATTTCCAGAAACTTGTCCTATGCTTGCACCCTTATTCCTTCTATTTGCTCAAGACTACTAACAACTGGTTCCCACTACTTTTTCTGACAGTACTCCTATTGGACTTCAAACTTACTTCCTTGGCCTTTTGAGACCCCGAGGTGTATCACCTCAACTATTCCCACCAGGATCACTAACTCCTGTGACCATTAGTCCTTCACCCATACCTGCCTGGCAAACTCTAACCTAGGACCAGGACCCATCTTCTCTGCCCTTTTACTGTATCTATTAAGTTAGAGAAAATCATACAACCATGGTATGTGAGTCTTCAGAAATTTATGGTCTACCTTCTCAGCAGTGGCCTCATTCTCAAAACCCAAAATGGCTATTCCACTATCCTCAAGCCCCTCTAGGTGGACCACTCCTGAAATAAGCATAACTGCTGCTTGCTTCACCACAAAAGTTTACTCTTTCAGGTGTGTATTTTCAACCTCCCACTACCACTTCCTTTTATCCATATATGAATGCACGTTCCTCCCCTTCCTAGCTTAAAGGAGGTCCTGTCCCTCTTCCGAAGGGTATAACTCTACCTGGTTCGAAGTCCCCTGCTTTCTCAATTTCCTTCTATCCACTATTCTCTCACTCCTGTATATTCCTCCTCGCCCTCTTTGGGCTTCCATCCCTCAACAGACAGTTTCCTCTAACTCAAAGTCTCTTCTGTCTCAAACAAACAAAAACTTTCCTCAACTCTGCCCACTTTTACCTCTCTTTAGAGTCCAGGTTCTTGAAAGTCATAAATGTTCCCTTTCTACTTCCTCATTCCAATTCACTACTCCTGACCAACTGCAGCTTTACTTCCACCAGCACTGCTCTGCTAAAATTCCTCTTGCTAAGGCCAACAATGGTCTAATAACCAAATCCAACAGTCACAAGAAGTGTCTTTTATATATTTTTTAAACATTTAATGCTGTTGATCATTGCTTTCTTGAAACTTTTGTGTTCTCTTGGACTTGCACTTTTAGTCTTGTTCACTTGAAAGCTTCCTTTTCCTCTACCCTTTAAATGTTATTTGCCAGAATTATGTCCAGGCTTCTTTTCACTCCACATACTTTCCCTATGTTACTTAATTTATGCCTGTGGTTTCTTTTACCATCCATATACTGGCGAGCCCCACCCCTTGCCAAACCCTTATTTTCTCCTGAATGGATTTTTTAAATGGTTGGCTAACAGCTGTTCTAGCTTTAAGTCTCACTGACATGCCCTCCTCCCCACCAAACTCATCCTCCATACTGCTGCCAAATGATCTAAGACAGTGGCTCTCAAACTTTAGCATTCATTAAAATCACCTAGAGAGTTTGTTAACAAAGATTGCTGGGCTCCGCCCAGAGTTTCTTAGATTTGGGGTAGGGCCCCCAAATTTCCATTTCTAGCAAGTTCCCAGGTTAAACTGATGCTGCTCATCCAGGAGTTGCACTTTGAGTACTTTGATATGAGAACCCTTTGATCATAAGTCCAGTTATTCCTCGGCTTAAAATCTTTTATTGGCTGTCCTCTGTCTACATGAGTTCTCAGATTTCTGCCTTTCTGTCTACTTAAGGATTACTTAGGGTGCCTGTGAAAAGTATATAGTATTGGGCTCCACACTCAAGATTCTGACTTAGATCTATGCAGTGTCCAGATAACCCCCTTGAGAACCTCTGGTCTAAAAGATAATAAGAACCCTAACACCTTAATATGGAATTCAAGTTCCTCTATAAGCTATTCCTTGCCTCTAGCCCTCTAGCATTATTGAACCAGTTATTTCAATGCCTAGTGCAAATCCATGCTTAGGGTTTTGTATATACATAGTGTCCCCCTGCATCAACCCTCCCTCCATTATCTATGTGGTAGATAGATGCCTTCAAAATGCATCTTGTGTGTCACTGCTTCAGCTAAGCCTTCCCTAACACTGCATAAAGCTTCCATCACAAGGGAAAGTTGATTACTCCCGTCTCTGCAGCACCACTCTATCTTATATATATTTCTATTACTGATAATAGAATAATAGTACAATTGTCTGCCTTCTACTAGTTAATGAACTCTGAACATCATTTTCATCTTGGGTAGTTACATACACACCTAAATGCTGCCATTGCTGAAAAGCTGTTGGGGACTCCTCCGTAAGAATTGTTTTCAGAGGCAGTTTATGAACTACATGCATGACTGGTATTTTTACTTCATAAGTCACATTTTGTTTCACCAAAAACTTCACAGTTTAAAAAAACCACACCTGGCACAGAAAGCATAAGAGAATATATTTCAGGCTCTCAGGACAAGCCCTCAGAAGTTTGGGTAACTAGTGGCAACACCAATGGACTAAGTATTAACCTCCCAAGAACACTGACTTAAAGGGTTTATGCTCACCAAATGAAGGTTCCGGGATGTGAAATTAAATGCACACATTTAGGAAACAGATGAAAGTATCTTGAGGACAAGTTAATAACTTCTATTTTACTTCCCCTCACATCTCCAAACATAATGTCCTTGTAGGTGGATTGCTGCTGACAAAACAGTCTGGCTGAGAATTCACCCATTCTTCTAGCTACTAAGAGTCCTCAACCTGCACAAACTCCAGCTGACATGGCATCTGCACCATTTCTCCCACTGACTCAGCCATACACCATTTCTCCCTCTTGAGTGTGAACATTTTGAAGACTTTCTGTCTTCAAAAGTATTATTTCAATAGGCTAACAGTAAAAAGAAAATATTTGGGGGCAAAAGAGGTGGAGAATAGGGAAAGTGACAGCAATATCCTGAGCCTCAAGAAAATACATTTTTCAAAATTGTATTTAAATGTCACAGGGTCAAGCAAATGATCAGCTGAGTCCCTATCTCAGAAATGCGTCCTCCTAGAATGCATCAAGGAGAACCCCACCCAGAACTTTAAGCCAGTCTTTTCCCTAGGTATTCTCACACTGTTGGCCAGCCGAAGAGAAAGAAAATGAGTGCTGCCAGGTAGCTCCACTGATCTCCCTTTATGTAGCAATAAGGCCAGGTGAGTACTGATGATAATGAAAAGAACTGGACGGAGACACACTGAAGGTACTGTGTTGAGTAACAGATGTGTCCATAAATGAACAGGTTATTCCAGAGCCATACAAACACACCAATCTCTTTACTAGAGAGGTACACCTCTCCTATGTATAATATTCAAATTACTAACACATGAGAGATCACATCACCTTGTTTATGGATACATTTAATATCCCTTACCCTTCCCATCTTTCAAAACATAATAGTATACAAAATATAAAATATCTTAAATATTTATAAAAATTGCAAGAAAAAAATAGAACGTATGAAAATATTTTTATCTGAGTTCTCCCTCATTGTTGAGAGGCCGCTTAGTTTGCCTTGAGTTCATAACTGTTGAGTGGGTAAGAATATGCCCTGCCTAATACTATTCTGTCCCGGAGGAGCTTAAATAAAACATAGTAGTTGCAGAAGAGGATGAGAGCCATGGAAAGTGTGTGGTTCCACTTCTCCGATCGCAGCAAGGAATAGAGCTGGTAGAAGACGACACTGCCCTCAATAAGGATAAGAAGATTTAACAGCCTTAATGGACGATGAAATAGGAACTGTAAGGAAGTTAAAAAGCCAAGTATTATTTCATAGAAAAGCAAAGACTATAGTTATTCTCATATTTCTCTAAAATAATTCCGTATTTACAGGCTGCTATATTCAATAACAAATAGATCTGTTTATTGAATATCAGTCAGGCTATTTCTTGCTGTAGAGACCCAAACCTTTTTCCTTTATGCTCAAAGAATAATGAAATAATTTTATTTCAATACCCCTGAGACATGAAAAGGCATTATACACCAAAGAACACTGCCTGTATGATTTTCCTTAGATTATATCTTAGGCATATATTTTATTTGAGATAACCAAAAGTATATTTGTCTAAGACAGGTTGAATAAAGGACCAGATAGGAAATAGTTTAGGCTCTGAGGTCAAGAGGCAAAAACTGAGGGTATTATGTAGGTACTTATATAACCACTTAAAACATAACCATTTAAAAATGTAAAAACCATTCTCAGCTTTGTGCTGTACAAAAACAGGTAGTGGGAACTGGTATAAGTCATAAACACCTATACCAGACAGTTTGGGGAGGGTGGGAGTGAGGTATTACAAGTTGAAATATCAATACAATTTCTTGATTTTTCCTTTTTCTTCAGTTTACCCACATGGTCACTAACTCTCAAACCCTCTATATCAGATACTTCTGCTATTAATTAATGAATTAATTTTCTGGGTATTGAGAAGTTCGGTGCATAAAAGATACAAGAAGAAGAAAGGAAAAATAAGTTAGAGTTAAGCTAAACTGGGCTCAACATTTTCACTCCCACCAAATTTTTCACTCTAAGGGTCTAAAATGCTGGTTTACTAATAAAAAAGTATTATGAATTCAAAGATATAGGTCATAGGTTGGACATTATCTAACATTTCAGCTTCACCAATCTACAACTAAATTACATGAAGACAAATTGAGGTGATGGTAGTATATCAAATCTAAAAGAACTAACTGATGGGAAATTTGGACCTCAGGGCTCAATCTAAGAATGAAGCCAAATTATCATTACACCTCTGAAAGGTACCCAAGTTCCCAGGGTCCTTCTTCAGAAGGAAGAAAATGTTTAACTTGGGTTTTACTGCATAATACCTAGTAATGTCACTTGTAAAATTGGCTTAGAATTAATGTTCTAAAAAGACTCAGAAAGAATTTCAGATTCCATGGCAAAGTCTCTATTAAATGTGCCAGTAAGCCATATGCCAAAGGGGTAAAAAGACTTTACATTCTAATGGCTACAGGTGATAGGTATATTTAAAATTGAGTGTTCTCAACTTCATTGTGCCTAAGAATCATCTCAAAAGCTGCAAATTCCTGGGATTTGCCAGAGATTCATGGAATCACTGTTTAAAGAGTGAGCCAGGTGATTTGTATGTTGGTGGCCCAAGGACCATGCTTTGAGAAGCACCGATTTAAGTATTTGGCCATGCAAAATCACGTTAACTTGCCTAATCCTTCCTCTATGGGTTCTACCCAATTCATCAGCTATTTAAAAGCAGAAAAGTCTAATAAAATACATGGTAATTGTAGGTTTCAGGGAAACAGCAACAGCCAAAAGAAGTCACTAATGTCCTATGGAATTCAGCTAGCTGAATAAAACATTCTATGTAGAAATTAAATGTTTATGTCTCTGTGACTCAAGTCCACACTTCCATCGTAAGGCAATCTGCTTCAGAGTCTCGGAGATGCTCATAGTTTCCTCAGGCAAGGGCCTTTCAGCTTCCCCAGGCTCCTCCTAACCCTTACCATCTTGCCCTTCCCCGACATGGTATTTATAAGCATCCTGCCCTGATACAAGTCCCCAGTATCTAACTGAAAGGCCCCTCAGTAACAAATTCCTATAGTCATGAGTTCATGTACTCTCACAATGAACTGGGAACTAGAGTATCAGTTAGATAGTTGGAAGGAAGGAAAAAGAGAAGGCATGGATGGAGAGATTTGAGTATCTAAAAAAAAAAAAATCCAGTTTGCTTTTGTTTTTGTTTTTAGGATATGATTTCCATTAATCCTAGATCAGAATTTATGGACAATGGAAAGGTCAAATAGAACATAATCCAAGGTATAAATCCAAATGGAACAGAGGCTAGGTTTAGTTGAGTGCATGTTGTTTTTTTCTTTTTTAACTTTTAAGAGTTTTTCTCTTTTGATCTGGGAAAACATAAAAATTAGGCTGGAGATCATGGCATTTGTCTGACCTCCAAAGGGGAAGTATTTTAGAAAGAGAATAATGAAAATACCAAATAAATAAATAAATAAGTAAATAAATAAAGCCATCACATTGCTACTATATTAAATATTGCTTAAAGATACATAGATACAATACATCTTAAGGAAACTATTAAAACAAACTATTACAAATAAAAATTTTAAGATGAAAAAGGAAGGTCTGAATAATTGTTTACTTGTTTAAAGTAATGATTGACTCAACAAATCCAATGTAACTAGAGATACCAGCCAAGCTATTGAAGCTAGGATAATGATACATGACCTTCAAACTGCCTTTCAGAAGACAATTCCAAAGGACAGGGGATATACTTATAATAGTAGCAATAATTAATATGTATTAATTTCCAGGTATGTTCTATACACCGTGCTAGGCACTTACACATATTTCTAATTTTCACAATACCCATTTTATAGATAAGGAAACTTGAGGCTCATAAAACTATTCAAAATGTTACAGAGTGGCCTTTTAACACTCCTAAGCTTATGTTTGAAAATAAATAAGCAATACTTGCATAAAAGCGGGCATGGGATACATCTGAAGGCACTGCCACGTTGTAAGGCCCCATGGCTCTATATAAACATCGGCTGTGTCGCACCAGCACCCCCTGAGGCCATATTGTGTTTTCTGACCAACTAAGGGAGACAGAAATGCAATGTTACTATATTAGCAATTACAGATAAGGCACTGTCTGGCAAGGCCAACTATATTTCTACGGAAAGGATTAAGTACTCAAGGCTTCATCTGCCTGAATTCTGAAAGGGCAGTAATTGCATGGTCAAATCGGAAGGAGTTAGAAAGGATTTGATGTTATAACATCAATGCTATATAGCAGAGAAGTAGCAAAAGTGATAATAGTTAACTCAGTATTAAAGAACTTCATTAAGAGGCTTAAGAAAATAAACAGAAATAAATAGGAAAGGAAGGCACCTATAAGCCAGAAAATAGTGTGTGAGTAGGTGGACTGCCATCTCAATCCCAAGTGGGCAGAGTCTACTGGTGGAAATGCTAGAGGGAACATCAAGAAAAAGCTGATGGCAATAAGAGTAGTGAAGAAATTAATACGTTGTCAAACAAGCATGGCATTTACTGTAAAGTTGTATCTCCAAAAATGATAGAAAATCAGTTTTTTATCACATACTTCAAATACCTCATAAGTGTGAGAAGCTACACAGTAGAACGTAGACACACAAGGTACTGACAAACAGATTTTTCTTTTTACCATTTTCTTGGTTTATTTTTATAGAGGTTTCTCTAGGGAAAAGAAGTTAGGAATGAAGAAGCTTCATGTTTTCTGGTCTTGAAGTATTGGAGTTGGGGTGGGGAATGGGGATCTTCAGGTTAAGTTTTTTTAAAAAAAAATCTCAGTTAATTTACCTCCTCCTGATTTTGGAAAGGTTAGTTTCCTGGGGTAAGAACTGGGACAGCATTTTAGATATGTTAAAAAAAAAAAAAAAAAAAATCTAGCACCCTGAAGCTTTCCCAGTTCAGAAAATGTTCCACCGGCCTTGCTCACACTTACCAGCATTAAAATGATGATACACCTCATGGCCATGTGCCATCAGTAGCCTGAAGATGTACAGTACTAGCACTGTGGATTGTATTTTCAATTTTTATTGAAATTTGTCCTTTGCCCACAGTCGGGTTTCTTTTCAGCCTGGCCCAATCTCTTTCAGTTCCTGGGCTTGAAGGCCTGTGCTAATCTGTATCAGACATCAAGGCAGATAATTGAAGGGAGAACTCTGAGGGGGAGAGGGGAAGGGAAGGTCACCTCAATCTGTCCCACTTAATTAGGAAAGAATTTCTAGGTGATGAAATTTGTGAAATGTTCAAATTACAAAAGAGAGGAAGATGAAAATGGTCCAGGTTTGAGAGAAAGGTATTATGTAAGGCTCAGAAGTAAAAGAAACAAAAGGATTCTAAAGTTAAACATTTTGGATCCTAGGGCCCATGCAGAGAAATGACTGGAGAGGGGACGAGAGGAATACTTAGATGAACTCACAGTCAGGGACAGTTTTCATTTAAATATGTGAGAAGCAGAAAAATATTCAGTAGAGAGTTTAGGAAGAAAAGAAAAAATAGTAAAAAGTTCAGGCAAGGAAAATTACTAAAACATATATGCATTTATTGGAAAGGTAGGAGAAAAGCAAATTCCTGCTGTCCAAGTACAAAATGATTAGTTAGCAACTCCTTAGCTGTGGCAATGAAGACAAGAAGATGAATCTTAAAGTCCTCTAAAAACAATTAAAAATACTGTATATCACGACTTTTTAAATTTGGCCAAAGAGTTAAGGCTGAAAGAAAACTCCAAGATTTAGCTTGGGAGACAAATTATATACTCTAGAGTGACTGGGCAGTTGCAAAGTAGGAGGGATTTAAGGTGGGGCTGGGAATGGTGGTGGTGGTGATGAGTTAATGTCCTCTGTGTTTGGTTTAGAGTGATGATAAGCATCCATGTGGACGAAAACTAAAAATTAAATGTTCAAAGCCAAGGACAAGAATGACATACAAAGCAAATAAACATGATCAGTAGCATGTAGAAAAGTGTTACATGGTTTTACTCTCTAGCCTACTCACATGTGCTGTGGAGCATTGCTGTAGGATCCATGTTCCAGCTTCTGCCACTTGCCCAGGTGAGCAGCTGATTTATGTAGCAAATCACAGTATTTGGATGGCAGCAGTTGTGTGGTGAGCATTACAAAAGCATTGATCCACACCATAATGAGGTGCTCACATGACCAACGCATGTCATAGTATTGGGTACTCTGGAAAAGATCAGAAGAGAGAGAGAGAGAGATGATTGATGCACTGGCGAGCAGAGGAGGCAGGGATGGGTGCGTATACATACGCCCTGCAGACAAATGTCACACTGAGTCACACATGCACTGGTTGTCCTGCCGTCCGTGCAGAAAGTTCAAGAGCAGAGTCCTCCAAAATCCTTCAACCTGACTTTCTGGCTGTATGAGTTAGGGCTGGGAGGGAGAGGTAATTATATTTTAAGTGCTTCTTTTCTGGAAGAAGTGGGTACTCTCTGTGAATGACCACTCCGGCTGCTGAGTGCTTCTGAATGGATGAAGGAAGGGCACTAAAATAGCCCAAAAGATTTTGGGCCCAAGTGATATCCAGAACCATTTTCTTTTGTATTGAAGTAAATTGAAATTTAGACAATGGTTAAATTCAAGGAAACTCCTGATAACCATGTTAAGACCAACTACAGTAGGTTGAATGTTATTGACTTCTTGGTCCTCTTAAGCTACTACATACTGATTCTATTACAAATACAATTTTCATTCTCCCTGGGTATAACAAAAAACTTAAAAAAAAAAAAAAAAAAAAAAAAGGGACCACCACAGGTGCATGACATATATGGAAATACCTATCGACCAACCAGGAGCGGTATTTAGTGCACTCCAGATGCAGCCGAACTCCATCATCCAGGCTGCCAAAGGGGAGACAGAGAAAAGGGGGATTAAATAAGAAATACCCAGTTTATGTAATTGACACACAAATCTAGGAAGCACATAAAAGCAAGACAACCACTTACCTTCACAAAACACAGGGGGAGAAAGGCAACATAGTAGGCACTGAAGAGGGAGTTGAAGAGGACTTCCTTGATTCTGTGGTTGAAATCTGCTTTCAGACATTCTACTTCATTGCGTATGAGGTCTGGAGATAGGGGACAGCTGTGGGTGGGGATGGGTGTGGCATTATTAAACTGTTCTTTTAGGGACTCCAGCAATAAAGAGAGGAAGTCTTTGGATTTGGCCAAGCCACCCACAGTTGAGGCACTTTCCTCTACCGCCTGGTGCTGAACCACATAGTTATAATCTGTGAGAAGAAGATGAGCTCTACTATCTTGGTGGAAACAGCAGAGAGGAACATAAACACCAAACCTGTAGAATAAGGTGAATATGAAAATGAGACCACAGAAACCATTTAAGATCAAATCCTGTAAGTATATCATGGTTCACCAGAGTGAATATAACTCAAAGGGACCTTTGCTGATGGTAAATTCATTATTTGGGAAGCTCTTTAATTTCTTTCCTCAAAAGCAATAATACAGTCATTGTAGAATAAGAAACAACAGAAAATCACAATGACAAAATATAAATCATCTAGAAATAATTGTTCTATAATTGGGTATTCATTTTTCTAATTTGTAAAAATAGATTTAATACTTTTTTTTTTAACATGTTGGCCTCATACAGTAGAAGCTGCTTTGTATCCAGCTGTTCTAACTTAATATATATACGTAATGAGCATTTTTTCATGTCATTAAATATTTTTCTAGAACAATTTTTAAAAATGCTATAATATTCTCATATAGATGTACCATAGTTTAGCCATTTCTCTCTTGCTGGATACTTAGGCTGTTTCTTATTTTCTCTACTATAAATAGCAGTGTGATTAGCATTCTGCCCCTCACCTTGAATGTCCTTTGCTTAGTAAGGGCTCCTCTACCTCCTCATTATATTGCCCACCCCACTCACACAGGTCCCCCTCCTACTTATTTTTCTCCACAGAACTTACTGCACCAACCCTTACTCCACAACACCCCCCCCCAACCACACACACACACACACACACACACATACACACACTCTCTATAATTTAAGCTCTGGGAGGCAGAGATTCTAGTCTGCTTAATTCACCACTGTATTCTTGGTGCCTAGAATAGTAGCTGGAACATACTAGGCACTCATGTTTTTAAGACTTTTGATAAACATTTGTTTGTAGATTTACAGAAAAGTCATGTCTAAAATACAGAGTTCCCATATACCACACTATTATTAACATCACCTTAGGGTTCACCACTGTCTTGTACAGTCGGATTTTCTTTTATCAATTAAAATTGCCCCTTTTAACCACATTCAAATAAAAAATTCCTTTTGGTGCCTTAAACATTTTCTATATATTTCCCCAAGTCCTCATTAAGTAACTTCTACATGGTGACTTAGGTGTTGCAGTTAAAATGGATGCTTCACTGACATAAACTCAGATATGGAAAATAAAAAGACATTCTGTTTAGTTTTACATTTTATAACAAAATTAAAAAATGACACTTGTTATAGTTTTCTTTAGAGAAAGAAAGGTGAGCTTGCTAAGTAAAAGAATGGCTAGCAGCATCTCAGGGATCTACTGTGAATGTGTCCTTTTAGTAGAGTGGGAGGAGCTAGGGGTAAGAAAATTTAGTCATCACTCAGAAATATACAAAATCGTAAAGACCAGAAAAGGTTACAAGAAGTTCAATACTGCTGAAATACAAACTGTGTGTGTAGGGGTGGGGGTAAGAGGATGGAGATAAGAGGTTGGGGTTTATGGCAGATTGTGATGATGGCCACAATTCTTTATCTGTTCTTGTATTCTCACCCTTTGATAAGTAACTGAAGAGCCCTTGCTCTGTGGGTAAGGTGACCTGTCTATACTGGACTCAACTACGTGACTTGTTTTGGCCAATATGATGTCAGCAGAAGCACAAAAGGAGCTTGTAAGTTAGAGCTTATATTCTTGCAACTCTGCCATTTGCACGTTGCTGTGTCCAGGGCAGCCTGCTAGAGGATGAGAGACATGTGGAACAGTGCTGTGTTGTCCCAGATGCCTAAAATGACAATCAATCCCAAGATATGTGACTAAACCCAGCTAAAATAAAAATTCTCCTGACTTCCAACTGACCCCAGACACATGTACAATAAATACATACTTAATTTTTGAACTGAAGGTTAAATAAAAGTTATATAACTTTTTAAAAGTAAAGAAGGTAAATGTAGTTAAACCTAAAATTTGTTTAAACTACATGCTTATCTCATTGTTTTATGGGGTGCAACGAACCTTCAGAATGAGTAAGCTTCTTTATAATATATCTAAATTAAAATGAAAAGGTTTCCTAACTGTGATGGTTAGGTTCATGTGTCATCTTGGCAAGGCAATGGTGCCCAGTTGTCTGGTCATGCAAGCACTGGGCCTACTTGTTACTGTGAGGACATTTGGTGGACTTAAATCATCATTACGTTGACTGCATCTATTGCTGATTACATCTGCAATCAACTGAGAAGATTGCCTTCAGCAATGAGAGACATTTCACCCAATCAGGTGAAGGCTTTAAAAGGAGAAGGGATGATTTCAGCAGCCAGAAAAGAGAATTTTCATCTCTACCTCAGCCAGCCAGCTTCTACAGGAGAATTCGTCAAAAACCTTCACTGGAGTTCTCTTGCAGCCTGCCCTATGGAATTTGGACTCGTGCATCTCCACAGCTGCATGAGACAGTTTTATAAAATTTCATAATATTTACCGATATTTCCTGTCAGTTTTGTTTCCCTAAAGAACCCTTACTAATACACTAACCATTCTGGTGATGGTAATTATCTTAAATGTGGCCAAAATATTCCTTGATATAACCAGGTTTGGCCTTTTAACCAGATATGGTTAACCTTCTGAATCAGATATGGTTAACTTTTTAATTGATTCAACCAGCTATTGTTTAGTAAATATAATAACTAAATCACAATTTGCTGAAATGTTAATCTAGAAGTATAGAAATAATTGATGTAAAATATGCATAAGAACTCTGAGTCATAAAAAATGCTTACAACATAGAAAATTCATTTTGTAGGAAAAAAGGTAATATTAGTGATTTCAGTTGGTGAGTACCTTAAACAACTGTTTAAACTGATAATATAATCAGATCTACCATAGTATAATCAATAGATTTTCCTTCCATCCTTGCCTGTACAATCTTTAATTATATCTTATTTTTATACTATGTGACTACTCATATAAATTCATGCTTACATTCAGCACCATAAATGGTATAAAGGAGCACAACTTGAGCACATATTAGAATCACCGGGAGGGCTTATTAAAATACATACTGCTGGGCCCCACTTCCAGAGTTTCTGATCCAGAAGGTCTGGGGTACATTCTGAGAACTTCTATGTCTGGCAACTTCTCTGGCGAGGATGATGCAGCTGTTCTTTGAGAACTACTGATTATAGAGTAATGGTTAAGACAAGGGCTCTGGAATTAGAAAGACCAGAGTCTTTCTCATTTACTAAATGTCTGACAATGGGAAAGTTTTTTAATCTCTTAACCTCCTTTGCCTTGTCTTAAACTGCTAATTCTCTACCAATAGCCACACTGTTCTCCTGATCTTCCATAGCAATAGATTTTTTCAGTTGGGCACATGCTACCCAACTAAAGACTTAAAAATACCCTCTCTCAGGGTTGCGAAGAATAGGTTGCTGAAAAGTGCCATCTATTGGACAGGGAAGGAAAGCGAAGCCTTGGGGATCTGGAAAAAAAAGGCTTTTTGGCATCTTTCCTTACCCTCTCCCCAGGGCCCTCTGAAACTGGTCTGTGCCTCTTATGTGGGTCCCTGGCCCTCCTTTGTCTGGGAAATATGAAACGAGTCAAAAAAGAGCTTAACACAAACCCAATCAACAACAAAAACCTAGACAAGAGAGAGAAACTGACCTTCAAAATAACCTCATCAAGATAATCAGATGCCCAGATACCAGCAAAAAATTACAAGCCATACTAAGAAACAGGAAGATATGGTCCAGTCAAAAGAACAAATTTAAAGTTTGGAGAAAATTCAGAATTTGGCACAATCAAAGATGTTCAAACAAATCTCCTAAATCAATTCAAGATGAAGGAAATGATGGCTAAAGAGATAAAGGATATTAAGAACACACTGGGGTTAGCATCGAGGAGAATTTGAAAGCATGCAAAGGAAAATAACAGAACTTATGGGAATGAAAGGCAAAACAGATGAGATTAAAAATATACTAGAGGCCCTGTGCTGGGGAAGAGCCAGGGGCCAGGGGCCAAAGCCAGGAAAGGTGGCCCAGCTGTAACAGAGTAGGTTTGGTCTGGGGGTGTGCAGTGGCAGTTTGGCTTAGGCCAAAGCAAGCAGAAGGAAAGAAATAACAAAGATTAGAGTGGAAATAAATGAAATTGAGAACAAAAAAAACAGTAAGAGGATCAACAAAAATCAGGACTGTCGCAGTCCTGATGCATGTGACAACATGGATGAACCCTGAAGACATCATGCTGAGTGAAATAAGCCAGACACAAAAGAACAAATATTGTATGATCTCATTAATTTGAACTAAATATAACGAGAAGATAGAGTGAGGGTAGAGAATGGGGAGTGCATGCTAAATCTGTGCAGAATTTTTAATACAGTTGATTGTAAATGTTTGGAAATGGACAGAGGTGATGGCAGCACACTATCATGAGCATAATTAACAGCACTGAATTGTGTGTGTGACTGTGGCTGAAAGGGAAAGTTTAGGGATATGTGTGTCACTAGAAGAAAAGCCAGAGGATGAAACATGGACTGTGTATCATAGTGAATCCTGTTGAGGATGATGAATGTGGTTCGTAGCACAAATATAAGAATGTTCTTCCATGAACTAGAACAAATGTATTACAAGGTATTAATAATAGGGTAGTATATGGGAAAAAAATAAACCCAATGCAAACTATGGACTATAGTTAACAGTAATATTTTAATATTCTTTTATGTACAGTAACAAAGGTACCACACCAATGCTAAGGATCAATAGTAGACGGGCTTTAAGGGGTTTGGGGTTTTGTCTTTTTGGAGCAATGAAAATGTTCTAAAATTGACTGTGGTGATGAAAGCACAATTCTGTGATTATACTGAGAGCCAGTGATTGTACACATTGGTTGGACTGTACAGTGTGTGAATAAAACTGCTTTTAAAAAAGAAAACAAAAATGTATTCAGCTACCTGGAATATTTTAATCTGTTTTATTAGTGAACATGAACAGTCTATTCTTCTTTGGCTTTCATGTCATGATGTATTTTAATTAAAGTATTTAGACAAAATAAAAAAAGATAGGAGCCTGTGTCCCTGACATTATGGAGCTGCCACAAATGTCCAACATGACAAACACCCACACTCTACATGAGAGGAATAAAATTCTAACCTTTTTAAGCCACTATTATTTTGGAGCTCTGTTATAGCAGACTAAATACATACTACATCCTCGATAACTATGATGATTTTGTAAGGTGATGTTTATAAGCACCTAGCACAGCACTTTAGCACATAGTAAGAGATCAATAAATGGTAGCTATCTATTAACATTCTATGAAGAAAGTATTAGCCAAATGTACATAAGTTAAACTATTCAAAGAAGTTTGTTTAATAAGCCAATATGTACAATGACAGACCACTACATACCAACCAGAGCAGTTAAAATTTTAAAAATGGGTCACATCAAATGTTCGCAAACATGTGGAGCAATAGGAAGTCTCACAGAATTGGTTGGAGAAAAAAAGATACAATCTCTTTAGAAGAATATGGTAGAGTATTATAAAAATAAGCATACTCCTACCCTATGACCTAGCAATTCCACTCCTAGCTATATACCTAAGACAATAAAAACACATTACAAGAAAGAATTGTACAAAAATATTCACAAGTTTTATTTCTAATAGCCAATGACTGGAAACAGCCCAAGTGTCCATAAAGAGAAGAATGAATTAACAAACGGTGGTATATTCACACAATGGAATAAGAGTGATACATGCAACCACATGGATGAATCTTAAAATCATTAAGTTGGGTGAAAGAATCCTTACACAAAAGCACATTCATGGTATGATAACATTTATATGACATTCTAGAACAGGCAAACTAATCACCAGAGTAGCTGCTTCTGAGGGTTATGGGGGTGGAATTTGGGAAATGGCATGAAAGAACCTTCTAGGGTAATGTAAATGTTCTACATTTTGATAGGGGTCTGAGTTATACAGGTCTATGCATTTGTCAAACCTCAGCAAATGTACACTTACGTTATGTGAATTTTATCGTAAATTTTACCTCAAAGGAAAAAACTGTAAACAAATATTGAACTCTACTTAATGATATGCATATGCTGAAGTACTTAAAGGGAAGTGAACTGAAATCTGCAATTTAACTTCGAAATACACCAAAAATAAGATGGATTGATGGACAGAAAAAGGGATGGACTTACGGATGGAAAGAGGAATGGATAAATGGATGGAAAGATATGTGTTAAGTAATTATAGTAAAATATTAATGGGTAGAATCTAGGTGGTGGTTGCACAGGTTGTTTGCTGTAAAATTCTTTCAACCTTGTTGTATGTTTAAACTTTTTCATAATAAGACGTTGCCCCCTCCACCAAAAAATAAGCCTATAGGGCTTAAATACGGCATAATTCTTTTACATGAGTTCCAAGAACCAAAGTGATTGGACCAAAAGGATAAAACTGGTTAAACCAATTCATTCAACTAAAATTAATCACCATTTATCCCAATAGGGGCCTTTACTTGTCAAACAGAGCTGGTTAAAATGTTCTCCACTGGGAAGGTAGCCATGCTTCTTGTCTGGATATCCCATTCAGCTACGCTAAACTGGATCAAGAGTATCCTAGTTTAGAAAATAAATTATATGATAACCTTATTCACTGATTTTCCAATTTTCTGAATTTCTGGTTTATATTTGGAGAATTTCATTTTCCCCTCTTTTATACTACCTCTTGCATGACCCAAATATTTTATGACTTACTAATAAAATGGTACAACAGGAGTACTCACGGGTAGCCAAGGAAAAGGAGATTGAGGACTGAATGGCTTCGAAACAGATTGACGAGGGTCCAACAAAGCACCCATCCACATAAAGTGAGTAGCACCAAGCGAGCTGATATCAGAACCATGTAGTGAATCATTGATGCTGCACCCGCCTTAGTGGCCTGAAGGTTTGGAAGCCCAAAAACATTTTATAAGTGATCTTATAAAAAAAAATAATGTGACTCAAATAAGAACTTGGTAGGTTTAGTAGAAGCTAAACTGTGCCTTAAAAAAACAAAAGAAAGAAAAAGAAAGACAATGCCCATCCCACCTTATCTTTCTCCTTCCTGAGGATTCAGACTTCTCCAAGGACAGTTGTTTCCTCCCTGTATTCCTAAAGTGCCTCAGAGACCAGAGACCTCAAATTTTTATATCTAATTATTTTTTTACACTGGGGCTCCTCCAGGTATGTCCACAGACCACATTCATCAGAATCACCTGAGCTACTTATTGAACATGTATATTCCTAACTACTTCTCTCCCCAGATGTAGCGACCAAAATCTCGAGTCAAGGAACCTGTATTTTAACAACTTACAAGGCAATTTTTATGTACATAAAGATGGGGAGCTGCTAATTTGCTTATCTTACTCCCCATTAGACTCTAATGCTCTCAAAGGCAACAATATTTCTTTTTTTCTATGAATCTTCAACCTTAATCTATTTGCTGAAATAATGTTTAATAAATTATTGAAGTTTAAAAAATTAATCAGCTCTTCTCTGACAGACCTATATATAATAAAAATTTCTTTAACTTTTGCAAACATGGAAGAATGCATAATCACTTCCAAGTCTCCCTATAACAGCTGTTCAAATATTCTTTAATCCCAAATCTCTGACTAAATATAGTAAGAAAACATACTTGCCTAGGCATGAAGCTATGCAATGCCATTTTCTTTCCAAATGAACTGAGGAGAAAATAAGCAAATACAGGGGAACATGGCAGCTCCCTAAAACCTTTAAAACAGCAGAGTCAGAACCCAGAAAGGTAAAAAAATTATGAATTGAAATAATATGGGAGGGGATAAAGAGCTTTTCCCTATAAAATGTACTATTTTTCTGCTCAGAAAAACTTTTTTTAAAAGAGAGCTGCTTCAGGTTGGTAAAAGAACAGTTGAATTATTTTTGGTCTTGTGGAGCATATACAGAAGTAGAGTTGCTCTGGAGGTAAATAGAGGATTCCTCTAAATTACAGAGGATTTCTAAATTACTTCCTTCCAGCTTCTCCATAAAAGAGACTGGTCTTTCTCAGGGTTATTTAAGAAGAAGAAAAAGAAGACGGTAGTAAACATTTTAATGAGAGGAAGGAAGGAAGGATGCATGATTTACCTGTCTATTTACCTAGATGGTCCTGTCAATTTACCATCTAATTTAGATATTTTAGGAAGAGAATCACAATATAGCTTTTATTTTAAATTTCTGAATAGGTAATATAGTTACATGATTCAAAATACAAAATATATAACATGTAATGAAAAGTGTCCTTCCTGCTGGTCCCGTCTCCTAGCCATCAACAGGACAACCTATTATATTTGTATATCCTTCTGAAGTTAATTTATTCATATATAAGCAAATGTATTTTGTTTCCTTCACTTGCCTTATTTTGAACACTGTTCTGCACCTTCCTTTTTTCACTTAATATCTTGGAGGTCAATAATACAGATTTTTTTCAACTTTTGAAAGATTGTATACTATTTCATTACATAGATGTACAAACATTTCCTTACTGATTGGCATTAAGGTACAGATTTATGTCTTTGACATAAATTTAGCTTAAGTATTCTGTTTTCAGTAATTATTACAGGCTTCCTTAGAAAATAACTAACATACTATCCAACCAAGGCCATGCTAAAGCTGCAAAACTCTTGTTAAGGCATTAGTAAAAGAAATAGTAAGGCACTTGCTCAAGTAGCTCCAAAGTAGAAACCTTAGTTTTGAAGGGTTTCACACACTAACTGGACATACTAATTGGACATAAACAAGTACCATTTCTAAGTAAATGAAGGATGAAACAAAATCATTCCATGACTGTTAACAGATGTAAAGATAAAACTATACTGAATTCCTCTAAAGAAAACAACTTCTCAATACATCCAAAAGAAAGCACCAAATTTCACCATCTAAAGAACCTGAGAGAAATGGTTATAGTCAATACCATTAGTAAAAAACAGATGAAACCTCTACCAAACTTTTTCAGTTAATTTCAAATGGCTTTCAGATCATGACTTCATATCTCCAACTACTCTGTGCTCACAGAAATATGGTTCCTAAAATCAGAGCTTAAACACAAAGACTTTCCATGTATGTTTAAAAGAAAAAAATTGACTCTCAGTTATCTGTGATTATGGTAACAATATTTATTTAAAATTTCAGAATGAATTATAAGCCCCAAGATTAAAATTATTAGCCACTTTAGCCAAGTTAACATTTTTCTTGTTTTGTTTTTAGAATCATTAGGTACAAGCCAATGAAAACTTAAGAAAGTACATTATCTTCCCTCACTAAGTTTACAAATATATGAAAAATGATACCAATGGCCAACTTTATCAACAATTTTAGTTAAAAAAAAAATAAAAGATAATTTTAATGTCCCAATTCTTTCCTCCTCTGCCCACTAAACTTAGATTCTAACCTTCAAACTTAATCCTATGCAAGTTTGATGTTGTCTTTTTAACATTCCAAAGCTTTAATAAACTCAAATGTTTCTTGCTACCAAACTTCACAAATGATTTATAAATAATTTCAACTGAATGTCATTTGAAACTGAAAGTATTAGATGCAGCTTTGTGTGTATAAATAATCCTTTATATTAACAGTGATCTGAGATTCATTCTAGTTTTTACTATAACTATTAAAATTAAAAAGATTGTACTGAAGAAATCAAAAGCTAAAAATAAGCTAAAAGCTAAAAATAAGCTTTCCTGACAAATGAGACAGTTCTATTGACTTATATCGCACTTGAATTTAAATACTTTTTTTTGCAGGAAAACCTTTGAAAAAGGACACAACTCATAGGGGAGTAAAGAAGTTAGTTAATAATTATATTTAAGTTATATGGACATCTCATGTTTTCAATTTGAATCCATTCTAGTAACTAACTATGGCTACAAGGGATAGAATATAGTGACTGAGCTATTACCTCTGAGATGAGGGCCCATACAAGCCTCCTTGCAAGCATCACTGTGATGAATGCTGCCAGGTGATAGTCAATGAGATGAAAATTCTACAAAACAAACAAATAACTGCATCAGAAAGAAATACAATGTGTATCCATTTGGAACTATATATAAACAGAAGTTGTCCCCCTCAAAAGATCATCTAATCTTACAGACCATGGGAATTTGAAAGTTCTTGAAGAGACTACCTACCTGCTACTACTCCTTTCACAACAAATTGCTTTTACTTTCTGTAACACTATTTTTAACTATCTGGAATATATTCTCCTCCTTTTCTGAAAGTTTATTATATTAAAGGCAAAAGATTACAGCCTTGGGTTAACAAGTGATAACCTACAGAAGTAAGGCAAGTATCATTTATCTAAAATGCCACATTTATGAGTGTCAAATTTAACAGACCAATTGGACTTCCCCATGTAGTTACTGCTGTTGGTTTCTCTTTATGTGAGTTTATGTTAATCGAATAGGACATCTGCCAACCTAAACCCCTGACTAGCTCCTATGAAATGAAATGCCATTTTATTTTTGTCTTTCTCCCTAACTTAGAATGTCTTATATTTGAACTCTTCTAGAAAATGATAGCATTAGCTGGATGCTGTCTATGGTTCCTTCTAGTTCTGAATCTGTGTACTGAACTGCGTTAAAAATAAAGTCTTTAGCAGCTACATCCCACAAACCAACAAAACTGCGATGTACTTTCATTTTGATGGTCAAAAGGTATGTAGGTTTCCATAGTCCTCCTTCCAGAATAAAAAGGTGAGTTTCTCAATTAGTTCATTAAATAAATATTTACTGAGCACCCATGATGTACCAGGTCCACTTCTTGATACTGAGGATACAGTATTGAAGATAACAAACAAGGTTCCACTCCCAAGGAGCTTACTTTCTACTGGGGTGGGGAGGGGAAGAGATGGCAGAGACTGCTAGTTGTCTCTTCTGCCATCACAGTAAAATTTAACTAGGCACTGACTCCTAAGCTAACTAAAGGTTATTTTCCCAGCCTCCCTTGCAAAAAATACTTCTAGCCAAGGGATGTGAGGGCAAGTGATGTGTACAACTTCCCAGGCCATGTCCTTCAAGGAAGGAGTTGTTTTCCTTCTCCTTTCCTCCTTTCAGCTGGTCAGATGTGAATGTCTGGAGATGGAGCAGCTACCCTGGACTGTGGTTTAAAAGAAACATATTGGGGATGGCAAACAATAGATAAAAAGAACTGCCATACTGGCCTTAAATCACCCACCTAACTTTTCTTTAAGAGGGAAATAAACTTCTATTCTATCTTAGTCACCCTGTTCAGCAGCTAAACCCAAATCTTTAATAAATTTGTTTTGCAGGGAGGGCAATGACAACAGACAAAAAAAAAAAACAAATAAAAGCATTTCAAGTAGTTAGAACTACTGGTAGGAAATAAAACAGTGTGATGTATCATGATAAATACCAACTGGGAAGGTTGGTTCAGAACCAATTTAAATTGGATGGTAAGGGAGGATATCTCTGAGAAGGTGGCATATGGGCTGAGCTAAATAACAAAAAGGCACCAGCCATAAGAAGACAAGGGTAGGGAGGACAAGAGAGCCCCAGGCAGAGGAAAAAGCAATCACAAAGGTGCTAAGGCAGGAAAATATAAATGTGATGTGTCTGAAAAGCAACAAATAGGCTAGGGTGTTAGAATGAGGAAATGAGTAGTAAAAGATGAATTTAAATTATTTTTTCAAATGGGAAGCCATAAACAGGACTTTAGGCAAAAGGATACCATGATTCTATTTGTATTTTAAGATGATCGTTCTGGCTGCTATGTGGACAATATACTGTAGGGGGCAAGAGCAATTAAAAAGCTATTGCTTTAATTCAGGTGAGAAACCATGATGGACTGAACTAGGTCTGTAGCCATGGAGACAGAGGAAAATGGCCAGATTTGGAATACATTTTAGATAGAGCAGCTAGATGTCTAGGGAATGACTTACTACTTCTCAGAACAGTTCCTTTTCTTCTTCATCTCCACCCACCCCCTGCTTTTAAGTATTTTGGTTTCTATCAACGTGTTTCCTCTCTGGGTTTGTGTTTTTTTTTTTAATGAAATTTTTGAGAAATATTCACATCATCATCCAAAGTGTACAACCAATGGTTCACGGTATCATCATATACTTGTGTGCTCATCACCACAATTTTTGAACATTTACTCCAAAAATATAAGAATAAAAATAAAGAACTCCCAAAACATTCCATACTCCTTATCCCCCCATTATTATTTATTTTTTGCCTTTTATTTTCTTACTCATCTGTCCATACACTGGATAAAGGGAGTGTCAGTCGCAAGGTTTTCACAATTACATAGCCACACAATAAAAGCTATATAGTTATACAATCATCTTCAAGAATCAAGGCTACTGGATTACAGTTCAACAGCCTCCTGTAGAACCACGTCACTGCCCTCCAGATGGGCTGCACCATTCTACTTCCCTGCCAACAGTGAATAGGTACATCCCTCTCTCCATATTTTCTCCATCACTTGTATCTTTCTGTTTATTTTTTAAACAGTTTTAGTCACACACCATACATTCCATCCCAAGTAAATAATCAGTGGTTCCTGGCATAATCACAGTTATGCATTCACCACCACAATCTATATGAGGACATTTCCATTTCTTCCGCAGAGAAAGAAGAGGGGGAAAAATGAAGAATTAAAATAAAATACAATGGAGAAACAACAACAAAAACACCAGAAATCCTACCCCTCCCTTGTATCCCCCTCTTATTGACATTTAGCTTTTGTATATGCCTTTTTTTACATGTCATGGAAGTATATTACAATGTTACTGTCAACTATAGACTCTAACTTGCATTGGTTGTATTTTTCCATATGCCATCCCATTTCACCTTGCAATGTTAACATTCATTTGTTCCCTTCATGTAAAAACAACTTTATATTTGTGCATTTAATCACCATCATTGTCCATTCTAGGTTTTGCTAAGTTATACAGTCCCAGCCCTTATTATCTGTTCTAGTTTGCTAATGCTGCTGGAATGCAAGACACAAGAAACGGACTGGCTTTTATAAAAGGGAGTTTATTTGGTTACACAGTTACAGTCTTAAGGCCATGAAGTGTCCAAGATAAGTCATCAACAATCGGGTACCTTCACTGAAGGATGGCCAACTGTGTCCGGAAAACCTCTGTTAGCTGTGAAGGCAGGTGGCTGGCATCTGCTCTGGAGTCCTGGTTTCAAAATGGCTTTCTCCCAGGACATTCCTCCCTAGGCTTCAGCTCCTCAAAAATGTTACTCTTAGTTGCACTTGGGGCATTTGTCCTCCCTTAGCTTCTCCAGAGCAGAAGTCTTTCAAAGGCCCTCTCCTAAATGTCTCTGTAAGCTGAAGTTCCTCTCTCAGCTCTTGTGTGTTTTTCAAAGTGTCCCTCTTGGCTGTAGCAAGCTCACTCCTTCTGTCTGAGCTTATATAGTGCTCCAGTAAACTAATCAAGGCCCACGCTGAATGGGCAGGGCCACACTTTCATGGAAATTATCCAATGAAAGTTCTTACCCACAGTTAATTGAGTCACATCTCCATGGAAACAATCAATCAAAGAATTCAAATCTAATCAATACCAATACATGTGCTTCCACAAGACTGCATCTAAGATAATGGCATTTTGGAGGACATAATACATCCAAACTGGCACATTATCTATCATTCCTTCTGGTGTCACACATGCCCCTAGCCTTCCTCTTTCAACCATACACACAGCTTTGTTCAGCATACTTACAATATTGTGCTACCATTAGGGAATATTGTGCTATCCATTTCTGGATCATTACAACCCATTCTGTTGAACATTCTTTACTCCTTCAGCATCAAATGCCCAATATGTACCCTCTTTCTATCTCCTGATAACCTGTGTTCTCAACCTTAAGTCTCAAAGTTTGCTCATTAATGTTAGTTCATATTAGTGATTTTTCTCTCTCTCTTTACCCTTACTGAGTCTTCATTTCTATACTCATCTCCAAACCCCTCTCTCCTGCCTTTTCCTGTCTGCTATAGTCCTCCCTTTAGTATTTCTTATAGAGCAGGAAATCTCTTGTTCACAAACTCTGTGTCTATTTGCCTGAAAATGTTTTAAACTCTCCCTCATTATTGAAGGACAGTTTTTCCAGATGTAGAATTCTTGGTTGGCAGTTTTCCTCTTTCAGTATCTGTTCTAGTTTGCTAATGGTGCCAGAATGCAAAACACCAGAAATGGATCGGCTTTTATAAAGGGGGTTTATTTGGTTACAAAGTTATAGTCTTAAGGCCATAAAGTGTCCCAGGTTAAGTCATCAACAATTGGGTACCTTCACTGGTGGATGGCCAATGACGTCCGGAAAACCTCTGTTAGCTGGGAAGGCACATGGCTGGCATCTGCTCTAGAGTTCTGGTTTCAAAGTGGCTTTCTCCCAGGACATTCCTCTTTAGGCTGCGGTTCCTCAAAAATGTCACTCTTAGTTGCTCTTGGGGCGTCTGTCCTCTCTTAGCTTCTCCAGAGCAAAAGTCTGCTTTCAAAGGCTGTCTCAAAAATGTCTCTGTAAACTGCAGTTCCTCTCTCAGCTCCTGTGAGTTCTTCAAAGTGTCCCTCTTGGCGGTAGCAGGCTCGCTCCTTCTGTCTGAGCTTATATAGTGCTCTAGTAAACTAACTAAGGCCCATGGTGAATGGGCAGGGCCACACCTCCATGGAAATTACCCAGTGAAAATTCTCACCCACAGTTCAGTGATCACACCTCCACAGAAACATCCAATCAAAAGTCTGCAACCCAATCAACACCAATACATTTCCTGCCAAACAAGACTGCATCAAAGATAATGGCATTTTGGGGGACATAATACATCCAAACTGGCACAGGATCATAAATATATCATACCACTGCCTTCTCAACTCCATGGTTTCTGCTGAGAAATCTGCACAGTCTTATCGAACTTCCCTTGTATGTGATGGATCACTGTTCTCTCGCTGCTTTCAGAATTCTCTCTGTCTTTGACATCTGACAATCTGTGAGCGTCTTGGATTGGGTCTATTTGGATCAATTCTGTTTGGGATATGCTGCACTTTTTGGATCTGTAATTTTATGTCTTTCATAAGAGATGGGAAATTTTCAATGATTATTTCCTCTAATATTCTTGCTGCCCCTTTTCCCTTCTTTGCTCCTTCTGGGACACCCATGACACATACATTCACGAACTTCATGTTGTCATTCGATTCCCTGAGACCCTGCTCATATTTTTCCATTCTTTTCCCTATCTGTTCTTTTGTGTGTAGGATTTCAGATGTTCTGCCCTCTATTTCAGTAATACTTTCTTCTACCTCTTTAAATCTGCTATTGTAAGTCTCCATTGTGTTTTTCATCTCTTCTATTGTGCCTTTCATTCCCATAAGTTCTGCAACTTGTTTTTTCACACTTTTGGGTTCTTCTTATGTTCATCCAATGCCTTCTTTTATCCTTCATCTCTTTTGATGTATCTTCCATCAACTCATTGATCTGATTTTTTTAATTCGTTTAGCATGTTAGAGCATCTTTAATTAGTTGTTTCAACTCCTGTATCTCATTTGAGATGTAAGTTTGTTCCTTATTTAACAGGGCCATATCTTCATTTTTCCTAGTGTGACTTGTAATTTTTTGTTGGTGTCTAGGCATCTGGTTTCCTTATTTACAGGTAGTTTCACTCCTTTAGCTAGGGTTTCCATGTTGGTTGGCTTTGTTCTCCATCTGTTCTTTGGTATTCAATTCAACTTCTTCCAGACCTCTAACATAGCATCTATTTCACTGATCAGAATATTTCAGCTCTTGTTATTCTGTTTCTTGCTCTGCCTATATGGAACTTTTTTTTTTTGGGGGGGGGGGTCAACCCAGGTAGGATCAACTCCAATCAGGTTTTCCCAGACAGGCCCAGGTCTCAGGAGGGTGTAATCAGTATCAAGTTTCTCTGAGGGTGAGACCCAGAAGATTGTCAGACTTTCCCGTGAGGCGCTAGACTCTTTGCTTTTTCTATACTGCCCCAGCAAGTGGTGCTTGTCAGCTCACAGCTCCCAACAGGCATAAAGAGGTGTGGTACCTTTAATTCTCACCAGACCTTGTCCCTGCCAAGGGCATGGTTGCAACAGAGGCAGCAGAAGTAGAAGGCAAGCTTAAGCTATTCCTGTTTTCTTCTCCCCATCCCTGGGGTCAGAATTCTCTGAAGGAAGGCTGCCACTTAGCTGTGCCCCTACCCCCCCCCCCCTTTTCTTGGGGAAGATACACCCTTTAGGGAATTATCTCCTTCACTTGACTTTTTCCTTTGTCTCTTACACCTATCTTACCTCCACCCTTGCCTGGATCAATGCAGACAACTGAAAATGCCTGAGGCATTCTCTAATGAGCTACTTAGAAAAGTTTTTAAAAAATTAAGAAAAAAAATCCCCTTTTCAGAGCCAGTCCCCAGCTCCCAAGGTTCACCAGTCAAAAGCCAGAGTTGGTACCCAGCTCTATGTGCCCCTTTTCTTGGGTCACAGCCCTTTTCCAGTATTCTGGGCTCAGTTGACTCCAAAAGCCTCTTTGACTACTTCTTTTTCCCACAGAGGAGTGTTCCAACTCAGCCTGACATGCCAGTGGGGAAGGGGTGCCAGGCTCCAGAGTTTGGGGGCTTTACTTACAGCTCTATGCTGCAATCTCAGCCCTTTCATCCTTTCCAGACTGGTGTATAGTGTGTATCTGGTCATGGATGTCCCCCAAACAATTGTTCCAGATAGCCACCTAGCCTATGCTTGAACACTTTCAGTTACAGGGAAGTAACTACATCTCTGGGGGCCCATTCCATTTTAGAACAGCTCATGGATTCAGGACCCTTTGAAACTCATGCACTAAATCTTGTCTTGTTTACTATTTCACGTTACTCATAGCCTGACGCTTAGCAGATGAGTCAGCCCACACCATAGCCTCCTCTAAGTGTGCTTTCCTTTACTGCAGAGACTGCAAAGCTAAAAACTACATTTCTAAACTTTATTGCAACTAAGGTTCTTCATATGATTTAGGTTCTGCCAACCACAGGCTTCGTGTAAAACCTGACAGAACTGAGTGAACTCGGGAGAGCGGCAGGGTATAAGGCATCCATTTTTGTTGGTAAGGTTAAGAGCTAAGGGAGCATAATTCCGTAGTCAGCAGGTGTAGCAGCTTCCTAATCATGGCAGGGGCACTGAGTCTCTTTGCTTCTAGGCAACATTTGTAGGAGGCTTTTTAAAGAACCCTGTCAGAAAAGGTTGACTGGGAGAAGAGTTCTCTGATCAGCCTGAAAATATTACAAATGGAAATGTCAAACAAACAGGAAATTTTTTTAGTACCCAAGAAGTACTAATGGAGTCAAAGTAGGATAAATACAGGAAGTAAAGTATACTGGGTGGGCCTGAATTTGAGTGCACACTTTGCTACTATGTGAAAGATAGATGAGTACAGTTAAACACTCAATAACACCTAATCCACATAAGACGACTATTTTTTTTTTTAAGAAAAAGCATACAATTTGGCATTAAATCATTATAATTCTAAATACAAAAACTGAAATTCTCTTCTCGTGATATTTTAGTTAGATGGTCACTATGGAAAGAAAATTCTTAACAGTTAATTCCAGGAACAACCCAGTGATACAAAAATTTAACACAATTGTTTTATTCCCTTTCCATAGTATCATGAAGATTTTGGTCCACGTTCTCTTTCTATGCTTACCAGGCTAGGGAGGTTTCCCAATCTTTTATAAGTCCCAGACACTTACATAAACTATCCAAAACAATAGCCTTCCTTCTTCTAGAGCATATCTCCATCACCTGCCTAAATCTGCCCTTGCCAACCACACACCTGTCAATCACTTAACTAACCTCACCCATTATATTACATACCCATCTGTGGAGAACCTTCTCTCCATCAAGATTATCACTGCCCCCCTAAATAACTGGAAAGAAGATAGAAAAAACTTATAATGTATCTTTATGTACTATAGCAGAGACAGCTATTTCCTGACTGAATTTTATCTTGTAACAGAACCTCAATTTAATTCAGGATAACAATGCAACCAGCTAAAGGAAGTGAAAGTGGTATATGGGATTTTCAGGGATGCTTCATATATGCAACTGACTCAGATGAGAGGGGTGTTTTTTGTACCCTTCCCCTCCCTCTTTCCTGCTCTCTGGGACTCTAACATGAGTGGTGCTTGAGCAGCCACTTTGGTCCTAGAGATAGTCATGAAAATGGAAATCCCACAGTGGGATGATGAGTGAAAAACAGAAGACTGAGTCTCTAAACTGGAAAGCCACACTATAGCCCAGGACTGCTTACCTCCAGACTTCTTTTACATGAGAAATAGGCTTTTCTAATTAAGTTTAAAACACTATTATTTAGATTCAACTGCAAGTAACAGAAAGCCTAATCCTGACATTAGCTAAAACAACTTCTCAATATAGAAAATGGCACGATACAGCAGCTGGAACAGAGAGAAGTCACTCCTTCCCTGATGCAGAGACTACCAACTCTTCACCAAAGTCTGTATTTTCCTCCTCTTCCTAGACAGTCAACTCAGTGTTTCTCAGCCTCCCCTGTAGTTAAGAGTAGACATGTATGAAAAGTGATGTGAACTTAGCCCACAAGAAACCTTCCTTTATATTCCTCCATGCTCTTTCTCCTTTCTGGCTGACAGGAATGGAACACAAACACCTTGAGGCCACATACTGGAAGACAGAAAAATCTCCATTAGCCTGGGTCCCTGAATGACCACACAGAAGAATGCTACTCCTGCCAACCAGGACAACTACCTCAAATTGACATATGTCTCAGGCATTATACAATTTTGGCTTTATGTGTTATAGACGCTATCATTATTCTAATACAGACACTAAAAGGGTAGAGTTGCTGGAATTCAATCAAACTGACATCCTACACTTCCAACAAATTTAACATGGTGTTGAAAAAGCTAAATATCAAAACCCTTCCATGAAGAGGCTAAACCTCCCTGAGTACCTCTTTGTTGCTCAGATGTGGCCCCCTCTCTCTAGCTAAGCCAATTCGGCAGGAACTCATTGCCCTCCCCTCTGTGTGGGACCTGACTCCCAGCAGCGTAAATCTCCCCAGAAATGCAGGATATGACTCCCGAGGATGAATCTGGACCCGGCATTGTGGGACTGAGAACATCTTGACGAAAAGCGGGGTGCAAAATGAAATAAAATAAAGTCTCAGTGGCTGAGAAATTCCAAACGGAGTCAAGAAGTCACCCTGGTGGACATTCCTACGCACTATATAGATAAGCCTTCTTAGGTTTTAATGTATTGGAATAGCTAGAAGTAAATACCCGAAACTACCAAACCCCAACCCAGTAGTCTTGACTCTTGAAGACAATTGTATGACAATGTAGCTTGCAATGGTGACAGTATAAATGTGAAAACCTTGTGGAGTGCACTCCCTTTATCCAGTGTATGGATGGATGAGTAGAAAAATGGGGACAAAAACTAAATGAAAAATAGGGTGGGACAGGTGAATGATTTGGGTGTTCTTTTTTACTTTTATTTTTTATTCTTATTTTTATTCTTTCTGGTGTAAGGAAATGTTCAAAAATAGATTGGGGTGATGAATGCACAACTATATGATGGTATTGTGAATAGCTGATTGTATGCCATGGATGACTGTATGGTATGTGAATATATCTCAATAAAACTGAATTTAATAAAAAAAAATTCCATGATATTATTATATTATTATAATAAATGACTTAAATGTTTTCTTTGTTTTTGTTTATATTTTTACTTCCCTGGGTCATAGACCAAAGTCAGAATTTATACTTTACAATCTTATCACGGCATTATATATGTGAAACTAATCTACAGTTTAGTAGAAAAACATTTTTCCCAAAATAGTTTCTACACATAGATTTTCCAACTAGTTTCTTGACTAAGTAACATGAAGAACTTAGCCTATTAAGACTTACCAGTGAAGTACAGGAAGCAGGATGATTGTAAGGATACCACCACACTGTTTTATAGATGTTGATGTACTGAATAAACAGAGCAACCAGCAAGTAGATGAAAAAGAGAAATTCAAAGAGCAGGCTCCCGTCCACAGGCAAGTCAGGAATTTGGCAATGACGAACAGGGCCTGGGGTGATTAAGGCTGTGATAGGTGGGACTGGAAGGCCAATAGCACTACCATTCCTGAAACAGAAAATTACAGTTAACTCAAATGGTGATACCCTTTAGTGTCACAGAGCACAAGGGCCACTGTTTCCTCCTCCATCTACCCCCTAATTGTTGGCCTTCCCTAAGACTCTATCCTGGAATTTTCTTATCTTCTCCTTCTACATACTCTCTCAGTGATCTAACACATGTCCATGCTTCCATTATCTCCTACATGCTCAACACTAAAATGTCTCTGCATAGAGCTCACTGCTGAGTTTAGACCTATGTCATCCAACTGCCTACTGGACATCTCTGTGCTTCTCCTCCTATGGTCTTGATCCTACTTCATGGCCCACCCAGTTAGCTGTCCAAATCAGAAACCTGGGATTCATAACAGAAATTACCTTCTGCCTCTCCATATTCAATCAATGTCTAAATCTTACAGATTCCATTTTTTAAACTTTCTTCGGACTGTATGCTCCCATTTAAACCCACTGCATTAGTTCAAACATTCAACATTTTCCATCTTTACTACTGCAGTAATATTTCTAAATTCAACTCCACCTTCATTAAATCCTCCAATCTGTCTTCAGTGATCTTGCAAAAATACAAATCTGATAGTGTTATTCTTCTCCCTAAAACCTGTTAATGGCTCTCCACCACCACCAAGATAATATACAAAATTTTTTAGAATCTCCTGTGGAGTCCTCTGCTTAACAGACTAGCCTTATCCCTTATCATGCCTTCACATGCAATATATACAACACCCATGTTATTTGCTGTCTGTGAACATACAAGCAATGTCTCTGTGCACACTATTTCCTTTACCTGCAATAACTTCTCTAACCACATTCTTTACCCCCTTACATACATACTTACTGACAAAATCCTTCACGGTTTTTAACAGGCTCAAGTATATCCTCTGAGAAGCCTTCTCTGATGCATTCAAAATTGACTCATCTCTCCTCTGTCCCACATAGTTATTCCTAAACTATGCCTTTATTTTTGTACTTTCTATACTATGTAATTTTTTGTATACATCTATGTCTTATATACCATATCAGTATACAGTACAGAGTACACTTTTCCTAGATTACTATAAATACATACCTTTAGGATGAGGAGGCAGCAAACCAATACAGCTCATAAAAAAGAGCTGTCTCAAAGCACAAAGATATAGAGATTTTAATCCCTATCTTATTGTTCTTTATTTCAAGCTCTTTTATAGGTCAGAAATAACTAGGCTATCTAAAATAAGATAGAGGTAGGGAATAAACTTCCCACTGCTTATATGACTCAGAAAAATTACAGAAATCTAAGAGTCTACTATTGTTTACAGAACAAGGAAAAGAGGCTAGGTTTGGGACTTCCAAAGAAGATTCTAGAGAAGGAACAAGATTAGTATGACCATTCTACTCTAAAATTTCCAAATATAGAATTCTAGCACTGGTATGTAACATTTTCAGTCCTTTAAGTGACTCCTGGGAATATGAACTCTGCTCATTCTGAACAGTTAAGATTACCATGGTAGAAGCTAATGAGAGGGAAGAACAGGGATAGAGTGAGAGTAAGAAAAACATATGAAAAGTTTCTTCCTCTCATCCTAAACTCCAATAGAGCAAGCCGACTGAGTAGTAAGTCGTGATCTACCTGTAGGTCTCAGAACCATACCTGCTCAATCATAAATCAATTGTTAACACACCACAGCCCTCTGATCTGTTCTGGGAGGTGGGCCACAGCAAGGCACAACTCCAAGAGGTATCATTCACATGGAATATAACATGAAAAGTGCCCTCTGGAGTTGTACAAATTGGTGAACTTGAATGGAGAGGATTAATATTCAGCAGTCAATTATTCCTTCACCCCAGTTAATCATAAAATGTGGAAACAAAAAGTTTGATGAGAAGTTACAAGGTTAGAAGCCCCTACTCTAGAACAAGTTAAATTTCATTCTTCCCTTTAATAAAAATTCATGAAGGGGAAAAGCACGCGAAACTATCTGTTAAGATTTAAAGGCTAAATGGGTTCTTATAGAATTATTCCCAAATAAAGCAGACTAATGTACTTCTGCTCTTTAAAAAGTCAATAAAATATTGGGCTTCAAGAAAGTTATTCAAAACAAAGTACAAGACATCTACATTTGTGATACTCTATATACTTTCGGTATCAAATTTCAAACCAGAAGACAAAGAGACAAAGGACAAATAAAGTGATCTAGGGAATCAGTGGCAAAAGAGGAGCATATTCTTACATGAAGAGAATCCATGAGATTGTCTTTTCCATCTAATCTATAATGCTGAAAGGCTGAGCACAAATAAGATCA
The DNA here is from genome assembly GCF_015220235.1 of Choloepus didactylus. Lineage (NCBI taxonomy): Eukaryota > Metazoa > Chordata > Mammalia > Pilosa > Megalonychidae > Choloepus > Choloepus didactylus. The sequence goes on from NC_051307.1 coordinate 85,530,853, forward strand.
AAGTTCATAAAACCAAGAAAAATATCGCTAAAATAAAGACTTGGTCATTACATCTCAGAAAATTGGTCCCAGAAGTAAATTTAGGACAAACAAGATTATTATGCCTCTAAAAGGATATTAAAATAGAGTCAAGAAAAGTAAAGTAACAATATGTTTGAAATGCAATGTAGGATAGTTTAAGCCTCAGATTTTACACTAACCAGCTGTGGTCTCTGAAAAAGTTACTTTATATCCCTAAGTGTCAATTTCTTTATCTGAAATACAAGGGATTGGAACATATTTTCTTTAAAGATTCTTCTCAATGTTATCACTGAATATTCTCTTTCAAAATGTGCTGGTAAACCTGGAAGACCTTGCCCAGGTTTGGTGACTGGGTTGGAGGACTCAAAGGACTCAGCCTACAGTCATGCTCACGACTTAAGTTTATTACAGTTTTCAAAATCAAATCAAAATCAGCAAAGGGAAACAGTACATGGAGAAAAGTCGGGAGGAAAACAGGCACAGGCTTCCAGGAGTCCTCTTTCAGTGGAGCCATACAGGATGCACTTAATTCCTCCAGTAATGAGCTGTGATAACACATGTGAAGTGTTGTCTCCCAGGGAAGCTCATTAGAGCCTTAGCACTCAAGGTCTTTATTAGGGGCTGATCAGGTAGGCACCCTCTGTCTAGCATGTACCAAAATTCCTTACTCCCAAAAGGAAAACATGTGTTCAAAATAAACCACACCTTTTAAACAAACAGTTTAGGCCAAGTGAGCCATTCTTACTATTTAGAGAAAGTTTTATATCAGGGTAGGGAATTGTTGACCAGTCAAGCTCCTATATGATAGCCTTGCAAGCAGACCTATCTAAGGACCGCAGTCTCAGGCCTGCTATGTTATCTTTTCTACACACAAACTTTTAAGGTTTTTATGGAGCCAACAAGCAGCAGTATTTAGGTAGGCAAACAGAGTAAGAAAGATTTGAAAGGATGAGGAGGACTTAGAAGGGAAATAGAAAGCAGTGGTCATTAGGACATGCTCAGATGACATATTTAAAAAGTGTATGTAAAGAAAAAAGAAAAAGAAAAAAATTACTCTTAGTCCTCAAGATTCTCCCTTCAACTAGAAGTGGTCTAGGAAACTCAGAAATAACACAGTATATCTACCTTCTTTAGAAGAACAATCACCTAAGCTTATTGTCTCAGGAACAAATCCTTTCATCTCAAAGGTGAAAAGAGGATCAGAAAACTATGCATTTCAATCTTGACTGTGTCCTCAAACAAGCCCTTTGACATTCTCGAGTCAGGCTGCAAACTTAACCAATCAGGCCACAAAATCCTACAGGTACAAACACTGCATTCTCCATGACCTATGTCTTGCAGAATCAAATATATTATCTAAAATTATACCATCCTTTAAAAATTATTTCTCTCTTCAATACTCTACAGACATTACAGAATTGAGCTTTCCTCATCCGTTCAGTCTTTCTTGTATACATCTTCCCTAAAACTATGTTCTAGGTCTTCTATTAATGCCTTTATCCTCATTTTTCATACCTTTCCCCCAGGTCCTATGTAACTTAAAGAACCTATTCCACTTGCTTCTTTCTCATTAAAAAACCTTTACATAACCTTCTTCTTTCAAACAACCTCTCTAGGTAAGAATGTCATGAAATGATTCAACAGAAACAAATACACAACCTTCCTTTTCCAAAATAACTTCCATAGGTAAACGTATCATGAAATAATCACTCAATAATAGCGAATTCTTAAACTGTGAACAACAATGATCTTTTGCTTCATTCTAATCTATTGAAAATATGGTCTATTCCCCAATTTATTGCTAAAGAAATACATGTTAAAGGAGAAAAAGAGTGGAGAATGGGAAATCAAGCCAACTGTGAGTGGAACCTTGGAAGTCAGGACTGAAGAGCTACAATAAAGGCAGAGAAAAGAATGCAGCACCACCAGCTAAACCCAGTTTAGAGTATTTTCCAAATGTTCCTAATTCTTCCCAATATTCTATTTGCAGATTCCAAGTGCAAGCAGAACCATCTTGGAATGCAGTTTTCAAGCTCTTTTTTAAGAACAGAATGCTTCATTTTCCCTCTCCCAAAAGACATTTTATATATCATACTATTTAAGACACCTAGGAGGAGTTAGTCTGATTAGGAGAGTATTGGGAAACCTGAAACCTGGGCTACCAGGTCAGTCTGATCCCTTCTCCCTTCTAAGCTCTCCTACAGCAGTCCCTGAGATACCAGGGCAGGATTCCATACGACACTGTGAGAAAGTAATTATCTAGGGGAATCTAAAAGTCAAAGTAGTAGAGAAGAAATAAAGAACTGCTGTATTTAACACAGAGGCAGAGCTAGAATTTTCTAGCTAGCTACACACAGCTAGGATTTTCTATTACAATTTAATAGTACTGAATCACTAAGTAGATAGTATATATTAGTAAAATGAAGGCACGAACTTCAAACAGCAAACATCCTTCACTTCAACACCTACATTACAGATAGTAGCTTTCTTCAAAACCATTTTCATATATTCTCATTCCTTCAATTTTTATTTTTTCAAAAATATAAAATAATTCATGTTATTTGTAGAAATTTTGGAAAAGTTTTAAGAAATTATTACAATTACTACATTTATTTGCAACATCCCACTATGAAGCAGACAGTATCACCATTATTAAAATGAGAAAAACCAAAGAAAAGCCAGAATAGAGTAAAAAATAGTACTCTAAATAATCTACAATTAGTATATATACATAAGTAAACATAAAATTTGGATTTAAAATTAGTATAATGAGGATCAGAGACCAGAAAAATCCCTTTAAACCTGGATTTCAGGGAGATCCCCACTGAAATGGCGAGATCAGAACTGATTTTGAAGACAGGGTAGAACCTGGGTTGGAAAGTCAGAAAGAAAGGAAGGAGGGCAGGCTAGGAAGAGAGAAGGGCACAAATAACATCAGGGGGATCTGAAAAGCAAAAGGCGACAATATGGGAATAATAGAAGATAAGACAGGAGTGGCGCTGATTGCCAGCTTCAACAGCTAAAACCAAGAAAAGGGAAAACTCTACTCAGGGAGGAAGCAGAATTTATCTCCCCAAATTATCTTGACCAAATACTTGGTGGGTAAAAGCATCTGGTCCCACAGCAACAGGACCAAACCTCCTGATGAAATGAGTTATCCTAAATAAGAAGATTAGAAATAATTTATCCCAATTTTTGAAAATTAAAAACAAGACATAAACTTCCATTAAAAATGTCCAATTCTTTATTCTTACACAAGATGACACAAATCTTAAGATATTCAGATCCAACAGTTGTTAATTTCAAACATTTTTTAAACAAAATCATTTTTAAAACCCTTGATGGAATCTGAGTTACACTTTTAAAACCTCATGTTAGCTATCAGTTTTAATTTGCCATCTCCCTCCACCAAAAAAACCAACCCCATGCCAATAAATAGTTAAAATGTTACATTTGTCTTGTATTTTAATTCATTTGTCCTATCTTCCAACAGCAACAAAAAGGTGATAACTAGAACTTGGATTATCAGCCTTCTCATAAGCAAGAAAAGAATGCTTTAGCTTTGTGGCCTCATATCACATCATTCTACCTCCAATGAATTTTGAAATACTGAGCGTTCAGTCTTCAAGGGCCGGATTTCTACGTCAGCATCAAGAATAAATCTTGATAAGCCCATATCTGAATAGCATGATGACTTCTATGTTAGTCTTAGCAATCATAGGACATTATTAGTTCTTCTTTACCTGTTTCTCAGGCCTGTTCCATTGCCACAGCCCCCACCAACCAAAGTCTGTAAAGAAGGTAAAGCTGAACGGCTTAGCTGCTGCCGGCTAGGGCCCCTCCTTCCACCGGGCATGTCCGGGAACCAGTCTGCTTCCAGTGCCACCTGTAGTTGCAACCCAGGTTAATGGCTGTCAACCTGTTTCAACTCTGAACAACAAAAAATATTTAAGTATCAGTTCATCATTTTTGAAGTAGGCAATTTAACAAAACAACCAGAAAAAGTGAATGATAGGCCTTCTAAAATCAGATTTTCAAACAAATATTCCTATTGTCTGTTACCTATTTTATTCTAATGAAAGGAGTATTCAGACTCTAATGGGTCATGAGCCTAGGTTCTCATCTAAGCTCTGTTCAGCATTAGGCAGGTCACAATTTGTGACTTTTGTCAGCTGATTTGTATCACATGAAATATATTACAATCAAGTGGGAGTTTACAAAAACACAAAATAAATTATTTCCAATTCAAATGTAATATTTCATATTAAGCCACTTCAAATACAGAAGAATCAGCACTGGCCAAGAAGTTAGGTTTCATTACCAAGGGATTGGGTTCTGAGATCAGATGTGTCAATACACATTATCTGACCTTAACCCAGTCCTTTAACCTCTGAGTTTGTTTCTTCATCAAAAAAAGAAAGAAAGAAATGTCCTTTGTCCTACTGGAGTTGTTGAGGCTTGACAATGATGGATGAAAGTACATCATTAGGCTTTTTAACTCTTTACAAGTAAAACTGTTCAAGTGATATCTCCATATGTCAGGGTGAGAATATTGAAAGGAATTCACATGGATGCCCACCGCAGAAAAACCAATATAAAATCACTTAGAAATTACTCAAACAGCAAGATTAAAAGGCAAGTACAGATAAGGACCCTCAGTGAAAAGCATCCGTGTTTTCATTAATCCATGGCAAAACCACGGGTCCGCTAATATGGATACTAAATCCGTTTCCTAAACAGTACAACCAAAACTCGAAGAATCACACCCTGGAAAAACCCTGGTTTTCGAAACGTTACTGCACTGCTCCGATGTTCCCTATTCTTAACAGCTTTCGGCTGCTGACTAACAAACACCAGGTGAGACACAGCATTCAAAACGCTGGAGGCAGGGGAAGCTGGTCCTTGCTCAATTAACGAGCAAAAAGAAAGAGATGTGAGGGACAAAAAACTGGGATGGCAGAGATAAGGTATGGGGTAGGTGGATGGCAAGAGACCACAAACTTCAACAGATTGCCTCTAAAAGGGGGTCACAAAGCGGGCCCCGCCGCGCACCCCGACGGGCCGAAGCGGGCCCGGAACAGTCGGACGGCGCAGCAGCTCGGTAATACTCACGCATGGAGGAGGCTCGGCCAGTGGGGCTGGATCCCTGAGAGGAGGCAGCGGCTTTATAGGCTGGACCCCGAGTAAGAAAACTATCGCCCCGCGCTGAAGTGCTACCAACCAGCTGCTTGTCCGCAAGCCGTTCACGTCAGAGAGTCGAGAAAGGGTGTTCAGGCTTCGGGCTGCAAAACGCAGACCCAAACCCCAAGCCAGTTCCTGAGCCAGAGCTAACTACAGAGCCAGAACCCGGCACCGTCAGCACTCAACCTCAGCCTCCATTATTGCGGAGTTGAGGAGACGTGGCAGCGCACGCAGATGACGTCGGCTCCGCGACGGCCGGCCGCCCCAGATGTGAGTTGGCCCCCGGAACTACACATGCACCCCAGAGTCGACACCCAATCCCCTCCCGCACCTGCGCAGTGAGACTGCCTTCGCTGGACTCGTGGTCCCGCCCTCCGCAGCAGCGCAGGCCAATGTATTTCCTTCCCTCGCCTCAATCAAGGACCACCCGGTACGATATGCAGGGCCCATGCTAGGAGTCCTTGTTATCGCATGAATTCCATGTATGCAAATTATCGCCGTATACAAGTTATCGCCCTCATGTTACAGATTAGGGTAGGTTGAGAAACTTAACCTAAGAAGACGTCACTGCCAAGTAAAGGAGCACGAGTCGCGAATTCAGGTTTCAACATCCAACCATGCACTTACTTGTATGTTACGTAAATGACTAGATGCTGAAGATTCAAAAGTGAATACCACTAGAGCTCAAATCTAGTGGAATAGACAAGACAGGAAAACATACAGTAATTACAATTCTTTACAACCAATGGAACTTTCAAAATATGCCGAAGTTCCAGAGATAGTGTGGAAGACAGTGTGATGAACTCTGTGGTATGGTGGTGGTATCAATAGCAAGAAAAGCTTCACTGGGAACTTGGAATTAAAGGCAAAACTCCATGAATGAATAAGTGGTTGCCTGCAAGACATGTGTAAGGGTTATCAGACCAAGATGGATTCTTTGCCACCATATGCGCTCAAATGACCCAATTCCTGAGACACCGGGGTTTCAAAAAGAGAGTTTTATTGCTAGGCCTGAAACAGAAAAGCAGATGGCCTAGGTCCAAAATCTGTCTCCTCAAACTGCAGACATTTTTATAGTTTTATAGTATCAAAAGATGGGCAGGTTTTAGGACGATGAACACTGTCGGAAATAAAGCGGTGCCTGTAAGGGAATAAACGCTCTCTCGGTTCTGGAGGAGAAAAGAATTTATTTACAATCTTGCAAGATGGGGCGTCCAGCCAAACACGCGGGAGGCTGGCGTGCCAGAGGAAGAGAATGGCGATGTTTAAATCCCCTACTCCTAATTCGCAAGTCCCTCCCCTGTTTCCCCATTGACTGGGTACTACAGAGGTTACAGCCTATCCGAGAACACTAACTAATTCATCTTTTGAGATTTTAATTTGTACAGCCAATCCCAGAGAGCCAACTAGCTCATTATTGAGATTTTGAACTGATTAGCCAATGCCCCCCCCAAATTTTTATTTTTTTTTGCTGTGAGTTCCTGCCTCTGATACTACCTCATGTCTCTTTACATCAGGCAGATTCTCTCTTCTCTTTGTCTGGGGCTTGTTTAAACTGGTTTTGCCTCCATTTCCCTTATTCCATGCTGTCTCTATGTGAAAACGAAACTTATTCCTTTCTTACAAACACAAAGGCCACAGATGTAATTCGAGGTGATTTAATTTTTGAGCATGCACAGATTGATTACATGTTTAGTCACAGAATGTATGTAAGAAAATGGCAGACTTAATATGATGGGCATGATTTTTAGTATTATAATGAGGTATAGGTGACATGTAGGTTAAAGTCTAAGCTACTGTGCATGTCAGGTGGGCCCATTTTGGTTAGATCCCAGCTTTGGTTATCAAGATAACTTTGGACTTGGGGTGGGTTAGTTCTGGGTGGAATCAAGTTCTTTCATTAATAAATATTAGAGGCTTCTTTAATGATAATCAGACTTTAAAGTCAAAAAACTGGATAAATAGGTACAAGTGAAGGTCAGTCCCAAGGGTTTTACAATCACAAAGGCACAAGATAAAGGCTATACAATCATTATCAGAGATCAAGGCAGCTGTATTACAGCTCAGATTTCAGGTAGTTCCCTCTGTCTACTCTAATATACTAGAAAGTAAAAGGATAGGTATAATGATTCAGTAATCATATTTAGCTCTTAAATCCTAACTTCATGGTTACAGGAGGATGGCTTTCTGGTAGAGGAAGCAGCAGATAAAAAAGATAAGGAGGTGGGCAACATCAAAAGGAGTAAGGAACTGCCAACAGTTTGGTGTAAGAAGAGTAAGGGAGAGGGGGTCAAAAAGAACATAAGTGTGAGATCTGTCACTCCAGAGATTTTAAGTGCCTTAAGAGAAAGCCCTTTGTATCAATTCTATGACTAGTTAACTGTCATTGCCTGGGCTAGGAGCCTTACATTCTCTGTTTAAATCTTAAATGCTTTGATAGATATTATCATTGCTCTTATCTTACATAGAAAACTGAAGTTGACACGATAACTTACTGAAAATAACCCAGCTAATAAGTGGCAGAACCAGAATGACCCATATCAAAACTGCTACAGTTAGTAATATTCTTCATGTCCTAATTGCCACAGAGCTTTTGTTCATGAATATATAAAATCTGATAGAGAGCTATACATATTTTTATTGTATTTACCTCTTAGGGTAAGGGATTTTGTACATTTATTTTTCATTTTTGCTCTCTTAACTGCTTCCTAGCTTGCCACATCGAAACTCCTCTGCCCCTTTTCAGTTAACTTCCAGGCATCTTTCCTCATTCAGCAATTATTTAGTGCCTACTGTGTGCCAGGCACTGTGCCAGTGAACAGGACAAATACATCCCTGCCCTCCTGGAGCTTAAATTCTAATGAGGGAAATAGTTAATGTATAAAATAACTGCAAATTATGATAAGCATTGTGAAAGAGACAAATAAGGGGCTAAGGTAGAAAATAAAGAAGGTGCCGTTTTTAGGGGAAGTCTGTCTGAGGTGGTGATATTTTCAGCAGAAACCTAAAGGTTGGGAAGTGACCAGTGAAGAAAGATGGGAGAGAAAAGCAGTCCAGATAGAAGATAAAATTTGTGCAGAAATCGTAAGGTGAGTTGGAGCTTGGCATCTTTGAGGAACTTAAAACAAACCAGTATAGCTGAACCATGGTGAGCAATGGGGAACGTGGCATGAAATGAATTTGAAGATACAGACAGAAGCTTGACTACAGAGTCTTAAACCATACAGTTTGCATTTTAAGTGTAGTGGGAAACCAATGAGGAATTGTAAGCAAAGTGTCATGATTTAATTTGTGATTTAGTATTATTCTTGCTGCTTTCTGGAGTACTGATGTATTTGGGGTAGGAGAAACTATTATTATTTTTATTTGATGAAGACCTGTATAATGGTTACTATGTGCCAGGCACTGTTCTAAGTGCTTTACAAAAACTAAGTTATTTAATCTTTATAATAACCTCATTTTTCAGATGGGGAAACCAAGACAGAGAGGTTAAGTACTTGTCCAGTCACCCAACTGGTAAATGGTGGAGCTAAGATTTGAACCCATGGAAGCTGGGACATTTAAGGGGACATGTAAGGTGGTAGCAATGGGGATGGAGATGTGGGCAAATTCACATATTCTTCTGCTGATGAGAGATGTAGGAAAGATACCAACCAGTTTGAGCAATTGGGAGAATGGTGGTGCCATCAACTGGATTGGGAAATTCACTCATCTCACCTGTCTTACTATTATTTGTAACAGGAAAATTTTTACTCTGTCCTGAATAATTTCGATTTAAGTTAATAAAGCCACTTTATCACCAACCCCAAGAAGATTAAATTGTTTATTATTTTTAAAGAAAAGGGTAAAAGATAATGCTTTAGTTTCCTAGGCTGCTCAAGAAAATACCTTAAATAATGGGAATTTATCAGCTCATGATTAAACAATGGGAACTTATTAGCTCACGATTTGGAGGCAAAGATAAGAGGTGCATATCAAGGTATCATCAAGGTAATGCTTTCTTCCCTAAGACCATGGCATTCTGGGGCTGGCTGCTGGCAATTCTTCATTCTTAGCTTTTCACATGGCAAGGCACAGGTGGTGTCTCCTGGTCGATCCCTTCTCTTCTGGATTCTGTTGATGTTCAACTTCAGGCTGCTCCCTCTTTGGCTTTCTCTTTCTGAGTTTCATTCTGTGTATAAAGGATGCCACAAATAGGATTAAGACCCATCCTGAGCCGTATCTTAACTGAAGTAACCGCATCCAAGGGACCTACTTACAATGGGTTCACACCCACAGGAAATGAATTACGTTTAAGAACATGTTTTTTCTGGGATACATACAGCTCCAAACCATCACATCTGTATACACCAGTTTGTTTATCCATTTATCTGATGGACATTTGGGTTGATGGACATTTGGCTATTGTGAATAATGCTGTTATGAACACTGGTGTACAAATATCTGTCTGTGTCTGTGCTTTCAATTCTTTTGGGTATATACCTAGAAGTATGATTTGCCTTCTTTTGCTTGTTAATTAAAACTTATGGGGAGGGGGGAACCTAGGAGTGTATCACTCTGCCATCTTGGTAATATTACCATTGTTTATTTTTTTAAAGAGAAGAACACATTTTTCCCCAATCTTCATTTTCTTATTTAGCTAGTTTTGTAACCATGTTATAGTTCCCTATTTCTGTAGGGATAAATTTGTAAAGAAAATATTTGCAATGTTAAAGCAAGGCAAAGACTTCTTGAGTAAGTAAATTATGTCTATTGGTTTCTATTTACTTCCCCAATTTTCTGGGGCATGATTTTCCCTTACAGAAGCCTTCTCATTGCTTGACCACAGAATGATGCTTAATTAAAATGCTTAGTGTTGCTACCATTTTGTTGTTGTTATTGCTTTCAATTCAGTTTTATTGAGATATATTCACATACCCTACAATCATCCACAGTATACAATCAGTTGTTCACAGTACCATCATATAGTTGAGCATTCATCATCAAAATCAATTTGTGAACATTTTCATTACTCAAAAAAAAAACAAGAATAAGAATAAAAATACAAGTAAAGAAGAACACCCAAAACATCCCATCTTTCCCATCCCCCCATTTACTCATTTACTTTTTGTTCCCATTTTTCTACCCATCTGTCCATACACTGGATAAAGGGAGTGTGTGCCACAAGACTACCATTTTTAATACAGTGGCTGATGTACCATTTAAATAAGTGGCTGGTATAGGATCTAGAAATCTGTGATTTTCATAAGCTCCAAGAGGATTCTGGTGCTTATTCAGATGTAGGAACCACTGGAATAAACAACCACACCTGTTAAAGAAATAAAACAATTATTATTTGGTTTAAGATGCAGCTTATTCCCCTTTGTATACGGCTGCTCTTCTTCTATACAAACACTGTAAAATTGCAGAAAATACTGATTTATTTTCAGTTCAAAGACATTATAACACAAAGTGATTTCCATTTTCTCCTAATCACAGAAAACTGTGATTATGGAAAATAAAAACTCTTTTACTAAAGTTTAAAAAATTACTCTGTACTACATTCATTTTAGATTAACTCTGAATCTGAAGGTTATTGTGGTATTCTTCTCTGTAGTACCTTATCTTGGTTATGTGCTTTCAATGAATCATTCATTTTGGGGTACTGCATATCTTTCTGGAAGGAGAAGAAACTTTGATTCAAGTTTTCATTTGGATTCCTGAAAGAGTCTTGTATTATTACAGTGTTGGGGGTTCATTTTCTCCTCTTGTCTACTCACCCACGGTAAGCTTCATTCACACAAAAACTGGGTGGTTCCGCCCTCATCTAATTCAGTCCAAACACCCTCTCTGGTTTAGAAGGCCCATGCCTACCAGTCAACATTATTTTATCTTCCACCATTCCTCAAAATGCACCCCAAACCCTCTACTACCCTTAAACTAGGTTCCTGCTATACTCTTACTTCCATTCCCACTTTTTGCAAATTATGGCTCCCACTCTTTTAGTCTCTCCAGCACAATATTCCCTAACTGCAACATTTCCTTTTCTTCAGCTTGGAGTACACCCTTCTCACGTTTTTCTCCAGGTCTCCAGTTCATACTGATCTCTTCCTTCACTGATACCAATAGCACTTACATGTTGCCTTAAACTGTAACTTATCTCTAGGGAAGAATATTTGAATTTTCAACTAGTTCAGACTTTCTGGAGGACACAGATCACATCTTGTACGCCTATATATTTTCCATAAAACCTAGGATGTTACTATGCACATTTTAGACAATGAATAAACACTTGTATTATCACTATTATCCTTGCTATTAAAAAGAAGCAGTTTGATGTGGAAAGAACCTTGTCACCTAGGTTCTATCCCTGACCTTGGTTGTGCCACTAACCGTTAAATTCAAGTCACTATCCTCTCTGAGCTTCCGGTTTCTGGCTGCAGAGAATAAGATGTTTTCAATATGTTAGAGAATGTAAAGTATTATCATTGTTAGGCTCCGCTTTTCGAGAGAGAGAAAGAGAGGAGAAAGGAAAGAGGGAGAGAAGCGATGCATTTTGAATCCTTCAAGGTACACGTCCACACGAAGCAGCTAACTAATAGCAGCTAACAAATAGCTTGTCTTTAAACATAACAAGCACAGCTACAACGGCCTGCTAGCCCCAGCGTCCAGGCGCCGCGTTCCCCCGGAAATTCCGACCCAAGGGCAGGAGCAGGGGGCGGGAGCGCGCGGCACTGCCCTTTGTGCAGGGCGGCCAGCCGCCCACGTGGTGCGGCGCTTCTGGCCATTACTGTGCCGGGTCGCGCTTCCGCCGGCGCTGCGAGGAGGTATCTGCAGTGGGTCCCTTGGCCATGGAGCCGTGGACGCGCTCACCTCTCTGGTTGGGGCTGCTCTTGCTGCTCCTGCCTACCCCGCAAGGCCGCCAGAAGGAAGCAGGTGGGCTCTGGGCAGGGCCGAGCTTGCCGTTCTGGCTGGGGGTCTGGCCGGGGACCGGAGGATCTCTCCCCCCTTCCTCGCTTCCTCGTGCGGCCCGCGTTCTGGCGGATGCTGTGGCCGCCACGGCGGCTGCGCAGAGCTGGGCGGAGGGCACCGACGCTAATTAGAGCAGATAGAGAAGGTGTCTGGCGTTGCGTCTCCCGTCCAGGACCCTGGTGAATAATACAGTCTCCAGAATTCGAAATGGTGGTAGGGAGAGAATTCTCATGTCCGCCCTCTGGGGATACTGCTGGTGCTTGGTGCTTGGCTACTCTGTATCTCCCCAAAACTAACGGGGGGTGGGGGGGAGGATTTCGTGTGTGGGGGGGGGCGGTTTAGGCTATCGCCAGAAGGAGGCTGCTGTGGCTTTTATTTAATCCTCTTTATGGGGCTCAGTTTGATTAGTAGAAAGGGAGAATTTTGGCCTTCTGAATGCGGAGCTTAACTTGGGAATTTTCCATTTTTTTGGACACCTGATTGGGTTGAAGAGGAGAGTTACAAAAAGAATCCTTCTGGGCGTTTCACCGGATGGGAAGGGAGTGTCTAAAAATTTTGGCCTTCTAATGGTTCTGTCTGTTGCTAACACGACAGCTTGTGGGTATTTTGTTAACTCTTATTTATTTCACTTTTTTAAGGTGCAAAATGGCAAGTATTTATTGACCAAATTAATAGGTCTTTGGAGAATTATGAACCCTGTTCAAGTCACGACTGCAGCTGCTACCATGGGTGAGTTTTTACTTTGATGCCTCTTTGAGAATTGAATTCTTGTCAGGAGGAAGGACCCTAAGATTCAAGAGAGACCTTGGTTGCAGTGGTCAGAGAACCAAGCATGTTCTGAGAGCAGAAAGATGTGCCTGAGGTGGTTTTCCTATTTCTAGAAAATAAGGATGCCGTAGAAGAGACGAGGCCCTGAAGACTCGCATTGCCTTTAAATTCTCTATGATTAGCTATGTACTTCTCTGCTGTTTTCCCCACTGAACTGAAAGCCTTTTGAGGTCAGGGTCTATGTCTTGTTTACTATAGTGGCCCCAGTGCTGACCATTAGTAAGTACTTAATAAATATTGTTGAATGAATAAACATAATTATAATTGAATATAATAAGTTTCATGTTGGTTATTTTTAAAGTATGCAAATTAGAGAGGAAGCATGATATGGTAGAAAGATAACTTTGCAAGCAGTCAGCGACTTGGGTTTTAGTCCCAAATCTCTCACTGATTACCCCTGTGGCAAACCAGTTACCTTCTTTGGACCTCAGATTCCTCATCAGCTAAATAACAGGATCCTTTAGCGCCTCATTAAGTTAATCTGTGACTCCTCAAAAATTTTGATGCTTGTTGAAAATTTACTATGTACTGAGCTTTAAAAGGGATGTCAAAAGAATGTCAATTCTGACTGCTGCTGGGAGTGGGAGTGGGCCAGAAAGACCAGAACAAAGGAGTTAGTGTTAGACTGTATGGCATAAACCTTGTCCTTTGTGGGATTCAGGGAAGGGATGTCACTGGGGAGGACAAGGGTGTGGCAGGAGTAGTGAAGGAAGAATATGGGTCAAGTAAGAGAGGGGCAATCCAAAGGGAGAGAGGAAGAAGAGAAATTGACTTGCCTTTTCACTCTTTGTGACTTTGTTGTTGATAGTTTAGATTACCTATGGTGCTTCTGGGAAAAAGTTGCTCATTCTTGCCCTCTCTACTTCCCCTCAGCTTGCTGTGTTCTCTAATACTAAATCTAAATGTACGGATAGGAGTTAGGTGAAGTGGCATCACTCTCTTGGTTTCCTCTCCTTGCTGATTTCTGTTCTTCCCCAGAGTCATAGAACAGGATCTTACTCCTTTCCGAGGAGGCATCTCCAAGAACATGATGGCGGAGGTGGTCAGACGGAAGCTAGGGACTCACTATCAGATCATTGAGAACAGATTATACCGGGAAAATGACTGCATGTTCCCTTCAAGGTAAGAGTAACAATGTATACAAGTCTTCTGACTTTATTGTACATGGACTAGATTGATACTATTCTCATTGAGAAGTCAATTCAGGGGACTGACTATAAATACCTCCTCATATTTCAGAAGGATGACAGAATAGTGACAACTTCTTCTCCATGCCCAGATATTTTTCTCATCAACTCCTGTCTCCTACATGACTGCCTTAGTTTCCTATTCCCAGATTAGATTTTAGGAGCTTTTTGAGCATTTGTCCACTGGCCTAGCTGAGAGAATCCCTTGTGCCAAATGAGGAAAATGTTCTTCAGATATATTCCTGGCCTCATTTTTAGCAGGACCATACCTGCAGCAGAGGGAAAGCCTGTCTTCTCTCTCTTCATGAGGCTTGGGTACATCCCTCTAGTTGTACTGGCCTTGTTCCTTCTCATCCTTTCCAGGATGCAGTAGCTGTAGGACACAGACTGATAAGACATAGCAAGAGTGAGCTGGACTGAAGGAGAAGGAGAAGCTTAGGTATTTATTGAGTTTGTCATGGGCCAGGTATTGTTCCAGGGACTGAGTATTTAAGAAAAGTTGGCTGAGAGTCAAAAGGAAAAACAGAGGCTGCAGATTACATAGGCATTGCTAGCCAGAACTTCAGGTATGGGGGCTGAGGTAACATATCAGGGGACTGGAAGCTGAGAGGGAGTTTGGTGGGTCATAGACCAAGCCTACAATTTGGGCTTAGGAAGCATTATGTACAATAAATGATAAACTTCCATTTTAGTACTTTTTTTTTTTTTTTTTTTTTTTTGGTAACTCATATCTTATAAAATTAGAAGGCACAAAACCTAGAAGGCATGTTATTTCCATAAGACCCTCTTGCCCTGCTAAACAATCACTATTCTGTCGTTAAAATAAATGAGCAGTATTGCAAAAATTATGCAGTCCCCTTACAGCAGGATTTATATTAATTCGCCTGTTTTAAATAACAACTTTATTACAAATTAATACATATTCATTGTAAAAAATACATAAAAACACCACCACAAAAAAGAAAATAAAGATCACTTAATATCTCACTATCATGAGGTAATCACAGTGACATTTTGGTTTTCAAGTGTCGGGGAAATAAGGTGGTAGTTGGGAAAATTATTGAGGTATTTTATGTTTGTTTCATTATTTGGGACAATGATAGAGACTAAGTACTACTTATGAGCATGGAGAGATTTTAATTAATTTCCAAAAATGAGAAATAAAATACAAATATAGGCATTGTTAGACTTTGAAAGCTTATCCAGTGTTCAAAGTTATCTGAACCATTTCCAGATGAAATTAATTACTTTCCAAGATTCTGAAAGACATGTATCTGCTTTTTCCAGACCTCAGAGCATTTTGATCAGAATCGCAAGGTGTTGCAGATGTTCTTAAGGGAGCACAATAAGTTATCTGTATTACTTATGGCACTGAAAGTTCCTTACCCAAGCTACATACAACTAAAGAAAACAGAGACAGACAAAACAGGAATAGAATGAAATATTCAGAATGAGTTTCTTTAATGAAATGGACACAGTTGTGTAATATCTCAAAGATTCTGTCTTTCTAGATCTAGATACTTTTAATTCACCCAGTTGCAGAAACCTGTATAGAATTTTTTTACTGCAATTTTATTGAGATATATTAACATACCAGTTAATCATCCCAAGTGTACAATTAGTGATTCACAGTATCATCATCTAGTTGTGCATTCAGCACCACAATTTTTGAACATTTTCATTACACAAAAAAAAGAATAATAAAAATAAAAAAGAACACCCAAAATATCCCATATCTCTTACTCCCCCCATTATTTATTTTTTGTCTTTATTACTAATCTGCCCATACACTGGATAAAGGAAGTATCAGTCACAAGGTTTTCACAATTTCACAGTAACACCATAAAAGCTATATAGTTATACAATCATTTCCAAGAATCAAAGCTACTGGATTACAGTTCAACAGTTTCAGGTATTCCTTCTAGCTATTCTAATGCACTAAAAACTAAAAAGGGATATCTATATAATACATAAGAATAACCTCCAGAATTACTTCTCGACTCCATTTGAAATCTCTCAGCCACTAAAACTTTGTTTCATTTCTCTTCCCCTTTTGGTCCAAGAAGACTTTCTTAGTCCCTCAATGCCAGGGCCAGGCTCATCCCCAGGAGTCATGGCCCACATTGCCAGGGAGATATACACCACTGGGAGTCATGTCCCATGTAGGGGGGAGGGCAGTGAGTTTACCTGCAGAGCCGGCTTAGAGAGAGAGGCCACAAAAATCTGAGCAATAAAAGAGGTTCTCTGGGGATGACTCTTAGGCACAATTATAAGCAGGCGTAGCCTCTCCTTTGCAGGAAGAGGTTTCATAAGGGCAAGCCCCAAGATCGAGGGCTTGGCCTATTAAATTGGTAGTCCCCAGTGCTTGCGAGAATATTAGAAATTCCCCAGGTGGGGAAGTTTAATATTTCAACATTTTCTCCCAGTCCCTAAAGGGTACTCTGGAATGTTATCAGGGCATCATACTAACCTGTATAGACCAACAAGATCTCAATTCCTGTTCAAGGTTCCATGTAATTATGGTGTCTGAATAAACTGTCCATACAAGTTAAATTGGATAGTGTGTTACAGAAAACATAAATTTTGCACCAAATAAACATGTCTTCCTTTGGTCTCACACAGAGAAGTTGAAGTTTTAAAACAAGTCAATATTGTCCTTTAGTTTGATTTGCCTTAGTCCTAATCAGATCAGCTTCATTCATATCTCTAATTGAAGTCTGATCTCTTTTTCACTTTTTTTAACAGTTGCCGTATGGAGTAATGCTGACTTTCATAGCTGCAGAACTCTAGTTCTGAGTCTCAGATTCCTGAATTTCCAGGGAACGACCAGATAATACACAAAGAGTTCAGCATCTCAGAATTTAGAAATAACTGTAACAACTCAAGAATAGATGTGACTGCTGTAAGAGTTTACAATCTAGGAACCTTTACAATAAGCCTTCCCCTGATAACCTATGCTCTTGAATTCACTTCTCAGAGTTTGCACATTATATTTAGTCCATATTAGTGAGGTGTTATAATACTTGTCTTTCCATTTCTTACTTATTTCACTCAACATACTGTCCTCAAGGTTCATTCACCTAGTTGCATGCCTCACCACTTCATTCCTTTTTGTAGCCACTCAGTATTCCATTGCATATATACACCACAGTTCGTCCTTCCAGTCATCAGTTGATGTATCCTTAGGCCACCTCCATCCATTGCAAATCGTGAATACTGCTGCCATAAACACTAGTGTGCAAACGTCCATTCATGTCCCTGCTTTCAGTTCCTCCAAGTATATACCTAATAACAGGGTTGCAGGATCTGTATGAAATTTTTGAAAGTTACATTTTGAATAAATTAAAATATAAACTCAGCATTTCAAGGATGAACTGAGAGAATTTGCTAAGAAACCAGATCTAATTAATATTAGAGATAAATCATTTCAACAATGGAGAGTCATGTTATTTTTTAATAATGGTTTTATTGAGGTATCATTGACTTGAAATAAACTGCACATATTTAAAGTGTACAATCTGATAAATTTTGACATATCTATACACCAAGATAATGAACATATCAGCCATTCCCAAAATTTCCTTTGTGCCTTTTGTGCATCTGTAATTCTTCCTACCCACCCCTTTGTGCTGCCACTTCTCCTCCACCCCGCCCCCAGCCCTGTCCACAGGCATCCATCCATGTGCTTGTGTCAGAGAGTGCTTTTTTAAAAGCAAAATATGAAAGAAAATATAAATGTTTTAACTGTCACATGTACGTGTAGTGCAAGAATAATTTTGAAAGACTTTTAAGTAATCTGTAAATAGACTTTACTTTTTAGAGCAGTTTTAGGTTTACAAAAAAATTGAGCAGAAAGTACAGAGGGTTCTCATATGCTCTCCTCTCTTCTCCCCCCTCCCCCCAGTTTCTTCTATTATTAACATCTTGCATTAGCATGGTACATTTGTTATAATTGGTGAACCAATATTGATACATTATTATTAACTAAAGTCCATAATTTACATTAGGGTTCACTCTGTGTTGTATAGTTCAGTAGTTTTTGACAAATGCATAATGTCATGTATCTACCATTATCCACCATTATAGTATCATACAGAATTGTTTCACTGCCCTAAAAGTGACCCAAACACCTATATATCCTTTTCCCTTCCCCCTGAGTTCCTGGTAACTGTCCTGATCTTTTTACTGTCTATAGTTTTGCCTTTCCCAGGGAGTCATATAGTTGGAATTGTACAGTATGTAACTTTTTCAACTGGCTTCTTTGACTTAGCAATTTAAGATTTCTTTGTATCTTTTCATGACTTGATAGCTCATTTCTTTTTTTTTTTTATTTGTTTCTGTTTTGCATTTAAAAAACTTTTTTTAAAAAATTAGAATAGTTATAGGTTTACAGAAAAATCATGCATAACGTACAGAGTTGCCATATTATTCCCCTATATTGTTTTTTTATTATTAACATTTTGTATGAGTTTGGTACCTTTGTTACAATTGATGAAACATTATTATTATAAACATATTATTAAATATAGTCCATAATTATACATTAGGGTTCACTCTTTGTGTTGAACGGTTCTATTCTGGTAACATATATATAAGCTAATCTTTTTATCGCTGAATAATGCTCCATTGCCAATCTGATTAGTAAAAACTGGCATCTAGTGTCATTGGCATTTCTTTATTATTAATAGAGTTGAGCATCTTTTCCTATGTTTATAAATCACTTAAATATTTTTTTCATTTATCTCCTTATATATAAAGCAAAATTTTAAATCACTCATTTCCATTCTGCTGAAAAATTTGGGTCATGCCTTGGAATGCTGTCCCCAGGAAGTGCTGGTCAGGGCCTCAAAGAATGAGTCAGAAAGAAGCTAAGCTGGTAGTGTATCTTCTCTTTTTATCAAGAAATCCTCTGAGGTTCTCTGGGGAGCCTAGTTAAAAAGCTATATTACAAGTCCCCTGATTATATTGTTTTTCTGACTTGCAAAACTGATTTTGATAGTGTCCTGTTTCAGGTCAAAGGTGATGGAAGGTTTCCTATCTTTCATCAGAAATTATGAGACCTAATTATGGTGAGAATAAAAATAGTGTCTTTGTGAGAAGCAAAGCCCAAGGATACAATTAGAAAATTAGCTTTTCTAGTTCTCATCAGAATTTGTATCTTGCTTACTCATTAAAATAGTCCATATAAGACAAATAAAGGAGAAACTGGGAATGGATAGAGGAGAAGTAGGAGGAAGAGCAATAATACTCCTTTAAAAGCTATGATGATTTAGTTAGAAAATTTTATTAAATATCGTAAACTGGAGCAGCCTAGCCAGAAAAGATAACTTGCACTATTTAAAAGAGAGGAATAGTCCCTTTAGAAGCATTTTGCAGTAACTTTACTAACCAATTGCAATGTAATTCTGACTCTTAACTACCTGAAATTAGGTTAGTTTTTATAGGTTAAGAGCAATCTTCTACAAGACTGCTGTCACTTGAAACACCACCGCAAGTTCAGCAGGGTCCCCAGAGCCACCCACACTTCTGACCAACAAATTTGGAGATTCCTACCATGCCCTCAGGTTTGGTAATTCACTAGAACGACTCACAAAATTCAAGAAACCACTATATTTATGATTATAGTTTTAGGATAAAAAGGGATACAAATCAGAAGCTGCCAAAAGAAGAGATGCAGAGGGCAAGATTAGGAGGGTCTCTGTTCTAGTTTGCTAATGCTGCCAGAATGCAAAACACCAGAGACGGCTTGGCTTTTATAAAAGGGGGTTTATTTGGTTACACAGTTACAGTCTTAAGGCCATAAAGTGTCCAAGGTAACACATCAGCAATTGGGTACCTTCACTACAGGATGGCCACTAGTGTCTGGAAAACCTCTGTTAGCTGGGAAGGCACGTGGCTGGTGTCTGCTCCAAAGTTCTGGTTTCAAAAATGGCTTTCTCCCAGGATGTCCCTCTCTAATGTCCTCAAAAATGTCACTCTTAGTTGCACTTGGGATATTTGTTCTCTCTCAGCTTCTCCGGAGCAAGAGTCTGCTTTCAATGGCCGTCTTCAAACTGTCTCTCATCTGCAGTTCCTGTTCTTTCTTCAAAGTGTCCCTCTTGGCTGTAGCTCCTCTTCAAAATGTCACTCTCAGCTGCACTTCAAAATGTTACTCACAGCTGCATTTCAAAATGTCACTCACAGCTGCACTGAGTTCCCTATGCCCCTCAGCTCATTTATATGGCTCCACTGATCAAGGCCCACCCTGAATGGGTGGGGCCATGCCTCCATGGAAATATCCAGTCAGAGCTATCACCCACAGCTGGGTGGGGCACATTCCATGGAAACACTCAAAAGAATTACAAACTAATTAACACTGATAGGTTTCCCCACACCAGATTATATCAAAGATAATGGCATTTGGGGGACATAATACATTCAAACCGGCACAGTCTCCAAAGCAAACTTCCATGTCCTCTCCATGTAGAATCATAATGTGTCACCCTCCTGGCACATCAATGAATATTATCAATTATGGAAGCTCACCCAAACTTCAGTGGTCCAGAGTTTGTAATGAGGTTTCACGTTAGGTAGGCACGATCAATTGAATCAATGCCCATGTGGTTGAACTCAATCTCTAGCCCTCTCCAGGTTGGGCTATATGACTGGCTCATAGCCCCAACCCTCTAATCACATGATTGGCCTTTCTGTTTGGCCAGCTCCCTACTCTAAGACTACTAGTGAGGCTGGCCCGACTTTGAGTCATCTCATTTTCATCAACTATCAGCTGTGGTTTGGGGCCCACCATAAATAACAAAAGATGCATCTATTATGGGAAATTCCAAGGATATAGAGGTTACCTCCCAGGAATGGGGAACAAAAACCAGCCTATATATTGCTTTCAGGAAGCTATGCAGTAGGCTGATTATATATAGAACACTGGCTTGTCTTATTTTAAAAGAGTGGGTGGGATCCTGCCTTGTCATAGAGTAGGCACTGCTATGGTGAATTTGTGGTATTCCTGGTTGACAGGTGTAATGGTGTTGAACACTTTATTTTGGAAATTATTGGGCACCTCCCTGACATGGAGATGGTGATCAATGTACGAGATTATCCTCAGGTTCCTAAATGGATGGAGCCTGCCATTCCAGTCTTCTCCTTCAGTAAGGTAAGTACAGAACAGCCTACATGGGAGTATTGGGATGGTCCTCTGTGGTATAAGCAGGAGATCATTATCCAGGACAGAGTCTGATGGGTAATGGTGAGGGTGAGGCATGAGGTCCAGTAGTGGGTCTTTGCCCCTGTTAGCAATAAACTGGTTGAACAATAAACTGAGGAATGGGGTTGAGAACCCATAAGGAATGTAAGATTGCTTAAGTGTCTGTACAGTTAGGGATGCAGAGTAAAGAATGAGAGGCCTGAGGAGCCTTACAGGACATTGGAGGTGGGCTCAGAGATCACAGCATGGGAGCGAGGGGTCCAAGAAAGCTCATAGGATTAAGGAACAATTTCATTCAAAAATATATGTATATGTATCAGCCAGCTGGGTATCATTTGTCCTGCCCCTCACTTTATCCTAGGGACCAGCATGGGTAACAGTGAACCCAAAGGTACCAAATATCTCCACAAGTTTGCATCTAAGCAGTACATTGAGGGGGATAAACCTGGGATATCTGAGAGGGATAAATGGGGGGGGGGGCATTCCTTGGGTCTAGATATGGGGGTAAAGGAATAGCTAGGATAGACCTTTGGGCATGGAGAACTTGGCAAGGTTAATATCTCATCGGTGCCCAGGTTCATGCAAATGAAGCATTAACAAGAATGGGTCAGAGTTCCTAGAGACTAGGTAGGAATGCATTGGGGGTAGGGGGAGGATTCTCTGGGGGCAAATTGGATTTAGGAATTCCCTTTGGACTTTGGGAAAAGGAATGCCAATTCTGATCCGGTTTTTCCAAAGCAGAGGGACTATTTACCTCCAATTATTCTTTATCATAGTTTACTTTCTCTCTAGACTTGTTTATTTCCTGTGTTGCAAGTGGGCTGAGGCCACATGTGTGTTGCATTTCCCATGGTTTAACCTCATTTCTCAAAAGTGCTTGGTCCCATTATTTGTCGTGAAACTCCCAGAACAGATAGAGGCACCCATGTAAGTCAGTAAGGATCTTTTTGTTTGTTATTTATCTGTTATTTCTGTTCATAATCAAGTACAACCATCAGTATACTTTCTCTTTATATTTACTTCTCTTTCTTAAAATCAGTGATTCCTGACAATGTTCATGGGAGGGATTTTATAGTTAATTGTACAGCTTTTATTGAGCAGTTGCTTATGTTTGAGGTGTGTGATGAATCACATATCATTCTTTTAAGATTCAGGAGAAAGCAAACAGCACATTGAAGGTGTAATTTTAATGGAAAAAACAGTAGAGTTAGAGGTTTATCAGTGGGCATAGTTTTAACAGAGATAACTATAAAAAGGGAACAAAATGGTTTCAAACTTTCTTAAAAAGATGTGAGCTAACACTACTACCTTCATTCTGCACATTGGCACTTCTGATCCTGATCAATGAATAGCCAAGAATTTATTGACCAACCAATGTTAACTCAATAGTGCCACAGTATTAACTAATATCAACTAACACTTACTGAGTACTTTCTATGTGTCAGACACTGGCACATAGTGTTTCTAAGTGTTTCACATGTATTAACTCATTTAATATTCCAGCAGATAGATATGATTTTCCCCATTACAAAGATAAGGAAACTCAGGCTTAAAAACATTTGGTAACTTACCTAGGGCTGGGAAGAGATGCAGTTGGTATTCAAACTCATATGATCTATCTCCAGAACCCACGCTCTTAACCTTTGTACTGCCCATCTAGGAAATAACCAAGAACTGGGTAAGACATTATAAACTCCAAGTGTAACAGGAGTTAAAAGATGAGAGAGATATGGGATCATTCAGAATTAGATGTATTATTTCCTTAAACTAAAAACCCTAGCAGTGTGTCTCCTGTAGGAAAACAGAACCTTGGAGTACTGGAAAGGTTGACCTTTAATGTGATTTCAAATTCTGGGATTCAGTTTGAACTCATAGTCACTTTTGTCTTTTAAGATCCAGAGTCTAGGGGAAAGTATATCTTTGGCAAGGTGACATAGAACAAGACCTTTATCCAGATCCGGTGGCATAAATGCAGTTTGATCTTCTCTCTTGTTCCAAAACTGATTTAGAACCACCTTTCTGTTTCTGTTGAAGACTTCAGAGTATCATGATATCATGTATCCTGCTTGGACATTTTGGGAAGGGGGACCTGCTGTTTGGCCCATTTATCCTACAGGTCTTGGACGGTGGGACCTCTTCAGAGAAGATCTGGCAAGGTAGGTCCTTCAGAGAGGTTCTATTTTTCCCTTTGTTGATTTTCTTGAAATAAGCAGTAGAAAAAAGGTAATACAATAAAAATAGAGAAAACAATTATTTACTTAAAAATGGCTAACTTTCAAGTTAAAAAAAGAGACAGAAAACTGTTTATAGCATAAGTAATTTTATATGTATATAAAAATGTTTACATATCCATAGAAAAAGGGCAGGAGAACCTACCCTAAAATACTAGCAATGCCTCTGTGGGAAGGATTATGGAAGATTTTTTTTTTCTTCTTTAAAATTTTCTTTAAAATCTTCTTTAGATTCTCCAAATAAAAGTGAATTACTTTCATTATTAAAAAAAAAAAAAAAAAAAGAACGATCACGTTGTGGGAGAGGGTAGAAAATTACCTGGAAAAACATGAAAGGACTTGATAACTTAGAGCTAAGTCCTTTGTGCAGGTTGCTGGTGATGGGCAGACCCACTAGGTATGTCAACTACAGAGTTTATTCCAGCATTTGACTGAGACCTGCCTTGGCCCAGTGACTTCATCCTGCCATTACATCAGAATTCAGATTGGCTAGGTCATCCAAGTCATAGGTATTTCTTACAGTAATGAATCAAACAACATTTGTATTTAATTAGGGAACTTCTATAAACACAGTTTCTATAGGTCTTCTCTGAGATTCTAGGGAAAGCAATAATTTAATTCATTGTTATCACCACAAATGTATATTACCTGTACCAAGTGTGACTAGAGATTCAAAGGGGATTAAGTGCCTTACTGTTTAAATTTCCGAGGCTGGTCAAGCAAATACCTTGACATGAAATGGGTTGGGTTAAATGATGGGAATTTATTAGTTTATGGTTTTGAGGCCAAAAGAAAGTCCAAATCAAGGAGTCATGGCAATGCTTTCTCCCCGAAGATTGGTGTTCTGGAGCTAACTGCTGGCAATTTTTGGTCCTTAGCTTAGTTTCTAATCAAAATCCTTATTTTTAGGTCAGCAGCACAGTGGCCATGGAAAAAGAAAAATTCTACAGCATATTTCCGAGGATCAAGGTGATTATATTTTCTAACATACTACAAAGATATTCTTCCAATTTATGTGTAAAACATAAGCAACTTTGAGGGTGTGAAGAATTCTGTAGTTCAAAAGGAAAGCTAATATAACTGAGAAATAAATAGAATCACAGAATTTTAGACTAGAGAACTCAAACTGTTTGTCCAAATCACTGTTAACTGAACTGAAATCCAAAGAAGTGAAGTTCATCCATCCAGTCACTCAACAAATTTTTAGAGTGTTCTGAGTGTGCTGGGGATTGACTATATGATGTTGAACAGATGGGTTGTTTTCTTGCCTGAGTACATACAGCTTCCTAGAAACAGCTTATAATCTTGCCCACTGTCATTCTGCAAGTAAATGGCAGAGCAAGAATCATCAACAGATCTCCTGACTACCTTTTCCATCAGACTTTGTAGCTGCTAAAAAGTGGTTAAGAACACAGACTAAGACTGGTGAAAATGGAGAGGGAAGAGGGCAGTAAAGGAAAATGGAAAAGGCTGGGGTTGGCGTCCTTCTTGTTTGTCTTGGGCCAGCTCTGTTACCCCAGTGCCTAGAATAGTGCCTGGCATATAGATAAACAATACATATTTGTTAAAAAGATGAACAGGAAGAGACCATAAAGGGAGAAGGTTTTGTAGTTTTTGCAGTAAGCCCTTGTCAGAGATCATACCCTTTTTTTACCCTCCTGTTTGCTTGGGCAGTGGACTTCAGGATGCAGATGGGATGACCAGCCACTGTTCTCTGCTCCTTATCAACTTCTCTGATTCTCAGATCTTTAGATCACAGGTTCTTATCTCAGGGTCCAAATCTGGTCTTCAAGGGTTTTAAGATCTCCTTGAAATTATATGGGGATATGTGCATTTTTCTAAAGAGAGGTCCTACAGTTCTCGTCAGATTCCTAGGGAGTCCATGACCCCTCAAATGTCAAGACCCTCTGCTACTTGGACCATGATTAGGATTTTTCCATATATAGTCTTCAGGTTTTAAAGACATATAATTTTTAAATTTAAGTATTATATTGGACTTTACAAAGCATACACAAAGGTCATGTAGCTATTTTGGTGAGTGGTGATTACCTAGTCACACAGCTGTGAGTATCAGTGGTTTTAGAGGCTACCTGAACCCTCCTAAAAGGGGAAGTATTCTCTGAGTTACAGCTGTAGTGACCAGAACAACATACCCTTAAAGACCAGATGGAAGGAAGGAATGGTCAGACACTCCCCATTCCTGAATGGTAAAGTGGGGAATAGCCCAGGACCACCCAGGATGCTGTAGCACCCAGATTCCCTTCCTCTACTGTCATAATAACCAGTGAATTGTCCATCTGGGCATACAGTCCTGCATTGGCTCCTGGCACTGCTCACCTTTCAGAGTTTGGGAACACTATTATAGCGTAGGCCACATGGTTTTATGTCATGTGTTTCTTTTATAGGACAAGTCCAGAACGAGATCCTCTCATTCTTCTATCTCGGAAAAATCCAAAACTTGTTGATGCAGAATACACCAAAAACCAGGCCTGGAAATCTATGAAAGTAATCACCAATCATCTGAATAGAACTACAGCAGTGAACATTCTTATTCAAAGAACACTGGCACATGGGTAGAATTACAGATTAGGTTTCCTTTCAATGGCAGGAGCAATGTAGAGAAAGTTCCATGAATCATTATTAGTGTATCTGGTAAATACTTTTTCAACCGCACATTGTTTTCTGGCCCATATTATGACAGTGTATTACTTTGAAGGTTTAAACCAGAGATGGGGAAACTTTTTCTATAAAGGGCCAGACAGTAAAGATTTTAAACCTTACGTGTTATATGGTCTCTGTTGCAGTTACTCAACTCTGCCGTCACAGCACAAAAAGAGTCATAGACAATAGTTAAGTGAATGAGCCTGGCTGTGTTCTAATAAAACTTTACGGGCACTGAAATTTGAATTTCATATTTCATAAAATATTCTGTTGATTTTTTTTTTCAACCATTTAAAAATTTAAAAATATTCTTAGCTTCCAAGCTATCCAAAACCAGGCAGTGGTCCAGAATTGGTTTGTGGGCTATAGTTTGTCAAGCTCTGATTTAAACCAGTGGTTCATAACCCTGGCTTCATGGTACAAGCAGAGAGCTTAAATGAATCAGGACCGAGGCATGTTCATTTGTTTAAAGCTCCTGAAATGAGTCTGAGGTAAAGCCAGAAATAAGGAACATTAGTTTAGTGTCCCCTAACCTCAACAATTTCTTGCCTTAATCTAAGAACATTAAGCTCTAAATTTCCCTATCTGGAATTTCCATATACCATATGAGGATGCTATGAGAAAAACATTTAAACTTCTTGGGAAAAATCTAAATATATCATAAATACCTATATTATTGTATCCATTTCAATAAAACAGTATTAAATGAAATTTAAGAAATTGTTAAATAATGAAAATATGAAAAATTTATTCATTCATTTATTCATCTACTATGGGAGGCTCAATGGCAGACATGACTAGTTACTCTCATCAAAGAGTTTACCATCTGATAAACTGGATAAAAGGTACAAGGAGGTCTCAAGGTCAAATGCCCTCATGTGCTGGCAGGTGATATAAAGGAGTAAACAGGATCCACTGGAGAGCACTAAGAAGTCTAGTCAATTGCTGCCAAGTGGGAATGGGAGGCTGGTTTGCCAAATCTTCCATTTTTCAAGAAAAGTTGAAAATCTGGAATTTTGCCAGAAATATCCTATCACATATAAATGTTGATAATGACTTGAATTTTTATTTTTAAATACTTGCAGGCCCATGAAAATTTATGTGGGCACCATCTGGTAACCACTACTTGAGACCTCCTGTATAAATAATTTACACAGTGAAATGTGCTATAGGCCATGACCTGTGAGTTCAAAGTGGGGCCAAATGGTTCCAGGTGAGCTTAAGCTCTAAAATCAGACAGACCTGGATTAAAACCCTCACTCTTCTATTTAGGGTCACATGACCTTAGGCAGGTCTCAACTTTTGAAGTCTTGGCTTCCTCGTGTATAAAATGGGGATAATAATGACTCCTGATATGTTTATTATGAGACATAAATGAGGTAATGTTGATGAAGTGTTTAATCAATGCTTGATGCACAGTTTTCTTCAATAAATGCTATTACCACTAATACTAATAACTTCCTTTTCACTTAAAGGATACCTTGGGAAAGCCAGCTGCTAAGGATGTCCATCTAGTGGATCACTGCAAATACAAGTAAGAAAGACTTTCAGGACTCCTGACTCTTGGTTTCCCTGTTGCTTTGAAATTAGCTTCACTTTGGGTGAGAACTGTAACACTGGGGTCAAGCTTGGGTTTATGAAAGTAGCATTAATTCATTTAGTTGTTAGTTACTGGGAGCCTATTGTGCCCAAGGCTCTTACCTGAGTGATGCAGGGACTGCAGAAATGAATGAAACATGATCCCTGCTTCCAAAGAGCTTGCAGACTAGGAACCAAAGCGATGGGATTACTTGTCTCCATACCCCATCCAGTCAGTAGTTGGAATTAGATGATATACTTATTAGGTTAATAAAGATAGCTTAGGTCCAACATGAATAAAATAAATGTACTAAATATTTAATTGTGTCAGACTAAAAATTAGATGAACAGGAGATTTCAGGTTGACCAAGATGGAAGCATAAGGCAATCCAGGGTACTGTTCCCCCATTAAATCTTTAAAAAACTAGCAAAAAAACTGGCAGAGCCCTCTTCCTCAAAACCCCAGAAAACAGTTAAAGGACAGTAATTGGGTGAGTGCAGAATCAAGAAAAGGCCAGCTTTAAATGGTAGGACAAGCTCGTGGTGATCTTGTTGGTCCCTCTTCCATCCCCCTCCACCGGCATGGTGTGAAGCCAGTGGAGCCAGCCTGTGCTCCCATCGTGGGTCCCCGGCCATGTTCCTGAAGGAGCAGAGTATCCCTGTGCACAAACTGGGATGTCTGTGTGAAGCTGCCAATATATGGGGTGGCAGCCTGAAAGACTGAACCAGGAAAGTCCTCTCTGGTTCACCCTCCTAGAAATTTCCCTGAAGGCAGAAGCAGCTTATAGACAGCTAAAGCTGTGTAAGCAACAATTAAGTCGAAGTCATTTGGGGCAATGGATTACCAGCGTTAAGACACACATTAGAGCATCTGAGAGTGAGGGAAAGTTTATTTCATAGAGGACATTTGGATTCCTATAAATAGGAGAATTCCTAAAGCCATGAGCAAGCACATGCCTAGGATAAGATGTAGGCTCAGAAAAGATGGAGAGGATCCTCGCTTCACTTGGGCTGATCTTTTGATAGGATGTCTAAACTCTTATGGAGAGCATAGTCAACAGAGATCCAATTTACAAATACTTAAAATGTTTGTTGTTTGTTTGTTTTATTTTTTACTTTTTTGCATTGGTTTGTTAGCTACTGGTGCTCAAGGAAACCTCTGTTATACCACTAGCTGAATACAAGCTTAAGGAACAGACAGCTCAGGGCCTAAAACCCAGAATTAATAGTTCAAAGTATTAAAATGTACAGTGTGCAACAAAAGATTACAAAGGAACAAGATAAAAATTCAGAAATCATCAACAAAGTATACCAGGCTCTGAAAATACTGGACAAAACTTTAAAAAGATGAACTTTAGTAAGTTCAAGGAGACAGAGAAAACAGAGAGAGAACCAAAAAATATCAGGAAAATGGTGAATGAACAATATGAGAATCTCAATAAAGAGATAAAAATTTTAAAAAGGAACCAAGCAGAATATTGGAGTTGAAGACTTCCAATGACTAAAATGAAGAATTCCCTACAGGATTTCAACAGCAGATTGAATACAACAGAAGAATGAATCAGTGAACTCGAAGACAAGACAAGTGACATGATTCAGGCTGATAAGTAGAAAGAAAAAAGAATGAAAACAAGTGACAGAGCTTATGGGACCTGTGAGATGCTGTCAAACTTACCAGTAAACACATGGGAGATTCAGAAAGAGAAGAAAGAGAGAAAGGAGCAGAAGGAATGGCCTAAGAAATAATGGCTGAAAACTTCCCAAACTTAACAAATATATACATTGAAGAAGCCCAACAAACCCCAAATATTATAAACTTGAAGAGAACCATGCCCAGACAAATGGTAGTCAAATGGTCCAATGCAAAGGACAAGGAGAGAGTTCTGAAAGCTGCAAGAGAAAAGCACATGTTATGTACAAGGGAGTACCAATAAGATTAAGTTCCAATTTCTCATTAGAAATCATGGAAGCAAGAAGGCAGTGGGATGAAATATTGAGAGTGGAGAAAGAAAACAATTACCAATCAAGGATTTTATATCTGGCAAGACTGTCTTTCAAAATGAGGGAGTGATTAAGACATTCCCAGGTAAACAAAAACTGAGGGAATTCGTCAGCACTAGGCCTGCCCTACAAGCAATGCTAAGGGAGTTCTTCAGATTGAAAGGAAAAGACATAATACAATGGATTGAAATGACATAAAGAAATAAAGACCTCCAGTAATGGTAACCATAGGGGTAAGTATAAATGCCAGTAATATTTTATTGTATATTTTTGGTAACTCCACTTTTTATTTCTTATAGGTTCTAAAATGCAAAGGCATTAAAGGTAATAATTCTATGGCTTTGGACATAAAATGTATAGATATAATTTGTAACAAATACACAGAAAAGGCAGGAGACAGAGGGGTATAGGAAAGTGTATCTATATTCTATTTAAATTAAGTTGTGATCAAAACAAATGTGATTGTAATATATTTAGGATGTTACATTTAAGCCCCCATGGTAACCATGAAGAAGATATCTGAAAAATGTATTCAGAGGACATAGAAAAGGACTGGAAATGGTACCCACAAATGATCAAATAAATATGAAAGTATGCATTAAGAAAAGAATTGAGGTACAAAGAAGGTATGACTCAAAGTGACCAAATAGCAAAATGCCAGAAGGAGGTCCTACATTATCAGTAATTACTTTAAGTAAAAATGGATTAAATTCTCCAGTCAAAAGGCAGAGATCAGCAGACTGGATAAAAAAGTATGACCCAACTATGTGCTGTCTTTAAGAAATTCATCTTAAGTTCAAGACATAAGTAAGAGGAAAGTGAAGAAATGGAAAAACTGATATACTATGCAATTGTAACCAAAAGAGAGCTAGAGTCTGATACT
This sequence comes from Choloepus didactylus, assembly GCF_015220235.1. NCBI lineage: Eukaryota > Metazoa > Chordata > Mammalia > Pilosa > Megalonychidae > Choloepus > Choloepus didactylus. The sequence goes on from NC_051307.1 coordinate 85,561,573, forward strand.
TAAAAAAGAGAGCTAAGTCTGATACTTATATCAGACTAGAGAGATTTTAGGTCCAAAATTGTTACGAGGGACAAAGAAATTCACTATATACTGATAAAGAGTCAATTCAACAAGAACACATAAAAATAATAAATATGCACTGAACAGCAGAGAACCAAAATATACGAAGCAAATTTGAAGGGAGAAATAGATGGTTCGACATTAATAGTAGGAGATTCAATACACCACTTTCAACAATGGATAGACATTTAGACAGAAGATCAAAAAGGAAATATAAGACATGAACAGTTATGTAAACCAGCTAAACCTAACACACACACACACACACACAAAATACTTCACCTAACATACATTTCACCTAAAAGCAAAAGAATACTCATTCTTATTTTATGCACATGGATCATTCTTCAGGGTAGATCATGTTAGTTCACAAAACAAGTCTTAATAGATTTAAAAATGTTGAAATCACAATATGTATCTTCTCCAACTACAATGGAATAAAGTTGGACAAAATAACAGAGAACTGGAAAACCCACAAATATATGGAATGTAAATAACAAACTCTTAATCAGTGGGTCAAAATGAAAATCACAAGGGAGGTCAGGAAATGTCTTCAGATGAATGAAAAAAAGAATACAACTTATTAAAACTTATGCAGTGAAGGCAGTGCTCAGAGGAAATTTATAGCCCTAAATGTTACATTAAAAAATACCCCGGAGTGTTTCTATGCCAGATAAGCACCAAAATCTAGAGGCAACACCCTCTCCAAGAACATCAACCAGATGCATCCCCATTCCCCATAATGCTGACACCCTTTTCCAATATGAACAAGTTAGGGTGGTAACTGACATCCTTAGACATCCCTGAAGATCAAGAAAGTGATTAAATGAGAGGAAGCGGTAGCAACAGACAAGATAGGATTTAACAAAGGATTACAAATACTGAATCTTTATATAAATATAAATATAAATATAAATCTATCTATAAATCTATCTATAGCTATCTATCTATCTAGATGCTAGGGTATTAGAATAGCTAGAAGGAAATAACTAAAATAGTGGAATTGTAACCCATAACATTCTTTGAAATTTGCCCTGTAGCTACTTCTTAAATTGTACTTTGAAAGTTATCACCTTTCTTTATATATGTTATATTTTAAAATAAGGAAATAACTGACATTGTAGAACTGTAACCCATAACATTCTTTGAAATCTGCTCTCTAACTACTTGTTAAACCATACTCTGAAAGTTATCACTGTTCTGTATGTATGTTATATTTCACAATAAAAAATGTATTAAAAAAAGAAATCATAAAAAAAGAGCTCAAATCAGACCTAACCATACCTCGAGGAACTAGAAAAAGAGCAGTAAACTAAATCCAAAGCAAGCAGAAAGAAGGAATAACAAAGATTAGAACAGAAATAAATCATATAAGAGAATAAAAAAATAGAATTAACAAAATCACAAGTTTCTTCTTTGAAAAGATCAATAAAATCAACAAACCTTTAGCTAGATTGAGAAAGAAAAAAGAGAGGATGCAAATAATGAAAATCAGAAATGAACATTCCTACAGAAAGGACATTACTACTTACCTCACAGAAATGAAAAGGATCATAATAGGATATGCATGCCAACTGTATGCCAACAATTTAGATGATCTAGATGAAATAGACAAGTTCCCAGAAACACACAAACAACCTACAGTGCCTCTAGAAGAAACAGAAGATCTCAACAGACCTATTACAAGTAAAGAGATTGAATCAGTCATCAAAAAGCTCCCAACAAAAAATCCCAGGACTAGTGGCTTCACAGGTGAATTCTTCCAAACATTTCAGTGGTGATTTTTTACCAGACATTCCAAGAATTAACAACAATCCTGTTCAAACTCTTCCAAAGAATTGAAGAGGAGGGAAAACTTCGTAACTAATTCTTTGAGGCCTACGTCATCCTCATACCAAAGCCAGAAAAGATACCATAAGAAAAGAAGGTAACAGACCAATACCTCTTAGGAATATAGATGCAAAAATCCTCAACAAAATACTAGCAAACCGAATCCAACAGTACACTAAAAGAATTACTACCATAATCAAGTAAGATTTATTCCAGGTATGCAAGGGAGGTTCAACATATGAAAATTAATGTACTAGGTCTCATTAATAGAATGAAGGAAAAAAAATCATGATCATTTCAATTGACGCAGAAAAGGCATCAGACAATATCCAGCACCCCTTCTTGATAAAAACACTTAGGAAACTAGGAATAGAAGGAAACTTCCTCAACATGATAAAGGGCATCTATGAAAAACCCACAGCTAACATCATATTCCATGGCAAAAACTGCAAGCTTTCTCTCTAAGATTAGGAACAAGATATGGATGCCCACTGTCACCACTGTTACTCATCATTGTTCTAAAAGTTTTAGCCAGAGCAATTAGGGAAGAAAAAGAAATACAAGGCACATAGATTTGATAGGAAGAAGTAAAACTTTCCCAATTTTTACTTCCGCAATTTGCAGAGGACATAATCCTATAGATAAAAAATCCTAAAATGTCTACAACAAAGATACAAATTCAGCAAGGTGGTATATCTATACACTACTAATGAACAATCTGAATGGAAATCAAGAAAAAGGTTCTACTTACAATAGCAACTATAAGGATTAAGTATCTGGGAATAAGTTTAACCATAGGTGTGAAGAACTTGTGCACTGAAAACTACAAAAACTGCTAAAAGAGGTTAAAGAAGACCTAAATAAATGGAAGGACTTTCCATGTTCATGGGTTGGAAGACAAACTATTGTTAAGATGCCAGTTCTACCAAAGGTGATCTAAAGACTCTATCTCTGCCTGGAGGAAATACCCCCCTTTCCCCTCACTAACATTCCCTTCCAGGAATACCTGTGGCCCCCAGTGGTGTTTGTGGAAGCTCCACACGGACACAATAATGTGTTCTTAAAGGTTGAAAATGAAGAGAGAATGGAAGGGAGCCTAAAAGAGAAGGGGAAAAGGGAATAAGAAAAATGGTTGTATTTGTTGCAGCAGGCATATAGTTCAAGTATACTTTGTTCTTTCTTTCCTAGGTACCTGTTTAATTTTCGGGGTGTAGCTGCAAGTTTCCGGTTCAAACACCTCTTCCTGTGTGGTTCACTTGTTTTCCATGTTGGTGAAGAGTGGCTAGAATTCTTCTATCCACAACTGAAGCCATGGGTCCACTATATCCCAGTCAAAACAGATCTCTCCAACGTCCAGTAAGGATCTGTATGTACTCCATGCAGAGTTTCTAATGACACCTGTAGTCTGCTGCTAAGTCCCCAGCCATTTAAGTCATTTAGTCCTCATTTTTTCCATTAAAGCTTTTTTAAAAATTAGGTTCCCATATAGTATTGCATTTTCATCCAAATAGACTGTAATTGTGATTGAATTTGAAAAGTGCTGTAATGCTGGTTTCAATATAATGTTCAGACACTGTGAAGTGAGAAAGTGCTAATCTCTCAAAGAATCAAATAGGAATATTTTATCTTGTTATATTGTCCAAAGGACTTTTAGATATAGAAGGGGAATTGACCATAGTGAAATGGAGGCAAATTTTCTGCCATGATGGGAGGTGCTAGGAAGAGGCATGGAGAGGGGCCAGAAATGTCATCCCAAGGGGTTCCCTCTTCTATGGCCAGTACAGGGATTTGGAGAAGAGAGAAAATTTTTTTCCTTTCACCAGTCATTTTTGATGCATATCAGTAAACACTTCAATATTCTCTAGAACATAACCCAAAACTACAACAGGTTGCCTTTAGCCTGTGGAGGGCCTTCTTGTTGTTTTGGTTCTGTGAAAACCCTGATCATTTGCTTTAAGGAAATAATCCACCATCCACATATCTAGGGGTTAACTGGAGATCTCAGTCTTTGGTCTTTCTGACTTAGTATTAATGAGCTTGGTTTATATTTCAGACTCTAATAATTATTTCCATTTTAGGGAGCTATTGCAGTTTGTAAAAGCAAATGATGATATCGCCCAAGAAATTGCTGACAGGTAAGTTCTGTCCTTTTTCCTTTTCCACTTTACTTTTTCTTCCCATTTTGTCTTCCTTAAAATTACCTGAATTACTAACTATGGTGAGGCCTGGATTTCATCCTCATTATAGAGAAATAATTCAGAATTAAAGCTGTCCTGGGGGAAAAACATATACATACACATTCACATGTGCCCCCAAATCCATCCTTTACAGAAGTAGACTGAAATCCTTGAGGTAATTACACAAGTGTTTTCCTGATCATTGGCCATTTATGTTCTTTTTTAAAGGGAAAAAAAGTTAAGTTCTGTTGCTAAATGCATGTGTGTGGATGTGACTGGAATAGGGTTTGTTGTAAGGGTCAAATTAATTAATTTATATAAAGTACTCTAAATAGTGCTTGACACTGGTAAGCACTCAAATGTAAGCTATTACTTATTATTAAATGCTGTGTTTTCAAATGCCCTTATTAATCTTATCTCTAGGGGAAACCAGTTTATTATGAACCACTTGCAGATGGATGACATCACCTGTTACTGGGAGAACCTGTTGACTGAATACTCTAAATTCCTGTCCTATAATGTAACAGAAAGGAAAGGCTATCATCAGATTATCCCCCAAATCTTGAAAACAGAACTCTAGCAGACATTATGGGACTACATTCCTCTCTATGGTAGCAGCATCTCAGATGTCTCTGGTGAGAAGCTTATCATGGGTGAGGCACCTATACCTTGAATACCTTGTATCAAGCCAAATATCTGGTTTTCCTTATCGTGCTGCACCCAGAGCAACTCTTGAGAAAAATCCAAAATGTGTACAATACAGATATGAAGCACCTCTACTCTGGCCGAATAAGAACCAGAAGTCGTGTTGGTTTTGAACCTGCTTCTTTCATTTTCTTAGGACCAATCACAGCTTGTGCCTCAGATCATCCACCTGTGTATGTTCATCACTGTGAAACTGACTGTGTCCATGTGATGATGCCCTTTGTCCCATTATTTGGAGCAGAAAATTCATCATTTGGAACTAGCAGAACTTCTCTCTGCAATTCTGCATTTAATTCTCGGCTTGATCTCTGTTGTTACATTTTAATGTAGGAAGCCCTATAGGGTTTGTGAAAAATACTAAGGAATCACTTCCTGAAAGATCTGTGGAAGGGGTAGCTGTGTCATGCAATGATGTAGGAGTTCTCTTTTGTAAAAGCATAAACGCGTACTCAGGAGGTTTTTATAATGCCACATTTTAGAAAGGGACCAATTGCATGATTAATTATTGCAATTGGATTTCACATTCCCTTTTGTGCCTTCACACCCTTCTTATTTTCTAATGGGAAGAAAAAAAACAAAAACACCTATTAATAAATTCAGGAAGAAGTCCTTACTCTTTGAACTAACTGTGCATAAAATAGCAACTCTTCATCACCCTTTGCCCACTCCTTCCCCAAACCCCCATAAGTTTTCCTTCTTAAACTGGTAGCCCTACGCAGAAGTTGTCCATGCACTCAGTGTCTTGTGGGGACCTCAGGGAGTCCTCAAGATGCAAATATGGCATTAAGTTAGGGTGTTCAGAGCATTCAACTTCAGCCTTTACTTATATTCAAGATACTTCTTTTAATGCTGATCCATCTTGAAATGTCTCCTTTTTCATTAAAATAAGAAAAGATATTTGGATAGTAGTTTAATCTTAGGATGCTCTCCATAACATTGTCAAAAATGAAGAAAAGCTTTTAGAGTAAAACTACGTAGTTTAATGACCTAGAACTGTCCTTGTCCCTTAGGCTCAAATTTTCCATAGAGTTTCCTTTGCCTCTTAAGAACTACTTAGCATTAACTGGTTTCAAAATTAGTAAATGTAAGGTTCAGTCACAGAAAATCAAGGATTTTCTCATTTTGGTTCTTTTTGGAACTTCTTAGAGGAATTGGATATCTTGGTAAGATCATTGCCTGGAATAAGGCAGATGCTTAAAGTTGGATTTTTTTTTCCTGAGTATTAAAAACTCAAAGGGATTGTGTCCTTAGGTGCTATTAAGTCTAGAGATAGGCAGTCTAGATTTCTGAGTTGCACTGAGGTTGTGCCTTGTCACTATGAGGCCCTTGTAGTGTTACCATTGTCTCTATGTTTCAATTTTCCTCTCACTAAAATTAGAACAAAATCAGCTGTCCTTTGGATTAGGAGCTGTGATGGTTAAGCTCATCTGCCAATTTGACCAGGTTATGGTGTCCAGTTGTTTGGTCAACCAAGCACTGGCCTGATTGTTACTGTGAGGATATTTCCTGGACTTAAATCATGAGTAAGATGATTGCATCCATGGCTGATTACATCTACAATCAACTGAGGAGATTGCTTTCAACAATGAGAGAAGTCTCATCCAGTCAGTTGAAGGCTTTAAAAGGAAAAGTGATGATTTCAGCAATCAGAAGAAAGAATTTCCATGTCTATTTCAGCCAGCCAGCTTCTCCTGGGGAATTCATCGAAAACCTTCATTGGAGTTCACAGCTTGTGGCTTGCCCTATGAAATACGGACTTGCCCATCCCCACAGTTGTGTTAGACAATTCTTATAAAAATCTCGTAATAACATATCCTGTTGATTCTGTTTCCCTAGCGAACCCTAACACTAGAGGGGAAGCTGCATTTCCCTGGGAGTGTTTCCCATTTGGCTTCAATTTCCAGCTCAAGCCTCACCTCTTCTTTCAGTCCTTTCTTTCACTCCTCTAGGCAGTTAGGGGCTACCATAATACTTTGCTTATGCCTGTATTATATGATATCACATTGCACTGTAGTTATTTGACTATTTCCCTACTGTTCTGTGAGCTTCATGGATAGGAATAATTTCTTACTCATTTTTTCCCTTTAATGCAATTTTATTGAGATATATTCACACACCATATGGTCCATACAAAGTATATAATCAGTGGCTCACAGTATCATCACATAGTTGTGTGTTCATCACCACCTTACTCATTTTGAGTTCTCCTATATCCAGCACAGTGCCTCACACAGAGTGGATGCTAAGGATCTAGTGGATGGAAGGGTGGGATGGATGGATGGATATTGTTGGCTTCACTAGATCCTATTTACAAATTGCCCAGCCACTGGCTCCAGGGGGAACTGGACAAGACTGTAAGAATTGGATCATTGCAAATCCTCACCTGCCCTTTGACGAATCAATAAGAGCATCTTTGTATTTAAATGGAGCAAATGTTATTGAGATTTTATACCAGTTTATCTGATTACCTCAGTGTAGATGGTATGAGGACAGTGTGTCACAATATGTATGTTTTCAAAAATAATTTTATCCCCATAGCTTTTAAGGGTTTTTTTCCTATGTGCTGTTGTTGTTAATACTAGATGGATCCCAGACTTATCCTGTCTTCCTTAAAGAGCTGAAAGGCACACTATTCTTTAAGGAAAGAAAATAATCTGGTTTATTTGAATGAAGTGGAATACTTGGATAATAATATTTTTCCTTTCTTTTGGAGGAGTCATCTGAACAATGTTGACAGTGTCCACTTTATTCTACTCTGTTAGGTTAGGTTCTCCTCGTTGCCAAGAACAGAAACTGCTTCCAGCTAGTTTAAGCAAAAGAACTTATTAGAAGCATATGGGGGCATCTCATAGTATTTACACAAGTCACATAACTGTTGGAAGGGTAAAAACCAGGGCAACTCCAGGAACCTCAGCAAGAGTACTGATTGTCTAGAGTGCTGCTGTGCTGTAGTTCAGAGACTTCCAGGCTCTGTCAGTCCAAAATTTGCAAGAGAAAAAAATCTAGTGGGCTCATTTGTGTCAGTTCCCTATCCTCCATCCCTAGAGTGACTACAAATGAGAACACAGATACATAAAAACCTATCTTCCCGGGCATCCAAAGATGTCTTCACTTTCTCTAATCATATTGCTTTCAGAGGTATGGTGTTGGGATTAGGGCAGAGGATTACAATGACAAATTATTCATTTAATATTTATCAAATACTTCTTGAGCATCTGTGCACAAATAGTGGAAAATAAGTTTACAATATGGTTCGTTTACAACATATTTCCTAAAGTCAAGGGACTCTCAACAATATGAGAGGCATCACAGACTGAAAGTGATTAAGAAAGTATGAGTGCCAATTATTTACAAAGACAATACGGATTTGGAGAAATTTCCAGCTGGGGCAGATGGGAAACTTAATGGAGGTAAAAACTCAGTTATCTTTCAAGGATTGGTAAATGAAATGGTCCTTAGAGTTCTCAAATTTTGGTCTACCTGTGAAAACAGTTTATGTCATAAATACTGTAATAAAGTGTAATATATGTAGCAAGGACTATACCTGGTGAGCCTGGCAAGGAAAGGAAGCCTGCTGGCCCCTGGGAGAAAATTCACTTTGGGGAAAGAAGTTGTTGGGTTCTATTAGCAGGATTCAGGGCCGAGGGTAGAAAGACAATGGTGGTTCCAGGCACAGATTGGTGTCTGTACTGAAATCCTTCCCTGATGTAGTTACTTTGGTTGGTGGCAACTACACACCCTGGAGAAAGAGAGAGCTGTATGTGACATGTAGAGTGGCCCATCTAAACCCTATAACATCTTTTAGCATAAACTATTTTGCTGTGAGGACCTTCAGAAATAACAGACCATGGAAAAGGAAGAGGATTTCCCTAGTGGTAGAAGGTAAGCCCTGGGGGCTTGGAGAAGCAGGAAATGTACAAGAGTGACAGGGAAGTAAATGACAGTTGGAGAGAGCTGAGATGGAACACAGGTAACATAGTGAGGTACCATATGGCAAAGGAAACCTTGCAAGTGAGGCTCAAGTTCCCAAAGGAGACGGCAACTATGACATTGTTGGAATTTGCCTGCAAATATGACCTCATTTCCTATCTACTGGATAGTGAATTTGGGGGACATTTGAGTTATTTATAAATTATTTCTTTAGTTCCCTCCCTTATCCCAGAATGATTCTGAGGTCATCTTAATCATTTAGTTCTTTCTACATGTAGGCTGTGCACCACAATTTGCTTGGACTTTCAGACCTTGGGACCTTATCCAGGTGTTCACCTCTTCCTAACATAGGATAAACAGCATCCTGGAGCCAGAGCCAGGAATCAGGGGATCTGAATTCCTCAAATATTTACCAAACACCTTTGTGCTAGTTCCTGGAGATACAGGAATTAATTAACTTAGGCTCTGTCCTCAAAGGTGGTCTACTGAGACAGATCAACAACTAGAAAATCATGATGCAGTGCAATAACTGCTGTGATGGGTGCTGACTCTAATCCTGTCTCCCAGACATCAGAGAAATCTTCGTAGCTCTCACTAATTCAGTCATGTGACTCTAAGTCAGTCACTTCTCTCGGCCTCATCTACAGAATTTCCAGTTATCAAATTCCGGAATACTATTTACTGTATCCCACTAAGGAATGTAGCAATTTACCCACTCTGACACTTACTTGAGTTATATCTGGAAAAGAATAAGGGGGAGGAAGAGGTTGGCAAGGAGAGTAGGTAATATGCTTGGTGGTCTGCTAGGATTAAATATTATACAAGCTAGTTTGAGAAAACTTTAAATGCATGCACTTTAATAAAAACTATACCTCAAAACATGTTAGTACAGACTAGTGATGGGAAATTATCACTGGACTATCAAACACACACCTGGCAGAAATTCCAGAAAGCCTTCTTAGAAGCAATAAGCATACGAACCGACGGGAGTGAAATCCACTGCCAAAAGCTGATTGTTCAAAAGGAGGTATTCTGGAAATCTCAGTGTTAACTGGCACCGTGACCTACCTTCAGTGGCTCTATGCTTTCCGGAAACAGAGGACCAGGTAAGAACCGACCCCGCCCACCCGGAAGACTTCTCGTGCCTTGTCAGGGTGGGTTGGGCTTGTATTTGCACGAATTGCCTTCTCTTCTTTCCTACGCCACTTGCACTGAACAATGCACTTTCTCTATCTATATAGAATTTCTGGAGCTTTAAATATGCCAAATTTCTTCACCCCATGACCATGACGGGCCAACCAGAACCTCACCCTGATCCCGTTTGCCTCAGTCCCGCAAGACCCGGAAAGGCGGGGGCGGACGGTGGTGGGAATCGCTGCTCTAAAAACCCACTTCCGGGTGGTGGGCCTGGCAAGGCAGCAGTGCACCGGAAGTGTTTCTCAGCGGCCTTCGCTCTCCGCGCCCCCTCGCTTTGCTGTGGTGGGGGAGGGACTTCCTGTCTTGCGTTACCAAGTGCTACCGAAGTGAAGCCGGCTATGAGGATAGTGTGCACTGTGGCCGCGGATTTGGCCCGGTGTAGGGTTAGGGTGTAGTGCACGGGTACTCACGTCTTTGTTCATTTGTTCCCCTCCCTTCCTAGGCGCCTCTGGGCGACCTTGGGATCCTGAGCGTCCGTGAGCCTGTTTGTCCGCAGGACTTGAGAGGGTCATGGAGGTGCCGCCTCCGGCCCCCGGAAACTTCCTCCTCAGGGCACTGGGTCCTTTTCCCCGGGTCTTTGCTGCCGCAGCTGTGGCCGCCGATTTGGAGGACCCTGCAGAGGGGCAGAAGCTGCCTTCCTACGTCCCAGAACCCCATTTCTCGGAATCCGGATGGGATCGCCTCCGGGAGCTGTTTGTCAAAGAGTAAAATGCCTCTGTTTTGTGGGGAGGGGCTGCGAAGGGGGTGTCTTGCAGCCTGGGTCGTCCTGGGCCGAGAACCCAGGGTGTTGTGGTTAATTTTAATTGGGATTTGGGGTACTAATATTTGTGTCCTAAGCTTGTACCCTGACATTGCCAGTTTTCAAATGGTTAGGGTCAGACTCATTGATAGAGCTCTTGGGAATATTTAGGGAATATAGTCTTAGTATAAGTCCATCATTTTACAGATCTGAAAAATCGGGCCAAGCTTGTTAATGGTAGAGTTGGCTCTGGAACCCACACCAGCAGATTCCCACTCCAGTATTCTTTTTCGTATTTCGGTTGATACCAAATTTCGGTATTTCATGACTAGTAATTTCTCTCTTCCCCCCAAAAAATAACGGGGTGTGGGGAGGAGACACAAAGTGTTGTTCAATTTTTGTTTTGCCAAATAAGGAATTAAAATTAGTAGCAATTATTGTCTCATTTTATAAAAGCAATGGTATTAGCTGGATTAAAAAAGAGGAAGGATATTATTTCAGAATAAAAGATAATCCTTTAAACTGAATTAATTTTATCTAATGAAAAACTCAGGGTATTCCCTCCCTCCTTCTCTTTCTCCATCCCTTCCTCCTTCACTTAGTGGTGAAAACTTTGCCCTGGACCAGCTTTCATGAAGTACTTTACCCTATTACATTATGTTCCTCAGCAATTAAATGAAAAGACTTGAAATTGAAGCTTTATTATGTTCCTGAGATAGTTGAGGGCAGAAGAGCTAGGGAAATTTTATTTAGGTTTCATCATCTTTATTTGAAAGATAATGAGGTAGCCTTTCTTACTGATCCTGCCAATAATTGTTTTGAGATAATTGGTATAGATCCTATGTAGTACATAACAGAAGAGGATTATTTTGATTGTCTTTTGAGCCACAGAATGTTGGAGCTGAAAGAAATTTGAAAGATAATCTAGTATAACTTTAATGCTCCCCTCCATGACAGGGATCAGAAAACCAAGATACAGCGAGATTGTGATCTGGCTGCAGGTCACTTAGCGGTAAATGACAGAACCAGGACCACAACTTCATTGCCATTTTTATAGTACAGATTTTGTGCCCCATTGTGCTGCCTTTTCTTTCTTCACCATTTGTTAACTGTTTGGACTAATTTCACCTAGATCATGGAATCATTCAGAGGATGGAAAAAAGCAAAGCATATACATGTCCTGACTTACTAAATCTTAAGCTCGTTTACATTTTCTCTCTTCTGAGTTCTGAGATTTTATTTAAATTTATCTTGTAGAAGCTGGAACTATAAAGACTCACTGATTCTGATTTCAGAAATGTGGTTATTGACAGAATTAGATAAGTGTTGTACAGTCTCTGAAGAAAGTAAATTAGTAATGTAAATAAAAACATTTATTTACACAGGAGGGCCATATTTATAGTAACTTAATACTTACAAATTTAGCTATTGTTAGAGCAGTTTCAAGAGGATATCTTGGAAACACTATTCACAGTTCTAGTTTTTTATCCATTTGAGAAAAATAGATTGAAAAATACATTTTTAAACAGTAGTTTTTCCTTACTATTTTTAGATTGGTCCATGCTGCCCACTGCATGGTGAGATTCTTATTATAGGCTTTTTATAGTACAGGTCTAACTCAACTTGTCATAAAAGTTGAATAAAGCATTTAGAAAGATAGGGTTGTTTTTCTTTTTAATTCCAGGTTTTCATTGTTGCATGCATTGTCGAAAAATCCCATGAGTTTGTTTAATTTCCAAAAGTTAGCTTGGAGTTAATAAAGAGAAATGATGGTCTTGATGTCCAACTCAAATTCTTCCTGTTTCCAGATAGATGTAAGAGTCATTGAAGGAAAGCAACTTAAAAAAAAAATTTGTTTTATTGGAGTATAATAAGTATTTAGAAAAACACACTTAAATATAGTGACCAATGAATTTTCACAAAATGAATATACTTGTCTAACCAGCATCCCAGAAGCTCCCTTGTGTACCTTCTGGTTGCTACAGTCTCAAGAATAACTACTATCCTGATATCTCAGCAAAGATTAGTTTTGTCTGAGATTTGAGCTACTTTTAACATAACTGCACTGTTTAATTTATCAAAGGCTTTAACAAGTTCTGCATATAATGAAAAAGGTTTCTATGTGGTAGTGTTAGCATTTGGAATAATACTGACCATAGTGTCATTTGGAGAGCAATATCTGTAAGCTAATTCCAAACAATATATATTTTTTTGATTTTTTAGTGAACGGCAAGGATCTTCAGAGGAACTTAAGAATATTTATAGGGCAGCACTTTCAGCAGGAATCATTGGCTGGGCATATGGCGGAATACCTGCTTTTGTTCATGCTAAACAACGCTACATTGAGCAGAGCCAAGCAGAAATTTATCATAACCAGTTTGATGCTGTGGTATGTATTGGTGGTCTAATATTATTTTGGGACACACCATTTTGGCAGTTATTTACGCTTAATCATTTAGTTAAATCAGGGTTTAGGGCCTAGGATGTCAGAGGAAAGAAACAAAGTCCAAACTTAATAATAGTGGAATGCTAATGCTGAAATGCATACACATGGTTTGTCAGACCACTTGCCTAATCGTTTCAGAAGTTGGCATGGTGAAAACTTTGCCCTGGACCAACTTTCATGAAGTGCTGTACCCTATTACACTATGTTCCTCAGCAATTAAATGAAAAGACTTGAAATTGACTTGATATTTCTAAATCCTCAAGGCTCAGCTGTAGCATATTTACCTCATTCACAAAGCTTCCATAGCTCACGCTAAGACAAATAACATTTATACTGGGCTTTATAATTTACACAGTGTTAATTCCTTTGATGTCTCAGTAGAGCTGCACATCAACTCTGCAGTCTGGTGAGGGAATTAAAGCTCAGGTATTTTTTAACTTTTTATTTTGAAATTATGTCAAATTTACAGAAAACTTCCAAAAAATAGTACAATGAATTCCTGTATTTCTTTCACCCAGTCTCTAAATGTTAACATTTTTACCTATGACATTTGTTTTATCATTCTCTCTGTATAATACATATTATTTTTTATGAACTACTTGAGAGTAAGTTACCCACATGATGCAATACTTTTGTGTATATTTCCTAAAAACAAGGACATTCTCTTCAATAACTACAATGTATTTATCAAAATCAGGAAATTAACACTGATCGGGTGCTATTCTCTTATCTATAGTCCTTTGCAAATTTTGCTTGTCCCACAAATATCATTTATAAAAAAGAAAAAAAAGCATGAAAATGGTTTTTTTCTTTTTCAGGTCTAGTAAAAAATATTTTTCAAACACATCACATTTGGCCGTCACATTTTCTTAGAATCTGTTACCCTCTGTCTTTGTTTTTCGTGAACTTGACATTTTTTAAGAGAATGGGCCATTTATTTTGTAGAATGTCTAGTTTGGATTGATGTTTTCTCATGATTAGTTTCAGATTATGCTTTTTGGCAGGAATATCATAGAATTGTGTTGAATCTTTCTCAGTACATTGTAGCAGGAAGCAGACAGTATATATTTGCTCCTTTATCGGTGCTGTTAATTTAACCACTTGGTTAAAATATTCTTTGCCAGGTTTATCCACTGTAAAGTTACTATTTTTTTCCCTTTGTTATTAATTATGTAGCTTATGGGATGACACTTTCAGAACTATATAAATATCCTGTTTTTCACCAAATTTTGATCCTATAGTTTTAGCATTCAATGATGATTCTTGCCTCAAACAGTTATCCTGCGGTGATTGCCAAACGGTCATTTCTAATTCAGTCATGTACGCTACATTTAATGGTTAGTATTTTGCTATAAGGAAGAGCTTTATCTTCTCCCCTGTTGATTTATTATTTGTATCAGTATGGACTCATGGATTCTTATTCTATAGTTTTATAATCCATCAATATCATTATTTACTTTGATGCCCTAATTGGCCTAGATTTGGACAGTTGGAGACCCTTCAAGCTAATTTTATTTCCTTTTTTTTTTAATTCAATTTTATTGAGATATAGTCACATACCATACAGTCATCCACAGTGTACAATCAGTTGTTCACAGTACCATCATATAGTTGTGCATTCATCACCACAGTCAATTTTTGAACATTTTCATTACTCCAAAAAAACTAAAAATAAGAAAAAAAAGTAAAAGAGAATGCCTAAAACATCCCAACTCCCCATCCCACCCTATTTTTCATTTAGTTTTTGTCCCCATTTTTCTATTAATCTGTCCATACACTGGATAAAGTGAGACCACAAGGTTTTCACAATCACACAGTCACACCATATAAGCTACATAGTTATACAGTCGTCTTCAAGATTCAAGTTTACTGGGTTGCATTTGACAGTTTCAGGTATTTCCTTCTAGTTATTCCAACACACTAAAAACTACTAAGGGATCTCTATATAAACATAATAATACCATGCAGAGTGACCTCTCGACTCCATTTGAAAAATCTCAGCCACTGAAACTTTATTTTGTTTCATTTTGCTTCCCCCTTTTGGTCAAGAAGACTTTCTCTGTCCCTTAGTACTGGGTTTAGGCTCATCCCCTGGAATCACGTCCTTTGTTTCCAGGGAGATTTACACTCCTGGGAGTCATGTGACGGGGGAGAGCAGTGAGTTCACCTGCCAAGTAGGCTTACAGAGAGGGGCCACATATTACCAACAAAAGAGGTTCTTTCAGATGACTCTTAGGCACAATTATTAATAGGCTTAGTCTCTCGTTTGCAGTAACAAGCTTCATAAGGGCAAGCCCCAAGATTGAGGGCTCGGCCTATAAATTAGTGGTCTTCAGTGCTTGTGAGAATATCAGTAATTCCCCAGGTGGGGAAGTTTAATTTTCCCATTTTTTCCCCAGTTCCTCAAGGGGGCCCTGCAAATACCTTTTTATTCTCTGCCCAAATTACTTTGGGATGTATTGGGATTTCACACTAACCTGTACTAACCTACCAAATCTCACTTCCTATTCAAAGTTCTGTGTAATTATGGTGTTTGAATAAACTGACCATACAAGTTAAATTATTTAGTGTGCTACAGAAAACATAGATCCTGTACCAAATAAACATCTCTTCCCTTGGTCTCACACAAAAGTTGAAGTTTTAAAACACAGTCAATATTGTCCTTTACCCTTTGGCCTGATTCGCCTTAGTCCTAACCGGATCAGTTTCATTCATATCTTTAATTGAAGTCTGATCTCTTTTTCAGGTTTTTTTAACAGTTGCTGTATGTGCTAATACTGACATTTATAGCTGCAGAACTCTAGCTCTGAGTCTCAGGTGTCAAAAGATACCCAAAGTTCCAGGGAACAACCAGGTTATACACAAAGAGCTCAGCGTCTCACAATTTAGAGATAACCATTACAACTCATGAATAGATGTGACTACTGTAAGCTTAAAGTCTAGGGACCTTTACAATAAGCATTCCCCTGATAACCTGTGCTCTAAGATTCAATTCTCAAAATTTACACATTATTGTTAGTCCATATTAGTGAGGCATTATAATGTTTGTCTTTTTGTTTTTGGCGTATTCCACTCAAAATGCTGTCCTCAAGATCCATTCATGAAGTTGCATGTCTCACAACTTCATTCCTTCTTGCAGCTGCTCAGTTGCAAATTGTGAATACTGCTGCCAGAAACACCAGTGTGCAAATGTCCATTCGTGTCCCTGCTCTCAGTTCTAAGTATATATCCAATAATGAGGTTGCAGGACCTTACGGCACCCACATACTTAGCTTCTTGTGGAACCACCACACTGTCCTCCAGATGGGCTGCACCATTCTACTTCCCCACCAACAGTGAGTAGGTACATCCCTCTCTCCATGTTTTCTCCAGCGCTTGTATCCCTCTGTTTTTTTCCCTTCTGCAATCTTATAGAGATATATTCACATACCATGTGGTCATTCACAGTTTACAGTCAATTGTTCACAGTATCATCATATAATTATGCATTCATCACCACAATCAGCACTTGAACGTATTTATTACTCAAAAATTTTTTAAAAAAGAATAAAAAAGATAAAAGAAAAACTAAAATAAAATACAATCAGGTTAGACAACCCCACAACTACCAAGGGTCCCATACCCCTCCCTCATATCCCCTTCTTATAGACATTTAGCTTTGGTATATTGCATTTGTTCTATTTAATGGAAGCATATTACAATGTTACTATTAACTATAGATTCTGGTTTCCATTGATTATATTTTTTCCCCAGTACCATCCCTTTTTTAACACCTTGCAAGGTTGGCATTCATTTGTTCTTCCACATGTAAAAACATTTTTTTATTTGTACATTTGGTCACCATCATTGACCATTCTAGGTTTCACTAAGTTATACAGTCCCAGTCTTTATTGTCTGTCTTTCCTTCTGATGTTATACATGCCCCTAGCTTTCCTCTTTCAGCTTTACTCACAGGCATCTTTCTTCAGTATACTTACAATATTGTACTACCATTACACAGTATTGTGCTATCCATTTCTGGATCTATACAATCAATCCTGTTAAATATTGTATACTCCTTCAGTTTCAAATGCCCAATCTCTACCCTGTGTCTCCTGGTAGCCTGTGTTCTCAGTTTTAACTCTCAAAGTTTGCTCATTAACGTTAGGTCATATTAGTGAGACCATACAGTTCTGCCCTTTTGTTTCTGGCTAACTTCGCTCAACATAACGTCCTCATAGTTCCTCTACATTCTTATATGTTCCATGACTTTGTTCTGTCTTACAACTGCATAATATTCCATCATGTGTATATACCACAGTTTGTTTATCCACTTGTCTGTTAATGGACATTTGGGCTATTTCCATCTCTTGGCAGTTGTGAATAATGCCACTGTAAACATCAGTTTACAAATGTCCGTTTATGTCTGAGCTTTCAGTTCCCCTGAGTACAGTATATATCTAGTAATGGAATTTCTGGATCATATGGCAGTTCTATACTTAGCTTTCTGAGGAACCACCACACTGCCTTCCAGAGTGGCTGCACCATTCTACATTCCCACCAATAGTGAATAATTGTGCCTCTTTTTCTACATCCTCTCCAGCACTTGTAATTTTCTGTTTTTTTTTGGTTTGTTTGTTTTTGTTTGTTTGTTGTTTGTTTAAATAATAACCATTCTCATAGGTGTGAGATGATATCTCGTTGTGGTTTTGATTTTCATTTCCCTAATAGCCAGTGGAGTTGAGCATCTTTTCAAATATTTTTGAGCCATTTGTGTTTTCTCTTCAGAAAAGTGTCTGTCCCATGTCTTTTCCCCATTTTTTAATTGTAGTGTTTGTCGTTCGTTATTGAGTTGTAGGATCTCTTTTTATATTCTGGGCATTAAACCCTTATCTGATATTTCCAAATACTGTCTCCCATTGCATAGGCTGCCTTTTTTACTCTTCTGACAAGTCCTTTGATATACAAAAGTGTTTAATTTTGAGGAGATCCCCTTTATTTCTTTTTTCATTGCTCGTGCTTTGGGTGTAAGGTCTAGGAAATCACCTCCTATCACAAGATCTTTAAGATACTTGTCTACATTTTCTTCTAAAAGTCTTATGGTCTTAGCGCTAATGTTTATGTTTTTGATCCATTTTGAGTTAATTTTTGTATGAAGTGTGAGATAGAAGTCCTCTTTCATTATTTTGGATATGGATTTCCCATTCTCCAAACACCATTTATTAAAGAGGCTGCTCTGTCCCAGTTGCATTGGCTTGACTGCCTTATCAAAGATCAGTTGTCTGTAGATGAGATGGTCTATTTCTTTTTTTTTTATGAAATTTTATTGAAATATATTCATATACCATACAGTCCTCTAAAGTGTACAACAGTTGTTCAGTTTTGTCATATAGTTGTGCATTCATCACCACAATCAATCTTTTTTTTTTACACGATCATGGCCTCCTTGGCTCAATCACGATCAATTTTTGAACATTTTCATTATTCCAAAAAAATAAAAATGATAATAAAAGTAAAAGGAGCACCCAAAACGTCACATACCCCCCTTCTCCATATTATTCATTTACTTTTTGTCCTCATTTTTCTACTCATTTGTCCATACACTGGGTAAAGGTAGTGTGAGCCATAAGGTTTTCATATTCATATAGTCACACCATATAAGCTATATAATTATATGATTGCCTTCAAGAATCAAGGATACTGAATTGCAGTTAAACAGTTTCAGATATTTCCTTCTAACTATTCTAATAAACTAAAAACTAAAAAGGGGCATCTATATAATGCCTAAGAGTTATGTCCAGAATGACCTCTTGACTCCATTTGAAGAGATGGTCTATTTCTGAACACTCAATTCAATTCCACTGGTCAGTATATCTATCTTTATGCCAGTGCCATGCTGTTTTGACCACTGTACGTTTTTGTATGCTTTCAGGTCAGGTAGTATGAGATCTTCCACTTCATTCCTCTTTCTCAAAATATTTTTGGCTATTCGGGGCACTCTGCCCTTCCAAATAGATTTGGTTATTGGTTTTTCTATTTCTGCAAAGTAAGTTGGGGTTGGGATTTTAACTGGTATTGCATTGACTCTGTAAATTAATTCAGGTAGAATTGCCAACCATATTTAGTCTTCCAGTCCATGAACACGGTAAGTTCTTCCATTTTTTTAGGTCCTGTTTGATTTCTTTTAGCCGTTTCTTATAGTTTTCTGTATATAGGTCTTTTGTGGCCTTGGTTAAGTTTATTCCAAAAATATTGATTCTTTTGGTTGCTATTGTAAATGGAATTGTCTTCTTGATTTCCTCCTCCTCTTGCTCATTACTTTTGTATAAGAACACTACTGATTTTTGCATGTTGATCTTGTACCTTGCCACTTTGCTATATTCATTTATTAGCTCTACTAGCTGTGCTGTAGATTTTTCTGGATTTGCCAAATATAGGATCATGTCATCTGCAAATGGTGGTTATGTCCCCTTTCCCATTTCTGATTATTTATTTGCATCCCCTCCCTCTCTCTCTTTCTTTTATTTTTATTTATTTTTTTTTTTGTTAGCCTAGCTAAGGGTTCATCTATTTTACTAATTTTCTCAAAGAACCACCTTCTGGTTTTTTTGATTCTTTCTGTTGTTTTCATGTTCTCAATTTCATTTATTTCTGCTCTAATCTTTGTTTCTTTCCTACCGTTTGCTTTGGGGTTAGTTTGCTGTTCTTTCTGTAGTTCATTTAGGTGAACAGTTAAATTCCTCAATTTTTGCTGTTTTTTCTCTTTTAATAAAAGTGATTAGGGCAATAAATTTCCCTCTCAACACCACCTTTGCTGTATCCCATAAGTTTTGATGTGGTATGTTGTCATTTTCATTTGCCTCGAAATACTTACTAATTTCTCTTGTAATTTCTTCTTTTACCCACTGTTTAAGAGTGTGTTGTTTTACTTCCGTATATTTGTGAATTTTCCAACCTTCTGCCTGTTACTGATTTGCAACTTCATTCCCTTATGATCCAAGAAGGTGTTTTGTTTAAAGTCAGTATTTTTAAATTTGTTGAGACTTGCTTTGTGACCCAACATGTGGTGTATTGTAGAGAATGCTCCATGAATACTTGAGTAAAATATGTACCCTGCTGTTGTGGGTTGTAGTTTTCTATAAATATCTGTCAAGTCTAGTTCATTCATCTTAAATTCAACATCTCTATTTACTTATCGATCCTCTGTCTAGATGTTCTGTCCGTTGACGACAATGGTGTATTGAAGTCTCCAACTATTATTGTAGAGGTATCTGCTACTCTCTTCAGTGTTGTCAGTGTTTGCGTCATGTATTTTGGGGCACTCTGGCTCAGTGCATAAATATTTATGGTTGTTATGTCTTCTTGATGAATTATTCCTTTTAATAATATAGAGAGTCCTTATTTGTCTGTTTTAATTATTTTACATTTGAAGTCTAACTTGTCTGATGTTACTATAGCTACCCCTGCTCTTTTCTGGTTGTTGTTTGCATGAAATATCTTTTTCCAACCTTCACTTTCAACCTGTTTTTGTCCTTGTGTCTAAAGTGAGTTTCTTGTAGACAGCATATAGGTGGGTCCTGTTTTGTAATCCATTCTGCCAGTCCTTGTCTTTTTATTGGGAATTTTAAGCCATTAACATTTACTTTAAGGGCAGTGTTTCTACTATTTTGACTTTTGGATTTTAAATATCATATCTTATTTTTTTCTCTCTCTCCTTTTACCCTTCCTGATAGTCTTCATTTTTACACTCTACTCCAAACCTCTCTCTCCTGTCTTTTCCTATCAGCCTGTAGCACTTTCTTTAGTATTTCTTGTAGCACAGGTCTCTTATTCACAAACTCTCTGTGTCTCTCTGAAAATATTTTAATCTCTCCCTCATTTTTGAAGGACACTTTTGCCGGAATAGAATTCTTGGTTGGCAGTTTTTCTTCTCTTTCAGTTTCTTAAATATATCATACCACCGTTTTCTCGCCTCCGTGGTTTATGCAGAGAAATCCATACATAGTTTTATTGTGCTTCCTTTGTATGTGATAGATCGCTTTCAGAATTCTCTTTGTCTTTGAAATTGGACAATCTGATCAGTAAGTGTCTTGGAGTAGGTCTATTGGGATCTATTCTGTTTGAGATATGCTGTACTTCTTGAATCTTTAATATTTTTCTTTCATAAGTGTTGGGAAATTTTCAGTGATTGTTTCTTCTGTTACCCTTTCTGCCCCTTTTCCCTTCTCTTATCCTTCTGGGGCACCCATAACACATATATTTGTGTGCTTCATATTGTCATTTAGCTCCTTAAGAGCCTGCTTATATCTTTCTATCCTTTTCCTTACCTGTTCTTTTTTGTGTAGGATTTCAGATGTTCTGTCTTCTAGTTCACTGATCCTTTCTTCTGCCTCTTCAAATCTACTGTTCTATGTCTCCATTGTGTTTTTCATCTCTTCTATTTTGCCTTTCATTCCCATAAGTTCATTTCCTGTTTCTCGGTTGAAATGTTAGTTTCTTCCTTTGGCTGGTCCATACTTTCATGTTTCTGAGAATGGCTCCTTATTTTTAGCTCTCTAGGCATCTGATTTTCTTGATTAGTTTATTCTGGAGCTTGTTTTCATTCTTTTATGTAGGGTTTTCTTGTTGGTTGGCTTTGTTTTTTATCTGTCCTTTGGCATTCAATTCAACTTACCCTAGACCTCTAACATAGCTTCTGTTTAGTTGATCAGAGTTTTTCAGGTCTTGTTTTTCTGGTTCTTGCCCTGCCTCTATGTAAACCTTTTGTGAGTGGACCTTCCCAGATATGATTGACCCCAGTCAGATTTTCCCAGTCCAGAAAAGCCTAGGTCTTAGGAGGAGGGTGTAATCCATATGAAATTTCACTGATAATTAGACACCACAGTTTGTCAGACTGTCCTATGAAGCCTCTAGACTCTGTGCTTTTCCTCTCCTATCTAGCACGTGGCACTTGTCAGCCCACAGCTCCCCACCAGTGTAAAGAGGTGCAGTCCTTTATTTCTCAGCAGATCCTCTCCCTGTCAGGGGCATGGCTGACTCAACGTGTTTCTTTTCCAGCACCTGGAGTCTGAGTTCTCTGAATAAGAGCCACCACATGAGTTGGGCCCCACGGCACCCCCTTGTCTTGGGGGAAGTTATGTCCTATAGGGAATTATCTCCCCCGCTAGACTTTGCTTTGTCTCTCAGACCTATCTAGCTCCGCCCTTGCCTGGGTCCGGCTGCCAATTGCAAATATCAGGTTTTCTGTAATGAGCTTAGAGTAGTTTAAAAAGAAAGAAAAGAAATCCCTTTTCAACACCTTTCCCCAGCCCCCAAGTTTTGTCAGTCCCAGTATACACTATTTAAAAACACACCCTTTAGGTAATTTAGGGAATTATCTCTTTTACGTGACTAGTTACTCTCAGACAACTTAATTCCCCTCTTGCCTGGGGTAGTCCTGAAGCCTGAGAATTCCAGCAGTTCTGATAGGCTATTGAAAAGTAGAAAAATAAGAGTCATAGAGAAAGAAAAGAAAAGAAAAAAACCCTCTTCAGAGCCAAACCCCAGCTCCATGGGTTTGCAAATGGGAGCCGGAGTTGGTACCCATTTCTCTGTGCCCCTTTTTCTTGGAGCCCAGCCCTTTTCCAGTATTCTGAACACCTCCAACTCCAAAAGTCTCTGTTTTGTTTTTGTTGTTGTTAGCCTTGCCTCCTCTCTGCTGGGCTGAATCCTCCTGGTTCATTTTGTGCCTTCTCTTGGTTTATCTGTGCTTGGAGTTTTTATTCGGCAGTCCAAATTTGTTAATTAATTCAGCTCCAAGACGGTCTGCTGTGCCTGTGGGGGAGGGGCGCCAGCCCCCTGGCTGGGGAAACGTACAGTTCTTTGCTGTGATCTCAGCCATTCCGTCCATTCCAGACTTGTGTATGATGCATGTCCGGTCACAGAAGTCCCTGAAACAACTGTTTCATACAGTTCTTTGTTATTTACCAGCTGCCCTAGAGCAGTAACTAAATTCCACACCTCACCACTCCACTGTCTTGCCCCCCTCTCTGTTTGCTTTTGAGATGTTCTTTCAGCATATCTTTATTTTTTAGCACAGAAAGATGTTCCTATCTCATTTTTTACTTTTCTGTCCCTGGACCTGAAATTAGCCATTTCTCCAAGGAGCTAATTTTTTTTTTTTTTAGTGGAGAATGGAATTTAAAAACCAAGATCTGGGTGTTGGGTATGGTCATTGCTGCTGGGTTATCAATGTTTCTAATCTCTAAGCAGAAAGAGTTAGGAAAGTACATGTGCTTAACATACATACTCAAATACACATCTATATTTCTTTATTTCTCTGTTTTTTAAATACCATGAATTCTCACTTGCCTAAGATCATTCTGTAGTTAAGGGACCCACTTAGGGATTGTCTCAGATCCTTGAAAATCCAGTTTATCCCACGGTACTGTACCAAATTTGCCTCATGGTGATCTGGTCAAGGTGGGCTGAGGACACAGACTGATCTTACAGTTCTGATTTTATTCCTTACTGTCTTGTTAGAAAGTCTTCTCTAAGCTTTAGTTAAAACTAAAACACCTGCCCAAAATAGAATGTTGTAAATAATATGTTAACACACCTTTCATATAGAAGGGGTCAGTATATGTTCGTTGCTTTTTCTTTCTCCATTCATTTCCTGTACCTCTATATTCCTATAATCCTTGCCCTTTCATTTAGTGCTTACTTAGTTCTTTATTTTATGTTTTTCTCTTTTTCCAAAGATTCCTTGAAAAAGAAAGCATGCCTGACACTGTTTTTATATCTGTCATGGTGCTTGCCAAGTAGATTCTCAATAGATACTTAATTGGTTGGCACTGGCAAATCTTAGTTTATTTTCCATGGACATATATAGGAGTATTGGTTAAGCCTCAATACTTAAAGAATGATGTTTCTAGATATTTTTTAAATATGCATTTGTTTCTTTTTAAGTGTACCTGACTAATCCATAGCTGACATTCCTCCACCAGAGTTTTAAAGTAAGAAAAGTATTACAAAGTCTTGAATCCTCACAGTCTTTTTTATTAACTTTAGCAATCTGCTCATCGTGCTGCCACGCGAGGCTTCATTCGGTATGGCTGGCGCTGGAGTTGGAGAACTGCAGTGTTTGTGACTATATTCAAGTAAGTCCTCTCTGGATTGTGAGAGTGGCTTTTGGTATTCTTATAAGAGTACCTTTTTAGAACAGGTGGAATTATAAAAATGGAGCGTACACGTAAAAGTGATTCATAATGCCTTTTTCTCAAGAACTTTTGTGTATCTATGTAAAAGACTTGTCCAGTTGTAGCTTTGCATCCATGATAGAGTTCTACAAACTAGTCTTATTATGGTACATGTTTTCTAATTAAGTGAAATTCTACAAAATTCTTTTATAATGCATTTCTATTTCTAAGTGAATATTTCTTCCAGAAAATTGATTACTCTTTGGTTCATTCTTCAGTAGGACAAGGTCCACTTAGAAGATCCATAGGATATTAGCAGTCTGGGACACATTGATGGGGCCTAGGCTAGGACCAGGGATTGACAAAGTAGACTCTTCTAAACTAATAGTGAAAATAGCAGTAAAAAATGAAAATGGGATCTGGTTTAAACCTTATGTTTTCCTCCTTCTTTCTTCCCAGCACGGTGAACACTGGTCTAAATGTGTACCGAAATAAAAATGCCCTAAGCCATATTGTCATTGCAGGAGGTAAGACTTTTTTGTTTTAGTTTGTGTTTTTCAATCTTCTCAAATTTGGTTTAAAAAATATTTAAGGACTTATAAATCAGAGTCACTGAACTCTTTGTTTAGCTTCTCATCACATTTCATTCCATTGGGAGCATTGTGCACCAGGTATACGTGGTGTTCCAGTTTGCTAATGCTGCCCTTATGCAAAGTGCCTGAAATGGATTGGCTTTTATAAAGGGGATTTATTAAGTTACAAAGTTACAGTTCTAAGGCAGTAGAAGTGTCTAGACTAAGGCATCAACAAGATGATACCTTCACTTAAGAATGGCTGATGGTGTCTGGAACACCTCTGTCAGCTGGGAAGGCACATGGCTGGTGTCTGCTGGTCCTTTGATCCTGGGTTGTGTTTCAAAGTGCCTTTCTCCAAATGTCTCTTGAGTTTCTGTCTTCACTCCTCTCTCTCAGCTCCTGAGTGTCTTTGCTTCTTTCTCCCAAGGCGTTTCTCTCTAACCATCTGGGGTTCCTCTCTTAGCTTCTGTAGCGCAAACTCTGGGCTTCATCTTTTAGCTTAGTGTCTCCAAATGTCCTTCTGTCTGCATCTCCAAGCATTAGCATCTGTGTTGGCTCTTGAACTCTTTTCAGTACTCAGTACTCTAGTGAACTAATCAAGACACATCCTGAATGGGCGAGGTCCACACCTCCATGGAAATAATTCAGTCAGAGTTATCGGCCACAGTTGAGTGAGTCACAGCTCCATGGAAACATTCAATCAAAGGGTTCCACCCTAATGAAGACTAACAAGTCTGCCCCCACAAGATTGCATTAAAGACCATGGATTTTCTGGGGGACATAATATATCCAAACCAGCACACATGGTGAACAAAATATGGTCCTTGCCTTCAGAGTTCTAGTTTAATGTGGATGGCAACAAATAGGCTGCTATAAGAGAAAGTAACAAATAGGTGGGACAATGGGAACTAATGTTGACAGGGACAGGGCAGTCAGAGAAGGCCTTCCTAAGGAAGTGACATTTAAGCTATTACCTGGAGGACTGGAAGGAGCAAGTCTTGCAAAGAAGAGTGGCCTAGGCAGAGGAAACACCAAGAGTAAAAGCTCTAAAGCAAGAGAGTTCCTCAACAGCAGGTTAATATGGCTGGAGCATAGTGAAGAGTGGCTTGATATCCGTCCTGGGCCACACCTTATATGAAGTAACCTCACCGAAAGGTCCTATTTATAAGGGTTCACACCCATAGGAATGGATTTAGTTTAAGAACATGCTTTTCTGAGGTAGGTAACTCCAAATCATCATATACGCCCTCTTTAAAAAGAGGTATTTCCAAAAACGTCAATGAAGTTAACTGCCATATATACTCAGTCTCTCACTAAGTCATGTACATTCTTTCACAAACACACACACACTGCACAGTTTCTTAACTTTTTATTTATAAATAATTTCAAGTTTACAAAAATTTGGAAAATTAAAAATCATACAAGGAACACCATATGCCTTTTACATACATATGTTTAGCTGTTGTTAACATTTTACCCAATTTACTTTGTCACTTGTGCTCTTTGGAGTGTGCTCCTTCTTTTTCTGTGACTTTGTATTCACAAATATAATTTAAACTTAACATTTTAATGAACTATTTAAGTATTTTAAAATATAAAACTAGAAATAGGCATTAAGAGCATTGGAACGGCTAGAATTTGAGAACATTTTTACATGGATGGGTGTTCCATAGGCTCAAATCCCTATATCCAAACCAAATTCTTGTCTTTCCCCCCCACACTTCTACACTTGCTCAGGGTATGTTCTCCATCATCTACGCTATTAAATATCAAAACCAACAATAGAGGAAAGACATCGTTCTGCCCTTTATCCTTCTCTTTCCTGAGAGATTATGAAATTTATCCTGGGAACTGGTTCACACTACTGTGGAGATTGGCAAGTCTGAAGTCTGTAGGGAAGGCTGCAAGTTGGAAAACCCAATGAAGGTTTTGAAGGTCCTGCCCTTTATCCTCAGCAGAAAGTGGCTGACTGAGCTAGAGATAGAAATTCTTCTTTCAGACAAATTCTCCCTTTAAGGTCATCAGCTGATTGGATAAGACTTCTCTCATTTCTGAGGGCAGTCTTCTTTGTTGATTTAATCAGCCATAGATACAACAACTAATAATTTAAATGCATGAAATACCATCATAGTAATAATCAGGCCAGTGTTCGCTTGACCAAACAACTGAACACCAAACCTAACCAAGTTGACACATCATAATTCCTCTGCTTGAAACTTTTCAGTAGTTCCCATCACTCCATAGCTGGTTGTTTCTCTGGCCCCTAGGCACCACTATTTTGCTCCGGCCTTATAATCTACTTGGATTTCCCAAACCTAGCATATTCTTGCTTTACCTGCATTGGTTGCTCTTCCTGAACTCATCTGCCTACTCCTGCAACTAATTTTGTTTTGCTACTAAACCTTATCCTTCAAGGTTCAGTTCATTTGTCAGCCTCAGCTTCCCTTGGGAGTCCTTCCTAGCCCCTGTTTTCTTATCTTTAAGTTTGCTTAGTTTTATCAACGTACTTATAACACTACATTGTGGCTTTTTATTTGTTTTGCTTCCCCACTAGACTGACTTGCTTGAATTTAAATCAAATGTTTGTCTTTAAAAACACAAGTGCTTGACTCATAATAATGTAACATATTATTAGTAAAATAAGAATATAAAAATGTATCTTCTGATACAATTTAATTTTTTATCTAAAACCAGCAATGAACATCATGTTTAATGGTATAACACTAGAGTAATTTCCTCTGAAGTCAGAATTAGGTCAAGGATGTCTCCCCTCATCATTATTATTTGGCCTTGGTCTGGACATTTGTAAAAATATGTTCAACATCTGGAATTGCTGAGTGAGGAGCCTGGCAAATTCTTTCCCCCAAAAGTGACAATAAAACTGGACAATATTAGCACATACAACCATTGCAGATGCTGGAAATTGACCAAAAGCATATAACAAATTGAGAAGCATTTATTTAAGTATATCTAATCAATCTTGGTAAGAAAATGGGAGTCTATGAAGTTTTAGCCTGTGGATGCTTGTATTCCCTCAACCCCAGATCCATGGTGTAGAAGTTCCATGAAGGTAGGACAGGCAAAGAGGACCAGCAATTCTGCTGCTGGACAGGAGTGACTTTATTCAGAGCAAAGCACAGAAAATTCCATGCCTGGGGCATTGCTGAAAACTGTTGTAAATCATTAAGGAAGAACAACATCACACAGCTAATCTGAGGTTTTGATACTCTTTGGGGCAAGCAATAGATTGGCAGACCAAGCAGAAATTTAACAGGAGTATGTAGGGATTGAGACAGCAAAGAGGACCTTACTGAGATCCTACTATCCTTGGTACTCTGCAACACTGTGCAAATGTGTAAGTATCCATGCACACTCAGGAGAGACTGGTGAGGGCCCTAGCAAACTACTTGTTTTTACCTGAATGTGAGGCCTTATAAAGGCAGAAAGTAAAAGCCTGGAAAGATGTGTAAACTTCCTGAATTTTGAATGCATTTCCCCAAACCACAGACAGATTCACTGGCAAAGGATCAAAGTCTTCCTGACTCAAGATGTTTAAGTAAAATCTCTGAAGAAGCATTGGCTGACTACTAAGCTGGGGTGATTCCAAGGAAGCTAGATATAAAAATAAAAACTGAGTAGAGACCTCATGCTACACTCTGCATGGAAAAAGACTCCATAGAATTGGTCCAGTTAAGTCATTAAATTAGCAAACAAACAATAAAAGAACCGTAACTCCAGAATTAGTACAATATATTTTTTTAAGTCTTCATTTTCAACAGCAATAAGGCAACCAAAAACCACAAGACATGGAGATACAGAAGAAAACAGCGGTCAATGGGAACTATCTCTGAGGTAGCTCATCGGTTGAACATAGCAAACAGAAGACTTCTGTTCTGGTTTCTAATGCTGCCAGAATGCAAAACACCAGAGATGGATTGGCTTTTATAAAAGGGGGTTTATTTGGTTACGCAGTGTCCAAGGTAACACATCAGCAATCAGGTACCTTCACTGGAGGATGGCCAATGGTGTCCGGAAAACCTCGGTTAGCTGGGAAGGCATGTGGGTGGAGTCTGCTCTAAAGTTCTGGTTTCAGAATGGCTTTCTCCCAGGACGTTCCTCTCTAGGCTGCCGTTCCTCAATAATGTCACTCTTAGTTGTACTTGGGGTATTTGTCCTCTCTTAGCTTCTCCGGAGCAAGAATCTGCTTTCAACGGCCGCCTTCAAAATGTTTCTCCTCTGCAACTCCTGTGCTTTCTTCAAAGTGTCCCTCTTGGCTGTAGGTCCTCTTCAAAATATCACTCACAGCTGCACTGAGTTCCTTCTGTTTGTCAGTCATTAAAAGACTCCAGTAATTTAATTTAGACATACCCTGAATGGGTGAGGTAACACCTCTGTGGAAATTACCCAGTCAGAGTCATCACCCACAGTTGGGTGGGGCGCATCTCCATGGAAACAGTCAAAGAATTACAATCTAATTAGCACTGATAGGTCTGCCCACACAAGACTACATCAAAGTAATGGCATTTGGGGGACATAATACATTCAAACTGGCACAACTTCATAATAGGAATCCATGTTTAAAGAATGAAATAGAAGTATGATGACAGAAACTCATGAAATAGAGAATATCAATAAAGAGATAGAGATTATAAAAAAAAGAATCAAAAGGAAATTCTGGAAGTGATAAGTACAGGAATGGAAATTAAAATTTCACTGGGTGGGAGCTCAGCATCATATTGAGATAGTAGAAGAATCAGTGAGCTTGATGACACATTGATACAGACTATCCATTCTGAAGAACAAAGAAAAAAAGAGAAAAAATGAACAGAGCCTGAGTTATGTCAGACATCATCAAGCATACCATCAAATGTATAATGGGAATACCAGATTGAGAGGAAAGAGAAAGGGGCAGAAAAAAGTATTTTAAGAAATAATGGAGGAGGCGGGGCAAGGTGGCAGACTGGTGAGCTGTATGTTTTAGTTACTCCTCCAGGAAAGTAGGTAGAAAGCCAGGAACTGCGTGGACTGGACACCACAGAGCAATCTGACTTTGGGCATACTTCATACAACATTCATGAAAACGTGGAACTGCTGAGATCAGCGAAATCTGTAAGTTTTTGTGGCCAGGGGACCCGCGCCCCTCCCTGCCAGGCTCAGTCCCATGGGAGGAGGGGCTGTCAGCTCCGGGAAGGAGAAGGGAGAACTGCAGTGTCAGCCCTTATCGGAAACTCATTCTACTGATCCAAACTCCAACCATAGATAGACTGAGACCAGACACCAGAGAATCTGAGAGCAGCCAGCCCAGCAGAGAGGAGACAGGCATAGAAAAAAAACAACACGAAAAACTCCAAAATAAAAGCGGAGGATTTTTGGAGTTCTGGTGAACATAGAAAGGGGAAGGGCAGAGCTCAGGCCCTGGGGTGCATATGCAAATCCCGAAGAAAAGCTGATCTCTCTGCCCTGTGGACCTTTCCTTAATGGCCCTAGTTGCTTTGTCTCTTAGCATTTCAATAACCCATTAGATCTCTGAGGAGGGCCCTTTTTTTTTTAATCCTTTTTTCTTTTTCTAAAACAAGTACTCTAAGAAGCCCAATACAGAAAGCTTCAAAGACTTGCAATTTGGGCAGGTCAAGTCAAGAGCAGAACTAAGAGAGCTCTGAGACAAAAGGCAATAATCCAGTGGCTGAGAAAATTCACTAAACACCACAACTTCCCAAGAAAAGGGGGTTGTCCGCTCACAGCCATCATCCTGGTGGACAGGAAACACTCCTGCCCATCGCCAGCCCCATAGCCCAGAGCTGCCCCAGACAACCCAGTGTGACGGAAGTGCTTCAAATAACAGGCACACACCATAAAACTGGGCGTGGACATTAGCCTTCCCTGCAACCTCAGCTGATTGTCCCAGAGTTGGGAAGGTGGAGCAGTGTGAATTAACAAAGCCCCATTCAGCCATCATTTCAGCAGACTGGGAGCCTCCCTACACAGCCCAGCAGCCCAGAACTGCCCTGGGGGGACGGCACTCACCTGTGACATAGCACAGTCATCCCTCAACAGAGGACCCGGGGTGCACAGCCTGGAAGAGGGGCCCACTTGCAGTCTCAGGAGCCATACGCCAATACCAAGGACTTGTGGGTCAGTGGCAGAGACAAACTGTGGCAGGACTGAACTGAAGGATTAGACATTGCAGCAGCTTTAAAACTCTAGGATCACCAGGGAGATTTGATTGTTAGGGCCACCCCCCCCCCCCGACTGCCCAGAAAGACGCCCCATATACAGGGCGGGCAACGCCAACTACACACGCAAGCTTGGTACACCAATTGGACCCCACAAGATTCACTCCCCCACTCACCAAAAAGGCTAAGCAGGGGAGAACTGGCTTGTGGAGAACAGGTGGCTCGTGGATGCCACCTGCTGGTTAGTTAGAGAAAGTGTACTCCACGAAGCTGTAGATCTGATAAATTAGAGATAAGGAAACGGAAGATGCCTCGAATTGCTAAAGACACTCTAAAAAAGAAAAACGAAGTGGGAGGACTTACACTCCCTGACTTTGAAGCTTATTATAAAGCCACAGTTGTCTAAAGCAGCATGGTACTGGCACAAAGATAGACATATAGATCAATGGAATCGAATTTAGAATTCGGAGATAGACCCTCAGATCTACGGCCGACTGATCATTGATAAGGCCCCCAAAGTCACTGAACTGAGCCATAATGGTCTTTTCAACAAATGGGGCTGGGAGAGTTGGATATCCATAGCCAAAAGAATGAAAGAGGACTCCTACCTCGCACCCTACACAAAAATTAACTCAAAATGGACGAAAGATCTCAATATAAAAGAAAGTATCATAAAACTCCTAGAAGATAATGTAGGAAAACATCTTCAAGACCTTGTATTAGGCGGCCACTTCCTAGACTTTACACCCAAAGCACAAGCAACAAAAGAGAAAATAGATAAATGGGAACTCCTCAAGCTTAGAAGTTTCTGCACCTCAAAGAATTTCTCAAAAAGGTAAAGAGGCAGCCAACTCAATGGGAAAAAATTTTTGGAAACCATGTATCTGACAAAAGACTGATATCTTGCATATATAAAGAAATCCTACAACTCAGTGACAGTAGTACAGTCGGCCCAATTATAAAATGGGCAAAAGATATGAAAAGACAGTTCTCTGAAGAGGAAATACAAATGGCCAAGAAACACATGAAAAAATGTTCAGCTTCATTAGCTGTTAGAGAGATGCAAATTAAGACCACAATGAGATACCATCTCACACCGATTAGAATGGCTGCCATTAAACAAACAGGAAACTACAAATGCTGGAGGGGATGTGGAGAAGTTGGAACTCTTATTCATTGTTGGTGGTACTGTATAATGGTTCAGCCACTCTGGAAGTCAGTCTGGCAGTTCCTTAGAAAACTAGATATAGAGTTACCATTCGATCCAGCGATTGCACTTCTCGGTATATACCCGGAAGATCGGAAAGCAGTGACACGAACAGATATCTGCACGCCAATGTTCATAGCAGCATTATTCACAATTGCCAAGAGATGGAAACAACCCAAATGTCCTTCAACAGATGAGTGGATAAATAAAATGTGGTATATACACACGATGGAATACTACGCGGCAGTAAGAAGGAACGATCTCGTGAAACATATGACAACATGGATGAACCTTGAAGACATAATGCTGAGCGAAATAAGCCAGGCACAAAAAGAGAAATATTATATGCTACCACTAATGTGAACTTTGAAAAATGTAAAACAAATGGTTTATAATGTAGAATGTAGGGGAACTAGCAATAGAGAGCAATTAAGGAAGGGGGAACAATAATCCAAGAAGAACAGATAAGCTATTTAACGTTGTGGGGATGCCCAGTAATGACTATGGTCTGTTAATTTCTGATGGATATAGTAGGAACAAGTTCACAGAAATGTTGCTATATTAGGTAACTTTCTTGGGGTAAAGTAGGAACATGTTGGAAGTTAAGCAGTTATCTTAGGTTAGTTGTCTTTTTCTTACTCCCTTGTTATGGTCTCTTTGAAATGTTCTTTTATTGTATGTTTGTTTTCTTTTTAACTTTTTTTTCATACAGTTGATTTAAAAAAGAAGGGAAAGTAAAAAAAAAAAAAAAGAAAAACAAGGGAAAAAAAAAAGATGTAGTGCCCCCTTGAGGAGCCTGTGGAGAATGCAGGGGTATTTGCCTACCCCACCTCCATGGTTGCTAACATGACCACAGACATAGGGGACTGGTGGTTTGATGGGTTGAGCCCTCTACCATAGGTTTTACCCTTGGGAAGACGGTTGCTGCAAAGGAGAGGCTAGGCCTCCCTATGATTGTGCCTAAGAGCCTCCTCCCGAATGCCTCTTTGTTGCTCAGATGTGGCCCTCTCTCTCTGGCTAAGCCAACTTGAAAGGTGAAATCACTGCCCTCTCCCCTACGTGGGATCAGACACCCAGGGGAGTGAATCTCCCTGGCGACGTGGAATATGACTCCCAGGGAGGAATGTAGACCTGGCATCGTGGGACGGAGAACATCTTCTTGACCAAAAGGGGGATGTGAAAGGAAATGAAATAAGCTTCAGTAACAGAGAGATTCCAAAAGGAGCCGAGAGGTCACTCTGGTGGGCACTCTTACACACACTTTAGACAACCCTTTTTAGGTTCTAAAGAATTGGGGTAGCTGGTGGTGGATACCTGAAACTATCAAACTACAACCTAGAACCCATGAATCTCGAAGACAGTTGTATAAAAATGTAGCTTATGAGGGGTGACAATGGGATTGGGAAAGCCATAAGGACCACACTCCACTTTGTCTAGTTTATGGATGGATGAGTAGAAAAATAGGGGAAGGAAACAAACAGACAAAGGTACCCAGTGTTCTTTTTTACTTCAATGGCTCTTTTTCACTCTAATTATTATTCTTGTTATTTTTGTGTGTGTGCTAATGAAGGTGTCAGGGATTGATTTAGATGATGAATGTACAACTATGTAATGGTACTGTAAACAATCGAAAGTACAATTTGTTTTGTATGACTGCATGGTATGTGAATATATCTCAATAAAATGAAGATTAAAAAAAAAAAAATAGTGAGTCCAGGGATGACACATCCAAGGCACAGAGTTTTGTGTCAACAGAGGACAGTAAAAACCAGCAGCACTGTGGCCAGAGAGGCTGCAGTTCAGAGAAGTCAGCAGCTCCTTCCCCAGCACAACACTAGGAAGGACTATCCCCAGGGTGACAGAAATAAAGGCTTGGACTCCAGGACTGCAACCAGCTGAATCAAGTGTGCTGGATTCCAGGAACAAGAGGGTGAGAGAAGCCATGCAGGGCCTGGCTCCCACTGCCTGGCTCGGTCACTTTACCTGGTGCACCTTTCTCCCGCAGAGATAATTCTTGGAGAAAGGAGAGGATCCTACACAGACCAAAAATGCTGGTGTCAGGGCTTTTATAAAGTACCTGCAGTGACCACAACAAAAGACAAGCGGTTAAATGAATTATAATCTTAATCATCCATGGACTTTTCTAACAACATTCAACATGAACTTCTGGATATGAACCAACATTAAAATTCAAGTTTAGCACAAAAAAAAAAAAAAAAAAAAAAGAAATAATGGACACAAATTTACCAAAGTTGATGAAAAACATTAATCCACACAAGCAGAAGCTCAGCAAAGTCCAAGTAGGATAAATACAAAAAGAGCCATGCCTAGACGCATCATAGTTAAACTGTTCAAATCCAATGACTGAAAGAAAATCTTGAAAGCAGTGAGAGTAAAACAACTCAAATGTGCTGCCTTGAAACTGTTAGATAACCCAGATAAGGCTATGTTCTTTTAGTCCAGTCACCTTTAATAGGGGGCAGACCTATTGTATGTGGGACCTTTTTTTTTTGAATTCAGTTTTATTGAGATATATTCACATATGATGCAGTCATCCATGGTGTACAATCAGCTGTTCACAGTACCATCATATAGTTGTGCATCCATCACCCCAATCTGTTTTTGAACATTTTCCTTATACCAGAAAGAATCAGAATCAGAATAAAAAATAAAAAAAAAAAGAACACCCAAACCATCCCACCCTAATTTTCATTTAGTCCCCATTTATCTACTCATCCATCCATACACTGGATAAAGGGAGTGCGATCCACAAGGTTTTCACAATCACACTGTCACGCCTTGTAATCTACATTGTTATACAATCGTTTTCAAAAGTCAAGGCTACTGGTTTGAAGTTTGGTAGTTTCAGGTATTTACTTCTAGCTATTCCAATACATTAAAACCTAAAAACTGTTATCTATATAGTGCATAAGAATGTCCACCAGAGTGACCTCTTGACTCTATTTGAAATCTGTCAGCCACTGAAGCTTTATTTCATTTCACTTCGCATCCCCCTTGTGGTCAAGATGTTCTCAATCCCATGATGCTGGGTCCAGATTCATCCCCAGGAGTCATATCCTGCATTGCCAGGGAGATTTACACCCCTAGGAGTCAGGTCATTTGGGATCTTTTCACTGGGTTGTTTCAATTGAGATGTGGCCCGCCCAATTCAAGGTGGATCTTAATCCTTTACTGGGTTCCTTTATGAGGATTGTTCTAGTTTGCTAATGCTGCGGAATGCAAAACACCAGAAAATCTATTCTAGTTTGCTAATGCTGCAGAATGCAAAACACCAGAGACGGACAGGCTTTTATAAAATGGGGGTTTATTTCACTACACAGTTACAGTCTTAAGGCCACAAAACGTCCAAGGTAACACATCAGTAATCGGGTACCTTCACTGGAGATGGCCAGTGGCGTCTGGAAAACCTCTGTTGGCTGGGAAGGCACATGGCTGGCGTCTGCTCCAAAGTTCTGGTTTCAAAATGGCTTTCTCCCAGGACATTCCTCTCTAGCAAGCTTGCTCTTCTTCAAAACGTCACTCACAGCTGCACTGTCTTCAGTCTCTTTGAGTCAGCATGTTTTATATGGCTCCACTGATCCAGGCCCACCCCAAATGGGTGGGGCCATGCCTCCACGGGAGTATCCCACCAGAGTCACCACCCACAGCTGGGTGGGGCACATTCCAAGCAAATCCAATCAGCACCAAAAGTCTGTCCCACAAGACTGCATCAAAGAATATGGCTTTTTCTGGGGGACATAATACATTCAAACCGGCACAAGGATAAAAAAGAGAAAGATCCAGAGAGAGCTTGGAGGGAGCCAAGGAAGCCAGAAGCTGAGAGCAACTAAACCTGGGAAGGACCCAGCAGACACTGGCCATGTACCTTGCTACCTGACAGAGGAACCCCAGATGCCAGCAGCCTTTCCTCAGAGAAGGTATCTTCCTCTCGATGACTTAATTGGGACATTTTCATGGCCTTCGAACTGTAAATCTGTAAACCAGTAAATCCCCATTGTAAAAGCCAGACCATTTCTGTTATATTACATTCCGGCAACTTTAGCAAACTGAAATATCATCTTATAAAAGGAACTCTCTCTATGAGATCAACAGCTGACTTCTCATTAAAATAATGGAAGCCAGAAAGTCAAATGACAGAGTACTAGAAGGAATAAGCTATCAACCAGGAATTCTATAGCTAGTAAACTATTTTTCAGAATTGAAGGCAGAACCTAAGATGGCAGCTAGGTGAGACAGGGCAAAAAAAAACTTCTGTGAAAAATACTAGATAAAAGCCAGAAAGTGACCCAGAACACCAGTTCCAGCAATGCACCATCCAGACAAGGTCTGCTAAATCCACAGGGACCGTGCATGTGCTGAAACTGGGAGTCTATGTTCTGAAATGAGTGGATGAGCTGGCTGAAAGTCTAGCAGCCGCGCTGCAGTGTGGGAAAACCGTGGGTTGGCATTTGGAGACGGACTAGTTCCTTTAAAAAAAATGAAAAATAAAAAAACCTGGGAGCAGCTGTGGTTACGATGGTGAGAACCACGCAGTGAAGCATGGCAGGAGTGGACTATGCCAACATCTCGGTGTCTGGCGTGGAGGATAGCCCGCTGCTGATTGTCTCGGGGCCAGGGGGGCAGAGGGGAGCCAAAAGGAGAAAGAAGCCACGCCCCTTGCAGCCATCTCCCTGGCAGGCAGGGGATGCTCCTGCCTGGGGCCCAACCCACAGCCGAGAGCCATGCCAAGAAACCCAGTGTGACAGGGAGTGTTTCTTGCAGCACTGTGCACACACCACAATATAGGCCGTGGACAGTGACCTTTAGTGCACCCACAGCTAATTGTCCTGGATCTGGGAAGGTGGAACTGTGGGAAAAGGGGGAAATTAACACTCCCCATTCAACTATCTTCACAGCAGGCTGGGAACGCCCCTGCATGGCCCAGTGACCCAGGGCTTCCCTGGAGGGCCGGCACGCACTTGTGATGTGGCACAACCTTCCCTCAGCAGAGGTCCTGGAAGAGCACGGCTGAGAAGGGGGACACGCTCGGAAATCCCAGGGACCCTACACCACTACCAAGGACTTGTGGGTCGGTGGCAGAGACAATCTGTGGGAAGACTGAAATGAAAGCTTGGACTCTTGCAACAGCCTTAAATCTCCGGGAACACCTGGGAGGTTTGATTATTAAAGCTGCCCTGCCTCCCTAACCATCCAGACACACGTCCCATATTCAGGGCGGACAGCACCAACAACACACCCAAACTTAGTGCACCAATTGAACCCCACAAGAATCAGATCCCCACACACCACAGAGACAAACTTGGGGAGAACTGACTTGAGGGGAATAGGTGACTCGCAGACGCCATCTGCTGGTTAGTTAGAGAAAGTGTATGCCACCAAGCTGTAGTTCTGACAAATTAGAGATTCGTATTTTTTATATCCGGAAAGAACCCTATCAAGTAAAGCAAATGCCAAGAGGCCAAAAACAACAGAAAATCTTAAAGCGTATGATAAAACCAGACAATATGGAGAACCCAAACCCAAACACCCAAATCAAAAGATCAGAAGAGAAACAGCACTTGGAGCAGTTAATCAAAGAACTAAGGACAAACAATGAGAGCATGGCACAGGATATAAAGGACATGAAGAAGAGCATGGCACAGGATATAAATGGCATAAAGAAGACCTTAGAAGAGCATAAAGAAGAAATTGCAAGAGTAAATAAAATAGATTTTATGGAAATAAAAGAAACTGTTGGACAAATTAAAAAGACTCTGGATACTCGTAATACAAGATTAGAGGAAGTTGAACACTGACTCAGCCTCTTCGAGGACCACAGAATGGGAAATGAAAGAACAAAAGAAAGATTGTGGAAAAAATTGAAAAAATCAAAATGGATCTCAGGGATATGTTAGATAAAATAAAACATCCAAATTTAAGAATCATTGGTGTCCCAGAAGGGGAAGAGAAGGGTAAAGGTCTAGAAAGAGTATTCAAAGAAATTGTTGGGGAAAACTTCCCAAACCTTCTACACAATATAAATACACAAAGCATAAATGCCCAGGGAACTCCAAATAGAATAAATCCAGATAAACCCACTCCAAGACATATTCTGATCGGACTGTCAAATACTGAAGAGAAGGAGCAAGTTCTGAAAGCAGCAAGAGGAAAGCAATTCACCACATAAAAGGAAACATAAGACTAAGTAGTGACTACTCAGCGGCCACCATGGAGGCAAGAAGGCAGTGGCATGACATATTTAAAATTCTGAGAGAGAAAAATTTCCAACCAAGAATACTTTTTCCAGCGCAACTCTCCTTCAAATTTGAGGGAGAGCTTAAATTTTTCACAGACAAACAAATACTGAGAGATTTTGCTAATAAAAGACCTGCCTACTTCAGGTACTAAAGGGAGCCCTACCGACAGAGAAACAAAGAAAGGAGAGAGAGATATAGAGAAATTTAACAGACATGTGTAGAACATTACATCCCAAATCACCAGGACACACATTCTTCTATAGTAATCACGGATCTTTCTCCAGAATAGACCACATGCTGGGACATAAAACAAGCCTCAATAAATTAAAAAAAAATTTGAATTTATTCAAAGCACATTCTCTGACCGCAATGGAATACAAATAGAAGTCGGTAACCATCGGAGACTTAGAAAATTCACAAACAACTGGAGGGTGGAAATGAGGGGGAGATGAAAACATTCCCAGATAATCGAAAGCTGAGGGACTTCATCACCAGTAGATCAGTTCTATAAGAAATGCTAAAGAGAATTGAGCAGTCTGAAAGGAAGGGACACTGAACAATTGACTGAAACCACATGAAGAAATAAAGATTTCCAGTAATGATCGCATGGTAAATATAAATACCAATACTACTGTATTTTTGATTTGTAACTGCACTAGTTCCTATGGGATCTAAAATACATAAACTGTAATGATGAATCAGTGGTTTTGGACTCAATGTAAAATAATGTAATTTTTGACAAGAACTACATAAAGGTGGGAGAATGGAGGAGTATAGGAACATAGTTTCCATGTCCTATTGAAGTTAAGTTATTATCAAAGGAAAACAAGATTGTTATAGATTTAAGAGGTTAAATTTAAGCCCCATGGTAAACACAAAGTATCAGAGAATATGACCATAGAGATGAAAAGTAGAATATGGGTTACGAGAAGTGGGGGAAGGGCAGTGGGGAGTTAAGAAATGAGAGTAGGGTTTCTGTTTGGGGTGAAGGAGAAGTTCTAGTAATGGATGGTGGGAAGGTGATAGCATTGCAACATTCTAAATGTGATTAATCCCACTAATGGAATGCTAGGGAGGGGTTGGAATGGGAAGATTTAGGCTGTATATATGTTTCCACAATTGAAAAAAAAAAGCACTATATATAAAAAAAAAAATTTCACGAAAGATTGGGAGAAAAATATAAGTGAATATGTATTTGATCTCTGGGTGAGAAGTAAATGTGTGTGTGTGTGTGTGTGTATACACACACACACACACACATATGTGCATAAAAATAAAACATATAGGCAATGGTTAACAGTTTTGATCACATAAAATTTGTTAACTTATCTAGGTCATAAATACCATGGAGGAAATTAAGTGATGAAGAACCCAGAAATAATAATCGGTGCTGGTCATGTTTAAAGGCCATTACACATCACAAAGAAAAGATAGCGCAATTGAAGACTGGACAAAGAATGAGAATTTGTCATTCACGGAAGCAGTACAAATAACGTGTAAACCTGAAAAGAAATGCATTCTGCTAATCAGAGAAATGCAACTTCAGAACAGGCACTCATCCACTTTTAATGGCAA
Organism: Choloepus didactylus; assembly: GCF_015220235.1. NCBI lineage: Eukaryota > Metazoa > Chordata > Mammalia > Pilosa > Megalonychidae > Choloepus > Choloepus didactylus. The sequence continues at coordinate 85,601,600 of NC_051307.1, forward strand.
AGTAAATTTGTGTAACCTTTTTGAATAGCAGTTTAAAGTCAAAAGTCTTAAATATATTCATACCTTTGATCTAGAAATTCCATTTCTATGAGTTCATCCTAAGGAAACAGTCAAATGTATAAAAAGATTTATTTGCAACAATTATCATCAAACCCTTATTTTAAACATCCACAAATGGAAAACCTAAATGTTGATCAAAAGTTTGTATTACAGCTGTGCAGTGGAAGCGTGTGGGAGAAAATTTAAAGATACAGAATTTAATAATATGTTAAGTAACAATAAAAACTCAGTGTGTACAGCATGGCCCTGATCTGTTTAAAAAAATATTATGTATGAGATAAAAAAGACTAGAGGTATATACTCCAAATTTGTTATTGTCTCTGGGTAATGAGATGAAAGGTGATTCTTGTCCTTTTAGAAATTTTAAAAACTGAATATGTAGTACTTTGATAATTTTAAAAAGCCCTCAAATGTTATTTCTTTGTTAATGTTTCCATCTGAGATGTTATTGGCATAAATTGTGTTTTGTGTAGAAAGAGGAAAACTTGTCAACATCATGGATACACAATCCCAGTGGGAGGAAAAGAGGTACTAAGCACTGGCCACCAGGTGGCATTGTAGGGCCCAATGCTTCTTGTTTGCAGGCCTGCCTGTGAGGTGCAATGTAGCAGAATAGAAAGGGTGAGGCTGGCGGAGGGTGTAAGGTGCAGGGGCTAGTGAAGGTTTTTTTGTTTTTATTTGGGGAAAACTTTCCTTGAAAGAAGAAATGAAGGAGATGGAAGAGAAGAAATTGCAGATTTTCAAAGGGAGGTGGGCAAAAATGAAGCAAAGAGGTTGGATCCGTAGAACAGACTAAAGATTTAGGTTTGTAAAGGGGTATTTCTTTCTTTACATCTGTGGACTGAAGCTGTATTGGCATTTCAGAGTCAGGAAATCTGGACTATGGTTAGTATACTAATGTTGGGTTTGGAATGCTTATTTAGGAGTTTGTGTCCTTTATATAGAAAGAAATTTTTAAAATGGAATTCTATTTAAAATGGTTTAATATTGCCTTTTCTATTTTTAAATAGCTGTCACAGGAAGCCTTTTCAGAATAAATTTAGGCCTGCGTGGCCTGGTGGCTGGTGGTATAATTGGAGCCTTGCTGGGGTAAGTGTTAGCATGGTTTGATTCTAAATTGATACAACTTTCATGAATGCCTTGCCTGTTAAAAAATCTCTTCCAATTCTAAAGAACAGATTTAACCCTTAGAGCCTGTAAAGTCTCTAGTCTTGTACTGGCAGTAGCTTTTGATTGTCCAGTTCAAATTCTACCTGATTTGTTTGTCCAGTTTTTACTAGGTAAAAACTATATCACTGACTCCTGAAACCATTTGTAGCTGAATGAGGAATTAGAGAGAAAGATAAGAAATAGTTAACAAGCACATTTTTTTTTAAATTGGTTAGGTTTTGTTTGTTTAGCTTATTAATTTTAAAAAATATTTTAAAATGTTTTCTTCCCCAACTTTTTATTTTGAAAATTTTCAAACCTACAGAAAAGTTGAATGAATTAGTATATCGAACACCATATATATCTTTCACCTAGCTTCACCAATTGTTAGCATTTTGCCATATCTTTTTATATGTCTCTTTGGATATGTGTGTGATGTGTGTTCATTTCTTTCTTATTTTTTCTTTTTGGCTAAACCATTTCTGATGTCATGATACTTCACCCCTAATATGTATCTCCCAGGATGAAGAACATTCTCCAAAAAAATCACAGTACAGCTACCATGATAAATAATTTGACACTGATTCAATACAGTTGTCTAACATAGGTTCCTCTGCCCTTTTTTTAAATGCAATTTTATTGAGATGTGTTCATATAACATTACAATCCTTCAAAGTATACAGTCAGTTGTTGTTGTTGTGCATTGATCGCCACAGTCTTTGAACATTTTCATTACTCTAAAAAATAAAATAAAAATTAGAATGAAAAGAACATCCAAAACATTCCATTCCCCACCTCCTCACATTGTTCATTTACTTTTTTTTACACTCATCCATTGTTTTTTTTTAACTTTATAAAAAAAAATGAAAAACAAACAATAAAAAAACAATATTCCAAACAAAATCAAAACAAAGGAATAAGAAAAAACAACCTTAAAATAACTACATTGCTTACAACAGGTTCCTACCCTACCCCAAGAAAATAAACAGACTATAACGTAACAAAGGAATAAGAAAAACAAATACCTAAAATAACTACATTTCTGCAAACTTATTCCTACCATACCCCCCAGAAATTAACAAACCATAGTCGTTCCTGAGCATTCCCATAACATTAAGTTTATTCTCCATAACTTATCTGTTCTTATTAGATTATTGTTCACCCTTCATTATTTGCTGTCTATCGCTAGGTCCCCTACATTCTACAATATAAACCATCTGTTTTACATTTTCACAGTGTTCACATTGCTGGTAACATACAATATTTCTCTTTTTGTGCCTGGCTTATTTTTCTCAGCATTATGTCTTCAAGTTTCAGCCATGTTGTCATATGTTTCAAGACATCGTTCCTTCTTACTGCCGCATAGTATTCCATCGTGTGTATATAACACATTTTGTTTATCCATTTAGCTGTTGAAGGACATTTAGGTTGTTTCCATCTCTTGGCAATTGTGAATACTGCTGCTATGAACATTGGCATGCAGATATCTGTTTGTGTCACTGCTTTCGAATCTTCTGGGTATATACTGAGAAGTGTAATTGCTGGATCGAAGGGTAACTCTATATCTAGCTTTCTAAGTAACCACCAGACTGTCCTCCAGAGTGGCTGTACCATTATATACAGTCCCACCAGCAATGAATATGAGTTCCAATTTCTCCACATCCTCTCCAGCATTTGTAGTTTCCTGTTTGTTTAATGGCAGCCAATCTAACTGGTGTGAGATGATCTCATTGTGGTCTTCATTTGCGTCTCCCTAATAGCTAGTGAAGCTGAACATTTTTCATCTGTTTTTTGGCAATTTGTATTTCCTCTTCAGGGAGATGTCTTTTTATATCTTTTGCCCATTTTATAATTGGGCTGTCTGTACTATTGTCATTGAGTGGTAGGATTTCTTTATATATGCAAGATACCAATCTTTTGTCAGGTATATGGTTTCCAAATATTTTTTCCCATTGAGTTGGCTGCCTCTTAACCTTTTTGACAAATTCCTTTGAGGTACAGAAGCTTTTAACTTTGAGGAGTTCCCATTTGTCTGTTTTTTCTTTTGTTCCTTGTGCTTTGAGAGTGAGGTCTAGGAAGTGACCTCCTAATACAAGGTCTTGATGATGTTTCCCTACATTATCTTCTAGGAGTTTTATTGTACTGTCTCTTACACTGAGGTCTGTAATCCATTCTGAGTTAATTTTTGTGTAGGGTGTGAGGTAGGGGTCCTCTTTCATTCTTTTGGATATGAATATCCAGCTCTCCCAGCCCCATTTATTGAATAGACTGTTCTGTCCCAGTTCAGTGGTTTTGGGGGCCTTATCAAAAATAAGATGACCTTAGATCTGGAGGGGGGGGGTCTATCTCTGAATTCTCAATTCAATTCCATTGATCAATATGTCTATCTTTGTGCCAGTACCATGCTGTTTTGACTGCTGTGGCTTTATAATAAGCTTCAAAGTCAGGGAGTGTAAGCCCTCCCGCTTCTTTTTTCTTTTTTAGAATGTTTTTAGCAATTTGAGACATGTTCCCCTTCCAAATAAATTTGATAACTAGTTTTTCAAGTTTGCAAAGTAGGTTGTTGGGATTTTGATAGGAATTGCGTTGAATCTGTAAGATGAGTTTGGGTAGAACTGACATCTTAATGACATTTAGCCTTCCTATCCATGAACAGGGAATATTTTTCCATCTTTTTAGGTCCCCTTCTATTTCTTTTAGTAAATTTATGTACTTTTCTATGTATAGGTCTTTTACATCCTTGGTTAAGTTTAACCCCTAGGTACTTGATTTTTTTAGTTGCTATTGAGAGTGGAATCTTTTTCTTGAGTGTCTCTTCAGTTAGGTCATTTCTAATGTATAGGAACATTATCGACTTATGTGCATTAATCTTGTATCCCACTACTTTGCTAAATTTGTTTATTAGCTCAAGTAGCTGTGTCGTTGATTTCTCAGGATTTTCCAGATATAAGATCATATCATCTGCAAATAATGACAGTTTTACTTCTTCCTTTCCAATTTGGATGCCTTTTATTTCTTTGTATTGCATGATTGCTCTGGCCTAGCACTTCTAGCACAATATTGAATAACAGTGGTGACTGGGGGCATCCTTGTATCATTCCTGATCTTAGAGGGAAGGCTTTCATTCTCTCACCATTGAGTACTATCCTGGCTGTTGGTTTGTCATATATGCCCTTTATCATATTGAGGAAGTTTCCTTCAATTCCTACCTTTTGAAGTGTTTTTATCAAAAAAGTTTGCTGGATTTTGTCAAAATCTTTTTCAGCATCTGTTGAGATGATCATTTGATTTTTACCTTTTGATTCGATATTGTGTTGTATTACATTGTTTGATTTTCTTCTGTTGAACCATCCTTGCATGCTTGAAGTGAACCCCACTTGGTCATGGTGTATGGTTCTTTTAATGTGTCTTTGGATTCGGTTTGCAAGTATTTTGTTGAGAATTTTTGCGTCTATATTCATTAGGGAGATTTGCCTGTAGTTTTCCTTTCTTATAGCATCTTTACCTGGTTTTGGTATTCGAGTGACGTTAGCTTCGTAAAGTGAGTTAGGTAGTGTTCCATTTTCTTCAATGTTTTGAAAGAGTTTAAGTAAGATTGGTGTCAGTTCTTTTAGGAAAGTTTGGTAGAATTCCCCTGTGAAGCCATCTGGCCCTGGGCATTTGAAGCTTTTTGATGACTGATTGGATCTCTTTGCTTGTGATTCGTTGTTTGAGATCTTCTGTTTCTTCTCTGATCAGTCTAGGTTGCCCATGCGTTTCCAGGAGATTGTCATTTCCTCTACATTATCTAATTTGTTGGCATACAGTTGTTCATTGTATCCTCTTATAATCTTTTTAATTTCTTTGGGATCTGCAGTAATGTCGCCTCTCTCATTCATTATTTTGTTTGTTTGGGTCTTCTCTATGTTTGATTTTGTCAGTCTAGATAGGGGCTTGTCAATCTTGTTGATCGTCTCAAAGAACCAACTTTTGGTGTTATTTATTCTCACTATTGTTTTTTTGTTCTCTTTGTCACTTATTTCTGCTTTAATCCTTATTTCTTTTCTTCTACTTGGTTTAGGATTAGCTTGCTGTGCATTTTCTAGCTTCTTCGGTTGTTCCATTAGTTCTTTCATTTTAGCTCTTTCTTTCTTTTTAATGTACGCATTTAGAGGTATATGTTTCCCCCTCAATACCACCTTTGCTGTATCCCATAAGTTTTTGATATGTTGTGTTCTCATTTTCATTCATCTCTATGTATTTAGCAGTTTCTCTTGCTATTTCTTTTTTAACCCATGATTGTTTGGGAGTGTGTTGCTTAACTCCAGATATTTGTGAATTTTCTAAGTCTCTGATGGTTATTGACTTCTAATTGTATTCCATTGTGATCAGAGAATGTGTCTTGAATAATTTCAGTCTTTTAAAATTTATTCAGGCTTGTTTTATGGCCCAGCATATGATCTATTCTGGAGAAAGTTCCATGAGCACTAGAGAAGATTGTGTATCCTGGTGATTTGGAATGTAATGTTTTATATATGTCTGTTGATTCAAATTCATTTCTCAGGTTGTTTAGGTTTTCAGTTTCCTTATTGGTCCTCTGTCTGGTTGGTCTATCTATAGGAGGGAGTGATGTATTGAAGTCTCCCACAATTATTGTGGAAACATCTATTGCTTCCTTCAGTTTTGCCAATGTTTATCTCATGTATTTTGGGGCACCTTGATTGGGTACATAGACATTTTTTTTTTTGTTATTAATAATAAATTTTATTTTGAAATAAGTTCAATCTTACAGGAATAGTTGTAAAAACAGTACAAACCCCCTACATAGAATTCCATCATACCCTGACCCCCCTCCCCCGATACCCTGATCTATCACCTCTAAGATGCTGTCACACCACTCTTTTCTTTCCCTCCCTCCCTCCCTCCCTAACACCCATCATCTATTGCTCTATCTTCTGAACATATGGGAGCAAGCTGCACATATTTTTGAATAGGCAATATAATTCACATATACCTTTCCCATGGACAAGAACATTATTTTATGCAGTCTCATCAAACGTAGCTAAGAAGTTCGAGAAATTCAACATTGATATAAAGCTTACATTCTATATTTCCCTTTTTTTTTTTTTCTTTTTTTTTTTCTTCTTGTGTCCCAGCTGTGTCCGTTTGAGCCTCCTCTCCTCCGGCCTCAGATCCCGTCCAGGATCATCCTTGGCATTTAATTGTCATCTCTTTAGACTGTCTTATTTTTTTTTTTCAATTTTGGAAAGATATATATAGCCTAAATCTTCCTATTCCACCCCTCCCTAGCATTCCCTTAGTGGGATTAATCACATTTAGAATGTTGCAATGCTATTACCTTCCCACCGTCCATTTCTAGAAGTTTCCCTTCACCCCAAACCAAAACCCCTACTCTCATTTCTTAACTCCCCATTGCCCCTTCCCCCACTTCTTGGAACCCCTACTCTACTTTTCATCTCTTTGGTCATATTCTCTGATACTTTCTTTGTGTTTACCATGGGGCTTAAATTTAACCTCTTAAATCTATAACAATCTTGTTTTTCTTTGAAACCAACTTAACTTCAATAGGACATGTAAACTGTGTTCCTATACTCCTCCATTTCCCCACCTTTATGTAGTTCTTGTCAAGAATTACATATTTTACATTGAGTCCAAAACCACCAATTTATCATTACGGTTTATGTATTTTAGATCCTGTATGAAGTAAATAGTGGAGTTATAAATCAACCATACAGTAGTATTGGTCTTTATATCTACCATGTGATCTTTACTGGAAATCTTTATTTCTTCATGTGGTTTCAGTCAATTGTTTAGTGTCCCTTCCTTTCAGCCTGCTTAAGACTGATCTACTGGTGATGAAGTTCCTCTGCGTTTGTCCGGGAATGTTTTCATCTCCCCCTCATTTTTATCTTTCAGGTATTTATGAATTCTCCAAGTCTCTGATGGTTATTGACTTCTATTTGTATTCCATTGTGGGCAGAGAATGTTCTTTGAACAAATTCATTTTTATATTTTTTTATTTTATTGAGGCTTGTTTTTATGTCCCTGCATACAGTCCGTTCTGGAGAAAGATCCGTGATCACTAGTGAAGAACGTGTGTCCCAGTGACCTGGGATGTAATATTCTATATATGTCTGTTAAAATTCTATATATGTCTGTTAAAAGTCTCTATATCTCTCTTTCATTTCTTTGTTTCTGTGTCGGTAGGGCTCGCTTTAATATCTGAAGTAGGGCAGGTCTTTTATTAGCAAACTCTCTCAGCATTTGTTTGTCTGTGAAAAATTTAAGCTCTCCCTCAAATTTGAAGGAGAGTTTTGCTGGATAAAGTATTCTTGGTTGGAAATTTTCCTCTCTCAGAGTTTTAAATATGTCATGCCACTTCCTTCTCACCTCCATGGTGGCCGCTGAGTAGTCATCACTTAGTCTTATGTTGTTTCCTTTGTATGTGGTGAATTGCTTTTCTCTTGCTGCTTTCAGAACTTGCTCCTTCTCTTCAGTATTTGACAGTCTGATCAGAATATGTCTTGGAGTGGGTTTGTTTGAATTTATTCTATTTGGAGTTCTCTGGGCATTTATGCTTTGTGTATTTATATTGTGTAGAAGGTTTGGGAAGTTTTCCCCAACAATTTCTTTGAATACTCTTTCTAGACCTTTACCCTTCTCTTCCCTTTCTGGGACACCAATGAGTCTTAAATTTGGACTTTTTATTTTATCTATCATATCCCTGAGATCCATTTCGATTTTTTCAATTTTTTTCCCCATTCTTTCTTTTGTCTTTCATTTTCTGTTCTGTGGTCCTTGAGGAGGCTGAGTTGTTGTTCAGCTTCCTCTAATCTTGTATTATGAGTATCCAGAGTCTTTTTAATTTGGCCTACAGTTTCTTTAATTTCCATAAGATCTTCTATTTTTTAATTTACTCTTGCAATATCTTCTTTATGCTCTTCTAGGGTCTTTTTTATGTCTTTCATATTCTGTGCCATGCTCTTCTTCAAGTCTTTTATATCCCGTGCCATGCTCTCTTTGCCTGTCTGTAGTTCTTTGATTAATTCTGCCAGGAACTGTGTCTTCAGATCTTTTGATTTGAGTGTTTGGGTTCAGGTTCTCCATGTCGTCTGGTTTTATCATACGCTTTAAGATTTTCTGTTGTTTTTGGCCTCTTGGCATTTGCTTTACTTGATCTTTAATTTGTTAGAATTGCAGTTTGGTGACATACACTTTCTCTAACTAACCAGCAGATGGCGTCCATGAGTCACTTATTCCCCTCAAGTCAGTTCTCCCCAGCTTTGTGTTATGTGGGGATCTGATTCTTTTGGGGTCCAGTTGGTGCACTTAATTTGGGTGTGTTGTTGGTGCTGTCTGCCCTCAATGAGGGGTGTGTGCCTGAGTGGTTAGGGAGGAAGGGCAGGTTTAACAATCAGACCTCCCAGGTGTTCCCAGAGATTTAAGGCTGTTCACTGCCGCTGATACAAAAGTCCTTGGTATTGGCGTAGGTTCCCTGGGATTTCTGAGCGGTTCCCCCCTCCCTGCTGTGCTTTTCCAGGACCTCTGTTAAGGGGAGGAGGGCCGTGCCACGTCACAAGTGAGCGCCGGCCTCCACGGAAGCCCTGGGCTGCCAGGCTGTGTAGGGGCGTTCCCAGCCCACTTCAAAGATGGTTGAATGGGACGCATTAACTTCCCCCTTTCTGCACAGCTCTGCTCTCCCAGCTCCAGGACAATCAGCTGTGGATGTATTCAAGGCCACTGTCCACGGCCGATATTGTGTCGTGTGAGCGGTGCTGCGGGAAAGACTCCCTGTCAGGCTGGGTTTCTTGTCTCAGTTCTGTGCTGTGTGTTCGGCCCTGGGCAGGAGCAGCCCCGCCCGCTGGGGAGATGGCCGCGAGACTGGACTTCTCAGCTCGGCTCTGTGCTGTGCGCTTGGCCCCAGGCAGGAGCAGCCCCGCCCACTGGGGTGAAGGCTGCGAGGCTGGGCCTCTCAGTTCGGCTCTGCGCTGTGTGCTCGGCCCCGGGCAGGAGCAGCCTTGTCTGCTGGGGTGACAGCCGCGAGGCTGGGTTTCTCCCCTTTGTTTCCCTGGACCCAAGACAATCTGCAGTGGGTGTGGGAAGGGGTATCCTCCACCCCAGACACCAAGGCGTTAGTCCAGACCGCTCCCGTCTTATCTGCAACTGTTCGTGGGCTTCTCTCTTTTTAAAAAAAAAAAAAAAACGCCAGCCCAGCGTCTCCCTCCGCCCCGCAGCGTGGCTGACAGATCAGCCTACTCACTCACTTGTTTCAGAATGCAGACTCCTAGTTTCACCAAACGCATGTTCCCTGTGGCTTTAGCAGAACTTGTCCAGCTGGTGCTACTTTGGAAGTGGTGTTCTGGGTCCTTTCTGGTTTTTTATCTGGAGTTTTCCACGGAGGTGTTTTTTTTCTCTGTCTCACCTAGTCGCCGTCTTAGGTTCCTCTGATCGGGTACATAGACATTTATGATTGTTATTTCTTCTTGTTGAATTGTCCCTTTTATTAGTATATAGTGACCTTCTATGTCTCTTATCACATCCTTGCATTTAAAGTATCTTATCTGAGATTAATATTGCTACTCCTGCTTTCACTTTCAATTTCTTTGTTTCTGTGTGTCTGAGTCTCTTGTAAGCAACATATTGATGGCTCATATTGGTTAATCCATTCACATTCAGTGATATTACTGTGAAGGCATTTCTTGAATCAGCCATCCTATCCTTTGGTTTTTGTTGGTCAGATGTATTTTTTCTCCTTTCTCTATTTCCTTTAATGTACCGTTACTAAATCTCTTTAGTTCTGAACTCCTCTCCATACGTCTCTCTCCTTTCTTTGTTTCTCTGCTGGTAGGGCTTCCTTTAGTATCTCATGTAGGGCAGGTCTCTTGTTAGCAAATTCTCTCAGCATTTGTTTGTCTGTGAAGATTTTAAGCTCTCCCTCAAATTTGGGGTAGAGCTTTGCTGGATAAAGAATTCTTGGTTAGCAATTTTTCTCTTTCAGAATTTTAAATATGTCACACCACTGCCTTCTCGCCTCCATGGTGGCCACTGAGTAGTCACTGCTTAGTCTTGTGCTGTTTCCCTTGTATGTGGTGAATTGCTTCTCTTTGCTGCTTTCAGAAGTTGTTCCTTCTCTTCATCATTTGACAATCTGATCAGAATATGTCTCGCAATATGTTTAGTTGGATTTACTCTCTTTGGAGTTCGTTGGGTGTCTGTGATTTGCATATTTATTTTTAGAAGGGCTGGGAAGTTTTCCCCAACAATTTCTTTGAATTCTCTTCCTAGACCTTTACCCTTCTCTTCCCCTTCTGGAATAGCAATGATTCTTATATTTGTGTACTTTATGTTGTCCATGATATCCCTGAGGTTCATTTCAAATTTTTTTATTTTTTTCTCCATTCTTTCTTTTATACTGTCACTTTCAAATCTGCACTCTTCCAGTTTGCTTATTCTTTCCTCAGCTTCCTCTAATCTAGTATTATGTGTATCCAGAATCTTTTTAATTTGATCAACATTATCTTTTATTTCCATAAGATCGTCTATTTTTTTATTTACTTTTGCAAATTCTTCTTTATGCTCTTCTAGGGTCTTCTTCATGTCCTTTATATCCTGTTCCATGATCCTGTTGTTTGTGAGTACTTCTTTGATTAATTGCTCCAAGTACTGTGTCTCCTCTGATTTTTTGATTTGGGTGTTTGGGTTTGGGTCATTTGTATCTTCTGATTTCTTCATAGGCTTTAAAATTTTCTGGTTTTGCCTCTTGGCATCTGCTTATCTTGATAAGGTTGTTTTAGGATATGCAGGCTTATTTGAACAAGTATCTATAATTTGTTAGAGCTACAGCTTGGTGGAGTACACTTGCCCTGACTTACCACTGGATGGTGCCCCCGATTTACCCTCAAGCCAGTTCTCCCCAACTTCATCTGTGTGGCGATTGGGGGGCCGAATCTTGTGGTGGTCCAATCAGTGCACCAAATTTCCGTTTGTAGTTGGTGCAGCCAGCCCTGAAGGTGGGGGGTGTGCCCTTTGCTGTTAGGAAGGGAAGGTGGCTTTAAGACTCAAATCTCCCCAGCCATTCCTGGAGACTTTAAGGTGTTGCACAAGTCCAACCCTTTGTCTCAGACTCCCCACAGTCTTTCTTTGCTGTGGGCCCACAAGTCCCTGGGATTGGTATAGAGCTCTGGGACTTACGTGCAGGACCCTTCCTCCAAGCCATACCCTCCATGGGCCTCCATGAAGGAAGACTGTGCAGTATCACAGGTGAGTGGAATCCGCAAGGGAAGCTCTTGGCTGTAGCACTGCGCAGGGGCGTTCTCAGCCCACTGAAAAGACGTCTGTACGGGGCGTGGTAATTTCCCACTTCTGCAGGCCTCTGTTTTCCTGGCTCTAGCACAGTTGGCTGCAGGTGTGTGAAAGGCTATCATCCATGACAGCTACTGAGGCAGGTGCCTGGCGTGTGGAAGGCACTCGCCACCATGCTCTACTGCGCAGCTCTCACTGCCAGATCCACAGCTGCTTTTGGGTTTTTTTAACTAATCTGTCTCCAAATGCTGACCCCTGGCTTCTCCCCACCTCAGCGTGGCTGCTGTTTCCCCAGCAGCCTCACTCACTCATTTCTGAATGCAGACTCTTGGTTTCACCAACTGCACAGGATGTAGCAGACCTTGTCTAGCTGGTACAATGCTGGAACTGGTATTCTGGGCACTTTCTGTCTTTTATCTAATGTTTTTCATGGAGAAGTATTTTGCTCTGTCTCTCCTAATCTGCCATCTTGAATGCATAGCTTCCTCTGCCCTTTTTTCCCAGAATGTTCCTCAATTTTTTTTGGTTGTTCCCTCGTGATTGAAATTAGGGTAAATATTTTTGGCACGAATATAACATGGATGAGGTTGTGTCCTCAATATGTCACTTAGGAAGCATATTATGTCACCCATCATAAGCAGTGTTACTTTTGATCACTTAGTGTATTCATTTTCTAATGCTGTGTAACAAAGTACCACAAACTTAACAGCTTCAGCAACACTTAATTTGTTATCTCATAGTTCTGTAGGTCAGAAGTTTAGGCATGCTCATTGGGTTCTCTGCTCAAAGAGTCACAGGGAAAAATCAAGCTTTAGCCAGGCTGGTCTCTTACCTGGAGACTCTGGGGAAGAATTTGCTTCTAATCTCATTAAAGTTGACTGAGTTGCTTGGTCTGATGGCTCTTTTTTTTTTCCTAAGCTGCCCTGTTCTTTCTTCCAGCACTCCTATAGGATGCCTAATGATGGCACTTCAGAAGTATTGTGGTGAAACCATTCAAGAGAGGAAACAGAAGGATAAAAAGGCACTCCATGAGCTGAAACTGGAAGAGTGGTAAGGAGCATGTTATGACTAGGGAATCTGGCTGTCCTAGCTGCTGGCCTTATGTGGTGATGTTCTGTTAACCACAGTACTGCAAACAGCCACTTAACTCAAAGTTTATTTTTACTGAGTCTTTCAACTTGTACCGTATATGGTCTTTTAGTTTTTCAATTAAACAGAATAGAAAAATGAAGGACACTAATTTTATCTTTAATCTGATAACAATCTTTTCTTAGAGTTTTTAAAAAAGTTAAAATATAATCACGTTTGGTTGCATATCTCTGTGTTCTTGACTGCATAGGAAATTACCTGAAGGAAATGAATGCAAAGCAAGGAGTGAGCTTTACTTGGCTTTTAAAAAGTGATATCTCCTTCTTATGCATACATTTATGAACAAAACAGAAGCATGTTAGGTCTCCACATTCAAAGGTTCTAATCGTTGCACTGGATGCAGAGGAATTAGACTGAGGGGCTGTTGCTGGGCTGGATGCCACTGATGAGCTCGAAAACTTTGACCTGTACCATCTAGTCATTCTCTGGGGTACACTAATCTCCATTTTCTGGAGTAAAGTAACCAAACTGAGGGCAAACTATAGTGCAGTGTCTATGTAAGATCAACATAGCAGGCTGCCATCCAGCGCTCCTGAGTACAAGTGATCCTCATGGTTCAGCTTCCTGAATACCTAAGCTTATATTTGCTGCTGCTGCAGCTGCTTTAGTATTTGAATAGATGAGCAGTCAAATTCCAGTGTTTTTATTTAAAACCTCCATTTGTGCTAAACACAAATGCATGCAGAGAAATCCTTAATATCTAGTTCTGTTGTTTGAAGGCTTAGGCACTATAAAAGAAAGCCTGATTTTTGATCCAGTGAAGCCTTGAAAACTGAGGCTTCACTACTAATTAGTTTAAGGCCTTAGATATTTTCTTTAACTTCAAACCCTCACTTTTCTCAGCTGCTCTAAAGGTAGAATCATACCACAATGCTCAGTGTATACTTGCTTTGTTCCTTCCTCTTCTCCATGGTCAGAGGGTGGGTGGGATATGTGATTTTCTAGATTCTTGGATGAAGCACTTAAAATTCTGAATGCCTGCATAAAATTTGGTAATATGGAGAATTAAAAGCATGAAAGCTTTAGCTTTTTCCTGGTTATCCAGGTGTCATAAGAGAGTTCTTTTTAAGAAAGAAAGATTTGAGAAAACATTTGAAAAGGTAAAGAAAATATATTGGCTCTTTGAATCTGAAATAGTTAGGGAAGAATTAACATTTAGAAAAATATGAACAAATAATAACTGTATTCCAGTTTTTTAAAATGGAAATTAGAAAAAAAAGCAAAGAAATTGGTCAGTGATTTAGAGATATAAAACTTTGAGAATAGGTAAAACAACTTGGATTACAGTAATAAAATAGTACTTTGGAAAAAGGAAATAGTGTCAAATATGTACAGCATATATATATTTATATATAGTATTTCTGAGGAGCGTTAATTCAGTAAATGGTTTAGTACTTTCTAGGTGTCTTTTGTTTTGCTTGAAAATAATTAGAGAAATCAAACAAAATAAGAGCCTAAAAGATTACCCTAGTAAGCAGAAAAATACAGAGAATTGACCATAGAGATATGGAAGAAGAAATGGTTACATCTGGATGAGAAGCATTGAGAAGAAAATCATAGGTGATCTTGATAGTCAAAGAAAGACACTAATACTTGAAATAGAAAACTGATCTAATACGTAGAAATGAGATTTTAAATCTTCATAAATATACATATATATTGCTGTCCTATCTGACATTTCCCTACCTAGATTACCAATTTTATAAAGCCTTTTTCCAGTTCCTACAAGGTCTGGCAACAGAAAGTTTGAGTGGCAATGTGCTCACATTCCCCCCTGCCTGAAGGCAGGAGGAAATCCAGGCAGTGAGGCTCATGCCTCAGTGCAGGGCCCTTTCGCTCCCTTGTGTCACCCCTGTGAGAACTCTAGGACCCAGCGTCCTGGAATAACTCATGGATCAGAGCTGCTGCCATGACAGTGTCTATTTTTGTAATGTGGGAATCATTTTTGGCTTGTGTGTGGAACGGGTTGGGAAAGAAGGGAAAGTTGTATTTGAAGTTCAAGTAGCAGTGTTTACTCATAAGTTGTCATGCTAAAGCAGGGAGAATAACTATGTACTAACTTTAAAAAAAAAAAATCTCTGTAACAACTAAAGAAATGAAGCAGTACTTTATTTGATTTATCCTTTTCATTCTTTGATTAACAGGAAGACCAGACTACAAATTACTGAGCTCCTCTCTGAGGAGATTGAAAGTAGCTTACAGAAAAATCAATCCACGGATGATGCTAAGAAAATTGAAGCACTGCTAAACCTTCCTAGAAACCCTTCATCAACAGCTAAACAAGACAAGGACTGAAATGTTCTGGACTTAAAACACATTGGGGAGTTGAAGGGAGCTGTGTTGCCATGCC
Source organism: Choloepus didactylus (assembly GCF_015220235.1). Classification (NCBI taxonomy): domain Eukaryota; kingdom Metazoa; phylum Chordata; class Mammalia; order Pilosa; family Megalonychidae; genus Choloepus; species Choloepus didactylus. The sequence goes on from NC_051307.1 coordinate 85,616,610, forward strand.
CATTGACGAGCAACATCTGGCCGCTGTTTGGTCAGCCTGCCGGCTTGTAATGACAGTGACTTGCTCTTATCTTTTTTTACCAAGAATTGGGCTATTATACCCTCACTAAAGTGATAAGTAAACATTATCTTTAAATTTAAATACATATTTATAGCTATGTCTGTTGATCAATCGATATTTAAATATATTTGGCATATATAATATATATTTCACACACACACGTTTCTTTTCCCTCAATTTTACAACAGAAAAATAAAACATCTCATAAGAGGTCAAAGTTGAATTCTACAGATCATATATTCATGTATCCCTTTAAAAGAATACTGTGGGAGTCACCCAGGAGGAGGAGAAAGAACCAGGCAAGGCAGAAGTCCTGTGAAGCCCTTGTGCCTTTGAGTCCTAGAAACAGCAGGGGCCTAAATGTATAGTAGTGTTTGTTTTTTAAAATGAAAATCAAAGATGATTCCTGTGCCATTTGAAACAAAAAACACATTTATCCAAAATGGAACAGATGAGCATTATTAAAGAAACAGTCTGACTTTACTTCCTCTCAGTTAATTTCCCATTAGTATTGCCAACAAAGTATCTACCCTGTGGTATGCAGTAGTTGCTCAGAATAGATACACAGTCCCTACACTCCAGGGACTTGCTGCATAGGAAGGAAGCTACCCTACAGATTATAACTTTTACTAAATGAAAAGAAAAAATTACCGAATTAAAATAAGTATATTGAGGGGGAAAAATTGCTAGTATTTTATTTTGGTATGCAACCCCTTTGTTCCTACTCTGAGAATACCGCTGTGCCACTGGAGCAAGGTTTGTGAAGCAGTGCATTATAGTGGCTAAAAGCATGGGCTCCGGAGTCAGACTGCTCACTTTGATTCCCAGCCTTGTGGCTTAGCAGTCCTGTGACCTCTAGCAAAGTCATTTCAAGTCTGTTTTCTCACTTGATAAATGAAATTGTTTCTACCTCAGAGTGGGTATAAAGTGAAATGATGCATGTAGTGCATTTAGCACAATGGCCTGGCACAGAGTGAAACAGTAAAGAAATACTAGCAGTTATAAGGATTTTAGAACCTCTGCACTTGGTATATCTTCACCATGATTTGCATGTTATTACTACACTGCATAAGGCATGTTTTTCTCAATTCCATTCATAAATGTAAATTTATCAAGAAAAAAGTCAATCTGTTGTTTCATTCACACCCACATAAAAATTTAATTCTTCAACTAGAAATTTTTAAATTAGATGGTTGCTTTTCAAAATGTTTTTATTCATATCACAAAAATATTTATCAGAATAATAAAATTACAATACAACTCCTTGAAAAACTGTATTAACACTTCAATGTAATAAGCAATTATTTAGTATGAGAATCCTAAAAATTAAGGTATCAATAAGCTACCCTTAGGTTTGTCCTGTTTTACGGCTAATTCTTTCTTTCTTTCTTTTTTTTTTTTTAATTGTGATTGTTCACATACCATACAATTATCCAAAGATCCAAAGTGTACAATCGATTGCCCCCGGTACTATCATACAGCTGTGCATCCATCACCACAATTAATTTTTGTTCAATTTTTAGAACATTTTCATTACTCCAGAAAAGAAATAAAGACAAAGAAGAAAAAAAAAAAGGAAAAGGAAACTCAAATCCTCCCATATCCTTAACCATCACCTCCCCTCCGTTGTTGACTCGTAGTATTGGTATAGTACATTTGTTACTGTTTATGAAAGAATGTTGAATTACTACTAACTGTAGTATATAGTTTGCAATAGGTATATATATTTTTTCCCCATATGCCCCTCTGTTATTAACTTCTAGTTGTAGTGTCATACATTTGTTCTGGTTCTTGAAAGAGATTTCTAATATTTGTACAGTTAATCTCGGACATTGCCCACCACAAGGTTTACTGTTTTGACATTGCCCACCACAAGGTTTACTGTTTTATGCATTCCCATCTTTTAACCTCCAACTTTCTTTCTGGCAACACACATGACTCTGAGCGTCTCCTTTCCGCCAGTCATGCACCATTCAGCACTGTTAGTTATTCTCACAATGTGCTACCATCACCTCTGTTCATTTCCAAACATTTAAGTTCATCCTGGTTGAACATTCTGCTCATACTAAGCAGCTCCTCCCCATTCTTTAGCCTTATTCTATATCTTGGTAACTTATATTTCATGCCTTTGTGTTTACATATTATAATTAGTTCCTATCAGTGAGACCCTGCAATATTTGTCCTTATGTGTCTGGCTTATTTCACTCAGTATATTGTCCTCAAGTTTTCGTCATCAACTCATTTTTTTTTTTTAAGATGGTTTTGTTCACACACCACACATTCCATCCTAAGTAAATAATCGGTGGTTCCCTGTACAGTCACATATTTATGTGTTCACCATCCTCACCACTATAAGGACATCTACATTTCTTCTGCAAAGCAGGAGGAAGAGTCAAAGAAGGTAGAGAGACAAATGAAAAAGAAAAAAGAAACAGAAAAAAACAAAACAAAACATGACAGCTAGGAAGCAGCAAAAGGAAAGATAGTCTTAGATCAAAGTAGAAGAAAGAGTCAGACATCACCACCAATGCCAAGAGTCTCACACCCCTCCCCTATGTCCCCCTCTTATCTGCATTTAGCTTGGTATATTGCCTTTGCTACATTTAAGGAAGCATAATACAATGATTCTGTTAATTAAATGATTCTGTTAATTATAGTCTCTAGTTGACATTGATTGTATTTTTCCCCACAAGACCTCCCTATTTTTAACACCTTGCAAGGTTGACGTTTGTTCTCCCTCGTGAAAAAACATATTTATACATTTTATCATAATAGTTGAACACTCTTGGTTTCACTGAGTTATATAGTCCCAGTCTTTACTTTCCTCTTTTCTTCTGGTGTCCCACATGCTCCTAAGCTTCCTCTTTCAACCACACCCATAGTTATCTTTGTTCAGTGTACTTACATTGCTGTGCTACCATCACCCAAAATTGTGTTCCAAATCTCTCACTCTTGTCTTTTCCTATCAGTCTGTAGTGCTCCCTTTAGTATTTCCTGTAGGGCAGGTATCTTGTTCACAAACTCTCTCGTCTGTTTGTCAGAGAATATTTTGAACTCTCCCTCATATTTGAAGGACACTTTTGCCGGATATAGGATTCTTGGTTGGCGGTTTTCCTCTTTCAGTACCTTACATCACACCACTTCCTTCCTCCCTCCATGGTTTCTGCTGAGAGAGCTGCACATAGTCTTATTAAGCTTCTCTTGTATATGATGGATGGCTTTTCTCTTGCTGCTTTCAGGATTCTCTCTCTCTTTTTTTTTTTTTATGTTTTCTTTATTTTTTTTTAATCATTTTTTTAACAGTAAAAATGTTTATTGTTTATTTTCTGATTACAACACAAATATATGCTCTTTGAGTAAAATTTGGAAAACATATAAAAGTTTCAATGAGGAAAAGTAAAAATTACATATAACCCAACTTTTTAAAGGAACCAAATTTCTTATTATATTTCACTGAGTTTTTTTTATCTTCATTTTATTGAGATATATTCACATACCACGCAGTCATACAAAACAAATCGTACTTTCGATTGTTTACAGTACCATTACATAGTTGTACATTCATCACCAAAATCAATCCCTGACACCTTCATTAGCACACACACAAAAATAACAAGAATAATAATTAGAGTGAAAAAGAGCAATTGAAGTAAAAAAGAACACTGGGTACCTTTGTTTGTTTCCTTCCCCTATTTTTCTACTCATCCATCCATAAACTAGACAAAGTGGTGTGTGGTCCTTATGGCTTTCCCAATCCCATTGTCACCCCTCATAAGCTACATTTTTATAAAACTGTCTTCGAGATTCATGGGTTCTGGGTTGTAGTTTGATAGTTTCAGGTATCCACCACCAGCTACCCCAATTCTTTGGAACCTAAAAAGGGTTGTCTAAAGTGTGCATAAGAGTGCCCACCAGAGTGACCTCTCGGCTCCTTTTGGAATCTCTCTGCCACTGAAGCTTATTTCATTTCCTTTCACATCCCCCTTTTGGTCAAGAAGATGTTCTCCGTCCCATGATGCCGGGTCTACATTCCTCCCCGGGAGTCATATTCCACGTTGCCAGGGAGATTCACTCCCCTGGGTGTCTGATCCCACGTAGGGGGGAGGGCAGTGATTTCACCTTTCAAGTTGGCTTAGCCAGAGAGAGAGGGCCACATCTGAGCAACAAAGAGGCATTTGGGAGGAGGCTCTTAGGCACAACCATAGGGAGGCCTCACCTCTCCTTTGCAGCAACCGTCTTCCCAAGGGTAAAACCTATGGTAGAGGGCTCAACCCATCAAACCACCAGTCCCCTATGTCTGTGGTCATGTTAGCAACCATCGAGGTGGGGTAGGCGAATACCCCTGCATTCTCCACAGGCTCCTCAAGGGGGCACTACATCTTTTTTTTTTTCCTTGTTTTTCTTTTTTTTTTTTTTAACTTTCCCTTCTTTTTTAAATCAACTGTATGAAAAAAAAGTTAAAAAGAAAACAAACATACAATAAAAGAGCATTTCAAAGAGACCATAACAAGGGAGTAAGAAAAAGACAACTAACCTAAGATAACTGCTTAACTTCCAACATGTTCCTACTTTACCCCAAGAAAGTTACCTAATATAGCAACATTTCTGTGAACTTGTTCCTACTATGTCCATCAGAAATTAACAGACCATAGTCATTCCTGGGCATCCCCAGAACGTTAAATAGCTTATCTGTTCTTCTTGGATTATTGTTCCCCCTTCCTTAATTGCTCTCTATTGCTAGTTCCCCTGCATTCTACATTATAAACCATTTGTTTTACATTTTTCAAAGTTCACATTAGTGGTAGCATATAATATTTCTCTTTTTGTGCCTGGCTTATTTCGCTCAGCATTATGTCTTCAAGGTTCATCCATGTTGTCATATGTTTCACGAGATCGTTCCTTCTTACTGCCGCATAGTATTCCATCGTATGTATATACCACATTTTATTTATCCACTCATCTGTTGAAGGACATTTGGGTTGTTTCCATCTCTTGGCAATTGTGAATAATGCTGCTATGAACATTGGCGTGCAGATATCTATTCGTGTCACTGCTTTCCGACCTTTACCGAGAAGTGCAATCGCTGGATCGAATGGTAACTCTTTATCTAGTTTTCTAAGGAACTGCCAGACTGACTTCCAGAGTGGCTGAACCATTATACAGTCCCACCAACAATGAATAAGAGTTCCAATTTCTCCACATCCCCTCCAGCATTTGTAGTTTCCTGTTTGTTTAATGGCAGCCATTCTAATCGGTGTTAGATGGTATCTCATTGTGGTCTTAATTTGCATCTCTCTAATAGCTAGTGAAGCTGAACATTTTTTCATGTGTTTCTTGGCCATTTGTATTTGCTCTTCAGAGAACTGTCTTTTCATATCTTTTGCCGATTTTATAATTGGGCTGTCTGTACTATTGTCATTGAGTTGTAGGATTTCTTTATATATGCAAGATATCAGTCTTTTGTCAGATACATGGTTTCCAAAAATTTTTTCCCATTGAGTTGGCTGCCTCTTTACCTTTTTGAGAAATTCCTTTGAGGTGCAGAAACTTCTAAGCTTGAGGAGTTCCCATTTATCTATTTTCTCTTTTGTTGCTTGTGCTTTGGGTGTAAAGTCTAGGAAGTGGCCGCCTAATACAAGGTCTTGAAGATGTTTTCCTACATTATCTTCTAGGAGTTTTATGGTACTTTCTTTTATATTGAGATCTTTGGTCCATTTTGAGTTAATTTTCGTGTAGGGGGTGAGGTAGGGGTCCTCTTTCATTCTTTTGGATATGGATATCCAACTCTCCCAGCCCCATTTGTTGAAAAGACCATTATGGCTCAGTTCAGTGACTTTGGGGGCCTTATCAAAGATCAGTCGGCCATAGATCTGAGGGTCTATCTCTGAATTCTCAATTCGATTCCATTTATCTATATGTCTGTATTTGTGCCAGTACCATGCTGTTTTGGCAACTGTGGCTTTATAATAAGCTTCAAAGTCAGGGAGTGTAAGTCCTCCCACTTAGTTTTTCTTTTTTAGAGTGTCTTTAGCAATTCGAGGCATCTTCCCTTTCCAAATAAATTTGATAACTAGCTTTTCCAAGTCTGCAAAGTAGGTTGTTGGAATTTTGATTGGGATTGCATTGAATCTGTAGATGAGTTTGGGTAGAATTGACATCTTAATGACATTTAGCCTTCCTATCCATGAACATGGAATATTTTTCCATCTTTTGAGGTCCCCTTCTATTTCTTTTAGTAGAGTTATGTAGTTTTCTTTGTATAAGTCTTTTACATCTTTGGTTAAGTTTATTCCTAGGTACTTGATTTTTTTAGTTGCTATTGAAAAGGGTATCTGTTTCTTGAGTGTCTCTTCAGTTTGTTCTTTTCTAGCATATAGAAACATTACTGACTTATGTGCATTAATCTTGTATCCCACTACTTTGCTAAATTTGTTTATTAGCTCTAGTAGCTGTATCGTCGATTTCTCAGGGTTTTCTAGATAGAAGATCATATCATCTGCAAACAATGACAGTTTTACTTCTTCTTTTCCAATTTGGATGCCTTTTATTTCTTTGTCTTGCTGGATTGCCCTGGCTAGCACTTCCAGCACAATGTTGAATAACAGTGGTGACAGCGGGCATCCTTGTCTTGTTCCTGATCTTAGGGGGAAGGCTTTCAGTCTCTCACCATTGAGTACTATGCTGGCTGTGGGTTTTTCATATATGTTCTTTATCATGTTGAGGAAGTTTCCTTCAATTCCTACCTTTTGAAGTGTTTTTATCAAAAAGGGATGTTGGATTTTGTCAAATGCTTTTTCAGCATCTATTGAGATGATCAATTGATTTTTCCCTTTTGACTTGTTAATGTGTTGTAATACATTGATTGATTTTCTTATGTTGAACCATCCTTGCATGCCTGGAATAAACCCCACTTGGTCATGGTGTATGATTTTTTTAATGTGTCTTTGGATTTGATTTGCAAGTATTTTGTTGAGGATTTTTGCATCTATATTCATTAGGGAGATTGGCCGGTAGTTTTCCTTTTTTGTAGCATCTTTGCCTGGTTTTGGTATTAGATTGATGTTAGCTTCATAAAATGAGTTAGGTAGTGTTCCATTTTCTTCAATGTTTTGAAAGAGTTTGAGTAAGATTGGTGTCAGTTCTTTCTGGAAAGTTTGGTAGAATTCCCCTGTGAAGCCATCTGGTCCTGGGCATTTATTTGTGGGAAGATTTTTGATGACTGATTGGATCTCTTTGCTTGTGATGGGTTGGTTGAGGTCTTCTATTTCTTCTCTGGTCAGTCTAGGTTGTTCATATGTTTCCAGGAAATTGTCCATTTCTTCTACATTATCCAGTTTGTTGCCATACAGTTGTTCATAATATCCTCTTATAATTTTTTTTAATTTCTTCAGGATCTGCAGTTATGTCACCTTTTTCATTCATTATTTTGTTTATATGGGTCTTCTCTCTTTTTGATTTTGTCAGTCTAGCTAGGGGCTTGTCAATCTTGTTGATCTTCTCAAAGAACCAACTTTTGGTGATATTTATCCTCTCTACTGTTTTTTTGTTCTCTATGTCATTTATTTCTGCTTTAATCCTTGTTATTTCTTTTCTTCTACTTGGTTTAGGATTGGTTTGCTGTTCATTTTCTAGCTTCTTCAGTTGATCCATTAGTTCTTTGATTTTGGCTCTTTCTTCCTTTTTAATATATGCGTTTAGTGCTATAAATTTCCCCCTTAGCACTGCTTTTGCTGCATCCCATAGGTTTTGGTATGTTGTGTTCTCATTTTCATTCGTCTCTATATATTTAGCAATTTCTCTTGCTATTTCTTCTTTAACCCACTGATTGTTTAGGAGTGTGTTGTTTAACCTCCAGGTATTTGTGAATTTTCTAAGTCTCTGATGGTTATTGACTTCTAATTGTATTCCATTGTGGTCAGAGAATGTGCTTTGAATAATTTCAATCTTTTTAAATTTATTGAGGCTTGTTTATGTCCCAGCATATGATCTATTCTGGAGAAAGTTCCGTGAGCACTAGAAAAGTATGTGTATCCTGGTGATTTGGGATGTAATGTCCTGTATATGTCTGTTAAATCTAATTCATTTATCAGATTGTTTAGGTTTTCAATTTCCTTATTGGTCTTCTGTCTGGTTGATCTATCTATAGGAGAGAGTGATGTGTTGAAGTCTCCCACAATTATTGTGGAAACATCAATTGCTTCCTTTAGTTTTGCCAGTGTTTCTCTCATGTATTTTGTGGCACCTTGATTGGGTGCATAGACATTTACGATTGTTATTTCTTCTTGTTGAATTGCCCCTTTTATTAGTATGTAGTGGCCTTCTTTGTCTCTCAAAACATCCCTGCATTTGAAGTCTATTTTATCTGAGATTAGTATTGCTACACCTGCTTTCTTTTGGCTGTAGCTTGCATGAAATATTTTTTTCCATCCTTTCACTTTCAGTTTCTTTGTGTCCCTGTGTCTAAGATGAGTCTCTTGTATGCAACATATTGATGGTTCATTTTTTTTTGATCCATTCTGCAAATCTATATCTTTTAATTGGGGAGTTTAATCCATTTACATTCAACGTTATAACCGTGAAGGCATTTCTTGAATCAGCCATCTTATCCTTTGGTTTATGTTTGTCATATTTTTCCCCTCTCTCTATTAATATCCTTTATTGTACCCATACTGAATCTCTTTAGTACAGAACCTTTCTCCAAGTCTCTCTGTCCTTTCTTTGTTTCTCTGTGTGTAGGGCTCCCTTTAGTATCTCCAGTAGGGCAGGTCTCTTGTTAGCAAATTCTCTCAGCATTTGTTTGTCTGTGAAAAATTTAAGCTCTCCCTCAAATTTGAAGGAGAGCTTTGCTGGATAAAGTATTCTTGGCTGGAAATTTTTCTCATTCAGAATTTTAAATATATCGTGCCACTGCCTTGTCGCCTCCATGGTGGCTGCTGAGTAGTCACTACTTAGTCTTATGCTGTTTCCTTTGTATGTGGTGAATTGCTTTTCTCTTGCTGCTTTCAGAACTTGCTCCTTCTCTTCTGTGTTTGACAGTGTGATCAGTATATGTCTCGGAGTGGGTTTATTTGGATTTATTCTATTTGGAGTTCGCTGAGCATTTATGATTTGTGTATTTATGTTGTTTAGAAGATTTGGGAAGTTTTCCCCAACAATTTCTTTGAATACTCTTCCTAGACCTTTACCCTTTTCTTCCCCTTCTGGGACACCAATGAGTCTTATATTCGGATGTTTCATATTATCTATCATATCCCTGAGGTCCATTTTGATTTTTTCAATTTTTTTCCCCATTCTTTCTTTTATGGTTTCATTTTCCCTTCTGTCATCTTCCAGGTCACTGATTTGCTGTTCAGCTTCCTCTAGTCTTGTACTATGAGTGTCCAGAATCTTTTTAATTTGGTCAACAGTTTCTTTAATTTCCATAAGATCATCCATTTTTTTATTTAGTCTTGTAATGTCTTCTTTATGCTCTTCTAGGGTCTTCTTGATTTCCTTTGTATCCCGTACTATGGTCTCATTGTTCATCTTTAGTTCTTTGAGTAGCTGCTCTAGGTGCTGTGTCTCTTCTGATATTTTGATTTGTGTGCTTGGGCATGGGTTATCCATATCATCTGGTTTTTTCATATGCTTTATAATTTTCTGTTGTTTTTGGCCTCGTGGCATTTGCTGAACTTGATAGGGTTCTTTTAGGATTTGTAGACCAATTGAAGTCCTTATCTCTAATTTCTCAGATCTACAGCTTCGTGGAGTACACTTTCTCTAACTAACCAGCAGGTGGCGTCCACGAGCCACCTGTTCTCCACAAGCCAGTTCTCCCCTGCTTAGCCTTTTTGGTGAGTGGGGGAGTGAGTCTTGTGGGGTCCAATTCGTGTACCAAGCTTGCGTGTGTAGTTGGTGTTGCCTGCCCTGTATATGGGGTGTATTTCTGGGCAGTCAGGGAGGGGGGGTGGCCCTAACAATCAAATCTCCCTGGTGATCCTAGAGTTTTAAAGCTGCTGCAATAGTCTAATCCTTCAGTTCAGTCCTGCCACAGTTTGTCTCTGCCACTGACCCACAAGTCCTTGGTATTGGTGTATGGCTCCTGAGACTTGCAAGTGGGCCCCTCTTCCAGGCTGTGCACCCCGGGTCTTCTGTTGAGGGATGACTGTGCTATGTCACAGGTGAGTGCCGTCCCCCCAGGGCAGTTCTGGGCTGCTGGGCTGTGTAGGGAGGCTCCCAGTCTGCTGAAATGATGACTGAATGGGGCTTTGTTAATTCACACTGCTCCACCTTCCCATCTCTGGGACAATCAGCTGAGGTTGCAGGGAAGGCTAATGTCCACGCCCAGTTTTGTGGTGTGTGCCTGTTATTTGAAGCACTTCCGTCACACTGGGTTGTCTGGGGCAGCTCTGGGCTATGGGGCTGGTGATGGGCAGGAGTGTTTCCTGTCCACCAGGATGGTGGCTGTGAGCGGACACCCCCCTTTTCTTGGGAAGTTGTGTTGTTTAGTGAATTTTCTCAGCCACTGGATTATTGCCTTTTGTCTCAGAGCTCTCTTAGTTCTGCTCTTGACTTGACCTGCCCAAATTGCAAGTCTTTGAAGCTTTCTGTATTGGGCTTCTTAGAGTACTTGTTTTAGAAAAAGAAAAAAGGATTAAAAAAAAAAAAGGGCCCTCCTCAGAGATCTAATGGGTTATTGAAATGCTAAGAGACAAAGCAACCAGGGCCATTAAGGAAAGGTCCACAGGGCAGAGAGATCAGCTTTTCTTCGGGATTTGCATACGCGACTCAGGGCCTGAGCTCTGCCCTTCCCCTTTCTATGTTCACCAGAACTCCAAAAATCCTCCGCTTTTATTTTGGAGTTTTTCGTGTTGTTTTTTTTCTATGCCTGTCTCCTCTCTGCTGCGCTGGCTGCTCTCAGATTCTCTGGTGTCTGGTCTCAGTCTATCTATGGTTGGAGTTTGGATCAGTAGAATGAGTTTCCAATAAGGGCTGCCACTGCAGTTCTCCCTTCTCCTTCCCGGAGCTGACAGCCCCTCTTCCCATGGGACTGAGCCTGGCAGGGAGGGGCGCGGGTCCCCTGGCCACAAAAACTTACAGATTTCGCTGATCTCAGCAGTTCCATGTTTTCATGAGTGTTGTATGAAGTATGCCCAAAGTCAGATTGCTCTGTGGTGTCCAGTCCACGCAGTTCCTGGCTTTCTACCTACTTTCCTGGAGGAGTAACTAAAACATACAGCTCACCAGTCTGCCATCTTGCCCCGCCTCAGGATTCTCTCTTTGTCTTTGACGTTTGATAATCTGATTACTAAGTGTCTTGGCGTAGGCCTATTCAGATCTATTCTGTTTGGAGTATACTGCACTTCTTAGATCTGTAATTTTATGTCTTTCATAAGAGATGGGAAATTTTCATTGATTATTGCCTCTATTATTGTTTCTGCCCCTTTTCCCTTCTCTTCTTCTGGGACACCAAAGGTATGTACATTCTTGTATTTTTTTTTGTCCTTAAGTTCTCTGAGACGTTGCTCATATTTTTCCATTCTTTTCTCTATCTGTTCTCTTATGCATAGGCTTTCAGCTGCCTTGTTCTCCAGTTCCTGAGTGTTTTCTTCTGCCTCTTGAGATCTGCTGTTGTATGTTTCCATTGTGTCTTTCATCTCTTGTGTTGTGCCTTTTATTTCCATAGTTTCTGCCAGTTGTTTTTTCGAACTTTTGATTTCTGCCTAATGTGTGCCCAGTGTTTTCTATATAGCCTTTATCTCTTTTGCCATATCTTCTCTAAACTTTTTTAATTGATTTAGCATTAGTTGTTTAAATTTCTGTATCTCAGGTGAAGTGTAAGTTTTTCCTTTGACTGGGCCATAACTTCATTTTTCTTAGTGTAGGTTGTAGTTTTCTGTTGTCTAGGCATCTGACCTCCTTGGCTACCCCAATCAGGTTTTCCCAGATGAGAACAGGTTCAGGTCCCAGAAGGAGGAAATATTCAGTATCGAGTTTCCCTGATAGTGTGTCTTAGAGGATTGACACACCCTGTGCTTTTCTGCCCAGCAGGTGGTGCCTGTCAGCCTGTCACTCCAGGCTGGTGTAAGGAGGTGTGGCCCATGGCTGTTTTCTGCCAGGCTCTGGGGGCTTGTTCTGAATGGAAGGCTGGTAGTACAGTTGGGCCCCTCCTCTTTCCTCTTGGGAAGATATGCCCCCTTAGAGAGAGGTCATTTGCATATGAATAGATTCTTTGTTTCTCTGACTCTGCTATCTCCACCCTTGTCTGAGTCAGAGTGCTGTGAGTTTAAAATGGCTGAGGCTTTCTCTACTGTAGAGCACTGCAAGCTGAAAATGGTTGAGGCTTCCTCCACTGAGCCACCCAGGTTAAGAGAGAAAGGGACAGAAAGCCCCCTTTCAGGGTCAGTCTAGTCCCCCAGATTCACCTGTTGGCCAGAGATAGCACCTGATCCTTTGGGGTCCCCGTCCCGAGACAGATACATCCCCTGACTCTCCAAGGTCAGTTGTCACCAAAAGCTTCTGTCTTCTTGTTGGGGATTTGCAGTCTGTATTGAGTGGTTAACATTAAAACCCTAGTTGGAGCCGGGCTGAGGTATATTTGCGTGTTCAGCGAGTGCTGCTCTCCAGCACCACAAGTCTTCTCTGAGGGAGGGGCTCTCAGCTTGGGGCCGCAATTTTTACTTACAGATTTTATGCTGAGATCTCGGGCATTCCTCCCAATTCAGGTTGGTGAATGATGAGTGGACAGTCATGTTTGTCTCCCTGCAGTTATTCCAGGTTATTTACTAGTTGTTCCTGTTTTTTATTAGTTGGTCCAGGGGGACTAACTAGCTTCTACTCCTCTCTATGCCTCCATCTTAGCTCATCTGGCTAATTGTTTCTGAAGGTCTTTTGTCATGTCTAAGGATTTTGAATCAACTTAAGTGCAGCAATTTCTATTTTTTGTTTGTTTGCTTGCTTGCTTTATGTTCTTGTCAGCCCACTACCTTTACTTTCTTCAGTGATTTAGTTCTAAGAGCTACCATTTAAAAGCAAACCTCCATTCCTTAGACCATAGAACAGCATCTGACCCCTCTACAGCTACCAAAATTAAATGTTTTATGTCAACCCTTGCCATTAGATGAGAATGTCTGTTTGGCCCCGCTTAAGTCAGGTTCATTCCTAGTCCAATGAATTGTAGAAGGCAGTTTCAGAGAAAGAGAAGTTATGAGTAATATTGTAGGATATATTTTTGGCCACTTCTTCCTTTTCAGTTCTCTGTTGATATCAGAGGATCCAGAAATATCAAACAGGAAAAGCCACTTTAGGGGATCTAAGGAAGTCCTGTGGGATCCTATTATCATTACCTCAGTCAGTTTTCTCTAAAGGCAGCTTATTGCTTTATTATAAAAACAATGTCATTTTAAATGAGGATTTCCTCATAAAAATATTTTACAAATTAGTTTAGACAAGCACAAAGCCATTTAAAACAATTATCAGTCCAATATGAACTAGTAGAATGTGAATCTTTAAACTGAACTAATCCTCTCTAACCTATAAGTCATTCATCTTAGATATCAGAGGAAATAAGTGTTGATTGAGTTTGATATGGGGCAGTGGTAATTCTATGTTTAATTTTTTGAGGAACTGCTAAACTGTTTTCCAAAGCAGCTGCACCATTTTACATTTTACATTCCCATCAAGGCACAAGGGTTCAATTTCTCCACATCTTCACCAACCCTTGTTGTTTTGGGTCTTTTTGTTGTTGTTGTTCTTAGTAATAACCATCTTGGTGTGAAGTTATCATCTCATAGTTTTGATTTGCATTTCTCTAATGACTAAAGTGTGGGCATCTTTTCATATGCTTATTGGCCATTTGTATATCTTCTTTGGAGAAGTATCTATTCAAGTCCTTTGTTCATTTTTAAATTGGGCTATTTGTCTTTTTGTTGTTGAGTTGTAGGTGTTCTTTATGTATTCTAAATATTAAACCCTTATCAGACATATATGACTTCCAAATATTTTCTCCCAGTCTGTACTTTCTTGATAATGTCCTTTCATGCACAAAAGTTTTATTTTGGTGAAATCCCATTTACTTGTTTTTTCTTCTGTTGCTCATGCTTTTGTCATCATATCCAAGAATCCATTACCAAATCCAAGGTCAAGAAGATTTACCCCATGTTTTTTCTTCTAAGAGTTTTACAGTTTTAGCTCTTATATCTAGTTTATTGATCCATTTTGAGTTAATTTTTGTTTATGATGTGAGGTAGGGATCCAACTTCATTCTTTGGTATGTGGAGATCCATTTGTCCCAGCACCATTTGTTGAAGAGACTATTCTTTCCCCCATTGAGTGGACTTGGCACCCTTGTCAAAAATGAATTGGCCATAGATATATGGGTTTATGTCTGGATTCAATTCTATTCCATTAATGTGTAAGCTTTTTCCTTGGATTTTCACTTCTTTTATTTATGTTTTATTTTTTATTTTCCCTTTGAAACTTTAATTCTTTTTCTTTAGCTTATGTACAGGTACTTAGTACAAACCTGTAGCAGCTTTATGATGCTCCTGAATCTTTGGAAGATACTAAACCTGTTCATCTTCAGAATCATTAGGAGAGTATCTTCAGAGGAAGCTTCACTACTGCCTTCTCTACCAATGGGATTTTGATATCTGTTTTAACATAATATACAGGCATACTCTCAACAGGTTCATCTGAGATCTTTGCAAATGCATTTCAAAAACATCCTGAAGCATTCTTGCCACTGTCACTACTTAATGATCTGGCAGATTATATTCATAGAAATTCATGATGTTATTCTAATATCTGCAGCAAATTCACAAGCATCTTTATATTCTTGGTTGTCTAGTTTTCACTTAATAGTTCAAAGAGCCATTGGATTTTTGACAGCGCCTTAGTAGTTATGGAGTCCCAAAGCTCATTAACAGGATTATAAAAGAGCCGTGCATCTTACAAGTGTTTCTCTGCAAACATTTCTTTAAGAATCTCACTGTAGTACTTTAATCATTCAGGTACTTTAACATTCTTTACAACTTTATATTTTTTGCTGAGAATCTGGCAAAATCCAGCACATTTTCTTTTATAGGTGGCATTCTCATCAATTTTTTTTTCCCTGTAAATGTTGGAAAAATTCATTACTTTAACTATTGAAGGAATTGTATCTGCTTCCTTCTTCACACCTCTGGTAGACTGAGCCAATGTTTGTGAAGTAGAGTTGAGTGGAGCTCCTTGTGTCATGTTGAAGAAAGAAGTAGACGTCTCAGGAAATACAGAGGGAATCTGGTGCTACTTAAATACTTTTTCTGGTGCTTCAGGGTTTGGTTTCTCTTTGACAGAAGAAAGTACAACATTCTTTTGAATGTCTTTTTTTATTCTTCCTTTTTGTAGCATTTTAGATAATTTCTGCAAAAACAACCTCTCTAGAGCTTATGCCATGAAAACAATATTATATCCAGGTTTGTTGTATAGATAATAATGTAAAAACATTGAATTTAAGTCCTAACAGAATATAAAGCACTTTTTAATTGTATTTAAGTTCATTGGGTTTATTAATAACAGTATAATAATTGGATAACTTTAGTTTCACAGCACCCACAGGCTGTTGAAGTTTTAGAGAAGGTGGGATAGTAGGTAAAATGTCTTGAATTTAGTACTCAATGGAAGAGGAGACTTGTGTTCTACATGATCCCATATATCTTTCACATTGGGAGAGAAAGAGCTAAAGGAGGCTACCTTCAGATGTTCTGTTCATCTAGAAGCTTCTGCAGATCCTGTGTACATAGGAGAGATATTTTCCATTTCCACACTTTCATTCTCTATTGTCTCTTTAGATCTTGCAAAAAGTCATTGGAAATAAGCACAAACTAAAATAAAAGTGATAGATGAATTTCCCTTAAATTGTGTCCGTTTGCTTCAGCAAGATGTGCCAGTTTAGATGTGTTATGCCCCCCAAAAGCCATGTTCTTTAATGCAATCTTGTGGGGGCAGATGTATTTTGTCTTGATTAGGTTGGAACTTTTGGATTAGGATGTTTCCATGGAGATGTGACCCACCCACTGTGGGTAATACCTCTGATAAGATTATTTCCATGCAGGTGTGGCCTCGCCCATTCAGGGTGAGTCTTAATTAAATCACTGGAGTACTTTAAAAAGAGCCACGGAGGCCCAGATGCTTGCTGCAGCTGAGAGACACATTTTAAAGACTGCCGTTGAAAGGTGGCACAGACATTTTGGACAACACCGTTTTGAAACGCAACCTGGGAGCAAGCAGACGCCAGCCATGTGCCTTCCCAGCTAACATAGGTTTTCTAGACACCCTTGGCCTTCCTTTGGTGGAGGTATACTTGTGTTGATGCCTTAATTTGGACATTTTCATGGCCTTCAGACTGTAAATTTGTAACCAAATAAACCCCCTTTATAAAAGCCAATCCGTTTCTTGTAATTTGCATAACAGTAGAATTGGAAAACCAGAACACAAGATTTCAGACTGACTTAGAGCTACAGCAGTGGTTTTCAAACCAGGGGTGCTTCCCCAACCCCCACCCCATGGGGATATTGGCAATGTTTAGAGATATTTTTGATTGTCATAGCTGAGATAGGAGGTGCTGTTGGGGCATCCAATGGATAGGGGCTACGTATGCTGCTAACATCCTACAATGCACAGAACAACACCTTAAAACACAGAATTATCTGGTCCAAAAATGCCAATAGTGCTGAGGATGAGAAACTCTGAACTAGAGAGTTAATGCTGGTCGCTCTGCGTTAGAAACTTCCTTGAGTTCACCAGACCAGGAGGTAAATTTTTCACACAGAAGGGTCTCTGTTGTCTTAACTGAGTTTTAACATTTTTGGTGTGCTGAACATTGGGGAAATCAGCTCATTTCCTTGTCATTGCTCAAGGTACATGATTTCTACCCCAAGAAGGGTTGATGCCTTTTCACAGTAATTATTGCCTTAGCTTTGGCCTAGCAACTTCTCTTCCATTTTAATCATAGAGATTGAGGGTAGCATATGTCTGAGACCAAAAATTTAAATTCATATGGAAAAGTATCCTAGAACCTTTCTTCAACCACATATGATCTTTCATCCAGAGGTGTATTCTGGAGAAGTGAGTATTGGTAAGATCACATGAGACCACATAGTTTTTCAACTTCATTAGTGCATTAAAAGAAAATTATTCTTTTCCTCCAAATCTTGTTACTCTACCATTCTTCCAGTTCCAAATCAAAGGTTGGAATAGCACATAGCATCAGAAATGTTTTCAAATTAGTTAGCAGGCCTCAATATCTCCAAGAAAATAGTCACATTTGTAACTGCAGTACCTAAAAGAGTGCCAGGTACATAGTAGATGCACTAGAAATGCTTGTGCAGTGGATGAACAGAACTTGCTGAACCAAATAAATGGAGACATTAGTTTCCATAGGCTTGCTCCAAACATAGAGGAGAATAGGCTAAAACTTCAGAAAGATGCTGAATCATGGTGATAGAGTTTGGGCTTCTAGGAATTGAGATTATGGTGATAGCATGGTAGTACTTACTGCATTTCTGGATTCTAATTAATGCAGTGATCACACAAATCCCAGATATTGTGATTGGGAGGATGTCCCAGAGTAGGAACAGATTATCAGGGGGAAAGCTTTGCTTGGCTGTGGAGGGAAAAGAATAGCATCAGATCTCATGTGTTTCCAATTGCTGGTACTCATTCTATGTCTATTATATTGATGCTACCATAGACAGTATATTTTCACTTCCTTACCTGGCCAGCTCAACAATATGCAGCTGCTGGGATTTTTCTTGTGTAACTCTAATTGAACAGATACTTGTGGGCAAATAGTTTATCAGATATGGAAAGTAAAAAAAGACAATTTTAACTTTTGTATTTATTGAGTTAAGTTGGCACAAGAAGATTCTAAGGAAATACTTATTTAAAAGCCATCTTGTCTTCGTACTTCATTTTCATAGTTGATATTACTATGTATACAACTAATAATTGGTTGATATGTTTTATATGTACCTTATTTTTCCTTCTCTAGCACTTTCATGGCTTCTCTCTCTTAACATGTTCTCTTAATACACACACATAAGTTACAAGAGCCATTTGCATTCACTTTTAGAAGTACTTTTTCACTGTTCAGTCTAGAGCTTCTGTAAGGAAAGAAGAAGCCCATCAAAGAACTAAGAGTGAACTGTGGCTTGGTACTAGGCTGGGCCCATCTTGGTGGAGAGTTCTTGCAGGCTAGTTATCAGTCCCACAGGTATCACAAGGTGGATATGAGAGATGGTGTGGGTGGACAGAAAAATAAATGTATTAGTGTATGTAGGTCCATCCTCCTGATCAGGAGCAGCAGCCATACCATTCGTTCCTCAACCCCTTGGAGTAATAGCTAGCAACAGAAAAGGCAGGGACACAAATTGAAAGGAATATTAATAGCTCATCCTCCTTGTGGTTTATCTGGAATGGCTTACAAATAATTGTCACACATTTTAAAATTTATTATTCATTTTCTAATTACCAAGCCTAGTAGATAATTTTGGTGTTTGTCTTATTGAATATGCCAGTTTGGATGTATTACGTCCCCCAAAACTCCAGGTTCTTTAATGCAGTCTTGTGGGGGCAGATGTATTGGTTTTGATTAGGTTGGAACCTATTGGTTCAGTGTTTCCATGGAGAGGTGACTCAATCAACTGTGGGAGAGAACTTTCATTGGATTATTTCCATGAAGGTGTTGCCCCACCCATTCAGGGTGGTTCTTTTTTTTTTTTTTTTTTAATTAAATTCAGTTTTATTGAAATACATTCACACACCATATCAGGGTGGTTCTTAATTGGATCACTGGAGTACTTTAAAAAGAGCCACACAGGCCCAGATGCTTGCTGCAGATGAGAGACAGTTTGAAGACAGCCATTGAAAGCAGATTCTTGCTCCAGAGAAGCTAAGAGAGGACAAACGCCCCAAGAGCAACTGAGAGTGACATTTTGAAAAGCAGCTGCAGTTAAGAAAGGACAAAAATGTCCCAAGAGCAACATTTTGGAGAACGCCATTTTGAAACACCACCTGGGAGTAAGCAATGCCGGCCACATGCCTCCAAGCTAACAGAAGTTTTCTGGATGCGAATGGCCATCCTTTAGTGAAGGTACCAGATTGTTGATGCCTTACGTTGGACACTTTATGGCCTTCAGATTGTAACTTT
Source organism: Choloepus didactylus (assembly GCF_015220235.1). Classification (NCBI taxonomy): domain Eukaryota; kingdom Metazoa; phylum Chordata; class Mammalia; order Pilosa; family Megalonychidae; genus Choloepus; species Choloepus didactylus. The sequence goes on from NC_051307.1 coordinate 85,635,838, forward strand.
GTAACAAAATGAACCCCTTTTATAAAAACCAATCCATTTCTGGTGTTTTGCAAAGTGGCAGCATTAGCAAACTAGAACATTGGACTTATCAGCATTTGGCCCAGTTGAAACCTTCCCTTCCTTGGATTTCTATGACCCCACATTCTTCTGTTCCTATTTGTTGCAACTCTTTTTTCATGGAAGGCTCTTCTTCCTCTTGTCCTTTAAATATGGTTGTTTTCCATGGCCCCATTCTCCTCTTACTCGCCCTAATTTTCCTGGGTGATCTCATCCACACCCAAGGCTTGAAATACCATCTGATTTCTAAATCTGCATATCATATTTCTGACCTCATTGCTGTGCTTCAGATTTGTAGGTCCAGCTCCCCATTAGATGTTTGAATGCCAATACCTCCATCTTATTAACACTGAATTCACTATGTTCTTTTCAAAGCATATCTCCAGTGATATATACACACGATGGAATACTACACAGCTGTAAGAAGGAATGATGTCATGAAGCATATGACAACATGGATGAACCTTGAAGACATAATGCTGAGCAAAATAAGCCAGGCACAAAAAGAGAAATATTATATGCTACCACTAATGTGAACATTGAAAAATGTAAAACAAGTGGTTTATAATGTAGAATATAGGGGAACTAGTGATAGAGAGCAATTAAGGAAGGGGGAATGATAATCCAATAAGAACAGATAAGCTATCATGGGTAAATTTAACATTCTGGGAATGCCCCAGAATGACTATGGTCTGTTAACTTCTGATGGGTGTGATAGGAACAAGTTCACAGAAATGTTGCTATATTAGGTTATTTTCTTGGGGTAGAGCAGGAACATGTTGGAAGTGAAGTAGTTATCTTAGATTAGTTGTCTTTTTCTTACTCCCTTGTTATGGTTTGTTTGAAATGTTTTTTTTTATTGTATGTTTTTAAAAAATTTTTTTTATATAGTTGATTTAAAAAAAAGTCAATTAAAAAAAAAAGTGTATCTCCACCTGTATTCAAACATTTCAGTTACCCAAATAAGAGTCAGTAAAGTCTTTTCTTGTGCTTACTTCCCAGTAGGCTCTTATGTACTTTCTATTCTTTATTTAGAATTGATTCCTTTTTCCCAACCTTTTGGAACTGCCTTAGTTTAGGTTTTTCTCATCTGCCACCCCATAGCCTCCAAACTGGCCTTTTGCCTCTAGTTCTCATAGGCCCTAATAATCCCTACACATTGCTGCCACAGTAATCATTCTAAAGTGCATATTTGATCATAGTGCACACTGCCACCCATAGACTAGGGAAAGTTGGTTTTTATTTTTTCTCCAAAACACAAGATTACGTGGAGACATCAAGTGATTACCAAGGTTGGCCTCTCCAGACCAGAAACACACACATTAACAAAGAAGCCCTTGCTGTTATCCTGGGAGTCTAGAAGTTGTTCATGCTCTAGAATACTCCCTCTTTCCTTTCAGACGCTATTCCCCACCCATCCTCAAGCCTCACTCAACCTGGACAGAGGATGTGTATATGAGGGAAAGAAGGAGGAACCAGTGGCAGCAAACTGGGTCTGTCATGACACCTATTTTAGAAACCTGCTAATGAACCACAGGGATGACCAGAATCCAAAATGCACAGCTGTGCAAGGGCATCTGTGCATACCACTTGTTGGACAATATGAGTGGGATACCCTGATTTATCCCCTTCCACACACACATATGCCTTCCAGTATATCAGGGGTTGAAAAATTAGGTAGGATGTATGATTTCTGGGGAAGATGGTGGAGTACGAAGTTTCAGGACTCAGTCCTTCCACCGAAACAACTATTGAACAGGCAGGAACTGTCTGAAACAACTATCTCGAAACTCCAGAGGCCAGAAGAATACTGTACAGCATCCAGGGAAGAGCAGGAGGAAGAGGCTGATAAACTATGGAAAGAACAGTAAATTGTTCTCTCCTTGCAGTGGCTACTGGTGCCCATCCCCCCTCGCAGCTGCCATGGGGTCCAGAACCTGGCTAGCTCACTGGTGATAGTAAAGAACATAAAAATCCTCTTTCCCAAAAATGGGGGTGGGCATGGTTGGTTACTGATCATGGCTTTTGATTAGCAGATTCAGATTACTAGGGGACTGGCTGTGAGAGAAGGTATTGTTTCAACTCACCTTGTACAAAAGCAACAGCAGCCATTGTTTCAACCCTCCCTGGACAGGGGCAGAGGTGGTAGAGATTTAAAGATCCAGTGCATCCTCAGGGCTGCAGGATACAGTTAGCTGAAGGCTGCATTTGCTGGGCAGGCCAGGAAAGCTCAGCTTTGGGAAGCCAGCAGAGAAGCTTTTGGCACCCTTCCTGATCCCTTCCCAGGGCACTTTGTAGTCAGTCTGCACCCCCTTTGGGGGGTCCCTGGTCCATTTTCACTGGGAAATACTGACTTGGGAAAGTCCTCTCTGGGGTGACCCTCTTCCTAGAATTTGCCCTCCCAGCAAAAGCAGCTAGAGACAACAAAAGGAGTGTAAAAGAGGCGAACACTTTGGGACAAAGGCCTGCTGGACCCAGGAGAGAAAGGTCTGTCTCCTGGGAAACAGAAGGGACAACCAAACTCCTCTAAACAGGAGAACTCCAAAACAACTAATGAACAAAAGCCCAGGACAAGACAGAAGCCCAGATAGACTGGGAAAATCCTGCATACTGCATTCACCTTGGGCAGACCTTCCTGATAGGAGGGCTAAAGTTAAAAAAAAATCTGTCTTATCACCTGCTGGTTACAAAATCAAGAAACATACATCCCAGGGAATGAATCCCAAAGTTAACATTTTTAAATGTTGACTGTATAGTGTATAACAAAAGAATACAAGACAAACAAACAGGAAATTGTAGCACATCCAAAAGAAGAAGATAAAAATTCAGAAATCACCAACAAAGAAGACAAAAATGTGGACATACCAAATAAAGCCTTTTTAAAATGATCTCAAAAATGCTCAAGGAGATGAAGGAAAGTGCAGAGAAAGAGCTAAAGGATATCAGAAAAACAATGAATGATCAATATGATACTCTTTAAATAAAGAGAGAGAAATTCTTAAAAGTTATAGAGATCAAGACTACAATAACTGAAATGAAAAATGCCCAGGAGGGTTTTAAGAGCAGTTTGGAGCTGGCAGAAGAAAGAATCAGTGAACTTGACAAAACACTACATGAGGAGAAAGATAAAAGAAATATTAAAAAGTGAAAATAGCTTAAGACAGCCATGAGACATCATCAAGCACACCAGTATTCACATTACAGGAGTCCCAGAAGAAGAAGAAAGAGAAAGGGGAAGAAGAAGTAGTCAAAGAAATAATGATAGAGATCTCCCCAAACATAGCAAAAGACAAGAATATGCACATCTATGCACAGAGAACACTAAATAGGATAAACATGAGGAAGAATATACCCCATCATATATTGATTACACTATCAAATGCAAAGGACAAGGAGAGAGTCCTGAAAGCTGTAAGAGAAAAGCAATGTGTTACATACAAGAGAGTCCCAATTAGATTGAGTGCCAATTTCTCAACAGAAATCATGAAGGCAAGAAGGTAGTGGGTTGAAATACTTAAAATGCTGAAAGAAAACAACTATCAGTCAAGAATTTTATATATGGCAAGACTCTTTCAAAAATGATGGTGAGATTAAGACATTCTCAGATAAACGAAAGCTGAGGGAGTTCATCACCACTATATGTGCAGTGCTAAAGGGAGTTCTTCAGACTGAAAGGAAAAAACATTAGACAGTCATCCAAGGCATCATAAATAAATAAAGACCTGCAGTAAAAGTAACTGTGCCGTTTGGATATATTACGTCTTCCAGAAAAAGCCATGTTCTTTAATGCAATCTTGTGGGGGCAGACGTATTAGTGTTGATTAGGTTGGAACCTTTTGATTGATTCCATGGAGATGTGACTAGTAACACATTTGATTAGGGTGTGACCTGTTGATGGGATTGTTTCCATGGAGGTGTGGCCCCAACCATTCAGCTTGGATCTTGACTTAATTACTGGAACCCTATAAAAGCTCACAAAATAGAAGAACTTCAGAAGAGCTGCAGCTAAGAAAAGACAAAATGCCCCAAGAGCAACATTTTGGAGAACGCCATTTTGAAATGCAACCTGGGAGCAAGTGGACACCAGCCACGTGCCTTCCAAGCTAAAAGAAATTTTCCAGATGCAAATGGCTATCCTTCAGAGAAGGTACCCTGTTGTTGATGCCTTACTTTGGACACTTGATACTAGCATGGTACTGGCACAAAGATAGACATATTGATCAATGGAATCAAATTGAGAATTTGGAGATAGACCCCCAGATCTATGGTGGACTGATCTTTGATAAGGCCCCCAAAGCCACTGAACTGGGACATAACAGTCTATTCAACAAATGGGGCTTGGAGAGCTGAATAGCCATAACCAAAAGAATGAAAGAAGACCTCTACCTCACACGCTACACAAAAATTAACTCAAAATGGATTAAAGACCTCAATGTAAGAGATGGTACCATAAAACTCCTGGAAGATAATGTAGGGAAACATTCTGTACCTCAAAGGAATTTGTCAAAAAGATGAAGAGGCAGCCAACTCAATGGAAAAAATATTTGAAAACCATATATCTGATATCTTGCATATAAAGAAATCCTACAACTAAAATGACAATAGTACAGACAGCCCAATTATAAAATGGGCAAAAGATATGAAAAGACATTTCCCTGAAGAGGATATACAAATGGCCAAGAAACACATGAAAAAAATGTTCAGCTTCACTAGCTATTAGGGAGATGCAAATTAAGACCACAATTAGATATCATCTCACACCGATTAGATTGGCTGCCATTAAGCAAACAGGAAACTACAAATGCTGGAGAGGATGTGGAGAAATTGGAATGCGTACTCATTGCTGGTGGGACTGTATAATGATATAGCCACTCTGGAAGACAGTCTTAGAAAACTAGATATAGAGTTACCCTTCAATCCAGGAATTACACTTCTCGGTATATACCCAGAAGATCTGAAAGCAGTGACAGGAACAGATATCTGCACGCCAATGTTCATAGCAGCAATATTCACAATTGCCAAGAGATGGAAACAACCCAAATGTCCTTCAACAGATGAGTGGATAAACAAAATGTGGTATATACACACGATGGAATACTACAGGGCAGGAAGAAGGAACGATGTCATGAAACATATGACAATATGGCTGAACCTTGAAGACATAATGCTGAACAAAATAAGCCAGGCACAAAAAGAGAAATATTATATGTTACCACCAATATGAATACTGTGAAAAATGTAAAATAAATGGTTTATTGTAGAATGTAGGGGAACTAGTGATAGACAAAAATTGTTGGGGACGATTAAGGTAGCATGTATAAAATCCACCCTCAGTGATGCCGGAGATATGCAACATGACAGCTAGGGCTGATGCAATAGCGGTTTAAGTTGCCCTCAGCCTTCTACAGAAGTGATAGCCGTTCGCGCCTAAGATTTGCGCCTAGAGTGCTAGCTTTACTACCTGCCTTCTACCCCAGCAACAGTAGCCACCAATCCTGTGCTAGCCTTACATCTGCCATCCGCCCTAGCAACAGCAGCAGCCAATCCTAGACCGCCACCCACCTTTGCAGCCACCAATCCTAGGCCACCACCCGTTCGTACTAGCCACTCCCTCTACCTTAGGGTATATATACCCTGCCTCTTCAATAAAGTTTTGCAGCTTGATCAGAAACCTATCTTGCTGTCGTTCCTCGCGTCTCTTGTCCCATACCATTCCTCCCTCACAGGATTTGGAGCTTCCGTTGAACGTCCTGCCGGCCGGGACAAAAAATAGTGAAGGGAAAATGATAATCTAATAAGAACAGATAAGTTATGGAGGGTGTTCCAGTTTGCTAATGCTGCCCTTTTGCAAAACACCAGAAATGGATTGGCTTTTATAAAGGGGGTTTATTTCATTACACAATTACAGTCTTAAGGCCATAAATTGTCCAAGGTAAGGCATCAACAAAGGCTACCTTCACTGAAGGATGGCCGATGGTGTCTGAAAACCTCTGTTAGCTTGGAAGGCATGTGGCTGGCATCTGCTGATCCTGGATTGTGTCCCAGTTTCTCTCTCAGCTCCTGTGCATTTTTCAAAATCTAGCCCTTGGGGCATTTTGTCCTCTCTTAGCTTCTCTGGAGCAAAAGTCTGCTTTCAATGACCATTTTCAAAATGTCTCTCTAAGTTGCAGCTCTGAGGTTCTTCTGTTTGTGAGTTCCTTTATACTACTCAAGTGATCCAATTAACACCCACCCTGAATGGGAAGGTTAACATCTCTATGGAAATTATCCAATCAAATCTTTCACTCAGAGTTGATTGAGTTACATCTCCACGGAAACAATCAAAGAATCCCTATCTAATCAACACTAATATGTCTGTCTCCACAAGATTGAATCAAAGATAATGGCATTTTGGGGGGCCATAATATATCCAAACTGGCATGGAGGGTAAGCTTAATGTTCTGGGAATGCCTAGGAATGACTATAGTTTGTTAATTTCTGGGAGGTATGGTAGGAACAAATTCACAGTAATGTAGTTATTTTAGGTTTTTGTTTTTCTTATTCCTTTGTTGGGTTATGATCTGTTTATTTTCTTGGGGTAGAGTAGGAACATATTGGAAGCAATGCAGTTATTTCAGGTTCTTTGTTTTTTATTATTCCTTTGTTTTGGTTTTGTTTGAGATTTTTTTTATTGTTTTTTAATTTTTTGATAAAGTTAAAAAAACAATGAATGAATGTGAAAAAAAGTAAATGAACAACGTGGGGAGGAGGAGAATGGAATGTTTTGAATGTTCTTTTTTATTCTAATTTTTATTTTATTTTTTGGAGTAATGAAAATATTCAAAGATTGATTGGATTTATTGTGGTGATTGATGCACAAATATGAACAACTAATTATACACTTTGTTATGTGAATATATCTCAATAAAATTGCATTTTAAAAAAATTGGATGCAAAGATCAAATGAAATAACATACAGCTTGTTTCACCCTTTTTCTAAGGGACATTGCAACATCCATCTAACAAAGTAGGTGCAAAAATTCAAATGAGATCATGTATGAACAACTCTTATATGGTACCTGGCATAAAGAGAAGCAAGTACCTACTCCAGATATCCACATGTCCCAATCCCTCACTTCACTCAGGTCTTTACTCCTGTGTTCCCTTGTCAGAGGGGCCTTCTCTGATTCTTCCTAAACAGCAGCATGTTCTCCAACCCCATACTTCTTGCTGCTCTTTATTCCCTTTCCCTGAATTTATTTCTTTTCAGAACACTTATCTTCAGCTGATATTTATATATCAAATTACTTATTGGGCCTTGAGAGCAGGGGCTTTGTCTGTTTTGTTTATTGCCATCTTTGTAGGGTCTGGAACATGACCTAGCCCAGACCAGGTGCTCAATAAATACTTCTTGAATGCTTGGCTAAGCACTTGGTGATGAGGTCTGGCTCCCAACACTGCATATTAGAATAATAACCTTGAAGAAGCTGGTTAACCTCTTTGGGCCTCAGGTTCAATTTCTGCTAAATGGAGATAATAATTTCACAGCTACATGCCTTCCCATCTGACAAAGTTGTTCCAGACACCATTGGCCTTTCTTCACTGAAGGTATCCTCTTGTTGATACCTTAGTTTGGACACCTTTAGGGCCTTAGAACTGTGAATTTGTAATCTAATAAATCCCCCTTATAAAAGCCAATCCATTTCTGGTAGTTTGCATAATAGCAGCTTTAGCAAACCAGTACAGATTTTGATACCAGAAAAGTGGGGTGTTTCTGAGTTTGAAAATACAAAACATGTTGGAATGGCTTTTTCAACAGATAAGGGGAAGATACTGGAAGAATTGTAAGGAGCTTGATAGAAAAGACCTAGATTTTTTTTTTTTTTTTTTTTTTGGTAGGAATATGGACTTTAAAGATACTTCTGATGAGGCTTTAGATAGAAATGTTGTATGTGTCATTGCAAACTGGAAGAAAGGTGATCTTGTCCTAAAGTGGCAGAGAATTTGGCAAAATTGACAGAATTTGAAAGTGATAAGCTGGGATACTTAGCTGAAGAGATCTCCAAATTAAGTGTGGAAAATGCAGCCTGGCTTCTCCTTGCAGCTTGTAGTAAAATGCAATATGAAAGAGATAAGCTAAGAACTGAACTCCTGGGTACAAATAAACCAGAAATCAATGGTCTGGAAAATCCTGGGCTTCCAAAAATGATACCTCAGAAGGTAGTGTGCCATGTGAGGATTTAACAAAACTTGGGACCAGCCAGCCATTTTAGTACAAGCCAGGATTGGAGATGGTGTTATCGGGAAAGGATTTGTGGAAAGTCCTATTGTCTGATGGTTTTGACCCCTGTATGCTGCATGCCAAGCCAATAAATTTTTTGTGAGATCTGGATAAATGGAAGTACTGTAAGTCTGGACTGGAGGGGATAGAGAAAGGACAAGCTAAGGCAAGGATGATTTCAAGGGCAGAACCATGGAAGCTAAGGTCTGGAGTCAAGAAATCTTGGGCCAGGAGAGCGGACCCACAGAAGTACATGGATAGGGTAAGTTTAAGAGTGCCTTGGAGTTTAAGAATGTTGCCCCCTTTGGGTTCTCACATGCCTGGGGTATTGAGGGGAGCTTGGCTGCTCCATTTTTCAAAAAGAGTGTTGGTGTCCTAGACCTCAGAGAGGGTAGAACACATTCCCTGGGGATTGGGGAGAGCCTGGCCACCATCCCACTGTTTGGAGAGGGGAGAGCCTTTGTCCCAGAGATAGAGAGTCCAGGTGGCACCTTGATGCTTGAGGAGGATGGGGCCGAAATCAAGGTGGTCTCCCCAATGCATGAATATATTGGAGCAATCACCCCAGCATTTGAAGAGAGCAAGGCTGTTGCGTAAGACTTTGGAAAGGGTAGCACTACTGCTCTCTCAAGCACTAAGGATAAAACGTCATTCTATAAATGACTCTCAGACTTTGAAATCTAATGGAATTTGCCTGCAGGTTTTTGGAAACATTTAGGTCCAGTGACCCCTGTTTTCCTTTCAGTTTCTCCCTATGGCAATGGAATGTTTATCCTATGACTGTCCCTCCATTGTATATTGGAAGTAACAAACGTTCTAAGTTGCACACTGTTTTTGTTTGTTTGTTTGTTTTTTGTTTTGCCTTAGGACAGACCATGTCTGTAACTGATTTTGATAAGACTTTGTATTTATTTAGTGTTATGGAAATGATTTAAGCTTTTGTGATATTGTGATGGAATGAATGTATTTTTGCATTTGGAAAGAACATGTCTTGCTGGGGTCCAGTGGGTAGAATGTGCTGGTTTGAAACTGTTATGTACCCCAGAAAAGCCATGTTCTTTTAATTCAGTCTTGTGGATGTGAACTTATTGTGGGTGGGGCCTTTTGATTAGGTTGTTTCCACATAGATGTGATCCACCCAACTGTGGGTGAGACCTTTTGATTATATTATTTCCATGGAGATGTGATCCTGCCCATTCAGTGTGGGTCTAAATTAGATCACTGGAGTTCTTAAAGAGAGCTGAGAGCCTATACAGACCCAAGTGCTTGCAGACACTTGGAGATGCAGACAGAAAGACATTTGGAGATGTAAGCTAAGAGATGAAGCCTAGAGTTTTCCCTGGAGAAGCTAAGAGAGGACCTCCAGATGCTTAGAGAAAAACACCCTGGGAGAACAAGCAAGGATGCACAGGAACTGAGAGAGAGAGAATCTAAGAGAGACAGAAGCCCAAAGACATTTTGGAGAAAGCCATTTTGAACCTAGAACCCAGGAGCAAAGGAAGCAGCCCCATGCCTTCCTAGCTGGCAGGTGTTCCAGAATCCATTGGCCTTTCTTCAGTGATGGTATCCTCTTGTTGATGCCTCTATTTGGACATTTTCATGGCCTTAGAACTGTAAATTTGTAACCTAATAAATTTCCTTTATAAAAGCCAATCCATTTCTGGTATTTTGCATAATGGCAGCTTTAGCAAACTGGAACACAAATTGATGATGACATGGCCAAGGAAGGGAATTAAACCATTCTACTGATAATTGAAGACTTGTGATTTCAGTCTTTCTTTTCCATATTTTCTGATATGTTGAATTCACTCAGCAGGGTATTCCATGCTGTTCAATACACAGGGGTCACGGTTCAAGGCAGAACAGTGGCTCCCAACAATGGCAATCCAGCATTGAGAGCTATTGTGACAAAGTCTTATCAAAATCAGTTACAGGTGTGGTTTGTCCTAAAGCAGAATTCCTCTCTGGCTGTAGACCTGTGAAACTTAGAACAAGTTATCTGCTTCCGATATACAAAGGAGGGACAGTCATAGGATAAATGTTCCCATTGTCATAGGGAGAAATTGGAAGGAAAATGGGGGTCACAGGACCCAAAGAGTTACAGAAACCTGCAGGGCAAATTCCATTACATTTCAAAGTCTGAGAGTCATTTATTTTCAAATACTACACACACACACACACACACACACACACACACACACACACACACATTTTTTTTTCCATGAATTTGCAGGGAGCTTTCCGGGGTTACATTCATTGTTAACCTAGGCATAATGAGTATCCCTAAAGTCATACATCTAGCTCCCGGGGGAACTGGGGGTCCTGGATTAATGATATAAATAATCTGTGTCATTTTTCTGGTATAAATTTTTGTTTAATCCTTAAATTTTGGGTGACCCCAGAACCCCATGGGCTTAGGATTCCCAGCCAGTGTGGCTACATTGGCCTGGACCATGGCCAATCAACCTTATTTTCCCCACTTTCTAATGCTTGTGTCACAGGCAAGAGCAAATTATTTTCACTACCTTGTGGCTGTAATGTTGCCTGTCCTTTTACCTGAATCTGCAAGGCTTACATGGGTCCTGCAGTTACCAACTCAGCAGGGGTGGGAGTGGCTGCTAGAGGTCATGAATTGAGGCTAGTGAGGACTGGATCTAACCGACAGGTCCACTGATGCAAGGATTGTTTGTCATCTTTTAGCTTTCAAAAGCCCATTCATTCTTTAACACAAAACACAGTTACCTTGCACTTGTGGCAGGCAGCTTAGATGCCGTCCCACATTTCTTTCCCCCATAAGGGGCAGCCAACAATGGTCCATTGCTCTTGCTGCCACTGTTAAGCCCCAGTACATTGCCCAGTTATCAGTACATCTCCTGGTTTGTGAACAATGACCATCCATTCAGTCCTTAATTCAGCCCATTGGCTGCTTTGCATAGTCCCAGTTTCCCATCATATAGAGTCCATACTAGGTTGCACAGCTATTGCCATCCATCCAGGTGGTGGGCTGCCCATGTGCTAATCCATCAGTATACCAGACAGACTCTGGTGTGCTGCCACATCCATCAACAGTGGGCACAGAAACAGCCACCTCAGGGGGATCAGCAGGGAGGGGCAAGTGTTGTTCTTTCACACAGGAAAGTGGTCTTAGAATATCATGCATTTCTGCGCTTACGGGGCTGTTGTTATAGACACTGCATTGCAGCAGGTAGGCGTCAGAGTGCTCAGCTGAGCACCCCCTGAGTGTGGTTTATTTTCTGTGTCTTTTATCTACCCCTGTATGGGGATGTCAGTGTGCAATGATTCAGGGCATTTTTGGGTTAGTCCTTCAACTTGCAGCAGGCCCTTTTCCAAAGCTGAGATCAAAAGCCAGGGGGAACTCATTTTGCCTATTGCCTTTGCCACAAACCCCACCCAAGGCCAATATCTATTGGTACTGGCCACATCCAATTCACAAGGCATGTCTGGGTCCACCTCCCTTAAAGCTTGTGCCTGTGCGATGGTTTGCTTAGCCTTTTCAAAAGCAGCCTGTGGTGGAACATCCTACTCCCATGTTTTTCCTTTCCTAATTAGGACATTTAGAATCTGTGCTAAATCGAGTGTGAATGGTCTCCAATAGCACAACAAACCAAGGAAAGCCATTTATCAATTGGGGCTGGGACTGGCTTTCTGAGCAGGGTGGGTAAGGAGGGTGGGGTGGGGTAGAAGACGCTGGGGTAAAGGACCACAAGATCAAAGAGAAATAGGAGAAAGAGGACATAACAGAGGGGGAAGGGAACAACTATGTGGAGTGGGGTAGTTTTGCACTTTATCAACAACATCAGAGGGAAGAGTAAAGAGAGTGACCTCTGCTGGAGGTTTCCACATTTTAAAATCTTGAGCTACCAAACCATGGCAAATTCTTGGACTATGAGATATCCTGTGGTAGCACAGTAAATGTCTACTCTTGTCCTCCCCACATGAAGGCAAGCACAGGCTTACTGGAGGGATCAAAAGAAATGCTAAAAAAGGCATTAGCAAGATCCAACACAAGATGCAATTGGCCTAATTGAGCACTTAGGTCCTGTAGTTAATTCTATATGTGGCATCCTATCCCCAGTGTCCCTGTATATTGTTCTTATTTGGGGATCTCGACCTACCCCCTATGCTAGGGGGAAGGGGATCTCCCAGACCTCCTTGACTGGAGGGTGGGGGCAGAGGGCTTTTATGTGGTATCAGCCGTGTCTTTCAGCCAGAATCCTGTCCTCCTCTAGTGACCTGGTTTCAAGCTTAATAAACCTCTGCTTCTTGGGCAGCTTTTTTCACAGTTCAACTAATACTGCATTTGGCTTCCCATCAATATCATTGATTTTAGCTCTAGCAGCTATTAGAACTCTCCACATTTGTCTACATGACACTCGGTTGGGACCATCATGTCTCCTTGGAAGGCTACCCATAGCTCTGACTCCAGCTGTCCTTCACTTAGGGGATCTGTTTCTCCCAGGTGTGTAATCATTGGGGCAGCCTGTGAGATAGGCTGTCCCATAAATGTGCTAACAATGGGCACCAGAGTCACATAACACTTACTGGGAGCAGTATGTAGAATTACCTCATTAATTCCTGCAGTGTAGGTTACGCTATCTGGTCCAATGGCACCCAGTATATAAACTGCATGCCTCATCCCTAGACCCTGCAATACATCTTATAGTTCATCAATGGTATTCTGGGGGGTTTGATGAGGCAAATCCCCCTTGTGGGATCACACCTCCTTACACTGGAATATAAGCCAATTAAGTAGCAAATTCATTTCCATTTTAGGGGCCAACAAATAGATGCATTGATGAAGAGAAGAATGGATGGTGACAGAGGACAATTTACTCATCTCATACCCCTGAAAGCAATACGCTGCCTGCACCAGTATCCCACAATCGCAGTAGACAATTTGATAAAAATTCTTTAGGTTTTTGCCTATACTGAGTCCCTATTTCTCGTAATCTTGCATTGTAACATGTAGTCTTTGCTCAACAGGTGTGGCCAAGGCTGTGGCCACATTAGCGGCATCATCTCCATCTGCCTGAGGGCCCAGTTGGGCTGGGACATGCCCTGACTTAATCTTACTTTGGACCAGAGGGTGAAAAAATGTACACCCTTCATCCTCCTTTTCCTGGTCAGACTGGGAATCCTCGTCATCTGAAGAAAAATCCACTGGGTCCCAACCTTTGGGAAAGTTAGACTATGTCTTACTTGAATCTTAAGTAACTTCCTCCCCCTTATCCTAGCACAATGACATGCTAATATTTCCAAGCTTTCATCTGCTCAGCATACCCTCTCATTTAAAGCATCTTTCAACTCTGCTTAGGCTACCGGCATATCCCTCTCTAGCTTAAGTTCCTTTCAGGCAGCCAACTGCCACTTAGGCCATCAAGGCCTCTTCCACAGCTGATCGCAGGCCCTCCAAAAGTGGCCAGGCTACAGCTGTGGTGGCCTGATGGCTTTCCTTTTTCTTACGAAATCCCAACTGTCTTGCAGCCTGTTGCAGGATGGCTATTAGTCCAGCTGGGGAGCTATACGCATCTCCATAGACCCCTGGTGGTTCCCATTTGCCTAGGAGGGTAACCACCACTCCCAACATGGACGTTGCAGGCCATCCTGGGATCTCCCCAGAAAATCCTCCCTTCCAAGTATTCAAGCTTTCTGCAGCCAGTCGTTCTGTGGCCTCCTGGATGGCTGGCCAAATGCTCCAGCCCGATTCCACCCCAAAGCCAAAGAACACATCAGGCAAAAAGTTCCCCACGAATTTTAATAAGGACTTACTTACAGGAGGATCTTTTCCAATGGCGGCCGGTTGGGAAAGGAAGTCAATGATCCGCATAAACAAGAGGGAGAGAAGTGCCTTATATAGCTCAGTAGAACCTTGCTAAATTTGGTTACAAAGAAACCTCAGCTGAGTCTGGTGAAAGTTGATTACCAACAGCGATGAGGCTTAATGACCTTCAGTGTCTGTGCTCTGGTCTCAGGGTCCACGGTGTGCTCAAGGCTCCACCCTTGTCCCTAAGGGAGGGGATGGGTACCGATCCCTGGGCTGCTGCATCAATCTATAAGGGAAATAGTAAATATTCCATAAAAGGAGCAAAGTTCTGACACATGCTACAACATGGAGGAACCTTGAAAACCTTTATGCTAAGTGAAAGAAGCCAAGCACAAAAGGCCATATATGTTATGATTCCTTTCATATGAAATATCCAGAAATTGGCAAGTCCATAGAGACAGAAAGTAGATTAGGGGTTGCCGGGAAATGGAGGGAGAGGGGAATTGGGAATGACTGCTAATGTGTACAGGGTTTCTTTTTGGGGTGATGGGCATGTTCTGGAATTAGATAGTGGTGATGGTTGCACAACGTTGTGAATATACTAAAATCCACTGAAATGTACACTTTAAAATGGTGACTTTCATGTTGTTGGAAGGGAAAAAAGCCTCCCCAAAAACTGTGCAGGGAAATTTGGGAAATACAGATAATAAAAAATGATAAAATAGAATATATAGCTAAAAAAAAGAACTTAGTCTATAAAGACGTGAGTTTTCCCCAATCCCTCCACACTGGAGAGATGCAGTGTGGACAAACGGCCCAGCCCACAGCCCCTTCCAGTGAATCTGATCTCAGAGCAGTCAGAGAAGCTGCTCTGGCAGCAAAGCTCTGGTGGGGGTGTGAGTGCCGCACCACCACTTCTCCTAAAGAGAAAGAATTGGCTGGAGCAGCATCTTAAATTTCACAAAGTGCTCTGGCATACGTTATCTCACTGAGGGGTTAAGAGTGCCTTTTAAAATAAAGGTTTTCCCTGACTATAAAAGAAACAGACATCCAGTTTAGAGAGAATGGTGAACACAGAACAGCATAAAAAGTCACCTATAATCCCACCATCTGGAGGTTTTACTGCCAATGATTTGTGCATATCCTTCCAATGGAAGTGTCCTTTTTGGATACTTCTTCTAAGTGCCTCTGATTCAGTGAACCAAAATCGAAGGGCATGTGAACCCAAGAGGCTAAATCGTGTTTGCTCTCAAGCAGCTCACAGACTTGTCTCCTGAAGGAGTCAGATCTATTAGATTGTAGGTGCAGCCAGAGTGCTGGCAAAGCTTACATTACATGATGATAGCTTGACGAAATGAATGGAGTTGGCGGGAAAGGGATGGACTGGAGAAATGTATATGGTGAAAATTGGTGAGGACTTGCCAGACTGGAGCACAGATGTGAGTTGAATCCACTTGCCCTGGTGGGAGGCAGGATTGGGTGAATAGAGCTGAGCAAGAGGAGTTTGATTTATGGCAGAGGATCTCCCACAGGAGACCCTCCTCCCCCTGCCCAGGGTCAGGAAGTCTCCCACCCATGGCGGGACTATTCTTCTCCCACCCCTCCCCTGCCCTTGCCGCCAAAAGCCGGTGACCCTGATAGACTTTTGCAGGTGGCCCTACAAGCCATTCTTTAAACTTCATCAACATCAAAGTTTTTAATTATCATTTAGGCCTTTCTACTCAAAGCAAAACTTTGTGGATCAGTGGTATCAGCATCACCTGGGAGCTTTTTAGAAATGCAGACTCTCAGGCCCCAGCCAAGGGCCCCTTAAACAGAATCTGCATTTTAACAAGTTCTCCAGGTGATCTGCATGAAGAATTCAAGTGGGGCAGCACTAGTATAGACCATGTTGCTCTCCTACTTAAAACCCTTCAACAGCTTCCCAGTGCTCTCAGACTCCTGACTGTGGCCTAGAAGCCCTAGGGGGTCTGGTTCCTGCTGCCTCCCCAGTCTCCACCTGCTCGGTGCTGGCCATCTTCAGTGACTTGATCACTCTGTCTCCCTCACTGCTGTTCCTTCCAATTCTCCTGGTTCACTCTCACCCGATCACCTCTTGCAGGGAAAGACAGGGCCTCCTCACACAGCACCATGGACCTTTCCTTCAAAGCATTTGTCTCTGTGGACTCATTTGAATGATCATTTGATTCATTTTGATCTTCCACCTAAAGACCAGCAATCCCATGAGGGCAAAAGCCATGTTAGTTTTGCTTACAATATGTCCCCATGACCTCGAAGAGTGCCTGTACATAGGAGATGCTCAATGTTTGCTGAATGAATAAATGATGCTCACACCAGACTCATCCTTATCTTTGTGCCTTTGTCCACAATGTTGCCCTGCCCCAGAATGCCTTCTCTTGCCCCATTCATCCTCTACCATGAAGCCTGCCTTCATCATAAAGCCAGCCCACTCCCACCCCTCCTTTGCCATATCATAGGTAATATCAGGACCAGGCACTTCACTGCTTTTTGCTTATTTCATGTGGGTTAGTTTTACCTTTCCCAACCATGCTGGTTTGGAGCTGTTGTGTACCCCAGAAAAGACCATGTATTTTTAATCCATTCTTGTGGGTGTAGACCTATTGTGGGTGGGACCTTTTGATTAGGTTGTTTCCATGGAGATGAGACCCAGCTCATTCATGGTGGGTCTAATCCCCTTGTGGAGTCCTCCATGAAAGGATAAAAGACAGATGAAACTCAAAGATCTCAGAGAAGCTGAGAGTGAAATGCATAGAGACATTTGGAGACAGCCATTGAAGCCAGAAGCCAGAGGAGAAGGATCAGCAGACGTCACCATGCACCTTCCCATGTGACAGAGGAATCCTGGATGCCATCCAGCCTTTCTTCAGAGAAGATTATTGCCCTGCTGATGCCTTGATTGGGACATTTTCATGGTCTTAGAATTGCAACTTGCAACTTAACAAATCCTCATTATTAAAAGCCAATCCATTTCTGGTATATTGCATTCCAGCAGCTTTAGCAAATCGCAACACCAACTAACATACTCAAACCTCTTGGAGGGCAGGAATCACAGGCTCAATTTCTATGGTCCACCCTGACAGGTAGTAGCTTAGATTTTAACCTACAAGTCACATATACCTCATTATAATATTAAAAATGACACCCATCATCATATTAAGGCTGCTATTTTCTTGCGTACATTCGGTGACTAACCATGTAATCAATCTGTGCATGCTCAACAATTAGATCATTTCTAATTACATCATCTGGGGCCATTGTACTTATTATCCTAAAACCTGCCCATCTTTTGATGCTATAAAGCTATCAGAATTTCTGCTGTTTGGGGAGACAGATTTTAGACCAATAGTCCATCTGTTCTCCTGCTTCACGCCTAGCAATAAAATTCTTTCTCTCTTTGAAACCCTGGTGTCTCAGGAATCGGTCCTTCAAGCACATCTGGCAAAGGAATCCACTGCCTTGGTCCAGTAACACAAAGATCATCTGCTTTGATTTATCTCTGATTCTTACTTTCTTGATGTAATTGCTGAAGTCTTGGTTTTAATTTTCCTTTTATGTTTTTTCTCTTTATTGTTCTCTCCCTCTTGTTTTTTTTCATTTCTAGGAAGCCTGTATAAATTTCCTTCTAAATATTTTAAACTTACTCAGACTCCCCAGAAAGCTCTAGCTTTGTAGTGCTTTCCCAACTTTCCAAAAGAAAATTTTAACTGTTGAAAACGTAATAGAACTGTCAAATATAAGCAAAATCTGATGTGTAAATTGTGAGACTTGAGTCAAGGTTCTCATGGTTCTGCAACAGTATAAAACAGCCAACTTTACAATCCAGGAAAGAAAACTGAAAACCTCTGCCAATGCAGTCAAATAATCTGTGTGACCCCAACTTCTCTTCTCATCCCACCACTCCCTCCCTCACAGCTGAGTCATTTGGTTGATGCTTGTGACTCACACATGTTTTAAGTAAATGGCTCTTAAGACAAGGACCTTGATAGTTGGGTCTTGGCAGACTGGCAAGCCCTGCTGGAGCCAAAGCCTCCCTCTTTATTTTGGGAATACCGAGAGGTATGCTGCTCAGCAGAAACCAGATCTTTTGCTTCCTGACTCAAAAAGGAAAAAAGGCAGAGCCAACCTGCCAAGAGTCCTCTGAGCCCATCACCGTTGAGACCACCTGAGCTGGAACAAAAGCCCCTAAATGTCAAAATATTCTTTTCCATACACAGATGAATTGTCTAAGTAGTAAATTAAAAATAACTAAAACTATAATTTTGTGCTAAATCTGGTACCCCTTAATGTCAGATCTAGTACCAACACCCACAGTATAAATATTAAGAGAAAGATGTAACATTAGGAATATTATAAACCTCAACTACCCTCTTTTTCCCTTCAAATTGGAAAGAAAATCATCACTGTTCAGTTTGAGAGACAGAACACTTCAGCTAAGCTGCTCCACAGAAATATAATTTAGGAACCAGAGCCCTAAGCCAATGCCTTAGCACACACAGCACAATGTAAATGAGCCTCTAATGTTCACGGAAGAGACCACAACTCTAAGCTGTTCTTCTGAATCTGCTTTCTGATTTTGTTAAAATAACACTGGTATGCCCTTCCCGAATTCTTGGGCTATTTGGCTGCTAACTTGCTGAGCAGTCGTGAGCAGTTCCTTTAAACTCTCTGGGCCTCAATTTTCACATCCTTAAAATAGACTGAAAACACCCTGAAAGTCGCTTCCAGCTCACAGGGTGACAGACGGGGGCAGCACAACAGCGCAGTCTCCTTTTTCTTAACCCTTGTTGCCGTGGACTCGGTGAAGATCCTGGAAGTCACATACCTGAACCTAAGTTAAAAAGGACCCGTCAGCACCAAGAGCTGAAAGAGTTTGATGTGGGGGCACTTGGGTCGTGGTGTTCCCTGCTTAGTGTGTGACCCATGGCTTCAGATAACTAGGAGGGGAAACGAAAGCCAACAAGTTAGAGCCAAGTAAGTCCTGGGCACCTCCTAGGCACGGGGCAGGGACAGAAGACAATTTGGCTGCCCCACAAGGAGGGCTCTCAGGTGATGCAAAACACACTGACGAGCATTTGGATAGTGAACCTGGGTCTCCAAAACTCTGCCTGTAAAAGATTGTGGGTTCGTTTTTTACAATCTAGAAAGAAAACTAACTAAATAAAAGCCACCTAGAAAGGAAAGTCTGCCTATTGAGATAAGTTGCCTGTGATCGTAACCTGAGCGACCTAAAACCAGGGCATGACCACGAGGAAGAACAAAGGTTGGGCAAACTCTGGGGATGTGACTCTGCCCTCTGCATGCTCAAGAACCACTCACAGAAAGCTCTGAGGACCCTCAGTATCAGTTAGCGAACGCGGGAAAGTTCAGACCCTCCTCACAACATACCGCGAAGCACCAAACTACCAGGATGGCACGTTTTGCACAAGGCAGGAGTCAAGCAAGAAGACAACTTCTTTCTTGGCATATTAAAATAGGAAAACCAGTGTTTTGGTACTTAAATACCACGGCACAAATAAAGCATCATAAAGGGATTCTGATCAACAGGAAAAATCTATCAGTAAAAGGAGAGAAAAAAAAGACACTCTGCAAGCATTTCTTATTTATGTCACATACTGCAATTTGAGGAATCTGATTTTTTTTTACAGTAAATATCTCAAAATTGAAAAATGAAAATGGGAGCTGTGCTCCAATTTGGTCCTATCTACTGCCACCACAGACCTAGTCCAATGACGCTTCTGCCAAGATGGTGGGAACTCGTCTTTGAGAACCACCCCAGAGCTAGTTTTTTAGCCACAGATTGTTTTATTAGCCATACTCCATTTTGAACAAGATTATCTTAAATACACTTATTCACCAGAATTTGGTGGTTGGAAAAATTCAGATTCAGTCTATAAATATCACATTTGCCACCACTGAGGAAATTTGAAATAATGGACCACAACTCTGATGATGATTCTCCAAATGTGTTGGAAATAAGAGACACCCAGAAGACTCTTCTAGGGCAGGAATGCGTCTTGGAGGTAGTCTGTTCAAAAAGCAGTCAGGTTGTTGGTAACTAGTTATGCCAAGCTATCCCATATTAAGATAACAGTGCATGCACTTACATGCTGAAGAAACATTCTTTATCTTTTGTATTACAAATCAAAGAGTGAGGCTCCACTTCTGAGATGTTTCTTTCTTGCTGTTTCCAAATAACTGCAAATCATAGGTTTTCTGGGGGTGCTGTATCACAGAGGTGGCACCTCCCCTTCCAACCTCCTTTCACATGGTTCAGGATCTGAGCCTGTGAAACTTGCTGTGAGTATGTGGTTTGAGGAAGATCCTTTCCTATCAGTCACCTCCTTCAGGGGTGTGATCTGGGTAACCCACAGAACAACCCCCCTCATCACTGGGTAGAAAGACCAGACCCCACATTGGGAAGCCTGATGGAGAGGGAGGAAGGGTACCCCAAAAAAGGGAGGGGCAGGCCTGTTGGCTTTGCCTGGAAGGTAGGATGTGAGCTTTGTGGGTTGGCTGTTTTTGGACTGGTCTTGCTGGTGAGTTCTGTTTAGAATTTTATTTTAGCACCCAGAGTTCCTCCTCCCTAGTCACTGTCCTGCCACTGCAGGAGTGGGAAGTCCATCCCATATGTGGCAGACCCTTTTTGGACAGCGCTCAGCTCACAAGGACACACTTGATTGCACTCCCCACCCCTCCAATCCCATCACCTTCTTGGGAGTGGGCTCCTGGCACCAGTGTTAGACAGCCACCCTATCCACCGTGGAGTGGAACTCAGGTGAGTACAACGTAGCATCAAGGGGTAGGGATGAGAAAATTTTTGACTCCCCCTTCCACTCCTCACAGCACATGCCTACAAGTCACTGCAAGCAAAGTTCTTAAATAAGTGTGCCGCACACATTTTTCCAACCAGCCTGCCACCCCTGTGCCTCTCTTATAGAGAATAATGCTAGAGTACCTCGTGGTGAGCAGCTGACCCAGGCCGGACCACTCAACCAGTTTTGTACGGGTATAAACTGACAGCACGTTACCTGGACCCACACTGCTTTCAGCCCTGAGGTGTCTCTGTTGCCTTGGAAGCTGTGTGCACTCAAGCAAATCTGGGGGAATTAGCATCCACGATGCAACCCTTGAACAACGGGGGCTGGAAGCTGATGGATAAATGTCTCCCCCTTTTATCTCCCAGGTGGGGAGTTCTGAGACACATTTCATGAGGCCCCTCAGAAGGTACCGTGAAATCGAGTACCAGTTGCCTTTAGCAGTGGCCAACTGTTAAGGAATCCTTGTACTGGCTTTGCGGCCTCCCCTGTTTCACTCTCCCTGTCCTGCCCTGGTCTTACATTCCCAAATAAACTGCTTCTCTCAGGCCTTTGTTTCTAGCTTTGCTTTCTGGGGAATCCAGGCTAAGACAGTAAGATATTCAATATGGGTAGAGATATGATAGTTTTCCTCTGAAAATAAATTTGTTGAGGTAGAATGGTGAGTCAATTTAGAGAAAAAAAGAGAAAACATAGACAGTGTATAAATGTGACAAAGCTTGTCATATAAACATGTCTCAGATAATTCACTTAAGGCTATTAGAAAACAAATTTCCCTGGCAAGGATCATGGTTTAAGCTGCTACCATTCTGATATCTTTCAGTGTTAATGAAGGCACTGAGATCCCTTTAACTAAAAACTGGTGGGGAAGATGACATTGTGAACCCTCGGAGTGTCCACAGGGTGGGGAGGAATGCAAATAGTTCAGAAGACAGGGCAGAGCTCAGGCTGTGCTTGCAGTTAAGCTCTGATGGAGTCCATGGTATGTCAAACACAGGCCAGGGTGGCTTGCTTGAGGGCATATGTCCTATGGATCAGTAGTTCTGCCTCAGAAAATCATCGGGTACTTTTGGGACAAATCTCATGCACAGAGCAAGTGTCAGCTTATCCTATGTGATCTGGTGGGCCCACTCCTAAAGCCGGGGGAGCTCTTACCAGCAGCCCACAGTGCTCACACTTTCCCAAGGGAAGATGCATTTATCGGGCTAAGGCAGGGTCTTCAGACTCAAGTATGCTCCTGAAGATTTTCAAAGGATTTGTGGGCACTGATAGTTCTGAGGGAATCAGCTTCTAGATCTTCAGTTTCTTTATTTACTCTTTCCTAAAACCTACCTGCAGTGAAAATGACCTTGCACTTCTCCCTATTTCAAAAGAAAGGCTTACCTCTCAACCACTCTGAATCCTACTGTGGTGTAATGTTCTAGAAGGGAAAAAACTTCAGGATGCCAAACAAAGGAACCATTTGAAATATTGGTGCTTTAATCAACTTTGCCTCCTTAAATCAAGACAATATAAACCCTAGATAGGGCTTTCTGTCCTTCAGCCCTTTGAATAATTCTTGAGAGGTAGAAACATGGCATTAGAAAGAGATGGATTGTAGAGTGGGGTGGCAGGAACAATGACAGTTTTTATTTGATGAATTTTGCCTCTTCTTTCTCCTATCTATTCTCAAAGACGCCACAACTCCGAAAGCAAAATCCAGTGAAGAGCAAAGAGAGTATGGGTAAGAAATACTGGAGGCATCAATACATTCATGGCAGGGCCCAGTGAGTGACTTCTCTGCCCACCTTAGATTTGGAATATTCAAGCTTTGGAAAGCACGCCGGCCAAGACTTGCTATGACGGGCGCCTGCTGCGTTTTCACCGGTCTTTATTAATGAGAAAGAGTTCAGTGAACATGCTTGTTCACCTATGTCTTGGTCTGGGTCTCAGATACAGATGTTGAATAATTGCAAGGAGAGGGATGTGACAACTTCCACTTTTATCTCTAATAGATCGACATTAAAATTTCAAATAAAAGTAATATGTATCAGAGTAGTTCATGTTTTGTATTTTCTTGAGCACTTATTCAGGTCCTAGAAGAAATATTTTTCACTGATTTTTGCCAATAGATTATTGGTAAATTCATATTAATTGTCAATTTATAGTATTGCTTGCTTGGACCCAGGGTTCTGCTGCTGCTATTCCTCAATCATTTATTTGCTTATTTATTCATTCCTACTGAGTGTATATTTAGATTTAGATTAACTTAATAGGGATATGTTGTGGAGTCTACTGTAAATAATGCATTTAACAAAAATTATTAATATACCTGTATTTTAATTTCCTAGGCTGCTCCAAGCAGATACCATGGAATGATTTGGCTTAAACAATGGGAATTTTATCCACTCACAGTTTGAGTCCAGGAAAATATCCAAATCAAAGCATCATCAAGGTGATGCTTCCTTCCTGAACACCTGCTGCCAGTGATCCTAGGCTCCCCTGCTACATGGCGAGGCACATGGTGGTGTCTGCTGGTCTCTCCCTCTTCTGGGTTTTCATTTTCAGCTTCTTGCTTCCATGGCTTTGTCTCTCTTTGTCTGGATTTCATTGTCTTATAAAGGATGCCAGTAAAAGGATTAAGACCGGTTCAGATTGAGATGGGCCACACCTTAACTGAAGCAGCCTCATTAAAAGGACCTACTTGTAATGGGTTCACACCCACAGGAATGGATTAGATTTAAGAACATGTTTTTCTGAGGCACATACAGCTTCAAACCATCACAACCTTTTAAAGTCACATACTTAATAAGTGTCCTAATACCTTCCCTTCTTCTTGCTGTTAATTTCCATTAAGTAGAGTAAACCTCACTTTCAAGAGCAAGACATCTACTTGTATATGGGTATGGGACAAAATCTTCCAAATACCCAGAACTTTAGAAAAACAGCTTCATTTCATTAAGGGTAATCCTCCCTCATATGGAGGTTCTCCTAACTCTGCCAAATGCACAACTGTAAACCTTATTATTTTCAACCTTAAACAAATTTCTAATTTATTTATACATGATTCTAAAGTTCGCTCTGTCCTTTTGTCATGCCTTTTTAAGGCATCTTGAGACATCTTTTAAGACATGGATATAAAGATCTTTGTTAAAAAACAGTAGGAAAAAATCCCAAAACATGCAATTTCAACTTTTCTATTGTTTTTACCTTGACCGATTTTAGCTCCACAATTGCCTCTAAGTGAAAAAATAACAAATATAATTAATTGTTATTTGATGTCTTGATAAGGATTGTGGTTATATCCCCCCCAAACTGAGAAAATGTATGATACTATAAACTGTCTACAAATTCTATGGCATGTCAAATGGTTTCCAATTCTTGCTTTTTGTGAAATGAAATAATGCTTTATCATAGATCACTACGTGAGTTTTCGAGTATTACCTAGAAGGTGTTCAAAGAATTGAGTGATGTTCTAGTTTGCTAATGCTGCTGGAATGCAAAACACCAGAGACAGATTGGCTTTTATAAAAGGGGATTTATTTGGTTACACAGTTACAGTCTTAAGGCCATAAAGTGTCCAAGGTAACACATCAGCAATCAGGTACCTTCACTGGAGGATGGCCAATGGTGTCTGTAAAACCTCTATTAGCTGGGAAGGCACATGGCTGGCGTCTGCTCCAAAGTTCTGGTTTCAAAATGGCTTTCTCCCAGGATGTTCCTCTCTAGGCTGCAGTTCCTCAAAAATGTCACTCTTAGATGCTCTTGGGGTGTTTGTCCTCTCTTAGCTTCTCCGGAGCAAGAGTCTGCTTTCAACAGCCATCTTCAAACTGTCTCTCATTTGCAGCTTCTCTCTCAGCTTCTGTGCATTCTTCAAAGTGTCCCTCTTGGCTGTAGCTCCTCTTCAAAATGTCACTCACAGCTGCACTGAGTTCCCTCTGCCCCTCAGCTTATTTATATGGCTCCAATGATCAAGGCCCACCCTGAATGGGTGGGGCCACTCCTCCATGGAAATTATCCAATCAGAGTCATCACCCACAGCTGGGTGGGGCGCATTCCAAAGAAACACTCAAAGAATTACAATCTAATCAACACTGATAACGTCTGCCCACACAAGATTACATCAAAGATAATGGCGTTTGGGGGACACAACATATTCAAAGGGGCACAAGTGATATTGCTGTAACAAAATTTCTATTCCCAAATCTTTTTATGGGAAAAATTTTTCTCACCACCTTTTATCTATAAAAGCATAAAACAACAATATAATTTGTTGCTCAACCCTGATTTGTTCTAGCAATATGTAATATTCATCCATCTCATTAAAAATAAATTTTTAGAATTTTATTTTTTATTTTAATGATTATTTATAAGAATTGTAATAGATTTGTCAATTTGATTAATCATATGCTATTTATAATAGTAATATAATTGTAACTGAGAAGGTGAGTAACAAATGATTATGATTACTGAATTATTATGTAGATGCCTTTTTCTTCCTAGTATATTGTAGAATAACCAAAAGTAAATACCTGAATCTACAGAAACTCACTGAACTGTAACCCAGATGTCTTGATCTTTGATAATGATTGTATCTTTACCTTATGATTATAAAAGACTTGTGATAACTCATGGCCCCACTTGTACCCCCTTTATCTTTTTTAAAATTCAATTTTATTGAGATGTATTTACATACCATACAGTCATCCAAAGTATACAATCATTCACAGTACCATTATAAAGTTGTGCATTCATAACCACAATCAATTTTTGAACATTTTCATTATCACACACACACAAATAAGAATAAGAATAAAAAATTACAGTAAAAAAGAAAACCCCAAACATCTCATCCCCCCATACCTCCCTATTATTCATTTACTTTCTGTACCCAGTTTTTCTACTCATCTGTCCATACACTGGATAAAGGGAGTGTGAGCCACAAGTTTTTCACAATCACACAGTCACACAGTGTACACTATATAGTTACACAATTGTCTTCAAGAATCAAGGCTATGGGGTTGCAGTTCAACAGTCTCAGGTATTTCCTTCTAGCTATTCCAATCACTAAAAACTAAAAAGGAATATCTATGTAATGCATAAGAATAACTTCCAGAATGTATTCTCAACTCCATTTGAAATCGCTCAGCCACTGAAACTTTATCTTGTTTCATTTCTCTTTCCCTTTTTGGTCCAGAAGGCTTTCTCAATCACTTGATGCCAGGTTCAGGTTCATCCCTGGGAGTCATGTCCCACGTAGGTGGGAAGGCAGTGAGTTTATCTGCTAAGGTGGCTTAGAGAGGGAGGCCACATCTAAGCAACAAATGAGGTTCTCTGGGTGTACTCCCTTTATCTTGTTTTACAACTTTGAAAGCTTGTGATCACAAAGACAGCCTTTAAGGTTTATTAGCGAAGAAATTTGAGTAAGCCCAGAACTAACCCACCCCAATTCTTAGGCTATCTTACTAGGCAAAACTAGGTTTAACCAAAATTGGCCTGCCGGACATGCGCAGTAGCTTCAGCCTTAACCTATAAGTGACCTATACCTCATTATAATACTAAAAATCATGCCTATCATCATATTAAGGCTGCCATCTTCTTACATTCATTGCATGATTAAACATGCACTCAATCTTTGCATGCTCAATAATTATATCATCTCTAACTTTGTCATCTTCAGCCATTATACACATTGCCCTAAAAGCTGCCCATCCTTTGATGCCATAAAATTCTCAGAGTTACTGTAGTTTGGGGAAACAAATCCTAGGCCCATAGATCATCTGTTCTCCTTGTATCATATGGCAATAAACTCTCCCTTTGAAACCCCAATGTCTCAGGAGTTGGTCATTTGTGTGCATCAGGCAGCGAACCTCCATATTTGATCAGTATTCGCAATTGAGAAAAAAATTTTTTATTCCTTATGGCCTTGAGATCACAGGAAATTTAAACATATTTTAGATTTCAATTGACATTTATTTTTATAGCAGTGAAGTAAGGTAAATAAAGCAACAAAACTTTTTAGGCATAAAATATGTTATATTAGGATACAACTCTCCAGAAGGTTTGGCATTGATTTCAAGGTGGAAAAGAAATTTAAAATGTCCACAACTGTTACAGAGTTTATTCATATTTTTAAAATGATTGGTTGGGTATCACATTACAGTAGAATTTATGTTCTACTCAGTACATTTAAGAGTGATATCTTAGTTTTATTTTTAAAATGAGAACATTACAATATGTTGAAAATTATATCCTTTACAGGTACTTAAAGAAATATAAGAATATAGATGTCAACTTAGAAACAAGCAAAGAAATACATAGTTTTCAAGTCTCTTTTAGGGGGCATATAAGCAAAAATATTGAAGACCCGCTAGGCATTCTAAATTTGTAAGAATCCCAGTTAAAATCCTAAACTGCTTTGGAGAAGTTCACATTAAGCAGTCTTTGCTGTTGGCACCTTGACGTGAATTCATCAGAGAATTTCCCATCTCTCTGACCAGCCAAACATCTTTCTTCCTTAAAGGACCAGAGATGAAATGCCTCTCCTCAGGAAGCTTTGTCTGACTCTTCTGATTCCCATATGCTCTTTCCTTTCTCTTTTGATCTCTTAATGACTGTATCACTCATTTGACATGACAATTCAATTCCCCCCAAATTTATCGAGTGCCTACTATGCGCTTGGAACTGTACCAAACACTGGGGATGCAAAGATGAATACACTAGTAAAGTTAAAAGGGGGTGGGTACTAAGAAAAAGAAATGAGGCAAACAATAGTTTAAAAAAAAAACCGAAAAAGAAAAAGAAAAGAAAAGAAAAAAGACCTGGGCAACTAACTGAACATGAGTCTGCAGTAGGGTCAAAATGCCGACATGATCTAGTGAGGTATGAATGGAAATATGACATACTGTGGCCAGGAATTGTCTTTGTGGATTCGTTCTACATGAGTCTTGGCTACTTATTGAAATATTACATCCTACCTCAATTTAAATGTAGAAAACGGAGAGAACCCAGAGAAAAGTAACAAGCAATAACAGAAACCGGGCATCTGAGAGAAAAGAGAAATGGAGATATTTTTAGACTGGACTAGTTGTTTGGGGGTGCTGGGTAACTGATCTTGAGATGCTTTGGCTTATTTTGTGAGGAGTTTGTAATGGATATAAATTCTGTGGATGACCAAACTGCAGAAATAATTTAAAATTAAAGCAGGAGATATTTGGTTGTGTTTAAGGATGAATTTTGTGTGTTGAAACTAGAATGGGCAATTTCAAAGAAGGCTGCAGAGTTTTATTTCCTGATCCTTTAAGAAAAAAAGAGACAAACCCTGTGTCCAGGAGAGTTAGGGTTTCTCTGCCTGAGAGTGGGGGCCTGCCCTGGAATTCTGGCCAGTCCCGTGATTCTGTGATTTGAAGCTCAAGTCACTACAGCCATGGGTTGCCACCCCACCTCTGCCACACTGTCCACCAGAGTTGCTAATAAAGTCACAAAATTCACATTTTTCAATTTTCAATTTTGGTTTCCCTGCCTGCTGAGAAACAGACTAAGGAGTCAACGAGCAAGCAGTAGAAGATGCCAGAGATGATCTTGGTCCTTCTGATAGACTGAGCTGTGAACCCCCAAAAAACATTCTTACTCTTAATCCTATTCCTGAGGGTGTGAACCCCTTGTAAACAGGACCTTTTGAAGATGTTATTTTTAGTTAAGGTGTGGCCAACTGAATCAGGACAGAGCTTAATCCTATTGTTGAAGGCCTTATAGAAAGGAAGCTGGAGATGGAACCTGGAAGAAGTAGAGGGCATCACCACATGACCGGAAGCCAAGGACTGCCAGCCAACCAGAACACTGCCGACTCAGGAGGATGCAAGCTAATCCATTGTGTGGTATTTGCAATAACAGCCAGGTAACCAAGGTAGTCTTTTCAAAATGAGACAGTTTTGCCATCATGAAAGGAAGCATGAATGAATTAAGGCTGAAGAGTCATATGAACAGCCTATTAAAGATTTAACTGTAGGGTGTTTACTGCATAACTACTTTCAGCAATTTACCCATCCCTAAAATGAAGTAAGGACCCTCCTCCTTCTTTCCTATAGACATATTTTTCTAAAACAATTGCCGTTTTTTTCTTATTGACAACATAATATAAACTGAAGAGAAAAGTCTTTAACAAAAAGTAAGGGTCTCTTAGAGAAATTGTAAGCTATGCATTGACAGTGATTCCCCTTCACAAACACTTCTCCAAAAGGGCAACAATTAGAGCAAACCCTACAAGGATACATTAAACTGAATCCCAGGTGGAATTTGACAACTTGCAGCCTCTGCAGAAGGGCCCAATTTGTACAATTACCTCACCATTAAGAAAAGAATTTGCTGGAATGCAGAGCCTAGCAATGCTCTCAGATTGAATCTCTCCTGAGCCTTGAGCTGATTCCCCTGAGATGACCACAGGGGAAAGCTGAGTGACTCCCCAGCAGCCCTGACACAACCAGGAAACCTGCGTAAAACAGCGGCCATTGCAAACCAGTTGGTTGTCCTCTTTTTAGATACCCGACTTCAAGTTTCAGGAGTTCTATCCAAAGAGAAGTTTTCAGAATGAAGTTTTAGGCATCAGGGAGTTGACACCTGTTCACAGGTGAGGGAAGGGGAGACCACTGGAAAGATTAGAGCAACTAAATGTCCCCAAACTAGATTTTTCTTTACTGGGAATCTCAAAGATTCTTTTAGGAACAGAAATAAGAAGAGATTCATGTAGGTTACCCAGGCTGCACCTGATAGAGGGATTGTGGGGCAGAGATTGTGTGAGGAAAATAACTTCAGCAAGGCTTCCCAGGTTTTCAGTTTAAGGAGCAGTTACTTTCCATTTTCTGGAAGCTGTATTTCCACCCACTGAGAGACAAGTGGGCCGTGAGGTCACTTAGGGTGGGGCTGTGCCCAGGGGCTCCAAAGGCCCTGTGCAAATCCAGGAAGGGGGGCTTGCTCAGCTGAGCTTCCGTCCCGGTGGGAAATCCCAGCTGAAGTAGAAGGGGAGCCATAGAGATCATCCACTGTGGAGGCATGGAAGGTTCCCTGGCTTGGCAAGTTAGTCAGCAAGGCCGCTTCCTAAGCGTTGGATGCCTGAAGGCAGGCACCAGGCTGGGAGAAGGCCAGAGCTTTGTGTGTCTGAAGGCAGGCGCCGAGGCGTTGTGCACCTGATGGCAGGCAGTTAAGTTAGAGAATGATGCTGGGCTCCTTCTGTGTCCCTGCTTTCCCACCTGGTTCAGAAGAGATCCTTCCTTGAGATTACTATTGTCCTCAAGCTTGCACCCGAAGATTGTAAAATGCTAGTCTTGTGATTTTGGAACAAATGCGGTTGCCTAGGGAAACGGGAAAAACAATTACATAGCCCAAAGAATGCTTATGCTATATAATCCTGTGCTAAAAAGCCAATAAAGAACTTCTTGCAGGAACAGAGGGATGGAGTCGGCTCCCTTCTTTCACAATCCACTAAGAAATGTGCCAGGCAGTGTTTCAAAATTGACGGGAGGATCCCCAGATCAAAGGTTGGGAACCCCTGACCTACAGAAGCAAGTCCCTGCATTAGGAGAAAAGGGCAAAAGTGCAGATTTCCCCCAGGTCTCTTCCTTTTCTACTTAGAAGGATAGAAGCCAATTCCAGTTTTTTAAGTACTAATTTTTATACACACATCCTCTTTTGCACCTTTTCTTAGTGTCCTCCATCCCCACTTCATGCCATATCTGATTATTGCCCTTTTTTCCATTATAATTTTTATAATTTTTTCCATTATAATTCTATTGTAATGGATATCTTCGTTTTTTTTAATACAATTTTTACGTCATCAAGTGGATGCTCAAGCCTCTTTTGGGGGCTCATGGAACATTCAGAAAATCAGACCCAGGAGGTTCATATCTTTAATGAAATCAGTGTTTAGTCTATCATCTCATTTCAATTTTTTTTCTTACTGGCAGTGTAGAGGATGTCCTGGGCCAGGAGTTAAGAGACTGTGGGTCACAGGCCTGCTTCTCTGTCTGTGTGGCCCCGAGTAACTCTTCATTTGAGTGGGCCTCCGTTCCTTCTATAAAGTGATGAGTTTGTGCAAATATCCCTTTTGGCACTAACATTTCATAATTTAAACTTTGCTCTTATATCCGTATGTATTCTATTTTTAAAAATTTACCTCAGGAAAGGTGTCAGAGAGCCTGTTTTCCTGGATGAGCTGATTTTCTTATTCTTTTTAAAATTCTCCAGAGGATACTTGACTTCCACTGCAAAATCTGGTACTCATTTTTACAGATGGTTTGTTTGGGATGACCCAGTAAGAGAAAGGAGAAAGCTTAAGACTGTGACTACTCTCATAACTCAGCAGGATCAATTAGTGGTAACTTATTCCTCAACCCCGAGATGGAGCTAAACCACCAGGTAGCTCACAAGGAGGAAATGCTAACCTAACAAACACTTGTGTCTTTGTTTTTACTTTTTAAAGAAACTTGCTTCCTGCACCTGTTTGGGTTATTTTTTGGGCTTCTGGCAATTTTAGTTTGCCTTCCCAATTATTCTTCAAAAACCAGTCCAGATGTAATTTTCTCTGTCATGGCTTCTCTGAACACCCTGCCTGGATCAATGTTGTCTCTTGCTCATGTTTGCTGACTCCGTACTTGTACCTCAGCTTGGTGCCATTAGGTCTACAAAGTCTCCTCTGTTATTGTAGTATTTGACTTACCTCTCTTACTGCAAGGAGCACCTAACAAAGTGCTTGGCACATTGAAATGCTAAATAAGTTTCTTTGAATTGAACTGACGGTATAGGATATTTGAGCAGCTGCTTTGGGCTTTCTGATTCTCCTGTGTTAGTGTTCTTTCTGTTATCCTCTAAAATGTCTCTACTTCATTCCCCAGCTACCCACCCAGCAACACGTTTTATTCCATTTTAACAAATGTAACAAATGTATATCGAGGTCTTATCTTGTGGAATGTTTTCCTTTGAAGTTTTTCACTATTTTGTGTCTACTAAGGGCCCTGCATAGTTGGTTAGATAGCATTTCCTTCTAACTATCATTATGTAATGGGGCAGGGTGATATTTCACATTCAGGCCCACAAAGTGGCAAAGATTTGTTTCATCGCAAGTTTTTTGCTTATCTGTTCTTCTGTTTTCCTCCTGTTCAAACAGACAGATACTCAAGCCTTTCCCAACATTTCTATTGGAAGTATGCATTACTTTTGTCATTAAAAAAAGACATGCAAACACTTAAAAAATAAAAATAATATGGCAAATGAGACCACTAAGCTTGGTCCACTCCACAAGAGCAGGGACTATGTCAGGGCCTAACAAATATCTGGTACATAGCAGGTGTTTAATATCTGCCGAATAAAGATCAACTCTGTACATTATAGCTACTCTGTATGTGCCAGTTTGGATATATTATGTCCCCAGAAAATGCCATATTCTTTAATGCAATCTTGTGGGGGCAGATTGATTAATGTTTCTGATTAGGGTGTGACCTCTTGATTGAGTGTTTCCATGGAGATGCGACTTACCCACTGTAGGTTATAATTCTGATTGAATTATTTCCATGGAGGTGTGGCCCCACCCATTCAGTGTGGGTCTTGATTAGTTTACTGGAGCCCTATAAGAGCTCAGAAAGAAGCAGCTGAGAGAGACATTTTGGAGATGGCCATTGAAAGCAGACTTTTGCTGACTCTTTGGAGATGCTAGCCCAGTTTGCTCTGGAGAAGCTAAGAAAGGACAAAACGCCCCAAGAGCAACATTTTGAAGAACACACAGGAGCTGACAGAGGAGCTGGAAAGCAACCCGGGATCAGCAGACACCAGCTACATGCCTTCCCAGCTAACAGAGGTTTCCCAGATGCCACTGGCCTTCCTTCGGCGAAGGTATATGCACGTTGAAGCTTTAATTTGGACATTTTCATGGCCTGCAGACTGTAAATTTATAGCCAAATAAACCCCCTTTATAAAAGCCAGTTCATTTCTGGTATTTTGCATACTGGCAGCATTAGCAAACTGGAACATTGTAAGAAAATTATTATTACTCCCAATCACAGATGAGGTACCTGAGGCATCTCAGAGATCAGCACTGATAGTGTTGAGTTGCAAAATTAACTCTGGGGTCTTCTTACCTCTAAACTTTTAGTTACATAAGACAATCAGTGTCATTATTTAAATCAGGTGAGTGTGTGCTGGGACGTAGTGGTGGTAATGACTATTTGCAGTTATTTGGAGCTAGGAATACAGATGTCCTAGAAACATTTGCCAATTTTTGTCCAGAGAGAAAAGATGTCAGTAGGTGTTAACTATAGTGAAAAAAAGATAGTTTTGTTCATGTATGTGATGGAAATGAGAACTGAGAATGTCTGGTAGTACATTTTTGTCACATTTGCCCCATTGATAAAGTGGTGTGCTTAAGTTTTTACATGAGTTATCTTATGTAATCTTCAAAAAAACTGAGTGAGGTAGGTACAATTATTTTCCCTGTTTTACAAAAGTAGAAAGTGAAGTTTAGCAAGATGAAGCAACTCGCCCAAGCTATGCAGTTATGGAGGTCTGAAACCATGTAGCATGAATGAGTCAGGGGTCTATGCTAATGGCAGCAATGTTCAAAGGCTCTATAAAGTAAAACAAACTAATTACTAAGAATAACCCCAGTTATTCTTTATATTCAGGCTAAACTAAAACTTTAACACAAAGTGCAGTACGATATGTGAACAATATCCTCAACAGACATCTTAAGCTGAAATAGTAATGAGTTTTATAGGGATGTTTATTATTAAAAAACATCCTTCACTATAGAATTTTCTTTGCCTATAACCTCAGAGGTTGAAAAAGCTTTGAAGGTGAACTTGATTTTCCTGAACACTCAAAAGTCACTTAGGCCAGGACAGGAGATTGTGGTGATGGGGTGGTGGGGTGGGGGGATAGTGGCTGGGAAAAAGCACAAGAGAACTTTTTGGGGTAACAAATATTCCATATCTGGTTACCCAGGTGTATACATTTATCAAAACTCATTGATCAGCACACAGAATGGGTGCATTTTGAGACTTGTAAATTACACCTCAAAACAGTTGACTTTTAAAAAGCTATGGGGCCAAAGTGTGGGTCATTATGACAAGAAAGGTAGATAAAACAAATTAAAATTTTAGAGAAATATCTAGAATAGTTGCATATGATGGTACCAATTCTCTTTAAAAGTGATATCAATTGATTTGGACAAAAAAAATGCTCTTAGTTTTTCTTTCCTTTTATTTACCATCAGGATGAAAAAATGCTGTAGTGCTGTCAAATAAAAAAATGAGTTAAAATTAATTAATTTAATCCTTCCAACCACCCTAAGAAGTAGTTACTATTATCATCCCTGACAAAGGCCGTGCACTCTGTACCCTTTTTCCCAGTGTTTGGCACACACTGGTTCACTGTAGCCCAGGAAAGCGGGA
Source organism: Choloepus didactylus (assembly GCF_015220235.1). Taxonomy (NCBI): domain Eukaryota; kingdom Metazoa; phylum Chordata; class Mammalia; order Pilosa; family Megalonychidae; genus Choloepus; species Choloepus didactylus. Next base: position 85,670,191 of record NC_051307.1, read on the forward strand.
CCCGAGGACAGGCCAAGACGTCAGCCCGGGGCCAGATGGGACTCACTGCCAGCCAGAGACGAACCGGGTGCCCAGGGCAGCGATACTCTCTGATGTAGGCTGTTCCCGGCGGCCTCCCGCGCCAAGGCGGCAGGTGACGGAAATCTCGTCGCTTCTACTCGGGGTCCTAAGGGCGCGGCGGGGCGGGGAAGCGGCATTCGAGGCCTCGCTGCTCGCAGGGACGGAGGTTGGGCAAGCGGGAGGCCCGGAGGCGCCCGCCCACCGCCCGGAGAGGCCCAGCGCGTCCCGAACCAGCGGCGCCCCGGTCCCACCCTGTCCCCCGCGCTCCTCTCCCCGCGGCGACCAGGTACAGGCCCCGGCCCCGGCCCGGTTCCCCGCGCTCGCTCCTCTCGGGCCCCGGAGCCCGGGCGGGGGTGGGCCCCGCTGCCAGTGAGGAGGGAGGGGCCAGGCAATCGCTATTTCTTCCCAGGTTGCTTTGGCTAAGAAACGAAAACCGAAACCCGCGTTTGCCGAAACGCCCCGAAAGTGGGAAGACCCACAGGATTTCCTGGTGCGGCGGCGGGTGGCACCATTTTGCAAATTTTGCGTGCGTGCTTGCGTGCGTGCGTGTGTGTGTATGTGTGTATGTATTGGGCACTCCAAACGCAGAGGACTGTCGAGAAGCAGCTTCCTGGACTTTAGTTTTGAATTTGCAGTTCAGGTGGAGAATGTAAACTGTCAAACTTGAGAGTTGTTTAAGGAATAATAGGCGCTCCGGAAAGCAGGCGGCCGGATCCGTAAGTGTGAAGGTTTGTTTCAGTGGAGAAAATGCTGGTCACTCATCACCATTCCCCACCCTACCCCACCTGCAAACACACATTTGCTAGGAGCCAGAAGGAATTATGGAAAGGAAACGAGGACAATGGGAGGGAGGGTACAGAGGGTTAGAAGTTAGTTATCAGAAACCAGCTAAGCTTGGTCTCTGACATAGCACAGGAAGGGGACCTCCTGCAGCACCTACCCTCAGCGGCCAGGTTTTCCCCTACCTTGGTTTCCCCAGGTTTTACCAGGTTTCCCCAGGTGCAGAGTGCAATGGCTCCTCTGCAATCACACAGTTAATTCCCAGCAGAGTCAGGTCTAGTAGCCCAGAACTCCACTTCCCAGGCATCATTAACAAAAATATAATAGTATTTTATAAATACCCATTGCAAACCAAGAAACTCAGCTTGCCCAGTCCCTGGTTATTGGTGTGCTCAGTCCATCTTCATCCTTGACTCCTCTCCAGGTGCTTGTGGAGCCCACATTCCCTGGCCTACAGCAGTGCAGCTGGAGAAGGACTCCTGGAAGCTGTAGGATTTCAACTGAATCCTGAGTAAATAGGGTTTAGGTGAGTGGAGAGGAGGAAGGGCATCTTGAGAGGGGACAGAGCTTGAGCTGAGATGAGAACGGCTAGTGTCGGGTCCCTAAAAATATTTTCCTGGCCTGTGCAGGTGGGGCTGGATGGATAGAGGGACAGATGGTGCAGGGCACTTTTAGGGCAATAGGCACTGATGGGGTATTGGCTGAAGGAGGGAGCTTTTAGGAAATGCACTCACAGGGAAACCAGCAGTCTACCAGGGATTATATTCTTGGAAGGGTATATTAGCTGAGATTCCAAAACTCTAGAAGTTAGTCATTTAGATGTGAGGCAAAATGTAAATATTGCTGTTGAAAGGAAGGTTGTGGGGAGAAAGTATTCTAGTTCAATAAGTAGAAAACCTTCTCTTCCCTGGTTCTGTATGCATACTAAATAATAATAATAATAGTAAAAAGCATACTGGGTACAAAGTACTCTTCTAAGTGCTTTAAAAAAGGTAACTCATTTACTCCTCACAGCAAGCCTGGGAAGCAATTACTATTTTTATCACCGTTTTACAGATGTGGAGGCTGGGCAGAGATGTTGCCCAAGGTAAGTAGGTCTAGCTGAGGTAGAGTAGTATAATGTCAAGCATCCTGACCTAGAGTCAGAAGATTTGGGTCCCAGTGCCTCTCTGCCAGGTGGTTGTGTAAACTTAGCTCAGCTGAGCCTCAGTTTTCTTATCTGTGAAATGCATATTGCAATCCCTCCCTACCAGTTGAGACCGTGAATGTGCAGGTACACTGTGAATTGTGCACTTTGATACCAGTAGAAGGTACTATTATTCAAGTAAAGGAGGGATGCACTTCCAAGGCCAAATCCCATGTGTGAAGAGGTAATAACTAGCTTGATTTGACTTGCAGAATTTAATGGACTCGCCACTTAGAGAGAGGCAAAATGGAGTTGTCGTTGAAAGCACGGAATTTGGAGTCAGATGGGCCTGAATTTGAATCCCAGCACTGCCACTTATTGGCTGTGGCCCTGATACAAGTCATAACATTTCTGATTCTGCATTATCTCTGTGACCCTTAGTTTATGCATACGTGGATTCCTCAAAGAGCAGCTGTGAGGATTAAATGAGATGTATGTAAAGCATTCAGTACAGTGTCTGTAAATACTAAGTGCACAAGAAAGGGTAGATAGGGCTATTACGCTTTCTAATTCTTCCTCCTTTTCGCCTTCCTTCACGTGTCTTAGTTTCTCCTCAAAGACAGCCTCTCCAGAGCTCACCATGTGTGGGGGACTGATCGAGAAGTATGTGGCTGCCATGGTGCTGAGTGCAGCGGGAGATGCCCTGGGGTACTGCAATGGGAAGTGGGAGTTCCTCCGGGATGGCGAGAAGATTCACAGGCAGTTAGCCCAGCTCGGCGGCCTGGACGCCATAGATGTGGCGAGGTGGAGGGTCAGCGATGACACCGTGATGCACCTGGCCACAGCCAAAGCCCTCGTGAAAGCTGGGAAAGTTGGGGACTTGTCTCGACTCTATTCCCTCCTTGCTAAGCATTATCAAGACTGCATGGAAGACATGGATGGCAGAGCACCAGGTGAGCTCGGCGGAGGTCCTGGGAGGGTGGAGAATAAAACAGGCCCGAAGACATAATTAAGAATGTTGAGGGAATTTGTATATCAAGAAAGGCAGTGCTCTTTTTGTTTGTGATCAAAATAGAAATAACTGAAATGTCCCCAAATAAATTATGGTGACACATTTGTAGGCATTTAAAATAATGCAGATGAATATTTACCGATATGGAAAAGTACTATATATTAAGAGAAAAAAAAGTAGATTACAAAACAGTATGTACATTATGAACTCAGTCATTAAAAGCATATTTGTGTATCTCTGTGTTAGGGACGGTCTGAAAGAATATACACAAAGATGTTAATAATTATATCCGGGTGATGTGTGTACTTATAGTTCCTTACTTGGTTCTTTTTGCTTATTTGTATTTCCTAAATTTTCTGTAATGAACAAGTATAAAGAAAAAAAAATCTTTAGGAATAACGGAAAGTGTCTTGTGGACACTCCTCATCTGGTCCCAGGTCTGCTCACAAGTGCATCCTGCCCACTTTGCAACTTGTCATGACCATCTGGGTCACAGGTGACTTGGGTCACCTTTTCCTGAGCCCATGTGGCCCACTTCTCCTCCTGATGAAAACCCCAGCACCACCACCAAGGGGGCTCTAGTGAGCCCAGGAATTGGCTCTAGGCATCGAGAAGCCAGACTTAGTTCATCCTTTCTCAACATCCTGATGTCTCATCCATTTGGCAAGTGGTAGTTTTCCTTTGTCCACTCATGCATGAACACTGCTGTGAGTAAACTGACCAACAGGGCAACAGTAACACCACACTGCATTGTATATTCACTGCCACTGCTCACTCATGTATTCACAGTCCCCAGTAAGACAGGTTGTTGGGACACGTATATTTACCCCACTCTCACATAGGGAAAAACCAAGGTCCAGAGGTTTCCTGGCTCATCCAAGGGCACCTTGTTCTTCTGAATCCGTTGCTCCTCATCCAAGCTCAGTGCCATTTACTCTAGAATTTGTGACCTTTTTCTGATGTTCAGGGACTCCCATTTTCAGTTCTTATTGGATTTTTATTTAAGTGCTTGAGTTTTGGAGTGATGGTTTTGGCTGGGCCATGAACCGACTGGTTATGTGATTTTGAACAAGTTTCTCAAACTCTGAGTTTTAGCATAGTCATTTTAGAAAGAAAATAATACACTATATACCTACTTTTTAATTTTTTATTTTTAAATGCATTTTTTATTGTGAACTTTAACATATATACATAACAGTGAGAACTTTCAAAGTATGATTTAACAAATAGTTACAGAACAAATTTCAAAGAATATCCTGGGTCAAAGTTCCACAACTTAAGCTGTTTCCATTATTGTAAGATATAACACATACAGAAAGGTGTTAACTTTCAATGTACAGCTCCACAAGCAATTATATAGGTAATTTCAAAAATTGTTATATGTTACAGTTCCACAGTTTCAGTTCTTTCCTTATTATGCAATAGAGGGTACATACAGAAACATGAAGACTTTCACGCACAATTCAGTGAATAGCTATAGAGCAAATTTCAAAGGATGCTATAGGGAACAGTTCCACCATATCATTTACCTCCTTCCAGCTATTCCAACTCCCCAACATCTAATATATACATATATATATATAAAGTTTCAGTATTCATAGACCTTTGTTAAATCTTATCTTGTTTGTTGCTATCCCTTCCTCTCACTTAATCTCTTTCTCCATCTTCAGGTGTGTCTAGGCACTGAGCACTCTAACTTGTTCATATTGAAAGAGGGTGTCGACAGTATGGGGAAGGGGGCTGCATCTGACTTGTTCTTAAAGAGGCTGTTACCTCTGGCTTTTAGGAATTGTCTGGCATAAGAACACTCTGGTGGATTTAAGTTTCTGAGAGATAAAACTTAGTGAGTGAATCTTTTATAGAATCTCAGATAGGGACCTAGGTATTTCATGACTACTTTTGGTAAGGGCATGGTGTATTGTGGCCATTTGGGATATGTAGCTGGAGCTTGCAAAAGAGAAACCTCCAGGATAGCCTCTTGACTCTATTTGGGATCTCTCAGCCACTGTGACCTCAGCTTGTTACCTTTCCTTTTCCCCCTTTTGGTCAAGTAGTCATTTTCAGTCCCTCACTGCCAGGGCCAGGCTCATTCCTGGGAGTCATGTCCCACATAGCCAGGGTGATTCATTCCTCTGGGAGTTATGTCCCTTATGGGGGGAAGATTATTTGCCGAGTTGGGCTTAGAGAGAGAAAGATCACATCCGAGCAACAGAAGAGGCTCCCTGGAGGTACCTCTTAGGCATAGTTATAGGAGACCTCAGCCTCCTGTTTACAACCCTAAATTTCACAAGAGCAAGCTCAAGTCAAGGGCTTGATTTATGAAGTAGTGGGTTCCTAACTTAGTATATATTCTATCCCAAGATAAACAGTTAGTTTCTTACACTATCTTCTCTTAGTTGTACAATCATCATCACTCTCAACTTTAAACAATTATCATAACATAATCCATCCCAGAGCTCTTATCAGCTGCTAACTATTCATCCCTAGTATTAGTGTAGTGTTGGTAAGATATTCCTATTAAATATAGTCTGTAATATGTAATGGGTAGTTTTTCCATATACCACTCTGTTGTTAACCCTCTGCACCAGTGTCATACCTTGTAAATATATCATGCTAACACTTATTTATGGTGCTACTCTGTGGCTTACATGCCTTTAAACAACTGTTTAAGAACATGTTTGCCTTCCATGCAACACTGATACTTATAATACCATTAATGAGCCATAGTAATACTTGAGCATTCCCATACCACTAAGTTCATCTTCATTATCGTATCTGTGCATATTGGATTATCATTCCTCCGTCACTAACTTTTGTCTGTCTCTAGGTCCCCTATATTCTACATTATAAGACAATTATTTTATATTTTTCATGGGGTTCACATTAGTGATAACATACAATATCTCTCCTTTTGTGTCTGGCTTATTCACTCAACATTATGTCTTCAAGGTTCATCCATGTTGTCATATGTTTCAGGACCTCATTCCTTCTTATTGCTGTATAGTATTCCACTGTATGTATATACCACATTTTGATTATCCACTCATCTGTTGAAGAACATTTGGATTGTTTCCATCTCTTGACAAGTGTGAACAATGCCACCATTAATATCGGTATGCAAATATCTGTTTGCGTCACTGCTTTCAGATCTTCTAGGTATAAACCGAGACATGAAATTGCCAGATCATAGGATAACTCGATATCTAGTTTTCTGAGGAACCGTCAAACTGTCTTCCAGAGTGGCTGTACAATTATACAGTCCCACCAGCAATGAGTTAAGGTTCCAATTTCTCCACATCTTCTCCAGCATTTATAGTTTCTGTTTGTTTAATGGCAGCCATCCTATTGGTGTGAGATGACATCTCATTGTGGTCTTGATTTGCGTCTCCCTAATTGCTAGTGAAGATGAACATTTTTTCATACATGTTTTAGCCATTTGTATTTCCTCCTTGAAGAATTGTCTTTTCATATCTTTTGCCCATTTTATGATAGGGCTGTTTATACTATTGTTGTTGACTTGTAGGATTTCTTTATATATATGCAAGATATCAGTCTTTTATCAGATATACGGCTTCCAAATATTTTTTCCCATTGAGTTGGCTGCCTCTTCACCTTTTTGATGAATTCCTTTGAGGTACGGAAGCATTTAATTTCAAGGAGATCCCATATATCTATTTTTTCTTTTGTTGCTTGTGCTTTGGATGTAAGGTCTAAGAAGTGACCTCCTAACACTAGGTCTTGAAAATGTTTCCCTACATTATCTTCTAGGAGTTTAATGGTACTGTCTCTTTTTTTTTTTTTTTTTTTTTTTTTTTAAATCATCATTTTATTGAGATATATTCACATACCACGCAGTCATACAAAACAAATTGTACTTTCGATTGTTTACAGTACCATTACATAGTTGTACATTCATCACCTAAATCAATCCCTGACACCTTCATTAGCACACACACAAAAATAACAAGAATAATAATTAGAGTGAAAAAGAGCAATTGAAGTAAAAAAGAACACTGGGTACCTTTGTCTGTCTGTTTCCCTCCCCTACTTTTCTACACATCCATCCATAAACTAGACAAAGTGGTGTTTGGTCCTTATGGCTTTCCCAATCCCATTGTCACCCCTCATAAGCTACATTTTTATACAACTGTCTTCGAGATTCATGGGTTCTGGGTTGTAGTTTGATAGTTTCAGGTATCCACCACCAGCTACCCCAATTCTTTAGAACCTAAAAAGGGTTGTCTAAAGTGTGCATAAGAGTGCCCACCAGAGTGACCTCTCGGCTCCTTTTGGAATCTCTCTGCCACTGAAGCTTATTTCATTTCCTTACACATCCCCCTTTTGGTCAAGAAGATTTTCTCCGTCCCACGGTGCCAGGTCTACATTCCTCCCTGGGAGTCATATTCCACGTTGCCAGGGAGATTCACTTCCCTGGGTGTCTGATCCCACGTAGGGGGGAGGGCAGTGATTTCACCTTTCAAGTTGGCTTAGCCAGAGAGAGAGGGCCACATCTGAGCAACAAAGAGGCATTCAGGAGGAGACTCTTAGGCACAAATACAGGGAGGCCTAGCCTCTCCTTTGCAGCAACCGTCTTCCCAAGGGTAAAACTTATGGTAGAGGGCTCAACCCATCAAACCACCAGTCCCCTATGTCTGTGGTCATGTTAGCAACCATGGAGGTGGGGTAGGCGAATACCCCTGCATTCTCCACAGGCACCTCAAGGGGGCACTACATCTTTTGTTTTTTTTTTTTACCCCTTGTTTTTCTTTTTTCTTTTTTTTTTTTTTTTTTTTTTTTTTTTTTTTTTAACTTTCCCTTCTTTTTTCAAATCACCTGTATGAAAAAAAAAGTTAAAAAGAAAACAAACATACAATAAAAGAGCATTTCAAAGAGACCATAGCAAGGGAGTAAGAAAAAGACAACTAACCTAAGATAACTGCTTAACTTCCAACATGTTCCTACTTTACCCCAAGAAAGTTACATAATATAGCAACATTTCAGTGAACTTGTTCCTACTACAACCATCAGAAATTAACAGACCATAGTCATTTCTGGGCATCCCCAGAACGTTAAATAGCTTATCTGTTCTTCCTGGATTATTGTTCCCCCTTCCTTAATTGCTCTCTACTGCTAGTTCCCCTACATTCTACATTATAAACCATTTGTTTTACATTTTTCAAAGTTCACATTAGTGGTAGCATATAATATTTCTCTTTTTGTGCCTGGCTTATTTCGCTCAGCATTATGTCTTCAAGGTTCTTACATGTTGTCATATGTTTCACCAGATCGTTCCTTCTTACTGCCGCGTAGTATTCCATCGTGTGTATATACCACATTTTATTTATCCACTCATCTGTTGAAGGACATTTGGGTTGTTTCCATCTCTTGGCAATTGTGAATAATGCTGCTATGAACATTGGCGTGCAGATATCTGTTCGTGTCACTGCTTTCCGATCTTCCGGGTATATACCGAGGAGTGCAATCGCTGGATCGAATGGTAGCTCTATATCTAGTTTTCTAAGGAACTGCCAGACTGACTTCCAGAGTGGCTGAACCATTATACAGTCCCACCAACAATGAATAAGACTTCCAATTTCTCCACATCCCCTCCAGCATTTGTAGTTTCCTGTTTGTTTAATGGCAGCCATTCTAACCGGTGTTAGATGGTATCTCATTGTGGTCTTAATTTGCATCTCTCTAATAGCTAGTGAAGCTGAACATTTTTTCATGTGTTTCTTGGTCATTTGTATTTCCTCTTCAGAGAACTGTCTTTTCATATCTTTTGCCCATTTTATAATTGGGCTGTCTGTACTATTGACATTGAGTTGTAGGATTTCTTTGTATATGCAAGATATCAGTCTTTTGTCAGATACATGGTTTCCAAAAATTTTTTCCCATTGAGTTGGCTGCCTCTTTACCTTTTTGAGAAATTCCTTTGAGGTGCAGAAACTTCTAAGCTTGAGGAGTTCCCATTTATCTATTTTCTCTTTTGTTGCTTGTGCTTTGGGTGTAAAGTCTAGGAAGTGGCCTCCTAATACAAGGTCTTGAAGATGTTTTCCTACATTATCTTCTAGGAGTTTTATGGTACTTTCTTTATATTGAGATCTTTGGTCCATTTTGAGTTAATTTTTGTGTAGGGGGTGAGGTAGGGGTCCTCTTTCATTCTTTTGGATATGGATATCCAACTCTCCCAGCCCCATTTGTTGAAAAGACCATTATGGCTCAGTTCGGTGACTTTGGGGGCCTTATCAAAGATCAGTCGGCCATAGATCTGAGGGTCTATCTCTGAATTCTCATTCGATTCCATTGATCTATATGTCTATCTTTGTGCCAGTACCATGCTGTCTTGGCAACTGTGGCTTTATAATAAGCTTCAAAGTCAGGGAGTGTAAGTCCTCCCACTTCGTTTTTCTTTTTTAGAGTGTCTTTAGCAATTCGAGGCATCTTCCCTTTCCAAATAAATTTGATAACTAGCTTTTCCAAGTCTGCAAAGTAGGTTGTTGGAATTTTGATTGGGATTGCATTGAATCTGTAGATGAGTTTGGGTAGAATTGACATCTTAATGACATTTAGCCTTCCTATCCATGAACATGGAATATTTTTCCATCTTTTAAGGTCCCCTTCTATTTCTTTTAGTAGAGTTATGTAGTTTTCTTTGTATAGGTCTTTTACATCTTTGGTTAAGTTGATTCCTAGGTACTTGATTTTTTTAGTTGCTATTGAAAATGGTATCTTTTTCTTGAGTGTCTCTTCAGTTTGTTCATTTCTAGCATATAGAAACATTACTGACTTATGTGCATTAATCTTGTATCCCGCTACTTTGCTAAATTTGTTATTAGCTCTAGTAGGTGTATCGTTGATTTCTCAGGGTTTTCTAGATATAAGATCATATCATCTGCAAACAATGACAGTTTTACTTCTTCTTTTCCAATTTGGATGCCTTTTATTTCTTTGTCTTGCCGGATTGCCCTGGCTAGCACTTCCAGCACAATGTTGAATAACAGTGGTGACAGCGGGCATCCTTGTCTTGTTCCTGATCTTAGAGGGAAGGCTTTCAGTCTCTCACCATTGAGTACTATGCTGGCTGTGGGTTTTTCATATATGCTCTTTATCATGTTGAGGAAGTTTCCTTCAATTCCTACCTTTTGAAGTGTTTTTATCAAAAAGGGATGTTGGATTTTGTCAAATGCTTTTTCAGCATCTATTGAGATGATCAATTGATTTTTCCCTTTCGAGTTTTTAATGTGTTGTAATACATTGATTGTTTTTCTGATGTTGAACCATCCTTGCATGCCTGGAATGAACCCCACTTGGTCATGGTGTATGATTTTTTTAATGTGTCTTTGGATTCGATTTGCAAGTATTTTGTTGAGGATTTTTGCATCTATATTCATTAGGGAGATTGGCCGGTAGTTTTCCTTTTTTGTAGCATCTTTGCCTGGTTTTGGTATTAGATTGATGTTAGCTTCATAAAATGAGTTAGGTAGTGTTCCATTTTTTTCAATGTTTTGAAAGAGTTTGAGTAAGATTGGTGTCAGTTCTTTCTGGAAAGTTTGGTAGAATTCCCCTGTGAAGCCATCTGGCCCTGGGCATTTATTTGTGGGAAGATTTTTGATGACTGATTGGATCTCTTTGCTTGTGATGGGTTGGTTGAGGTCTTCTATTTCTTCTCTGGTCAGTCTAGGTTGTTCATATGTTTCCAGGAAATTGTCCATTTCTTCTACATTATCCAGTTTGTTGCCATACAGTTGTTCATAATATCCTCTTATAATTTTTTTAATTTCTTCAGGATCTGCAGTTATGTCACCTTTTTCATTCATTATTTTGTTTATATGGGTCTTCTCTCTTTTTGATTTTGTCAGTCTAGCTAGGGGCTTGTCAATCTTGTTGATCTTCTCAAAGAACCAACTTTGGTGATATTTATCCTTTCTATTGTTTTTTTGTTCTCTATGTCATTTATTTCTGCTTTAATCCTTGTTATTTCTTTTCTTCTACTTGGTTTAGGATTGGTTTGCTGTTCATTTTCTAGCTTCTTCAGTTGATCCATTAGTTCTTTGATTTTGGCTCTTTCTTCCTTTTTAATATATGCGTTTAGTGCTATAAATTTCCCCCTTAGCACTGCTTTTGCTGCATCCCATAGGTTTTGGTATGTTGTGTTCTCATTTTCATTCGTCTCTATATATTTAGCAATTTCTCTTGCTATTTCTTCTTTAACCCACTGATTGTTTAGGAGTGTGTTGTTTAACCTCCAGGTATTTGTGAATTTTCTAAGTCTCTGATGGTTATTGACTTCTAATTGTATTCCATTGTGGTCAGAGAATGTGCTTTGAATGATTTCAATCTTTTTAAATTTATTGAGGCTTGTTTTATGTCCCAGCATATGATCTATTCTGGAGAAAGTTCCGTGAGCACTAGAAAAGTATGTGTATCCTGGTGATTTGGGATGTAATGTCCTGTAGATGTCTGTTAAATCTAATTCATTTATCAGATTGTTTAGGTTTTCAATTTCCTTATTGGTCTTCTGTCTGGTTGATCTATCTATAGGAGAGAGTGATGTGTTGAAGTCTCCCACAATTATTGTGGAAACATCGATTGCTTCCTTTAGTTTTGCCAATGTTTCTCTCATGTATTTTGTGGCACCTTGATTGGGTGCATAGACATTTACGATTGTTATTTCTTCTTGCTGAATTGCCCCTTTTATTAGTATGTAGTGGCCTTCTTTGTCTCTCAAAACATCCCTGCATTTGAAGTCTATTTTATCTGAGATTAATATTGCTACACCTGCTTTCTTTTGGCTGTAGCTTGCATGAAATATTTTTTTCCATCCTTTCACTTTCAATTTCTTTGTGTCCCTGTGTCTAAGATGAGTCTCTTGTATGCAACATATTGATGGTTCATTTTTTTTGATCCATTCTGCGAATCTATATCTTTTAATTGGGGAGTTTAATCCATTTACATTCAACGTTAAAACCGTGAAGGCATTTCTTGAATCGGCCATCTTATCCTTTGGATTATGTTTGCCATATTTTTCCCTCTCTCTATTAATATCCTTTATTGTACCCATACCGAATCTCTTTAGTACTGAACCTTTCTCCAAGTCTCTCTGTCCTGTCTTTGTTTCTCTGTCTGTAGGGCTCCCTTTAGTATCTCCAGTAGGGCAGGTCTCTTGTTAGCAAATTCTCTCAGCATTTCTTTGTCTGTGAAAAATTTAAGCTCTCCCTCAAATTTGAAGGAGAGCTTTGCTGGATAAAGTATTCTTGGCTGGAAATCCCTCTCTCTCAGAATTTTAAATATATCGTGCCATTGCCTTCTCGCCTCCATGGTGGCTGCTGAGTAGTCACTACTTAGTCTTATGCTGTTTCCTTTGTATGTGGTGAATTGCTTTTCTCTTGCTGCTTTCAGAACTTGCTCCTTCTCTTCTATGTTTGACAGTGTGATCAGTATATGTCTCGGAGTGGGTTTTTTTTGGATTTATTCTATTTGGAGTTCGCTGAGCATTTATGATTTGTGTATTTATGTTGTTTAGAAGATTTGGGAAGTTTTCCCCAACAATTTCTTTGAATACTCTTCCTAGACCTTTACCCTTTTCTTCCCCTTCTGGGACACCAATGAGTCTTATATTCGGACGCTTCATATTATCTATCATATCCCTGAGGTCCATTTCGAGTTTTTCAATTTTTTTCCCCATTCTTTCTTTTATGCTTTCATTTTCCATTCTGTCATCTTCCAGGTCACTGATTCGTTGTTCAACTTCCTCTAGTCTTGTACTATGAGTGTCCAGAATCTTTTTAATTTGGTCAACAGTTTCTTTAATTTCCATAAGATCATCCATTTTTTTATTTAGTCTTGCAATGTCTTCTTTATGCTCTTCTAGGGTCTTCTTGATTTCCTTCATATCCCGTACTAGGGTCTCATTGTTCATCTTTAGTTCTTTGAGTAGCTGCTCTAGGTGTGTCTCTTCTGGTCTTTTGATTTGGGTGCTTGGGCTTGGGTTATCCATATCGTCTGGTTTTTTCATATGCTTTATAATTTTCTGTTGTTTTTGGCCTCGTGGCATTTGCTGTCCTTGATAGGGTTCTTTTAGGGTTTGTAGACCAGTTGAAGTCCTTATCTCTAATTTATCAGATCTACAGCTTCGTGGAGTACACTTTCTCTAACTAACCAGCAGGTGGCGTCCACGAGCCACCTGTTCTCCACAAGCCAGATCTCCCCTGCTTAGCCTTTTTGGTGAGTGGGGGAGTGAGTCTTGTGGGGCCCAATTGGTGTCCCAAGCTTGCGTGTGTAGTTGGTGTTGCCTGCCCTGTATGTGGGGCGGTGTTTCTGGGCAGTCGGGGAGGGGGGGTGGCCCTAACAATCAAATCTCCCTGATGATCCTAGAGTTTTAAAGCTGCTGCAATAGTCTAATCCTTCAGTTCAGTCCTGCCACAGTTTGTCTCTGCCACTGACCCACAAGTCTTTGGTATTGGCGTATGGCTCCTGAGACTTGCAAGTGGGCCCCTCTTCCAGGCTGTGCACCCCGGGTCCTCTGTTGAGGGATGACTGTGCTATGTCACAGGTGAGTGCCGTCCCCCCAGGGCAGTTCTGGGCTGCTGGGCTGTGTTGGGAGGCTCCCAGTCTGCTCAAATGATGGCTGAATGGGGCTCTGTTAATTCACACTGCTCCCCCTTCCCAGCTCTGGGACATTCAGCTGAGGTTGCAGGGAAGGCTAATGTCCACGCCCAGTTTTGTGGTGTGTGCCTGTTATTTGAAGCACTTCCGTCACACTGGGTTGTCTGGGGCAGCTCTGGGCTATGGGGCTGGCGATGGGCAGGAGTGTTTCCTGTCCACCAGGATGGTGGCTGTGAGCGGACACCCCCCTTTTCTTGGGAAGTTGTGTTGTTTAGTGAATTTTCTCAGCCACTGGATTATTGCCTTTTGTCTCAGAGCTCTCTTATTTCTGCTCTTGACTTGACGTGCCCAAATTTCAATTCTTTGAAGCTTTCTGTATTGAGCTTCTTAGAGTAATTGTTTTAGAAAAAGCAAAAAGGATTAAAAAAAAAAAAAAAAAAAAAAAAAACGGCCCTCCTCAGAGATCTAATGGGTTATTGAAATGCTAATAGACAAAGCAACCAGGGCCATTAAGGAAAGGTGCCCTGGGCGGAGAGATCAGCCTTGCTTCGGGATTTGCATATGCGCCTCAAGGCCTGATCTCCGCCCTTCCCGTTTCTGTGTTCACCAGAACTCCAAAAATCCTCTGCTTTTACTTTGGAGCTTCTCGTGTTGTTTTCCTTCTATGCCCGTCTCCTCTCTGCTGGGCTGGCTGCTCTCAGAGTCTCTGGTGTCTGGCCTCAGTCTATCTGTGGTTGGAGTTTGAATCAGTAGAATGAGTTTCCGATGAGAGCAGCCACTGCAATTCTCCCTTCTCCTTCCTGGAGCTGACAGCCCCTCCTCCCCCGGGACTGAGCCTGGCAGAGAGGGGCGCGGGTCCCCTGGCCGCAAAAACTTACAGATTTCGCTGATCTCAGCAGTTCCACGTTTTCATGAGTGTTGTATGAAGTATGCCCAAAGACAGATTGCTCTGTGGTGTCCAGTCCACGCAGTTCCTGGCTTTTTACCTACTTTCCTGGAGGAGTAACTAAAACATACAGCTCACCAGTCTGCCATCTTGCCCCGCCTCTGGTACTGTCTCTTATACTGAGGTCTTTGATCCACTTTGAGTTAATTTTTGTATAGGGTGTGAGGTAGGGGTTTCTTTCATTCTTTTGGATATAGCTATCCAGTTCTCCCAGCCCTTTTTGTTGAAGAGACTGTGCTGTCCCAGTTCAGTGAATTTGGGGGCCTTGTCAAAAATCAGTTGACCATAGATCTGGTGGTGTATTTCTGAATTCTCAATTTGATTCCATTGATCAATATGTCTATCTTTATGCCAATACCATTCTGTTTTGACTACTGTGGCTTTATAGTAGGCTTCAAAGTCAGGAAGTGTAAGTCCTCCCACTTCATTTTTCTTTTTTAGAATGTTTTCAACAAGTGAAGTCCCCTTTCTCTTCCAAATAAATTT
Organism: Choloepus didactylus; assembly: GCF_015220235.1. Lineage (NCBI taxonomy): Eukaryota > Metazoa > Chordata > Mammalia > Pilosa > Megalonychidae > Choloepus > Choloepus didactylus. The sequence goes on from NC_051307.1 coordinate 85,685,209, forward strand.
GATAACTAGCTTTTCCAAGTCTGAAAAGTAGGTTGTTGGAATTTTGATTGGTATTGCATTGAATCTGTAGCTCAGTTTGTGTATGATTGCCATCTTAACAAAGTTTAGCCTTCCTATCCATGAACACAGAATATCTTTCCATCTCCTTAGGTCCTCTTTTATTTCTTTTAGTAAAGTTATGTAATTTTCTATGTAGAGGTCTTTTACATCCTTGGTTAAGTTTATTCCTAGGTACTTGATTTTTCTAGTTGCTATTGTGAATGGAATCTTTTTCTTGAGTGTCTCTTCAGGTAGGTCATTCCTAGTGTATAGGAACATTACTAACTTATGTGCATTAATCTTGTATCCTGCCACTTTGCTAAATTTGTTTATTAGCTCAAGTAGCTGCGTTGTCGATTTCTCAGGGTTTTCCAGATATAAGATCATATAATCTGCAAATAATGACAGTTTTACTTTTTCCTTTCCAATTTGGATGCCTTTGATTTCTTTGTCTTGCTGGATTGCTCTGGCTAGGACTTCTAGTACAATGTTGAATAACCATGGTGACCGTGGACATCCTTGTCTCATTCCTGATCATAGAGGGAAGGCTTTCAGTCTCTCACCATTGAGTACTATGCTGGCTGTTGGTTTTTCATAAATGCCCTTCATCGTGTTGAGGAAGTTTCCTTCAATTCTTACCTTCTAAAGTGTTTTTATCGAAAAAGGATGCTGAATTTTGTCAAATGCTTTTTTCAGCATCTATTGAGATGATCATCTGATTTTTCCATTTTAATTTATTAAAGATAACTTTTGAAGTTTTGAAGAAAAAGTTTCAATTTCCAAGTATTTTGTTGAGAATTTTTGCATCTATATTCATTAGGGAAATTGGCCTGTAGTTTTCCTTTCTTGTAGCATCGTTACCTGGTTTTGGTATTAGAATGATGTTGGCTTCATAAAATGAGTTACGCAGTGTTCAATTTTCCTCAATTTTTTTGAAAGAGTTTGAGTAGGAATTAATTGTGTCAATTTTTTTTGGAAAGTTTGGTAAAATTCCCCTGTGAAGCCATCTGTCCCTGGGCTTTTATTTCTAGGAGGCTTTTTGATGACTGATTGGATCTCTTTACTTGTAATTGGTTTGTTGAGGTCACCTGTTTCTTCTTTGGTCAGTCTAGGTTGTTCATGTGTTTCCAAGAAATTATCCCTTTCTTCTAAATTGTCTAGTTTGTTGGTGTAAGATTGTTTGTAGTATCCTCTTATGATTTTTAAAATTTCTTCACGATCTGCAGTAATGTCCCCTCTCTCTATTATTTTGTTTATTTGGGTCTTCTCTCTTAACTGTCAGTCTAGCTAAGGGTTTGTTAATCTTGTTGAGCTTCTCAAAGAATCAATTTTTGGTTTTATTTATTCTCTCTGTTGCACTTTGTTCTCCATAACATTTATTTCTGTTTTAATCCTTTTTATTTCTTTTCTTCTACTTTGTTTAGGGTTAGTTTGCTGATCATGTTCTAGGTTCTTCAGTTGTTCCATTAGTTCTTTGATTTTAGCTCTTTCTTCTTTTCTAATGTATACATTTAGAGCTATAAATTTCCCCCTCAGTACCGCCTTTGCTGCATCCCATAAGTTTGGATATGCTGTGTTCTCATTTTCATTTGTCTAGGTCTAGATATTTAGCAATTTCTCTTGCAATTTCTTCTTTGACCCACTGATTGTTTAGGAGTGTGTTGTTTAACCACCAGATATTTGTGAATGTTCTAGATCTTTGATGGTTATTGACTTCTAGTTGCATTCCATTGCGGTCAAAGAATGTGCTTTGAATAATTTCAATCTTTTTAAATTTATTGAGGACTGTTTTATGCCCCAGCATGTGATCTATCCTGGAGAAAGTTCCATGAGCACTAGAGAAGAATGTATATCTTGGTAATTTGGGATGTAACGATCTATATTTGTCTGTTAAGTCTAATTTTTTTATCACATTATTAAGGTTTCCTTATTGGTCCTTTGTCTTGTTGATCTGTCTATAGGAGAGAGTGGTGTATTTAAGTCTCCCATGATTATTGTGGAAATAGCTATTTCTTCCTTCAGTTTTGCCAATGTTTGTCTCATGTATTTTGGAGCACCTTGATTAGGTGCATAAACATTTATGATTTTTATTTCTTCTTAGTGAATTGTCCCTTTTATTAGTATGTGGTGTCCTCTTTGTCTCTTATGACATCCTTGCATTTAAAGTCCGTTTTATCTGATACTAGCATTGCTACTCTGCTTTCTCTTGGCTATAACTTGCATGGAATATTTTTTTCCATCCTTTCACTTTGTTTCTCTGGGTTTAAGATGAGTCTCTTGTAAACAGCATATTGATGGTTCATATTTTTAACCCATTCTGCCAATCTGCATCTTTTAATTGCGGAGTTTAATCCATTCACATTCAATGTTATTACTGTGAAGGCTGTTCTTGAATCAGGCATCTTATATTTTGGTTTTTATTTGTCAGATCTATTTTTTCCCTCTCCATTTCTTTTAAGTTACCCTTACTAATACCCTTCTATTCTGTGCCCTTCTCCAGGTCTCTAGCTCCTGTATTTTTTTCTCAGCCAGCAGAGCTCCATTTAGTATTTCTTGTAGGGCAAGTCTCTGATTAACAAATTCTCTCAGAGTTTGTTTGTGAGAATTTAAAGCTCTCCCTCAGTTTTGGAGGAGAGCTTTGCTGGGTAAAGAGTTCTTGGCTGGCACTTTTTTTCTTTCAGAATCTTGAATATGTCATACTACTGCCTTCTTGCCTCCATGGTGCCTGCTGAGTAGTCAGTACCTGTTCTTATGTTGTTTTCCTTGCATTGGTGAATCACTTCTCCCTTGCTGTTTTCAGAACTTTCTCCTCTTCAGCGTTTGACAATCTGATCAGAATATATCTTGGAGTGGGTTTATTTGGATTTATTCTGTTTAGAGATCATTGGGCATCTTTGATTTGCATATTTATGTGGTTTAGAAGGGTTGGGAAGTTTTCCCCAACAATGTCTTCAAATACTCTTCCCAGCCCTTTACTCCTCTCTTCACCTTCTGGAACACCAATGATGCTTATATTTGTGTGCCTCATGATGTCCATCATTTCCCTGAGATCCATTACAAATTTTCAATTTTTTTCACCATTCGTTCTTTTATGCTTTTGACTTCCATTGTCTGTCCTTGAAGTCACTAATTTGTTCCTGTATCTCTTCAAATCTTGTTATGTGTCTCAAGAATATTTTTTTTTTCATTTTTATTGAGATTGTTCAGATACCATACAATTATCCAAAGATCCAAAGTGTACAATCACTTGCCCCTGGGTACCCTCATACATCTGTGCATCCATCACACTTAATTTTTGTTCAATTTTTAGAAACTTTTCATTACTCCAGACAAGAAATAAAGTGAAAGATGAAAAAAGAAAAAAAGAAAAGGAAACACTAATCCTCCCCATCCCTAACCAACCCCCCTCAATTGTTGACTCATAGTATTGATATAGTACATTTGTTACTGTTTATGAAAAAATGTTGAAATACTACCAACTGTAGTATATAGTTTGTAATAGGTATATAGTTCTTCCCTATATGCCCCTCTATTATTAACTTCTAATTGTATTGTCATACATTTGTTCTGGTTCATGGAAGCGATTTCTAGTATTTGTACAGTTGATCATGGACATTGCCCACCATAGGATTCAGTTTTATACATTTTCATCTTTTGACCTCCAACTTTCCTTCTGGTTACATACATGACTCTGAGCTTCCCCTTTGCACCTCATTCACACACCATTCGGCACTGTTAGTTATTGTCACATCTTGCTACCAACACCCCTGTTCATTTCCAAACATTTAAGTTCATCCTAATTGAACATTCTGCTCATACTAAGCAACCACTCCCCACTCTTAAGCCTCATCCTATATCATGGTACCTTATATTTCATGTCTATGAGTTTACATATTATAATTAGTTCCTATCAGTGAGACCCTGCAATAATTGTCCTTATGTGTCTGGCTTATTTCACTCAGTATATTGTCCTCGAGGTTTTGTCATCAACCCATCTTTTTTAATATGGTTTTGTTCACTCACCATACATTCCATCCCAAGTAAATAATTGATGGTTCTCTTCATGGTCATACATTCATGTGTTCACCACCTTCACCACTATCTATATAAGGGCATCTACATTTCTTCCACAAGGCAGGAGGGAGAGTCAAAGAAGGTAGAGAGGCAAAAGAAAGAGGAAAAAAAAGTGACAGCTAGGAAGCAGCAAAAGGAAAAATAACCTTAAATCAAAGTAGAATAAAGAATCAGACAATACCGCCAATGTCATACCGCCAATGTCAAGTGTAACATGCCTCCCCTATCCCCCCCTCTTATCTGCATTCACCTTGGTATATCACCTTTGTTACATTAAAGGAAGCATAATACAATGATTCCATTAGTTACAGTCTCTAGTTTATGCTGATTGCATCCCTCCCCCAATGCCTCCCCATTTTTAACACTTTGCAAGGTTGACATTTGCTTGTTCTTCCTCATAAAAGAACATATTTGTACATTTTATCACAATTGTTGAATACTTGAGATTTCACCAAGTTACACAGTCCCATTCTTTATCTTTCCTCCTTTCTTGTGGTGTCTCACATGCTCCGCACCTTCCTCTCTCAACCGTATTCATAGTTACCTTTGTTCAGTGTACTTACATTGTTGTGCTACCATCTCCCAAAATTGTGTTCCAAACCACACACTCCTGTCTTCTATCACCCTGTAGTGCTCCCTTTAGTATTTTTTGTAGGGCAGGTGTCTTGTTCACAAAGTCTCTCATTGTCTGTTTGTCAGAAAATATTTTGAGCTCTCCCTCATATTTGAAGGACAGCTTTGCTGGATATAGGATTCTTGGTTGGTGGTTTTTCTCTTTCAGTATCTTAAATATATCACACCACTTCCTTCTTGCCTCCATGGTTTCTGCTGAGAGATCCGTACATAGTCTTATTAAGCTTCCTTTGTATGTAATGGATCACTTTTCTCTTGCTGCTTTCAGGATTCTCTCTTTGTCTTTGACATTTGATAATCTGAATATTAAGTGTCTTGGCATAGGCCTATTCATATCTCTTCTGTTTGGAGTATGCTGTGCTTCTTGGATCTGTAATTGTATATCTTTCAGAAGAGATGGGAAATTTTCATTAATTATTTCCTCTATTATTGCTTCTGCCCCCTTTCCCTTCTCTTCTCCTTCTGGGACACCAATGATACATACATTATTGTACTTTGTTTCATCCTTGGGTTCCTGGAGATGTTGCTCATATTTTTTCATTCTCTTCTCCATCTGCTCCTTTGCGTGTAGGCTTTCAGGTGTTTTGTTCTCCAGTTCCTGAGTGTTTTTTTCTGCCTCTTGAGATCTGCTGTTGTATGTTTCTATTGTGTCTTTCATCTCCTGTGTTGCGCCCTTCATTTCCATAGATTCTACTAGTTGTTTTTTTGAACTTTTGATTTCTGCCGTATATATGCCCAGTGCTTCCTTTACAGCCTCTATCTCTTTTGCAATATCTTCTCTAAACTTTTTGATTTGATTTAGCATTAGTTGTTTAAATTCCTGTATCTTAGTTGAAGTGTACGTTTGTTCCTTTGACTGGGCCATAACTTTGTTTTTCTTAGTGTAGGTTTTAATTTTCTTTTGTCTAGGCATGGTTTCCTTGATTATCCAAATCAGGTTTTCCCAGACCAGAACAGGCTCAGGTCCCAGAGGGAAGAAATATTCAGTATCTGATTTCCCTGCAGGTGTGTCTTAGAAAATTGCTCCACCCTTTGATTCCTCAGGTCACTGTGCTTTTCTGCCCAGCATGTGATGCCTGTTAGCCTATAATTCTTGACTGGTGTGAGGAGGTGTGGCCGTGTTCCCCCAGGCTCTGGGGTCTGGTTCTGAATGGAAAGGGCCCCACCCCTTTCCTCCTAGAGAAGACAGACCCCCCAGGTGGAGGTCATTGGCATTTCAGTGGTCTCGCTGTCTGCTTGTGGTGTCTCCACCCTTCCCAGAGTCACAGCCCTGGAAACTGAAAATGACTGGGGCTTTCTCCACTGAGCCGAAAAAGAAACAGATAGTCCCCTTCAGACCCAGTCCAAGGTGACCCTCTGGCTCTCCAAGGTAAGTCGTCACCCAAAGCCTCTGTCTGCTTTTTGGGGATGTGTACCTGTAGTGAGCAGTTCACACTCGCTACTTAAAACCCCAGTTGGAGCTCAGCTGCGCTATATTCACTTGCTGGGAGAGAGCTTCTTTCTGGCACCACGAGGCTTTGCAGCTCCGGCTATGGGGAAGGGGGTCTCACAACTTGGATCCACAGGTTTTACTTACAGATTTTATGCTGTGTTCTTGGGCATTCCTCCCAATTCAGATTGGTGTATGATGAGTGGATGGTCTCGTTTGTCCCCCCTGCAGTTATTCTGGATTATTTACTAGTTGTTTCTGGTTTTTTGTAGTTGTTCCAGGGGGACTACTTAGCTTCCACTCCTCTCTATGTCACCATCTTGCCCTGCCTCCTCTCAAGAATATTTTTAATTTGATCAATAGTATCTTTTATTTTCATAAGATCCACTATTTTTTTTTTTAATTTACTCTTGCAAATTCTTATTTATGCTCTTCTAGGGTCTTCTTCATGTCCTTTATATCCTGAGCCATGATATTAATGTTTGTGTGTACTTCTTTAGTTAATTGCTCCAAGTTCTGAGTCTCCTATGGCTTTTTAATTTGGATGTTTGGGTTATCCATATCTTCTGACTTCTTCATATGCTTTATAATTTTCTGTTGTTTTTGGCCTCTTGGCATTTGCTTATCTTGATAGTGTTCTTTTAGTATATGCAGGATTATTTGAACATTTATCTATAATTTGGCAGAGCTATAGCTTGGTGGAGTGCACTTTCCTTGTCCTACCAGAAGATGGTGTTCTTGAGCCACCTCTTCCCATCAAGGCAGTTCTCCCCCAATTTCATCTATGCACTGATAGGGAGTCCACACCATGTTGAAGTCCAATCAGTGCACCAACTTTCCATGTGCACTGGGGACTACCAGCCCTGTGGGTGGGGGATACCCTGTGCAGTTTGGCAGGGAGTCTGCTCCAGGACATGGTGGTCCTGGCCATTCCTGGGGCTGTGGGTGGAGTACTCTGGGGTTGCAGAGCTTCACTTCTCACCTTCCAGCTGAAATGCCCTACAGTCCCTATCTGTCATGCACTCACAAGTCCCTGGGATTGGGGGAGGGCTCCCGGAACTTCCATGCTGTGCTCTTGCCTCTAGGCTGTGCACACCCTGGGCTTCCTTGGAGGAAGAGTAGATGCTGTCACAAGCCTGCCGAATCCCAAATTCCCTCAAGGAAGCTCTCAGCTGTGGGCTGTGAAGGGTTATCTCCCCAGCCAACTGCAAAGATGGCTGCAAGGGGTGTGGAAAGCTGCCCCCTTTCACACTTGTCTGCCTGCTCCAACTGCCAATCCCTGGCATGGGGGCTCTTGGCTACAGGTCTGTGAAGGGTTATCACCTGAGCCAAGTGCTGAGGAGGATGCATGGGTGAGGAAGGCTGCTCCCCTCCACACTCATCAGCTGACTCCAACTGCCCATTCCCTGGCAGCATTCTGGGCCAAGTACTCACTGGTCTTAAATGCAGTCTCTTGGTTTCTCCAAGTATATACACACTATGGGTGTAAAAGTGCTGTTCTGGAGCACTTTCTGTCCTTTGTCTAGAGTTTTTCATGGAGGAGAGTTTTGCTCTTTGTCTTCTAATCTGCCATCTTCTCAGAACCCTACATACCTACTTTTTTGAATTGTTGTGGTGATTAAATAATAACTGGTGAAGGTTCCAAGGCTCTGTATATGAATCTACTTCTCTTATTCATCTTATCATGTTAAGGATTATATATAAAGTAAGATACAGTGTTGGGGTGGGGTTTGAGGTTGGGATTAGGAATTTGGGAGCATTCATTATATATTTTTTGGCTTTTCCAATGAAGAAACTTGAAAACAGAGCTTGGTTCTTTCTTCCTACTGGGGCCTTTGCTTTGATCATGTTTACCCCCATGCTCTACCCAATCTTCCCCAGGTGGTACGTCAATGGACAATGCTATGAAGCTGGAGCCAGACAAGGCCAACGGCTGGAGGATTCCCTTCCACAAACGTGGGGGTGGCTGTGGAGCTGCCATGAGGGCCATGTGCATTGGTCTCAGGTTCCCTCACCAAAGCCAGCTGGACATGCTGATCAAAGTGAGCATTGAGAGCGGCCGAATGACCCACCACCACCCCACAGGCTACCTGGGGGCCCTTGTGTCTGCTCTTTTTGCAGCCTATGCTGTGAATGGCAAACCACCCAGGCAATGGGGAAAAGGACTGATGGAGGTGCTGCCAGAAGCTAAAAAGTACATTGTCCAATCAGGCTACTTTGTGGAGGAGAATCTTCAACACTGGTAAGTTTGTAGGTGCTTGCATAAGAACACGAGGTTGGATCTGTATGTGCACATGGTGCACGTATGCCTTGGATTCATAGATTTAGGAACCATCATAGTTCCCTACCATCCAGTTTGCCTTCTATTTCATCCAGCCCTTCCCTGCCCACCTGCTAAGAATTTCAGGTTCCCTCTCAGTGATGGTTGCCATGAAGTTGCCTAGTGACTGCCTCAATGAGTAAAGCAGCCTCGGTGCTTCCCTCTTACTGAGGATTCTATCCTGCAGTTTTCTGCAGCTTTTGTGGCTAACTTGTACTGAGAGGAACTACCCTGCTTATCTCCCAGTTTTCCAGAACTTGTTTTTTCAAGTTGTCTTGACACATTAATAATATTTTGAAATCCTCTCTTAGAATGTCTGAGAGAGAAGTTTTTCCACTAGCTAATTAATAAGGTGGGAAGACACATCTGCCTCCTTTTTGTGAGTTCGCTTCACATTACCTTTCTTGGAATAGAAAGGTCCAGAGGACTTCTGGTTGCCATGGTTGTAATATTTTCAAGTTCCCTCTTGAAAGGTAAAAACTTATCATTACACTTAACTCAAGACAAATAACCTTTATTCCCACCCTTTAACTGGATGCATACCATCTTTATTTAGCAACAGGTATCAGTACTCTGTTTATGTAGATCCTTAGCAAAAATTTACTGAATCAATGTTTCAATAGGGCTAATTTTGATTTTGTATATAGTTTATGATTCTGCCACCTGAAGTTGAAGTCACCTTGGAATTTTCCTTTTTCACACATCCATGGTATCTTTCCTTTGACTGTTGACTTTATTTTTTCGATTGATTGTGTTTTGTTTTTTTTTTTTTTTCCCCTTCCTACAGGTCCTACTTCCAAGACAAATGGGAGAAGTATCTAAAACTTAGAGGGATTTTGGATGGCAAATCAGCCCCTACCTTCCCTAAGCCCTTTGACGTGAAGGAGAGAGATGAGTTCTACATCTCTGTGAGCTACTCTGGCTGGGGTGGCAGCAGTGGGCATGATGCCCCAATGATTGCTTATGATGCCATCCTTGCTGCAGGGGACTCCTGGAAGGAGCTTGCCCACCGAGCATTTTTCCACGGTGGAGACAGCGATTCCACAGCTGCCATTGCTGGCTGCTGGTGGGGAGTTATGTACGGTTTTGAAGGAGTGAGTCCCTCCAACTATGAGAAACTAGAATATAGAAACCGCTTGGAAGAGACAGCTAGGGCTTTATATTCTCTTGGGTCAAAGGAAGATACTGTAACTACCCTTTAGGGAAATACAATATTCATCTCTGGTGCTTTCTTCTTTCTTGAAGGAACTGTAATCCCTTTTCTACTCTGTTTCTTTTCACTTTTTCCAAAGTCAAGAGTCTTAACCTTGTAACCTTAAGCTTGGTATTTCCCAATTCATCCTGTTCCTCCCAAATTTATTCCTTTTCCTATACTAAGTCTTTATCTCAGCTGATGGGTTCAGTGTCTTCCAAGCTAGAAATCTCACAGCCTTGTGTTTGAGATTTGATTTTCATCATCTAATCTTTCACTAAGTTTTTTCCTGTTTGTCTTAGTCTTGGTCCTCCCCCCTGCCCCCAAATTGGATGTTGAGACAAGGATTTTAGTAGAAGTGGTTTATTTGGGAGGGTTCCCAGGAAGCACTGGTAGTGGAATAAGGAAGTGAGACAGGGAAGGGCAGGCAGCCAGGACAGGATGCATTATCACTTTAGGCATTTGGGACTTAGTCCACCTAGGTCCTTTGCATGAGGTGTGTGTCAGAGTTGACCCACTGAAGGCAAGTAAATCTTGAATATTTATCCACCACCTCCCATCTGACATAGGGTCATGGGATGCTCGCAGGGATGCCAACCCCCTGGTACTTCTTGGCTGGCTGATTATGCAAGCCAAACATGAAATCAGAAGTACCCACAGTAGCAAGCGCTAAGGTTCATGGGAACAGTGAGAGGTATGAGTGGAACCCCAACAGTATCTGCTAGATTCTTCTACCTCCTACATGTCCTTTCAATCTGTCATGTCTTTTACTTCTTTCAAGGAGGATTAGCTGAATTTCTGCACTCAAAGCAACTCAAGTTTAGGAAGATGCTGCTCCTACCTATTCTGTACTTTCATAGTTACAGCACTTGTCACGTTACTGGTTTTATTATTGCCCATTTGTCTATATTCTCCACTAGGTAGAACCTAACAAGTGCCTGGGCACACAGTAGACACTTAATCAGTATGTATTAAATGAATGTTGTTAATTAGCCTCCTCTGTGGGGTCTCTAACTTCAGACTTGCAGATTGATCATGCTGAACTTATTTTCCAATGAACACAGCATCACCTTTCTTGATTTGCTTGGATGCTTGTCCCTCTCCTTTTCTGCCTGGTGTATTCTTACTCATCCTTCAAAACCCAGTTCAAAGAGAACCTACTGAATGAAATCTGCTCTGACTGTGCAGGTACTTGCTCTGTTTGTACAGAGACCTGATTGTGGAGGCTTTTGCCTCACCTCTCCCACGGCCTCCTGTCCCTAGCCCTGTCACCATTCTGATCCTGTTATGCAGTGGTTTTGTGTCTTGGGGTCAATCTCAGGCTCCTTGTGAGGGATTGTGTCTCATTCCTCCTTGTGTCCTCACTGCCTGGCCCATGGGATACACCCAATAAATATTGACACTGTGAATTCATCAAGTTGTGTTGACATTGAATGCTCCCAGCCTCCATACGGCTTCTTCCTACATGATTGGCACAGAGACCTGGCCAAGATGCAAAGCTCTAGAGCTTAATGCTTTAACGATACCTATGCTAGCTTATCTGAGATGAAGGCTCAACTCTGTATTTGAAGAAGGACTCGAACAAAGACACAGGCTGTTTAATTCTTTTATACATAAAGCAAATGGAAAATTTCAAAGCTCTGTCTTTGGCTAAAGAGCTCTCAAATGTATTTGTCGTTTGAAATATTACAATTAGGACAACAAATTCTTAAGTAGGATAGCCAATCGGAATTGCAGGCTTTGAGGGTGATGGGTTACAATTCTCAGAACATAGTAATGATCTCTTAAATTCAAGTGCCTTAAAAGACTCCTTTGTATAAATACTTTTGAGCACAGTTTTAGAATAAAGAAAACAGGTAAAGAGTGTATGTTTTTACATAAGATTCCTGGGCAGAAGATTAAGATGGAAAATTTCATGATTATTTTTAATTCTCAGTTTGATCAGAATTGACTTTATAATGCAGAATAGTGTTTGCTTTTCTGCAGCTGTGGGAGAAGAGGGAACATTTTCTTCTCAGCTTTCTGAGATTTCATTCATCAGTAGTTAGGATAATCTACAGTTTCAAGGCTGAGCACTAGAATTCTATCAGTATTGATCAGTATGGAAAAGAACAGATGAATATTTTAACAAATGGAATCTGACAGATAAACTGTTTTGCTTTTATGTAACTGGTTTGGTAAATGGTCTGAATGTAGTGAGAAGCGATCGTGAAGTGATTTTATTTTTCTCCAACTATTGCCTTCATAATACTCTATTGAAGCTTCTTTTCCTGAACTTTAACATCATCTTGGGGAGTTCCCATAGTTTTCTGGTTTTAGAATTCCAATTTAGTCCATCCCAATTCCCTTTGGTCAATTTTACAACTTTCATGTCTGATGGATATGGAACGACTGTAACTAAAATTAATAAATTGTTTTTCAAATTGAAAGAAATATCTTTAATGTCATACCTCCTTTCTCCCTACCACCAGTGTGCCAGTTTGTATATATTATGTCCCCCAGAAAAAGCCATATTCTTTAATGCAATCTTGTGGGGACAGACATATTAGTGTGGATTGGGTTGGAACCTATTGGTTCAGTGTCCATGGAGATGTGACCGACCCAACTGTAGGTGATAATTCTGATTGGATAATTTCCATGGAGCTGTGGCCCCGTCCATCCAGCTTGGGCCTTGTTTAGTTTTCTGGAGCACTATGTAAGCTCAGACAGAAGGAGCTTGTAGCTAGCTGAAGCTGAGACAGACATTTTGAAGATGGCCGTTCAAGCTGATGCAGACATTTTGGAGAACGCCATTTTGAAACACCACCTAGGAGCAAGCAGATGCCAGCCACGTGCCTTCCCAGCTAACAGAGGTATTCCGGACACCATTGGCCATCCTCCAGTGAGGATACCCGATTGTCGATGCATTACCTTGGACACTTTATGGCCTTAAGACTGTAGCTGTGTAACCAAATAAACCCCCTTTATAAAAGCCAATCCATCTCTGGTGTTTTGCATTCCAGCAGCATTAGCAAACTAGAACAACCAGTAACAGGCTTCAGCCCGGAGGATGTCAAGGATAGATGGAACCATGGACGCCCCTTTCATTTCTCCCGCCCCTCTTCTGGGGTTCCCTGCTCCTCCCCAGCACTGCCTGCAGATTGTCTTCATGGGTGGAGTACTGGTGGGCAGGGCTCAAGCCCACTGTCTTCCGAGGAGTCCACTTGGCCTGGGGGAAACTCATCCTTCCCGTCACAGTCTCTAGTGGGAGTGTAGGGCACTCTACCTGCTGCCATTTCTACAAACTCATCCCCAAATTGGCCCTGAGGACAGACGAGGCTGCCCAGCAGACATCCAACCAGGAAATAAGATGCCAGTGTTGCTTTCATGCAGGTGCCCTGTCTCAGTAGACCTCTTTACCTCCCCTTTCAGGAGAGGAAGGGAAAAAACACAGAACTACGACTTTTACGATTTCTCCTTCAAATCCCCACTTTTCAGCTGTGGGAGCTAGGGAAGAGGGTATGATAACATGGCAGTTCTGTTACCTCCTAGTAAGTCTTGCAGGGATGTGTTTACTGCTATTCATTCCTTTAGAACTTGGTGGAAAGGTGGGGGGAAGTATGGGCAAGGGGGTTCCTTAGCATTTGTTGTTTTCCCATGTAGGGCTTCAGCCACTAGAGAAAACAGAACAGGCTCTTTGGTGATCCTAGCTTATCTTTGCAGAATCTCACTCTATCACAGGCATACTTCAAAAAAAGAGAGTTCTGGCTCCTTTCTCTCAAACCTCAAAACCTCTTCCCCAGACCTCATTCTCAGCTAGTGACCTTGTTTCCTATTTGCCTGAGAAAACAGAAGCAATCAGAAGAGAACATCTGTATAATATGCATAATTTTATAGTAGATCAATAGAAATGATCTGATACACAGTATGAATTCATCAAGTTTATCGAGTTAATATATTTGTAGTGAAAAATAGAATAGGTCAAATGTAACATTAGAGGGGTTAATGATTTTTTTAAATCTTCTATGTGATGATGCTTTGTTTGCTTTCTTTGTTGCGTAAGATTGCTCGATATCGTCTAGAGAAGTCTTGGTGATAAATTTTTTTTAAAGATTTGCAAAATTAGCATTGGCCTCATCCATCCTTCTCTGACCTTCTCCTTCTTCAACCACCACCTCCTCCACTTATTATTCTGTTTTTATCTCATCAGAGTAAGTAAACTCACATCCTTTTTTAACAGCCACAGAGCAACTGGGGGAACAAAAGGAAAGACTTTGATGACTTCATAATCCAATCAGCCTACTGGATAAACTGTGCAGGGAATGGCTGCCGGGGGTCTGGTTGGGGATCCAGAGGCCATTTGGATCAAGCTAGGGTGCAGCCTGGACATCATTTCATTCCTCTTTGAGGTTTGGGAGTCGGGGAAAATGGCACTACTATTCCCTGTCCATCTTGACTTAGGGCTTGAGAACTTTTCCATTTGTGGAAGACAGAAGGGGAGGAGGAGAATGTTGTCATATGTCAGGCGTTTTACAACAACCCACTTAATAATGTAGAACATTACGTTATTAATGACGAAGTCACTAAGTCCTAGGTCTCGCAGCTAGGATGAGATGGAGCTGGGGTTTGAACCCAGACTTGTTTGTCTCCAAAGCTGTTTTTCTTCGCCAACATCTGACCACCTCTAAGCATTGGCTATAAAGACTAGAAAATTATTCCTTCGACAAAGCCAAAATGAAATCTGGGAGTAGATGGTGATGGTAATATTCTGTGCCCTCTCCTTCACCTTCCTATGACTACGTGGTGGTGTCAAGAGGAAAGCTAGGTGTTGGTTTGAGATCCCAATTTGGTGGTAGGGGTAGGGAGGGGGCAGAGCTGAGCTCAAATAAAATTGGGAAGTGGGCAGAGCATCCTCACCCCTCAGCAACTGTTTGCCTCCTCTTCCCCAGCCCTCCTTCTGCCCCTTGGCCTCCAAGGACATCCCATCTAAAGCCTAGGCCGTGATCTGGATTTTTCCCTCCACACTGCATTTGGTTAAGCTGCCCCCACTTACCCAGCTTCTGATTCCACCATTTTGGGCTTCAGAGTTATCACCTTTGTTAGCTGAGTGATCCCAGGCAAGTGCTGCCCTCTCAGGGTCTCTGGGCTTGGACTTCATAGACTTTCAACTCTAACATCCAGAGAACTTGTGCCCAAAATGGAAACAGGATCATAGAAAGAATCCTTTGGTCTCTCCTGATCTACAGAGCTGAGGATAGAGGTTTGTATTGTCAATGGAGAACCATGCTTCAAACCAGGGATTCCCTTCCCTTTGGATAGTATGTGGATAACCCTGCCCCACTTCCAATGCCCATAGGTGGAGATGGCACTTGTCAGCTCACTTTCGGGGTCCCAGGGGTGCTCCTTTTACAGCAGTGTGGGGTGGGAGAGAAGATAGTAAGGAGGAAAGGGAGACCAAGGGATGGGAGTGGAGAGCCACCGCAGAGCTTGTGCTGGCAGGGCCCTCAGCTTCAGGGCTCCTCACCTGAAACAAGGGTGGAGCTCCCCATGTGGCCCACAGAAGCCTCACCCCCACACTCACCCCCACAGTCACACGTGGAGCCTGAAGTCTGCACCTTTCCTCCTGAGCAAGCCCATCCACACTCAACCCCTCCCCACCATGGCCTCCCCCAAGCCGCTCTGGATCCCTCCCCACATAAAAGCAGCTATGGAGACATTTCCCCTCCGCAGCTTTGAAGGCATTTGGTTGTGTCCTCTTTTTTTTTTTTTTTTTTTTTATCATCATTTTATTGAGATATATTCACATACCACGCAGTCATACAAAATAAATTGTACTTTCGATTGTTTACAGTACCATTACATAGTTGTACATTCATCACCTAAATCAATCCCTGACACCTTCATTAGCACACACACAAAAATAACAAGAATAATAATTAGAGTAAAAAAGAGCAATTGAAGTAAAAAAGAACACTGGGTACCTTTGTCTGTTTGTTTCCTTCTCCTATTTTTCTACTCATCCATCCCTAAACTAGACAAAGTGGAGTGTGGTCCTTATGGCTTTCCCAATCCCATTGTCACCCCTCATAAGCTACATTTTTATACAACTGTCTTCGAGATTCATGGGTTCTGGGTTGTAGTTTGATAGTTTCAGGTATCCACCACCAGCTACCCCAATTCTTTAGAACCTAAAAAGGGTTGTCTAAAGTGTGCGTAAGAGTGCCCACCAGAGTGACCTCTCGGCTCCTTTTGGAATTTCTCTGCCACTGAAGCTTATTTCATTTCCTTTCACATCCCCCTTTTGGTCAAGAAGATGTTCTCCGTCCCACGATGCCAGGTCTACATTCCTCCCCGGAAGTCATATTCTACGTTGCCAGGGAGATTCACTCCCCTGGGTGTCTGATCCCACGTAGGGGAGAGGGCAGTGATTTCACCTTTCAAGTTGGCTTAGCCAGAGAGAGAGGGCCACATCTGAGCAACAAAGAGGCATTCAGGAGGATACTCTTAGGCACAAATATAGGGAGGCCTAGCCTTTCCTTTGCAGCAACCGTCTTCCCAAGGGTAAAACTTATGGTAGAGGGCTCAACCCATCAAACCACCAGTCCCCTATGTCTGTGGTCATGTTAGCAACCATGGAGGTGGGGTAGGCGAATACCCCTGCATTCTCCACAGGCTCCTCAAGGGGGGCACTACATCTTTTTTTTTTTTTTCCTTGTTTTTCTTTCTTTCTTTCTTTTTTTTTTTTTAAACTTTCCCTTCTTTTTTAAATCAATTGTATGAAAAAAAAAGTTAAAAAGAAAACAAACATACAATAAAAGAACATTTCAAAGAGACCGTAACAAGGGAGTAAGAAAAAGACAACTAACCTAAGATAACTGCTTAACTTCCAACATGTTCCTACTTTACCCCAAGAAAGTTACATAATATAGCAACATTTCTGTGAACTTGTTCCTACTATATCCATCAGAAATTAACAGACCATAGTCATTTCTGGGCATCCCCAGAACGTTAAATAGCTTATCTGTTCTTCTTGGATTATTGTTCCCCCTTCCTTAATTACTCTCTACTGCTAGTTCCCCTACATTCTACATTATAAACCATTTGTTTTACATTTTTCAAAGTTCACATTAGTGGTAGTATATAATATTTCTCTTTTTGTGCCTGGCTTATTTCGCTCAGCATTATGTCTTCAAGGTTCATCCATGTTGTCATATGTTTCACAAGATCGTTCCTTCTTACTGCCGTGTAGTATTCCATCGTGTGTATATACCACATTTTATTTATCCACTCATCTGTTGAAGGACATTTGGGTTGTTTCCATCTCTTGGCAATTGTGAATAATGCTGCTATGAACATTGGCATGCAGATATCTGTTCGTGTCACTGCTTTCCGATCTTCCGGGTATATACCGAGAAGTGCAATCGCTGGATCGAATGGTAGCTCTATATCTAGTTTTCTAAGGAACTGCCAGACTGACTTCCAGAGTGGCTGAACCATTATACAGTCCCACCAACAATGAATAAGAGTTCCAATTTCTCCACATCCTCTATAGCATTTGTATTTTCCTGTTTAATGGCAGCCACTCTAATAGCTGTTAGATGGTATCTCATTGTGGTCTTAATTTGCATCTCTCTAATAGCTAGTGAAGCTGAACATTTTTTCATGTGTTTCTTGGCCATTTGTATTTCCTCTTCAGAGAACTGTCTTTTTATATCTTTTGCCCATTTTATAATTGGGTTGTCTGTACTATTGTCATTGAGTTGTAGGATTTCTTTATATATGCAAGATATCAGTATTCTGTCAGATACATGGGTTCCAAAAATTTTTTCCCATTGAGTTGGCTGCCTCTTTACCTTTTTGAGAAATTCCTTTGAGGTACAGAAACTTCTAAGCTTGAGGAGTTCCCATTTATCTATCTTTTCTTTTGTTGCTTGTGCTTTGGGTGTAAAGTCTAGGAAGTGGCCGCCTAATACAAGGTCTTGAAAATGTTTTCCTACATTATCTTCTAGGAGTTTTATGGTACTTTCTTTTAGATTCAGATCTTTGGTCCATTTTGAGTTAATTTTTGTGTAGGGTGTGAGGTAGGGGTCCTCTTTCATTCTTTTGGATATGGATATCCAACTCTCCCAGCCCCATTTGTTGAAAAGACCATTATGGCTCAGTTCAGTGACTTTGGGGACCTTATCAAAGATCAGTCGGCCATAGATCTGAGGGTCTATCTCTGAATTCTCAATTCGATTCCATTGATCTATATGTCTGTCTTTGTGCCAGTACCATGCTGTTTCGGCAACTGTGGCTTTATAATAAGCTTCAAAGTCAGGGAGTGTAAGTCCTCCCATTTTGTTTTTCTTTTTTAGAGTGTCTTTAGCAATTCGAGGCATCTTCCCTTTCCAAATAAATTTGATAACTAGCTTTTCCAAGTCTGCAAAGTAGGTTGTTGGAATTTTGATTGGGATTGCATTGAATCTGTAGATGAGTTTGGGTAGAATTGACATCTTAATGACATTTAGCCTTCCTATCCATGAACATGGAATATTTTTCCATCTTTTAAGGTCCCCTTCTATTTCTTTAGTAGAGTTATGTAGTTTTCTTTGTATAGGTCTTTTACATCTTTGGTTAAGTTTATTCCTAGGTACTTGATTTTTTTAGTTGCTATTGAAAATGGTATCTTTTTTCTTGAGTGTCTCTTCAGTTTGTTCATTTCTAGCATATAGAAACATTACTGACTTATGTGCATTAACCTTGTATCCCGCTACTTTGCTAAATTTGTTTATTAGCTCTAGTAGCTGTATCGTCGATTTCTCAGGGTTTTCTAGATATAAGATCATATCATCTGCAAAACAATGACAGTTTTACTTCTTCTTTCCAATTTGGATGCCTTTTATTTCTTTGTCTTGCCGGATTGCCCTGGCTAGCACTTCCAGCACAATGTTGAATAACAGTGGTGACAGCGGGCATCCTTGTCTTGTTCCTGATCTTAGAGGGAAGGCTTTCAGTCTCTCACCATTGAGTACTATGCTGGCTGTGGGTTTTTCGTATATGCTCTTTATCATGTTGAGGAAGTTTCCTTCAATTCCTACCTTTTGAAGTGTTTTTATCAAAAAGGGATGTTGGATTTTGTCAAATGCTTTTTCAGCATCTATTGAGATGATCAATTGATTTTTCCCTTTTGACTTGTTAATGTGTTGTAATACATTGATTGATTTTCTTATGTTGAACCATCCTTGCATGCCTGGAATGAACCCCACTTGGTCATGGTGTATGATTTTTTTAATGTGTCTTTGGATTCAATTTGCAAGTATTTTGTTGAGGATTTTTGCATCTATATTCATTAGGGAGATTGGCCGGTAGTTTTCCTTTTTTGTAGCATCTTTGCCTGGTTTTGGTATTAGATTGATGTTAGCTTCATAAAATGAGTTAGGTAGTGTTCCATTTTTTTCAATGTTTTGAAAGAGTTTGAGTAAGATTGGTGTCAGTTCTTTCTGGAAAGTTTGATAGAATTCCCCTGTGAAGCCATCTGGCCCTGGGCATTTATTTGTGGGAAGATTTTTGATGACTGATTGGATCTCTTTGCTTGTGATGGGTTGGTTGAGGTCTTCTATTTCTTCTCTGGTCAGTCTAGGTTGTTCATATGTTTCCAGGAAATTGTCCATTTCTTCTACATTGTCCAGTTTGTTGCCATACAGTTGTTCATAATATCCTCTTATAATTTTTTTAATTTCTTCAGGATCTGCAGTTATGTCACCTTTTTCATTCATTATTTTGTTTATATGGGTCTTCTCTCTTTTTGATTTTGTCAGTCTAGCTAGGGGCTTGTCAATCTTGTTGATCTTCTCAAAGAACCAACTTTTGGTGATATTTATCCTCTCTATTGTTTTTTTTGTTCTCTATGTCATTTATTTCTGCTTTAATCCTTGTTATTTCTTTTCTTCTACTTGGTTTAGGATTGGTTTGCTGTTCATTTTCTAGCTTCTTCAGTTGATCCATTAGTTCTTTGATTTTGGCTCTTTCTTCCTTTTTAATATATGCGTTTAGTGCTATAAATTTCCCCCTTAGCACTGCTTTTGCTGCATCCCATAGGTTTTGGTATGTTGTGTTCTCATTTTCATTCGTCTCTATATATTTAGCAATTTCTCTTGCTATTTCTTCTTTAACCCACTGATTGTTTAGGAGTGTGTTGTTTAACCTCCAGGTATTTGTGAATTTCCTAAGTCTCTGATGGTTATTGACTTCTAATTGTATTCCATTGTGGTCAGAGAATGTGCTTTGAATAATTTCAATCTTTTTAAATTTATTGAGGCTTGTTTTATGTCCCAGCATATGATCTATTCTGGAGAAAGTTCCGTGAGCACTAGAAAAGCATGTGTATCCTGTTGATTTGGGATGTAATGTCCTGTAGATGTCTGTTAAATCTAATTCATTTATCAGATTGTTTAGGTTTTCAATTTCCTTATTGGTCTTCTGTCTGGTTGATCTATCTATAGGAGAGAGTGATGTGTTGAAGTCTCCCACAATTATTGTGGAAACATCAATTGCTTCCTTCAGTTTTGCCAGTGTTTCTCTCATGTATTTTGTGGCACCTTGATTGGGTGCATAGACATTTACGATTGTTATTTCTTCTTGTTGAATTGCCCCTTTTATTAGTACGTAGTGACCTTCTTTGTCTCTCAAAACATCCCTGCATTTGAAGTCTATTTTATCTGAGATTAATATTGCTACACCTGCTTTCTTTTGGCTGTAGCTTGCATGAAATATTTTTTTCCATCCTTTCACTTTCAGTTTCTTTGTGTCCCTGTGTCTAAGATGAGTCTTTTGTATGCAACATATTGATGGTTCATTTTTTTTTATCCATTCTGCAAATCTATATCTTTTAATTGGGGAGTTTAATCCATTTACATTCAACGTTATAACCGTGAAGGCATTTCTTGAATCGGGCATCTTATCCTTTGGTTTATGTTTGCCATATTTTTCCCTCTCTCTATTAATATCCTTTATTGTACCCATACCGAATCTCTTTAGTACTGAACCTTTCTCCAAGTCTCTCTGTCCTGTCTTTGTTTCTCTGTCTGTAGGGCTCCCTTTAGTATCTCCAGTAGGGCAGGTCTCCTGTTAGCAAATTCTCTCAGCATTTATTTGTCTGTGAAAAATTTAAGCTCTCCCTCAAATTTGAAGGAGAGCTTTGCTGGATAAAGTATTCTTGGCTGGAAATTTTTCTCACTCAGAATTTTAAATATATCATGCCACTGCCTTCTCGCCTCCATGGTGGCTGCTGAGTAGTCACTACTTAGTCTTATGCTGTTTCCTTTGTATGTGGTGAATTGCTTTTCTCTTGCTGCTTTCAGAACTTGCTCCTTCTCTTCTGTGTTTGACAGTGTGATCAGTATATGTCTCGGAGTGGGTTTATTTGGATTTATTCTATTTGGAGTTCGCTGAGCATTTATGATTTGTGTATTTATGTTGTTTAGAAGATTTGGGAAGTTTTCCCAACAATTTCTTGAATACTCTTCCTAGACCTTTACCCTTTTCTTCCCCTTCTGGGACACCAATGAGTCTTATATTTGGACGTTTCATATTATCTATAATCCCTGAGGTCCATTTCGATTTTTCAATTTTTTTCCCCATTCTTTCTTTTATGCTTTCATTTTCCATTCTGTCATCTTCCAGGTCACTGATTCGTTGTTCAACTTCCTCTAGTCTTGTACTATGAGTGTCCAGAATCTTTTTAATTTGGTCAACAGTTTCTTTAATTTCCATAAGATCATCCATTTTTTTATTTAGTCTTGCAATGTCTTCTTTATGCTCTTCTAGAGTCTTCTTGATTTCCTTTATATCCCGTACTATGGTCTCATTGTTCATCTTTAGTTCTTTGAGTAGCTGCTCTAGGTGCTGTGTCTCTTCTGATCTTCTGATTTGGGTGCTTGGGCTTGGGTTATCCATATCGTCTGGTTTTTTTCATATGCTTTATAATTTTCTGTTGTTTTTGGCCTCGTGGCATTTGCTGAACTTGATAGGGTTCTTTTAGGGTTTGTAGACCTATTGAAGTCCTTATCTCTAATTTATCAGATCTACAGCTTCATGGAGTACACTTTCTCTAACTAACCAGCAGGTGGCGTCCACGAGCCACCTGTCCTCCACAAGCCAGTTCTCCCCTGCTTAGCCTTTTTGGTGAGTGGGGGAGTGAGTCTTGTGGGGCCCAATTGGTGTACCAAGCTTGCGTGTGTAGTTGGTGTTGCCTGCCCTGTACGTGGGGCGTGTTTCTGGGCAGTCGGGGAGGGGGGGTGGCCCTAAAAATCAAATCTCCCTGGTGATCCTAGAGTTTTAAAGCTGCTGCAATAGTCTAATCCTTCAGTTCAGTCCTGCCACAGTTTGTCTCTGCCACTGACCCACAAGTCCTTGGTATTGGCGTATGGCTCCTGAGACTTGCAAGTGGGCCCCTCTTCCAGGCTGTGCACCCCGGGTCCTCTGTTGAGAGATGACTGTGCTATGTCACAGGTGAGTGCCGTCCCCCCAGGGCAGTACTGGGCTGCTGGGCTGTGTAGGCAGGCTCCCAGTCTGCTCAAATGATGGCTGAATGGGGCTTTGTTAATTCACACTGCTCCACCTTCCCAACTCTGGGACAATCAGTTGAGGTTGCTGGGAAGACTAATGTCCACGCCCAGTTTTGTGGTGTGTGCCTGTTATTTGAAGCACTTCCGTCACACTGGGTTGTCTGGGGCAGCTGTGGGCTATGGGGCTGGCTATGGGCAGGAGTGTTTCCTGTCCACCAGGATGGTGGCTGTGAGCGGACACCCCCCTTTTCTTGGGAAGTTGTGGTGTTTAGTGAATTTTCTCAGCCACTGGATTATTGCCTTTTGTCTCAGAGCTCTCTTAGTTCTGCTCTTGACTTGACGTGCCCAAATTGAAAGTCTTTGAAGCTTTCTGTATTGGGCTTCTTAGAGTAATTGTTTCAGAAAAAGAAAAAAGGATTAAAAAAAAAAAAAAAAAAAGGGCCCTCCTCAGAAATCTAATGGGTTATTGAAATGCTAAGAGACAAAGCAACCAGGGCCATTAAGGAAAGGTCCACAGGGCAGAGAGATCAGCTTTTCTTCGGGATTTGCATATGCACCTCAAGGCCTGAGCTCTGGCCTTCCCCTTTCTGTGTTCACCAGAACTCCAAAAATCCTCTGCTTTTATTTTGGAGTTTTTTCGTGTTGTTTTTTTTTTTTTCTATGCCTGTCTCCTCTCTGCTGGGCTGGCTGCTCTCAGATTCTCTGGTGTCTGGTCTCAGTCTATCTATGGTTGGAGTTTGGATCAGTAGAATGAGTTTCCGATAAGGGCTGCCACTGCAGTTCTCCCTTCTCCTTCCCGGAGCTGACAGCCCCTCCTCCCATGGGACTGAGCCTGGCAGGGAGGGGCGCGGGTCCCCTGGCCGCAAAAACTTACAGATTTCGCTGATCTCAGCAGTTCGACATTTTCATGAGTGTTGTATGAAGTATGCCCAAAGACAGATTGCTCTGTGGTGTCCAGTCCACGCAGTTCCTGACTTTCTACCTACTTTCCTGGAGGAGTAACTAAAATATACAGCCGTGTCCTCTTAATATAAAGCTTCTTTCTACAATACATCTATTAAAACTGATTCAATTCTTCCCTTCTAGCTATTCTAAAACCATAGCAACTAAAAAGAAGAAAATTATATAGAGATTCAGTATTCATAATCCTTTGTTAAATTCCCTCTTGTTTGTTTAATTGTAATTTGAAAGTTATCACCTTTTTGTATATACGTTATATTTCACAATAAGGAAATAACTGAAACTATGGTACTGTACCACATAACATTTTTGGAAATTTCCTATATGACTCCTTGTTAAAGCATACTTTGAAAGATATTACCTTTTTGCATATATGTTACATTTTACACTCAGGAAATAACTGAGATTGTGGAACTTAAACCATAACATTCTTTGAAATTTGCTAACTACTTGTTAAATTGCACTTGGAAAGTTATCACTTTTATGTATATATGTTGTATTCTACAATAAAAAATATGATTAAAAACTGATTTAAACAAAAACTTTAAGTAAATATTAGTATAACAGGAAGAGAGAAGGTGGAGTTTGAATGTATCAAATTTGAGAAACAGTGCCTTGAGCACACAAATGAATCTGCAGTAGGATGATTTCCACTGGAGGCTGCTCTAATGGAGGCATCATTTTGGAGTGAGGTGGGCCTTCTGGTATCCACACCAGCCCTGAATCAAGCAGCCCTGAAAGTGTGCATTTTCTCATTATCACAGGAACATATGTAGTATGTTTTACGTGATCAGGCCCAAGAAAAGTCATGCTCCATGATATTTTGCAGAGACTTGCCATATGATACTGGCCTGTTATTTACCCTGCTGAGCCTCGGATTGCTGTGGACTAATATGAGTTGGGCTGCTGATGCCTGTGTTGCAAAGTTGTGATGAGAATGAGACTAGGCAACCTGTAAGTTAGTGTAGTGGATAAAAACTGGGTCACTGGTGCTATTCTTCCCAGCACTGCCACTTTCTAGCCAGGTAGCCTTGGGTGAGTAATTTCACCTCGCTCTGTCTCTTTTCCCACATGTATAAAATGGGGTTGATAGCAGTAGCTGCCTGTAGGATTCTTGTCGAGATTACATAGTTAATACATGTAAAGCAGTTAGGACGGTGCCTGGCACAGTCAGCACTAAATTAGCATACAGAATCCATTATCAAAATCCATAGATGTAAATTGGTGCAGCCACTGTGGAAGATAGTTTGGCAGTTTCTCAGCAAGTTAACCACAGAATTACCATGGGACCTAGCAATTCCACTTCTAGGAATATACCCAGAAGAATTGAAAGCATGGACTTGAACAGATATTTGCATACTGATGTTCTTGGCAGCATTATTTACAATTGCCAAAGAATGGAAAAACCCAACTGTCCATCAGAAAATGAATGGATAGACAAAATGTGGTACATACATAAAATGGGAAATTATTCAGCCATCAAAAGGAACGATGTTGTGATACTGTCTGGCTGTGATCTTGCAGAATAAATTCCGGCAAAGTTCAATGGGCACTTAAGACTGGAAAACAAAGCAGGCCACTCCATATAGCAAAATAGTAACAGTTTATTAGGGAACTTACAAACTGGGAAGCTGTTTCTGGGCGGTTGCAGGACATTCAGAGTAGCTCTCTGTGCTACCGGGTGATTTACAGGGGGTTAAGGGGGTAAGAACAAGAAAGGCACAGAGCCAAGTTGGGATTTGCAAGCTCATAAACATGTTTCTTTGAAGTTGCTGATATGCTGCAGGAGTTGTTTGGTATAGATAGTTATCATGCTTAGGAATGTGTACGTGTGCTTTAAGATGCACCTACAGGGAGGGTTTTTTGTTTTTTGTTTTTTGCCTTATCTAGGAATTTATGGCTTCTCTGGTTTGTGGCCTCACAGACAAATGTGACAATATGGATGTACCTTGAAGACATCATGTTGAGTGAACTAAGCCAAACACAAAAGGGCAAATATTGTATAATCTTACTGATATGAAATAATTAGAATAAGCAAACTCATGAAGTCAGAAACTAGAATATAAGTTAAAAGGAGACAGGATGGGGTTAGGGAATGGGGAGTTAATGTTTAAATTGTACAGTGTTTCCATTTGGGTTGATGGAAAAGTTTCGATAATGGATGGTGGTGATGGTAGCACAACATCATGAATATAGTTAACAGCTCTGAATTATAAATTTGCATGTGGTTAAAAGGGGGAAGTTTTAGATTGTATATATGTTATTAGGATAAAAGTTAAACAAACAAACAAAAATCATAGGACTGTACAACACAGTGAACCCTATTATAAATAATGGACTATAGTTAATGTTACAATTATAAAAATGTCCTCTCATGAATTGTAACAAATGTACCACCCTAATGCAAGGTATTAATAGGGCAGTATATGGGAACTCTGCATTTTATGCATGATTTTTATGTAAACCTACAACTTCTCTAATTAAAAAAAAGGGTGGGAGAAGCCCATAGAACTGTAGAACAAGAAGAGTGAACCCTCATGTAAACTATGGACTACAGTAAAGTTAATAATAATTTGGTTCATCAGTTGTAACAAAAGTACCACATTGATGCAAAATGTTAATAATAGGGAAAACTGTTTGTGAGGGGGTGGTATATGGGATTTCTGTATGTTTTGAATGATGTGTCTGTAAACCTATGACTACTCTTACAAAAAATATTTAAATCCAGCCTCCCCCCGCCCCCCCAAAAAAAATATATAAATACATTAACTGCCCAGAATAGTACCTGGGATATGGTAAGTACTCAAACAAAAAGGTGGACGGAGATATGTTGACATATATTATGTATACATTGATGCTACATTTCTATTTATGTATCTAGTGTCTTCTTTCTCCCAGCCTGTCATGAAATGTGAGACCCAGGAAAATCCCCAGATGGTTTATTTCCAGGCGGTTTTGTTACCACTTGGAAAGCTTTTGATATAACCCAGAGAACATAGGGTTTTCTTTCCCTTTAAACTTTCTTATGGTACTTCCTCCACAGAACTGCACACTCAATGATTGCCCGTTAGGTTCACAAATAATTTTACTTTGATGTTCGGAGATCTCAGGAAGCAAACGTTAAATCATAGAATTTTAGCATCAAACTGTCATTTAAAAGCTGAAAACTATTTCCTGCCTCTGTCAACGCTTGGAGACTTGGAGTCCCCTGTGGGGCACACAACTTTTCTGTTCAGGGAAAATCACAAGTGACCTTTTGTCTGGGTAAATGTAAAGCAGGTCTACCTACACCTCCTGGGGAAAACAGAGACAGAATATGCATGTTTTTTAAATGAAAGCTAAAATTATGTGGTTTGGGGTGCAAAGTACATGAAATGTTCTCCTTCACCATAAGAATTTAGATCATCCTATGCTTCTATATTATAGCTTGTTCTGAGAAGACATGTGTCTGTGTGTGTGTGTATGTGCACATGTGGTGCATACAGGACATCAGGAGCGAAGACTCCAAAATCATGCTTTCTTTTCACCTCAAATTGGAGGGGAACCAGGCAAAAGTTTGGACTTCCTGAAAATTGAATAGAATAGGGCTTGACCTGTCTTATTATGGGCACTAAAATTTCATGACACTTTCCATCTAATGGGCTTCTATGCAAGTTTTAAAAAAAAAACAAGGTAGCACCAAAGTATTTTGTTTAGTGTGAAAAACAAGGTACAGAAGGGTTTGGGTCGTGGGTCAACATGTACATAAAAAATTTAAAGGGGTGAGCTAGAATATCTCTGGAAAGGTATGCAAAAAAATAGCAACCAACCCTCCTGCAGAGATCTGGGGGGTTGGTGGTGGGGGTGGGGGTGGGGGTGTGATAGTAATTTATTTCTCACCATATACTTTTGTACTTTTTAATTTTTTTAACCTTTTGCATGTAGAGCTATTTTAAAAACACTTTAAAAATTGAATGTGTCCTCATTTTGTAGTCATAAACTGTATGGCTCAGAATTATTATTTCCTAAGATTAATTTATACCCCTACCTCCCCACGAACTCCTGGTCACACACACACACTAAAGGCAGCAATGCACCATCCTTCACACACATGCACACACACGCACTTAAAAGGTACATTCACTTGTGGAAATGTCAGCTAGGGTCCCTGAAAGCAGGTGAGGAAGCTGGGAATCTAAACTGGAAACAGGCAGATGAGGAAAGCTGAAAGGGATGCAATGGATTCCATGGATGGTGGTCTACAGGCCTGCCCTTCCCCTCCCTTCCTTCCCCTTCTTTCTTTCAAAACAAATATTTAGTGAGTTCCTATTATATACCAGGCACTGTTCTAGACACTGGGCAGAAAACAGAGCAATGAGCAGTGAATACTGAACCTGGAGTCCTTGGTCACTGGCTTGTCTCTCTATATACTGAGATCCTGGGTAAAGGAAAAAACAAACAAACAAACAAACAAAAAAAAACCTGATTCCACTTTCAAATGGACACCAGGAGCCGTCTCAGGATCAGGTCCATTTCCCACTGTGCCCTCTCCACAGGTTTGTTGGGGGCCCACCAGCCTGCCCTATCATATAAATGGTGCCTTCCCTTAGCAAACATTTATTGAGCACTGGCTCTGGGGCAGGAACTGTGCTGGGTTCTGGGGACACTTCAGTGAACCAAATGGACTAAGATTCCTGCCCTGCTGAGAGTGACATTCTCACTGGGAACGACAGGTAATGCACACTGATGATACATTGACATTACCTCAGAGGTGCCGTTAGAAGGATATCTATCCTTGCCTTCTAAAATACATAATCTCACTTTTTGGGTTCCCCTCAAGCTATGTTCCCCAGGCCCCTGGCCTTTCTGAGTTTCAGTTCAGTTTTCAGTTCCTTCATTGGTAAAATGAAAATGGCTTTTGTAAGAACTGTTTTGAAACACCCAGCAAACACCCAAAGATGAAAGACTTCTGCCTTGGTGATTACTAAGATTTTACAATAGGAAGTGGGAGAGGTGCAGGACATAGTTTCCTGATCATGTTTGGCTCAAAGAGGAAAGACAATGAGTTTCAGTGTCCCCTGGTTTAAAAAAATAAGTGTATTTTCATTTTGAAGAAGAAACTGAAAACTTAGGACGTTAAACAAATAGCGAGAGTTTATTTTTCTTTTGCAGGTCATGAGGTCAGTTAATGATTAGTGAGACCCAAGTGGGTGTTCAGTGTCCAAGACTGAGGGGCCGTGTTATAGGATCTCTTTGGCATTAAGGGTCTGTTTCATCCCATTTGGTAGATGTCCAGCTCAGCGATGCCCAGAAGCCTCGGGGAGAGGTGCTTCTGGTTTGGGGGGCTCCTTCTGTGGCTCAACGTTGGAAGTTCAGGTAAGCCAGGGGCTTGGGTTCTGGGTGGAACTTATTTCTGTCAGTCAATGATTCTATTTCTCAAATCATACCCTTTAAGAGGTCCCCTAAAAGCCCTTTGCCTCTACTGAGGTGAATTTTAAGGGAGAAGTAAAACTTCTATGATCATCATGAGAATGATGATGACCAGGACACTTTCTCAGGTTGCAAAATTCAACTTCCCATGGTGGTTTGACTCATTTTTCTAAAACCTGTATTACTCTTTCCATCTTGCACAAGCCAGGATAACTAGTAAATAAACAAAATATGATATATTCCAAAACATGGTTTATTTTCATCCTAGAAATATCCACAGCTCTAAGTTATATTTAATTTTAAAATTCAGTCTCCAAACTATTAAGAGTTTTGTCACTGAGACTGTTAGACGGCCTTTCTAGTCCTGCTGGCCCACCTCAGGGTCAGGTTTGCTGTCCTTTCTGGCTGTTTCATGGTATTCACTTGCTGCTAACCACAGATTCCCAATTAGAACAATATCTCTCAAATGCCATTTGCCTTGTGTCATTCCCCTAGAAAACTAACTGCCAACTGTACCCCACTCACATAATACAGCAAATCTAAACACCCAGGTGGTGTTGAGTTCCTTGGTAGAGGACTGCTTTTCTGTCATCTCCAGAAGATGCGTAATTCTCATTTCCCAACTTGGGAATGTATCATTCCTTCCGTCTAGAGGTACTCACACTATTTTTTGGTTGATCTCTGTTCTTCACGTCTTCCAAGGAGGCATCCACTGTCCCCCCCTCCCTCCCAACGCTTCATTCCTCTCTTCAGCATCCCCTCCCTGCTCCAAAGTTCAACGTGCACAGAGATATTCACTGCTCATATTGACTGGTGACTTGAAAGAGGTGCTGCTCAGTTAGCTTCATGTGTGCTTTCTCTGAACTCAATCATCTGTTCCCAAACAGTGAGGATTTGGAGCTTTGGCCTGATTTAGTACTACCCCTAACACAGTGCCCTACCTAAAGCAGGTGCTTAATGGATGCTGCCACATGCCTTGGGATTGCAAAGTGCTGAGCAGATAGGGTATGGACACTGGGTTGGGCAAACTGGATTTGAATCCTGGCTGTTTCTTAGTAGCTGTATGACTTCGCATAATTCTTCTTTATCTGGAGTTGAAGAGAATCCCTACCTGCTAGGAATGCCGTAAGGATTAAATGAGATAATCTGTATAAAGTTTCTGGCATTTTGCAGTTTGCTCATTCAATGGTGATTTGATTTTTAATGAATTGTTGATGGGCCGTTGGAAGTTGAGGGAACAGGGCTGCTGTGAGTCACTTTGGAGAAAAGATGGTGTCCCTGAAGGTGCCTAGGAGAGCTGTGGGTGCCGTGCGGAGAAGTGGCCTTGGCAGGCCCATTTTGTTCCTGTTGAGCAGCTCCAGGCCTGCTTGGAGGCCAGAGGGCATTAGTTGGTTGTCTTTATTTGGAGCATGAGGGGTGGGAGGAGTAATAGCAAACTGCCTCCAGACTCTTTGGAACCTTACCTCTCAGCAAGTTTGGGTCCTTGGGCACAAGGTGAAAGGAGTTTGGAAATGCTTGAACAAGGTAAACAAGGTAGCAAAGTTGGGGTCAGAGCAAAAGCTGATCTAGTGTCAACCGCACATTTTAGATGCCCGAGGCAAGACATGAGTTTAGCCCTCCCCCACCAGCAGAGCTCATCACCAGCCAGCAGGACCCCAGTAATTCCCTGTCCTGTCCCCTTGTTTTTGTCTCTTGCAGTCTTTCTCTTCACCCCTGTCCACTAAGGCATCCTCTGTCAACTGTCTACTTCTCTTCCTTTCCCCACTTTAACTGAGTGTATCATTTAAATAGTGACATTATTTATTGAATAAATATTTCCTTTTCTTACCTTAAAAAGTGATATCTTAGAAATCAGTTGCAGTTAGGCATAGATAGAAATGATATAGGGTGGGAGGAGAGAGACAGATGTCCAAGGGGAAAGGAAAAAAAGAGCATACTTGATCTAATGCAAACTGAAGGAAGTAGGAGGGAAATGAGAGGATCAGACAGAGAGAGAAATCAAGGAAAGAAAGACCAAATGTAGGTGAGGGAGGGAGGACCAGGAGGTACACGTCACAGGAGAGCAGCAGCTAATGTTTCCCGGCATCTGGAGTTCCCCTCACTTGGCTGGGTGACCTTTCACTGCAACCCATAGGCTTTCCCCTTGGACTGTGGACGTCAAGCTTCGTTGCCCCTTGACCAAACTGGTACCCATGCTTCTACACCAGGCTTAGGTGGCTCTTCCTCCAGGTGGTTTCCTCCCTCTGGTTAAGGTGAACTTTTGGTGTGTCCTCTCAGCATCAGAGCTTCCCAGCCACAGATCTTGTCCTCCCTATCATGAGGCTTCCTGTTTGTTTCCACTTTGAGCTCCCAGAGGGCAGCTATGGCCAGTATCTTATTCATCCTCAAGTCCCCAGAGCCTAGCCAGGACCTGGCACAAAGGAGGCATTCAATAAACAAAGGCCTTGGTTCCTGAGGTTGCCGATCCCCCTCCCTGCTTGGTGACATTATGGTAGATCAGTGAAATGACACCTGCCCTTTAAACAACAGTTCAGCTGAAAGGAGGAATCCAGAACGTCTCCCATTTCAGTTAGAATCCTTTGACTCTTAACTCAATTGGCAGGTCTGCTGAGAACAGAGCTCTGTGTGCCGAGGTGGCCTAGCTCAGAGGGTATGTCAGGAAGCTCAGGTTCCAGTGGTGCTGAGCTGGAGACAGAGGCAGCTGAGGAGAAGCAGCCAGGACTCAGCCTATGACACCAGCCCCTCAATGGCCAGGTCTGGTGAGAGCCCACCCTCAAATCAGCTACGGGTGGGAGCCCCCATCCTCCTCCCATCCAGTAGCATCCTTCTGAGGAGCCTGGAGGAAGGGGGCCTTGTCCCAGTACACATGCCTCCTCCACTATTTCCATTTGGTAACAAAGTCTCTGGTTGCAGTCTTGAGCCCACTCTGTCCCTGCAAGAGCTCCCCCCACCCCCTTCTTCTTGGCTCAGGCCACACAAGCTATTTTTGCAAGAGGAAACTTTTAGGAAACAAAACCATATGTGGGACATTAAACTCAGAGCATATGCAAAATGCATAAAGGGAGGATTGTAGAAGATCCCATTTCTAATATTTACAGATCAGAGTCAATCCACGTGAACCCCAACACTACGCTGGTGATGCTTTAATTCACGATCCTGGGTTATGGGCAGTAGTTGCACTGCTACTGGCCTCAGCATTCCCTTCATTTATTTCTATATTTTGCTTTGGTTGCAAGGTATTGAAGAAATCCTGAGTCAAGCAGTTGTTAAGCAATTAAATCCCTTGGCAATGTTTTGTATGTGAATGCAAGCAGGCCAGAATGTTTTTAAAAACTAGCACAGAACTACGACCTTATAAGAAATTAAAATATCTATGCACGGGAGCAAGAGAAACTTTATTCCAAGGTCTGCTTAAAATCCTAGTAGCTCAGGTTAGAGGGCTGATGGTTTCCAACATGATGAAATTTGGTAGATAACATATAAGACTTTGCATGTTTTTAAAATTTTTATTTTGGTTTTAAAATGGTTTAATACAGATTTTAAATTCTATTTAAAGAGCCAATGTTTGTGGAATCTCTGAGGCATTTCTGCAGAACCCTAGGGTTCCTCAGATTCTGGTTAGAAAACCCAGCTTTACAAGCACACTGCAGAGACCCCCAGTGCCCAGGACTTAATGTCTACACTGTCCAAACTCTTCTGTCTCTTGGCCTTCCAGTTGTTTGTCTTCGGTCATTCTCCCATGGTGGCTGCCTTCCAGATTTTTTGCCTTTGCCTTCCCTCCCCTGATATTTTCTTCTGTTTCTCTCTGGTATGTTATCTTAATTGACAGTCTAATGACAACCCCAGATTTGGTACAGTCTGGGGCTTCCCACACCTGGGTACTTACTTCCCTGGAGGTAGCTCCCCCAAGGCACAGCCAGGACACATCATCTTTCACTAATTTGGGGGAGGGGGTACTGTGCCTTTAAAGGAGCCAAAGGGTCGATTTCTAGCTGCAACTACAAAAATGTAGGATGAGGTTTAAACACTGTCCAGTGTTTCAAAATATGTTGAAGGTGTCTCCCAGGGTGGTACTCCGGCTGCTGCCAGTGCCATCCCAATTCCCAGGCATCAGGAGTCTTTCTTTTGAGGTCCCGGCTGAGGCTGTGGCCACTCCCGTCCTGCCTTTACCACAGACTTGCAGGGCAGAGGGGCAGTGCAGGTGTCGCCATTGCAGCCCACAGCCCTGCCCAGGCAAGCCAGGGGCTGCCCGCAGCCTGGTTTCCCACCAGGTGCCTGTGATGGGGACGAAAGCAGCCAGCCCAGGAGGGTGAAGGAGTTCTGTGCGCATATGCCCCGAGATTCCATCAGGGAAATGTGCATATTATCAAGTCTTAAATAACCTTTTCTTTAATACTCATTCAGCATTCAGGACCATAAATAGAAAACTATGGGCGCTTTTCAGACTTGGACAAGCCAGTCATTTATTCCATACCCATCTTCTCTATGGTTTATAAACCCTTGACCAAGTAAGTGCCTAGTGATCTAGAAACTCTCAAGCCATGCTCATCCCCTGGGGTGAGGATCCATTGAACATCAGGGCCTCCAGGCCTTCATGGAAAGTTTTTCCAGTGGCCACTTTTATGCAAAGTTTCAGGCATGGGAGTTGGGCCATTCCCAGCTGGAATGTGTTCTCTGTGAGGGCAGGGGCTGGCACCATCTTCATTCTTACACTCTTTTCTCAAAAGAGCCTTAGCTAGATGTCACCTGGTTGAGTAACAGGCTCTAAATATGTTTGCATGGAGATTGGTCTCCTCAATGAAGAACATGGGGGGAAACTTGCCCATGAGTCAGAACAGAAGAGATTTTCTTGCCCCTTAGCCAAAGAAAGCCTCTCATGGCTTTTAGAGAACATTGGCTGGTACAGTCAAAAAGCACCCTCAGTTGCCTGCAGAACTTTATCAACCAGCATCAAAGGAGGCTGGAAAGGGTGTGGGAATGTGTAGAGGAAGGTGCGGGTAATGCTGTAGCTGTCCCAAGAAGCCCTTTGCAAAAATGAGGATGAAGGAGGCAGGTCACCACCACCAGCCCCTGGGGTCTGCCACTTGGTTCCCTTCCTTGTCACCTGTCAAGACTGTTTGTCTTCTGCTGGACTTTCCTGGTTCCCTTTATTTAGAACTATACACAAATAACAATGTTATCCAGGAATATCACCTGGGCCATAGAGGAACGGTGTACCAGAGAGTACCCCTGGCTAGTGCAGATGGGTCTTCCTGGGAATAAGAAGGAAGAGGCCCACTCAGGCTAAGGATTAAAACTTTGGATCCTTCTGGTCCTTTGAGCCCACAGTAGGTCTGGGTTCCCTGGCCTGCCTGAAGGGAAAACGTTTGTCCCCAAAGCCTAACACCTCAGCCAGGGATTAACCGTCCATAGGCTGGTGGAGAAGCCCTCCCAAAGCCAGGAAAGCCCATCTGCCCAGTTCTCCTTTCCCAAGAACTATGGTGCCCACTTCCTGGAACACTTTTTTTTTCTTTAACACTTTCTGTTTCTTCTTACAGAAGAGTATCCTAGAAGGGATTCTAAGGTCTTTCCTCCCTTCAACCACTTCCCTTTTCTCTGAAGTCATATGTTCTCTCTGACTTGTATTCTAGTTTAATTGATGTGGTCCTCAAGCAACAGTGCTGTTGAACTTTGCAAAATAGAATTCTTTCTTTGGCAAAAGTCTAGGTATTTTCCACTACAAGAGTAATACAAAGAAAGATATAAATATATGCAATTTATGCTGTTTAATGCATACATTTTTGCTGCTGGGAAGAGTCACAAGAAAATATTGATATTTTTACTTTGGGGAGAGGGGCTACGGAGAGGAAAGTCTAGAATTTTTAATTTTACTTTTTAAGAATCTAGAAGGATTATCTAGGCAGAGAGATTATGTTCCACCTTCACCACCTTTTGTTCTTTGAACTGTTTGAATTTTTCTTTTTTAAAAAAAGTAATATAGACTCATTACAGAAAACTTAGAAAATTCAAAAAGTAGATGGAAAAATATATTGTCCATAGTCCGCCGTCCAGAGACAAGTCCTTTTAAACATTTTGATGTATTTACTCTTCTTCACCCAACCCCCCTTTTTTGCTCTTTTTTGGTAAATTAAAAAAATTAAAGTATAAAATATTGTAAGGATATAAAAATTTACAGTATATAAATGGCAAATAGTATTGTACCAACCTTCCACCATCCAGATTTAATGAATGTTAACATTTTTTTGCTCCAGATTTGCTTTATTTATTTTAAACGTTGTAGGTTATTCAATTGTGGACTAAATCACAGTTTATTCATCCATTTCCCCCCCACTGAGGTACAGCTAGGTTGTTTCCAGAACTTTTCTATTATGCACAGTGTTGCAATGTGAATGCTTATGATTGATTTCTGAAAATGAAACCAGGGGATCACAAACTAATTGACATTTCAGCTTTACCAGGAATAGGCAAATTGTTCTCCAAAGTGGTTGCTCCATTTTATAGATCCACCAGAAATGTATGAGATCCTGTTTCCCCACTCATTAATACATAGTGTTATCAGATTATTTAATTTTGGAAATAAAATACTACCTCTTTATCATTTCAATTTGCTCTTTAGTGCTTATTAATAAAGTAGAACTCATTTTCACATATTGATATTTTCTCTTCTAAGAATTGCTTTTCATAGCCTCTTCTGTGAAATTTATTCATGTGGTTTTTCCATTTTTCTACTGGCTTGCTCATTTTTTTCTCACTGGTTTGTATTAGGTTTTCATATATTCTTGACATGAATCTTTTGTTTATTGAATGCATTGCAAAAATTTCTTTTACTCTATGACTTGTTTTTTAATCTTGTTTTTTTCTTTGCTTTTTTTTTTATAAAATAGGAATTTAATCTTAACTTTATACTTGATTTTTTAAAATTCATGATCAGTTCCAGAATTATGCTATATTTACATTTACAACAATTTATAAGTAAACAGTCATTTGACTGATAATTCAATTTCTTTAATAAACCACAGAACATATATTTACTTTCAAATATAGACTATTGTTAAAGAAAAAAAATGGTAAGAAAAGAGTTCAGATATCTTAGACAAAACTTGACTTCTGGGCTTCAGGAAGATGTGGAAATTTTTCCTGAAGAAAATTTTCTTTTTCTTTAAATTTTTCTTTCTTGCTTCAATGCAGGCTTGTTTCTCAAGTCTCAGTCGGACAAAACAGTCCACATAAGGCATTGCAAAGAATCATTTCCTATTGTATCTTTTATTTAGGTGCCAGGGTATAGGCTACTGCTTGAATTTGTGCCCGATGATTCTTCCAAAGATGTCTCTTCTCCAGCACCAGGTCTGGCTTTTTCTTGACCAGTCTGAAGAAGCCTTAGGACATCTTCTCTTTCCTGGACAAGCTTAGCTAATGCATCCATGGAATCTATCACCTTTTGTAATCGCTCTGGACTTGGCACTGGCCACTCTGCCTCTTGGCCTCCTGCTCCAGAGTTAGGAGCATGTTTCTTTCTTTCAACAGGACATACCAGAGTCTATGTAAATCTTCATTATTTTTGTTCCTTAATTGCTGACAGGTCCATGAAGCACCAGATTTCACTTTTTCTTCCCCCCAATTCTTTGGGTCATCAAAAAATTCTTCTAATCCTTTCCTTGACAACATGGTAAGAAATAATCTACACTGGTGAAAAGATGTGGCATTTGGTTTATCCTTAGGCAGCAAACGAAGAGCAAACCTGAAACCTGGACTAATGGGTCTGAGAAGTTAATAATGCTCTGGAAGCCTTCAGGGTTTCTGAGACCACTCGGTAAACAACAGCCAAATGAGACACTGCCATTTTTTCGCATCTGTTTGCTGTTTTTTATGCAGAAGCTTTAACATTTAGTAGAGTGAAATGTATCAGTCTTTTATGATTTGTGCTCCTGGTGTGCTATGTAAGCAATCTTCCTAAAAAGATAATTTCTCACATTTTCTTCTAAGTATTATGACCTACCCAAATCAGCCTAATACCACTAGAGAAAAACCTTTTGGTCGTGATGTTTGTTTGTTTTTTAATACATTGTTGAATTTATTTACTTTATTTTACTTTTATTTTTGCATATATGTTCATATTTGTATCATATTCTTTTCATGTATTGTTCCTGTCTGGTTTTAATACTATTATTACAATCTCACAAAATAAGATTCTATTCTATGAGGCAGTTATTATAAGAGAGATCATATGT
Source organism: Choloepus didactylus (assembly GCF_015220235.1). Classification (NCBI taxonomy): domain Eukaryota; kingdom Metazoa; phylum Chordata; class Mammalia; order Pilosa; family Megalonychidae; genus Choloepus; species Choloepus didactylus. The sequence continues at coordinate 85,722,020 of NC_051307.1, forward strand.
ACCGTAACAGTTTTATAGAATCCTCATATAAAATTATCTGGCTCTGCTACTTTAGGCCAGAGAAGATTCTTGGTTGTCAATTCAATTTTTTGATGCTAGTAGGTGTGCTGGTTTGAATCTGTTGTGTACCCCGTGAAAAGCCATATTCATTAATGGAATCTTGTGGGGCAGACCTATTGTGGGTGGGTTCTTTTGATTCTTTTTGATTATTTTCAATGTGATGTGACTCCTGCCCATTCAAGGTAGGTCTTAATTAGTTTACTGGCATCCTCTATGAGAGGACTAAAAGGCAGAGACATTTTGAAGAGAGCCGACACAGACCTAGATGTTTGGAGATGCTAAGCTAAGAGATGAAGCCCAGAGTTTGTCCTGGAGAAGCCACGTGAGAACCCACAGATGCTTAAAGAGAAAGCCGCTGGAATCAGAAGCTGACAGCAATGCAACCCGGGAGCAAAGGACCAGCAGACGCCATCCACGTGACTTCTCAGCTGACAGAGGTGTTCTGGATGTCATCAGCCTTCCTTTAGTGAAGGTATCCTCCTGCTGATGTCTTAGTCTGGGCATTTTTATGGCCTTAGAACTGTAAATTTGTGAACTAAAAAAAACTCCATTGTAAAAGCCAATCTATTTCTGCTATTTTGCAGCCTTAGCAAACTGAAGCAGTAGGTTTACTTGGGTTTTCATGAGTCAATTTCAGTAAATTTTATTTTTCTAGAAATTATCTATTTCTTTCAAGTTTTCCAAATGAATTTGTCTGGGACCTTTTAAGAATATCTTTTTATCCTTGAGGTTGTACAGCATACTATGATCTGCCTATGTATGAATTTATTTATTTTTTAATTTGTTCATTACCCTGAGGATAGTTTTTTGATTGGAAAATTCATATCTGTGTTTTAGTTTTGGAAGATTCTTAGCAATTGTCTCTCCAAAATGCTGTTTCTTCTCCCATTCTCTTCCTTTAGAGAACAAGTACTAGGATGAATATTGGAGCCTCTCCATTTATTGTCTGTTCTTTTTAACAGGACTTTTATATTTAGAAATTTCGTGTTACTTCTGTTGTAGACATTACAGTATTGATTCCTGCAATGACTTCTGACACTGACTACCCGGAGTTAGGCCAAACTCCACAGGTTATGGTGCAGTTCTCCACAATACTCCTTCACGTCAGACACCAGTCACAAGCTCGGGGGTTCCCAGGGCCACCCTCACTTCTGACCAACTGGCCATAAATTTGGGGTCCCCACTTCCCCCTCAGGCTTAATAATCCACTAGAATGACTCACAGAACTCAGGAAAGTGCTATACTTACTATTCCAGTTTTATCATAACCCAAAGTATTTAAATCAGAGCCAGCCCAAACAAGAGAAACATAGAGTGAGGTCAGGGAGAGTCTTTTCCCCGTGGGTTCAGGAGGTGGCACTCTCCTGGCACATCAGTGTATGACAATACTCAAAGAATGTTACCAACCAGAGAAGTGCTCTCAGACTTTGGAGTTAAGAGTTTTTATTGTGGATGTTGCTGTTTTTAATCATAGGCATGATTGGTCACGTGGCTGAACTCGATCTCCAGCCTCCCTTCCTCCCCCTAGTTTGGACTGATATCACATAGCTCAAAGCCCAAACTCTCTAAGGTCATGGTTGGTCTTTCTGGGTGGCCCAGGCCACTCTGAGTCACCTCGTTAGCATAAACTCTCAGTTGTCAGAGGGGGAGGGGCAGGGTTCCTCCATGAATAACAAAGACACCCCAATCATTGGGGAAATTCTAAAGATTGTCCCAGGAGCAGGGACAAAGACCAGACCTCTCTTTGAGTAAAGTTCATTCTTAACCACACAATTCCACTTTTATTTCAATGGCTATTTCATTTCTGATTATCTAATTAGCATTTCCCTGTACATCCTATTTTCTCAGTTATGCCTGTCTTTATCTCAAAAGTTCTGTCTTCATTTTTATCTAAGTTGTATATTCTAAGCATACTTATTTTAAAGTCTATGTTAAATGCTTTTTAAAATTTAGTTTACCTGGAATGAATTAATGATCCACTTATTGATTTTACTGCTTATTTTTATAAACATTTGATTTATTTATCTATTTAAGCATTTTGTTTGCAGGCTTTTTTTTTTCCTTCTTTGTTAGAGAAGTTGTGGGTTTACATAACAATCATGCAGGAAATACAGGATTCCCATATACTTCCCCACCACTAACACCTTGCATTGGTGGGGAACATTTGTTACAATTGATGATACGCAGGCGTATTTTTAAATAAACTTTGAAGCATAACATATTAGAGAAAAGTACACAAATTATAATTACAAGATCAGTGAATTTTCAGAGTGAATGCACTTGTGTATCCATCATCTGGACCAAGACATAAAACATTACCAAGATTCTAAAGTCCATTCTCCATACCCCTTCCTAGTCACTGCTACCCGAAAGATAATTATGTTGACTTCTAAAACAAGAGGTTAGTTTCATTTTCATCTTTATTGAGAAGTGTGTTGCTTTTGCAGAGGCCCAAAGTTCAGCAGACCCCCCTAACCCCTGGGGAAACTTGAGGCTGAGCTTGCAAAGTGGTGGTCAGGGGCTGTGCCTTGGCTTGGGGGTAGCCCATGACTGGCCCTCCTGTGGCCCCAGGTGGGTTACATGGGGTAAGGTCGTGAGGAAGAAACCCCAGTAAGTTAGAGAAGTCAACACTAGTAGCACAGAGGGTGTCAGAGGCTGGTGGGGCTCTTATTGAGCAGGAATTCATCTAGGAGGGCCATAGCTGCTGCCAGCTGAGGTGAGGCGGATGAGAGAAACTGGCTTCCTGAAAGCTCTGCCAGAAGACTATCCACCTCCATTTTGTGTAATTTGTTGGGCAAGTATGAAGTAGATCCAAGCTGGTATATTGAGGAAGCTGAGCTGGGAAGTGATGAGTGAGGATTCCAGGGGGTAGCTTATACCCGGGGAGTGTGGCATGCCTGAGCTGGGCATGGTAGGAATGTGGGCACCATACATGCCCACAGGCAACATGCCAGGGAAGGCCTTGGCCACCATCACATCCCCAGAGGCCTTGCACAATACAGGGTTCTACTCTTCCTTTACCTTGACTGTGGAGCTGCAGCTGAGCAGGCCTAACATGTCTACTGGCTCTGTCTTAATCTTGAGCTGCTCCTGCAAGTGGCTCTTCTTGACATTCTACATCAGGTGGTCCTTGCGGTTGAACCACTGGGCGCAGTACTGACACAGGAAGTCCTTCCAGCCTGTGAGTATAGAACTACTGGTGCAGTGGTCACAGGGGTGCTTCTTATTGGCACCGTTTGCTACCCAAGTTGAGTGGGCATTTAGGTGCTCTAACAGGGCCTGGGTACTCTTGAAGGTCTGCAGACACACCTTGAAGCTGAGGTTCCTGCTGCTGGCAGCGTGCATGGCTGGGTGCTCCAGTAGCCCAGCTTTGTATTGTACTTATTGAACTCATAACAGTGGAGGGCCTCTTTATTCGGGTCATGGATCTGCAAGTGGTTCTGCAGCTGGTCCTTGCTGATGAAACATCACAGAACATGCACTGTTGGGGTTTCTGGGCCGAGTGGGTGGCCATGTGCCTATACAGCTTGTACTTGGAGGCAAAAGCCTTGCCACAGAGCAGCTGAGGGCAGATACATGGTCTCTCTGGATGGGGGAGGCTGTGAGGCCTCAGCTTCTCCCCATTTGAGAAGGGCATCTCTAAGATTTCACATTGGCGCTTCACTTGACTCTCTACCTCCAGGCTCAAGGCCTAGGAACTTGTTTCCTGTCCACTTCCTCCTCCTGCTTTGCATCTTGAATCCAGAGGAGAATGTTGGCGAAAAATGTGGCCATGGCAAAGCTAATGGCGAAGGGCCACGTTATTCGGAAAGCTCCCCGTCGGCTTCACACAAGCTCTCTACTCCGTCACTGCCTCCAAGGCAGTCTTCAGAAAACAATCTCTTCACCGTGCTCGGGCTCCGCCAGGCCAGCTCAGCCCCGAGTAATGGCAGCAGTCTGGCCATCGTGTGTATTCGTTTTATTGTCATTTAGTCCTTAATATTCTCTAATTTCTATTGTGATTATTCTTTAACCCACACATGGCTTAAAAGGGTGTTTTTAAATCTCCGTATGTATTTTTAAATATCTTTTGTTGTTGACTTCTTATTTTATTTAGTTGATGTTGTCTGGATAATATTGATTGATGTTTTTGGGGTCTTGCATTGTGACATATGCTCATTTAAAAGGACTCTAAATTCTCTATTTGGTGGATGTGTGTTTCCATGTGTGACCAATAGAGCAAATTTATTAATTTCTGTGGTTCAAATATTCTATATCCTTTCTAATTCTTTTTTTTAAATTATCTTTGGCTTGATATCTCAGATCTCCCAATCAGATTGGAGATTTGTCAGTTTATACTTGTAATTTTGTTAATTTTTACTTCAGCTATTTTGAGGCTATGTTATGTGTATTCGGGTTTTAAGTTTTTATATCTTCTAGCTAAATTATTCTCATCATCATCTCATATTGACCCTCTTGCAATAATGTTTATTTCCTTCGGTGCATTTTTTTTCCTGATACTAATATTGCTACATTACCTTTCTTTGGGTTGGTATTCTCTTTTACTTTCAATTCTTTTGTGCCATTAGTTTTAAGAATGTCTCTTGTTTAAAATATAGCTGAATTCTTTTTTAATCTAATCTGAGAATCACTATGTTTTAAAGTCAGTTTAGTCCATTTACATATATTTGGATTTTTAATATATTTCTATCTTTTAATTTTGGAATTTTCTTTTCTCTTTTTCACTGGGCTTTCTTGCCTTCTATTGGGTTAATTCAATTTTCTCTGTTCTCTTTTTTCCTTCTACTAGTTTAAAAGATATACATTCTTCTGCTATTCTTTTAGTTGGTATTCTTAAATTTTTAACCTATATATTTCAATTAACAGAGTCAGAAGTCAATTAATACCTTTATTTTCTTTCTGAATAATACAAGGATCTGTAACAATCTTTTATAATATTGTTTCCTATTATTTCAGTGCCTCTTTTCTTTTCTTGCCCCCCAATTAGTCATCATAATTATTGTTGCTTTATATAATAAATGCTAATATAGATTAATATGTATATCAATTTCTTTACTCATTATTTCTTCTCGCAGTCAACTTCTTCCTTCCGGAAAAATGATTTTGCTTTTTACTTCACTCAGTTCTATGAGTAGTTAGTGCTCAGTCTTCATCTGAATATGGCTTTATTTCTCTTCATTCTTAGATGATAGTTTAGCTGGGAATAGGATTCCAGGTTGAAAACTATTTTTCTTCAACATTTCTGTTTGCTATTGTGCCAATTGAGAAGTCTGCTATCAGCCTACTTGTTGCCCTTTTATGGTTAATTTAAAACTTGCCTGAGTGTGTTTAGTGTTCTGCAGTTTTATTCTGGTATGTCTAGGATAAGATTTGTTATCTTTTATCTGGCTCATGGCTCATTTTACCTCTTCAATTTGAGGAGTAATGTCTTTCATCAATTCTGGAAAATTCTCAGCCAATATAGCAGAGTGATTAGGAGTTGGGATTCTGGAGGCAGATGGCCAAGGAATTCAAATCCAAGCTCAAAGTCTTAAGGACCATGTAACTTTGGAAAATAAGAAAATAAGGAAAGGAAAATAAGAATGGTACCTGCCTCACAGGAATCTTATGAAAGATCAAATGAGCCAAGAGATGTAAAGCATTTAGAACAGGTTCTGGCACATAGTAAGCACTATAAAAGAGAGGCATTGTGTGGTAGTTTGAAACTGTTGTGTACCCCATTCCTGTGGGTGTAGACCTATTGTGGGTGGGACCTTTTGATTAGGTTACTTCAACTGAGATATGAACCACCTCATTCAAGATGGGTCTTGATCCTCTTGCTGGAGTCCTTTATAAGAGGATAAAACACACACAGAAGCTAAGAGATGAAATTAAGAGATGCTTACAGAGAAGAGCATCAGAGAAGCTGAGAGAAGGAGCCACTGAAGCCAGAAGTTGAAAGCAATGGAACCTGGGAGAGAAGGACCAGCAGATGTTGCCACATGCCTTCCCATGTGACAGAGGTGTCCCAGATGCCAGCAGCTTGTTTCCAGAGTCCAGGTATCATCCTGTTGATGCCATGAGTTAGACATTTTTACAGCCTAAGAACTGTAAATTGTAAGTTAATAAATCCCCATTGTAAAAGTCGACCCATTTCTGGTATATTGCATTTCAGTAGCTTCAGTAAACCAAAACGGGTGTTATTATCTTTTTGAATATTTGCCTTCTTCAATTCTCTATTTCTACAATTCTAAAAAGATGTAAGTTAGACTGTCTTAATCTATCCTCCATGCTTCTAAACCTTTCTTTTATATTTTCCAACTTATTGAGTTTTCTATGTGTTGTATTCTAGATAATCTTATTTCATAATCATAGTTCCTTTATGAGTTTGTTTTGTTCACATAATTGGGATCATTTGACATACATACAATTTTACATCCTGCCCTTTTCACTTAATCTTATGGCATAAGAAATCCCATATTATGAAATTAAAAAAAAAAATCATATATTTACTTTCAATTGCTTCATAACACTCCGTGATCTGCACTGTGATTGTTTATTCTTTTCTCTATGTTCAAAGTGTAATTCTTTGCAGATTGTCTGATACTATCATCTCAAAACTCCAGGTTTTGGATTTTTTTTTTAGAACATATATATAAAACTTATTTTTTTATAAAATGAAATGTATCTGTCTGCCAGTGGTTACCTCTGAGTAGAGGTCTAGGATTTGGATGTGATAGGTCAAAAGGGGACTTTTGCTTTGTTTGAAGCATTCAAAAATTTGGGGAATACATTCATTTTTTGGTAAATAAAAGTGAATCTTCTTGAAAAAAATGTCAAGATCCCAGACCTGTGCTTTAGGGTGGTAGTACAATGTATAAAAGGTGGGGTCAGGGGCTTGGCAGTAAGCACAGTGGAAGAAATTGTGGCCACCAAGAATGCCTAGGGGGTAGCTGAGGTGACTGTATTCCAGGATGAATAGCTAGAAGAGGGGAAGTGTTTTTAGTTTCCTTGGCTGCTCAAGCAAATACCATGCAGTGGGTTGGCTTAATCAGTGGGATTTTACTGGCTCATGGTTTGAAGCTAGGAGAATTCCAAAACTGAGACATCAGTCAGGCAAGGCTTTCTTCCTGAAACTGGCATTCTTGGGCTGGCTGCTGGTGATCCCATACCTGGGCTCCTCTGTCACATGGCAATGCACGTGGCGGCCTCTCTTGGCGTCTGTCTTCTCTTGCAAGTTCCATTGTTGTTCAACTTCTTGCTTCCCCTGGCTTTGTCTCTATGTGTCTCAGTTTCATTCTGCTTGTTGAGGACTCCAGTGATAGGATTAAGACCCATCCTGATTGAGATGGGCAACGCCTTAACTGAAACAACCTCGTCCAAAGGTCCTACTTATAATGGGCTCACACTCACAGGAATGGATTAAGTTTAAGAACATGTTTTCCAACCACCACCAGGAAGTTAGAATATAGCAGAGGGGCTAAGAGAAAGTTTGGCATTTTCTCATTAACTGAACGTGAAGGTTCTGGGGTGGTAGGCAGATTGGAAGTTCCTCAGCACCACCCTGGGAACTTGTGCATGTTTGAGGGTTGGAGGGGCAGATTTGGAGTTGGGGCTGACTCTGCAGATTGTCTACATCAGGGCTTGCAACAATGAAAGGGCAAATCCCAGAGTCCAAGCTGAGGATGGGCACGGGTCCTTCCATTGGGGCCCATTCTCTGCACAAAAAGAACCCTAGACTCGGGGACAGGCATGCTCTTGAGCTTATCTCTGCACCCTTTCTTTAAAAAGCCAAAGGCTGAGTAAAGCAGATGAGGTAGTAAAATTGGGCATCCCTCTTTCTCATGTAATGTAGAAGCTCAAGTTCCAGGCTGGTGAATACAAGGGTCTGCATTCCCAGAGTGGGTCTGACCCCAGGAGTGTCCAAGATCTGATTGCTCAGAAAGAGATGCAAGGCAGCTTGGGGACCAGATCCAGGGCTCAAAAGCTGAGATGGTAAAACCTCTGGTCCACCTCAGTGATGCTCCAGAAGGCTGCTCTGCATGAGATAGTCTCAAAGGGTGGGATCCCTATGATCTGCTCATAGAATCACATCCCAGTGCACCCCAGATTCACACCCTTGTTGCATATATGTCCCTCAGTTAACCTGTGAAGACAGATAACAATTCTAGCAACCTAAAATTGCTGTTTCCTTAGAAGGGACCTACATAAACCAAAATCTGCAGTCTGGACCTCTCTTCTTAGCTCTAAGTGTAAGTTTGTGAGCTTAAAGATTTTGTGAATTGCTTTGTCCTGCAGCAAACAGCAAGGTAACTACTAACAGTGCTGCGACTGGGGCTGTGGGCTGTGGGTCAATGAGCATCCTGCTGACCCTGCAGTCTCCTCCCTGTAGTATGCACTGGGAGTCAGGTACCACACCTTTTATCATAGTAGACATGGGGGTGAGATGTTGGGTGTTGAAGATCGATCAGATTTTTAGCTCCTGGGAAGCTGAAGTTTCATGCTGCCTTTCTCTGTTCAGCATCTTTTAAGACCCTTCAATGGCTTTGGCCAGAAAATACCCAGTTTCAAAGGATATAGTAAGGTGCTACAGAGTAGGTGTAGTTTGCTAAGGCTCTTCTCTACCATCTGGACAGGCAGCCATGGGCTGGGCACTGGAAGGCTATGGATTGGCTGTGGGCTGCTCAGGACCGAACTAATTAGGTTGGGGTGAGAGGTTCAACTTCTTTAGAAAAATCCTCTGGCATCCGGTGTTCAGACTGGAGTGAGCCCAGTCACCAAGGCAATTGCTCCTTTGGTTGCCCAGGTTTCTCTATAGACATTCATCTCACCATAGCTTTCATCTCTTCTAGTTGAGCAATATTCATATTCTTCTCTGGTATTTTATCCTTAGGCATGAAAAATACTCACATATTTTGGTTACATAATTGACACAAACTTTAATAAATAAGTGAGTCTGATTATTGCACTAGCAGATTTATAATAAACCTTATGCCTGTAAGTCTCTGTTTCATCCTTCCTTCCAGCCTAAGAACACAAGGGTGTTTCTTGTTTTCTCTCCCCATAGGGGATGCATCTCTTACCCCACAGCCAAACTGCACTGACTTCCAGAATGCCAATCTCCTCAGAGGCACCAATCTCAAAGTCCAGTTTCTCCTTTTCACCCCTTCGGATCCTAGCTGTGGGAAGCTAGTGGAAGAAAGCAGTGACATCCAAAATGCTGGGTTCAATGCCACACTGGGAACCAAGATAATTATCCATGGATTCAGGTAAGAGCTAACCAACCAGCAGACTCTCCTCAGATAAGAACTAGAAAGTGGCCATAATGCCATAGGAAGTTAGAGGGGAGCGGGAAAGGGGATGGATTAACTGACTATTCCATGTTCCATCCCTCACTTCTGCTGTCTTTGCAGGTGCCCCATATCCACACGCACACACTTACGTAGTTGCTTCTTGTTGGTGATAATCATCACTCCTTCACTTAGTCTTATCTACTGGCTCACAAATAGTAAATACGTGTGACCCTGAACAGTCACTAAAGCACATTGAACTTCTGTTTTCACATCTGAATAAAGGGGTGATTGTAGGGATGGTTTGACTGGTCTTATCCTCTCTGAAGTTTGATTTGTGTGATTCATCTCAGCCAGTGACTGTGATCAGATAGCTGGTAACAGCATAGTGTTTTTACCCAGGATGTTATTTCATCTTCTTCATTTCTTTTCTGGTTTCATGACTTAAGAAACTGCTGCCATTTCTATCATACCCAGACATTAGTGTTTCTCAGAAGCTATTCACATCTCTTTCAATTTCTCCAATGCCCTGAAGTCCAAATTTTGTTGTAATATATAGTTACTGAGTATTAATTCCATCATCATCCTTCTGTCCAGTATCTTCTCTCCAAAGACCACTGAGAAGGGCAGAAACAGAAAGGTGGCTGGGAGGCAGGAGGGAGAATGTGGTGACATGGTAGCACTAGAGAGCAAATGGAATTGGGGGCATCTGATGCAGATGTAGGTACAGAGACACTGCATAGAAAGTCACCACTTCCTGATCTCTGGCTTCCCTCTGCCCCCTGAAATCTCTGGACTACAAGGGCCCAGCCACAGTTATCTGATACCTCCTCGCCCTTGTACCAAACTCTGTCCTCTAGCAAATCTTACAATCAGGCGCTATCCAAGGCTGAGTGCGTACTCCCAACCCAGAGGTTGCTAATAGAGCTGTCTACTCCTTAATCTTCCAAAGTCATATTCCATGGGGCACATCCAGTTTGCATTCCTCTGTCTTCATAAGCATGCTCTGAGTGTCCCCATGCCTTGGGTCACTGAGAAAACTTCTTTCCTGATCCCAATCCTTTGGAAAAACTTTGTGAAAATTTTTTAATCATGCTCCTTTTCCTAGAAAAGTCCTATTATATTTTAAATTCCAGAAGGATAGGGACTATATTTAATTTATCTTTTTTTCTTGCAAAGCACCAAGCATAGTGCTTGGCCCATAGGTCCTCAATAAATGTTTGTTGAGTGACTGACTGACTGACTGAATAAATAAATAAATAAATGAAACCATCCTCAAGGAAAGAGCTTATATTCCAGAATAAAAATTAAGATTGCAAATCAACTCTATGGTACAAAGCTATCTTTGCCTTTTCACAAATAATACAAACAGGATCAGTACATATGGTTTGTGTGGTTTAAACATTGTACAAAGTGTCTGACCCTGGCACAAGGCTGCATCTGTCTTTATAATGTACACATATGTGCTGACAGGGGCCCTTGTAGCTTGGAATTATGTCCTTCCTATGCTTCAAGTGCTACGTGATTTACTGCACATGTGCCCCACTCCTCTGAGGTTTGTTTTTTTCCTGGATTTGGGGTTAAGAAAAATTTCCTTGACAATGAATATCAGCTTGGCAGGCAATTTTCCCATCTTTTTTTTTTTTTTTTTTTTTTTGGCTCCGCGTGTAGGGCTTTAGGAACAAAGCCTTCCTGGATTGATAACTTCATTAGAACACTGCTGCGCGTGGCAGATGCTAACGTGATTGCAGTGGACTGGGTCTACGGGTCTACAGGTGTCTACTTCTCAGCCGTGGACAATGTGATTAAGCTGGGGCTCGAGATCTCCCGTTTCCTCCGTAAACTTTTGGTAAGTGGTGAGGTGTGGTTGCTTATGTTGGGGAGAGGGGTCAGAAAGAAAGCAGCGACACATGAGGAGGAACTTTAGGGTGGAAGCAGAGCAAACCAGTGATTTTAGACAGCTGGCCTTGGGTTCAAAACCCAGCGCTGCCCCTTACAGTGCTGACCTTGCAGGCTATTGAACCCCTGTGAGCCTCACGCTCCTCCTCTGTAAAATGTGCCGCTGCATGTTAGGCACAGTGAGTGTGAATTGCCTGGCATATGGTAGTCCCTCAAGAGGGAACAGCCATCTTGGTGACTCACACACTGTGGGCACCAAAGGGAAAGTGGGGATTGTCAGGGCTGGGAGCCCAGGAAGAGGGCAAGTGGCTAATGGGATGAGATCTCTGCCCTTCTCTCTGAAGCATGTGCAGTGTGTGCGTCATGCCCAGAGCCCTCTGCTTCCCGAAGCCTTGGGGAAACCGGCAAGACTGTAAGGCCCACGTGGAACTCACTGTGGATGCCCTGTTCCAGGTGCTCGGCGTGTCGCAGTCCTCGATCCACATCATCGGTGTTAGCCTGGGGGCCCATGTTGGGGGCATGGTGGGACACTTCTACAAAGGCCAGTTGGGGCAGATCACAGGTAACATCATTTCTCCCTGCCCATCCCCCAGGGCTTAGAGAGGGCCTTGGGAATGTCTTTTTATTTTTTGCTGGCCATGTTTTTTTTTTTTTTTTCCTCTTGTCTTTTTCTTTAACAGGATAACCAAAGATAGACAGTATTCAGTAAAATAAAACAGATGAAACAAATTTCTTTGAGACTGCACTGTCACATGCTACATGTAACCTAATTTTATTCATGATTTCCTTGGGACAGGAAATAGGTCATTCAGTAAGAACAAACAGTAAAAACAAAATACATCGTATCATGTACAACTTTTTTAAACTATAATAATGATGCACTTTTATTACTTCCATACACACAATTCTAACATTGTAGTTTTTTAAAAAAGTAAACACAAGCAGGACTGCTAAGAGCGTTTCATGAAAAAGTAATTCTTAATTTTTCTTAGTAGATACATCAAGCCCCCCAAAACACAAATACGATAGGTAGTCAGCAGACCATAGTGCCAAAGGAAAAAAGTGTATTTGCAAATAAATCTCAAAAACTAAGTTCACTTTCTATAATGAAATACAAAAAGTATACTGATTTGCTGAAATAAATAAGATGTGATGTATTAACCCTTCAGGAAATGTCCTTTTTGAGGCCAGCACAGGGGACTCTTCAGCCTTTGTTGCCATGATCATCATCCATTACCACTAACAGCTATTTATTGAAATCCTTTTGATGAAATCATATTGTGTTATTTCATGATCTCTAATATCAGTGTAACCAGCCATATTTTTCTTTCTGAGCCCCAGTTTCTATATCTGTAAAGTGGGTTGTAGCAGCTCCTCAGCCCACTGTGGAAATCACCTTTAGACGGTTTCAGTAAATACTGAAAGTGCAGGGAAACTCACGCTACAGGAACAGCTCTCAATCAATGAGGGACTAGAGTTGGTTGGTAAATAGCCCAGCTTCCTGGCCCCTCAGAGGGACAATTCTGAGCCATTTTCTACAGAGTCTCTCTCAGAGGATCCCCAGTGGAATGAGGCCCAATTGCCCACAGTGATAACTGGATCTGCTTTTTTTTTTTTTTTTCCCCTGGCAGCAGGGCAGTATATCTAAACCAAGACATGGGGATAGCAATATCTATTTCATGGTGGTTGTGAGGACTAGAGATAATGCTTATAAAACTTCCCAGCATAAGACCTGATCCATAACAACCCTCAAAACATTGTAGCTACTGTTATTACATGAGGATTAATACTACTCGCATTAACTGTTACTCCTTAGCAGGTGGCTGGTGTTTACAAGCTCATTTTAGAGCTGGAGCAACTGGGTCATTGAGAGGTTATCTCAAAGAGACAGCAGGGATGGGCTTCCTTGGGTAAAGTCGTCCTGAGCTAGCCTCCCAACCCTTGGATCCTTGCTGGGGACCACCATGATCTGAACCGGAAGGACTGCTAGGGTAGGTGTGCTGTGGGCCCAGGAGGGCTCCTGCATCTGGGAGGAAAGGAGCCCCTGACCGCAGTCTGTGCTTGCAGGCCTTGACCCCGCTGGGCCAGAGTACACCAGAGCCAGCCTGGAGGAGCGCCTGGACGCCGGAGATGCCCTCTTTGTGGAAGCCATCCACACAGATACTGACAGTGAGCCGGGTGGGGGGCTTCCTGGGGTGGTGGAGTGAGCACAAGGCAGGGGTAGGAGGCTGGCATCCAGCAGCATGATCCTGGGCATATCTGCCTTCTCTCTGAGCTTCTCTTGTACGGTGAGTGTACCAGCATGATCTTACATTTCATTATTGCTCTGTCACTCTCTGACCACTGAGAGGAATGGTTTTATTTTTAGCCAGCAGTGTCAAGAGGTTTCCTACTCATGAACCAAAAATGTTTGGTTGGGAATCTCAGTCTCTGATTCAACACCAAACCTTGAGCTGAGTTAGTTGTGAGGAGGGCATTGCTGCCCAGATGGTATATGGGAAAGTCAAGCTGTCTTTTTGGGTTGGGTGTGCCTGGACCAGGCGCTTGGGACATTCCACTCCTAGAGCAGGCACTCGGACCTGTCAGCACTTCCCTCCTCCCTGGAGGGCAAGCCCAGCCCTTCCATCCAGTGGAGTATGAGAACCTCCCCTCCTGCAGTGACTGGCACAGAAAAACTCCCCAACTCTGAATTCATAATGGCCAAATTAAACTCTTCTGTCCAACTGGGCTGTGCCAGGGGGGAGGGTACCTCCTCATTTCTGCCCAATTCCAGCAGAGTTCCTCAAGTACCCACGGAGTCTGTGCCAGAGTGGGGGTAAGGGTGGGGGTGCAAAGAAAAATAACTTCCTGTCCCTGACTAGAAGGGCCTGCAGCCAAGTGAGAGCTGTCTATGTCTCATTGCCTTTAGTCAGAGTCTTCTTTTAGCATCCAAAATGCTCAGATTCCTGATTCTGGAAGGAATATTATCCAATCCCCTTTCCCACCCTCACTTCATGGATAGGAAACCAAAGCCTACAGTCCTCTGTCTAGCTATGTGGTTAAGCCCTTTTGTTCCTGAATTTGCTAAATTAGGTGACTTTTTAGGTTCCTGTTTACCTGAGCTAGGCTCCTCGGGCCCCTTGAAAGTTGGAGCCTCTTCCTGATATGACTTTTAAAGAATCATCCCATTTATCCAATCAATATTTATTGAGCATATGCTATGTGGTAGGCACAAAAATGCTGCAATGAACAAGGCAGATAAGGTCCCTGCCCACATAGGATTCATTCATTTAATTCAGTAAATATGTATTAGGTACTCAGGATGTGTCAGGTGCTGTGTAAGTGTTGTGGATACATTCAGGAAAAAGCCAGGCAAAGGCCCTGCTGTTGTGGGGCTTATATCCATGTACGTTATAGACAAGATAATTATACATTAGGATTGTTATTATGAAGGATATAAACAAGGTCATGTGATTGAGGGTGACTTGAGTAAGGGATCTATTTCAGAAGGGATCACTGGAACAATCTTTCCAAGGAAGGGATATTTGAATTGAGATTTTGCAGATGATAATGAGCCAGCCCTTAGAAGAGCGAGGGGAAGAGCATTCTAAGTGGAGAGGGCGGCCAACAGAAAGGGCTTGGCATTGGCTGAGGACTTGGCTTGTTCTAGAGCCAGGAAACAGAAGCATGGAGTTAGAATGCAGTGAAGGGAGGAAGAGGAACTGAGTGAGGTTGGAGAAGAGAGAGGCAGACTAGGCTGACTGTGGCAAGGAGTTAAGTTTCATTCTAAGATAAATGAGAACAGGGTAGTGTTCTGGACTTCTTGAAAAGATTGCTCTGGCCGTTGTGCAGAGAATAGACTGTAGGAGGGCACTAAGGGAAGCATATGGAGGCCAGACGGAGGGTGTTCTCAGGAGTCCACGTGAGAGATGATGGTGGTTTTGGCAAAGGTGGTGGCAGTAGAGCTAGAGGCAAGTGGAAGGATTCACAGTAGATTTCAGAGGTAGAGCTGACCGGACTTGTGATGGGCTGAATGTGAGGAGTGAGAGAAAAGGAGAAGTCAAGGATGACCTCTAAATCATTCCTTAACCACTGGGTGGACGACATAAACAAATTCAAGCGGTTACTTAGAATAGTGATAGATGGTCTGGAGGGGAAAATCAGGGTCTTTGGCAGCTGGTCTTGACCAGTCTGAGGAACAGTCTGGGAAATGGTCACAGCAGTGAGATATGGCCCACAGACTCCTCTTAAACTCATCTCTTTGTAGTCACATCAGGAGAGCATAAAAATATGTTATGTGAGAGACTGTGGAAATTTGATCTATTGTGAACTAGTCTTTGAAGGAAAATAGAAACTGTTAAACAAGAAAATTTGCCAAACATAACATTTTGTGATTTATAAGAACTTGTGCTAAGGGATATTTTTCTGGAATTTATTAGTATGAGTATCTTATGAATCTATTGTTTCTTGCATGGAGAATCCCGTTAGAAAACTTCCTGAGAACTAGTTCTGCAATTTAGCACAGAGAGTGGGTGGGCTCCCGAGGACAGACCTCAGGCTCCGTTGCCGGTGGGCTCTGTGTGGGACCTGGAAAATATGCCCCTGAAATAAGAAGTTAATCAGGTGCTGCCTCCTTTCAGATTTGGGTATCCGGATTCCAGTCGGACACGTGGACTACTTCGTCAATGGAGGCCAAGACCAACCCGGCTGTCCCACATTCATTCATGCAGGTCGGAAAGTCAGAGACAGTTGAGTTTGGCTACTCCGGAGACGGGAATTATCCAACAGCCTCTGGTTGAGCCAACCAGTAAGGGCTATGGAAGATCTTTCTTACAGGGTCTTTTGCAATGTCCTGTAATGCCTTTCTCACAGCACTTGAATTGATGTCCATGGAGCCCAGGAATTCTGGGAGTCATGTGCCTGAAATTAAAAGCCTGAGTCATATTTATCAGTGACTGTCTCTGTTTCCTGCCCTCCCAACTTGTCTTAACTCTTGTGATCATCTAACATCACTAAAGCTAATAACCTCTGTTCTTCTCTGGGCCTAGTTTGTGGCATCATCCACACTAGCCACATCCTCTACAGATCCAGTTGTGGCAGACGCTAGCTAGCTGAAGGATCAAGCCACTGCATGACCATTTCACCAAATTTACTAAACTTAACAGTTCTCCAAAATCGTTTTCAAGATAATCTTCTTGAATACACATTGAATGAATATATATTTCTTCTCTTATAAATATATTCTTCTGGAATGCTCTTTTTGAATATAATCATTGAATATATTCTTGTTAGCATCAAATGTTAAATTTGTCAAAAGCTAAGCATCACAGGGTTGTTTGGTCTTCTTATATTCTTCTAATGTATGTAAATCAACATATCAGCATTTCATATGGGAGTTCTGTCTATCCTGATTTCTATCTACTATGGTTCTAGTCATTTTCTGCTTTGCCACATTTTTAACATTTTAAGAATTCTTTTGTCAATTTTATTGAGTAATCACTAACCTACTTTACCACATTTATTGATTTTCCAAAAACATGTTTCTTTTAACTATAAATTTTGTAGCAATTCTGATCAGATGGGATACTTTAAATGGCTTTTGACAATTTCTGTGCCATTTTTGTTGACCACTTTTCGTATTTTCTTCATGACACAGTTTGAGAAGAGTTTAGCTTGTCTCTGCCCAGCTCCCTGCAGCAGCTTGGAGCTGGGACCTAGAGAGTGTCCCAACCTCTAAAGAAAGTCAACACACAGCTCAGCCTTGGCTGCTGGTCCCAGGGAGGAGGAACCAAGGCGCAGGGGGAGTCTAAAGATTCCAGAACCCTAGGGTCATGGCTCACCGTAGACTTCTTAGCCCAGCCAGTCCCTCCAGTGTGGGCTGCTGAAAACTTTTAAGTAGTAAACAACAACAAACCAAGTTTCTGGCAAATAGGATATTTGGCAAATTCAGTGTATCAGTCACGTAGCCAGGTCAACCTCAGTATACTGGTTTTCAGAGATTAATCATGAACTGATGCTAACTCCCTTGAGTGTCTCATTCCTGGGCTGATGTGAAAAATTGGTTGCACGGGTTTTGATGGAGAAGGTTAAAAAAAAAAGCACAGATGGCTATCGATTTTGAAAAGTGGGGTCAGTGTCTCCAACTTTCTGTATGCTCCCATTTTCTGAAAGAAAGTTTGCATGATCATGTAAGAATGGGTCTCAAATGAAGCAATTTTCTTGATAAGTTTATGTATTTCAGGAAAATTGAAAGGAAACTGGTGAATGTAGCAACCATGTCTGTTGATAGTCAAAAAAGAGGCTTGGGGGAATGTCTTGTGTACTTACAGCCTGCTGGAATAGAAAATTCAGTAATAGGGAGGAAATTTCCATTTGCCTTGGACCAAAACCTTGGTTGTTTTTTCCCCCATGCAGGGTACAATTATCTGATCTGTGATCACATGAGGGCTGTGCATCTCTACATCAGTGCCCTGGAGAAGTCCTGCCCATTGATGGCCTTTCCCTGTGGCAGCTACAAGGCCTTTCTTGCTGGACACTGCCTGGATTGCTTTAACCCTTTCCTGCTGTCTTGTCCAAGGATCGGTAAAATGCCATCCCTTTGACTTCCTTTGACAATTTGGGGAAAGTTTAAGTCTTGCTAGTTGTCACCTAAGCCCTGATCTCTTATGCTCAAGAAATCTATCCAAATGGGGAAAGGAAAAATTCACTGTTGAGCTGCTCAGCCTGTCCTCACCTGGAAGAAAATGGCATGTGGCCCTCGGTGTCCACGCCTCACACTCTATACTGCTCCCTGCTGCCCTGCTTGCTCCATACACACCCCTCACACATGTAGCCTCTTGCTTGGAAATCCAGCCTTAGGATACTCTTTGGAAATATTGCTAGATAGACCAGAGCCCCTTTCCGCAATCAGACCAGATGCTTTCCAAAGGTCTTTCTAGCTAGGCCAGTCATTCTCCAGCTCCTGGGAGACCCTAAATCAAGGTTTTTGTGGGTAATCCTTAAGAGTGACACACATGGCCCACTTCAGAGGCATGAGTTTATGCCAGCCAGATGCCAGCTCGAGGGGTGCCTAATTGTTGGGCAGCTTGGGTGCATTTGTAAGTGATCCAGGCCAGTCTGGGGAGAAGGACTCCTGGTGAAGGCCAAAGGATCTGGTCTCTAACTCACCCTGTGTAGAACAGTGCTGCAAATGTCCTGGGGATGAAGAGCTCCAGAGAAAACTCCCAGGTAGTGGAAATGGATTCCTCCCCCACTGTCACCCCCACCTTCCATCCCTGGTTGTCACTCAGACCTGCAGCAGCCTGTCATTATTTATATGAATGAAATGGACACCAGCTTGACAAAATGTTGAAGTAGAGGTAGCTTCCCATAGTAAAGCAAATCATCATTGTTTCCTACATATTGGACCTACCTCATGATTTCCCCCAGCTGTGATGGGCCAGCTGGCGTAGCAACCACTTCACACTGTCTGCCCAGCTCTATCTCACACTACACTTTCCTTGCACTGAACTCCCCAGCACACTGACTTTGTACTTCCCAGAATATGTCATGTCTCGCATGTTGTGTGCCTTTGCACAAACTGTTCTCTGTCTGGAATGCCCCCTCCCACTCATCAAGCGTTATTCTTCAGGTCAAACACTTTCTGTTTCACTGTCTCCTACTGAACACCATACAGATGCCACTGAAACAACTGTCAGCAGATTGTTTTGCAAGTTAGAAACATAATTTCAACTTTCTTGTAATTATCTGTCCAGAATGGGCCAGATGATCTGAAAAAATGTACTTCTTTATTTGTGTGTTTATCCCCCCCCACACCCCTCCACCACTTCCTCCACTGGACTGAGTTGCTTGACTCCTAGGACTTAACGCAGCATATGGCACATAGTGGGCATACAATGTACATGTCTGTGGAATGAATAGGTGCATGAAGTAATGAATGCTTGGGTGGGTGACTTGGGACCCTGAAATGGTCCATAGGATTCTATCACCTTTGCTTCTTGATTTCCAGGTCTGATGGAACAAGGTGGTATCAAGATAGAGCCACATCCCAAGGAAGTGAGCGTCTACCTCTTGACTACTGCCAGGGCTCCATACTGTGGTGAGTGGGAAAAAAGTGCACAGGCTAAGTTCTGCTATTGTTTGGCCAGCAGAGTCCAGGGCTCCAGCTTGGGCTGTGTCCATACCAGTGTGGTGGCCAAGGTGGGAGGTAAAGACCGGCAGGGGAGGAATGATGAAAAGAACTGGGGCAAAGGTGATGTGGGAGGTGAGAGCAGCAACTCTGGTCTTAGAGAGAACCAGAACCACTAGAGCTAGTCCAACCCATTGCAAGGAAAGCGTAGTGTGAGATAGAGCTGGGCAGATGAGTACTTGGGGACAGCTTAGCATCTATATACTGATCCTAGATCCTTCCCCTACCTCACCCCCATGGAAAGATGTCCTTCAGTGCAGGTTCACTCTAGAATGGAGTCCATTCCTGGCATCCTCCTTTCTGCATACCTCTTTCTTCCTTCTTGGTGCTCGTCTGTTTTAGTTTCTTTTGCTGCTCAAGCAAATACCATGAAATGGATTGGGTTAAACAATGGAAATTTTATTCATTCACAATTTTGAGGCTAAGAGAAAGTTCAAATCAAGGCATCCGTCAAGGTGAAACTTTCTTCCTGAAGACTGGCATGCTAGGGCTGGCTGCTGGCAAGAATTGGTCCTTAGCTCGCAGCAAGGCACAGGGCAGCGTCTCCTTGGTTTCTCCCTTTTGGGTTGTGTTGATGTCCAGCTTTTGGCTGCTGTCTCTGTGGCTTTCTCTCTTTTTCTCTGAATTTCATTCTGCTTATAAAGGACTTCAGTAATAGGATGAAGACCCTTAACTGAAGTAACCTCATCAAAAGGTCGTACTTACAATGGGTTCACACTCAAAGGAATGGATTAAGTTTAAGAACATGTTTTTTCTGGGGTACATACAGCTTCATATCACCACACCACCTTATGTGTCTCCCACCCTGGCAGCCCTCCCAAGTCAGGGTCCCTGATGACTATCAAACCTCACCCTCTGCCTTCCTTCCCCTTCACGTACACTTTCCAACTGCTCACCATGTGCCCCAAGCACTGCATTTCATTGAATCTAAGATGTTGGTGATTGTAAAAGATGTTACATGTGAGAAAAGTGTATCTTAGAATCCGTAGAGTATAGTCTTAACCATCATCCCTCCTGAATGTATTTACATTTTAACTATACTTTCCAGTTTATGCTTGTTATTCTGGAGTCCTGTCTGGTTTATCATGTGTACAGGACAAAAGTGTGCTTGTTTAGGTGATAAAGTATATGGTACCCTAATTTTAATTGATTTTCAAATCAGCTTGTGTCAGGTTGTTGGGGGGATTTTTGTGGCAGGAGACGTTCCTGGTGCTAACGGGCCTGGTGCAGCGTGATGTGGAGCCCACAGCTCAGACTCTGCAGTCACACACAGCTGGATTCAAATCTCAGCTACCCATGTCACCAGCTCCATGCTGAGGAGCAAGTGAACCTCTCTAATCCTTTATTTCCTTATGTGGAAAATGGGGACAATGACAGTACTCATTTCAAAGAATAAATTATGAAGATAAAATGAAATAGTATACGTGGCATCACCAGCACAGTGACTGGAACCCATCAGTAATAGTTCCCTTCCCTTTGTCAATCAGGGAAATTGGGAGAAAAGTAGATAGGGGTGTTTCTACCTTCAAGCCCAGGGAATCCATGACTACCTCCAGGAACAAAGTGGGTTACCAAGTCAACTGAGGGCTCTTTACATGGATCAGCTCATTTAACAAGCAAATTCTTAGAGGTAGGTGTGAGGGAACAGAGGATCTGAGAGACTAAGTGACATGCCCAGTGCTACACAGCTGGGTGGAAAAATCTAACACCATGACAATCTACGTCCTATAATAAGCATCTGGGAAAGACAGAAAGGTGCAGCATTTAATGCTCTGTTCTCTTCTCTTCCTGTGGGTTCTTGGCACTTTGGCACCTGTCGATTAGTCTGTGACAGACCCCAGATGGGCTGTTGTACTCCTCCCTCTTGGTGCTCAGTCTACCTAAATCCATTCCCTGTCCTCCCCAATATTCTCCCATTAACACAACAAATGAAAAAGTACAAGTAGGGGAGACATGAAGGATTTTTCTCTAGCTACGTTTCAATTGCCAAAGGAGGACATAAAAATACTCTCAAGACCAAAGTTACCGCAAAATGCCACCAGGTGGGCCTACCCCTTAGAAAAGGCAAGGGTAGGGTGTTGGGGAAGCTGTCATCCTCCTTAACCTCTCTTGCCAGAGGGGCAGCAGGCCCCAGAGGTATCACCGTGAGCCGGGCTGCTAACCCAGTCCACGTCTATGGCATCCACTTTGAGAGCTCCAGCATCCCTGTGCTGCCCCACGGTCCAGGGGCCGCTTCACCAGATGCCGCAGGAAGAAAAGAGGCATTAGTCTTCTCCTGTGCACACAAATTGGCTCCCTGACACTGAACGCATTAAATTATGAATGAATTATTTAATATATGATAGGCAGATTTAATATATGATAGCGATCTTTGCAAGATCACTCTGCCATGATAATGTCACCAAACAGGGAAGGGTGAGACTTTCTAGCATTATATGTAATAATAATTGGCATTTATTGAATACTTCAGGTCTTGTCCTAAGGACCTTGTATGTATTAACTCGTTTAATTCTCATTCAGACTTGTCGGGTATCTACTATTCTTATCTGCAGTTTATACTTGGGGAAACTGAGGCTCTGAGATGACAAGCAGTTTGCTCCAGGTCACACAACTCCTAAGAGGTAGAATCGAGATTCCTAACTGCACAGCTGCTCTGGGGGGCTTTTTGCTTATTGCGTCCATTGACCTTTACCCTAGTCCTCTGCTGTTTTGCTTTCCTAGTACATCACAGCCTCGTGGAGTTCTACTTGCAGGAAACGAGAAACAAGGACACTAACATCAAGGTCACCTTCCTTAGCAGCAACGTCACTTCCTCGGTCAAGATAACCATGTACGTAAGTGTTCCAGTGTTCAATGGGATCGACCTCTCTCCTAAGGAGTTAGTTGCCTTTTTTTTTTTTTGATAGAAAAATTCTTTAATCAAGACAAGTTTACAGGTTGACACTATGGCTTAACTAGAATAAATCTGTCCAAATCAAAACAGATAGTAACTGGCTTATATAATATAATAGCAGAGTTCCCTCAAAACAGTGGGTCCTAATTCCATTGTGAAGCTCCTCAAAAGCAGAAATCCAATTATTGTGATTCAAAATTAGATGGAAACAATTATCTATGAGGCAATGCTTGTGATGGACAAACTTTTTTTATTGGCAACTTATAAACCACTGGCTTCAAGTATAACTCTACCTTGTATTAAATCATTTTCCCAGATTCATATAGTTTTAAAATGTTGGAAGTCTCTTTTTGCTATTGAAAAACATTCACTGACCTAATACTCAAAATGTCTTAGAACTCTTAATTTTGTTAACATTGGTTCACCCTGATTTAAGTCCATATATGTGAATATACAGACTATCATAGTACATAGTGACTCATTTTGGCTACTGCCTCAAAGCAACTTAAGTTTCCTCTCTTTGCAATCCTGTCACATACATGATGTAGAAATAAATGAAAATGAAAATTCCTTTCTAATACAGCCATGTTTTCAAATGGGCTAGTTTCTTTATATAGTTTTTACTTATGTTTACTGCATGAGCATCACGGATTTTTTTTTAATTTAGAAACTTGAGACATTTCTCAAAAATAAACTTTCATCTAGTAGTTCTCAATATTTAGTTACTAGTGCTTATAAAGGATATCTGATGGTTGATTTCAAGAGGGTTGATAACCCTAAAGCCAGATTCATACCAATTTATAACCCATTCTGCTCTCTGCAGGAAAGTCATATGATTTCACTGGATTCCCAGCCACAAAACTAAATTATCTTAAAAAATTAACACAAGTTTTCTGCTTCACAGAATTGCCAGTTCAACTTTAGTTGGAAAGCTAGTTGTCATACAAAAAAAGCAACAGACCACACATTGTTACAAAGAAGCAGGATAATGTTGCATAATATAGACTGTGAGATTAAAATTAACCTTTTTTTTTGAGAGTTTTTCTACTTTATTATAAAAAGAAGAAGCTTTTATGTGCTCAGAAAATACGAGATTGATCTTCGTCTTCCTATGAAATGCTACTGTTCAAACAGCCAGAGTAAATTGTCAGTTCAGTTAAGTCCCACCACATTCACTTGGGTACGGATATCCTTGGCTGCTGAAAATCTGGCCTTTTAGTGCACACAGTGATAAAGTCCCTTCACCAGCAGTTCTGGTATGTCCCATTTTTATATATTGCATCCATGCACACCTCCTAAAAATGAGGTACAGCAGGGCAAACATTTTCCAAAATAGATGTCATATATATAATATGTACACATTTGTATATACATACCTTTATTCATGTGATGTCCAAAAATTTTTTAAAAGTACGCATTTATTACAAAATCATAACAAAGCCTGGACAGTGTTTTGATCATTCTGGAAAGATGAAGCTCAGTAATAACACAACCCTGGAAACCTCCAGAGATTGTGGCAATATCTTTCTTCTGAACAGTCAGATATTCTTGCATAAGATTGGCAAAACTGCCTTTCAAAAACAGAAGGGGAAGTAAAATGAAGAAAGCAGACCTTGCTAATCTTTCCAAATGATATACAAGAAGGATCTTCACATAAAAACACACAAACATTTGTTATTTTATTACCAATAGTGCTACAATGAACAATGTAAATTTCATGGTCTAATTTTTTGAGTCTTTTGTGGGTTTTCTTTTTTACATTTCAGAAACTAAATAGTAAACTTCTGTCAGTGTACTTGCTTGTCTTTACAGATTCAAGTCTGTCTGATGGCGAAAAAGAAGATAAATGAAAAAATTCAGAACCTGCACAAACTAGAGAAAAACAAATTACAAATTAATTGTTTGGCAGCACATAATTAGTAAGGCAGGATCTCAAATGGTGACCCTTTGCATAAGCTAATTGTCAGATCCTCAAGGAATTAAAACCAGGGTGCCTGAGCCACATCAGTTCTGCAGTTGTGTTGAGTATTGTGCTGAGACAGCCATAGCCCGAGGAAAGGCAAGTCTTTTCAGAAGGTTTGCTGAGCAGGGTTGTAGTTGAAGGTGGATGGCAAGTGTGGCCGTTCTTCTACTTTGTTGCATTTCAGATGGAACTTCTTAGCTACTTTCCTCCAGTTAAGACAGTCAAAGAAGTAATATGTTCCCTCTCATATGTATTGGTTTTCATTGTTGACTCCATGTCTGATGACCTGGTAATCCACACTTGTTCTTCTTTGTGGTATCTCCAATGAAAGTCAGAAAGCTCTATTGCAGCTAAAAGTTGTAATACGTCTTATCCGCTCGTGTACTAGAGATAGAAGAGAAGGTCTTCTCCATGTTGGCCAAGCTTTATTGCAGCAAGCTCATCCCTAATGTGAATGTTCGTTAAGTACTCAGATGGAACACTGAAGTCTATGTCTTGAGTTTGACAAGGTGACAATGCCCATGGTGAGGCAAATTGGGGATAGAGATTTTCAGGAGAGTTCAGATTGAGGCCTAACATTGGTAAACAGGTTTACCATTCCTGGGTCTGTCTCTTCTGCCCTCATAAATGTCAACAGGCCAATCATTCCAAATTGCCCCATCACCATCCCTTGAGGAATGCTAGGGATCAGGTAACACCTGGATCCCCTTTTTATGCTGGTTATTATTTTGTGTTGTTGATCTTTTAACTCCAGGGATTATGGGGCCATCTGTACTTGATGTCTTGCCAGACATATTCAAATTAGATTTACTGTCATCATTACTTGATGTTGGATTTTTATAGCTAGAACCGGGTAATGCTGGAAAATCTTCATTGTGTGTTGAAAGTCCTGTGATTGCTCATTGTTGGTTTTGTTACCATTCCAACACAAGTAGCTCTCTCGGCCAAAGGGTTTATTAACAGGGTTAGGTTACTACTTCCTTCCCTCCTGTAATGCTGGAAAATCGGAAAGGTCCAATCCTGTCACATTTTGGCTTCCATCTGTTCCGTTAAAAATGTTACTTGATGAGGAGTTATTCATTCCAAATGCCTGATTCCTGTTCATTCCAAATCCAGACATACTGTTCATAGTAGAAGGCTGTCGAGAAGGCTGCTGCTTTGGTGTACATTTTATGCTTGGCGAGCTTCTGTTGGGGCTCCCTAACCTGGAACTGCTCATGCTATTTGTCCTGCTAGGAATTTCAGTGTCTTGACCCACTAGGAGTGGTTCATCATATTCCTAGGACTCATAGGCAAAATACCCTGCTTGGAGAGGGAGGTGTGTGCAGTGACATCGTTGTTGGCATGATGTGGCTCATTCACTGAGTGCCTTGTGATAAGCTGCGATTTAGCTGTGGGGTATTGTTGTCCACCACCCTCACTGGAAGGCCTAGTGCACTTTGTTGCCCATATAAACTTGCCCCAAATTGAGACAGACAGCTGACCTGATGTAGATGGTGGTGCAAACAGATCTTTTTCTGACCCATGCAAAAACTGAGAAAACTTGCTGTAGTACATGTTTTCCTCCTGGTAGTCACTGTCGACCCCTTCTACAAACTTCTTTCTTGACGCACCAAACATGCTGCTTGTCACCTGGTAGTTTCTTTTCTCAGGTAACGTATATCCATCAATCCTCATCATAGAGTCATGACCTTTCTTCACAGTACACATGAATTTTCTTGTCTCTTGGATCCAAGATGGCGATGTATCCCTAAAATTAACTTTTGATAAAAGAAAAGAGTGAGTACTTGTATAGAAGTAACATTTTATCTACTATAAAAATGATCAACTTCTACAAAACCCACAAACAATGAAAAGACAGGTAAATCCAAGACTTGTAAAAACTATGCACAAAATACACGATATTTGGAAAAAGAGGAAAGATTTATATAAGTAACAGCTTTTAAAATGTAACCTTTTTCTACTATCAATTACACATTAACATACACACACTAATTGGAAATATGCTACAACCATAATGTCTGGAAAAGTAGTTTAACATTTTCTATATGGATTTTTCCCACATTTACTGTATAATGTAGCTTGTAATACTGCACAAGTACACATAGCAATAGTGTTTAATTACTTTTAAACAAAGACAGTGGGATTTTCTCCCTTTTAAACATCAAAACTATGCTTATAAAAATTTAAAACTTTCAGCAGTCTAAATATTTCAAATGAAAACCATTGCAAACTTCTCAAGTGTTCTTTTTTATTCCAGTATGCCAACCTAGTTATCTAGTGTAGAATCCTGCAGAAATATGTCAGTCTCTCTCTCTTCACTGGATGGCTTTTTCCTGTGCTAGCCTCGCAGTTGTCTCTGCTTTCTTCATTGCTGTCTCCATTATGCTGTGGCTGACTACTGTCCTGAGCATCGGATCCACCATTTAGAGTCTTTGAATCTGTTTGTTCCTTTTCTAGCTTTTTGCTTGGCCCTTTTGTCCCTTGGTCTTTGGTTTTATTTGCTTCTTCATGCTGTCTTTGTTCAGCAAGAGATTTATTCAGCACTTGTGTGATCACAGAATCTCCTTCACCAACCAAACACATGTTCTTAAACTTGTTGTACAACATGGTAGACTTTTAGGAAATAACCTAACTTTGAATCGCCGTATTTTTTTCAGTGCTGTGATCATCTCTGTGTGTTCCTGAGCCTGTTGCATTGTGACCTGCAGTGAAGCAAGTGCATCCAAGGCACAATGCATCTGTCATGTCAAGATTATCGATTTTAAGTGAATTTTTTTTATTTCAGCATGTATTCTTTAAAGCCGAGAATCCATTGATGTTTCTCACTTCTTCTCCACTTTCTTAACTTCTGGCTTCTTTCCTTCATCTTTATTCTGCTGCTCAGTTTCCATCTGTTCTACTTGTTTGCATTTTCTATCCCTGCTTATTTCTCATTTCATATTCCTTCTATGAACAGCCTGAAAGTTTCTTCCACCTTTTCTCTTCTTTTCACCTTTTTGATCATCTCCTTCTAAATCAGAGGTTGTTGTAACCCCTGCTTTAGCTAAATTTTTCCTTTTTGATTCAACTTCTTCCTTCCCCTCTGTCAGGCTCTTTTCTTGCCTTATCTTCTTTCTTCTGGCCTTCTTCATCCTTTTTAAGCTGTTTTTAGGCTTTTTCCTCCTCTTGCCCCTTTTTCTTACTTTTGTCTTCTTCACTTACCATGTCACTCTCTGAAGGACAAGGTTGTTTCACCATTTTGGATCTACCTCTTGGTTTTGGAATCTTGACTTCTATAGCTGCAAGGCATCCTCCTTTTGGGCTCACTTTTAGATTAACAGATACTGTTGCTGTTGTCACGACTCCTTTCTACTTGTTTATCTGCCTCTCTCTTTCTCCCTCTTCTGGAAGCCAGAAGTTAAAAGAGAAGAAGTGAGAAACATCAATGGATTCTCGGCTTCAAAGGATACATGCTGAAATAAATTGAGTAGTTATATCAATTGCTTTAGTCACATCCACATTATTGGCTTTTTCTTCATGGTCAGCATCCTCCTTTGAAACACTGCTTTCTTTTTCTTTAACTTCAACATCAGATGACACATTTGATTGTTTAGTTGAGGCCTATTAACTTGAAAATTTAACTTTTGGATTGTTACATACCTCCCATAAACCTTCATTCAAACGTTTTCATTTATTTGGCTTGCCCTACTTTTCCTTTTTTTCAGAGGAAGAAAATATGTCCTTTGGTCCTAAAAAAGCAATCTCATGAGTTCCAAAAAAGAAAATAGGTAGTTCGTTTGTGGGTGGCTTTCCAGCTCCATCAGGAACTTCATCTACTCAAGCTGGCCAGTGAGGGTAACCTTTCATCTTGGCAGGGATGAGGCCTCCAGGTTTGAAATCGCGAGTCATGCTTCCAGGAGGATGCTGGGGGTCCCAAGGCCGGGAAGCAGCTTTGGTGGTGCAGGAAGTGAGGGGATGCGAGAGGGCGACGAGGGCCAAGGCTGGTGGGAGGAAGAGTGTGCGTAGGTCACGCTAGACCCTGGAGTGAGGCTGCCGGGGCCAGTGGGAGGCAACCCCCACTGCCCGCTCATCTGCTCAGTTACTTGCCTTTTGATTGCACTACAGCAGAGACTGAGGAGATATCATTCCAGGATAAGCACTGTGTGATGCACTGAGCCAGCTGGGCTGGGGCTGGGGGACAGCACCTCCTGTAGACTCACCCACCGACACGTGCTGGGGAATGGTCCTGGGTTGAGGATCAGCACTGGGTCCAAGCAGAGGGAATTCAGACAACAGCAGACAGGCAGGCAGGCAGCGGCCATCGGCCAAGATGAAGGCAACAGGTTTCCCAACAGGTGGTTAGAACATAGGAACCGGGTCCCTGAACATTGCTCAGGAATCTGGGCAGGGGGATATCAGGAATATCTGCCAGCAGGTAGCAAGGCTTTGGTCACTGACTGGCGAGGGCTGGCCAGAGCCTGGAAAGCACCTGCTCTAGTACTAGGTCGGTTACTAGAACAGAATCTGAGGCAGAGGGTCCATTTGCAAATAAGTGAAAGGCGAGGGCCAAAAGAGGAGCCAGGAGCACTGGATGCTGGGTGGTGCCAGAGCCCAGAATTGGGGCTGATTATTTCCTTCCCTTGTTGGGTCGGGCCTGTGATGAGATGAGGGGTGGGGGGGAGAGAAAGAGCCTCAACTGTAGGGGTCAGAGGCCTAACGGGATGGAGACTCCACAGTGATACATGTGTCTTTAAAAAGCAATTGTTTATTACTCACAAGCAAATAGGAGACAGACTAATCAGATAATGCCACTGTATTAGTCAGAATTCAGGAAACAGAGCCCCTGCTCAGTAGTCCAGTAGAAGAAACTTAACACAGAGAAATATTACAGGATGTGTCAGGGATGGTGAGGCAATCCAGAGATTAGCAACGGAAGGAGCCACTACCACCTAGGGCTAGAGGGGCAAAGCAAGGGGGGTTGGTTTGACTGCTCACTGGGAACTGGGTTTACAATGGAAGCTGCTCAGCCAGAGAACACTGCCCAACACCAGAGCCTCCCATGGGTTAAAACTCACTGGGACCTGTGAGCAAGGGGGCCTGAAAAATGTAATTTGTAGGGGAATGGATCTGAGAGCCAGCAGGCAAATGGCCAGCACACACACAAATGTATAGTTGTAAACCGTGATTAAGTGCAATGAAAGCATGTAAAGCAGGGTCTTGTGGTATCAGGGGATGTTCACTGAGGAAGTGATTTGGGGGCAGAGATTTGAAGGCTTTTCAGGAGGGCCAGGGGGTTTGTGAGAGAATATGACGCATTCTGGAGTGTCTAGAGCAGAGCGAGCAAGGGGTGTGGAGCCGAGTGTAAGAGGAGAGTAAAGAGACAAGTCAAGGCCAGGCCAGGTTAGGGATTTTGGTTTTTATCCTGTTAGCAGTTTGGGGAACCACTGAGAGTTTTAAACAGGAGAGTGACAGGATCAGATTTGGGTTGAGAAACATGTCTGGGGCTGCGTCACTGGACACTGATTGCGCTATTGGGGAACGTAAGTTTCCCCTGGGAGGTGTGCACTGCTTGGCTTCCAAACTCCTTGCCACTCCCCAGTGTTCTGACTCACCCAAGGACACACAGCTGGTTACTGCAGTCGGGACTCTCTCATGGGCCATGTAGATTGTGGATGGGTGTCAGTAAATTAAATAGTTTTCCATTAGAGCAGTTCGAGGTTGTGTTACTCCTAGAAAGTGTTTTCATCATCTCTCCAGCCCACTGGTAGATGAGCCAACACTGGAGGGAACTGCAGCAATGACATACAGCCCTGGCTGCATATTAGAATTACCCAGAGAGCTTTTAAAAAGCACTGATGTCCAAGCTCCACCCCACACCGCTTTCAACCACACCCACACACAATTCAGTGCTCTTGATTACACTCACAATAATGTGCTGCTGTCACCTCTGGGCCTTAGAACAACAGCTTTCCTTTTAAAAGCTCCCTGAGTGATCCTAATGGACATTCACAGATCAGTTCTCCCCTCTCCCCCCAAAAAAGATTAGTGTTACTCTTTTAAAAGAAGGCCATCAGAACATTATTATCTTCTACCTTCAATTCTCGGATTTTTTTTTTTTTCTCTTTCAGATCAGAAATTAAGAAAAAATGGAGAAAAGGTTATGTATGGGTCTTTCTATAGCTTTTGTACAACCCCAAGATTTCCTTCTAATCAGAAAATTCACCTGGGTCGAGTCATCAAGACTCAAAGTGTCTTTTATATCCCTTACGGTTTATAAGAGCCAGTTTCTTAAAGAGAACAATCTCCTAATTTTTTCCTCTGAAACATTTCAAAAAACTTGGAAAAAATAAACAGAACAGCTTTTCAACAAAGTTATACAGGGTCTTCTTCAAAATGAAAAACAAACCATATGACAAACCCTGGACACAAAGAATACACATGATCACTCTGGAGGCCACAAAGGAAAAGGGAACCAATCTGGTGGCCCAGTTCTGCTGTGGGGAGGAGAATATAATGGCCTCCCTTGACTCAGTTCTTCTCGGTATCTCTGCCACCTCAGAGCTGAGAGACAAATGGAGAGGCTGGCAGTCCAAGGCCAGGGTGCAGGACACCTGCCCCTCCCCTCGCTGGACAGCAGCCCATCCTCACAGCTTTGCCACTTCCAGAGCAAGCGTCTTGATTCTCACACTTCCTTCACACCATTTCTTGCCTTTGTCTAGGGTTCCACGGCCTGTTTTGAAACTCCCACCTCTCTAGGTTGACCTGTCCATGCTTTCTAACTTTGCCTCACTGCACGGGTCCAAAGTGGTGCCAGAATCTTGCAAACTGAGGGGAATCTGAGGGGCAAGTCTAAGAGTGTGAATCAAAGGGACCTGATTCTGTTTTCACTATGGGTCCCCAGGCTGCAGTAAATGGGTTCAGGTGCATAGCTAGCAAATGGGGGAGCCATGATTTATACCTAAGGTGACTCCAAAGCCACCTTGCTGGGTTGGGTTGCCCAAAGCCCCAAAGCTGGTAAGACACAAAGCCTGGATTCCACCTCGGCTCTGTCTGGCTTCAAGGCATGTTTGTTTGTTTGTTATTGCCCAGCTACACATTCACACCACACCTCAAAGCTAGTAGTTCTCCCACAAAATTCTTTGGACTGGATGTCCTACAAGTTGGCTTCTACTCCCAAGTACTTGGATCTGACTGTGAAGGGCTCCCCCATCTAGGAACCCCAAGGATGAGGGAAATTTTTCCAGATATTGAAAATTAGAGAGCTACTATTTTGCTGCAGTTTTTACTTGTTTACTCTCAAAGAGTCAACAATTATTTTCTGACTCATGTTCAAAACTGTGGGTGTGTAGACAGCAGGGGCTGGTGAGGATCACCACCGTGGTTCCCCTTCAGGGAGCTTCCTCCTCCGTGTCTGACGGCCGACCCGTGGACCCAGCAGAGCCCGGAAGGAGCCAGAGGGAAAGCAAAGGCACAAAGTGCTGCGGTAATTTACTTTCCCTTTCCTTTGCAGACCTAAACAGCAACTCCAGGGGAAAGGAATCATAGCCCACCCCAACCCTCAGTGCCAGATAAACCAGGTGAAACTCAAGTTTCAGGCTTCCAACTGGGTTTGGAGAAAAGACCGGATGACTACCATTGTTGGGAGGTTCTGTACTGCCCCTTTGCCAGTCCACGACAGGTAAGCCCCAGTCCCCCCACACCTTCCCCAGGAAGCACCCCGGCCCCAGACACACACACACATGGAGGACCAATCCTGACCTTAGAGGCATTGCTTGTTGAGGTTCAGTCTTGGGGTGATTAGCTTCTTAGAAGCAGAGATGACAAAGATCCAGGGTTTTCAAATCTGCTTCCTGAATCTCCTGCAGGGCCATCTTGGTTGTAGATATTGGGAAGGAAGCCAAAGGAGGTGGGCTTTAATTCCCCATATCCACTCCAGAATAAGAAACCCCATTTTATGTCTCTTACACATTTAGTTTCTATGTAAGATTTTATTTGAACAAAGATTTCTCATTGCATATTTCTTCCTCCAGTTCGAATGTGTCACTGGTCACATTCACGGATGTGGATCAGGAATACACACCCCTTTATCCCACTTTTAGCCGGCATTTATATATTAGTTTCATCAGTCCTGGGGCCCTCAGAGACCAGGATTGCCTCCTAATGTAGACTATTATAGACTTCTTTCACCAGATATCCTGGAGACACATGAGTGCACAATTCAAAGCGTTGTTTCCTACCCCCAGCTCCCTCTCCTGACCAACCAAACAACTGCTCTGGGCACACACCTTGGTGTTCTTTTCTTGCAGTAAAAAGACAGTCTGCTTACCTGAGCCAGTGAACTTACAAGCAAGTATGACTGTTTTTCGTGACCTGAAGATACCCTGCATTTAATATCAGCCCATCCAGGACACATAATCCTGGATTTCTATGGGGGCAACTTACTGTAGGCCATTACTACTAAGGAAGACAAAATTTCTGGTTATTTCTCCCATAATTGGCCCCCTTGGAGGGGAGAAATGGTTCATTTTAAAGAGTTTGATCTCCGTTGTCAGTGTGAAGAGCCTTACACGGATACCATTTCAGCTTTCCTATTAATATTTAACTGCAACTGCCACCTACCTTTTGACACCTGTACCTAGGATTCAATAGATACACATATAGAGAAAATGTTTGTTTTCTTTTTTTTATAAAACTCCATGGAATACCTGACTTGTTTAATTGTTTTATTGGAATGGAATTCTGTTACATACAAAAAAAAGCAATTTACAGTTTATGGGATTGGAGAAAACAGTAGATGTTTATTCCTCTGTATTGAAATAGTAACTGAAAAGTGCTTGGGATGAGAGAGGGACTGAGGGGTGGGGAGGGAGATGGCACCCTTCACCAACCCTTACCATTGCTTTCTCTGGGTATTCAGAAGGTTTTGGCAACCTGAGGGATCTTTTGAGAATACAGGTAGCTTTCTTTTGGGTCAGTGTTTTACAAACTTTGAACTTTGTAAATAACTTTGTATTAGCCACAGTATATCAAGATACATGGCACACTCAGATTGCGTAATTTGAGGAGACTTTAATAAAAGAACCCTTTAGAAAGATGTTGGTAGGGGATAGGGGAACCACAAGAGATGGTGCATTTCCCTGGGGCTGGGAGCAGTGGGGGCTGTTACTACCCTAGGCTTGAAGACACATGGTCAGAGATGGTGGGGTGGTGGTCAGACCTGGCCACAGAAGGGCTGCGGGACCTTCAGTCAGGAGACATAGGCCTCCGCAGCAGTACTGCAGGGCACGAGCCTGGGAAGTGCCTTCTCTGACCTCACTCTTCTCCCTTCCTCCATTCTCCTGCCAGTGCTTCCCACTGAGTGACCCCAATGAGAAAACAGAGAGCAAGAAGCACACTGCTGTGGCACAAACAGGCCCTGGGGACATGGAGCAAGGCAGAGAAGGGTGGAGAATGGATGGGGGTGGTGGGGCAAACAGAGAGGTCTGGCACACACCTTTACCACTTTTCCTATATCCTGGTACTCTCTGGATTCCTTCATACTTAATGGTTCTCTATAACTCATTATTTCTTTACTTAAATAACTGTGATTTAAAAGGAAACTGTTGAGAACCTAAGATGGCGGCTAGGTGAGACAGGGCAAAAAAAAAACACCTCCATGAAAAATACTAGATAAAAGCCAGAAAGTGACCCAGAACACCAGTTCCAGCGATGCACCAGCTGGACAAGGTCTGCTAAATCCACAGGGACCATGCACTTGGTGAAACTGGGAGTCTGCACTCTGAAACGAGTGAGTGAGCCGGCTGAAAGTCCAGCAGCTGTGCTGCAGTGTGGGGAAACTGCGGGTTGGCATTTGGAGATGGACTAGTTCTTTTTTTAAAAAAAAAACAAAACAGGAGCGGCTGCAGATACGGCAGTGAGAACCACGCAGTGAAGCATGGCAGGAGCGAGCTGTGGCCAACGCCTCAGTGTCTAGCGTGGAGGATAGCCGTCCCCACACCTGCTGCTGATTGTCTCAGGGCCAGGGGGACAGAGGGGAGCCAAAAGGAGAAAGAAACCATGCCCCTTGCAGCCATCTCCCCAGTGGGCTGGACACGCTCCTGCCTGGGGATGAAGCCATAGCCCAGAGCCACGCCAAGAGTGTTTCCCACAGCATCATGCACATGCCACAATACTGGCCATGGACAGTGGCCTTTAGTGCACCCACAGCTAATTGTGCTTGGAGCTGTGCAAAAAGGGGGAAATTAACACTCCCCATTCAACCATCTTTAAAGCAGGCTAGGAAAGCCTCTGCACGGCCCAGCGGCCCAGGGCTTCCCTGGAGGCCGGCGCGCACTTGTGATGTGGCACAGCCTTCCCTTGCAGAGGTCCTGGAAGACCATGGCTGGGAAGGGGGACCCGCTCGGAAATCCCAGGGACCATACACCAATACCAAGGACTTGTGGGTCAGCGGCAGAGACAAGCTGTGG
The DNA here is from genome assembly GCF_015220235.1 of Choloepus didactylus. NCBI lineage: Eukaryota > Metazoa > Chordata > Mammalia > Pilosa > Megalonychidae > Choloepus > Choloepus didactylus. The sequence goes on from NC_051307.1 coordinate 85,756,718, forward strand.
CAAGACTGAAATGAAGGCTTAGACTCTTGAAACAGCCTGAAATCTCCGGGAACACCTGGGAGGTTTGATTATTAAAGCTGCCCTGCCTCCCTAACCACCCAGACACATGCCCCACATTCAGGGCAGACAGCACCAACAACACACCCAAACTTAGTGCACCAGTTGAACCCCACAAGAATCAGATCCCCACACACCACAAAGACAAAGTTGGGGAGAACTGACTTGAGGGGAATAGGTGACTCGCGGACACCATCTGCTGGCTAGTTAGAGAAAGTATACACCGCCAAGCTGTAGATCTGACAAATTAGAGATCGGTATTTTTATATCCAGAAAGAACCCTATTAAGTAAAGCAAATGCCAAGAGGCCAAAAACAACAGAAAATCTTAAAGCATATGATAAAACCAGATGACATGGAGAACCCAAACCCAAATACCTAAATCAAAATATCAGAAGAGACACAGTACTTGGTGCAATTAATCAAAGACCTATAATCAAACAACGAGAGCATGGCACAGGACATAAAGGACATGAAGAAGAGCATGGCACAGGATATAAAGGACATAAAGAAGACCCTAGAAGAGCATAAAGAAGAAATCACAAGAGTAAATTTAAAAAAAATAGAAGATCTTATGGAAATAAAAGAAACAGTTGGCCAAATTAAAAAGACCCTGGATACTCATAATACAAGATTACAGGAAGCTGAACAAGGACTCAGTGCCCTCGATGACCACAGAATGGAAAATTAAAGAACAAAAGAAAGAATGGGGAAAAAAATTGAAAAATTGAAATGGATCTCAGGGATATGATAGATAAAATAAAACATCCAAATTTAAGACTCATTGGTGTCCCAGAAGGGGGAGAGAAGGGTAAAGGTCTACAAAGAGTATTCAAAGAAATTGTTGGGGAAACCTTCCCAAACCTTCTACACAATATAAATACACAAAGTATAAATGCCCAGTGAACTCCAAATAGAATAAATCCAAATAAACCCACTCCAAGACATATTCTTATCAGACTGTCAAATACTGAAGAGAAGGAGCAAGTTCTGAAAGCAGCAAGAGAAAAGTAATTCACCACATACAAAGGAAACAACGTAAGACTAAGTAGTGACTACTCAGTGGCCACCAGGGAGGCGAGAAGGCAGTGGCATGACATATTTAAAATTCTGAGTGAGAAAAATTTCCAACCAAGAATACTTTATCCAGCAAAACTCTCCTTCAAATTTGAGGGAGAGCTTAAATTTTTCACAGACAAACAAATGCTGAGAGATTTTGCTAATAAAAGACCTGCCCTACTTCAGATACTAAAGGGAGCCCTACCGACAGAGAAACAAAGAAAGGAGAGAGAGATAGAAATTTAACAGACATATATAGAACATTACATCCCAAATCACCAGGACACACATTCTTCTCTAGTGATCATGGATCTTTCTCCAGAATAGACCATATGCTGGGACATAAAACAAGCCTCAATAAATTAAAAAAAAAAAACAATTAAATATATTCAAAGCACATTCTCTGACCACAATGGAGTACAAATAGAAGTCAATAATTTTTTATTTGTAACTCCACTATTTACTTCCTACAGGATATAAAATACATAAACTCTAATGACAAATCAGTGGTTTGGGACTCAATGTAAAATATGTAATTTTTGACAAGAACTGTATAAAGGCGGAGGAATGGAGGAGTATAGGAACATAGTTTATGGGTCCTATTGAAGTTAAGTTGGTATCAAAGAAAAACAAGTCTGTTATAGATTTAAGAGGTTAAATTTAAGCCCCATGGTAAACACAGAGAAATTATCGGAGAATATGACCATAGAGATGAAAAGTAGAGTATGGGTTACAAGAAGTTGGGGAAGGGGCCATGGGGAGTTAAGAAATGAGTGTGGGGTTTCTGTTTGGGGTGAAGGGAAATTTCTAGCAATGGATGGTGGGAAGGTGATAGCATTACAACATTCTAAATGTGATTAATACCACTAATGGAATGCTAGTGAGGGGTTGGAATGGGAAGATTTAGGCTGTATATATGTTTCCACAAGTGAAAAAAAAAATAAAATAAAAAGACAGTCTAAATAGGCAATGACAATTAAATGCCAAAGATGATCCTGGATGGGATCTGAGGATGAGGACAGGAGGTTCAAAGGGACACAGTTGGGACATAAGAAAAAAAAAAAAAAAGGAAATATAGAAAGTAAACTTTGTATCAATGTTGAATTTCTTGAACTTCTTAGCTGCACTTAATGGGATTGCATAAAAGAATGTTCTTGTTCATGGGAATTGTATATGAGAATTACAGTGTTTGTTCAAGGATGTGTGCAGCTAGCTCTCATATGTTCAGAAGACAGAGCGATAGATGATGGATGATAGGGAAGGAGGGAGGGAGGGACAGACAGAAATTGTGGTGTGACGGGTTGTTAAAGTTGGTGGATTGGGGTATCGGGGGAGGGGGGTCAGGGTATACTGGAGTTCTGTGTATGGACTTTGTATTATTTTCTGCAACTGTCCCTGTAAGTTTGAATTTATTTCAAAATAAAATTTAAAAAAAAGAAGGAAACTTGTTAATTTGCTGATTCACTCTCCACATTAAGGGCAGAGAGTGATGACAGACTCGGGCTGCAATTGCTTTGATCCTGGCCAAGTCACCCAGGACACATAGAGAAAGAGCTTAGGCCTTTTTCCAGGCTATGGAAATGCAGCCAAAAGGACAGGTGATGCCACGCGAATACACACATACATGTTCTATTTTCTGTACTGTCTACCAGAGTCAGCAGGAAAGGTAACATGTCTAAAGAATCCAGGAGTCCCCCCCTTAAGCAAGCTGGGATTTACAACTTATTTCTTCAAAACGGAAACGCCCTCTGTTCGTTCCTTCTTCTCTTTACTCCACCCAGGCTCCTGGCGAGAACCTCCCTAGCAATAGTCTTACCCTGAGCCATATTAGGCTGCATTTCCTGTCCCGTCATCTTCATGTCATTGTGATATGGGAAATTGTCTGCCACCTGGGAGACCTTCATTTTCCCTACTGCTTGTTGCTTTTCTTCCAAGTATCGTATAACTCATATTATGTGTCTGTGATCAAAATTATGTGATGCTGATTCTTGCTGGTGTTAAACTGACCTGTTTTTCACTGTCCTCATACTTTCAGTTTAGCTTTGGGGTGTAGCCCTGTGTTTCATTGCTAACATCTTCTTATTTTAAAGCACTGTTAGACTCTCTTATTTTTTTATTTTGCTCCCCATTAGAAACCTTAGATCACTACCTTAAATGGAAAACCAGCTTCACTTATCATAAATTAATCCTAAAAATAAATACAAGAGCATAACAATGTTTAAAATCCTAACTACATACTGTGGCCTGCTGACAGCTCTAAACCCCTGGCCCGTGTTTTACTTATTAAAGAGAGAGGGTTGGCAAGTGGAACAGAAGTGTTACAAACTTAACACTTTCCTCTATATATTATCAAATCATTATGTATTATTAGTAGATAGAAAGAAAATTTAAATGTGAATAGCTCTCTCACTATGAGATTTAATGTTGTGTAATCTTGGGTCTGTGCTACCTAAAATCATCTTGTCCTAGGGCACACACCTCACACTTTGGGAAACACAGGTTTAGGGAGGTGGGAGGTCTGTGGGGTTTAGGAAAAAAGGAAAGCTAACATGGAACTCACATGGAACTCTGCCTTATGGTGGTGCAAAAGTGAGCTTGGCTCTCCCCTCCACACCTACATTGCTAACAGCACCCTGTTTGAGATCTTTTCATTAAAAGAGATGATTACAGAACTAATTCAATTCACCACTAAGTGTAGGACACTGTGACAAGTCTTATATGGAAAACAAATTAGTAAGACTCAGCCCCTTCTCTCAAATGGCCTACAAATATGATTTCCAGGCACTTGCTCTTTCTGGTCACTCTATTCTGGACATGGCCAATTTTTACCACAATCCCAGAACTGAGCCCAATATTCCAAGTGGTGGCCTTACTCCCTGAGTACACCAAGAGTGCTTTTTCACTGTTACTGAGCAAGGGCTCGTGCCCAATGCACACAGAAGTCAAAGACATGATATTGGGATTTTGAGGAAAGAAAGAGCTTTAATGCAAGGTCGACTGGCATGGAGAACTCCCCAAATCTGTCTCCCCAAATCTAAAAGAGTTTAGGGTTTTTATGGGATTCAAACAAGGGGAGGTGGAGTTGTTACTGAGCAGTGTTACAAATCATTCAGTTAACATATAATAACAACTACAATACCAAATAAAGGAATGGAAAAAAGCTAAAGTAACCACTACAATAACAAGTATAAAAAATTACAATATCATGTAAAGGAATGGAACTAAGTTAAAGTAACCATTGCAATAACAACTAAAACCACTGTAGTCAGTTAAATTGAATTTTTGTTCTATATCACATCTGTAAAAAGAAATAAAACAAAGCAGAGTTACTTTGGCTAAGAGATTTAAAATGAAGCCAGGAAGAAATTCTGGAGGTGACTCTTAAGCAAATCTGTCAGACATCATAAACTGCCACTGTATGCAAAGCCTCAAGCAACAATGTTCCTCAAAACCCTAAGGACATCTCAACACCATAAACAAGCCACAAGATAAAGAACTCAGTCAATTATCCAAACTGAAGGACATTTGGATTACCCCCAAATATCCAGCAGTCACAAACAACTTACGTAATCTTCTTTTTCTTTAAAAAACCTTGCCTAGAAGACCCAAGATGGGACACTGTTTGGGTCTCTATCTGAATCTATGTTCCCTGAATTGCAATCCTAAGACCCCAATAAAACCTTTGTTGTCCTGCAACTGAGTGTGTTATTTCTCAGTGGACACATGCTCCCATCAATTTATCCCAAGAGTAGCTTTAGAGGTAATTGAAATTCCTCATCTTTTGAGAGTCTGTGTTCTTATTAATCCAGTTTGCCCTCTTTCTTGTGGAGTTATTTTTGAACTGGAATGAAAGACTTTCCATTTAACCCAATTCAATTATATATTATTGTTGTAGCCTCCCCAACCTCTCAGGAATTTTTCATATCCCTTATTTTATCCTCAAGAATATTTCTCTGTCTCCAAGCTTTATGTCACTCTAAAATTTTATAGACTTCTTTTCTGTATCTATAGCCAAGAACTTGAAAGAAGGTCAAGGGTAAAGCACACCTCTCATCATCCTTAAGATTAATTAGAATAGTTTTAACTCATGTTTATCTCAACTGCTTACGTGTAAGAAAACTTTCAATACTTTATATCTAACGATCCTCTGATTTCCCGAACTAGGAAACTGAGGGAGGGAGAGAGAAAACAAGAGAGAAAGAGACGGGGTGGGGGGTGGGTAAAGGGAGGGAGAATGATGGATTTGTCATAACTTAATTCCTAGGATCTCATGCAAGTTCCTAGTAATTGCTACTTCATTTCCTAGATATATGCAAGCCGAGTTTTTAGTGATTTGTTCGGATTTTGCCAATGTCAATGAAATAAATAACCAGGGGATTTGCTGTAAAGGTAAGAACGAGGTTTTATTGAGCAAGGGTAAACATGCATGTGGAGCAGAGTCAGAAAGAAGCACCTGCTCAGGGCTTGGGATTTAGAGAACGGCTTCTATGGGTTATCTGGGACTTGGGCTGCCTTTGGAGGGAGTGGGACATTGTTAGGGTCGAGCGTCTTTGAGCATAGCAGGCCAGTTCAGGAACCACAGAGGCAGGGTGTTTGCCAGTGGGTTTTTCTGTAATTAGCTTAAATGGTTCTTTTTGAGAGAGTAATTGCTGTAGCTGCAGAGATGTCTTGGTCACTCAAAGGATCATGGTTATGTCAAACTGGAGCTCCTTCATCGGATTCCCAGTTGACTTAGTCCTTCCCTGGATAATGTGGGAGCTCGAGCAATTCAAGGCGGTTAGTCTAGTCATTAACCATTCCGTTTTCACACTGAGTATCATCATCAAACTTCCTGATCTCTAATTTCAGGAATCTCTGCTTTCCCTCTTTTTGGTTACCAGGACAAGTATATCCACCTACCATTTTCTGACCCTCTTCTGTTCTTGGAGATTATTCAGCATTACTGAACAAAGACCCCAATCACCTCAGGAGGTCTTTTTAAAGCAAGATTGTAATTCAGGGTTGGTCTGGGTGTCAGGATTCATTTAAAGCAGCTGGGTGGTCTCTTCCCAATCTTGGTCTTCAGATTATTTTTTTAAGACCACCCCATTTATTATATATATATACATATATATATATATGTATATATATAAATACAAATGTTATATATGTTTATTATAACAAGTAAAACTATAGACATGTAGTTACCATCACCTTGAGCTAATCAATGTTAATAGCCAGGTGTGTGTCCTTCCACACATTTCTCCATGTTATTACAAATACACACACACATATATATATACACACACACAATTTTTTTAAACAAAATGAAATCATAGCACACATATCCCTCTGCAATTTGCCTTTGTCACAAATATATCATGGATGCCCCTTTTGGTTATATATATAGATACAACGTATTCACTGGATGTATTATTTTGGTATGGAAATGTCATAATTTAGCCAATCATTTTTTTTGTGATGGTTATTAAGGTAGTTTCCAGGTTTTTGCCAACTGCAAATTGATGCTGCAATACGTATTTTTGTACATCTATTCTCGTACACTAGTGCCTTTATTTCTATATGAAAGATTTCTTTGGTCAGAATTGGTAGGTCAATGGATATAGCAAAATGTTGGTAATGCCAGATTACTTTCCAAAAATGTCGTATCAATTCACATATGCTCTAGAGACAATGTTTTAAAGAACTCATTTCCTACATCCTCACATGCTTTTACATTTTTGCTTTTTCTAAATTTTGTGAGTCACACAGATGAAAAAGATACCTTCTGGCTATTTTAATTTGCATTTCTCCCAACTGCTGATGAGGTAGAGCATTTTACATACGGTTGTTGGCCGTTTGCATTTTCATTTCCATAAATTGCCTGGTCAAGCCCAGAGCTGCTTTTTGGCTATTTGTCTCCTGAGAAAAGGGGGCTGCAGTCTCCCGAGGTTGATGTTCTTCACAGCAGTTCAGGATTTAGTCGAGATAAGGTATGGTTCCCTACTTTCTCCCTTTCCTTACTTTCCCCCTTACTTTTCCTTGTCCTCATGGCTTCTTTACTTTCTAGGAAATGAATTCTTGGCATGAAAAGTCAGGACATTTTTTTAGATGTTCTGCTTTTAGCAAAATAAGACTCTAACATGAAAATAGGTATTTGAAATGGCTCATCACTTCTACAGCTTGACTGCCATCCTTGTGATGTATTTGCAAAAAATACAGCTTTATCTTCCATATGGCGATCAGTAGGTATATTCCTACTAAGGCAGCATGCTCTATCTCTCAGACTATCTTTATATTCTTTTATCTCAGAGATAGACTTTCCCAGCCAAGCTATACTGCACCCCTTCTGGCAGATCTGGGTTTTAAATTTTTTTTTAATTTTGAGACATGGTCTTCTAGTGTCATCTTCCAGGTTTTAATCTTATGCCACCACCATGCCCTTGTGGCCTATATTAAATCATTTTCTCTTTAGACAGCCATTGAAGGGGAATTTTTACCTATATTCTTGTTTTCCTTGCAATTATTTATTCGTGTATTTGTCACCCTAAGATAAGTTACCCAAATCCCCAAATTTCTCCTCTGGAGACACCATGTGGTGGTTAACTGGTTCCAAGTTGATTGAGCAGTTTTGTGAAACTTGAATGACACCCTTTCTTTAAAAAGTCAAATCTTGGAGCCCCTGTGGTTATTTACAACACATCCTTTTTTGGGACAGTCAGAGGAACACCATTGTTTAAAAGTCAGATTCTTTAGCCCAGGACAGAACGCTCTGGTAGACCCTTAGACTCTCACATGTCTTTTAAGGTCAAGACACACCCCCTTTCTCTAAGAACTGAGCTCCATTTTATCCCCAGCTGATAGGACAGAAATGGGCACAACTCAAGCTGGGCCAGTCATATTCTCCTGCCTACAAATTTGAGTTCCACTGAGAGACAACCAGTCTGTCTCTTCTGGTAGTTGGAATTGTTACATCTGAACTCAGGAGCTGACAGCAACCGTATTCCACCGTGAGAACAGAGAGACAGGGAAGGCTGGTTTGTAGGGACAGAAAAGCATGTTGCAGGTCCTGTCCCCTGAGAAAAACAGAAACAGAAGATGGTGCCTGGGTCCCTGAAGGCTTTCAGTTTCCCTATTCTGGTCCCACCTTGAAGTGCTAGTGGCATTCCTGACCTTGGATTCCATGAGGCACCCCTGGATCCTTATAATAAATTCTCCTTCAACAACATCATCTTCAAAGATGAAACTTGCTGAGCATTTACTGTGTGCCAGATAGAGTTCCAATCACTTTACTTAGATTGTGTAATCCTCCCAACAATATCATGAGATGGGGGGCTATTACCTCATTTTACAGATGGGGAAACTGAGAGACAGAAGAGTTAAATAACTTGTCCATAGTCACACAGCTAGAAAAGGGTGAACTCAAGATTCATACGCAGGCCATCTGACTCCGGAATTTGTGGGACTTTTTTTTTTTTATCCCTATAATTTACGAATCATAGATTATTTATTTGAATGGCTATGAACAGGTACTATTGGCATAATCAGATGTGAGAACAAACACAGTTGAGTCCCAGTAAGCATGCAACGCAGTGAGTGGGAGCAAAGGGAGGGCATAGACTGTGGATCGGCCGACCCCCATGCACATCAGCTGCTGTGGACAACCTCAGCCTGTCTTACCTATGTGTGTGTGCAAACAAAAGAACCACACATTTACACACGATGTGGTGGAAATAGTTAGCCCAGTGAGTCATTAAGTGGAGGTAAATAAGATCTATTTTACTACTGGAAATCATTCTGTTATCTGGGCTTTACAATATCCTTCCCCAAGAAAGACCTAATAGCTCTTGGGTTGGAAAGCAGGTTGGAATGCTGTTTTAAAAGACTTGCCCAACTTTAGTTGGTACCTAGAGTTGCTGTATCAACAGTAGATCAGGAATACAACTGGTCTTATAGGACCGGTTTCTCCAATGCCTCCAAATCCGGGTCTTTCGTTAGCCTCACATCTCCTGCTGCATTTTGTCTCTTTGCCTTTTACATCGGTTCTCCATCCCTCTCCACCTGCTCTCTGCCTCTGAAGGCCCACCTGTATGGACCATGTCAAAATGCAATTGGTGTTTGGCCAATGGGGATCCCTAGCAGGAAATCAGAGGAAGGGAGAAGAGTGGGGTAACCTCAGGCTGGCTGTGTCTCTGTGGGACTTACAAGTTAGGAGGAATGGTACTTGCAAGAGAGAGAGGACATTCTCAGCTGTCAGTCTGATCCTAGTGCCATGAAGAAGGGTGTCCATGTGTTGGGTTGTCTTTCCCACAATGTTTACCTAGATCTCTTTCTAACGCTCCACCCTCCAGTTCCGTCCAAACTAAGAATCTGTTTACTGGCTTAGTCCTGGGTAGTTGTTAGGGACCCAGACCTTCCAGGCAGCAGCAGAAAGAGAGTAAGTAAAGTATTTGCTGAGAGATAAACACTATCTCTTGTCTATCATCAAAAGGTTATTAAAGCTCCCATTCACATATAATAAAGAATCCCTTATAGTCATTCAAATCCTTTAGCAGTGTCAGTGCAAGATTGGAAATGTAATACAAATGGAAGATTAGCTGTTCTTTTCTCTAGTGGCAGTTTGACTTTGGGAAATTCCCTTAACCTTTCTGGACCTCCTTTTTTATCCTCTGACTCTCCATGGCTTAATGACTAATATACAAAGTTTATTTAAAGAACACAGTAATAATAATTGTGGCTCAACCCAGCTGCAGCTAAGAATTTCTTTTGGAAAAAGTAAGATAGAGACCAAGGAAGAAAGACAAAGATCCAGCCATAAAAGTATCTGGCACATGTCAATTCTACCCAAACTCATCTCCAGATTCAATGCAATCCCAATCAAAATTCCAACAACCTACTTTGCAGACCAGGAAAAGCTAGTTATCAAATTTATTTGGAAAGGGACGATGCCTTGTATTGCTAAAAACACTCTTAAAAAGAAAAACAAAGTGGGAGGACTTATACTCCCTGACTTTGAAGCCTACTATAAAGCCACAGTGGTACTGGCACAAAAATAGATACATCGATCAGTGGAATTGAATTGAGAATTCAGAGATATACCCCCAGATCTATGGCTGACTGATCTTTGATAAGGCCCCCAAAGCCACAGAACTGGGACATAACAGTCTTTTAAACAAATGGGGCTGGGAGAGTTGGATATCCAAATCCAAAAGAATGAAAGAGGACCCCTACCTCACACCCTACACAAAAATTAACTCAAAGTGGATCAAAGACCTCAATATAAAAGACAGTACCATAAAACTCCTAGAAGATAATGTAGGGAGACATCTTCAAGACCTTGTATTAGGAGGTCACTTCCTAGACCTTACACCCAAAGTATAAGCAACAAACGAAAAAATAGAAAAATGGGAATTCCTCAAGCTTAGAAGTTTCTGTAACTCAAAGGAATTTGCCAAAAAGGTGAAGAGACAGCCAACCCAATGGGAAAAAATTTTTGGAAGCCATGTATCTGACAAAAGACTGATATCTTGCATATATAAAGAAATCCTACAACTCAATGACAATAGTACAGACAGCCCAATTATAAAATGGGCAGAAAATACGAAGAGACAGTTCTCTGAAGGGAAAATACAAATGGCCAAGAAAGACATGAAAAAATGTTCAGCTTCATTAGGTATTAGAGAGATGCAAATTAAGACCACAATGAGATACCATCTCACACTGATTAGAATGGCTGCCATTAAACAAACAGGAAACTACAAATGCTGGAGAGGATGTGGAGAAATTGGAACTCTTATTCAGTGTTGGTGGGACTGTATAATGGTACAGCCACTCTGGAAGTCAGTCTGGCAGTTCCTTAGAAAACTAGATATAGAATTACCCTTTGATCCAGCAATTGCACTTCTCTGTATATACCCGGAAGATCGGAAAGCAGTGACGCAAAGAGATATCTGCACACCAATGTTCATAGCAGCATTGTTCACAATTGCCAAGAGATGGAAACAACCTAAATGTCCTTCAACAGAAGAGTGGATAAATAAAATGTGGTATATACACACGATGGAATACTACACAGCAGTAAGAAGGAACGATGTTGTAAACATACGACAACTTGGATGAACCTTGAAGACATAATGCTGAGTGAGATAAGCCAGGCACAAAAAGAGAAATATTAAATGCTACCACTAATGTGAACATTGCTGGGGGAGAATGCAGGGGTGTTGGGCTTCCCCACCTCGATGGTTGCTGATGTGCTCACAGACATTGGGGACTGGTGGTTTGATGGGCTGAGCCCTCAATCACGGGACTTGCCCTTGGGAAGACTGTTGCTGCAAAGGAGAGGCTAGGCCTGCTTATAATTGTGCCTAAGAGCCTCCTCCCGAATGCCTCTTTGTTGCTCAGATGTGGTCCTCTCTCTCTAGCTAATCCAACTTGTCAGATGAAATCACTGCCCTCCCCACTATGTGGGATCTGACACCCAGGGGTGTAAATACCCCTGGCAACATGGAATATGACTCCCAGGGAGGAATCTGGACCCAGCATTGTGGAATGGAGAACATCTTCTTGACCAAAAGGGGGATGTGAAATGAAATGAAATGAGTTTCAGTGGCTGAGAGATTCCAAAAGGAGCTGAGAAGTCACTCTGGTGGGCACTCTTATGCACAATATAGATAACTCTTTTTAGGTTCTAATGAATTGGAATAGCTAGCAATAAATATCTGAAACTATCAGACTACAACCCAGAACCCTTGAATCTTGAAGACAATTGTATAACAATGTAGCTTATGAGGGGTGACAAAGGGAAAGCCATGTGGATCACACCCCTCTTTATCCAGCATATGGATGGATGAGTAGAAAAATGGGGGGTGGGGGTGGGGGGTGGGAAGACCCATGTTCTTTTTTACTTTAATTGTTCTTTTTAACTTTAATTTTTATTCTTATTACTTTTGTGTGTGTGGTAATGAAAATGTTCAACCATTAATTTGGGTGATGGATGCACAACTATATGGTTTGTACAATTGATTGTACACTTTGTACGACTACATGATATGTGAATATATCTCAATAAAATTGAATTATTTTTAAAAAAAGTATCTGGCACAGGTGAAAAGAGTAAAGAAATCAGATGAAAAGAGAACAATTCAGAAATTGGTGCCAAAACCCAGGGCCTTACCATGTGTCAGAGGGAATGGATAGAAAGGGACATATCTCAGATGCATTTTGAAGAAATTGAGAAACATAGTGTCTGAGTGTAAATCATATGGTGGGGGAAGGAGGGAAATGGCTTTTTGTTTTTTAAGCACTGTAATGTTCTGAATCAAAGATGAATCAGACATCGAGCCTGGATGATTGGATGATAATGGTGATTTTTACTGTATAAGAAGGCGTGTTCCAGTTTGCTAAAGCTGCCAAAATGCAAAATACCAGAAATGGACTGGCTTTTACAAAGGGGGTTTATTAGTTCACAAATTTACAGTTCTAAGGCCATGAAAATGTCCCAGTCAAGGCATCAATAGGACAATACCTTCTCTGAAGATAGGCCAATGGCATCTGTGGTGCCTGTCACATGGGACGGCACATGGCTGGAGTCTGCTGAGCCTCTCCCAGGGTTAGCATCTTATTTCTGTTGGTTTCTCCAACATGTCTCTGGGGTACTGTCTTAGCTTCTCTCTTTCTGCTCCTGTGCATCCTTGCTTGTTTCTCCCAGGGCACTTCTCTCTAAGCATCTGGGGGGGAGTCCTCTCAGCTTCTGTGGGGCAAATGCTGGATGTCATCTCTTAGTTTCTCTCCTGGTTCTGGTTTCAACAACTGTCTCCAAAATTCTCTCTGCTTCTCCAAGCATCTGGGTCTGTGTTGATTCTGAGTTTTCTTAAGGACTGCAGTAAACAAATTAAGACACCCCTTGAATGGGCAGGATCACATCTCCATGGAAACAACCCCATCAAAAGATCCCACCCACAGTAGGTCTGCATCCACAAGATTGGATTTAAAGAACATGGCTTTTGTGGGGTACATAACAGATTCAAACCAACACAAGGAGGAATATCTTTTGGGGAGACACTGATTTGTTTTTGTAGGAATTGAGTTTGAGCTCTTATCAGGACACCTACATGGATATTTAAAACAAACGGTTGAGGATGGCAGATTAGGAGAGACAAAGCAAAACACTCCCCTGTGAAAAACACTAGATAAAAGACAGAAAGTGCTCCAGAATAGCAATTCCAGGGTTCTACTGGCTAGACAAGGTCTACTACATCCACAGTGACTGTACACTTGGTGAAAGCGAGAGACTGCACTCAGAATCGAGTGAGTGCTTGAGGCTGCTGGGGAAATGGCAGCTGAGCCACATGGTGGTGGGGAGAAACCTGGGGTCAGTGTTTGGAGGTGAGTTAGTTTAAAAACCTGGAAAATGGCTGTGGATCCAGCAGTGAGAGCCACGCAGTCGAGTGTGGTGGGGAGTGCCTTCCATGCCCCGGGCAGCCGCCTCAGTATCTTGGTATGGGTGATAGCCTTTTGCACACCTGCAGCTAATTGCCTGGAGCCAGGAATGGGCTGCTGCCCAGCAGGCAGAGGACCACGGAAGTGGAAATTACCATGCCCCATACAGCCGTCTTTTCAACAGGCTGGGAGATGTCACTTTGCAGCGTTGCAGCTGAGAGCTTCCCTTGGGGATTACACTCGCCTGTGATGTTGTGCAGTCTTCCTCCTCAGAGGCCCACAGAGTTCACAGCTTAGAGGCAGTTCCCACATGGAAGTACCAAGAGCCCTACACCAATCCCAGGGACTTGTCGGCCCATGGCAGAGAGGGACTATGGGAAATCTGAGCTGAAGGGTTGGACTCATGCAACAACCCCAGGGTATTCCAGTTGCAACCCCGGGAATGGCTGGGAGTTCTGGGTCTTAAAGCCTTCTTCCCTGCCTAACTGCACAGGGCAGGCACCCCACCCTCAGGGCTGGCAGACCCAACTGCACATGGAAAACTGGTGCACTGATTGGACCGCCACAATGTTTGGACCCCCACTTGCTGCATAGATGGAGTTGGGGAGAACTGGCTTGAGGGTAATAGCTGGCTCTGGGATGCCATCTGCTGGTAAGTCAGGGAAAGTGCACTCCACCAAGCTGTAGCTCTGCCAAATTATAGATAATTGTTCAAATAAGCCTGCATATCCTAAAAGAACCCTGTCAAGATAAGCAAATGCCAAGAGGTCAAAAGCAACAGAAAATTTTAAAGCATATGAAGAAAACAGAAGATATGGATAACACAAATGCCCAAATCAGAAAACCAGAGGAGACACAGAGCATGGAGCAATTAATCAAAGAAGTAACCACAAACAACAAGATCATGGTTCAGGATATAAAGGACATCAAGAAGACCCTAGAAGAGCATAAAGAATTTACAAGAGTAAATAAAAAAAATAGATGAACTTATGGAAATAAAAGAAACTATTGATCAAATTAAAAAGATCCTGGAAACACATAGCAGCAGATTAGATGAACTCAAAGAATAAGTAAGTGGCTTGAAGAAAATATTTTGGAGAGTGAAAGTACAAAAGAACAAATGGAGAAAAAAAACAGAAAATTTGAAATGGATCTCAGGGATATGATCGACAACACGAAGCACACAAATATAAGAATCATTGGTGTTCCAGAAGAGGAAGAGAAGGGTAAAGGACTAGGAAGAGTAGTCAAAGACATTGTTGGGGAAAACTTCCCAACCTTTCTAAATGACGTAAATATGCAAATCATAAACACCCAATGAACTCCAAAAAAGAATAAATCCAAATAAACCCACTCCAAGACATATTCTGATCAGATTGTCAAATGCTGAAGAGAAGGAGCAACTTCTGAAAGCAGCAATAGAGAAGCAATTTACCACATACAAGGGAAACAGCATAAGACTAAGCAGTTACTACTCAGTGGCCACCATGGAGGCGAGAAGGCAGTGGTGTGACATATTTAAAATTCTGAAAGCAAAAATTGCCAACCAGGAATTCTTTATCCAGCAAAGCTCTCCTTCAAATTTGAGGGAAACCTTAAAATCTTCACAGATAAACAAAGGATGAGAGAATTTGCAAACAAGACACCTGCCCTACAAGAGATACTAAAAGGACCCCTATCAGCAGAAAAAAAAAAAAAAGGATAGAGAGGTATGGCGAAGAACTCAGAACTAAAGAGTTTTAGTAGGGGTACATTAAAGGAAATAAAGAGAGAGTGGGAAAATATATATCCAACAAACAAAAACCAAAGGATAGGATGGCTGATTCAGGAAATGCCTTCACAGTAATAACATTGACTGTGAATGGATTAAACTCCCCAATTAAAAGATATAGATTAGCAGAATGGATTTAAAAATAAGAACCATCAATATGTTACTTGCAAGAGACTCATCTTAGACCCAGATACACAAAGAAATTGAAAGTGAAAGGATGGAAAAAAATATTCTATGCAAGGTACAGCCAAAAGAAAGCAAGAATAGCAATATTAATCTCAGATAAAATAGACTTTAAATGCAAAGATGTGATAAGAGACAAAGGAGGTCACTATACACTAATAAAAGGGTCAATTCAATAAGAAGAAATAACAATCATAAATGTCTATGCATCCAATCAAGGTGCACCAAAGTACATGAGACAAACTTTGACAAAACTGAAGGAAGCAATAGATGTTTCCACTATAATTGTGGGAGACTCAATACATCATTCTCTCCTATAGATCAACCAGACAAAGGACTAATAAGGAAACTGAAAACCCTAAACCATGTGATGAATGAATTTGACTTAATAGACATATATACAATATTACATCCCAAATCACTAGGATACACATTCTTCTCTAGTGCTCACGGAACTTTCTCCAGAGTAGATCATATGCTGGACCATGAAACAAGCCTCAATAAATTTAAAAAGATTAAAATTATTCAAAGCACATTCTCTGATCACAATGAAACACAATTAGAAGTCAATAACCATCAGAGATTTAGAACATTCACAAATATCTGGAGGCTAAACAACACACTCCTGAACAATCAGAGCGTTAAAGAAGACATAGCAAGAGAATTTGCTAAATATCTAAAGCACAACATATCAAAATTTATGGGATGCATCAAAGGTGATATGGAGGGAGAAATTTATAGCTCTAAATGCATACATTAAAAAGTAAGAAAGAGTTAAAATCAAGGAAGTAATGGAACAACTGAAGAAGCTAGAAAATGAACAGCAAACTAATCCTAAACCGAGTAGAAGAAAAGAAATAACAAGGATTAAAGCAGAAATAAATGACATAGAGAATAACAACAACAACAACAACAACAACAACAAAATAGAGAGACTAAATAAAACAAAAAGTTGATTCTTTGAGAAGATCAACAATATTGACAAGCCCCTAGCCAGGCTGACAAAATCAAAAAGAGAGAAGACCCAAATAAACAAAATAATAAATGAGAGAGGGGACATTAATGCAGATCCCGAAGAGATTTAAAAAAAATTACAAGAGGATACTATGAACAACTGTACACCAACAAACTAGATAATGTAGAAGAAATGGACAATTTCCTGGAAACACATGAACAACACAGACTGACCAGAGAAGAAATAGAAGACCTCAGCAAACCAATCACAAGCAAGATCCAATCAGTCACCAGAAAGCTTCCCACAAATAAATGCCTAGGCCAGATGGCTTCACAGGGGAATTCTAGCAAACTTTCCAAAAAGAACTGATACCAATCTTACTTAAACTCTTTTAAAACATTAAAGAAGATGGAATACTACCTAACTCATTTTATGAAGCTAACATCACTCTAATACCAAAACCAGGTAAAGATGCTGTAAGAAAGGAAAAATACAAGCCAATCTCCCTTATGAAAATACACAAAAATTCTCAAGAAAATACTGGCAAATCAAACACAAAGACACATTAAAAAAAAATCATACACCATGACCAACTAGGGTTCATTCCAGGCATGCAAGGATGGTTCAACACAAGAAAATCAATGAATGTAATACAACACATAAACAAATCAAAAGGGAAAAATCAAATGATCACCTCAATAGATACTGAAAAAACATTTTTAAAAAATCCAGCATCCTTTTTTGATAAAAACACTTCAAAATGCAGGAATTGAAGGAAACTTCCTCAATATGATAAAGGGCATATATGAAAAACCCACAGCCAGCACAGTATTCAATGGTGAGAGACTGAAATCTTTCCCTCTAAGATCAGGAACAAGACAAGGATGCCCGCTGTCACCACTGTTATTCAACATTGTGCTAGAAGTGCTAGCCAGGGCAATCCGGCAAGACAAAGAAATAAAGCATCCAAATTGGAAAGGAAGAAGTAAAATTGTCATTATTTTCAGATGATTTGATCTTATATCTGGAAAACCCTGAGAAATCAATGACACAGCTACTTGAGATAATAAGATAATTTAGCAAAGTAGCAGAATACAAGATTAATGCACATAAGTCAGTAATGTTCCTATACACCAGAAATGGCCTAACTGAAGAGACACTCAAGAAAAAGATTACATTCTCAATAGCAACTAAAAAAATCATGTACCTAGGAATAAACTTAACTAAGGATGTGAAAGACCTAAATATAGAAAAACTATATAACTTTACTAAAAGAAATAGAAGGGAACCTAAAAAGATGGAAAAATATTCCTTGTTTGTGGATAGGAAGGCTAAATATCATTAAGATGTCAATTCTACCCAAACTCATCTACAGATTCAATGCAATGCCAATAAAAATTCCAACAACCTACTTTGCAGACCTGGGAAAGCTAGTTATCAAATTTATTTAGAAGGGAAAGATGCCTTGAATTGCTAAAAACATTCTAAAAAAAGAAAAACAAAGCAGGAGGACTTACACTCCCTAACTTTGAAACTTGAAATAAAGCCACAGTAGTCAAAACAGCATGCTACCAGCACAAAGATGGGTATAATGATCAATGGAATTAAATTGAGAATTCAGAAATAGATGCCCAGATCTATGGTCAACAGATCTTTGATAAGGCCCCCAAAACCACTGAACTGGGACATAACAGTCTATTCAACAAATGGGGCTGGGAGAGTTGGATATCCATATCCAAAAGAATGAAAGAGGACCCCTACCTCACACCCTACACAAACATTAACTCAAAATGGATTAAAGACCTCAATATGAGACAGTACCTAAAACTCCTAGAAGATAATGTAGGGAAACATCTTAAGGTCACTTCTTAGACTTTACACCCAAAGCACAAGAAACAAAAGAAAAAGTAGATAAATGGGAACTCCTCAAACTTAAAAGCTTCTGTACCTCAAAGGAATTTGTCAAAAAGGTTAAGAGGCAGCCACGTCAATGGGAAAAAATATTTGGAAACCATGTATCTGACAAAAGACTGATATCTTGCATATATAAAGAAATCCTACAACTCAACAACAAATCCTACAACTCAACAACGATAGTACAAACAGCCCAATTATAAAATGGGCAAAAGAAATGAAAAGACATGTCTCTGAAGAGGAAAAAGAAATGGCCAAAAACCACATGAAAAAATGTTCAGCTTCACTAGCTATTAGGGAGATGCAAATTAAGACCACAATTAGATATCATCTCACACCAATTAGATTAGCTGCCATTAAACAAACAGGAAACTACAAATGCTGGAGGGGATGTGGAGAAACTGGAACTCTTATTCATTGTTGGTGGGACTGTATAATGGTACAGCCACTCTGGAAGACAGTCTAGTGGTTTCTTAGAAAACTAGATACAGAGTTACCCTTCAATCCTGAAAGCAGTGACACAAACAGATATTGCACACCGATGTTCATAGCAGCATTATTCACAATTGCCAAGAGATGGAAACAACCCAAATGTCCTTCAACAGATGAGTGGGTAAATAAAATTGGAATATACACATGATGGAATGCTACATGGCAGTAAGAAGGAATGAGGTCGTGAAACATAAGACAACATGGATGAACCATGAAGACATAATGCTGAGTGAAATAAGCCAGACACAAAGAAAGATATTGAATAGTTTATATTGCAGAATGTAGGGGACCTAGTGATAGACAGCAAATAGTAAAGAGGAAATGATAATTGAATAAGAACAGATACATTATGGAGGATAAAATTAATGTTATGGGAATGCTCATGAATGACTATGGTTTGTTAATTTTGGGGACATATTGTAGGAACAAGTAGGCAGCAATGTAGTTACTTGGGTTATTTATTTTTCTTATTCCTTTGTTTGGTTATAGTTTATTTTGTTGGACTAGTGTAGGTACGTGTTGGAAGCAATGTAGTTATTTCAGGTTATCTGCTTTTTTTATTCCTTTGTTTGGTTGTGGTTTGTTAATTTTCTTGGGGTGTGGTAGGAACACGTTGGTAGCAATGTAGTTATTTTAGGTTATTTGTTTTTTCTTATTCCTTTGTTTTGGTTTTGTTTGAAATGTTTTTTTATGGTTTGCTTTTTAATTTTTTGATAAAGTAAAAAAAAAACAATAAATGAGTGCTAAAAAAGTAAATGAACAATGGGGGGTAGGGGAATGGAATGTTTGGGTGTTCTTTTTTATTTTAATTTTTATTTCATTTTTTTGGAGTAATGAAAATGTTCAAAGATTGATTGTGGTGATGGATACACAACTAAATGATGATACTATGAACAACTGATTGTACAGTTTAGAGGACTGTATGTGATGTGAATGTATCTCAATAAAATTGCATTTAAAAAAAAATAAAACAAACCATTATGGTTTCATAAATGAGGGGGTGAATGCTGAGGACCAGGGAGCACTTCAGAGCCTTCACAGGGGCATGGAAGGTCTCAGGCTCTGGGCTATTCTCATTGCCCCCAAGCTCTCTTCTCCCAGGAAGTAGCCTCCTCTGGGAGAGGCAGGGCTGTGATGGTCATCCCAGGGCCCGGGCGTGCCCCGGTGTGCAGTCAGAGGTGTGCTTGACGCTGAGGGAAGCAGTGTATGTTGCTTTTAAGACATCACACTTGGGACCACTCAGCAAGGAAATCAAGGGCTAGGTGAGACTTCAGCAATTTGGGGAGATTTATGTTTCAATTTAGTGTTCTTTACATACAATCTGTAGATATTTTAAATGCTCAAATGTAATATTGGTAAGTAAAATTTTTTAAAAAGGCCAGTCCTGACACTTTAGGAAAAGGCACTAACCCTTCCTTTAAAGGTGAGCTTGTCTGTCCCTGACCTTCTCTCCCACTGGAGAGGCACCATTAGAGGGGGAGAAAGGAGAAGAGAAATAGAAGTTCAGTGGTGAAAAATTTGGAATCTAGTCACAAGAAGTCAAGTTCAGGGAAAAGAGAAGACAGTGAAGAGGAGAAAGGAGGAGGAGATATTTTCCTCTTAGACACTTCAGAGAGGGGCAGCTGAGAGGGCTGAGCTGTCCATGACTGAGAGATGGGGGACATCAGGCCTGAGCTCCTCAGCAGGGCCTGGAGAAAGCAGACACAAAGGACCTTCTTCCTCAGCGACCCAAGAGTCAAAAAGAAAGTGTCCTGGTTTCAACAGGGCATAGAAGCAAAAGAAAACTGGAAATCAGAACTAGACGTCTCTAAAATTCCATGTGTTAACCTGACCCATGTCGAATGGGGTGCATGAATCATTCCACAAACATTTAGCAGTTGAGTTTTACTAACTAAATGCCAGGCATGTGGCACTGTGTGAGGTGTTGGGACCATAGCAATAAAAGAGAACTTGCCCAGCTCTCCAGGCCTCACAGTCTAGAAGGTGAGCGTCTCCATGAGGTGAGAGCTGAGGGAGGTGGTCCCAGAGGACTCTGGGTCCTACAGGGGTCAATTCATGCTGACAGGGGTGGGAATAGATGGCAGAGAGTATGGAAGAGGGCAGAGACTTTGAGGAGAGGGCAAGGGATAGAGGGCAGTTCCAGGCCATCGAGTTTCATTTTAGAGGTTGGACTCATCTGTCTCTAAATGAGACACTGAGCATATCCTGGGCTCCCCGTGCTGAAGTGAAGCAATGGTGTACTGTAGAAAAGTCTGCAAGCCTGTGCGGTGCAGAAGAGGACACTCTCAGGAAGAAAAAGAGAAATAAAACCCCATGATCTCCAGGGAAGTTTCTGAGTGGGAGACACCTGTCAGTGCATGAATTCAAGGCCAAAAATTAGAAATGAAACTGCTGGCAGCATTGTTCACACTTTTTCGGTTGCCTAGATTTGTGTGGGAGTCTACAGGAACCCAAGGTATCAAGAATGTAAAGGGAAACTGTGTGTATGCGGGGGGGAATTATGGCAACTCTGTACTTTCTGCATGATGTTTGTCTCTGTAAACCTACAATTGCTCTAATAAATAATATTTAAAGAGACTATAAAGAGAAGTTGGCACAGAATCTCTGAGGTGGAATTGACCCCCCTCCCCAGGCAATTCTCCTCCCCAGGGTCTCCCATTGGCTTTAGCCTCTCTATTCCCATCGCCATCACCTGGTTCTGGGCCTTAGTACCTCACTGCTCCCACAGACCATGTCAGTTGATCTTAACTGGTCTCCCAGCTTTGTTCTCTCTATTCAAGTCCATCAGAACATGAATATTTGTGAAACAGCTACACACTGCCCAACCCATGGTAGGCATTGGACACAATCTCCCCTCAGCACTGCTGTAAGCCCGTCATTTCACTGCTCACTTCCCACTGCCTTTCAATTAGAGTCACCAAGAGTCATTGTTTCTCATTTCCAGGAACATCTTGTACTTTCTAGCCCAGGATTTTTTTTTTAATTCAGTTTTACTGAGATATCTTCACATACCATACAGTCATCCACAATGTACGATCATCTGTTCACAGTACCATCATATAGTTGTGCATTCATCACCACAATCAATTTTTGAACATTTTCCTAACTCTAAAAAAAAATAAAAATAAAAATAGAAGTAAAAAAGAACACCCAAAACATTCCATCCCCCTCATCCCACACTATTTTTCATTTAGTTTTTGTCTCCATTTTAATACTCATCTGTCCATACACTGGACAAAGGGAGTGTGAGCCACGAGGTTTTCACAATCACATAGTCACACTGTGTAAGATTATAGTTACACAATCATCTTCAAGATTCAAGGCTACTGGGGGGCAGTTTGACAGTTTCAGGTATTTCCTTCTAGCTCTTCCAATATACTAAAAACCATAAAGGGATATCTATATAGCACATAAGAATGCTCTCCAGAGTGACTTCTCAACTCCATTTGAAATCTCTCAGCCACCGAAACTTTATTTTATTTCATTTTGCTTCCCCCTTTTGGTCAAGAAGATTTTCTTCCACAATGCCAGGTCCAGGCTCATCCCTGGGAGTCATGTCTCACGTTGCCAGGGAGACTTACATCCCTGGGAGTCACGTTCCATGTAGTGGGAGGGCAGTGAGTTCACCCACCGAGTGTAGCCCTAAGATTTTGACTTTTGCTATTTCTTTCACCTGGATTGCTTCTGCCTTTCCAAACTCTCTCTGTGCTTTAAAGCACAACTCTAAGTCAACTTCTCCATGAACTCCTCCTGATCCCAGCAGTAGGAAATGACATAATCTCCACTGAACTTCTGTAGCTCTCAGTTTCAACCACTCATGCAATGCTTTTCACAACTGACTGGCATAGCAGTTATTTGTGTTCGCATCCGCTTCACTTGAAACCATTTATGAGTCACAAGGAGCCTATTCACACAGGGTCTGGGGAGTTTCCTGGGAAATAATTCTAAGAAGAATCTGGCCCAGGGAACTTGACTTAATAACAAGGCCTTGGTGGTAAGGGGAAGAGGGTGCCTAAAACTCGTGTATCTCCTTTTCCAGGTCTCAAGCTCCTTGAGGGCAGAGACCATGAATTATTCAAATGGTGCAGTATATGGTCTCCAGACACTGTTGGACAGCAGTGGATATTCAATAAGCATCATTAAATGAAAGAATATTACTGTCTTCTCTTTGAGGCAAAGTTGGGTATATGTCAGACTTTATCGCCGAAAATTTAAGTTGTAAATTGAATGTTTTCTTTTTATATGTATGGATCTCGAGCCTGGGGTTATTATAAGAGATCCATAAATCCACATCATGTCAAGCATTTTCTGTAGACTGAATAAATAAAATGCCTTGTACATACATGTAATGCTATTTTTCAAATATATAAAGATACTGTTGTGGTTAATAAAAACCACACACATTCATCTAAAAACCTATTAGAATCCAAATGTCTTCTGTCATTACAAATATTATTAGATAATAAAAGCACAACTTCTACCATCCAAGGTCTGATTTTTTTTTTAACATTAAAAAATAATCTCATTCCCAAGAAACTTCTTCTATGTAGCATAGGTATATATCAACAGCCCTACCATAGTGATCCCCCAGCTTGGGGAGTAGTACCACACCCCAGGTTAATGTTAAGCCTCAATTTAGAATCTACAATGTGCTTTTTGGTGTTTGCTTATTGCTTCATTTATGCTCCACAACAGATCTCAAGGGTTGACAAGAGAGCTGTTGAATTTCTGAGGACTGGCAAGGGCCTTCCATTGTGAAACTTACATGGAAGAGACAGAAATGAAGCAATAAAATAAACAAACATACAATGTAACTTCAGAAAGAATAAGAAAAGAACATAAAAACTATATGGGACATACTGAAAAGTTCTACCAAGCTTATAATTGGAATCCTAAAAGGAGAAGAAAGAGAGAATAGGGCTCTACAGAAAGTCCAAGCAGGGCAAGGGGTCAGGGAGTGATGGAGAGGTGAAGCGGGAATCTTTGCTGGGCTGCTGACATTTGAGCTCAGAACCGAACGACAGGAAGAAGCCAGCCAGGAGAAGGTCTGAGTGAAAAGCATTCCAGACAGAAAGAACAACTGCAGAGACCCTAATATAGTAAGGAGCTAGGTGTATCTTAGGAACAGCAAAAAGGCTAGTGTGGCTGAAATATGATGTGTGAGAATGAAAGGATGAAACAAGGTTGGAGAGTCAGACAGAGTCTTGTGGGTCATAAGTTGACTGGAAGAGTTGTACTCATTAAATACTCATCTGCTTCTCCACATTTCCCAGATCGTTAATCAATGACCCCCAGGGTTGATTATTAAGTGGGTCTATGTGACTAGTTGTAGTCCATGGACCACAGGCAGAAATGACTTGTGTCACTTCAGAGCCAAAGCATAGAAGAACTAGTATGGGAGCATCGTGCTGTTTCTTCTTCGAGATAGCAGAAAAAGAAGGTCAAAATAGCCTGGATCATTTAGTTGCAAGATGAAGTGTGGTTGCACTGATGAGTCATACAGATTCTCAGTGGATTTAGAATAAGAGAGAAATAAACCTTTGTGGTATTAAGTTGTCATAAGCCTGTCCTGACTGATATCGCATAGTAAGAAGTTTGGCTTTTATCCTAAAGATAATGGGAAGGCATTTGAATATTCTGAGCCAGAGGGAAATGAGTGATGAATATACTGTTAAAATGACCACTTGACTATGTGTAAAATAGATTATGGGGAGGTGGGACAGGAGTGGGCAAGAGACTAGTAAATCCAAGTATGAAGCAATGATAGCCTGGAATTAGTGGTAGCAGTGGAGGTGTTGAACTAACAGGACTTATGGAAATACTCCAAGGTTTTGGACCTGAGCAACTGAGTGAAGAATAAGATAGAGAGAACAGGAGGTAAAAGGATTGGAGTGGAACTAAGAGTTATGTTTTGGTTTAAAGATCAAGATCCCTACTAGACATAGTTGGAATCTGAACAAGGGAATAGGTATCTTGGCTAATAAAGGACTGTAAGCATCTCTCCTGATTTCCTCTCTACAGCATTCCTTGCCAGTAATAGTGACATTATAATGAATAAAACATGTACAAATAAAGTAAAAGTTCATCAAGGAAAAAAAAGTTCTCTACTAGACATCCAAGAGGACATGATGAAAAGCTACTGGATATTAGGTAATATTATCTGGACTTCAGGAAAGAGGTCAGCTAGAGATATAAATTTGGTGGTGACTATCACCTATAAGAGTTGTTCTCAAAATGTGGTCCTTAGACCAGCAATACCAGTGCCACCTGGGAAATTGTTAGAAATGGAAATTCTCAGGCCTCACCCCAGGTCTACTGAGTTTTAAATTCTGGGGCTCAGGGTCCAACAATATGTTTTAATTATCCTTCCAAGTAATTCTGATACAATTTGAGAACCACTGATATAGAAAGCACTTAAGGGCATAAGTTCACCTACAAAGTGAAGGTAGAGAGAAAAGAGAAGAGGAGATAAGAGGAAAAGTTTGAAGACTGAGCTGTTTAATATCTCAACATTTAGAGGTCAGGAAAAGAAAGAAGGGACCAAGAAGAATAGCCAATAAATGAAAACAAGGAGAATGTGATGTCCAGAAATCCAAGAAAAGAAAGTGTGTCAAAATTAAATAGAGATCAACAAAAAATATGTAGAATCAAACATGGAAAGAAAACACAGAAAACAGAAAAAAATATAGACAAGGACATAAAAGACATATGGGACACAGCTAAGAGGTCCATCATACAGGTATTTGAAAGAGAAAAGGGTAGAGAAAATATCTGAAGAGGCAATGACCAAGAAATTTCCTAAACTGATGAAAGACATCAGAGATTCAAGAAGCAGTACAAATCCCACACAGGACTAATACAGTGGGAACACACCTGGGCACACCATAGTAAAACTGCTGAAAATTAAAAACAGAGAAATTCCTAGAAAGCAGCCATGGGGAGAAAAGTGCATTACCCTCAAAGGTACAACAAGATTTAAAGCTGACTGATCATGAAAGAATGGAAGCCAAAAGAAAATGGAACATCCTCAAGGTCTTAAAAAAAAACTGCCAACTTAGAATTCTATATCCATTAAAAATAGCCCTTAAAAATAAAGGCAAAAAAAGGAGAGGCTAGGCCTCCCTATGGTTGTGCCTAAGAGCCTCCTCCCGAATGCCTCTTTGTTGCTCAGATGTGGCCCTCTCTCTCTGGCTAAGCCAACTTGAAAGATGAAATCACTGCCCTCCCCCCTACGTGGGATCAGACACCCAGGGGAGTGAATCTCCCTGGCAACGTGGAATATGACTCCCGGGGAGGAATGTAGACCCGGCATCGTGGGACGGAGAACATCTTCTTGACCAAAAGGGGGATGTGAAAGGAAATGAAATAAGCTTCAGTGGCAGAGAGATTCCAAAAGGAGCCGAGAGGTCACTCTGGTGGGCACTCTTACGCACACTTTAGACAACCCTTTTTAGGTTCTAAAGAATTGGGGTAGCTGGTGGTGGATACCTGAAACTATCAAACTACAACCCAGAACCCATGAATCTCGAAGACAGTTGTATAAAAATGTAGCTTATGAGGGGTGACAATGGGATTGGGAAAGCCATAAGGACCACACTCCACTTTGTCTAGTTTAGGGATGGATGAATAGAAAAATAGGGGAAGGAAACAAACAGACAAAGGTACCCAGTGTTCTTTTTTACTTCAATTGCTCTTTTTCACTCTAATTATTATTCTTGTTATTCTTGTGTGTGTGCTAATGAAGGTGCCAGGGATTGATTTGGGTGATGAATGTACCACTATGTAATGATACTGTAAACAATCGAAAGTACGATTTGTTTTGTATGACTGCGTGGTATGTGAATATATCTCAATAAAATGAAGATAAAAAAAAAAAGGAATAAAAAAAAAAAAAGGCAAAATAAAAACATTCCCTGGAAAACAAAATTTAAGAGGTCTTGTCATCATCAGACCTCAATAAAGGGAGTTTCTCAGGCAGAAGGAAAAGAATATGATGAGAACATGGAAAGGCATGGAAGGAATAAGGTGTCACAAAAAGGTTAAATATCTGAGTAAATCTAAATGATTATCAAGTGCATGAAAAAAAAGAATGTCTAGAGGAATTTAAAATATATGTATATTTAAAATATATGAAAATATTAGCACAAAAGACAGAGATGGGGCTATTCTAAGACCCTTGCATTGTTTAGGAAGTAGTAAAAGTACACATTTATATGAGATTTTAATATGTCATGGATGCAAGATGTAATTTCTAGAGAAACCACCAAAAGAATAGTAACTTACAAGCTAATAACCACAAAGAAAACAAAATAACCAAAAGCATTACTAAAGATAAAAAAGATGCATTTCATAATTTTAAAAGAATAAGTCCACACCAGAAAGGATTGTAATTCTGTTTCTATGCAACTAATAACATAGCTTCAAAATAAATAAAACAAAAATTGACCAAACTACAAGGATAAATAGACAAATCTACATTCTTGATATATGATTTTAACATACTTCTCTCAGTAAATTACAGAAGTAGATTTAAAAAAAAATAAAGATTTGCACAGTATCGTTAATAAACTTGTATAATTAAAATGTATAAAATACCAATCCTAGAAACTTAGACATACTTTGAAGTGCACAGTGATCATTTACCAAAATTAATCATATGCTGAACCAAAGAGCAAATATCAACAAATTTCAAAGGATTAAAATCATACAGAGCAAGCTCTTTAACCAAAGTGGAATTAAGCCAGAAATCAATAACAATGTAAGTACTAGAAAATGTCCAAATGTTTGGAAATTAAAAAAAAAAAAAAAAAACACTTCTAAATAACCTGTGAGTCAGGAAGAAACCACAAAGGACATTATAACATATTTTGAACACCAAGTACGTCAAAAGTATATATAACTTACTTATATATAAAGTATATATATATATATATATATATATAATTATATATATATATAATTATATATATATATAATTATATATATAAAAGTATATATAATTTAAAATGTATAACTTTAAATACACATACATAAAAAGAAGTAAGACTGAAAGTAAATGATCTAAGCACATATCCTAAGAAAGAAGAAAGAAGAAAATAATAAAGATATAAACAATTTGAAATAGAATGAAACAGAAAACAAACAAATATACAATAGGGAGAATCAACAAAGTCCAAAATTCATACTAATATTTTCAAAATATTAATACAATTGATAAACTTATAACATGACTAATTAAGCAAATGGGAGAAAGGCACAAATTACCAATATCAGGAATTTAAAAAGAGGACATCACTACAGATTCCACAGAATTAAAAAGATAATGGTGATATCATCAACATACGTGCAAATAAATTTGAAAGTGTTGACAAAATGGACAAATTCCTAGAAGAACACAACTTCCCAAACCTAACCCAGAAATAAATAGAAAATTTGAGTAATCCTACACTTATGAAACAACTTGAATACATATTTTTAAACATCTCCACAAAGAAAACACCAGGCTGCATATGGCTCTACTTGTGAATTCTGCCAAACATTTAAGGAAGAAATAACATCAACCTTACACAAATGTTTCTAGAAAACAGGAAAAATAAAGAGAGAGAGAATATTTCCCAACTCTTTTTATAAAGCCTGCATAACCTTGATATCAAAACCCATCCTTAAAAAAATTTTTTTTCAAACCATACAAAGGAAAATACATCATATTAAAGTGGAGTTTGTTCCAGAACTGCAAGGTTGTTTTAACATTCACATTTCTATTAATGTAATGCACATTAACAAAATAAAAGAGAAAAATAATCTTGATAGATGTGGAGAAATCATTTGATAAATTCAGTACTCACTCATGATTTAAAAAAAAAAAAACTCTTAGAAAATTGGGAATAGAAAAGAACTTCCTTAATCAGTTAAGGGTATTATAAAAATCTAACAGCACGCAATATACTTAATGATGAAATATTGAAAACATTTTCCTTGAGTTCAAGTATTAGAGAAGGGTGCTTTCTATCACCTCAGTGCTGGAGGTCCTATCCAGTGTAAGAATTCACAGAAGAAGAAGAAGAAGAAGAAGGGGAGGAGGAGGAGGAGGAGGAGGAGGAAGAAGAGGAAAGAGAAGGAGTGGGGGGAGGGAGAGGTGAAAGGAAGAAATAAAGCCGTTATGATTCACAGATGACATAATTGTATCCATGGAAAAATCTTGTAGACTCTGTGAATTAATGATTAGAATTGATAAATGAACTTATCAAGATCACTGGTTACAACTTTAAGATACCACAGCAATTGTATTTATAGATACCAGCAAAAACAATTAGAAAAATAGAAAGTATAAAAGGTAGCATTTATAAGAGCATCAAATTAATCAGATATCTAGAAATAAATGTAACAAAAGCTCTGCAAGGACATGTACGCATAAACTACAAAAAACTATTGAGATAAAATAAAGAAGACCAAAATAAATCAAGGGTTATACCATGTTCATGGACTGAAAAATCAATATTATAAAGATATCAATTCTTTAGCAACTTGATCCATAGTGTCATTGCAATTCTAATAAAAAAAAATCCCAGCACGGTTTATTTTTTGTGTGGAAATTAACCAGCTGAATCTAAAATTTATATGGAAAAACATAGAGAAGGGCCAAGGATATCCATGACTTGAAGAAGAACAAAGGGTGAAGACTACTGGATATCAAGAATTATTATAGCGCTACAACAGTTAAGACTATGTGGTATTGGCAAAGAATAGAAAAATAGACCAAGGGAATAGAATAGAAGATCCAGAAACAGACTCACACATCTATGGACATTTGAATTGTGACAAAGAGAACACTGAACAGCAATGGAGATGGGATGACCATCTCAATAAGTATTACTCAGTCAATTGGAATTCCAAGTGAAAATAATTAATTTTGGCCCTTTTTCATACTATACACAAAAATCAAATCCAGTTTGATTTTATATCTAATTGTGAAGAGTAAAACAGTAAAACATCTAGGAAGGTAACATAGGAGAGTATCTTCAGAGGAGGAACAGATTTCTCAAACATGACATAGAAAGCACTAATCGTAGAAGAAAAGATGGATAAATTACTATACTGAAATTAAGAACTTCTATTGTGGTCATTAAAAGACACCATAAAGAGAAAAAAGAAAAGCCACAAAGTAGGAGAATATATGAATATATATAACCAACAAAGGACTTTTAACCTGAATATTTAAGGAATTCCTTTAAGTCAATATGAAAAGGCATAGAAATAAATAGAGAAACAGTCAAGATTAGAAAAGACACTTCACAGTAGAGGATATCCATATGGCCAAATAAAAATATGAAAAGTTACTCAACCTTAATATTCATCAGGGAAGTGAAAATTAAAACCACAGTGGTGTCCTGTACATATACCCAAATGGCTTAAAAAAGAAAAGAAAAGAAAAAGACAATGGTAACTATTGTTGTAGATGAGTGAGAAGCAACCAGAACTCTCATAATGTGTAGTGGAAATGTAAATTGGTACAATCACTTAGGAAAATTGTGTGGCAAAATTACTTGGCAGTATTTACTGTAGTTGAACATATAGCTATCCAAAGCCTGAGCAATTCCACTTCTGGGTATGTACCCAGGAAATGTATACATATATGTACCAAAAGATACGTACAAGTATGTTTGTAGCAGCACTATTCATAATCACCCCAATCTAAAAACTACCCAAATGCTCATCAGCAGAATGGATAAATACATTGTGGTATATTCATACAACAGAGAACTAATACAGCAAGAAAAACGAACAAATGATTGCTACACACAATAATAAGGATGAACCTTACAAACATATTATTGAGCAAAAACAGCTAGATTTAAAATGTACACAATGTATGGATCCATTTGTGTAAAGTTCAAAACTAGGCAGTACTAATTTATGGGGTAAAAAAAACATGATAATGGGAGGGGTCATGAGGAGGCTTCTGTGTTACCAGTAAAGTTTTATTTCTTGACCAGAGTGGAGGTATCATGAATGTACTCATCATATACATATGATTTATGATTTTTGCATTCTGCTTTATACTTGCTTATTTCGTTATAATAGTTTGTTGTTTTTAAAATCCAAAGCAATCTAATTGTAGGTAAATGCAGGATTTCCATTAGATGGTCTCAAATGTTGAAAATTGCTCAAGGATCCATCCTAGAATCTCTGAAGCTTTTCAGAGTTTGGGAACCCATTATCTGAGATGAACACATGATCATCCAATTGAAAATGTCCTCATAGGCTAGGTTTTTCTCTCTCTCTGGTCGCTATTAGCACAACTCCCCAGCCCTACTCAGAAGTTCTCTTCTCTTAGGCTCCTTTCACTGCACACACTCAGATGATAAAGAAACTAATTCTGGCGAGCCGTTTCCCTCTCCGCACTCCACCTTCCAGAAAACCAGCACCAGACGACAGTGACCAAAAATGAACCATGATTTTAAAATTTGTCTTTAAATTATTTGACACTTTCCATTAGAGGTGGGGTCTTGGTCTGTCCCCTTACTTTGAACCTGGGTGAATCTTTGTGCTTATCTTAACAAAAGGAATGTGGCAGAAGTGATGCTGTGTGATTTTTGAGGCAGGGTTGGAAAAGGCCAGGTGGCTTCCATGCTTCCATTGGTCTCTTGTAGGACACACACTTCTGGGGCCTTCAGCCACCATGTGGAGGAGAGAGAGAGAGAGAGAGAGAGAGAAGCCCAAGGAACCCCAGATGTTCCAGTCCTCAGCTATTTGAGTCTTCCCAGACCAGGCCACAAACATGTGAGTGAAAAAGCCTTTGAGATGACTCTAGCGCCAGCCGCTCTCTGACTGCAGCAGCTTGAGAAACCCTGACTGTAGCTGAGCCTGGTCAACCCGATTCATAAGCAAAATATTGCTACTATTTTAAGTCACTGCTTTGGGATGGTTGCTACACAGCAGTAGATAACTGGAACATATGTTGACTATTTAGGGAAATAAAACAGAATACATACATTAAATGTATAAGTCTACTTATAAATGTTCAAGGAATTTAATTATAAAACTATTGTTTAATATTAGATTCTTAAATAGAACAAGAGATTTGTCACCTGAATTTAAAAGCTTAAGAGAAAACTAGGTTTTTACATTCCTACTTCTATAAATTGAATTTTTATTGAGAGGAAAAAAAATAAAACACACCAGAAAATGTTGGACAGTTGACTCCAATGATACCCTCAAGTGTTTCAATGAAACAACATAGGGAAAAGAATCCAGGGGTTTAGTAAGTGCATATGAGATGCCAAGCTATGTGTGAGGTGCTTTACCTAAATCAACTCATTTAATCCTCACGACAAACCTGTGAGGTGGGTTTTATGATCCCCACTTTATAGATGAGGCTTAGAGAATCTATGTAACTTGCCCAAGATTGTGCAGCTAATAAAGGATGGAATCTGTACTCTGGGTTGCTTTCTCCTGAAGGAAGTCCCATGAGAGCAAGTTTTTAAAACTCATTCAGCACCCCATGATGAAGCTGCAGTGCTGGTGTCTTGCATGTCCTCTCTGCTCCTGCCTGTGAGCCTTCAAGTGGGTGAGAAGAGGGATGTGAATCTAAGTGAGCTTCCTGTGAATATGTGGTGTCGGCGGGCCACAGAGGATAGGATCACCCATAAATCCCTAAAGTTCAGGAGTGTGGGTTGGAGCCAAAGGCACCTGTCCCCTGCACATAACTTGAGAGTAGCTCTGTAGAGGAGTTCTAGAAGCTGTGGAAAGAAAGAGACGAAGGATTTTAGCACTGTGGCTCAGCATAGCTTGCCTGATTTCACACAGAGACATTAATGGTTCTTTTCAGGTTTGTTTTTTCCTCTAAAAATTCCAAATGTTTTAACTGTACCCAGTGCCTGACATGGTAGGGACAGTTGTACCTGTGAATCATTTCAATCTAAAGAATTAGGATGAGTCAGCTTTGAAGTTATGCAGTCCAGTCCTCTCATTTTATAGGTGAGGAGACCAAGAGATCAACTTTTGTTGCTTCCTAGAAGACTCTAAAGAACTCTCCTTCCTATATAACCTTACTGAATATGACTTAAAGAAGAAAGCAAACTATATAGAAGAATAGTAGGTTTTATAAGATTCCTGACTTTTATTTTTACAAAGACAGGGTAAAGGAGATAAAGTAGGTAAAGGAGGCCTACACAACACAAAGAGAAAAAGGACCTGGAGGTGGAAGCAGGTTGCAAAGTGTCCCAGGCTGCTGTGATCCAGGGGAGCAGGGAGGGAACTGCTGCCTCTAACTTACCTGGTTGACTCATCGAACCTCTGGCAGGCAGAGGTGGCCCCACCACCCAGAGACCCCAGAGCCTGAGACCTTGAGGCAGATGCCACTTTCAAGAGCAAGTTTTCCCAGTGTTTCTGTGAGACTGATAGCTATCAAGCACTTTGCAGCCACTTCTGGGAGAAACAGCTTGAATACATTTGACTGTGATCTGTCGCCTCCTGAACCCATAAAGGAACACAGGCTGAGGTACGGCCATCTCTCAGGGGCTGAAGAGCTATCACAGGCTTTCTTTAGGCTCTACATTTGTGCTGCTCCTTTTGTTGTCAGAGGACTCTACCAGTTGCCACCTTCCCTGGAAAGGTAGGTTGGGGAAAATAAGAGGGAAAACCATGTATGTCTGACAAAAAAAAGAGACACTGCTAAACAATTACACATACAAGATAATTTTTAAATACCTTATACATTTACACATTTAACTAAAGCTTTAAAACTTACAAACTGCTATTATATATTTTATCTCAGTTACTCCTCAGAGCCACCTGGTAAGGTAGACAGAAGTATATTGATCTGTTCTGCAGATGAGGAAACTGCTCTTGGTGGTGAAGTGGTAGGACTAGACTCATAGAATCTCATCATCACAGAGTCAGGAGGCATCTTAATAATCTATGGCACTCTTCTCCCAGAGCCTGAGTCACCTTTGTATTGTTGAGAAAATTTCTTCTTGTTCCTGCTTGAACTCTTCCAATGATGAGTAACTCACTACCCCAACAGGGCAATTCATTATTAATACTGAGCTGAAACCTTTTACCTTGTAACTCTCAGCTTTTAATTCAATTTCTACCAAGAACTATACACTGAATTAAGTCAAATTCTAATTTCCCTTCTTTTTTAAAATTTGAAAATATTACATTTGCCCATCTCTTGCAGATTAAACATCTTCAATTCTTTCAACTCCTTCTCATGTGACTACCTAGCACAGTGCCTGAAACATAGAGCAGATAATAAATGTTTGCTGAATTGGTTCTCTGACCCTTGGTATTATATCCTAGCCTTGGGCTCCTTCCCTGACCACAACTGGCCTCTGTATTATAATCTCTAACCACCTCGGAGATGCATTTCTAAAAGATGAGTCCTTTATTCATTTAGCAAGTGTGGACTGAACATCTCCTACGAGTAAGAGGACAAATGGAAGGTTGTAAAGAGTACCCATGGAATCAAACTGAAAAATCTTAGTGAAGTAAGGGTTAATATGGGGTCTGGCTCTAAGATTCTGTGTTAATATATTGTCCAGCAGCAATGCTTTACCTGTTAAGAGAAGTAGCACCTATTTACACTCAATTTTGGGTACCAGCAGACCAAAAAAAGTATTCTCTTCAAAAAAGAGCTTCAGTGAAAGCCCTGACTATTTTTAGTTGGTCTTAAATTGGATTAGTCTGAAAGACAAGATCTGATGTCTGTGTGATGAAGCTGTGTCACTCTTAAAGACACAGAATTCAACCAACTTTATGCCTTTTTTGGAGTCCGGGTGCTGGGATGAATAGCAATGAGCTTAAAATTTTGGTAACTGAAGAGTCAGGGAAGAGATGGTGAATTGTGCCATGCTTTATAAAGGAAATTATAGTAGATTGCCACAATCACAAAGAAATGTATAACTTATCCATTAAAATAATAATCCTAGAATGAGTCTGACAACAGAATAAATCAAACCAAACACACAAAACACAATTCCAGAAATAGATCTGTTTTAAATTTTCCCATTATCACAGAGTAAATAAAACGCTGACTGAAATTTGGCCAATTATGATCATGTTTTCTAGTTGTTCTGAAAACTCAGTCGTTTGGAATGTATATATATTTTCATTTCTTTCTATTAAACCAACTCTTTATATTGCACATACCAGTAATTTAGAAAGTAAGTAATATTAGCATTTTTTGTTTTGAGATTCAGAAAAGGTTGAATTTGGCAAGAGGCATTTCATATGATAATATTCAGCGTTGAGGATGTTGGAGACTGAATTGTGACCTTTCTTCACATAGAACATCTATATCCTTATCACATGGTAGGTGATGAATTCTTCACAGCGTAAGCAGGACCCAGTACCCACCAGGGCGAAGGCAGCCCCACGTCACCAGAGAAGTCTTGGTGAAGTATATCAGAGAGCTCTTGCTGAAAGACACTCAGGCTGCCGGCCAGATGTCCTGGGGCTTGTGTCCATTGCCTTGCTGGCTGACTGTTTCTTTTTATTCCTCTGAAAAACTCTCCTTTGCCTTTTCACATAACTCCAAGAGGGCCCTTGAAAGCCAGCCGGTTCAACCCTCAAATGAAGAAATTGAGGCCCAGAGAAGTTGTATGATTTGCAAAAAGTCACATGTTTGCTCAGCAGCAGAGCCAGACATAGAAGCCAGGACTTGCTGTCTGCCTGCTAACATTTGGAAAACTCATGCATGAAATGTGTAGCCATCTAACATGGGAAATTTTCACACATTTACTTGAATGGTTTTTTTAATAGACAGAGGGAAAGATTCTGATCTTGGAAGAGTTATTTTAAAAAATGAATAAGATGGTGGTACAAGGTAGTTTATGGGGAAGAATAGAGCAAAGCAGGGAAGTAGATAAAAAGGAAAATAAGGTAACAAGAGAGATAAATAAGTGAACAAGAAACAGGAGAGAACACGGAGGACAAATGGAGAGGGGTATTGAACTGAGAAGAAGAAAAAGGACACTTATGAGCAGTAAACTCAGGCAGCCAAGGACAGAGCTGAAGGCAGAAAGAAGAGAACATATAGAACAAGGAAAAGAGAAGAAAAATAGTAAGAACAGCATGAGAAAACAGAGCTGCTGTGACATAAGAGTGTATAGGAGGGTAGGCACATTGGACAAAGAGAGGGATTCATAGGAGGTAATGCCTGGATGGGGGGTGTGGTGGTTAGGAATTATATGTACCCCAGAAAATCATGTTCTTAAAGCTAATCCATTCCTGTGGGTGAAAATCTACTCTAAGTAGGACCTTCAGTTAAGGCTTGGTCCAGGGTGGTCTTAATCCTCTTACTAGAGTCCTTTATAAGAGAATCAGATTCAGACAAAAACAGAGAAAATCATGGAAGCAAAAAGCTCAAAGCAACGAAACCCAGAACAGAAGGGAAAGACCAGCAGACACCGCCATGTGCCTTGGCACGTGACAGGGAGTCAAGGATCGCCAGCAGCTGGTCGTCAGGTAGAAAGCATCTCCCTGATGATGCCCTGATTTGGATATTCTCATAGCTTCAAACTGTAGGTGAATAAACTCCCATTGTTTAAACCTGACCCATTTCGCGGTACCTTCTTTCAGCAGCCTAGCAAACTAAAACAAGAGGCAAACAAGTAGGAGGGTGAATCAGCCCAGTAGGAAAGATACGATGAAAGTTGGCATGTTGCTATAGAGCTGTAGTCAAAAGTGATCACGGGCGCTCGATCCTTGGAATCACCCCAGAACCAGTTTAACTCAGGTTCCAGGATTACAGGTACCACAGCAGATTATAAATTCCCTATCTGTGAACCCAAACCTTTAATCTCTTAAAATAAATATTATTTACCTCTCTTGTTTCTTTCATCATTTATATAACTTATTTTTCAAAATATACAAACAATCTACTCATTCCTTTCATGTGCCCTGGAAGCCTTCCTCACTGGGCCAGTTCCTCAGAAAATTTGTTGGTGCTTCCCAAAGAATGGTGGGTCTCTGAAGGGTCCCCTCCTTTGGAAAGGCCTTGTAAATTGGAAAATTTAGAAATTTCCCTCAGGACAATTCAGGCCTACATCAAGTTTAGGTGGAATCCCAGAGGAAAATGTCCCAGCTTATGAGAGCAGCCAGGGGAATGTGCAAACAGTTCCCCAAAACTACCACACACAGCCTTTCTTGTACACTCTCCAGAGCTGTGAGGGAAATTCTGCTTGTACCATTAGGCCCAGATTAATGCCCACTCCATCCTCCATAGGTGTGGTTTGCTGGGAAAATCCAGACCTCGGTCTACCTATCCAATCATAGTGACATTTAGTCAGAGTGGTATCCAGTTCTCTGCCTGAGAAATCAACGTATTCTCCACCAGGGGAGAGGAAAACAAGGTGGGGACATTTACCCCCCAGGGTTAGTTATGAGCCCGTAATCACAAGCCTTTCTGAAATATGCAATTTTAACAGAGATGCCTGCCCAGTCCAGGCTAAATAACAACTGCTTTCCAGGACTGACTCTATGCCAGGAAAACAATCCAATTGGAATTAGAACTATGCCAAGGTTTTTTCCCCCCTTTAGAATGTGTGCTACAATTAAAATCCCTTTCAGCCCTAGCTGTGGCCTGATTTATTAGCACAACCTGGCAAAAAATGTAACAACCTACCTGCCTGCTCAAAATGTCAACCAGCCCACTTTCCAAAATGCAAAGACTGTTAATAACAAATGAGTTAAAAATCCCTTCATGACTTGCATGCACCCCAAGTGAGTTGCTATCCAAAAGGTTGGGTTAGTGCCAGTTTCCAGAGTCCTCTGAGAGGACAGGATCCATGAAATGGCTATTTGCTCTTACAAACTGAGTTAAGGCCAGCTGTTGGCAGGCTCAGCTGCCTTCTGAGTACTTACACAGGATCCTGAGCCTGGCGGTGTGCCCACATTAGTTCTCCCCTCACCTCATGTACTCCCCATCACTCCTATAATCCATAAGTGATTCTGATCCTGACACCTCCTCAAAATCCTCCAGCACCAGACTGGTGGAGTCCTCACCCAGGACACCACTGTCGGGCCTGGACATCCTGGTCCAACGGGAAGCAGGTGCAGGAGGGTTGGTGGCAGCTGGAGGGGGAGTGCAAGGGGGTGTTTGCTGGACAGATGTGGGCATGGCCTGAGGAGAGGACACAGCTGGCTCACGGACTTCCTCATCATCTTTCTCAGACTCTGGCCTGGTATCTGGGGCAGCAGGACCCAGGATGTGGTAGAGGCTGGGGAGGCGGATGTCGAAGCGCAGCCCAAACTTAGCAAAGAGTTTGTCATTCAGAGCGTAGAGCTTCTCTGAGATGTCATAGCCTAGCAGAGCCGCGAAGAGGCGGGAGATGTATCGCTCTTTGGCCAGAAGAACGTGGAGACTTTTCCGGGGCCAGGAAATGTAGCTACATGTGGTCTCGGCAGTCAGAGTGACCTGAGAGAGATGGGGAGCAGAGAGTAAAAGCTTAAACCAGAAAACTTGTCCAAGTTGCACACAAAGAACCATGCAGTTAGTTACTTGCGGTTACTTGGTAAATGGCTTCACTTTTGTTGAAGAAGTGAATGACTTTTTCTTATGTGCACTGATATGGGGACTGTCCTGTATCAGGAGCCCTGGGATTAGCCATTCACTCCCTGGGCCATCTCCTCGTGGAGCCTTAGTTTCCACATCCAGTCTCCTCAGGTCTCACATTCTATGATTCCATGACTGGCACCACTGATGGCTACAGAAGGTTCTGAGTCTGTCGTGACTTCGAGAGAGAGGAGGGGGGCCTCCTCATGTTCTGAAGAGAGGCCAAAATGCTGATGACTGTTCATTTGCATAAAAAAAGGATAATATATGGTGGTAGGGACAAAAGGAACTGGAAAGAATTTCAGCTTATCTGCTTCTGATTAGGTATGCCAAGCTGCTTCGAGTGGACAGGGTGTTGGCCTGAGACTCCGGCCAATGAAGTTGCTATTGACGTGGCCACTCAAAGTAACCAAAAGGATCTGATGACCAAGTCAAGAAAAGGGCACAGAGGAAAAGGAACTCTTAAGAGCAGAGTGTCAAAAGACACCCATTCTCCATTTATTCATGCATCCAGGAATTTCTGAGTATTCACAATATGCCCATGATGCAAAGCTAAATAACAATTCCAGGATAAATAAGCAATAACATGTGCCTGGCGCACAGTAGGTGCTTGATAAGTCCTTGTTTAAAGAATGAAGGGGTGGTAAAGTTAGGGTTAAAATGGAAACATACTTAGGATAGTAAAGGAAATTGATAGAATCACACAATTCTGTATAATCTGATTGGATGCAATACTTTAAAAGTAAAAAGGTCAGCAAGGTTCATGGTATAGATTTGTGAATAGAGACATTGGAAATGATGATGATGATAATCATAGCAGCTAATATTCACTGAGAGGTGACTGAGTGCCACCCACTGTGGTGAGTTCTTGATAAGGATTATCAATCATCAGAGTTGATTTTCAAACTTTCCTTATTAGAGGTCACATATACTCCTTCTAATTCCTGCATTGCCTACCAGATCTCCCACTACCTACCCTCTTCTCTCTTGCCCTCTGCAGTATCCCTCCTCCATTTCTTTTATCCATTTCTTCCTCTCAGTTTTCCCTCACTAATAATCAGGAGTGCTGGCAGGGCCCTAAGTTACATCAAGACCACAAGCTGATTCCAAGGTCCAGCTTTACCACTTTACCAGCTGTGTGACATTAAACAAATTACTGTTTGTTGCCTCATGAGAAAGAATTCTGAAAGTAATACAATCTGTCCATTACTAAAGTTTGAGAAGTAGTTGTCCCAATCTGCCATAGCCCGTGGGTACCTTATCTGTATTTACTAACAATTCCTAGAGTCCTGAACACAAAGTGGGTGTGTGTGAGTAAGCATTAATATGGATGTGAACAATGTACTTAAAGCTGAACACAAATATCACGGGCAATCTTATGAACATGCTGTTGCTTCCTCTATCTTAAAACAAAACAAAACAAAACAACGAAAACCGCTTTTTCTTCACTTTGCTTCCCTGACTAGCTACCACTCCATTAATTCCCTCCCCCTTTTAGCAAAGCTCCATGTAAAAGTTGTCTATACTTGCTACCTCCAATTCCACTCCTCTCATTCTCTCTTAAGCCAACAAGTCTTTGCCTCTGGCAATCTGCAAATGCTGTTCCTGTTGAGGCCGCCAATGACCTCTATATTGTAAGTACAGTGGTTAATTTTTCATAGCATTCAACTCTGCTGATCCATCCCTCCTCTTTGATACGCTTTCTTCACTTGGCTCCCAGGATGCCATGCTTTCCTGAGCTTCCTCTCATCTCCTGATTGCTCGTTCTCAGGTTTCTTTGCTGCTGCTGCTGCTGCTGCTTCTCTCCAATGTCTTAACGCTAGAGTATCCCACGGCTCAGTTCTTGAACTCTTTTTCTGTCCACACTCACTAGGTGATCTCATCCAAAGCAATGGCTTTAAATATCATCTGTATGTCAACAACTCCCTAAAATTATATCTCCAGCTGAGTCCCTCCTGAATTCCAAAACTCCACTTAACTTTCCATAGATAACTAAAACCTAACATGTCCAAAACTGAACTTCCTCTCTTTCCCCCAGACTAGCTCTTCCTGTAGCCTTCCTTTTCTCACTGATAGCAGCTCCACCTTTCCAATTGCTCAGGCTAAACACCTTACAGTCATCCTTGACCCTCTCCCTCACACACCACATCCAATCTAACAGGAAATCTGTTTGGTTCTATCTGGAAAATATATGCTTCGGCCTTACATGATCTGGTTTCCCTGTCACCTCTCCGTCTCCCTCTCCCACTATTCCTTCCCTTCCTCCTCTTTGTTCCAGGC
The DNA here is from genome assembly GCF_015220235.1 of Choloepus didactylus. Classification (NCBI taxonomy): domain Eukaryota; kingdom Metazoa; phylum Chordata; class Mammalia; order Pilosa; family Megalonychidae; genus Choloepus; species Choloepus didactylus. The sequence continues at coordinate 85,797,403 of NC_051307.1, forward strand.
CTCCTTTCTGTACCTCAAATACACCAGCTGTCCCATCTCAGGGCCTTTGCTCTGGCTCTTCCCTCTGCCTGATATGCTTTTCCCCTAGATATTCACAGAGCTCAAAATGTCACCTCCTTCAGGCCTTTGCTCAATGTCACCTGCTCAACAAGGACCTCCATGACCACCCTATTTAAAATTGCAACCATATTTCCCTTACCCCAGTCTATCAGCAGTTATTACCCTCTAACACATTACATAATTTACTTATTCATTGTGTCTACAGAATGTGAATTGCCTAAGGGAATGGAACTTCATCTGTTTTGTTCACTGATGTATCACACGTGCTGACCCCCAACCTTTAACAATACCTGGTATACAATTAGTGCTCAATAAATAATACTGAAGTGAACTAATGAAGCAGGTGAAGACTAGCAATCTTATCTGCTGTAAAACAATCTAATGTCACTTTCTTGTATCCTGCATAAAACCCTTCCCCAAAGGTCCTCTGGAAATCTGCTTCATGACTGGTTCCCACATACCTGTACAAATGTCTGTGATAAAATTTTGACAAGTATCTAGCTTTTTCCTTAATACTCACTTCAGAGGTTGATTGACTGGATTACATGAGATAACATGTAAATTGGCCTTAGGTTCAGTGATGCAAACGGGAAAAAAAATGATGCCTTTTGTGTGATACCTCCTGTGCTATGTTCTTGGTGAATAATTATAGTGTCACAGTGCTTGACAGCCAATAACTTATTTAGTTGAATTAGGTATAACAGAATCTTGATTAGTTTGTGTTAAACACACCGTGAATTATAATCCAGGCATTCATTGTAGATTATTCTCACAGTCAACAAAGACCATGTAATTGCAAAAGTCAAGTACAGAATGAACTATAACTAAGGACAGCACCTCACATTTGCCAAGAGGAAATGGGACTTTACACAGCCCATAGCAAAAGTGTGGATCTCGTTGCTCCCAAAGGAGGTGCACACTAAAAATATAAATGGGAGGAGTATGTCAGTACTTACATTCCAGGCTGAGAGGCCATCTGGGGTTACAGCCCTTTCTTTTGAGCATAACTTAGGGGAGGACACCGGGCTTACCTACCACCTGTTCCTGGGTGTCAGTGTCAGAACTAGAGTGCTGGTCTGGCTGGCTCAGGGCCTGACTCTGCCCTCCTAGAGGTGCTTGTGACCCGGAGGAAGTGCTCAAAAGAGACTGCTGGAGAAGTGGGGGCGGGGAGGGGGACATGCTGGGAAGGGATCTGTGGCCCTGACAATGGGACCAGGGTGGCCGCTCAGGCTCTGTCCTCACAGAGCAAAGAATCAGGGTAGGTGGAAGAGGGCCAGCCAGGTGGCACTGCTGGCAGGTGTCTATTCCAGGGTTGGTTCATGCTGGCTTGAGGGACTCCCTGATAGAAATGATAGGAGACAAACAGAATCCGGTACCCACAAACCATCTGGGTAGGGGAGTCTGTGTAAGTGTATATAGGGTGTATATATAAATTCCACTCTTCTGGCACCTCCTGACATTATCAAAAAGTACAGAAATGGTAGATTCAGGCAACTTGACTATGCCATTTTCTATTTGTAAGGGCTTGGGCAAATTCCTTGGTTTTAAGCCTCAGTTTCCTCATCTGTTAAATGAGGTAATCACCCATAGGGTGGTTGTGAGAAGTAATGAGGCAGTATAACACATAGTGCCTGCCACATGCTAGCAATTCAAAATGGAGAACTACAAAGAAGGGAACCAAAGTCTGAAAGATTGGCAGAGAGGAGAGAAGGTGCCAAGTAGCCAGGCCCCAGCTCACAGGGTGTCGCCTGCATGTATATGAATGACCTCTGGAGTCCTTGGAGACACCAACTGCCACTGTCAAGCCAGTTCAGCAAACCTTTTCTGAACACCTATTGTGTTCTAGGCACTGTCCTCTGGAGACTGGGGATGAAAAGAGGGAGAGCCCAGAATCTGTCTACAAAAAGTTCACCATGCGGAAGAGAGAAAGGAAACCAGATCTTGGAACAGAGAGCAATATGTACACCAGTCAGCGTAAGTTAAAGGATTAAAACAGGCACATAGGTGGGAACAATAAACTGTGGGGGTAGAAGCTGGTGATGTCAATCTGGACAGGCTTCACAAAGGAAGTGAGAGGCTATAACCTCATCTAGAAGGGGAAATGTATATCAGACAGAGAGGATAGTAGTGGCCACGGCATGGTATTGCAAAACAACGCGATATGTTTAGGGAAGTGCTAGTAGTTCAATATGGGGGTGTGAGTGACAAGTGTGAGGAAGGAAGGGGCTGGAAATGTGGTTGGATATCATAAAATTCTTAAGATACCGTCTAAGGAGCATGGGTTTTATCTTGTGGTCACAGAGTTCTTCCGGAAAGCTTGGGGGTCAGCACATCCCGACCTGTTCCAACTATGCTGGAGGCCAGGCACCCTCTCCAAAGGAGAGTGTTCCCACTGCTAGCATCATATTGGCAATGGCTCAATGGACAGATGTGGGAGGGGAAAGACGAGGTGGGGAAATTGCTGTGTTACAGTGGGGCAGAGCAGGCAGGGCTGCCACGGGGAACCCTATTACCTGGAACACCCCCTCCTCAGAGGGCTGCAGCGATTCCCACTCGGGAGAGTCCATGAACTGGTACGGAAAGATGTAGTGCAGAAACTGCCCGTCCTGGCTCACACGAACCCTGGCAAAGGGAGAGAAGAGACTTTGTGGGAAAAGGGAAGTAGCTGCCCTTGGTTGGTTAATATGAATATTCCAGCAGAACCAATCTTACCTAAATGTGGTAAAACCCAAAGCAGAAGTAGCCTGATGACTGAAAAGAAGTAGTTTAGAAAGAGACCCCATCAAGACTCCCTGAGCCCTCACTTTCCTTCTCTTTACTAGTGGTTCCTATTCCAGGCTGCACCGGGGAGCTTTATAAAATACCTAAGCCTGGGCCTTGCCCTTGAGCAATTAAACAAAAATCTCTGTAGGTAACGTCTGAAAATAATTAGTTTTTAAATCTCCCCAAGTGATCCTAATGTGTAGCCAGGATGGAGAGCCACTGCTCTAGAGCTCCACTGCCCAATAGCCATGTGGGGCTATTTAAATTTATTTTACATTAAAATTGAATAAAATTTAAAAATCAGTTCCTTGGTTGCACTAGCCACATTTCAGGTGCTCAGTAGCTACATGTGGCCACTGGCTACAATACTGGACAGCCTAGATACTAGAACATTTCCATCATCACAGAAAGTTCTACTGGATGCCGCTGCTCTAGAGGTTCAGCCTGGGGCAACTTCCCCACCTTACCCGCTTCTCAATCAGCTACATGAAGATCATGCTTCATACATGATCACTTTTCAGGTTTTGAAGGAAGGGAGGGAGTCCATTATGTGCCAGATTCTGTGCTAGACACTTTATAAGTGTTATTTTATTTAATTTTTATAATAACTCAAGGTAGATTATGCTTGAGTTACAACCAAGGAAAGTAATGCTCAGAAAGGTTGAGTGACTAGCTTAAGGTTACACAGCTATCACGTGGCAGAACCAAGATTCTGTTTGGCAACAAATATCTGTGTATTTATAATACCATGTTGCCACCCTATTACCGGAGCTTTGGGTTGGTGGCAAAGTAGACACTCCTAGCATTACCCCTTCCCTTCCCTCTCTAACCATAGGGTACAACAACAGCTTCTGTCTTCAGACAATGAGAACCCATGCTCCCTGTCCAGCTGATGGTCCTCAGTGACTGCCTAACCCAAGTGGAGCCAAAGTCCTTTCCTGGGAATTTGGAACTAAGTGTGGCTTATCTCTTGAATGAGGCCAACTATCAAGCATTCGCAAAACTAAAGCGCTCCTCTGTTAAGGAACTAAAACCTTGGCTTTTTAATCATGTAATTTAGACTCTGAAAAAATATATACCCCAATAGGCCACCAAGGACAGAAATCTGAAATCACATAAAATGCCGTAGTAAGACATGTCTCTTGTCCTACCTGAGGCTCAGCTGTATCCCTTTCCTTTAATTAGGTGAGAAATCTTTTACCTTTTTTAATAAAGACCTTTTTTTTTTTTTTTTCTATTTTTTGATTTCAGCTACCTAGAGTGAGTTTCTATGCCTGCAGCCAGGAATCCTAACTAATACAGTTGTTTTAATTTTATGAATATTCTCATTCAACAGGATAAACAACTGTTCTTGACTTGCCCATGATCACAGGCTTGGTTTTACAAGTCATGGTTAAAAACACCACTAATGCTGCTTGCTGTCTTGGTATTCTTGTGTGGCTGGCACAAGAATACTTCTGTGTGCAGGGCTGCTACATCCCTGCACACAGAAGGTATAATGCATTCTGCAAGGACGTGCCAGAATGGATGGTATGTCACTGACAATGCCTGGAGGGCAGTGAGTGTATTCTAGATGTGATGCTGCTTCTAGGAAATAATTAGAATACAGTATGGACTTTTCCCTCTTTCAGCAGGTTTCAGCATCAACCTACCTGCTAAAGTGAGTTATATCAGCCAAGGAAATGCCTCTATTAGGCAAAAGGGACAGATAAAAATATCTCTAAGGTGAACCTTTTTCACTTGGAGAGAGCTATTTATTTCATTGTTTCTGGAGCTTCATTTGCTAAATAAACATGCATTTTTAAAATTTATTTACTGCTAAATAAACATGCAAGGAGCACGTCCTGTGTTCCTGGATATCTGGAAATGCAGGTATGGGTATGATCTGGTCCCTGCTTTTCAGGATTTGACAATTTAATGGAAGTCACAGACATATGAATTACTGGCAGCGAGTCAATGTTGTAAGTGTTCTTGCAGAACAGGAGTGTAGAAGAGGGAGGAAGATTAATTCTTTCTTCAGGTGGCAGACTTCTCAAAGAAGATGACATTTGAGCTGAGTTTTGAAAGATGAATAGGATATTGAGAAATGGATAAGGAAGGGGATGGAAAGAGAAGCTGAGAAATCCAGCGTGGCAGACTGTTTTCTAATATCTGCTTTTTCCCCTCCTCCATAGTACATAGCTAAAGACTACAGTTCCCTACCTCCTTTGCAGCTAGATATAGCCACGTGACTAGTTCTGGCCAATGAGATATTTTCACTCCTGAGTCTTGTTCTTAATGAATCTAGGTAGATATGGGTGCATGCAAATTACCAAATACCATCACCAATTAATAAGCTATAGCCTATTGTCTGACAACATAAAGATGGAAGACAGAAGGGGGTCTAGGTCTCAAACAATAGTCAAGGATGTAGAGAGTCAGCCCATAGGCTCTGATGGCAGAAACACACTTGTTAAGCAAGACTTCCCTGAGTAATGAAAAGATACAAGAGAAAATGAAGTGCCATGTTTCCCTACCTCAGGGTCTTCACATAATATGACCCCTCTTGCTCGACCACTCTTTCTCATCCTCACCTTCTAAGGGCTCAGTTTAAATATCTCTTCTTCCAGAAGTCTTGTCTGACCTCCCAGAAAAGTTGGATCTACTCACCAGTAGATCTACTCTCCTTGGCGTTCTGCATTTCTTCTTGGAAATACTATGTCCATTGTAAATCACTATGTCAACTCTTAATTATTGACTTTTTTGATAGACTGTAAGCTCCATGAGTGCAGGGCAATATTTTTCATGTTTAACACTCTATCTCTGGTCTCTAGCATGGCAGTCTTAATAAATATTTGTGGAAGGAAAGAAGGAAGGGAGGGAGGGAAAGTCTCACTTGGGGGCCACAAAACCTCAAGGAAAGACTTCTCTAAGAAAGGAAGAGACATCAGGAGAGAATAAAGCTGCTGCAGCATGTTATCAGATCCTCCTACCATCCCATCATTTCCTTAGGCAAGAAATCTGACCACCCAAGCAAACATCTTAGAGCGTAAGAACACTAATGAGCCAGTAAGGCTCCCTGAAGTCATTTAAATTGGTATACTATGTCCTTTTTCATTTGAATCTCCTCTTTCTTCTTGATCTCCTGGTGACAAGTAACTTCCTCCTATACAGCAGGCTTAGACAGCTGGTTGACTGCCCAGGAACCTGTACATGTAGGAGTTTGTGCTTTGAATTTTACATGAGAGAAACCCTCCAACAACAAGCACAGCTTAAGAGGATGGAGCAAGTCACTTCACCTTTCTAAGTCTTGAAAAGGACTGCCCTTATTAAAATAACACAATAACAAAAAAGACTTCTGAGGTTTGAGCCAAAGGACTCCAGACGAGAGCCTATACATGAGAAAGGCAAGGCTCGCACAAGAGGCCCCCACTTCCTGGCATGGAGTTTTTATCTGCTGCTTTAAGGTATTTGATATTTCACTGTAATCAGCCCAAGGTTCAATGATTCTTTTTTAAAAATAGAGGCAGATCATCGACTCGAAGCCTCTTCCCCCGTCTCCAACTTAGCAAAGCTGAGTCAGGCTGGCCTTGAAAGATAACAAAACAACAATAACAATAAAATCCTTACTCCAAACCTTGGAAAATCAAGGAGAAAGAAAACATCTTAATTGTCTAATTCTGACTTAAGTTTTTGATGCTAATTATGCTAGGGAAAGCCACATTGAGAGGGCAAGCTCCCTCTCACCTTCACAGGGAAGTGGTCTTAGACAAGTTCACTAATGGTAAATCCATCATATAAAGGACACTTGAATCACATAATAGTCATAATATGCTTGCAGCAAACCAGTACCACACAGTGAAGTGGCTTTTTCTCCCACCAGTCTCAATTCCCTCCTTTGAACAGAGGAGCTGTGAGGAAAGTAACATTGTGGATCTCATGCATGAGCAAGTTTCCTAAGTTGGCTTTATTTTAAGCATGGAAGTGTAAGTGGCAAACATTTTGGCAATAGTCATAATGACCTTTGTGTTTGTATTTACATATGTATTCATTTACAAACAATTGTATTTGTTTTCACTTTTCAGTTCACTCATAAATGAAATATCTCTCCCTGAAACCTCATAGCTCACTCAACCCAGGACTTCTGACTCCAAATAAAATGAAACATACATATATAGCATTTTGGAAACTGTACCTTAATACATAAATGTTTATTATTACTATTAGTAGTATTTGTAATACCATCATCATGGTCATCAAATTCTTCTTTTTTTTTTTTTCCACTGTGTAGTTGGCAGTCTTAACTGGTTTCATTTCTTTCTTCTTGAAACCAGAGCCTTCTGATTACTATCTAACATTTTATAGCACATTCTCTGGGTCTCAAGAAAGAGAAAACAAAGCAGAGCAGGGGAAAAAATGGAGGACAAATCTTTTGAAATACTTTGCTTGCTTTTCACAGATCAGCTCAACTATACCCAGGTTAAGTTGTTTATTGTTTGATACTCCAGCCCATATACAAGCCCCTCTAGGGCGACATTTAGAAGGATCCACAATTCCCTACCAAGTGTGCAGCACAGGGCCCAGCTGTGTTTGCTCAGAAGACATCAGCCAGTGGCCAACACTGACATCCAAGCTGGTTTAGCACACACTGATCCTGATGAAGACCATTTCTACCATATCTGACTGTCAGCCTTCTTAAAAGAAGCTGGGGGTCTCCACCAGATCCTCAATGAGACAAATATGGGCATGACCACCCTCCCTTTACTGTCTGCACCTGAGATTTACAGTAGCTAACTTCTTGGTCAGCAGGAATCTAGATGGAAAAACCATGAACGGAAGGGGTATTTGCTCTCCATACCCGACCGTCCATAGACTATATAGGCTACCTCTAAAACAACCGGTTAGGGGAAACTCCTCTGTTTCTGGCATTATTCCCTGTACATAGTTGGCACTTAGAAACTGTTTGTTAAATGCATATGGAAGGAACACATTAGTCTGACTGAAATGTTCAGTTTTCCAGAAGCAATCCCCTAAAGGCTTATAGAGATAGGCAAAGCACACTGGTATGTGTGTTTGTGTTCATTTCAGGCCAGGGTTCAAAAAACACTCACCCCACACCTCCCAGCAGCAAGTACACACACGGTATTTTTTACCAACCAGGAAGGTGCCTCAACATCTGGTTTCCTCTTGGAAAGTGATAAGAAAGAGGAAGCAAGCCCACGCTTAGAAAAATTCATTTTGGTCTGTTTGACTTGCCACATCCTTCCCTCAATGAAAGGGGACATGAAATTGAAAGGGACATGCTGGGAAATGAGAAGAGTGGGCTGGGAAAAAAAACACTGGGCAATGATAGAGCAGCTTACCGGCCAGAGAGCAACAGGGATAGGCGGTTGATGGGTGTCTCACCCTCCACGGCATAGGTCTGCTCAGTGACCAGAGTCAAGACCTGCTCTTCGCAGCAGTGAATAATCTCCCTGTAAGTCTGTAGGGGCACCTGCAGGGGCAGGCACAGTGTCTTGTAGAGGAGATCGAATTCCTTGGGGAGAGAGTCCTCACGCAGACGGTATACCAGGTAGGCCAGCTGAAGCAGGCAGGCCACTGCCAGCAGGAAGCTCCAGAGGATGATATCCAGGCCACAGGCATAGATCCAGCCCCACAGCAAGCAGCACAGGTAGCCCGTGCCCAGGAAGCCAAAGAGGTAGAAGCATCCATACACCCCGCTGCCCCCCATGAAGCCCAGGAGCAAGAAGCAGTTGGCCAGTTGGTAGACCGCCCCTTCTAGATTCTGCCCCCAGCCGACGCACACTGGCCCCTGCCAGAGGAGCTGGCTCCCCATGCTGAGGTTGGTGCTCATCTTCAGAGTGTCTCAAAGCCTTGCTGGGCTCTAAAATTGTCCCCACATAGAAACTCAGAAAATGGATTTATCTGTCCTCCCAGGCGTCTTCTCACCTCCGGCTTCTCGCCACCGACTCTACCTTTCCTGGAAGGGAGTCTTCAAGTGGCTTTGGGAATGAATGGTAAAACATAATACACTTCTTGGAGAATTTAGAAGCTCTCCCCCACCCCTCTTTCTTTCTTTCTGTCTCTGTCCCTCTTCCTTTCCCTCTCTCCCTCCCTCCCTCAGCAAGGCTCTCGCCCTTCCCATGGAGCTCTGGCAGGCTTCCTCGGCTCCAGGTTTCGTAGGACAGTCTCCAATCTTGGCTCTCACAAAAAACCTGAATTGTCCAGAGGGAAAAAGTAGACTGTGGGACTGAAAACTTCAGTAGAGTGTGGGATGAAGTGGCCACATCTTGCTGTCTCTTATTCCCGAGGAGAATGAGGAGAGCCCAGCGTGGGACGCACACTTGTGTTCCATTTGGAATGCGTCTCTCTTGGCACCGGAAGGAAGGGTGACCCCAGATGGATACCATGTTTGGAATTGGAATCCAAGAGGTACTGGCAGTGAGAAAAAACAGGCCAGGCGTACAGGCAGGCTGGCAGAGCACTTAACATACCTCCCCAGAGGACAAGATAAGACATAGGGGCAAGAGAGACAGGCAGGAAGGGACAAAGGAAAAGTAAGCAAAGAATTTATCACCAAACCTCAAGCAGGACACAGTCCAGAGCTCCTGGTGGAATGGTCAGAAAGCTCTCCTGAGGTAGGAGGACACATCAAATTGGGACCATTATCAGAAAAAATCCTAACAGTGAAAACTGGAAAACCCCTTTAAGGCCTTTGTTAAGTTACACTATAAACATCTTTAGGTATTTAGTTAACATCCATTAAACAAATTTGCTATACTGACCTTTTTGAATTCTAGTCTGACATTCCCCTGCATATATCCAGACCTCGTCATAGGTAATACAATGATAATACGTTGCCCAGACCATCACCATGCCTACTCCAGTATTTCCAAATTATAATAACTATCACCTATTAAGCACTCAGGAAGTGCCAGACCTAGACTGGGCACTTTACACGTATTATTTAGTCATCACAACAACTCTTCAAAATAAATACTATCCTCCTTCTGGATTTGAAAGAAACTGAGGCTCAGAGAGGTAACAAGGTCCCACAGGTAATAAGTGGCAGAGCCAGGATTTGAACCCTAGACTATCCGTCTTAACCGCTTTTCCCCAAGTCATTTGCATAGTACATAGAAATACAGGACTAATCCATGACTCCCAACTCCATACACACTTTATGAGGTCTGATTACTTCCAAGGAAATTTGTATATACCTAGAGCTCTACTTTGGACTACCAAAAATATCCTTGAAGTATGCAAACATTAGGCCAAGAAATGTGACTCTTTGGTTCCCAAATGGCTCCTTGATTGTTCTTCCTCACTGCTGGGTTAGCACTTTCTACCATTATCCCTGCCACCCCTGGGTTACAAGTGCCCAGTTCCCTCCCAGAAGTGTTCAGTGCTTAATCTGCAGGGACTTTTATATACCTCTTTAACCTAACTAAAATTAATAAGAAAGTAGAAATTGTTTAAAATGTCAAGGAATAGATTTCAACTCAATTTAACAAATATTTGCTTACCTACCATAAGCTAAGCACTTGGGAATCACAAAACTACTGCCCTCAAGAATCTTTCATTCTATCAAGGCTTTGGGGATTGAATCATATCCCCACAAGACATGCAAGTGTGGACTCATTTGTAAATGGGATCTTCGAAGATCCTATCAAGATGAGGCCAAATTGAATCAGGGCAGGCCTTAACTCAAAATGACTGGAGACCTTATAAACAAAGGAAAACTGGACATGGAAGTAGGAGTGAGGAGGAGGCATAAGAAAACAGATAGCAGAGATGGAGTTACGGCTCACTAGCAAGCCACCACCAGAACGCTACAGACTTTGGGGAATGCATGGCCTGCCAATACCTTGATTCTGGCCTCTTAACCCCACAACTGTGAGACAACAAATTCCTGCTGTTTAAGCCAACCAGTATTCGACATTTGCCATAGCATCCCTGGCAAACTAAGACACAAGGGAAAGACACCTCAACCAACAGTGGCAATTCAGTGTGTGAAGCACAATAACCGAGTTAAGTTTAAAGAGTGGTGACAGCCTGGAAGGGAAGGTGGGATGAGGGAACAGAGATTGAGAAGGGCTAATATTTGATCTGAATGTTACGGGTCCAGTTCACCAGGTAGGCAGAGGGAGAACAAAATTTCCAGTGGGGAACAACAGAAGCATAGGCACACAGATGTGGAGGTGGTATATTCAAAGAAGCCAGTTTTTTCCTTATTTAAATAAACCAACTGACCAACAAATGTGCATTTTATTCCTTGCTTTTCAAATAGGAAAAAAAAAAATCAGGAGTAAAAGAAGAGAGCTAGAGTGTCTAGAGAAGGTCAGGCCCCCAGGCCTCCTTCCTGGCAAAGATTTGGGCACATGATTTCATTTCAGCAGTGGGGTTTGGGGGTTTCCATATGCAACCTTTATGTCATCTGTCTGCCTGTCAACGAACCCACCTACTCTAACAAGCAGCAGCTGCTCATCCTGCTACCTTAGTCATGCACCCCTGAGTTTCCGGAGAAATTGGCCCTGCCAGCTGTGAGCAAGGAAGTGGGACGCACAGAAACAGAGAAGCAACCAAAGCTCTGCACAAGATAGAATTTCACTGCAGGCCATCTTTCCCAGCAAGCCTGCTGGCCCTGACCCTTTAAAGAGACAGGCAGACTCACTGGCTCCTGCTCACCTGCCCTGCTGCCCAGCCTGGACTCAGCCTGCCTTCCTTGTCAATTCATGTATGGGCTCATCTGAGCAAAAAGTACTAACTTTATTGAGCAGCTACTATGTTACTTCGCATCATCCCATGAGGCTTGTTTTTTTTGTTTTGTTTTGTTTTGTTTTAATGGAAGAAACAGGCTCAGAGAAGTTAAGGAACTTGCCCAAGGTCACAACGTTAGTATCTGAATAGGGGCTAAAGCCCAGGTCAGTATGATTCTAAATTGTATGTTCTCCATGCTGCACCATCCTGCTAGGTTCTCTGTGGTGTGTATGTGTATATATATATTTACAGGCTTGTTTATTGCTACAGGGAGATCTGGGTATGCTGCTGGGGTGGCATACATGTCAGAGAATCAAGCACAAACCCTACATGCTGCGTGCAGTAATGGTGACGTGGTCTGTGGGATGGGACCTCCCTTGATCTGAATATGATGGAGAGAGGTATTTTGTTTTTTAAAAGTCTAGATTTGGTAGAACAGGTAAGAAAAATTTATTGTGAGTCAAAATGGTTAGTCCTTGTAAGGAAATTCACAAACACGAAGGCAGAAGCACAGCAGAAAGTATTTGGGGGAGAATAAGGGGAAAGAAACAAGTCAATACAATTTTGTGAATTGATTCAATTCAGTAAATATTTATTTAGGACAAACTATATATGTCAGGAACAGGGGATATAAAGGTGAACAAGACAATTATCACCTTCAAGGAACTTTTGATTTAGTGGGGGAGAACAACCCGGAAATAACTGCAATCCAATAATATAAGTATGCCCAGGGTTCAATGGGAACCCTGATGAGGGAACAAATAATTCAGGAAAAACATCACAGGGAAGATGATATTTCAACTGGTCTAAAAATACAAGTAGGTGTTCCCCAGCTAGGGGAGGGCATTCCAGGAAGGGGCAACAGAATGTGAAGTTAAGCCCAGAAATCAAACAAAAATATATGGCATATTCTGGTAACAGAGAACAGTTTGGTATAGGTGAATCAAAGGGAGCAGCAAGACATGGGGCCTGGGAGGTCAGCTAGGGCCAGATTATGAAATCAGTTGGCTAAAACAGTGCCTCTCAAAGCGTGGCTGTGAACCACTGCTGATCTGCAAACTGTTACTGGTCCATGATGGGAGAAGTAGAGAAACTGAGAGGAACTGTTTTGATGTTTATAGAGCAATTTAACAGAGAAATGTATGGTTTTTGGATTTGATTATAAAAACTTTGGGCTTGTATAGTGTATGCCTTTGTTCAAAGTGTATGATTTTTAAAAGGTATTTCATTTTGCTAATATTGGTCTGTAATACATTGGGGAAGAAACAAACTAGTCCTTTACCACATTCAATTTGAGAAGCACTGGGCTTAAGATTGTTTTCCTAGAGATACCGAAATAGAACAAAGGCATGATTTTAGGCTTTGAACACATACAGAAGTGGATCTTCAGTTGACACTACTGATTGCCTAATCTTTACCCATTTCTTCTTTTTCCTTAGTTTATGGAACTCTATTTTGCTTGGACAATGTGTTAAGGAAGATGGCTTTTTCCCCCAGTTGCCAGGGTCTGTACTAAAATTGGTCTAAGCCAAGCATGATACCCCATTCCCCTTGCCAGCACTTGGTTTAAGGGTGGGCATGTGATCAATATGATGTAAAAGAAGTGTGCAGAGGTAGCTTCAAGGGAAAAGGTACTCCATGACAGAGAGAGAGGCCGGCTATCTTTCATTCTGACTTGAACACAGTTGTGTGACAAAGTAATGCTTGAAGCTATTGGATCCATGAGATGACATGCCTAAAAATGGGGATACATAGCAAAATACAGTATGTCTAGTTTCTTAAAAACGTCACTAGGCCACTGTCTCAGCCCTGGATTTTTCTACCTCCAGATTTCATGAGAGGGGAGATAATTACATTTCTTTATTGCTTAAGTCATATCCCCCATAAAGACATGTTCAAGTCCTAACCGCTGGTCCAGTGGATATGAATTCATTTGTAAATAGGATCTTTGAAGAATTTATTAATGAAGATGAAAATAAACTTGAAACAGAGTGAGCCTAAATCCAATAGGACTAGAATCCTTATAAGCAGAGGGAATTAGGACAGTCAGGAGACAGATGGAGACTGATGGCCATATGACAGAGGCAGGGACTGAGTTATGGATTGTGGCAAGCCACCACCAGAATGCTAGACTTCAGAAAAAGTATGGCCCTGATGACACCTTGATTTTCGACTTCTAGCCTCCCAAACTGTGCAACTACAAATCCCTGTTGTTTAAGCCCATCCAGTCTCTGGTACTTTGTTACAACAGGCCTGGCAAACTAATAAACCACTGTTAAGTTAGGTATTCTGTTACTTGCTGCTGAATGTACCCTGATTCAGGTCTCCTTATGTACTTCTTCAGGCAATAGTACTCTGAACATTTACTAATTGTCTTATTCTATAAAAACTGAATGCTAGACAATTTATTGTTTTACCAATAACTTTCTCTCAAAAGTTTGATTAAACTATGAAAAGAATTGCCCCTCTAAACTCAGTTTGACCATTCAGGATGTCCTGGTTGTTAAGTGACCAAGATGGTTTAGTGGAAAATTGGTTGTTGCCTACCTAAAACCCATATATTTCTTCCTCCTTTGTTACCTAATTCTAGTTCTGTTCAGATATTTAACCTACTCCTGGATACAAGAAGGGATCTTGTATATGTCAGTCAATATAAGGCTTTCTACTGACAAATATTATTGGGGCATAATAATATACATAAACTAATTTGGCTCAATTTGACTAAAGACTAAAGAGAAGGACTTAAAGAGTCCATGCTTAAGGAATGGTTTCTCTCTTCTGCTGAACTTAAACAAAAAGCACAGATTATCTTCTTCACTCCCTAAATAGAGAACTTTGAGATGCAAACAACTTGGGTCTTGGATGGCATCACTGAGCCTATGATATTACATCTAGAGTTTGTCCTAACTCAGGACTTCCAGTTATGTGAAAGAATTTTCCTTGATGAACAATTTCTACCTGCTGTCAAAAACGCCATAAGCAATATAGATGGAACTATCCTCTAGCAGTTTTTAATGGCTAAATACTGCATACAGCACATGTGTAGTCTTTTAAGGACAGCATTTTATAGTTTCCAAAAATTCAGCAAAAAATATGATCATAAGGAATATCCATCATGGCATCAAGCATTTCTAGTTTATATTTTTATGGTTTATATAGATACACTCACTAGACTATAAGCTCTTTGAGGGAAGGTTCCACGTCTTGCTAATCTTTGTACCCTCAGCACCATTTAGCCCTTAGTTGGCATACCGTAGGTCCTCAGGAAATGTTGAGTTAGTCTTTCATATCCTTGAGGACAGGATTTGTGTCTGATTCATACATGAATACCCAACAGCTAGAGTAGTTCCTTGTACATAATAGGACTTTGCTAAATACATATAAAATAATAAGTGAATTATTACTATGAATGTTTATATTTGACATTTGGTACCATAAAGAACACTGGGCTTGAACTCTAATAATCAAGATTAACGTCAGATCACCAGCTATTCGACGAGGGTGATTTCCTTAATCTCTCTAAGCACCTAGACTCACCCGTAAAAAGAGGGTTACAGTTTCCCCAGCAGCCTTACATCAGACTTGTGAAAGGCATGGTTATCCTAAGGTGGGTCTTGTTTACGAACATGGTCTTGTTCTCATCCACCTTCAAGTCAAATATTTCAAGGCTGACCAAAGGGAACTAATTAGAGAGAACAGTGTGATTGTATCTGTATTAAGAATTTAGGTGTTACTGTGAATGGCAAGAGCTTGTCAAAGAGGTGTGTCAGAATGCAGTAGTCACCTTCCAGTAGACCAAGTTCTTCAGTCTTCAAATTACTATGATAACATGTCTTACCATTATTACTATCAAAACGCCACACATCATCTTTGGGAAGGCTTAGCCACTAGGAAAGAATGGGCAGAGGTTCTCATGAAATGGATTTTTAACTATGGCTGATGTCGAGAAGGGTGCTTTACAAATCAGATAGGCATACTAAACTGGCAAAGGTTAAAATAACTAACATGTTGCTGAGAGCTTAGGAAAATAGGCATTCTCAGATACTAAGGTGCAATAGAAACCACCGTTCTAGAGATGAATCAGGTGGTAAATAACGAAAGCCTTGAAAAACACACATAGCCTTTGGCTCTTCCTTAGCTGAGTGATTAGTAAAGGACATTTTGTGATTTTCCTGTGGAAACTTCTACTGCAGTATTATTATAAAGCAGACACATACACACCCATACCCACAAACTAAAAAGCATGTATATATGCAGAGATGAAAAGAAGGTCACCAAAAAAGTAGTCCTATTGTAGGCTGGTGGCACTTTATGTAATTTCTTCCATTCTTCATTTTATTATAATTCTATAAAATCAACAAGAATTTTTTTAAAATCACAAATAACTTAGATATCTGTTATGTGTCCTGTTCAAAATTGAGGCCCAATTCCTAGAATAGCATCTGATACACAGCCATCAGATTCATTTTGAATTGGTAGAGTTATTTATTCTTATTTCCATGCACCTAATTTTGGAGAGTTCTTTGGATCAGATCAGTATCTGTTTTCTTCCTACAACGAATATCAAGAGCTACCAGAAAGACACAGTAACAAGAACATAGGAAACCTGTAAGATTTGTTTATACCATATCCTTTAAGAACAAACAAAACAAAAAGCCATAATGAGGATATAAGGAACTCAAAAAGAAACACACTTGAAGATTGTTGACCAGGGATAAATATATATGTATTTAATAAACTATAAATATTTTTTATCATTTATCAAGACATGTGTTCATCAAATAATTCCCCAGATTATTTAGTAGTCTTCATTCTTCAGGAATTATTCATTCACAGAGCAGACCACCTACAGAAAAAGATTTATTTTAGAAAGTCAGATTTTAAACATCACGCCAGACCTACAGCATTTAGGAATTAGAACCACTAAGAAATGAATGCCTCAGTCAAGTATCATTAACTAATTGTCATTTCAATTACTGAAATAAAAGATCCAAACTTTTAATTCTAGTCTGGCCTAACTAAAAATATCACTGAAATAGTTCAATCCATTGTGTTGTTTAATCTTTGGAAGTCTTTGTTGAAGTAAAAACAACATACATGTATTTATTTTTTTCTAAAACTACTTTCGTAAAAAAGCCAAGGCAGTTTATTTTTACAGATATTCAAGAGAAGAGACTTGAATATCTGCAAAACCCTCTTTACTGATTCAGGCATGTTTGGCAAAGATTCATGAAGTGGAAGGCAGAGGTAAGCTCAGTGCACAAGGCACTTCCTGTGGAAAGTAATTCACTTAATCCCACAGGCAAAATAAGGGTTAACTCTTTGGAAATCTATTTGGAAAGAAAATAGGAAAAGAAGCAGAGGGCAGGGTAGCAGGTCTAGTCAAGCCAGTACCAGGCCTCTCTCCAGATAGCTCCCACCAACCCTAACACCCTTTCCTACTGGAGAAGAAAGAAAACAGTGCTAAACAGGTAGAAGTAAATTGGACTACACAACTCTTCAGGTACTTCCCTCACCTAGCTGTTCCTTTCATTTGGTTTACAAACAAAAGCATACCTCTTCAACAATACAAATATCTAAGCACTCTCTTTTCTAAAAGGCTCAAGGGAACAATAAACTTAAGGAAAGGTTTGGGCAGAAAGGATAACCAAAAATGAAGCCATTCCACATTTCCTGTGACGGCAGTCCACAGCATTGTTACCTGTTTTGCTATGGACTGTACAACAATCAGAAGTGGCTATCAGGTAATAATCCCTACCTTGGGAACAGAAATGCATATACATTTTATCTTCCTTGTCTGAGTGTAAATGGGAAAGACCTTGTCTTTTTTTCATCTTGGCATCTTCCAGGGTCTTAAACAATAAACATCTATTGAGTGAATAAATGTTTGAATGGCAGAAACGACCCTTTTCCCTAGATTTCCTTGGGATCACATTTTTATATATAATCAGTTGCTTATTTTGTATGTATTTGAAATGAGCATATTTTAAGTTCCCCACTATTAGGTTCAATTAAACTTAAATACTGAGTGTCACCACCGCTCAGTGCTAGTTCCTTAATTTCTTTCAATGATTTTAGCCCCAGGCTTCTTCTGACTCCTGAAGTCATCAAGTCAGAAGCTGCCATTTCCTCCTTACATTTTAAAGCAGGTTCTGTGTTCTCTTTTTTTTCTCTTTCTGTAAAAGCAGCAGTCCTGAGATGGGTCTAGAATCACCACATCTATTTTTTCTTAGGAGTTTTCAATTCTCTTCCTCTGCTACTATTAAATCTCAGAAAACTGATATTTAGCATTATTCCTGCAACAACGTCTTCAGTTTAGGCCACTAGTTCTGAAGGAGAGGTGCACTTTAAAATCATCAAGGAATTTCTGAGTCAACAGGTACAGACTGGGACACAGGCTTACGAATTTTGCAAAATGTTCCTCAGGTGATACTGAGGTACACTTCTCGGTAAGAACCACTGGCTGAATATAGTCCATTTCTTATTAAGTCCCAATTTGATGAGTTCAAGATACTATTAAGATTTACCTATTTAGGAATAACAAAGGTTTTTGAATTACGGCACTTTTATGAACATTACTGAGAAGATCTAAGTTTGCAAAACAGTATTCTTTTGAAGCTATCCTCAGAAAAATGGGATCTAATAGTGTAAAAGATACCAATTTACTTAAGTTTATCTTATTACAGTGCAGAATTGTGTTAGATTTTGCCCATAGCCAATGATTTGCTTATTAATACTTGTATGTACCTACGCATTTCAGCAATAGGGCTTTCTAATTAGTATTAATAATAAAGTTTTAAGATTAAAGATAAAGACTGTGTAATTCTAAAAATATGTATATTGGCAACAAAGTCTCATTAAGTGCAAGGAGTGACAGTGTAAAGTGCCTGTAAGTTGAAGAATATAAAAGACCTGAACACTAGTTTTAATTCTACCACCTATCCACTCTTAACTTGAACAAATGAACTTGCTTCCATTTCCCTGGGGGGCTTGGAAAATAGGATACCTGGGACTGATGGGGATGTGTGTAAATACCTGTTTCTATTCCAAAATCATTATATGCTAAAAATGAAAACTTGACATTCTGAATTCTTAAAAATGCCTCCACATGGATTCAGATTGTTGTTCTCGTGACCAGGATTCAAAATACATAATCAGGTCATATATTTAACAGATCTTAATTGAATATTTGCTATCCAGAACTCCCAAGGTGCTGGCTATTTTGTTCTGGTTTCTAATTTTACAGTTTGCAAAGTATATTCATACCTATCTTATTTAATCATCACAAGTCTATGAAGTAGTGTGGGCACATATTATTACCTCTATTTTACAAATGAGAAAACTAAGGTTCAGAAAAGTTAAAGACTTGTCTAAGACCACACAATCAGTTAAAAGCATAAGGTCTCCTAAGTCCAATGCTTTTGTTTTTCTTTTATACCCACATGAAGTACATAGGAATCACTCACTTTCTCTGCCCCAACAGTAAAGGAAACTATGATACCTTCTGGTCTCCTTGAAGATACACTACTTATAACAGACACTTGTACCACCTTTGTGGCCCACACAAAGTCCAAGAGAAGCTTTTGATTTTCCTAAAATTAGCATTTCTTTCTTTTGAATTGAAATTACCCTTTTTATTAAGGCAGGGTCTGTCCAAGCCAACAGCTAACACAACTGACTAGGAAAAGAGTTAGTTTATGAACAAGGAAACCATGTACAGATGTTGAGCTTTTCAGGTCTTGAGAAATAGTCACTAGGATGCTTAAACTTTTTAAGAATGCCAAACAGCCCTGCCCAAGTTTACTTATATTATAAAATGATTCAC
Organism: Choloepus didactylus; assembly: GCF_015220235.1. Classification (NCBI taxonomy): domain Eukaryota; kingdom Metazoa; phylum Chordata; class Mammalia; order Pilosa; family Megalonychidae; genus Choloepus; species Choloepus didactylus. Next base: position 85,816,790 of record NC_051307.1, read on the forward strand.
CATGGGATTTCTTTAAATAATCAGCTAGTCTAAAAGCCACTTAAGTATATCAGGTAGATATAGCAGTAGATATACTATATAGAATCACAAACTATATTATGGTTCTCTTTTTATAAATGAAGAAACTGAAATCCAGACAGGATTAATGTCTTGATCAAAATCAAATGCAGCTAAAGTGAAAAACATGCTAAGCTAGACACTGGGAAAACCAAAATCAAGCCTCGGGGAACTTTCAGCCTAGACTGTTTCCACTACATCATGATACTTCTTATCAGGTCAGGACAGGTTTCTTATCCCTCCTTTCTACAGCTTAATGAGCAAGACTGGCCCTGAAATTCCAAAGAGGCAGGAAAGAGGTGAAAGGGAAAGAAGCCAGGCTCTCTATCACTATTTCATTGGTATGTGGCTTTGGTGTTATCTCTCCGCTATTATTAAGTTAAAAATGGTGGTATTAGGAGAGGGGCATAAAGCAGAGGTAGTCAGCCTAGAGACTGAGGTTTCAGTTCTGATCTGGCTGATCAACCTGGGGCAAGTAATTTCATACCTATAGGCCTTAGTTTCCTCATTTATTCATTAATTTCTTCAACAATCCTCTACTGGGCAACTACTATGCACAAGGCATTGTTGAAAGGACTGGGGATATGCCAGTGAGCAAAACAGAAAACACCTACTTTCTCAGAACTTACATTTTAGCTATAAGTGAAGCAATTCAGACAATAAATAGATAATATGCAGGTGACAGTAAGTGTTAAGAATACAGGAGCCACTAACCACATGTTACTAAAGTTAAAATTAAATTATAAAGTCAGTCTCACTGGCTACATTTTAGCACTAAGTAGCATGTGGCAAGTGGCTACTCTTTTGGAGAGGGCAGATTGGAAATTTACCATTATCAAAGGAAGTTTTATTGGAAAGTGTTGGGATGGAGTAATGGGGAAAGTGCTATTTTAGGTGTGGTGTTGAGGGAATCTCTAATAAGGTGGCATTTGAACAGAGAGCTGAATGAAGTGAGAGAGTGAGCCAAGTGGCTATCTGAGGGAAAAGAGTCCAAGCAAAAAGATATTTATTTGTGGTGTCGCTGGATACACATCCCTAGAGGTCCCTGTCAGCATTAAAATTTGAATTCAAAGTTTAAAGTTCTTCAGAAAATGGTCTGAATTTTTAGTTTTATTAGAATAGAACATGGTACAAAAGAGGTAGCATCAATTTCATTTTTGTTTTGCAGAAATCAATGCATCCAACTTAGGGAGAAGATATCACACACACAATAAATCAAAACTGAGTAAACATATACATACCTTATGATCAAAACATATTTTTGTCCTAGGGACACTTACAAAACACTGGGTTTTATAGAAAGTGTTTCATTGCTATTTTAAACATTTGAAAAATAACACAGACTATTTTCAACAGCAAAACTGTTTTTTTGTAAAGATTTCATTGACAGAATGATTAGGTGCCCACTGAGTAATGGCCTTATTTCCAATACCACATATGTTTTGGTTTTAGTTTATTTTATACAATGATACAATTTATGTTCAGAGCATATGTTTCACTGTAAAAATGGTAAGAAATATGTATTGAGAATATTGTGTATTATAGCCATTATCAAACTGAAACAAGCTAATTGCTTTTAAATCTGATCCTTAACCCTAAAAAAAAAAAAAAAAAAAAAAAAAAATGCATCCTTGTGTTGCTTACTCTCTATGTAAAAGCATTTACCAAAGAGCTGCAACATTAAAACAAGGAATAAGAAACACCTTCCTTTCAGTTCCTTTAAATTGAACAACTGAATATTTTTAATTTCCTACTGCCACAATTTCTTCTGACTCCAACACAACTCCAAAGGCTTTTGTCAAACCCTTTCTTGAAAGCTAAATTCTTCCCTTCGCAAGTCAGCTAAATGCCTCTCAATTTATTAGTATCATTTACTCCCCATACTGGGAACTGAAAAGTTTTTTTTTTCAGTGATACTTAAATATGTCAGGTTAGACTAGTGTTCTGAAAGCAACTATATTTCATTTCTGAACTACCATTCAGATAGAAAGTTGTTCAATGACTGATAAATCTGAAAGCAACAGACAAATCTAAAGCAAAAAGCCCAAGTATTATCTTCCTAACCAGAAAATACCATACTCACATTTCATATCTTAAATCCCAGGGCTCTCATACACTCCTTGTGGGCCTCAATTAGGTGTCCACAGTGCTCTTCTCCTTTCTCGATGATGCTATAAAACAAAATTCACTCGTTATCTAACAAAGTAGGTATTAAGCACTTCAGTAAGAAAGCACGCATGACAGGCAAAACATGGGTATACTGGAATGAAACTGGGGTTGAAAAAAAAATGTGATTACATCAAACAGGTTTTTTTTTAATTGGGTCTTATGATCTTTCCACCCATGAAGATGGTCCTCAGATAACTAGCTTTGGAGAGGAATCTGATTAGAAGAAATAATTAGGCATATGAAATGTTGCCTCTAGCCCACACCCAAGGAATAATACTGACCTATAATGAAATAAAGTGATTAAAGTATTTATGTTAACTAAGAACAAAGAGGAGAGCTTAATTCTTTGCCTGCTATCACAGAGGAATTAACCTTCCGATTCTGCCCTACATTTAAACATCAACTAAATAAATCCACTTATAATCACAAGACATCCAACCAAACAGCAAAAAAGACCTGGGAGCCAGGAACAAGCAAAATGATCCCCCTCATAATGATCAATGAACTTTTTACCTGTAAAATTCACAAAATAGAGGTTAGGACCACACAGCTTTATTTCCAGGGCCTGAGAATGTCATTTTTGAGGAAAGAATTAAATTAAGCCAAATTTGATTCCAAGAAAAAAACTGACTCCTGACTCCAGATATTTGGGGAGAGGCCATAGGGGCTTGAGACCATTGATGCAAAAAGAATTTAAAGAAAGTAAGTTCTCCTTTCTACTAAATCCTACCCATCCTTCAATAGTTAGCTAAGCAAAGAATTGCTTGCAAACTGAAGGGACTGCCTGGGATAGTGAAATAGTTCCATCCACTCAGCATTTATTGAATGCCAGATATTGTGCCAGGCACTTGATTTGGCTTACAATATTAACACAATAATCCCGTAGACAGCTTCTTTTCTTAGGCCCAATTTACTGACAAATGAGGCATACATATTAAATAATTTCCTCAATCTTCCTCAGTTGGTGGACCAGGATTCAAACCTTCACTCTAGATTTCAGGCTCTTAATTATGATGCTATACCATGGGACGGTTCAATAAGCACCGTTACTACAGAGGTAATTTCTGTATCAGATTGCAGTCTTTCAATTCTCCCTTTAGAGTATAATTTTCAAAGTATTAACTAGTTTAAAAAGCAGAGTTCCTACACCCATTATGCCACTTAGGATTTGGAGGTTGAGAGACAAGAAGCGCACATTCACTATATCTGAAGAGATCTGTTCCACAATAAGAGACTTATAAAATCAGAACAGAAACAAAATCTTTTGGTGGACTGATGGCAATCTAAGCGTACATTCTTAACACTAAATTGTCATCTTAAGTCCTGGATAGTTGATTTTAAAATCATCTGTCTTGAAAAAAGATGGGTGGGAAAACGGTTCCCTAGGCAACCCTTCAAAACTGTAAGGTATGTACCCTGGGTCCTACTCTCTCCTAATTTTGGTATAAATCCTTTAGAAATTACCAGAAAACGCTGGTCTTGCCAAATCTTCTATTACAGCCCTTACCACGTGGTATAGCAATCATTGGGGAATGTCTCCACTAACAGAGCTTCTCTAACTCAAGAAGTACCCTTACCCGTTTCTACATCTTCGGACCTAACACAGTGCTTGACGCTTGACACATAACACATAACAGACGCTCAAAAACCACTTGCAGAAAGGAATGAGCAGGGGAAGCGAGCCTGGGGTGAAGCTGATCTCTCTCCTCACCCTTTACCCTTTTCCCAGAGCTGTGGACCCCATGAAGTAGTCACCAGACAGGGGACCGCAAAGTCTACTGGGCCTATAACTCTCCCAAGATTGCCGCACAACACAGTGAAGGGTGTGACCGAGCCCAAGGAGGGACAGAGGACAGAGGCACCGAGACACGCCGGAACTTGGCGCACGGGCCCGCAGGCGCCCGCTCCGGGCTGCGCACTGACCACGCATCGCGCGCTTTCTTGGTCTCCGGGCAGGCACAGCAGGGTTTCAGCGGCTTCTTCTCCTGAGACTCGGATGGCACAGGACTTGCGGCTGCCAGACCTGGCATCTTTAGCGCCTAAAGCAGCTATTACCAGAGACGACACTAAACTCCCCCAGTCCCTGCAAGCGCCGATTGGCCCGCAGTCACTTCCGGGCGTCGCACTAAAAACGAAAGGAAATCCTACCTCTCTCAGTGGGCGGGCAAGCATATAAAGAGCGCGTGCGCATTACAACCAGATGCAGTGAAATTACGCGAACGTCGTGGGCGCGTTTTCAGCGCAGGCGCAGAGAGGCCGGGTGAAAGTGCACGGAGAATGTTTATAAATCAGCTTGGAGAGGTGTCCGGAACCGCGAGAACTGAAGGTCGTTTCGGAAAGTTTATCTCAACTTTTTCACCCCACCTCCACTAAAGCGGTTTTGATAATCGCGGGAGCTGGGGGACGGGGAGTGGTATATGGGAACTCTGTATTTTCTGCATGATCTGCTCTAATTTTTAAATAAGTATTAGAAATAAATGGTCAGCACGAGGGGGGGAAAAAAAGACGTTCGAACAATTCAATGCGCAAATGTTGAAAAAGGGAACGTCCCCCTGATTCCCACCCCCATACGCTTTAAATCCTCAGCTTATTGTCATTTTTAGCCCCCCAACTGATTCCATTTTGGTATGAATTGTTCAATTATAGGGCGCGTAGACCGATTAGAAAAATTGAAAATGCCTTTTCCTTAGCATTTCTTGAATTCATTTAGGGAGATAAGTAAACTGGAGCCCATGTTATTTGCAATAGAATGAACATAATCATTGTTTTTTTTCCTGCAGAGAATTGTTGGGGGAAGAAAATGAACTTATTTTTTTAAAGCAGGACTTTTGGGGCCTTGTTCAAATAGCTGCCTGTTGAGAGATGTTTGGATAGTCAAACTTTCAGTATCACCTAACCAAGGTTTGTCTCCGTATTTCAGAGATTTGGGTCAGGGAATCTGTAGGTCTCTGGTGCTATATAGGAATAATTTCTATATGTGTATCTTCCAAGGTACTCAGACCATCCCCATTTTGTCATCTGAAAACTTTGTAAGCATGGTTTTTACTTTATTCTGGATGGAAATGTTTAATAACACAGCATATTACCCTTATGTTCTCTGGAGTTCACATTCATCCACTATTATCAATTGTTTCAACTAGTCGTTCACTCATCTTGATGTTTAGGCCCTTGCTAGTCAAACACGGTTCTTGGACTAGCAACATCAGCATCACCTGGGCACTTAAAATACAGTAAAAGAGGCGCAATAAGTCAATGGGAAAAGAAAATAGGCAATCTATATGGAGAAAACTAAACTGGATCCCTACCTTAACACCACAACCAAGGGGACTCCAAATGCATAAAAGGCCTAAATGTGAAAGATCAAACCAAGAAATTAATAGAAGTTAGTGGAGGAGAATGTCTCTATACTGAGGGGTGGGGGGAAAATTTAACAACTTTTCAAAACCTGAAATTTCCCCTTCTAACCACATTCACATATATAATCCAGTGCTGTTAATTATGTTCACAATGTTGTGCTACCATCACCACCATTCGTAAGAAAAACTTCACTGCAGTTGAAATTATAGTCCTCATTTATAGATGAGAAAATCAAGGTTCAGAAACATACGTGATATGCTCAAAGTCATATAACTAAACGCAGCCCTGGGTTTGAATATCTTCTCTCTCTAAGGGCTGTATGCTATCTATCACCTATTTTGTTTGTCTAAATTATAGGCGATTTTTTTAATTAAAAAAAAAATCATTAATCTATATTTAGTTTTACTACTGAACTTTTTTGTATGGGAACTGAATGAGGAAGAAAAGGGAGAGAAGACAAAAGAAAATATCTGAGAGTTTAGGGAGTTAAAAGAATTGGAATAAACTGAAGACACAGATTACGGGCTGATTACTTTTCTGCAATTCAGAGAAGAATTTTTTTGTCCACTCTCCTTCCTGCTTCGCTGAAGAGAGGGTACTAGGAGACACAGCCCTCTCTGTGACTTCCTCAGAGTAAGCTGGTAAACAGCTCCTTCCTACGCCCCACACTTCCTTTCACCTGCTGTGTTCAGGACCTTAACCAGCCCCTGGTTTCCTCCCTGAGCACTGTGAACCCTTTGACTCAACAACTGTTTCTTTGGAATGGAATATTCTACTGCCCTTCGGGGGGAGAAAAAGACAGGGGTGTTCCTTTCCAGAGTGTAATATTTCACTATTTATATGGGGCTACTTAACTCTTCTCTCATTTCTACAGTGGTGTAGCTAACCTACACATGTCGGTTACCTTTTTTTTTTTTTAAGAGAAGATGAACTCAGATGTATTTGTTAGTTTTTTTTTGCAACAGTAACAAACAACCCCAAGAGATCTGGGTGATTTATAACAACAACAAAATTATTTCTTGTTAAAGTTGTATGAGGGTGTAGATCTGGGCAGTGACAAGCTCTCTTACACTTTGTTTAATTCTGGCACCCAGGCTGAAGGGAGAATTTCTATATGAGACCTACTATTCTCATGGCAAAGGGCAGGAGCATAAGAGAACCTGGGCTGAACCATGTAATGTAAAGTCTCTGCTTAAATAAAGCTTATATCTTACACATGGGCACTTACAGCCCACTGACCAAAGCACATCACAGAGCCAAGCCCAAATCAATAAGGTTATTGTGCATACTCCTTTCCTAGGATGTGGGGCAGATGAGTTAATACAGGGAGGGAGCGCAAATGTTTGAAAACAATATTATAGAGAATAGGCATGGGTTAGAGGAGGGGAATAGGGAGAAAGGGCCCCACTTGCTAGAAGGTGGTACAAGGTTTTATACATATAGAATGGGAAATAACTCAATTACTGACTCTCAGTGTTTAATTTTTTTGAGTACAAGTAATAGGCACCCAGTTCAAATTAGCTACATGGAAAAGGGAACTAATGGGTTCATATAACTAAAAATCCAGGTGGAGTTCAGGCAGGCCAGATCTAGGCTCCCAAATGATATCACCAGGAATCACTTTCTCCTTGTTTAGGGCAGGTTCTTTCAAATAGTTTCAAGATGACCTCCAGAAGCTGCAGGTTTACAGTCTACCAATTTAGCAACCCCAATGGAAAAAAAAAATACCCATTTACCAATAGGTCCAGAAAAGTCCTGAGGTTGATACTCATTGACTGTTTGTCTGGCTTAATTCACAGGCCCTCGCCTAGTCTGTGTGTCAAGAGGCATGCAGTGCACCCATTAGCCAGGCCCGTGTCACACGCTCACACCTAGAAATGGGACCGAGGTCAACCATACCTGAAAACCCTTGGACTGAGATTGCAGTGGAGTTCTCCAAAGGAAATTTGAGATGCTATTACCTGAAGGCAGCACTGAGGGCCCCACAAGGCTGCCATGGAGAAGTATTGGTTATCTAAGTTTATTCTTGTTAGGCAAGGGAAAATGCTCACGAGCAAAGTCTCATCGACAAGGAAAGTTACAGCAGGACTTTTACAGAACCAGGGATAAAGAAGTCAGGCTGGAACTCCAGTGATGTTGGGGTGGCATTTTGGAAGTGGGGAATGAGTAGGGTAGTTGGTTTCAATAGATTGTTGCTTTCAGTAGGTTGGAGGACATGAAGTGGGGCTTCTCTAGGAAATTATTTAATGGAACATCTCAGTTCTCCCTGAGATTGATTTTTTCAGAGCAGTGGTATGCCACTAGTATGGGTTTTGCTTGGTACAGGTCGCAGTCTTTGTAAATAGACATTGGTGGAGATTGGATGTCTGGCTGATATAAAGAGCAGTGTCCACTTTCCTAGATCTAACTTGATGTCAAGTCACTTAGACAACTAATTCAAGATGCCTAAACCATCCTGTCTGAAGGCAAGGTTAGTTCAAGAGCCCAATGAGGGTCAAGTTCTTAAAGTCATAGTTCTTGGTGAGGTTGGGGGACAGCGACTCATCAGGTCACATGAGTCTCGTTTCTCATAATTGTTCCATTGGTCACTGAACAATGAAGTTTTCAATTCTCTTTTCCTTCCAGAATGCTATAGATAGGCACAGACAGAATTGAGTTTCAGGGGGACCAGGAAGGAGGGTTAGGATATTAGAGAACAAAGCATGAGAGTGGTTGGTGCCAGACTGGAAAGGGCAGAGAGTATGTGATCAGAGAGGGAGGCAAACCTTTCCTTTTAAAATGTCCTAGTTTTCTGATGGGTATAGTAGGAGTAAGTTCACAGAAATGTTGCTATATTAGGTTACTTTCTTGGGGTAGAATAGGAACATGGTGGAAGTAAAGTAGTTATTTTAGGTTAGTTGTCTTTTTCTTACTCCCTTGTTATGGTCTGTTTGAAATGTTCTTTTATTGTATTTTTAAATTTTTTTTAAATTTTTTATTTTTTATACAGTTTATTTAAAAAAAAAGAGTTAATAAAAAAAAAAAAAAAAAAAAAAAACAAGGAAAAAAAAATATGCAGAGCCCCCTTGAGGAGCTGGTGGAGAATGCAGGGGTATTGGGCTGCCCCACCTCGATGGTTGCTAATGTGCTCAGACATAGGGGACTGGTGGTTTGATGGGTTGAGCCCTCTACCACAGGACTTGCCCTTGGGAAGACTGTTACTGCAAAGGAGAGGCTAGGCCTCCCTATAATTGTGCCTAAGAGCCTCCTCCCGAATGCCTCTTTGTTGCTCAGATGTGGCCTTCTCTCTCTAGCTAAGCCAACTTGGCAGGTGAAATCACTGCCCTCCCCTCTACGTGGGATCAGACACCCAGGGGAGTGAATCTCCCTGGCAACGTGGAATATGACTCCTGGGGAGGTATGTAGACCCAGCATTGTGGGATGGAGAACATCTTCTTGACCAAAAGGGGGAAGTGAAAGGAAATGAAATAAGCTTCAGTGGCAGAGAGATTCCAAAAGGAGCCAAGAGGTCGCTCTGGTGGGCACTCTTACGCACAATATAGACAACCCTTTTTAGGTTCTAATGAATTGGGGTAGCTGGTGGTAAATACCTGAAACTATCAAACTACAACCCAGAACCCATGAATCCTGAAGACGATTGTATAAAAATGTAGCTTATGAGGGGTGACAATGTGATTGGGAAAGCCATAAGGACCACCCTCCCCTTTGTCTAGTTTATGGATGGATGAGTAGAAAAATGGGGGAAGGAAAAAAACAAACAAACAAACAAAGGCACCCAGTGTTCTTTTTTACTTTAATTGCTCTTTTTCACTTTAATTATTATTCTTGTTATTTTTGTGTGTGTGCTAATGAAGGTGTCAGGGATTGATTTAGGTGATGAATGCACAACTATGTAATGGTACTGTGAACAATCAAATGTACGATTTGTTTTGTATGACTGCATGATATGTGAATATATCTCAATAAAATGAATTAAAAAAAAATGTCCTAGTGATCACTATATTCAGAAGGGTAGAAGTCAACCCATTTGAATGATAAAAAAACGAAATACTTCATCCACTTTCTTCCAATTATGATTTCATTCCCTTTCCTTCATACCTATGACCCTTTCCCCTAAGCAGACTACAAAATGGGTTTTAGGAAATGAGAAATTTTAATTGATTCCCGTGATTTCTTTCAATATTCAGTGATGCATCTCCTAATAATTTTTGTCTGATAAAAAAAAATCATTTTTCTTTCCTCTCTGATTGCCAGAGAATCTTAACAAAGGGGACTAGGAAATAAGACTCAGGCCACCCCTGTGAGGTAGAAAGGACTTGGGGCATTGGCAGCCACTGCATTATGTGAGCAGCTCCTAAGTAGGTGCCCTTCCCTGTACAAGTGGGGTCTTGGCCCTTAATTCCAAATTCCTTTGTTTCCTAAATCATTCCTTTCTTTCTATGATTTTGGAGAACAATCAACACAACGGCAGAAGCAGTGAGACTCTTTTCTCCATTTTCCCACTGTCTTTCAAGAAGGGGACCTCCTGTGGGGCAATCACATTCCTTGACTGTTGACAGTCATGATTTGGTGAATTCTGCCAGAAAAGCTGATCCAGACTAAAAATATTTGTCTAAGGAGAGATGGAATTTTTTTTTAATTCATTTTTATTGAGATATATTCACATACCATGCAGTCATACAAAGCATACATTCAATTGTTCACAGTACCATTATAGTTGTGTATTCATCAACAAAATTAATTTTTGTACATTTTCATTACCACACACAAAAATAGTAAGAATAAAAATTAAAGTGAAAAATAATTAAAGTAAAAATACTCGGTGCCTTTTTTTTTTTTTTTTTTTTTTTTTGCCCCCATTTTTCTACTCTTCCATCCATACACTGGACAAAGGGAAGTGTGGTCCATATGGCTTTCCCAATCACATTGTCGCCCCTCATAAGCTATATTTTTATACAATCATCTTCAAGATTCATGGGTTAGAGATGGAGTTTTAAAAGGTATTTTTGCCTGGTGCTTTATGATAAGGTTATGTATGTTTGAGTAAATTAGGTTGAAATTTGCAAAGAAAAAAGAAATAGTAAGTGCTACTTCAGAGTCCCGTCAAATTTTGAATATAGGACCCATGGTAATGTTCTGTCCTCAAAGTGCTGCACTTAGCATAAAAGGGTAAAAGGCAGCAACTTGCGTTTATTGTACTCTACTAATCTGTACACCAATATGGCACCTGTTCACTTTCTAATAAGGGCACAGGAGAGGCTCAGTTCCTCCCCTGTGTATAACTTGCTTGGAGAGGCAGACTTGGGGCCATTATTTCCTTCCCTATCCATGACTTGCCAAAGAAATCATACTGCTCTTCCACTGTGGTCATCAATAAGATTGACCGGTTTTCAAAACTCAAAGTTGTGTGGTCACAGTCTTGAGGCTGGGAAAGTGTCCAAATCAAAGCATCATCAGGGTGATCCTTTCTCATAAAACTGTGGCTGCCAGGAATCCTTGGTTCCTCTGTCACATGGCAAGGCACATGGCAGTATCTCCTGGTCTCTCCCTTCTCTTCTGCTTTCGTTGATTTCAGCTTCTTGCTTCCTTGGCTTTCTATGGGTTACCTTTTTTTTTTTTTTTTTTTTTTTTTACCTTTGAAGATTTTTTTTCATGTCTCAATAATATCCTTTTTTAAAAAATTCAGTTTTATTTAGGTATATGCACATACCATACAGTCATCCATGGTGTACAATCAACTGTTCACAGTACCATCATATAGTTGTGCATTCATCACCCCAATCTATTTTTGAACATTTTCTTTATACCAGAAAGAATCAGAATAAGAATAAAAAATAAAAATAAAAAAGAACACCCAAATCACCCCCCCACCCAGATCCCACCCTACTTTTCATTTAGTTTTTGTCCCCATTTTTCTACTCATCCATCCATACACTGGATAAAGGGAGTGTGATCCACTAGGTTTTCACAATCACACTGTCATCTGTGGGTTACCTTTTAATTTATGAATAAGTTAAGGGCAGCTTGTAATTTTTAAATTATCGTTATGCTTGCTTTAAACTAACAATTGCTTTCATACCCAGCTTAAATGCCTTTTGCCTTCTGGGGTGGCCTGTATTGGCAGGAAAGGAAAAGTACAGATATAAAACATATGAAATTTAGTGCTTCCCACTCCCCTCCCCACTTCACCAAGAAAAAACTCAAAACCCACTTCCCCCAAGAAAAACGCAATAATTTTAAAGAGCTGTAATTAGATATGAACATGAGAGTAGGCGCCACATGGAGACTAATAATGGGATTCAACCATCTGTCTTACAGAAGCAAACTCTGAGATTAGTTTGATTAGTGTCTTTTTTTTTTAAGTCACATTCTCTCTCCTCATTCTGATTTTAACCAGCAATGTTTTGCTCTTTTAAACCTCTAAGACACTCTACTATTGCTAAAATTGGTAAATTAGTAGGCAGAAGTCTTGAAGTGGTGCCTGTGATGGACTTTTTCATAGTATGATACTGAATGGGCTCATTAGCTACCAACAACACCAAGTGACCTTCTTTGGATGGGATGACAGACCTGGTAGTATAACAATCAAGAACTGAGGAAATATTTTCTAAAATCCTTCCATGAAAGGGGTGTTCTTAGTCATCTGTCATGCCTAACTACCCTTACCAAGTAGTCATTTGTCATGCTTAACTACCCTTACCAAGGGTAAGTGGTTGAGGTTGGTGGAGAAGGAGTGACACCATGTGCTAAGAGAGAAGAATTACAAGGCTTAAATTCCAATTTGCCTAGTCAATAGATTCAGAGGCAACTTTGTACAGTATTTACATTTCTGCTTCTGCAAAGAATGCGTTTTAATTTCTACAGGTAAATATGTACTGTTAAGAATTCTGAAGACCTTGTATTTTATGCATGATTGTTCTGTAAATGCACAACTTATCTAATTCAAGAAAGAAGGAAGGAAGGGAGGGAGGGAGGAAGGAAGTGAGGAAAGAAGGGAGGAAGGAAGGAAGAACAGACTCAGAAGGGTCTGAGATTTTACCCTGCTTCCCTACCCCTGTTCTGTGGATGCTAGTAGAAGCCATCAGACTGCTGGGTCAGAAGAAAAACAGCATATTACAGCAACAGCAGTAGTCAGAGTATCAGCATTTTCATGCCACTTCCCTGGGCCCCAGTTCCCACAGGGGATGTGAAGAAGGTCAGATGACATCTGCATATGCGCTGGGTTGCATTACAGGAGAGGAACACCAAGCTTAGGAAACCCAAATCATTCACGTTGGGCAGTGAGAATGTCTGCCCTTTGCTCAGAGGCCATCACTGTCTCTACTTTCTGAGGTTCTTTACTCTACAAGGGAATCAGGGCAGTTAGTGCCTCCCTTGCAAAACATGCAGAAATGTCAGAGACTCATGGAGAACTGTCTCCCAACATGGCTAAGCTTAACTTTCATTTGAATGAAATTCTATTAACTAGTAACTCTTCCAAATATCAAAGTTTCTTCTATACAAATAAACTAAAAGGCACAGAACCTAATCTCATAAAGGTTGTGTATTACTCATCTATTGCTGTGTAACAATATTATTACAGAATTAGTGGTAATACCATTATTATTTCACAGTTTTCACAGGTCAGGAATCTGAGCATGGCTTAAGTGGCTTAATTGCTCGTAGTCTGCAATTAAGATGCTGGCCAAGACTTCATACTTATCTGAGGTTCTCCTGGGGAAGGATATGCGTCCAATCTCACTCAGATTGTCAGCAGAATTTAGTTTCTTGCAGTTGTAGGACTGAGGGCTTCGGTTTCTTGCTAGCTGTCGTTTGGAGGCTACCGTCAGCTCTGAGACCACCTACAGTGCTTTGCTGCATGGAGTTCCCCAGTATGGCCACTTGCTTCCCCAAAGGCAGTGATGGGGAGAGAGACTACAGCAAAATGTGTACTATGATTGTGTAACATAATCACATAATCACATATAGCCCGCCACCTTTGCTGTATTTTATTGGTTAAAGGGGAGGGGATCACAACAGAGCATGAACCAAGAGGTAAGGATCAAATGGTCCTCTTAAGAGTCTATCCACTACAGGTTGATTATCTAAAGATAAACCCCAAACAGAGACTGTGTGGAACATACCCATAAATGTACAGAAGTTGGTCAACTATACAAAAAAACAAGGCCAAAAACATGTATATTTTTGCCTTTAATTCTGGGTTGAGGAGAATTTCATCCTTTCTATACTTATGAAGGAGTCTATGAACCAAAACTCAGAACAAACCATAAAAATTGCCAAACCATTAACCAAAATCAAATGTTATTTTTTAAATCATATTTCTTTATTGTAGAGTATAAATATACAGAGAGAAGTGAAAACTTTTCAAGTACAATTTAACAAGTAGTTAGATAGCAAATTTCAAAGAATTTTATGGGTTACAGTTCTACAGTTTCAGTTATTTCCTTATGTGAATTATAACACATTGCAAAAAAGCAATCTTTCAAAGAATGATTTAACAAGTAGTTATATAGAAAATTTACAAGATTGTTATGAGCTACAATACCATAGTTTCAGTTCTTTCCTTATTGTGAAATATAGCATATATATAAAAAGTTGATAACTTTCAAATTACACTTCAACAAGTAGCTATAGAACAAATTTCAAAGGTTGCTATGGATTACAGTTCCACCATTTTTGTTCTTTCCTTCTAGCTATTCTAATACCCTAACAACTAAGAAGAAGAAAATTATATAGAGAGTCAATATTCTTAATCCTTTGTTAAATTCCATCTTGTCTGTTGCTACCCCTTTCTCTACTTTAATCACTTTCCTGATCTTCAGGGATATTTAGAATCTTTAGGCAGTGACCACCCTAACTTGTTCATGTTGAAAAGGGGTGTCGACATAATGGGAAAAGGGGATGTTCTTAAACAGGCTGTTGCCTCTGGGTTTTGAAACTTAGCTGGCATAGGAGTTCTCTGGAGAATAAACTTAGTGAGTGAAACTTTTATAGAGTCTCAGATAGGGATCCAGGTATTCTTTAGGGTTTTGGGGACTACTGTTGACTTGGGCTTATCATACTCTGGTCATTTGGCATATCTAGGTGAAGCTTGCATAGGAGTAACCTCCAGGACAGCCTCTTGATTCTATTTGAATTCTCTTAGCCACTGACACCTTATTTTGTTACCTTTCTTTTCCCCCTTTTGGTCAAAAAGGCATTCTCAACTCTTTAAGGCAAGGGTCAGGCTTATTCCCAGAATCCATGTCCCACATCGCCAACGAGACTAATTCATCTGTGGGGGGTCCTGTCCCACATTGGGGGGAGGGTGATGAATTTAGTTGCAGAATTAGGCTTAGAGAAAGAAAGTCCACATTTGAGCAACAAAAGAGGTTCTCTGGAGGTGACTCCTAGGCATAATTATGGGTGGGCTTAGTCTCCTCTTTACCACCATAAGTTTCACAAGAGCAAGCCTCAAGATTGAGGGCTTGACTTATAAAGTAGGGGGTTCCTAAGTTCACATAGAATATGTTATATTCATGATCATCCATCCATATCTCACATTATCATCACTTAGTTGTACAATCCTCATCACTCTCTGTTTTAAAACAATTCTCATGACCCAAAACACCTATAGCTCTTTCAGCCCTTAATTATTTGTCCCTATTATTTATGTGGTACTAGTATGATATTCCTATTAATTATAGTCCCTAGAATGCAATAGGTAGATTTTTCCCATATATCATTTTGTTGTCAACTCTCTGTACTAGTGTCATACCTTGAAGTATATCATGCAAGCACCTATCTGTATTTGTAGTGCTGATCTGTGGGATATATGCCTTTAAACAACCCCTTTTAATCCTTTTTCACCTTCAACACAACTCTGATACTTATAATCCCATTAACAATCATCACCCCTGTCCATTCCCATACCTTTGAATTCACCATCATTAACATATCTGAACATATTAGATTATCATTCCCCCTCACTATCTTCTATCACTAGGTCCCCAATATTCTAAAATGTTATTTTTTAAAAACTAAACTGTAAATTAACTCACCTAATGAACCATCTTCAACTGGAACTTCTGTTTTCAAATACTATTTGTTTATTTTTTCTGATTGAACCTACATGTTTTCTAAAATTAGTAACTGCAAGGCATGTGTATTAATAGGCATTTAAGGATTTGATATTTAATAGCCACTCCTATTCTTTAACCCCACATTTGTCCTTTGCATGCTCACAGAATTTAAGATGAATTCCATACATTAATCCTAGGTAATTGGGAAACCCATGATGCTCAGTGACAGAAATGGAGAAATTGGTGAAGAATAGTAGTTAACACCTATTGCACACTATCTACCAGACTCTGTTGTAAGTCCCTTGTATATACTATCTCTTATAATCTCTAGTATAATCCTATAATCTAGTATTATTTAAACAATTATTTAAACAATTTCAGTGATGAGGAAACAGATGCACATGGATGTCAAGTAACTTCTTAAGGTTGTACAAATAGTAAGTTTTAGAACCAGGATTCAAACCTTGAAAGACTGATTCTAGAGTAATGCAGTTAACCATTATAATAGAGACTCTCCTGTATAAGAAAATATTATGATTTTACTCTGGTCATATTTAGTTTGACTAGTTGATGTTTAGTCTTAAGAGATGGAAATTGGCAGTTAGATAGTAAGTGTGGGCCACCAATGCCAAGCAGGTAAATGAATAGTTGAGTAGATGTCATTCAAATGATTTTTTTCTTCAGCACCTGCTTTTTTGCCAGGCACTGACCTAGGAAGTGCGGATTCAAGGATGAACAGAACATTTTAGGTCTTGGATCTCACAGAGCTTATATTCTAGTGGGAGGAAGGAAACAACATAAATAAGTAAACAAATAAAATTTCAGTACTACAAGAAATAAAGCAGGGTACCTTAATAGTGTCTTCAGATGTGTTTATGGAGGGTTATGGTTGTTGTGCTGGTTTGAATGTATTTTGTCCCCCAGAAAAAGCCATATTCTTTGATGCGGTCTTGTGGGGCAGATGTTTTGGTGCTGATTAGATTTGCATGAAAATGCGCCCCACCCAACTGTAGGTGATAACTCTGATGAGATATTTCCATGGAGGTGTGGCCCCACCCATTCAGGGTGGGCCTTGATCAGTGGAGCTACATAAATGAGCTGACAGGCAGAGAGAACTTAGTGCAGTGCAGCTGTGAGTGACGTTTTGAAGAGGAGCTACAGCCAAGAGGGGCACTTTGAAGAAAGCACAGGAGCTGCAGATGAGAGACATTTTGAAGATGGCCGTTCAAAGCAGACTCTTGCTCCAGAGAAGCTAAGAGAGGACAAACACCCCAAGAGCAACTAAGAGTGACATTTTTGAGGAACTGCAGCCTAGAGAGGAACGCCCTGGGAGAAAGCCACTTTGAAACCAGAACTTTGGAGCAGATGCCAGCCACGTGCCTTCCCAGCTAACAGAGGTTTTCCAGACACCATTGGCCATCCTCCAGTGAAGGTACCTGATTGCTGATGTGTTACCTTGGACACTTTATAGCCTTAAGACTGTAACTGTGTAACCAAATAAATCCCCTTTTATAAAAGCCAATCCATCTCTGGTGTTTTGCATTCTGGCAGCATTAACAAACTAGGACAGTTGTCATTGGCTACTTAAGATAATTTATCTGATAGAGTGAACAGAAATCCCTGTGAGAAGATATTTGAGCTGAAACCTAAAATGATAGAAGGAGCCAGTCATGGCAAGATCTGGGGTGGGGAGAATATTCTGGGAAGAAGAAACAGCAAGTGGGAAGTCCAGAAGACTGTAGCTATATACAGAGACTAAAAAATATTATCATACCATAATAGCATTGTATTTTATTTGTTTCTGTGCCTGTTTTCTTCATCAGCAAGTGACCTATACAAATCATTTCAGAATTTTAATCCACCAAATATATAGTAGACAACTCAGTAAATTTGTTGAATAAATGGATGAATTTATTAATTTAATAGTTGTTTTATTAAGTTTTATATGCTGGGTACTTCAAAGATACAAAAATGACCATGCAAAGGCCTCAGCCCTCAATGAACCTATAGTTGTGGGGAGCCAGAATTGCAAACAATTACCAATACAAGGTGATCAGTGCTATTCGTGCTACCACAGCATTGGAGGAAAGAATGAAGTCTCACTTTATTTGGGGAATTTGGGGGAAACTTCATAGAAGTGGCAAAGTTATAACTGAGTATTGAAGACACCTAAATTAGTTGGGGGGACTACCTCCGAAAAGGCATTCCAGGCAAAGGAATCAGCTTGAGCAAAGGTTTGGAGGTGACAAACCACAAGGCTGGTTTGTAAAAACCCCCAAGCAATCTGTGGGTAGAGACAATAAGGTAAAACCAAGAGTGGGAGAAGAGGGCAAGCCAGGAGGCTTATTTAAGTGTCTGTGGATCACAGAAGAACAAAGGAGCCAACTGGCGCGATGGGATAATTTGAGAATCATAAAGAATAATGATCATAATGGATTAAAACACATCAGATATGTAAAATTCCATGCACTCATAATGATAGCAAACAAACAAAAACTTTACTGGTTACCATTGGGATTGCTAGGGCACCAATTCACAATTGCTGGAATCTCAGCTAATAAATACAGAATGAACAAAAGTATTATAAATTCACTGTTCTAGAATAAAAGAGACTTAAGAGACATATCAAAATGCAAAATTTTGGATCTTGACTGGGACAAACTATTAAATGACATCTTGGGCTCAACCAAGAAAATCTGAATATGTAGTATTAGATGACATTAAGGAATTATTAATTTTGTTAGATGTGATAATAGTAAAGTTAAAAAATTCCATATCAGTTTGGGATGCAGATTAAGGGTAAAGTGATATTATGTTTGGGATGTTTTAAAATACTACCGGGAAAAAAAAAGGGTAGGGGAATAAATGAAATTGGTAAAATGTTGCTCATTGTTGACACTGGGTTATGGTACGTGGGAGTTCCATTTTTGTCTACGTTTAAAATTTTCCATAATAAATAGTTTAAAAAAGCAGAGCCCAAGGCCAACATCACTTCACCTTCAGTTGATCTAATACCCAGGGTTGGTAAGGGGCAGCAGATCAAAGTTCACCTAGCCCACCCGAAACCCTGAGGCCCGTGAGCTTGGAGCTCGTCGCGTGGCAAGGCCCAACGCTTCAGGAGCATGGATTCCTCAGCTGGCAGGAGCGGAAAAGGGATTTCCGAAAGGAAAGCCCTCAATTATTCTAGAAGGTCCACTTCTCCTCCTTCCCCACCCCCTTCGTCCCACTCGTCTCCCCTCTCCCCCTCTCCTCTCCGGAGCCTCGTCCCACCCGTCCTTTATCACCGCACAGCTTCTTTTCCTCGCCTTCCCCGCTCTTCCCTCCTCGCGCCGCGCTGTCCCCCACGCCACGCCCCCTTTCGCCCCTCCCGTTCACCGCCATGCCCGTCTTGCCACGCCCCTTTCCCCTCCCCGCTCCGCCCCTCCTCTCCGGCGCCTCGCCCTTCATCTCTTTTCTAGCGCCCCAGCCCTCGTCCTCACCCCGCCCCGCCCCTCCTGCGTCTCGCCCCGCCCCTTACTCCCTATCGCTAGCCGGGGTTACCATAGCTACCGCGCACACAGCATGTCCTCCCCAGCTGGTCCCCGGCCGGCGGGAAGAGGCGGCGCCATGAGCCACGTAGTGACCATCGAGGAGCCTCAGACCAAGCCGCAAGTGTCTCAGACACGGTGCGGTGTGAAGTCGGGGCTCGGGGGCAACTTCTCCTCCACCAGAGCTTATGATTACCTGTACGGTAAGGGGCGTCCCAGGCCTTCCTCTTAGGCGTCGACTCTTGGCCAGGTGGAGTTTGAGGGTGAGTTGGTGGGACCAGGCGTGGGCGAACGAAGGCTAAGCCTGTGGCTGGACCCTTGGCCCGCAGTTGTCATTTGTTGGGCGGGGGCAACTCGGAAACCCCCAGGTGGCCTGGAGGTTGGGGGCACATCGGAAGCCGCAGATGCGCTCTGCGTCTATGGTAGATTATGACTGGAGCCTCCTAATAGGTCTCCCTGCCTCTCCCATTGCTACCATGTTCTCAACTTGGCAGCCAGGCGCCAGGTGACAGATTTTGTCATTCCTCGCCTCAAAAACCTTGAAATAGTTCTCCATCTCACTCAGATTCAAAACCAAGTTCCTTTCAGTGGCCTACAAAGCCCGGTGGTAACTTCTCTGACTTTTTACCCACTATGCTTGCCCTCCCTCACTCTGATTAATCCCACTCGCTGGCCTCTTCGCTATTCTTCAATCATGTCAGGCATGCTTCCAGCCTTCGCTCTAGCTGTTTCCTCTGCCTGGAAAGCTCTTCCGTCAGATTTCTATATGGGATTATAGTTGGCATTTATCTTGAGCATTATAGACATTTGACAGTAACATGTCTTATTAATATGTTATACATCATTAGAAATAACTGTCTTTTAACTTTTTTGCTTGAAAGCTCAGCCCTAAATAAATTTTTATTCAAAAATCTGAGACTTTAGAACGTATTTGTTTTCCTCATCATTTCATAAATATCTTGGCATGATTTGTTCTTACAGAAATATGTTAGCATAGGAAAGAGCATAGCAAAAGTTAGATTTTTAAAAGGGATCCTCTACCTAACCTACTACAAGCTACCCTCACTTCTATATGCTAACTCACTCACCTTCAGGTCTCCTAAAAAATCACCTTTTCAATGAGGCCTGCCGGACCACCTTATTTAAAATTGCAATTTAATCTCCTTTACCCTGCTATCCTCTTTTTTTTTTTTTTTTCATATTGCTTATTACACTCTAACACATTATAAAATTTGCTAATTTGTTATGTTTGTTGTTTAAGTCTTTCTCCCATGAGGTCAGGAATCATTTTTTGTCTGATGTGTTCTAAGCCCTTGGAACCCAGTAGCCAGTCAATAAATATTTGTTGAAAAAAAGAGCAAAGGGAGCCTGAACTTCTTTTGGTTTTGCAAACGTGGTGGGAATATTAAATGTCTGCATCTAATAAATCAATTTTGTTGGGTAACTTAGGAGTTATCAGATTCTAGGAATTGATTCATATTATCCAAATTCAAAAGAGACAGTATGTATTTACTCTGCAGATAAATACATTTTACCAAGCCGTCTAGATTAGGCTGGTGAGGGCTTAAGCTTCCTGAGAGATATGTACTTGGGAAATCAAGTCTGTATGAGAAGTTTACTTAAGAGCTTAATGTAAAAATGAAGAGAGCTTGTTGATTTTAAGGAATGGTATAAACCAATCATGAATACTCATCATCACTTTAAAGATACAGCTAACAAGCAGACACTTAATAATAGCAGGGCAATCTTTGGTTGAACTCTGGAGGAATATCTTACTGTTATCATGAACATATTTATGAACTTGAATTCTGAAGAAAGCTGATCTTATCTCTTATTAGAGGATGACATTTTCTTACCATGCCTGCCAATGAAGCGACATGCTGTTAAAAGAGTTTGCATCTCTTGTGTTCACTGAATATGGGAGGTAGAGCCAAGTTTCTTTAGTTTACAAATGGGCATAGTGCATATATACATGGCTTTTCCTTTTGAAATATTTCCTTGGCTACCAGATCCAGAAAGAGGTTTGTTCGTTGGAAAAAAGAGAGAGTGTTTAGGGCATGGTCCTTCAATGTGTTAGGCCTTCTTCTTCTTCTTTTTTTTTAAAAAATTCAGTTTTATTGAGATATATTCACATACCATACAATCATCCATGGTGTACAATCAACTGTTCACAGTATCATCATATAGTTGGTCATTCATGACCACAATCAATTCTTGAACACTTTCCTTACACCATAAAGAATAAAAATAAGAATAAAAAATGAAAGTAAAAAAGAAAACCCAAATCATTCCATCCCCCCATTCCACCCTATTTTTCATTTAGTTTTAGTCCCCATTTTTCTACTCATCTGTCCCTACACTTGATAAAGGAGTGTGATCTGCAAGGTTTTCACAATCACACTGTCACCCCTTGTAAACTACATTGTTATACAATAGTCTTCAAGAATCAAGACTGCTGGATTGCAGTTTGGCAGTTTCAGGTATTTCCTTCTAGCTGTTCCAATACACTAAAACCTAAACAGGGATATTGTTATAGTGCAATAAGAATGCCCTCTAGAGTGACCTCTCGACTCCATTTGAAATCTCTCAGCCACTGAAAGTTTATTTTGTTTTATTTCGCTTCCCCTTTTTGGTCAAAAAGTTTCCTCAATCCCATGATGCCAGGTCTGGGTTCATCCCCAGGAGTCATATCCTGCATTGCCAGAGGGATTTACACCCTTGGGAGTCAGGTCCCAGCTAGTGGGGAGGGCAGTGAGTTCACCTGCCGAGTTGGCTTAGCTAGAGAGAGAGGGCCACATCTGAGCAACAAAGAGGCTCTTTGGGGGAAACTCTTAGGCACAATTATAATTAGGTTTAGCCTCTCCTTTGCAGTAACCAGCCTCATAAGGGCAAGCCCCAAGATCGAGGGCCCGGCATACCAAATTGTCAGTCCTCAATGTTTATGAAAATATCAGCAATAACCCAGGTGGAGAAGTCCAACATTTCCACATTTTCCCCCAGCTCCTCGGGGGGGCCCTGCAAATACATTTTTATTCTCTACTTAAATTACTTTGGGATGTATCGCTATTTTACACTAACCTGTACAAACCTACCAGATCTCACTTCCTAGTCAAAGTTCCATGTAATTATGGTGTTTGAATAAACTGAGCATTTAAGTTAAATTATTTAGTGTGCTGTAGAAGATATATATCCTGTACCAAATAAATATCTCTTCCCTTGTTCTCACAGAGAAGTTGAAGTTTTTAAACACAGCCGATGTCGTCCTTTACCCTTTGGCCTGATTTGCCTTAGTCCTAGCCAGATCTGCTTCATTCATATCTCTAATTGAAGTCTGAATTCTTTTTCAGCTTTTTTTTAGCAGTTGCTGTATGCACTAATACTGACATTCGTAGCTGCCGAGCCCTAGCTCTGAGTTTCAGGTGTCACACAGATACCCAAAGTTCCAGAGACTGACCAGGTTATACACAAAGAGATCAACATCTCAGAATTTGGATATCGACATTAACAATTCAGGAATAGATACGACTGATGTAAGAGCTTACAATCTAGGAACCACCACAATA
Source organism: Choloepus didactylus (assembly GCF_015220235.1). Lineage (NCBI taxonomy): Eukaryota > Metazoa > Chordata > Mammalia > Pilosa > Megalonychidae > Choloepus > Choloepus didactylus. The sequence goes on from NC_051307.1 coordinate 85,839,524, forward strand.
GGTGTTCCCCTGCTAAGCTGTGCACCAAGGTTCAACTCCCAGAGGCTACATATTGCAGTCAGTTCATATTTGTGAGGCATTATAACGTTTGACTTTTCGTTTCTGGCGTATTTCACTCAAAATGCTGTCTACTGGGTTCATTCACCTCGCTGTGTGTCTCACAGCTTCACTCCTTCTCGCAGTTGTTCAATACTCCATTGTATGCATAAACCACAATTCACCATTCTATTCATCAGTCGTGGCACACTTAGACCATCTCCACCCATTGCAAATCATGAATAGTGTCTCCACAAACACCAGTGAGCAAATGTTCATTCATGTCCCTGCTCTCAGATCTTCCAATTATATACCCCATAATGAGGTTGTAGGACCTTATGACACCCACATACTTAGCTTCTTGTGGAACCACTACACTGTCCTCCAGATAGGCTACACCATTCTACTTCCCCACCAACAGTAAATAGGTACATCCCTCTCTCCATGTTCTCTCCAGCACTTTTATCCCTATTTATATTTTTTCCTACAACTATATGGAGATATATTCACATACCATACAATCATCTACAGTGTACAATCAGTTGTCGACAGTGTCATCATATAGTTGTGCATTCATCACCATAATCAGCACTTGAACATATTCATTACTACAAGAAATTTTTTTAAGAATAGTAAAAAAGATGATTAATAAAATACCATACAATACAATATGATAATAGGGTCAGACAACAACACTACCAAGAATCCCATATCCCTCCTTTATATCCCCCTCTCATACATATTTAGCTTTGATATATTGCCTTTGTTACATTTAGTGGTAGCATATTGTAATGTTACTGTTAACCCTAACTCCAGTTTGCTTTGATTGCATTTTTCCCCAACATCATCCCTTTTTCAACACTTTGAAAGGTTGATATTTATTTGTTCTCCCACATGTAAAACATTTTAATGTAAATATTTGTACACTGAGTCACAATCATCTACCACTCTAGTTTTCACTAAGTTATACAGTTCCAGTCTTTATCGTCTATCTTTACTTCTGGTGTCATCCATGCCCCTATCCCTCCTCTTTCAGCTTTACTCACAGACGTCTTTGTTCCATGTACTTACAATATTGTGCTACCATCACACAGTATTATGCTATCCATTTCTGGATCTATATAGTCAATCATGTTGAATATTCTATACTCCTTCAGCTTCAAATGCACTCTTTCTATTTCTTGATAACCTGTGTTCTCAGCTTTTAACTCTCAAAGTTTGCTCATTAATGTCATTTCATGTTAGTGAGACCATACAGTATTTGTCCTTTTGATTCTGGCTAACTTTGCTCAACATAACATCCTCAAGGTTCATCCATGTTATTATATGTTTGTGACTTTGTTCTGTCTTACAACTGCATAATATTCCATCATGTGTATATACCACAGTTTGTTTATCCACTTGTCCATTGATGGACATTTGGGCTGTTTGCATGTCTTGGCAATCGTGAATAATGCTGCTATAATCATCAGTTTACAAACGTCTGTTCATGTTTTAGCTTTCAGATCCTCTAATTATATACCTAGTAATGGAATTGGCTGGATCATATGGCAAATCTGTACTTAGCTTCCTGAGGAACCGCCACATGGCCTTCCAGAGTGGCTGCACCATTCTACATTCCCACCAACAGTGAATAAGTGTGCCTCCTTCTCCACATCCTCTCCAGCACTTGTAATTTTCTGTTTTTTGGATAATGGCCATTTTGTTAGGTGTGAGATGATATCTCATTGGGGTTTTGATTTGCTTTTCCCTAATAGCCAGCGAAGTTGAGCATTTTTTCATACGTTTTTGAGCCATTCGTATTTCCTTTTCAGAAAAGTGTCTGTCCCTGCCTTTTGCCCATTTTTTAATTGGTTGTTTGTCTTTCTGTTGTTGAGTTGTTGGATCCCTTTATATATTCGGTGTATTAAACCATTATCTGATATGTGGTTTCCAAATATTGTCTCCCATTGTGTAGGCTGCCTTTTTACTTTTATGACAAAGTCCTTGATGTAGAAAAGTGTTTAATTTTGAGGAGATCTTATTTATCTATTTGTCCTTTGGTTGCTTGCGCTTTGGGTGTAAGGTCTAGGAAACTGCCTATCAACAGATCTTTAAGATATTACCCTACATTTTCTTCTAAGAGTCTTATGGTCTTAGCGCTAATGTTGAGTTAATTTTTGTGTAAGGTGTGAGATAGGAGTCCTCTTTCATCTTTTGGATATGGATATCCAATTCTCCAAACCCCATTTATTGAAGAGGCTGCTCTGTCCCAGTTGCTTTGGCTTTACTGGTTAGGCCTTCTTTTTGCATTCCCAACTCCATAAACTGATATTGGAATACAAGAAAAGAAAAGCATCTGAAAGATTCTCCCTACAAGTGGAATATCAGGGACCATGAACTGCTGCCGAGTTAGGCAATATCTAAACTTTCTCATTTGTTTTCCAATTATGAAATTACATTGCTTTGTCATTATTCTCATCCTAGGAATAGAGGTGTTCTATTCCCTATGCAGCTTTATTTTTTGTTTTGCAGATCCAGTGTTTACTGTGTCAAGTGAGAAAGACCACGCACAGGAAAATATCCAAGCTACCCTGATTCGAAGCCGACTGGTAGGTCTCCTCAATCTAACTCATCTCACCCACTAAGCAACGTAATGAATCTGAGCCATCTAGTTGGGTAATGGCAGTGATCAGATTGAGTAATCACCAAATCTCTACTGAATTTTGTGTTCTGCAGATATTACTTTGCCATAGTTACACAGAGGCAAGGCATTTTGATATTTGTGGCTCAATGTGAGGATTAAATAATAGCGAAAAGAGGACTCATAAACTAATTTGTTTTAATGGGAAAAGTAATGTATGCCTGTGTTAAAAGCATTGAAATAGTACAAAAATGTGTACAGTGTGAAATAAATTCTCTCACTCTAGACCCCTAACACCCTCCTCATAAACAGCCATTGTCACCAGTGCCTTGGGTATACTTCTAGAGATATTCCATGTGTCCTAGTTTGCTAATGCTGCAGAATGCAAAACACCAGAGATGGATAGGCTTTTATAAAACGGGGGTTTATTTCACTACACAGTTACAGTCTTAAGGCCACAAAGCATCCAAGGTAACACCTCAGCAATCGGGTACCTTCACCAGAGGATGGCCAGTGGTGTCTGGAAAACCTCTGTTAGCTAGGAAGGCAGCTGGCGTCTGCTCCAAAGCTCCGGCCTCAAAACGGCTTTCTCCCAGGACGTTCCTTTCTAGCAAGCTTGCTTCTCTTCAAAACATCACTCCCAGCTGCACTCTGTGAGTTTTCTCTCTCTGAGTCAGCTCATTTATATAGCTCCACTGATAAGGGCCCACCCTCCATGAGAACATCTCATCAGAATCATCTCCCACAGCTGGGTGGGGCACATTCCAAGCAAATCCAACCAGCACCAAAAACGTCTGCCCCACACAAGACCACAAAGATAATGGCATTTGGGGTACACAATACACTCAAACCGGCACACCATGCATATACCAATAACCTTTCTTCGTAGGCTATATATGTTATTTCGCACCTAATTTTTAAAAAGTTTTACAATGTAAGCAAAACACTTTAGAAAATTTGATGATATAATTTTGTCTTTTTTCTTCTTCCTTCCTTATCGTAATATTAGAGAAAAGTTCCCAGGTTTAGAGCCATGTTCAGCAACCTGATCCATTATCCACGATATTCCCTATATTGGGACAAGTCAGATCCCGTCCCACCATTCATCAGTCGAGAATGGAAGGGACATGCAGACCAATACAAGGAAGTTCTCCGGAATCTTGCAGCGTAAGTGTCAGGTGGCTCCAGCTGCTAAAAATGCTCATGTTTTCAATGAGTGTGTTTTTATTTTTAAAAATAATTGATTTATTCTGCCAGGATTTATATGTAGGAAAATTGATCCCAAATTCCCTCTCTAAACCCCTTTGACCAAAATAAGCCTGATTCAGGAGCAAATGATATCTTAGACTTGAATGTCTTCCTGCTTCATTTTAGAACTGATGCTTCTGAATCATAAATAAGCTTGGTTATTAGATGTTCTCAGAAGGTCAGAGTGAATATATATATATTAAATGACAACTTGCCACCCAAGGTAGAGGTAATCGAGTTTGTTTTTGCTTTGATTCATCTTAGAAATTTGATATGGTTGGCACTTACATTTTTTGGAGACTTGTAGCCAAAGCACCTTGAGAGACAAATCTCTTGAATTTCCCATTTTTCAAAATTATTTACAAATTCATATTTAATAAATTTTTAAAATACTACTTTACAGCCTGAATATAAAAACTATATTTTAAAACTTATTTATTCTCATGTACTATTAATTAAAAGTGGGTATTTTGGTATGTGGAATTTCATAAATCTACTCTTTTTCTCAGCTGTTGCCTCCTCTTAGCTCCTGGTTTCCTGGCTCAGAGAAAGTGATTCTATCTAGTCTAAGATGTAGAACCATCAAATGCATATTAAGATGACTTTCTCCCAGTTGATATACCCTGTGTACTTTATATACATAGAAATGTATACAATTATAAATGGAAATGGTGTCTTAGACTTGACTGTTTTCCTGCTTCATTTTAGAATGGACACTTCTTTTCAGATGCCTAAAGAAGTTTATGAGGATCCCGATGTTGCTGGAAAGAACCGCTATAAATATTTTGAAAGGTAGAAAGTTATTTATTAATTATTAATGAATATGAACCTTGATTTTATTAGATAACGTCTTTACCATGATACTAGCTGTCATTTTTAAGTGTATGCAATGTGACAGGTACTATTTTAAGTGCTTTACATACCAGTTTAGTTTCCTTGGCTGATCAAACAAATCCATGCAATGGGTTGGCTTAAACAATGGGAATTTATTAGCTCATGGTTTTGAGGCTAGGAGCCATCCAAATCAAGGCATCATCAAGGTGAGGCTTTCTTCTCAAAGGCTGGCATTCTGGGGCTGGCTGCTGATGATGCTTGGTTCTTGGCTCTTCTGTCACATGGCAATGCACATGCCAACTTCTCCTGGCCTCTCCCTTTCTTTTCTGGGTTCTGTTGACTTTCAGCTTCTTGCTTCCCATGGTGTGCACTCGCTCGCTCGCTCTCTCTCTGTCTGAATTTCATTCTGCTTATAAAGGACTCCAATAATAGGATCAGGCCTATCCTGACTGAGTTGGGCCACACCTTAAATTAAGTAACCTTATCAAAAGGTCCTACTTACAAGTGGCTCACACCCACAGGAATGGGTTAAGTTTAAGAACTCGTTTTTCTGGGGTACATATAGCTGCAAACCACCACACATACATATCATCTAATTTTCACAACAGAAATGTAGGATAGGCTGTATTATCCCCACTTAACCAATAAGGAAACTGAGACCCGTAGAGGATAAATAAATTTTTCAAGGTCATACAGCTTACGTGGCAGAGCTGGGATCCCATCTAGGTTTGCCTGAATTCAGAGGTACTGATTGCATATAAGAATGTGTATTTGAGTACAAAACGAAGTCATCAGAAGAAGTGAGACACAAGAGAGATACCATAACAATCATAATGCAGGGAAAATTGTTAAAAGTGGGCCCTTAGGTGACATCTGCTCTCTTTGTATGAATGTTGTCAAAACCAACATGGCCAAAAGATTCACTTTGTTTTATTTGTGATTAATACTCATATACTCAGATGGGAATTTCCCTGTAGGTCTTACTAGTTAGAACAATAGTCTTAACACTACATCTGCATAAGCTTCCTTGAGAAAGTAAATTGTTACCCACATTATTATTTATGAGCAACATCCTTGTGGATGTTTTATGATGCTGACTTTTTTTTCAGAGAAATGTTCAATTCTAAACTATAGTATCCTCAATTCCTGGAATTTTGGGGGTAGCTTTAAACTAAATCATTGAAAATTTTAGAATGTCTCAGAGAACTTGAGAAGTTGCTAAGAGCTAATGATCAGCTGACACTCAAGTACAGGGCACTGTTTCTCAAAATGTGCTTGTTTACCAGCTGTGGAGAAAATACTGGAGTGTGTATTAAAAATGCAGATTCATTGGTTCTACCCTCTGTCTACTGAATATCCTAGGCCAGATCTGGGAAAGTGCATTTTAAACAAAACCCCATTCCCACCAATGATTTTGTGTATGCCAAAGTTTGAGAATCCCTGATTCTCATTTTAAAGGATGAAAGAAGTGGAGGAAAATTAGAGTATTCATAGTACAAAAGCCCTACACAGTTTATGTTTTCTTTTTTCCCTCAGGCCTTTCCTTCCATTTTATAAACAGATGCCGTTCAATGTTGTTTTTGCAGCAACCAAGTAAGTAACAATTGCTTAATTTTTTTTTCAGTTTATTTATTGTTTGCTTCCGTATTTGATTGCAGAAGATAGTTCTCTAAATCAATATTTTTCAAACTGTAGGTCACAAACAATTAGAAGATCATGAAATCTAGTGGGTCATGAGCAGCATTTTTTTTCTTTTTTATTATTTATTTATGAAGTTGCTTCCTTTGTAATAAAATCGCCCATTAAAAAGCATGCTGTTTGACTATTTAAAGATAAGTTGAAGAGTTGGTGAGCCTAAGTTTTAAAATAGGTTATTTAACATATTTTCTTAAAGAAGTATTTTGAATCTTACTTGAAAGAGGAACTCACTGATCAAAAGAGGTGACACTGAATTGGACACATTCAAACAATAGTCCTTTAATTTGTTGTACAAACACCCCTAATGGCATAATTAAATGAGGCCCCAAAAGTGAACTAACCAGTTTCTCTTTCAGTTCCACTGTCACTGTTAATAGTATCAGCCAGCTGAAAATTTGAAGCTGAGACAACAAGGCTGACTGAGCTCATATACCCCCTCTACCTCTATAAACTCATAGATGCTGGACAAAGTATGATAATTTTCTTTGGTATATAGCCTGGGGGCTATGGGGAGGAAATGAGCAGTGTTATTAGCAAAAGAAAACTTAAAACCTGAATAGTAAGCCCCTCTGCTAAAACAGGTTGTTCACGGTATCAGACCTAGACATAACCTAAACTAAAATTGAGTTGTTTCTTTTTAAATTCAGTTTTATTGAGATATATTCACATACCATACAATCATCCACAGTGTACAATCAACTGTTCACAGTACCATCATATAGTTGTGCATTCATCACCCAATCAATTTTTTTGAACATTTTCTTTACTCCAAAAAGAATAAAAATAAGAATAAAAATAAAAGTAAAAAAGAACACCCAAAGCATTCCATCCCCCCATCCTACCCTATTTTTCATTTAGTTTTTGTCCTCATTTTCCTACTCACCCTCCATACATTGGATAAAGGGAGTGTGAGCCACAGGTTTTCACAATCACACAGTCACACAGTATAAGCTACATTGTTATACAATCATCTTCAAGAATCAAGGCTACTGGGTTGCAGTTCGACCAGTTTCAGGTATTTCCTTCTAGCTATTTCAATACTCTAAATAAACTAAAAAGGGATATCTATATACTGCATAAAAATTCCCTCCAGAGTGACCTCTTGACTCCACTTGAAATCTCTCAGCCACTGAAACTTTATTTTGTTTCATTTTGCTTCATCTTTTTGGTCAAGAAGATTTTCTCAATTCCATGATGCTGGGTCCAGGTTCATCCCTGGGAGTCATGTTGCACTTTGCCAGGGAGATTGACACCCCTGGGAGTCATGGCCCATGCAGGGGGGGAGGGCAGTGAGTTCACCTGCTGAGTGAGTTTAGAGAGAGGGGCAGGGCACATCTGTGCAACATAGAGGTTCTCTGGGGGAGACTCTTAGGCACAATTATAAGTAGGCTTAACCTCTCCTTTGCAATAACAAGACTCATAAGGGTAAGCCCTAAGATTGAGGGCTTGTCCTACTAAATTGTTAGTCTTCATCATTTGTGAGAATATCAGTAATAACCCAGGTGGGGAAGTCCAACATTTCCGCCTTTTTCTGCAGTACCTCGGGGGGGCCCTGCAAATATATTTTTATTTTCTGCCCAAATTACTTTGGGATGTATTGGAATTTCACACTAACCTGTACAAACCTACCAGATCTCACTTCCTATTCAAAGTTTCATGTAATTATGATGTTTGAATAAACTGACCGTACAAGTTAAATTATTTACTGTGCTACAGAAAATATAGGTCCTGCACCAAATAAACATCTCTTCCCTTGGTCTTACACAGAAGTTGAAGTTTTAAAACACAGTCAATATTGTCCTTTACCCTTTGACCTGATTTGCCTTTGTCCTAACTAGATTCTCTTCATTAATATCTCTAATTGAAGTCTGAACTCTTTTTCAGCTTTTTTTAACAGTTGCTGTATGAGGTAATCCTGACATTCATAGCTGCTGAATTCTAGCTCTTGAGTTTCAGGTGTCATACAGATACCCAAAGTCATGAGCAGCATTTTAAAAAATAAAATAGAATAGGAAATAACCTAAAGCACAAGGCATATTAATGATAAGTTATTTTTTGTATATTACTTTTTTTTTAAATTTTATTTTGGAATAAATCCAAAGTTATAGGAACAGTTGCAAAAACCGTACAAACCCCATACACAGAACTCCAGCATTCCCTGACCCCCCCGATACCCCCGATCCATAAACTTTAACATGTTGTCCCACTGCTATTTCTTTCCCTCCCTCCCTGCCTCCCTCCCTCCCTTCCTCTCTCCCTATCATCCATCATCTATTGCTCTGTCTTCTGAACATATGAGAGCTAGCTGCACACATCCTTGAACAAACACTATAATTCTCATATACAATTCCCATGAACAAGAACATTCTTTTATGCAATCCCATTAAGCGCAGCTAAGAAGTACAAGAGATTCAACAATGATACAAAGCTTACATACTATATTTCCTTTTCCTTATGTCTCAGCTATGTCCCTTTGAGCCTCCTGTCCTCCATTGTCCGATCCTATCCAGGGTCATCCTTGGCATTCAATTGTTTCTATTTAGACTTTTTTTTTTTCCTCAACTGTGGAAACATATATACAGCCTAAATCTTCCCATTCCACCCCCTCCCTAGCATTCCATTAGTGGGATTAATCACATTTAGAATGTTGTAATGCTGTCACTTTCCCACTCTCCATTGCTAGAAATTTCCCTTCACCTCAAACAGCAACCCTATACTCATTTCTTAACTCCCCATTGCCCCTTCACCCATTTCTCTTTGATACCAGCTTAACTTCTGTAGGACACATAAACTATGTTCCTATACTCCTCCATTCCCCCACCTTTATATAGTTCTTGTCAAAAATTACATATTTTACATTGAGTTGAAAACCACTAATTTGTCCTTAGAGTTTGTGTATTTTATATAATGTAGAAAGTAAATAGTGGAGTTACAATTCAAAAAATTATTGACTTCTACTTGTATTCCATTGTGGTTGGAGTATGTGCTTTGAATATATTCAATTTTCTTTTTTCTTCTTAAATTTATTGAGGCTTATTTTATGTCCCAGCCTATGGTCCCTTCTGGAGAAAGATCCGTGATCCCTAGAGAAAAATGAGTGTCCTGGTGATTTGGGATGTAAGGTTCTATATATGTCTGTTAAAATTCTCTATATCTCTTTCTACTTTCTTTGTTTCTCTGTCGGTAGGGCTCTCTTTAGTATCTGGAGTAGGGCAGGTCTTTTATTGGCAAACTCTCTCAGCATTTGTTTGTCTGTGAAAAATTTAAGGTCTCCCTCAAATTTGAAGGAAAGTTTTGCTGGATAAATCTTGGTTGGAAACTTTTCTCTCTCAGAATTTTAAATATGTCATGCCACTGCCTTCTCGCCTCCATGGTGGCCGCTGACTAGTCACAACTTAGTCTTATGTTGTTTCCTTTGTATGTGGTGAATTACTTTTCTCTTGCTGCTTTCAGAACTTGCTCCTTCTCTTTAGTGTTTGAGAGTCTGATCAGAATATGTCTTGGAGTGGGTTTATTTGGATTTATTCTATTTGGAGTTCTCTGGGCATTTATGCTTTGTGTATTTATATTGTGTAGAAGGTTTGGGAAGTTTTCCCCAACAATTTCTTTGAATACGCTTTCTAGACCTTTACCCTTCTCTTTCCCTTCTGGGACACCAATGAATCTTAAATTTGGATGTTTTATTTTATCTATCATATCCCTGAGATCCATTTCGATTTTTTCGATTTTTTTTCTCCATTCTTTCTTTTGTTTTTTCATTTTCTGTTCTGTGGACTTCTAGGACTTTGAGTCTTTGTTCGACTTCCTCTCATCTTGTATTGTGAATATCCATAATCTTTTTAATTTGGCCAACAGTTTCTTTTATTTCCATAAGATCTTCTATTTTTTTATTTACTCCTGTAATGTCTTCTTCATGCTCTTCTAGGGTCTTCTTTATGTCACTTATATCCTGGGCCATGGTCTTCTTCATGTCCTTTAAATCCTTTGCCACATTTTCATTCCTCGATTGTAGTTCTTTGATAATTGAGCAACGTACTGTGTCTCTTCTGATATTTTGATATGGGTGTTTGGACTTGGGTTCTCCATATCATCTGGTTTTATCATATGCATTGAGATTTTCTGTTGTTTTTGGCCTCTTGGCATTTGCTTTGCTTGATAGTGTTCTTTCAAGTTGTAAAAAAAAAAAAAATGCCAATCTAATTTTTCAGAAACAGTTTGGTGGCGTACACTTTCTCTAACTAACCAGCAGGTGGCGTCTGTGAGTCACCTATACCCTTCAAGTCAGTTTTCCCCAACCTTGTCCCCGTGGTGTGTGGGGAAATGATTCTTGTGGGGTTCAGTCGGTGAACTCAGTTTGGGTGTGTTGCTGGAGCCGTCTGCCCTGAATGTGGGGCGTGTGTCCGGGTGGCCAGGGAGGAAGGACAGCTTTAATATTCAAATCCCCCCAGGTTCCCGGAGATTCAAGGCCACCTCAAGAGTCTAAGCCTTCATTTTGGATCCGTCCCAGACCCTCTCTCTCGCTGACCCACAAACCACCGGACTTGGCGCAGCGTCCCTGGGTTTTCCGAGTGGGCCCTCTTTCTCAGCTGTGATCTCTCAGGACCTCTGCTGAGGGAAGGCTGTGCTACGTCACAACTGTGCGCTGTCCCTCAAGGGAAGCCCCGGGCCGCCAGGCCGTGCCGGGGCACTCTCAGCCCAATGCAAAAATGGTTGAATGGGGCGTCTTTAGCCCCCCTCTCTTCACACAGTTCCTCCTTCCCAGCTCTGGGGCAACTGGCGCAGCTCTGGCTGTGGGCTCGGCCCCAGGCAGGAGTTTATCCAGCCCTCCAGGGAGCCAGCTACAAGCCGCGGGGCTTCTCCCTCCCTCCGGCTCTCCCCTGCACTCCCCTGGTCCCGAGGGTATCTGCCGCGAGCTATCCTCCATGGCTGACACTGAGAGGTCAGCTCAGCCCGCTCCTGTCATGTTTCGCTGCGCGGTTTCCACCATCGCAACTGCAGCCGCTCCTGGATTTTTCCCTTTTTTTTTTCTTTTTTTCTTTTTAAAAGAATCAGTCTGTCTCCAACCGCCAACCCACAGATTCCCCACACTGCAGCACGGCTGCGGGTCTTCCAGCCGGCCTACTCACTCGTTTCAGAACGCAGACTCCTAGTATCACCAAGTATACAGCCCCTGTGATACTAGGAGAACTCATCCAACTGGCGCATCGCTGAAACCGGTACTCTGGGTCACCTTCTGGTTTTTATCTAGTATTTTTCACGGAGATTTTTTTTGTCCTGTCTCACCTAGCCGCCATCTTAGGTTCCCTTTTGTATATTACTTTTATTTCAGATACATAGATATATACATGTTTGTATTTATGTAGTGGGGTATGATGTTAAATATATTTCTCACAATAAGTTGTGGTCAAAAAAGTTGAAAAATGCTCTAAATGTTCTCTTTTGCTTCCCTGAAACACACACTTGTTATTTGATTTTGGTACTTTAACATTTTATCAAGAAAATTAATTGGTCATGAAGTCCTTTTTGAATGCTAGAGTCTTATAATTTAATAGTTATCTCATCTACACAAGGCAATGTGGGATGCAAAAATGAATAAAACATGGTTTCTGCCACACAAAGGAGTGAATCAGTGTGAGAGGGAGGTAAAGGGCAAGGGCTGAAACTGAGATAAATGTATAATTCCCCACTCTTTAGTTGCAGGGCAGTACAGCAGGTTAGGTGGTAAGTCCCATTAAAAATCTAATTTTTGCTATATTCTTTTTCATGGTAATATAATTTAATATTTCTACAAGAGCAAAAAAATTGCAAAGCATTCATGAAATTATCGGGAAAATAAATATTTTTTAAAGTCTCAGATTTCTAAATAGTAATTTATTAAGGTTGGGCTTTCAAGCATACATATAAAGGATATAGTTACTTCTAGTGATGTATAAAATCTTATGACTAGGGAATATGTCATTATCAAATGTCTGTAATCATCAGAATAAATGGCAATTATGATCCCAGTTCTCTGCTAGTATTTTAAGACTGTGTATGGATGGATATCTTTGGCTCTTACAGAGTTAGAAAACAGGTACCGTCTCTGCCCGTATCAGAGCAACTTTGCCTGGTGCTATTCTACTGGGGGATGATAACAGACTTGCATTCTATGAAATGCTTTGTTGAGTAGAGTGGTTATGAGAAAGGTGGATCCCAAAAATCCCGCTGCTAATTCTTTAACAGCAGGCTCACTGGATCACCCATTTTGGAGATCATACTTACCTCAGGTCTGTAAGTTGTTAAACTAATTGTAGGGATGTAGGGGGCTTATATTGGTGAATGGCCTGCCTACTCCTCTCCTTCCTAAATAACTTTAATAAGAAAGGTAACAGTTCCCTCTGAGTGTTAAGCCATGAATCAGTTTGACACTCCAGGCTGTATATTTCTCTCTTAGAAGTTTTTAAAGATTGAATCGGTATCTGCGATTGACATCAACTCTGGAATTCTTGCAGAATTGAATTCTGTGCCGTAAGGATAAATGCTCCCTTGGTTCCTGCATGTGAACTTGTCTTGTGACCAGCCTTCTTTAGCCACGTCCTTTGCATGGCTAGCTGTTGGAGACTTTACTTTGGACTCTATAGCATTTTGGCAAGGAGAATAAAAAAGTTAGTACATTCAGTTGACTTTATAGTAACAGGACAGGATATTCTAGATGTGTGAAAGCCTTTCTTTGTTGGGGCTCAGAGCAAAAATCTAGAAGACTGTGGGTGTGGCACACACTGGTTGCTCCTGGCGCCTGGGCTATGGTGGAGGAGGAGGGGCTTGGTTGGTCAGAGTAGAGCACTTGTAGCCATTGCAAGGTACCAGAGCCAGAGCATGTGAGTCCGAGGACAGGATCCAGGACAAAGCAGGGATCAAGCTAAGCAGAGAACAGATGGGTTTGGGTCATAATTGAGGTCAGGGAGAAAATGGGAAAAGGATCATTTTTCCTTTGTATTCACGTTTTACTCTCCTCTAAAACCAACTGACATGGAGGAAAATAGGCTGGAGAAGATCATAAGAAGTTAGGAAAGAATCTGTGTTGTTACTGTAGGACTTCTGTCACAGTAGCATTTCTCCTTTGCATCCTCTCCTCTGCTCCAGCTAGAAAAATAGTAAGTCATCAGAAAGTGTAGTCAGAAAGATCCATTAGGCCTATCATAATCTTATATCTTTGGTCAGATGTTTCAAATGCGTAGTTATTCAATTTGAAACAACAATAATTTATTCTCTTTTGATTCCAGCAAATGGTGTGATAATATAATATCACATGATCTCAGATATTATAAAGCTGAATTGAAGTTATTTACTCAATTATAATTTTTTGTGGTAGAATAATTTCTGCTGAAAACTTGAGACTGTAAACATCCTGTATTGTGCACATGTTAGAAATTCATAGCATCTGCTGAAAAAACTTTCAACACCAGTTAGAATTCAGCATTAAAAACAACTTAAAGTATGTGTTCCAGTACAGATTATACCTGTAAATTGGTGCTTCTTCCTAAACGGCTTGAAATGAGCTAAGGTATTTATGCTGGGGTCATATGTAAGCACCTACCATGGCCGCTGACATTTTTTCCAAAATGGAAATATCTCTTTGTTTTTGCCAGTATTTTTAGTGAGTCATTATGTGTGTAATGTAACCTGTTCTACCAACTAGAAAAGTTTTATTTTAAACGAAAGTGGCTTTTTGGTTATAAAAGTTATATATAGAACAGTAAAAAAAGCTAGAACATTCAGAAAACTATAAAGATGAAAAAAATTCTCTCTATAATTCCACTATCCAAAAATAATTACTGTTAATATTTTATTGTAGATCCACTAGGCATTTTTCTAGGCATAAAAGCATACTTTTAAATATAAAATGGGATCCTTTCCGTACTGTTTTACAGTGTCCTGTTTTTTCTACAATGAATCATAGGTATTTTTGTATGTCCATAAATATAGATTACATTATTACTTTAAATGGCTGCATAAATTCCAGCATGGTTTTTTTTTTAATTTTTCTATTGATGGTGATCTTTAAGTTGTTTCTAATTTTTTACTCTCATAAATGAAACTTTAGAAACATGCTTACATATATATTGTTGTACACTTTTCAGTTTATTTCCTAGAGTAAATTCCTAGAAGTACAATTGCTAGGGCAAAAAGGTATTTGTAAGGGTTTGGTATATATTGACAAATTACATCAATTAGATTATACCAGTTTGTATTTCCATCAAGTGTTTATGAAAATGACTGTTCATAATTTCATCAATGTTAGGTACTTTCAATTCTTTTAATCTATGCTAATGTGATATGTAATAAGATTGTATATTCTTTCTGATTACTAGTTTTCTTCATTATCTTTTCATTTGTTTGTTGGCAGTTTTATTTCTTGTTTATTGAATTGTTCTTCGCCCATTTTTCTTTGGTGTATTCAACTGTTTATTGATTTACAAGGGCTTTTTATATAGAAATCCTGTTTGACTTTTTAACATATATATTACAAAACCTTTTTTCCAGTTTGCCATTCACCTTTAAAATTTTTTTTTATGATATTTTGAAGTACAACAGTATAAACTTAAACTCAATTCTAGTGATCTCATCCTTTTATAGTTTCTGGCCTTGAGCCAAACTTAAAAAGATCTCCTTATTCAAAAACTATATAAATATTTATTTATGTTCATATTAGTACTTTTATAGTCTCATTTTTGACATGAAATTTTAAAAGAATATCTGGAATTTTATTTTTGTTCAAGGAATAGGGTAACTTTTTCACATGGATAACCAAATGATCCCAATATTAATTAGTGAGTCATCTCTCCAGAGACTTAAAAAAAAAACAAAACAGAAAATATCTTTTTCTCTGTTTCTATATTCTGGAGGGCAACAGCTAAGATTGGGTGTGTAACTGAAAGCTGAGAAGAAAGAAACCAGGGAATGTAGCAGTTCTGAACAGGTTCAGGAGTACATTTGACATTCTAAAATTATAGCCCTATACCATCACCCTGTCCAACAGTACACAGATAAATAGGCACTTTAGTAAACAGACTTAGGTTTTCCCTCCTTCAGTTTCTTGGAAGAAGTGAAAATAACAAGCAATTTTCTAAAGATTATTGGGCATAATGCTGGTTACGCTGGATTCTTAACTTTGTTCTTGTCAATGTTTAAAGAGGGAATGGAGTTAATGAAGCTGAAGGTTTTATTTCTACTTGTTTGTATAGTATTCTAAGTGATCTTATATCCTCTTTTAGGGCAGAGCCATGTATTTTTCCTTCTGCCTCTACCAAGTACTCATCCATCCCTTCGAAGTGTACCGTGGGCACTCAGACCGATTATCGGGATGCTGAAGTTCAAACAGATCCATATTCTCCAGAGTATGTAGTATGTCAGGACTCTATCCCTGAGCTCTTGACCCTGGCCACTCTTACTTGGGGTGAGTTGGTAATTCTCTTTAATATTTGCAGGTGACATTACTGATAACCATGCATGCTATTGAGTTCTTGGAAATGACGTACATACAAGCAACCATGGTTTAAAGTGTTGCTATTTAAAGTGTCTTGTTCAATAGAGCTATTTCATAGACTCATAATTTCTCTGATAATTTTGTTCAAAGAAAGATACTTCCTTTTCATTGTAAGTAGGTTTGTTGTGTTCTGTCCCCAAAGCAGAAGTTATATTTCAGCCTAATTTTATGGTTACTTTCAGACTACTCGCTACCCTCCTCCCACCTGCTTCTCCTAGCGAATCAAATCCTTTTTGTTGACCAGGTCATACTCCTTTACATATCATATCATGCTCCTTTTGTTGAGTGTCTAATACTTAATGCATATATGTATATATGTAAAACAGTAATATTTCACATCACAAAAATATTTCACAGTTTATTAAAAGCTCTCTTACGTGCCTTATTTTACTTGAATCCCGAAAAGGTCATGTGAGGTGGGAAGTGGACATATTATATCTATTTTATAGAAAAGGGAACAAAGACTCTGAAAAGTCAATGAATTAGCTAAGATCATATATAAATCAAAGGCAAATATGGGACTAGAAAATAGGTATTCTGTTGTCTACCCCAGTGACTTTTGTCCTGTTCCACCTCCTCATCACACTAGAGCTATTGAACAGGTAGATATATCTTTAGGTGTGTTTGTCTGAATTAGTACATAAGATCTGATTAGAAAGCCATGGGACTAAGTTCTACATGGCACAAATAACACTTCTAATGACTTTATGGTCACATTTAATCTAGGTAATAGTTGAAGTGTAAAGGTGTATATGTATGAAAATATGCATTTTATCTAGATTTATGTGTTTCTATATGGGTGTTGGGAGTTGGTGCATATTGTTTTTGTGAAGGAAGTGTGTGACTTAGTTTAAATTTAGGAGTCAGTAGGTATGAGGAATGAGTCTATGTGGGTGCTCGTTTTTTGTTTTGGGTATGTGGAGCAGGTATAATTGTGTGTGTGTCTGTGTGTGTATTTGTACTCATGTATTTGCATTTGCGTGTGTAGATGGTGGCCAACCAGTACAATTCATGGAAAAATGTCTGGAAGCCTAACTGATTGATACGTAAAGTGAGATAATGTCTAGTTTAATAACTGTATGCATTTAACAATGATGACAGACTTCTATTGAATATCTTCTCAGTGTCAGGTACTATGTTAAATGCTTTGCATGCATTGTTTCATTCAAGTCTCACAACTCACTATGCTAGCACTACTTAATTGGTGTGTAGAGAATAAAATGTTTTGAAAGAAAAATCATGTATTTAAAATTCACGGTCCATTATGCTATGAATATTTTTAGATAAGATGCTTTATTATAAATATATAGTAATTGTTTTTGAATGTTAAAAATTCTTAATAAAATTGGAAATATTTTTGTCCATGTTTTTATATTGGACTCTTTTTTGGTAAATAATTTGAGCTGCGGCTTTAGTAGAATATAGGCTATTTATTTACTGATTTAATTAACAGCAAGCTAATAGGTATCCGGTATCTGTAAGAGTCTGTGACTAGGGAGAAGCAAGGAAAACATTGTCACTAAAGGTATGGAGGATTTTCTGTTATAAAAGGAAAACGTGGATTTGAGTTGAATTATTTTATTTTATTTTTTTACATCCTAGTTTTTGCCAACATGCAGAGTATTGTTTGCTTTTGGTAGTGTTTCGGAATTCAGGGAAATGTTTAAACCTAGTCCTTTCAGCTCACCACATAGAGTAAGATACTGAGGCTTAACTAGGGCCACCTAATCACAGAGCTGCCGCCAGAATCCAGGGTCCCTGCTTCCTAGGGCTGGGCCAGTACCCCCACGCCATTCTGAGCATAGTTTATATCCAGTCAACCATCTAGCTTTTAAACAACTTGTCAATTTTTAAATAATAATTTATTTAAGCATACTTTCAAAAGAGGAGCTACATAGTGTTTCTTTCTTAGGTACCAGTACCTTGTAACCAACAAGAATTATTTTCCTAATAATTCTCACTTGGTTGCTTAGAATGAAACTGTTTGCCTTCTGTTTGCAGCTAGCAAAGAGTGGGAAAACAACAATACAAAAAGAATACATGGAAGCTCCAGTATCAGCTTTCTTTTTAATAAAGCTTTGTTATGACAAAGCTGACTTACTAGAGCACAGCAATTGACAGGTAAGGACAAGAAGAAAGGAAGAATGCTGTTGAGTAATGTCTGTTTAGCTCCATTTGCACTGAATTTGAAGATTGACTTATGGCAGTGATTCTTAACTTTTTGTGGGTCTTGGACTCTTTCGAGAGACTGAAGAGAGCTGCCAAAAGTCACACACACACAAAATGCACATGTGCATTGATGCACACACTGATTCACACACTTTACTTATAGTTTTAGTCAGTCCCTGGGCCCCAGGTTAAGGACCTTTTATCCTTTTGGCCTGTTAGGGGTGAGAGTTGTAGGGCAAGGAACCATGGGCTCACCTCCTATGGCCCTTAGACCAAGGTAAATCAGCAAAGATTAAAGCTTTGTTTTTCATTGTTTCTAAGTTGTAAGATTTTAAAAAACTGATACCAGCTTTCAGAGTCAAGTTTTGTTTCTGGGTCTCTAATCTCTTTCAGTATGCACTGTAGGTCTGGGTAAATCTGAGTGAATTAGACATTGATAGTTAAATCCTGAAATCTGCTTTTCAATCGTTTAATCAACTTGTAAATATGCTATGGTTTATGCCCCTTCCCCACCAAAGACTTATATGACTTTCGGATATTTGTGATAACTAGCTTACCACTTTATCACATCTTTACAATCAGATTTTTACAGCTCCCATTGTCATGTGAAGATTTTAATGCCAGGATTGAGTCATTACATTTCTGCAGAAATGCAAAAGTTATGGTAGAATAGCAGGCGTTTTTTCAATAGATATTGTCCTAGAATTGACACAAAATATCAAATGTAAGATTTCTAAGATATTCTTCCTTTATTAATGGTACCATCTTCACAGAATGAGTTATGAGAGCTTGCTTAGAAGTTTATTTTTCTTAACAAGCTGGGTTCCCAGTACCAAAGACTATGTTTTACTTTCTCCTTTAACTGTTACTGCTAGAATTTGAGCAATTGGATTAAAATTCATCCAGTCCAGGCCATTCATTCTAGTATTTAACATACCAACACTCTTTGTCATCTTCTCTACAAATAATTATTATTTGGAATCTAGTTTGGTGGGAAGAATTGAAAAGAATCTGGTATTTCATTCCATCACTAGAGGGAGTAAATATCACTACCTTTAATAATGAAGTTTGGCCGTTAATACGTTGTCTCAGCTACAGGCACATCACACACTGGCACTAGGACTGCTGTGATACACAGATACCTCAGCTCTACAAGTTACTGTGTGGTCACAAATGATAGCCAAATTAAATGCCTCTAAGATCAGAGGTGGCACATTGTAATACCTGTAGGGGCCTGTTGGTAACAGGAAGGAATGAAGCAGGTTGGAAATAGTTTTTCCCCCCAGTTTCTGTTTAGTCTTACTAAAAGAAAAGCAGTATAGTTACAATGATAAATGGCATTGACATTTAAGTAATATAATGTTCAATAAAATAATCAGAATACAAAATTATATGTATATTATATTTACAACTATGGAAATGAAGGCCTATAAAAGACTGGAATGAAAAATTCCCCTCAAATAATAGCTATTATTAGTGGGGAATGGCATGATAACTTTTTTTCTCCTCTATTTTTCAAACTTTTTGTAGGGTGGTTGTATGCCTTGGGATACTGACAAAGCACACTTTTAAGTCAGCACACTTTTATGGCAGTTCTCTGCCAGGCTCCCACCTCCATGATAGGAGCAGAGATCCTGGGTACATCTTCTCCTGCATTTATCTTTGGATATATGGGCTCCTCTGCCCTGGCAGATCCTCACTCCACATTTCCAGCCACATGACTTATGAGAAAAATGCCACTGTAAATTCAGTGGGGAAAAAGAGATCTTTTCAATAAATTTACTATAGCTGAGCACACATATATCCTAGGATCCACTGTCCACATTGTTCCTGTCTCACTTTTTTTTTTTTTCAAAATAATTAAAACTAGCATTTTTTGAAAATCCAGTCCAAGGAGAAAAATATATATACAGATTTTTGAGCCCCCCTTTCCACAGTGACTGCTAAGTACAAGAACTAAAAGTATTTTAGATACCACTTTACATCAAAATTGGCATCATTTGAATGATTTCATGAGAATATCTCTGAAATGCTAAACATCTTTCAGACTCAGAAATTCACTGTTAGAATGTAATAAAATCTGACCTTGGCCTGTATTATGTGAAACTATGAAATTAGAAAGAGAGAGGTCCTTTAGAAATGATCTTATCTAACTTCATTGATTATGGCTGGTAAAACTGAGAGCCAGAGAGATTAAGTGACTCATGCAAAGTCGCAGAGATAATTGATACACTGTAGTGATTTTTATTAACCTGAGATTACTTGTGTTTCCCCCATTGTAATGGATACCTGTGATCAGGTCTGCATCACTGGCAATGAAGATGTTCATGCCTGTGCCAGTTTGAATATATTGTGTCCCCCAAACGCCATTATCTTTGATGTAATCTTGTGTGGGCAGACGTTATCAGTTTTGATTAGATTATAATTCTGAGTGTTTCTTTGGAATGCACCCCACCCAGCTGTAGGTGATGACTCTGATTAGATAATTTTCATGGAAGTGTTGTTCCACCCACTCAGGGTGGGTCTAAGTTGATCAGTGGAGCCATATAAATGAGCTGACATAACAGAAGGAACTCAGTGCAGCTGTGAGTGATGTTTTGAAGTGGAGCTACAGCCAAGAGGGACACTTTGAAGGAAGCACAGGAGCTGCAGATGAGAGACAGTTTGAAGACGGTTGTTGAAAGCAGACTCTTGCTCGGGAGAAGCTAAGAGAGGACAAATATCCCAAGTGCAACTAAGAGTGACATTTTTGAGGAACTGCAGCCTAGAGAGGAACGTCCTGGCAGAAAACCATTTTGAAACCAGAACTTTGGAGCAGATGCCAGTCACGTGCCTTCCCAGCTAACAGAGGTTTTCTGGACACCATTGGCCGTCCTCCAGTGAAGGTACCCGATTGCTGATGTGTTACCTTGGACACTTTATGGCCTTAAGACTGTAACTGTGCAACCAAATAAACCCCCTTTTATAAAAGCCAATCCATCTCTGGTGTTTTGCATTCCATCAGCATTAGCAAACTAGAACAATGCCTGAGTTCCAGTTCTGGTTCTTGTTTCCTGGTTCACTTGATAAAACCAGATTAAACATTCTTTAAAGCAGAGGCTCTACTTTCAGGTACAGATGACATTAAAAATATGCTGAAACCTTTTCCTTCTGCTCTGAACACATAAAAAAATATTAAAAAAATTAAAAGCTAGTAAACACATAGCCACACTTGAAAACAAGGAAGGAAAATCTCCATAGTCTAGAAAGAGAGACTTCTTCCTAAAAGAACAAAATAACTGGGAACCTTTGATGATGAGTAAGGGCTGAAGTCACATGGCCTGTGGATGCTAGGGGGCCAGATCTGAGTTACCTCCCTAAACTGGAGGGGGCAGAGCCTTTCTCCTATCCATAGATAGGGACAGCTTATGGTTATAGCTGGAACTGAGTCAGGCATTCCTGCCTGGGCCTTGGACTTCACCCTGTGTTATGATAGGGGCTTAGCTTTGAGCTGCAGGAGAACCAGAGCCTGGTCCTCTAAAGCAAGGGGGCCTCAAAAATGCTTCACTGGGCAAAAACACCTGATCTGAAACCATATCCCAGGTAAAACTGAGATTGACCCTTTATTGGAAAACCCCTGTTAGTCAGGCCTAACCCTACCATTGTTGGGGCCCTGGGCAGGGGTCCGAATGGAGTCCCATATACATATATCTAGATATTTAAAAATTATAGTTTAAGCTATGTATCTGTTAAGTTAAATATGTTCTTTCGTCTTCACAAATATATCACTGTAACAAGCTAAAAGGACAATGTTTAAATTTAGAATCCTTAGGATATGTAATAATCACAAAAGGAGCAACCCGTCAGGAGATACAACTGTCACGAACTTGTAGAAACCCTACATAACCTCAAAATATATAAAGCGAAAATTGAATTACAAGGAGAAGTAGACAAATCCCTACTCATAGTAGAAGATTTTAATGCCTCTATTTCAGATTAAGCTATCAAAATTTAAAATGGATTTAGAAGATTTGAACAAGATGATTAATGAGTTTCACATAACAGATGTCTGCAGAACCTGCTGGGGTAGGCCATGGCCAGACCTGCTGTAGATCTGACTATGCATTAAGAAAGTGAATGTGGAAATATTTGGCTGTAGCATTTCAAGGAAATAATAGTTCTGGGCTCCTCTGACCTGGCAGATCCTCACTCCACATTTCCAGCCACATGACTTATGAGAAAAATGCCACTCTAATTCAGTGGGGAAAAAGAGATCTTTTCAATAAATTTACTAAAGCTGAGCACACTTATATCCTAGGATCCAGCAATTTCTTTCCTAGTTATATACCAAAGAAAAATGAGTACCTAGTTCTACAGGCAGAAATACATATGTATGTCCACCAAAAGATGTGTGCAATAATGTTCATAGCAGCACTGTTCATAATAATCCCAAACTGGGAACAACCCACATGTCCATCAACCATAGGATGGATGAATAAAATATTGTATATTCACACAATGGAATACCATATAGCAATGCAACCACATGGGTGTATCTCACATATATAATGCTGAGCAAAAGAAGTTGGACACAAAAGAGTACCTATGCTTTGATTCGAAATCAAGCAAAACTAAGATGTTAGGAGTCAGGGTGGTGGTTATTGTTGAGGAACATGATGGGCACTTCTGGGGTTCTGATTATATTCTGTTCCTTGATCTTGGTGCTGGCTATATGCTCATTTGTGCACCTATTTGCATGTATTTTATACTTTAATTAAAAGTTTATATAAAAAATGAAAAATAATGACAGTGACAAAGGATGCCACTGCAATCACTAAGAAAAAAATATTGAGTGCTATGTACCAAATACTCTAAAGCATCCAGTGCCTTACATATTTAACTTATTTAATCTTTATAAGTAAGTAAATTTGTAAAGTGAATTTACACACCCACAGACTATTTTCAGTAAAACTAAATTATATGTATTATCTGGGAACTATTAAATATTTGAATGGATTGCAAAAATCAGTCTATACAAATCTCAGTAGCTGAGATTAGGAAGAAGCAATGTGGGAGAAAGTGAGGAAGCAGGGATTGTGGGAGACGGACCATCAAGAGATCTCAGAAAGCTTAAGCAGAAACATACTTTCCAAAGGTAAATTTATCATTATCCAGAAAAATTTTAAATGATCATTTTTTATGATCTAGCTGCTAGACTTTAGCATTTCCATTTATAAGGACTTTAGAGAAATTCACATATGGGCATAATGAGACCACTACAAGGATGTTTGTTGTAGCATTATGTGTAACCCAAAAATTAGAAGCAATCCAAATGTTCACTTAAGAAGATAGATTTAATTGTAGTAGAGTCTTACATGGAAGAATGAAATTAGATTTCTCTTTATGTATGGCTAGATTGCAAAAACAAAGTTGAGTAAGAAAAGCAAGTTGCAGAATGATACCTACAGTATAATACCATGTATGTAAATATTGAATAATAAAAGACAATACTGTGTTTTGTTTATATGTGGTTTACATATCGTTCATATTTATTTGTATTTGAGTGGGAATTTATATAATGTAGTGCCTAAGAGCACAAGCATCAGATTGCCATGTTCAAGTCCTGATTTCTATCACTTAGCAACTGTCACAGGAAGATGATGCCTTAAATCAAGGCTACATTTAAAGAGACTAGCCACCTGGGAGACATAAGTAGGAGTGGGTTTCAGTGTCTCTGCACTGGCCAGGAGACACATCCAATGGTCTGAACTGGGGATCTTTATTCTCTGAACCCTTGAAGTTGGAGATGAAGGATAATCCTAAGTTGTACATTCATTGTTGGGGACAAAATGTAAAGACAGTGAATTCTCAGCTAATAATTAGTTTCTTCATTATCTGTTAGAAAAACGTCTCTGATTTTTTTTAATCTTTGTCCAACCAATTCCATACCCCTTATCATATTTTCCCACCTCAGAATTTTGATATATCTTTGTATTTCAAGTCATAGATTTTTCCAGTACAGGACATTCCAAGGTGTGATTATTCAGAGGTCATTTAATATTCTTCAAATACTTCCCAGCATCTTATATGCAACTTAAATGTCTTATGTCTCCAATTACTAACAAAAGTCAGTATAGGGCACAAGTAACACAAGCAGAGGCACATCCAGAGGCTGTTTCCTAATATTTTATCCTGTCACAGCCCTTGAATTCAGAGAATAGTGTAAGAACTAAAAGGGAATACATATAAAGGTACATGGGTTTACCCATTTGTTCCTAAAGTGTTGTCGCTGCTTCATCCTCAAGGTCGAGGTCTCCCTGCAGGACAAGCTGAGGTGGAGATGATAGAGCGTGCCAGGGAGAAGCGAGCTTGGGAAGCCACCCTTCCACCTCTGAGTGACACCTCCCAGTTTGAGAAGAGGAGAAAGATGATGAATGAGATGGAGAGGAAAGAGTGGGCCTTCAGAGAGCAGGAGATTCAAAAGTAGGTTCTCGGTTTCCCAGACAACTGTTCTTGCACTAATGGGAGTAACTTTAGTACTTTTTATCTGTAAGCATATTTCCAAATGTATCTGTTTAAAAGCAATCCTCAAACTGTACAGGGGGTAAGTTGGGTTTCTGGATCTTTGAGGAGTTACCACACATTCCTGATGTGGTATAGGAGCTCTCTATAATTCTCTTTCCAATAACTTAAAAATGTAAATGCCTTCTTTGTGTGGGAAGAAGTTCAGCATGGAAACCAGACTTGAACAATTTCTTGAAGGCATCTATGATTCTTTTCTTCCCTTTTCTCTTTAGTACTTCTCTAGACTGTCACCAAATCCCACTGGTTTCTGCAAAACATCTTGCCAACTGTGCCTTTCTGTTAATTCCAGTGCCACAGTCCTAGGCCTGGCCCTCTTCATATCCCACCAAACAGCCTCCTAGCCAGTCCTGTCTCTTATTTTCCATGGCACTGGAGTCACAGTCAGGACACTTTAGGTTGTTGCTAGAGTGGAAAGGGGCATTTCCTATTTAAAAGAAAAATTTGGAATTCTTCAATTAAGAGATGCACTCACAGCCCATAAATAACAATGTGCTGAGGTACTGCTGATTGAGTTTTCCATCATCTGAACGAATAATATTTTTAGTAATGAGGTTGTCGCATGCGTAAAATGCAGAAATGATGTGAACCAAAATATTACAACTCTGTAACAAGCAGGAAAAGAAGGGAACTTGTGGGGCATGTCCTTTGTTCCAGGCTGTGCTGAGGCTCTTTATTGCTAGTGGCAATGCTACCAAAGCCTCTGACAGTGTTGCTTACTATTAGAGGGCCAAGACATTTAGTGACTCAACTTGGTTCTGAATTAAAAATATGTTTATATTTTTGCAATACCTTCTGATTAAGCCTGAATCCAGACTATGTGATATTTTGGTAAAAGCTTGCAATTTAATAGAAAGTATTGTTGGTGGCAAAGTAGGTTTCAGATACCAAATACTGTCTGCAGGAATTTAAAAACTTTTTACTGCAGTTTGGAGAGGTTTATGTTTTCTCAGGACATTAAAAACATTACCACACTAATGTAAGGTGTTAATAATAGGGTGGTATATGGGAACTGTGTATTTTATGCATGATTTTTCTGTAAACCTACAACTTCTCTAATAAAAAATTATATATATAGATGATTAAACCAGATTAAATAGTGTGACCCAAAACATATCTTATTCTATTTAGAAGCTAAGAGTATTAGTTCTGTCTGCTACCAGCAGCATTATATTTTCATTCTAATACATTCACATTGCTGCTACCTTATTTTAATGAGTTCTTGATATTTAGAGTGTGTTTGTTTGTGTATGCATGTGTATAAATTCAGAGAAGAACTATTTTGACATTCAAATACATGGCAGTCTGGCCATCAGTTTCTAAGAATACAGTGACAGGGATGAGATTCACCCTTTCACTTTAACTTAAAAATTGAACAAAATATATGAAATAATGATTTTCGGATTTGGAACAAGAGGAAGCACAGGATAATGATTCTGAGAGAAGGGAAACATCAAGAAGAACCCTGTAATTGCTCCAAGGTTATTGCTTGAAGAGCATTACCAGAATGTAGCCCAAGGAAGGGGAATCCAAACAGAGGCTGTTGGTTTTGCTGAGTTGAGTGACAGAATTTGGAGTTTGGAGAGACCATGACAGCTAGAAATTGTGGGGCAAAAATGTCAGGGATGAGGGAGCCACACAGGGAGAACTCTCAAGATCATGAGGAGTCCTTTTGAGCCTTTGGCTGAGTACTGATCTATGTGTGTGGGTGAGGACACTCCCCCAAACCAGGAAAGAACCACTGGAAAGGAGCATGCAGAAAGTCCTAGGAGCTCACACAGGGCTGGGTCTAGTTCATGATCCTTCTAGCCAAAATAGAAAGAACTGCTAATGTGCGGGGCATTGAATAGAGTCCTCAGAATGGTATTGCCTTAACTATGGGTCCAAATTTGCCCTAGACTAAAAGGCTTTTCCAGACTTATGCTAACAAAGCTGAAAAGTGAGCTTCAAAAAATTGAACTGATTCTAAATAATCTAACTATGTCCCAGAACAAAGCTCAACAATATTTAAAGGAATGCAACAAAATCCAACACCTAAATGTAAAATTCAAAATTCTGACATCCAATTAAAAGTTATCAAAAAAATAAAAATAAAAATGTATATATAGCCAGAGTGAGGGCATCACTGGAGAAAGTGAGTACTTTTTGTTACTCTGAAGGTAATTTTTATAAACATGTTTTGAGTCCCTCCTATGTGTTGGGTTCTGTGCTGTGAGTTAGGGAAATGGATATATAGGAAAATGTGCTCTGACAGAGCTCGTTAGAGTACACAGGGGCAACAGACCTTTAGACCAACAGCTCTCATGTAGGATGTATCAGGTTATGTCCTGCTTTATGCACCAAGTACTAGGAGAACCCAGGCAAGGGAAAAATTAGTCCTGTTTGAGGTGGGTGGAGATTTGAGAAAACTACTGAGTGGAGGAACCCTCTGAGCTGGGTGTTGAAGGGTGAGTAGTAAGTCATCAGGTGGATGATAATTATCAGTGATGATGATGATGATGATAATGATACTTATAGGGCATGTAAGCACTTATAGAATTCTTACTATGTGCCAGACAACATTTTAAGCCAATAGCTCTCAAAGTGTGGTCCCCAGACCAGCAATGTCCACATTACCTGGAAAGTTGTTAGAAATGCAGATTCTGGGCCCTGGTCCAGATCTGCTGAATCATATAGTGGGACACAACAATATGTTTCATAACAAGCTCTCCAGATTATTCCAATGCAAGCTCAAGTTTGAGAATTACTGTTCTGGTACTTTGTATATGTAAACTCATTCGACGCTCACAATGACCTTATGAGGGGGATGCTATTATTTTCTCCATTTTATAATTGAAGAAACTGAGGGAAGTAATGAAATTTAGAGTTGTACTTAGGCATTCTAACTAGTGAGAAAGGTGACTGTTGGTGTGTGGCTTATCTTTAAAAGTGCCTGCCTCTCCACACTCATTTGTCACATCACAACTTCACTCTTGCAAGTGTTTTCACTTTGAGATGCTCTGCCAGTATGACGTTTGCTGTCTTTTGTCCTTTCAAGTTGAACATTTGGCCACCTAGGCCAAGGCCTTCCTTTTCCCTTGTCAATGTGGCAAATCCCAATCCTTGCTTGTCCTCAAGACTGTGCTGAGTTACCAGCTCCTCAAAGGAAGCCTTACCATCTTCCTCCTTTCTTCCCACTGCCTCCACTGTGGGTAGTGCTGGTCATAGGTGCTCCATCTGTTCTCCTCCCACAGACATCTTTTAATTCTTCTAGCCTGGTATTTATCTCCTTGTGTTGTAAATGTTGGTTTAAATGTCTGCCCCACTAGAAGTGTGCTTCTTGAGAGACATTTTATCTCATTCATCTTTGTCCCCTGCCTGGCATATGGTGGGCACTTAATAAATATTTGATGAATGCATAAGTGAATTAATTAATGAATGAACTTTAAAGTAGGGATAAAATGTTCAAATCTCTGTTTAGGAAGGAAAACCTTGACAGTTGTGTGGAGAAAAGATTGGAAGGAGGAGAAACTTGAAACAAGGAGACCAAGTTAGGAGAGAGATAACAAAGAAATGAGCTAGGGAATGGATGCAAGAAGCATTTCAGAGGAGGAATCAATAGAGGAGGGAAGATGTGAGGGAAGGGGTATATTTCTGGGGGGAGTAAATGAGTGAGTTGTTTTTTTTGTTTGTTTGTTTGTTTGTTTTGAGTTTGTCAGGGGACAGCTGGAGATTCAAGAAAACAGAAATTCTGGTTCAGAAATATCTGGGCTGGAGGGATAGATTTTGGAGTAATCTATGCATGGTTGGGTACACATGAACAAGATAGCCCTGGGAGAACAAATTGAAGGTAAGGGGAAGGGAAATAAAGACTTACCAAAGTTCCTACTAGTTGCCAGGCACTGTGTTTAGCATTTTTCACATTCATTCTTTAACAAAGCATGGTGCAAACACTTCTTTTCTTCACTTTCCCTAGCACTTAACCCTCCAGCAATATCAATCAGTCTGAAACTGTGCACAGACACTTAGTTGTTCATGTAAGCCCATCTGCCTCAAGAATCCTTCTTCTACTCCATCTGCCCAGCACACTCTTGTCTGTCAGAATTATACTCATAAATATTCCTATTATATGGAGTCTCACTATTGAGTTGCCTCCTCATCTCCCACACCCCATTCATTTGTCACACTTTTGCCAGAGTGGTCTTTTAAAAATACACAAGTATAATACCAGCCCAAAGAGAAAGTTTTGTTTGTGGCAGGTATTTCCTAGCGCTGTAGTAGAACACTCTGTTTGAGACATCATAGTCTTCCTTACGTTTTGTAATTTACTTGAAGACTGCAGGAGATTCGCCTGGAAGTTCTAAAGCAGCTGCTGAAGAAGCGTGAAGAGAATCAAAATGAAGTGAACATGAAGCGTTTGAATGCCCAATGGTCTAGACTGCAGGAAGAAAAGGAGGCAAAAGTGGCACAGATTCAACACAAGCATGTATCAAGTAATGGTGCAGTATGAAACATGAAAAAAATGGAGAAGATGTCTTTGCTTTGACCAAAGCTGATTTAACTGTGCTATAATTCTTTTTTGGTCCTAGTGTATCAAATAGGTAAGGGATGAAAGATGAGTTATTTCTCAAAGGTAGAAGAGTGGAGGAAGATCCCTATAAGAAAAGAAAGTGATGATTTATCTTAACAATAACCGGTAGCCAAGTTATTGATATTATGGGATGTGTGTGTGTGCTCACGTGTGTGTGTGTCTATGTTTGTGTGTTCCTGTATGTGTCTGTTTCTGTGTATGTGACTGTGAACGTGTGTGTTGAGGTGTTGGGCTCCCTATATTAAAGTGCCGAGGCCTTGGCTAGAGAGTGGTGCTCTCAACTTTTTTTCATTATTGCCACATATGGAGCCATTTTTTTCCTAGCTGCTACCCACTCCCATAAAATTTAAATACCACAGATATGCTATGTATCTGTTTATGTACTATATATGTATCTTTATACTTAAAAAGAAGTATAAAGCTTATTCTTTATATTCAGTGCAGGATTAAGAATGACTAAATGAATATTTTATGTTAAAATTTAAATTAAAATTTTATTATTACCCTAGTTATATTTGCTGAGTAACTGTTAATGTAACTCATTTACTTATATAGTTATTATATCAAATTATTATGCAAATTAGCAATTTGTATTCATAAATGATAATAGCAATGTAATCACATTTAAAAAAATTCAACACTTATTTTTCCAGCAAAACTAGAACAATCACATAATTAAATTAACTCCTTAAAAATATTTTTAGTGAACTTTTAACTTTTTCTTGATGTGAGAAAATAACCTTTAACTTAACTAGCTGCTCAGTATTCAGATATTGTCAAAATTTTTTCTTTTCCATACCTGACATAATTAGTGATGGTGCCTAACTTTTGTAGATAAGTAATAAAATATAAATTATTTTTATTTAATTCTAAAACCCCAAGCCACACACAAAAGTACCGAGCATCAAACAACACCTACAAGGCATCCCATGGCACCTACAGGCCACCTTTTGCAACACCACTTCACATTCTTATTATATGATTTCATTGCTGTTGAGTGCATGATGTAGAGCTTTCAAATGGAGGTGGAAGAAAAGCAGGAAGTGGCGGTAGTAAGCATGACTCTTTAGATGAGTTATTTCTAATGTACACAGTTGAGCCTTTCCCCCTAATTGCCATACTGTTCTGAAAGCTGTAAGCTGGGACATATTCTCTCCATTAGCCAAGATGGACAGAGATAATTGAATAGCCTAATCTTTCCTTTTAATTATTCTCATGGGGGGAGAATAATTCTCCCAACTATCCACCGAACGTGCAGTTTTTTCAGTTACTTTGCATTTCTAACGTTCATTTAACAAATTTTTATTGCATGACTTCTTTTGCTTGGCCAGTACATGGAATGTAGTTATAAAAGATTTCTGATGAATACCCAATTAAGGACACTAGCTTATATGGCTCCTGTCACTCCTGCCTGTCTCATGACAATCTGGGTCATAGAGATGACAGACATCCACTTTTAGTGTTACATTCTGGATGCAGTCTGTAGACATCATGCTGTTGATTCAGTTCAGTAGCTTCCCTGTGAATAAAACATGAACAGGTTTACTTGTCTGTGTTTGAATGAGTTAGAACAGTATTTTGGAGATAGTCATGGAGGTATGTTTTATTTTAGTTATCAGAAAACTTGTGGAAAAAGGAAAGAATATAGAAGGGAAGATAGAGAGAAGAAATATCATCAAAGACTATAGCGATTTTGCATCTCAGACCTATGGACCTCTATCTCGCCTTGGTCGTTTCCCAGACAACAACTCAGAAAACTTTGTGGTAAAAAACCACTTTCTTAACACCTATGAAGGTAAGAAACTCACCTAATTAGAAGTTTAATATAATAGGTTTATTTTAGAAATACAGATTAAAAATATAAAATATAGAAATTTGGATTAAAGGCTAAACAAAAAATGTTTGCAAGAAACAATAATTAAAAGGTTTACCATTATTAATAACTTAATGAGTTCATACAAACTAATAAAAATGTTAACTCCAAATAAATAAATGGATACACTTTAGAACAAGTTATCAAGGAGTAAATTAAATTAGCTACTTAACATTTAAAAATGTTTAATATGATTAATAATCAAAGTTATGAAAAAATGAAATAGAAATGACATATTTTTACCTGTCAAATTTGAAATGATAAAGAAAAAAACAAAACCTAATGTATTCAAGAGTATAATGAAAAAGGTACACTCATATATTCCTAATGAAACTGCTCATTAATATACATTTGGAAAGCAATTTAGCATTATGTTAATTTTTTCATGCAATTTGACCCAGCAGTGCCATTTGTGAGCATATATATTAAAATTATAGCCTGAAACCTGGGCAGAGCTTTCAACATCATTCATAATAGTAGAAAAAAGGAACTATCTTCATTTCCAACTTAGGGCATGTATATATAATAGAACTTTTTGTAACCATTAAAATAATGCAAACTAGACTTTTTATGAACATTGGACATACATAACTATAAAGTTAAATTGAAAAAATGGAAAATTATATTTAAGCCATGATTTCAATTATGTTTTAAAAATGTATAGAAAAAGTACTGAAAGTCAATTCATTAAAATGTGAACAGTTGTCTCTGGGTGGTTGGATTTGGGGTGATTTTTTTCCTGTTTCTTCATAGTTTAGGCATTTTCCTAATCTTTATAATAAATATAATATTGCCATTAAAATACTATTTAAAAATATTCCATTTAAAGAAAGACTAAAATGAGAAATTTAGGCTTAAAGAGTTTAAGGAAAAATTAATTTTGGAAGTATACTTAAAAGGTTAGTAGACAAAATGGTTCCGATAGGCGGGGCAAGATGGCAGACTGGTGAGCTGTGTGTTTTAGTTGCTTCTCCAGGAAAGTAGGTAGAAAGCCAGGAACTGCGTGGACTGGACACCACAGAGCAATCTGACTTTGGGCATACTTCATACAACACTCATGAAAACGTGGAACTGCTGAGATCAGCGAAATCTGTAAGTTTTTGCGGCCAGGGGACCCGCGCCCCTCCCTGCCAGGCTCAGTCCCGGGGGAGGAGGGGCTGTCAGCTCCAGGAAGGAGAAGGGAGAACTGCAGTGGCAGCCCTTATCGGAAACTCATTCTAC
The DNA here is from genome assembly GCF_015220235.1 of Choloepus didactylus. Taxonomy (NCBI): domain Eukaryota; kingdom Metazoa; phylum Chordata; class Mammalia; order Pilosa; family Megalonychidae; genus Choloepus; species Choloepus didactylus. The sequence continues at coordinate 85,871,883 of NC_051307.1, forward strand.
TGATTCAAACTCCAACCATAGATAGACTGAGACCAGACACCAGAGAATCTGAGAGCAGCCAGCCCAGCAGAGAGGAGACAGGCATAGAAAAAAAACAACATGAAAAACTCCAAAATAAAAGCAGAGGATTTTTGGAGTTCTGGTGAACATAGAAAGGGGAAGGGCCCTGAGGCGCATATGCAAATCCCGAAGAAAAGCTGATCTCTCTGCCCTGTGGACCTTTCCTTAATGGCTCTGGTTGCTTTGTCTCTTAGCATTTCAATAACCCATTAGATCTCTGAGGAGGGCCCGTTTTTTTTTTTTTTTTTTTTTTTTTTTAATACTTTTTTCTTTTTCTAAAACAATTACTCTAAGAAGCCCAATACAGAAAGCTTCAAAGACTTGCTATTTGGGCAGGTCAAGTCAAGAGCAGAACTAGGAGAGCTCTGAGACAAAAGGCAATAATCCAGTGGCTGAGAAAATTCACTAAACACCACAACTTCCCAAGAAAAGGGGGGTGTCCGCTCACAGCCATCATCCTGGTGTACAGGAAACACTCCTGCCCATCGCCAGCCCCATAGCCCAGAACTGCCCCAGACAACCCAGTGTGACGGAAGTGCTTCAAATAACAGGCACACACCACAAAACTGGGCGTGGACATTAGCCTTCCCTGCAACCTCAGCTGATTGTCCCAGAGTTGGGAAGGTAGAGCAGTGTGAATTAACAAAGCCCCATTCAGCCATCATTTCAGCAGACTGGGAGCCTCCCTACACAGCCCAGCAGCCCAGAACTGCCCTGGGGGGACGGCACTCACCTGTGACATAGCACAGTCATCCCTCAACAGAGGACCCGGGGTGCACGGCCTGGAAGAGGGGCCCACTTGCAAGTCTCAGGAGCCATACGCCAATACCAAGGACTTGTGGGTCAGTGGCAGAGACAAACTGTGACAGGACTGAACTGAAGGATTAGACTATTGCAGCAGCTTTAAAACTCTAGGATCACCAGGGAGATTTGATTGTTAGAGCCACCCCCCCCCTCCCTGACTGCCCAGAAACACGCCCCATATACAGGGCAGGCAACACCAACTACACACGCAAGCTTGGTACACCAATTGGACCCCACAAGACTCACTCCCCCACTCACCAAAAAGGCTAAGCAGGGGAGAACTGGCTTGTGGAGAACAGGTGGCTCGTGGACGCCACCTGCTGGTTAGTTAGAGAAAGTGTACTCCACGAAGCTGTAGATCTGATAAATTAGAGATAAGGACTTCAATTGGTCTACAAATCCTAAAAGAACCCTATCAAGTTCAGCAAATGCCATGAGGCCAAAAACAACAGAAAATTATAAAGCATATGAAAAAACCAGACGATATGGATAACCCAAGCCCAAGCACCCAAATCAAAAGACCAGAAGAGACACAGCACCTAGAGCAGCTACTCAAAGAACTAAAGATGAACAATGAGACCATAGTACGGGAGATAAAGGAAATCAAGAAGACCCTAGAAGAGCATAAAGAAGACATTGCAAGACTAAATAAAAAAATGGATGATCTTATGGAAATTAAAGAAACTGTTGACCAAATTAAAAAGATTCTGGACACTCATAGTACAAGACTAGAGGAAGTTGAACAACGAATCAGTGACCTCGAAGATGACAGAATGGAAAATCAAAGCATAAAAGAAAGAATGGGGAAAAAATTGAAAAAATCGAAATGGACCTCAGGGATATGATAGATAATATGAAACGTCCAAATATAAGACTCATTGGTGTCCCAGAAGGGGAAGAAAAGGGTAAAGGTCTAGGAAGAGTATTCAAAGAAATTGTTGGGGAAAACTTCCCAAATCTTCTAAACAACATAAATACACAAATCATAAATGCTCAGCGAACTCCAAATAGAATAAATCCAAATAAACCCACTCCGAGACATATACTGATCACACTATCAAACACAGAAGAGAAGGAGCAAGTTCTGAAAGCAGCAAGAGAAAAGCAATTCACCACATACAAAGGAAACAGCATAAGACTAAGTAGTGACTACTCAGCAGCCACCATGGAGGCAAGAAGGCAGTGGCACGATATATTTAAAATTCTGAGTGAGAAAAATTTCCAGCCAAGAATACTTTATCCAGCAAAGCTCTCCTTCAAATTTGAGGGAGAGCTTAAATTTTTCACAGACAAACAAATGCTGAGAGAATTTGCTAACAAGAGACCTGCCCTACTGGAGATACTCAAGGGAGCCCTACAGACAGAGAAACAAAGAAAGGACAGAGAGACTTGGAGAAAGGTTCAGTACTAAAGAGATTCGGTATGGGTACAATAAAGGATATTAATAGACAGAGGGGAAAAATATGACAAACATAAACCAAAGGATAAGATGGCTGATTCAAGAAATGCCTTCACGGTTATAACGTTGAATGTAAATGGATTAAACTCCCCAATTAAAAGATATAGATTCGCAGAATGGATCAAAAAAAATGAACCATCAATATGTTGCATACAAGAGACTCATCTTAGACACAGGGACACAAAGAAACTGAAAGTGAAAGGATGGAAAAAAATATTTCATGCAAGCTACAGCCAAAAGAAAGCAGGTGTAGCAATATTAATCTCAGATAAAATAGACTTCAACTGCAGGGATGTTTTGAGAGACAAAGAAGGCCACTACGTACTAATAAAAGGGGCAATTCAGCAAGAAGAAATAACAATCGTAAATATCTATGCACCGAACCAAGGTGCCACAAAATACATGAGAGAAACACTGGCAAAACTAAAGGAAGCAATTGATGTTTCCACAATAATTGTGGGAGACTTCAACACATCACTCTCTCCTATAGATAGATCAACCAGACAGAAGACCAATAAGGAAATTGAAAACCTAAACAATCTGATAAATGAATTAGATTTAACAGACATCTACAGGACATTACATCCCAAATCACCAGGATACACATACTTTTCTAGTGCTCACGGAACTTTCTCCAGAATAGATCATATGCTGGGACATAAAACAAGCCTCAATAAATTTAAAAAGATTGAAATTATTCAAAGCACATTCTCTGACCACAATGGAATACAATTAGAAGTCAATAACCATCAGAGACTTAGAAAATTCACAAATACCTGGAGGTTAAACAACACACTCCTAAACAATCAGTGGGTTAAAGAAGAAATAGCAAGAGAAATTGCTAAATATATAGAGACGAATGAAAATGAGAACACAACATACCAAAACCTATGGGATGCAGCAAAAGCAGTGCTAAGGGGGAAATTTATAGCACTAAACGCATATATTAAAAAGGAAGAAAGAGCCAAAATCAAAGAACTAATGGATCAACTGAAGAAGCTAGAAAATGAACAGCAAACCAATCCTAAACCAAGTAGAAGAAAAGAAATAACAAGGATTAAAGCAGAAATAAATGACATAGAGAACAAAAAAACAATAGAGAGGATAAATATCACCAAAAGTTGGTTCTTTGAGAAGATCAACAAGATTGACAAGCCCCTAGCTAGACTGACAAAATCAAAAAGAGAGAAGACCCATATAAACAAAATAATGAATGAAAAAGGTGACATAACTGCAGATCCTGAAGAAATTAAAAAAATTATAAGAGGATACTATGAACAACTGTATGGCAACAAACTGGATAATGTAGAGGAAATGGACAATTTCCTGGAAACATATGAACAACCTAGACTGACCAGAGAAGAAATAGAAGACCTCAACCAACCCATCACAAGCAAAGAGATCCAATCAGTCATCAAAAATCTTCCCACAAATCAATGCCCAGGGCCAGATGGCTTCACAGGGGAATTCTACCAAACTTTCCAGAAAGAACTGACACCAATCTTACTCAAACTCTTTCAAAACATTGAAGAAAATGGAACACTACCTAACTCATTTTATGAGGCTAACATCAATCTAATACCAAAACCAGGCAAAGATGCTACAAAAAAGGAAAACTACCGGCCAATCTCCCTAATGAATATAGATGCAAAAATCCTCAACAAAATACTTGCAAATCGAATCCAAAGACACATTAAAAAATCATACACCATGACCAAGTGGGGTTTATTCCAGGCATGCAAGGATGGTTCAACATAAGAAAATCAATCAATGTATTACAACACATTAACAAGTCAAAAGGGAAAAATCAATTGATCATCTCAATAGATGCTGAAAAAGCATTTGACAAAATCCAACATCCCTTTTTGATAAAAACACTTCAAAAGGTAGGAATTGAAGGAAACTTCCTCAACATGATAAAGAGCATATACGAAAAACCCACAGCCAGCATAGTACTCAATGGTGAGAGACTGAAAGCCTTCCCTCTAAGATCAGGAACAAGACAAGGATGCCCGCTGTCACCACTGTTATTCAACATTGTGCTGGAAGTGCTAGCCAGGGCAATCCGGCAAGACAAAGAAATAAAAGGCATCCAAATTGGAAAAGAAGAAGTAAAACTGTCATTGTTTGCAGATGATATGATCTTATATCTAGAAAACCCTGAGAAATCGACGATACAGCTACTAGAGCTAATAAACAAATTTAGCAAAGTAGCGGGATACAAGGTTAATGCACATAAGTCAGTAATGTTTCTATATGCTAGAAATGAACAAATTGAAGAGACACTCAAGAAAAAGATACCATTTTCAATAGCAACTAAAAAAATCAAGTACCTAGGAATCAACTTAACCACAGATGTAAAAGACCTATACAAAGAAAACTATATAACTCTACTAAAAGAAATAGAAGGGGACCTTAAAAGATGGAAAAATATTCCATGTTCATGGATAGGAAGACTAAATGTCATTAAGATGTCAATTCTACCCAAACTCATCTACAGATTCAATGCAATCCCAATCAAAATTCCAACAACCTACTTTGCAGACTTGGAAAAGCTAGTTATCAAATTTATTTGGAAAGGGAAGATGCCTCGAATTGCTAAAGACACTCTAAAAAAGAAAAACGAAGTGGGAGGACTTACACTCCCTGACTTTGAAGCTTATTATAAAGCCACAGTTGCCAAAACAGCATGGTACTGGCACAAAGATAGACATATAGATCAATGGAATCGAATTGAGAATTCAGAGATAGACCCTCAGATCTATGGCCAACTGATCTTTGATAAGGCCCCCAAAGTCACTGAACTGAGCCATAATGGTCTTTTCAACAAATGGGGCTGGGAGAGTTGGATATCCATATCCAAAAGAATGAAAGAGGACCCCTACCTCACCCCCTACACAAAAATTAACTCAAAATGGACCAAAGATCTCAATATAAAAGAAAGTACCATAAAACTCCTAGAAGATAATGTAGGAAAACATCTTCAAGACCTTGTATTAGGCGGCCACTTCCTAGACTTTACACCCAAAGCACAAGCAACAAAAGAGAAAATAGATAAATGGGAACTCCTCAAGCTTAGAAGTTTCTGCACCTCAAAGGAATTTCTCAGAAAGGTAAAGAGGCAGCCAACTGAATGGGAAAAAATTTTTGGAAACCATGTATCTGACAAAAGACTGATATCTTGCATATATAAAGAAATCCTACAACTCAATGACAATAGTACAGTCAGCCCAATTATAAAATGGGCAAAAGATATGAAAAGACAGTTCTGTGAAGAGGAAATACAAATGGCCAAGAAACACATGAAAAAATGTTCAGCTTCACTAGCTATTAGAGAGATGCAAATTAAGACCACAATGAGATACCATCTAACACCGGTTAGAATGGCTGCCATTAAACAAACAAGAAACTACAAATGCTGGAGGGGATGTGGAGAAATTGGAACTCTTATTCACTGTTGGTGGGACTGTATAATGGTTCAGCCACTCTGGAAGTCGGTCTGGCAGTTCCTTAGAAATCTAGATATAGAGTTACCATTCGACCCAGCGATTGCACTTCTCGGTATATACCCGGAAGATCGGAAAGCAGTGACACGAACAGATATCTGCACGCCAATGTTCATAGCAGCATTATTCACAATTGCCAAAAGATGGAAACAACCCAAATGTCCTTCAACAGATGAGTGGATAAATAAAATGTGGTATATACACACAATGGAATACTACGCGGCAGTAAGAAGGAACGATCTCGTGAAACATATGACAACATGGATGAACCTTGAAGACATAATGCTAAGCAAAATAAGCCAGGCACAAAAAGAGAAATATTATATGCTACCACTAATGTGAACTTTGAAAAATATAAAACAAATGGCTTATAATGTAGAATGTAGGGGAACTAGCAATAGAGAGCAATTAAGGAAGGGGGAACAATAATCCAAGAAGAACAGATAAGCTATTTAACGTTCTGGGGATGCCCAGGAATGACTATGGTCTGTTAATTTCTGATGGATATAGTAGGAGCAAGTTCACAGAAATGTTGCTATATTAGGTAACTTTCTTGGGGTAAAGTAGGAACATGTCGGAAGTTAAGCAGTTATCTTAGGTTAGTTGTCTTTTTCTTACTCCCTTGTTATGGTCTCTTTAAAATGTTCTTTTATTGTATGTTTGTTTTCTTTTTAACTTTTTTTTCATACAGTTGATTTAAAAAAGAAGGGAAAGTTAAAAAAAAAAAAAAAAAAACAAGGAAAAAAAAAAGATGCAGTGCCCCCTTGAGGAGCCTGTGGAGAATGCAGGGGTATTCGCCTACCCCACCTCGATGGTTGCTAACATGACCACAGACATAGGGGACTGGTGGTTTGATGGGTTGAGCCCTCTACCACAGGTTTTACCCTTGGGAAGACGGTTGCTGCAAAGGAGAGGCTAGGTCTCCCTATGGTTGTGCCTAAGAGCCTCCTCCCGAATGCCTCTTTGTTGCTCAGATGTGGCCCTGTCTCTCTAGCTAAGCCAACTTGAAAGGTGAAATCACTGCCCTCCCCCCTACGTGGGATCAGACACCCAGGGGAGTGAATCTCCCTGGCAACGTGGAATATGACTCCCGGGGAGGAATGTAGACCTGGCATCGTGGGACGGAGAACATCTTCTTGACCAAAAGGGGGATGTGAAAGGAAATGAAATAAGCTTCAGTGGCAGAGAGAATCCAAAAGGAGCCGAGAGGTCACTCTGGTGGGCACTCTTACGCACACTTTAGACAACCCTTTTTAGATTCTAAAGAATTGGGGTAGCTGGTGGTGGATACCTGAAACTATCAAACTACAACCCAGAACCCATGAATCTCGAAGACAGTTGTATAAAAATGTACCTTATGAGGGGTGACAAGGGGATTGGGAAAGCCATAAGGACCACACTCCACTTTGTCTTGTTTATGGATGGATGAGTAGAAAAATAGGGGAAGGAAACAAACAGACAAGGGTACCCAGTGTTCTTTTTTACTTCAATTGCTCTTTTTCACTCTAATTATTATTCTTGTTATTCTTGTGTGTGTGCTAATGAAGGTGTCAGGGATTGATTTGGGTGATGAATGTACAACTATGTAATGGTACTGTGAACAATCGAAAGTACGATTTGTTTTGTATGACTGCGTGGTATATGAATATATCTCAATAAAATGAAGATTAAAAAAAAAAAAAAAGACATAATGCTGAGCAAATAAGCCAGGCACAAAAAGAGAGATATTGTATGTTACCACTAATGTGAATTCTGTGAAAAATGTACAATGTTTTATACTGTAGAATGTAGGGGACCTAGAGATACCAATTAGTGGAGGGGGAATGATAATCTAATAAGAACAGATAAACTATGGAGGGTAATCTCAATGTTATGGGAATGCTCAGGAATGATTATAGTTTGTAAACTTTCTTGGATATAGTAAGATCATGTTGGAAGCTTAGAGTTATTTTAGGTTTTTTTTTTCTCTTATTCCTTTGTTTTCTTAGGGGTTGTTAATTTTCTTGGGGTATGGTAGGAACATGTTGGAAGCAATGTAGTTATTTTAGATTATTTGTTTTTCTTACTCCTCTGTTTGGACATGGTTGATTAATTTTCTTGGGGTATGGTAGGAACATATTGGAAGCAAAGTAGTTATTTTAGGTTATTTGTTTTCCTTAATCCATTGCTTTGTTTGAAATGTTGTGGGGTTTTTTTGGTTGTTGTTTGCCTGTTTGTTTTTAATTTTTTGATAAACAAAGTTAAAAAATTGAAAAAAAATCAGTAGAAAAATGGGAGTAAAAACTAAATGACAAATAGGGTGGGATGGGGGGATGGTTTGGGTATTCTCTTTTCACTTTTATTTTTTATTCTGATTCTGATTCTTTCTGATGTAAGGAAAATGTTCAGAAATAGATTGTGGTGATGAACGCATAACTATATGATCATACTGTGAACAGTTGATTGTATACCATGGATGACTGTATGGTTTGTGAATATATTTCAATAAAACTGAATTAAAAAAAAATAAAATAAAATAAAATGGTTCCGTTACTAAAAAAAAAAAAAAAAAAGGTTAGTAGATATATTCTCCTGAGGGGGAGACTACAGGTTCTCCCTTTAAAAACAAAACCAAAAAACCTCTTATACCAGAGTTTATGAAGCAAACCAGGAATATATAATGAAATCAACCTTTACGAAGAAATACGAGAAAACTAGTGGACAATGGGATGGACAACTAGAGGCTAAATTCACAGAGGGTAATACCTTTTATAAGTCCAAGAGAGGACTATTTAAAGTATTTAAATTTCCCCAGTTGACAAGTTGAAGCATCACATAACCAGGATCATGAGTTGATTTTTGTAACAGCTGAACCAGTAGCTCTGGCTGGCCACCTGCAGAACAGAATATGATAAATTGGGGTACATCCGTTTTAGAATGGTGGCAACATGTTTCATAGGATTGTTAATTTTTGTTGATTATTACTGTAGAATTCATTACTTTTTCTGTAAGCCAATATTTAGAATACATTTCTCATTTTATAGCCAGTCACTGAGAACATAAGTTAATCAGGGACAGGTTCTATTATAAGAAACACATCTTATCCATAATTCCAAATTAAACCACTTGGCAAACAGCTATTAAAATTAAAATTAACAATAACTTTGAAAATGCCAATAAGCACCAGATACTAAGAATATGTTCTTTCTTCCCATAGGTTTAGTTGAACTTGAGTCGTGTCTCCCAGATTTTGTGACACAACCAAGAATCAAACCTCTGAAACCAAAAGTCATTACCACGAAAGCTGGTTTTCTAAAGAGGGCAGCAAGGATGGATCATGAGTTGGCAGAGGTCCATAAGGTATAATAGTTATCTTGAAGACAAGGTGTTTCTCCGTGTGACTTTTGCAGAGAAATACTAAACTCCAGAAATTGCATTTTGTCTTGGACAGCAATGTCCAGTGGTTTTCAACCCACAACCCTACATTCTTTCTCCTCTCTAGACTTTTCTCTTCTGGAGCCTGTGCTGTGCTGAACCAATGTGGTTTTTCCCCCTCGTTTGAAATTGTAGGAATATTTCTTGGAGATTATTCTTCCTCTTTGCAGAAATCATGTTACTTTCTGAAAGTGGTTGCAACTTTGGATCTACATAATAAAGTTTAACATTAACGGAAGTGTAGCAAATTTCTAGTATTAGGAATTATGGTTGGTTTTAATAGTGTAATAGCTTCCATTTTCTCCCTTTTATATTTGTTATCAGAGTATCATGAAGAAAGAAAGTCATCTTCAGCACCTCTCTCATCTAGTTTAAAACTCAACTAAGTGAAAAAATTTGATGGTCATCTTCATGAACCAACTGTAAAATATCCACCTATGGGGATTTCTCTTCTGTTAATTGGACTACAGATATACAAACTTGGCCACTCTATAATTCTTGGTTTATGAGTGGTTCTAATCTTTAGTGCATCAGAATCACTGCAAGCTTATTAAAGTACATATTGCTGGGTTCTACCCCCAAATTGTCTGGTTCAGTAGGTCTGGGATGGGGCTCAAATATTTGCATTTCTAACAAGTTTCTGATGATACTGATGATGCTGGTCTGGGAATCACACTTTGAGACCCACTGATTTATGACATTCTTATCCTTGGTTCATGCATGTTTGTTTGCCCAGTTGATTGTTGTTTATGTTGAATTTTATGAAGATAATTATATATTTTTCTTTTTAAAAATTATTGTAGTGACTATTTTTAGAATGTTTACAAATATTAATCTATTCTTGCAAATCTGAGATGCATCTAACTTGGTCAAGGTGTATTACCTTATTTTTAATAAATTGTATTTGATTTATTAATATGTTATTAGGATTTTGCTTCTATATTCATGAATGAAATGGCTTTCTTATTTTTCTTTCTTATTTTGACTATGTTTGGTATTGGTTTCAGAGTTATGCAGGTCTCCTGAAATGAACTGGAGATTATTCCTTCTTTGTATTTTTGGAAAAAGTTTAAATAAGATTAGGATGATCTATTTCTTCAGTTTGGTAGAACCTGCATATAAAACCTTTTGGGGAGAACAGAAAAGAAACTTTGAGCTCTGGAATGTGGTGACAGCATCCTCAATAACAACCCACTGTCCCTAGATATTCCATCTTGGGTTCTGAGAACCAGAAGCTTCCTGCTCTGCGCACCACGCCATCAGTCTTGAGGGGGTGCGCCAACCTGCCTTTTCTGACCCACTGATGACTGACTGCTCCAGAAATTTCTCAGTGTTCTGTTCCCCTGATTGTGGTGCCACCTCCACAGCAAAGGAGGCCAGTAGAACAATGGACAACATCCAGGGAAGGGTGGGAGGAAAAGGCTGGTAAATTACTGTAAAGAACAGTCAATTGCTCTCTCTGCCTGGAAGTTACTGGCACCCATCTCTGACTCTGTGGCAGGTCGCCATGAGTTCAAACCCCTGGCTGGCTTGCTGGTGACAGAAAGGGACATAAAAACCCTCTTCCCCAAGACAGACCAGGGGTGGCACAGCCAGTCACTGAATATGGCTTTTGATTGGCAACTTCGCATCACTGGAGGTCAGGTTTGGAAGGTGGTCATTATTCCAATCCACACCAGAGAAAGGCAGTGGCTGTGGAGACATTACTCTTCCCCAGGGCTGCAGGAAACAGTTAGTTGAAGAACTGCATTTGCTGGACAGGTCAAGAACACTCAGCTTTGGGGAACCATGGATAAGTTCTTGGCTCCCTTCCTGATCTCCTCCCCAGGACCGATGAAGGGGGTGCGGACCAGCTCTTGTCCTTGCTCTGGGGCAAAGGCTTGCCTGCTTCAAACACCCAGGAGACAGAGGTCTGCCTCCGGGGAAATAGAGTGGGCATTCAAACTCCTGTCAACAGTGGAAGTACAAAACAACTAGCAAGCAGAAGCCCAGGACAAGGCCCAGGCCCAGAAAAGATCAGGAAGGACCCTGCATACTGCATTGGCTTTGGGCTGACCTTCCTGATAGGAGGACTGAAACTCAAGAAACTCTCTGGCTTATCACCAGCTGGTTACAAAATCAAGACACAGATATCTTAGGGAATAAATCCCAGAGTTACCATTTTTTTTTAAAATGCCATTTTATTAAGATATATTCACATACCATAGGATCCATGCAAAGTATACAGTCAATGGCTCAAGTACCATCACACAGCTGGGCATTCATCACCACAATCAATTTTACAACATTGTCATCACTCCAAAAATAAATGAATGAATGAATAAATAAATAAATAAATAAAAAGAAAACCCAAAACATCCCATACCAGAGTTAACATTTTAAGATATAAAAATGACAGTGTGCAACAAAAGAGTACAAGACAAATAAAGAAACAGGAAATGATAGCTCGTCTAAAAAGAAGAGAATAAAAATCCAGAAAACACCAATGAAGAAGATGAGACAGTGGATGTACCAAAGACTTAAAAATACTTGAAGAGACATAATGCTGACTGAAATAAGTCAGACACAAAAGGACAGGTATTGTATGATGTCACTAATATGAACTAACTAGAATATGTAAACACAGAGTCTTAAAACATAGAATATAGGGTACCTAGAGATAGACAGAACTAGAGAAGGGGGAGTGGTTACCTAATATGCACAGAATTTCTAACAAAGTTGAACTTAAATGTTTGGGAATAGATAGACATGAGGGTAGCTTGTTATTGGAATTTTAAATAATATTTCTATATTGTAGGTGAATTTGGTTAAAAGAGGTTGTTTAGAGTTATATATGTCAGCGATTAACACTACAAATATAAATAAGTTATTGCATGAACTACTACAAATGTATGACACTTGTACAAAGAGTTAATAATAGAGTGGTATGTGGGGGAAATTACCTATTGCAAGCTAAGGACTTTAGTTAACAGTAATACCTTAATATTCTTTCATCAACAGTAACAGGTGTACCACACCAATACTAGGGGTCAATATTGGGGGGGCCATAGGGGGGCCATAAGGGATATGCAGTGTTTTGGGTTTTCTTTTTTGGTGTCTATTTGAAATTTTTCTTTTTGGAGCAATAAAAGTAGTCTAAAATTGATGATAATGATTGCAGAACTAAGTGATGATACTGTGAGACATTGTATACTTTGGATGGAATATATGGTATGTGAAAATATCTCAGTAAAATCTGCAGATTCAAAAAATGCTCAAGAGATAAAGGAAAATACAGAAAACTAAAGGATATCAGGAAAACAATGAATGAACAATATGAGAAAAAATTAAAGAGAAAGAAATTTTTAAAAGGAACCAAGCAGAACTACTGGAATTGAAGATCACAATAACTGAAATGAAAAATTCCCAGGAGGGTTTCAACAGCAGATTGGAGCTAGCAGAAGAAAGAATCTGCAAACTCAAAGACAAGATCTGAAGGGAGAAATTGACAGGTTGAGGATCAGAAAGGAAAAAAGAATTATAAAGAGCCAAAGAGCCTAAGAGACCTCTGGGATACCACCAAGCATACCAATATAGTCAGTGTGGGAGCCCCAGAAGGAGAAGAAAGAGATAAAGGGGCAGAAGGAATATTCAAAAAAATAATGACTGGGAACTTCCAAAACTTAGCAACAGAGATGAATATGCACATCCAAGAAACCTAGAGAACACCAAACAGGATGTACATGAAGAAAAATATGCCCTTTCATATATTGATCACATTGTTGAACGCAAAGGACTAGGAAAGCATTCTGAAAGTTGCAAGTGAAAAGCAACGTGTAAGTACAATGGAGCCCCAATTAGATTGAGTGCCAATTTCTCATCAGAGAACATGGAGGCAGGAAGGCAGTGGGTTGAAATATTGAAGTGCTGAAAGAAAACATCTATCAAGCAAGAATATATCCAGTTAGACTTTCTTTGAAAAATGAGGGAGAGATTAAGACATTCCCAGATAACCAAAAACTGAGAAAGGTCATCACCACTAGACCTACCCTACCAGCAATGCTAAAGATTGTTCTTCAGACTGAAAGGAAAGGACACTAGACATTGATTCAAAGGGGCATAAAGAAATAAAGACCTATGGTAAAGGTAACCATTTAGGTAATTATAAATGCCAGTATTACTGTATTGTATTTTTAGGTATGTAACTCTACTTCTTACTTCCTACAGGTGCTAAAATGCAAATGCATAAAGAGTAATGATAAGTCTGTGGTTTTGGACATACAATGTACAAAGATTTAAGTGGTAACAAGTACCAAAAAAAGGTGGGGAACAGAGGGGTATAGGAAAAGTATATGTGTGTACTATTGAAGTCAAGTCGGTATCAAACAAAACATGATTGTTATATAGTTAGGATGTTAAAATTTAACCCCAGAGTAACCACAAGGACAATAGATAAAAAACACATCCAGACAGAAAAGATAAGACAATCAATATGGTACAATGCAAAAAATCAAATAATTAACAGAGGAATTGAGGGACAAAAAAAGGTAAAGGAATTACAAATTCTACTTAACAAAATGCAGAAGAAATCCTGTATTATCAGTAGTGGCTTTAAATGTAAGTGGATTAAACTCTCCAGTCAAAAGACAGGTGCTAAAATGCAAATGCGTAAAGAGATTGTCAGAATGGATAAAAAAAAGCATGACCCAACTGTGTCTTCAATAGACTCCCCTTAAATTCAAAGATACAAGTGAGTTGAAAGTGAAAGGATGGGAAAAAATATGCCATGCATGTAGTAACCAAAAGAGAGCTGGAGTTGCTATATTAATATCAGATAAAATAGATTTAAGTAAAAAACAGTTACAAGCAACAAAGACAGTCATTATAAACTGATAAAAGGACACAAGAAGATTGCACTAGTTTGGATGTATTGTGTCCCCCAAAATGCCATGTTCTTTGATGTGATCTTGTGGGGGCAGATGTATTAGTGTTGATTACACTGGAATCCTTTGATTGTTTCCATGGAGATGTGACTCTCAATCAACTGTGAGAGAAACATTTGATTGGATAATTTCCATGGAGGTGTTACCCTGCCCATTCAGGGTGGGTGTTAATTGGATCACTGGAGTCGTATAAAGGAATTCACAGACAGAAACGCCCCAAGAGCAGCTAAGAGTGACATTTTGGAGAGCAACTAAGAGTGACATTTTGAAGAGGAGCTGCAGCTAAGAGAGGACAAAATGCCCCAAGAGCAACATTTCAGAGAAAGCCATTTTGAAACGCAGCCTGGGAGCAAGCAAATGCCAGCCACGTGCCTTCTGAGCTAACAGAGGTTTTCCAGATGCCAGTGGCCATCCTTCAGTGAAGAAGTACCTGCTTGTTGATGCCTTACCTTGGACACTTTATGGCCTTAAGACTGTAACTGTGTGACCAAATAAACCCCCTTTATAAAAGTCAATCCATTTCTGGTGTTTTGCAAAACAGCATCATTAGCAAACCAGAACAAAGATGTAACAATTATAAATATATATGCACCTAACAGCAGAGCCCCAAAATATATAAAGCAAATACTGACAGATCTGAAGGGAGAAATTGACAGTTCTTCATTAATAGTAGGAGACTTTAATAAAGGATCTAGTCAGAAGGTCAGTAAGGAAATGTAAGACTTGAATAATATTCTAAATGAACTGGACCTAACAAACATATATAGAACACTTGACCAAACAACAATAGAGGTATACATTCTTCTTGATGCAGTTGGATCATTCTACAGGATAGACTATATATTAGGTCAGAAAATAAGTCTCAAAAAGTTCAAAATATGAAATCATACAATGTATCTTCTATCACAATGGAATGAAGCTAGAAATCAATAAAGGGAGAAGTGGAAAATTCACAAATATGTGGAAATTATAACAATGTACTTTTTTTTTTTTTTTTTTAATGAAAAGTTTCAAGTTCAATAGTCATGCTCTCTCCAAAAACAAAAAGCAGTTACAATTCAACTCAACACAAAAGCTTCAGGGGAATGAAAATGAAAAGACAGCATACCAAAAACTTATGGGATGCAGCAAAGGCAGTGCTGAGTGGGAAATTTTAATCTCTAAATGCTTACAATAATAAGAAGAAGGTCTTCAAACCAGAGACCTAACATCAAAATTGGAAGAACAAGAAAAAGAAGAGCAAACTAAACCCAAAGTAAGCAAAAGGAAGGAAATAAAGATTAGAGCGGAGATAAATGAAACAGAGAACAATAAAACAGTAGAGAGAATTGACAAAACCAAAAGTTGGTTCTGTGAAAATATCAATAAAATTGACAAACTTTTTGCTAGACTGACAAAGAAAAAAGACAGAATACTAATATCAAAAATCTGAAATGAAAATGGGACATTAATACCAACTCCACTGAAATAAAAAGAACTCTAAGGGGATTCTATGAACAACTGAACACCAATATATTAGGTAACCTAGATGAAATGGAAAATTCTTAGAAACACATAAACTACCTACACTGACTCAAGAAGAAATAGAAGATCTCAACAAACCAATTACTAGTAAAGAGATTAGATTAGTAGTTTTTAAAAAACCTTCCAACAAAGAAAAGCCCAGGATTAGATGACTTCATAGGTGAATTTTACCAAATATTTCAAGAAGACGAATTACAATTCTGCTCAAACTCTTCCAAAAATATTAAGGAGGAGAGAACCCTCCCTAATTCATTCTATGAGACTGAACATCACCCTCATATCAATGCCAGGTAAAGATAACCACAAGAAAATTATAGACCAATATTTCTTATGAATATAGATACAAAAAACTTCAACAAAATACTAGCACACTGAATCCAACGCATATTAAAAGAATTATAAACCATGATCAAATGAGATTTATCCCTGGTATGCAATAGTGGTTCAACATAAGAAAAACAATTAATGTCTTAATTACCACACTAACAGAATGAAGGAAAAAAACCACGTGATCATCTCAATGATGGAGAAAAGGCATTTGACAAAAACCAGCATCCCTTCTTGATAAAAACACTTAGAACACTAGGAATAGAAGGAAACTTCCTCAATACAATAAAGGGAATATGAAAAGCCCACAGCTAAATCGTACTTAATAATGCACAACTTCAAACTTCCCTCATGGATCAGAAACAAGACAAGAATGCCCCCTGTCACCACTGTTATTCACTGTTGTACTAGAAGTTCTTTCCAGAGCAATTAGGCAAGAAGAAGGCTTCCTAATTGGGAAGAAATAAGTAAAACATTCTGTATTTGCAGATGACATGATCCTATATACCAAACATCCTGAAAAATCCACAACAAAGCTCCTAGAGCTAATAAATGAATTCATCATTACTAGTGTATAAACACACTACTGGTTTTTGCATGTTGATCTTTTATCTCTCCACTTTGCTGAATTCATTTATTCGTTCCAGTAGATTTTTGTAGATTTGTCATGGATTTCTATTTATAGGATCATGTCATCTGCAAATAGTGAAAGTTTTACTTCTTCCTTTCTAATTGGATGCCTTTAATTTTTTTTTTCTTGCCTAACTGCTCTGGCTAGAACGTCTTGCAAAATTTTGAATCATAATTGCAACAGCGAGCATCCTAGTCATGTTCCTGATCTTAGAGGGAAAGTTTTCAGTCTTTTGCCATTGAATACAATATTAGCTGTGGGTTTTTCATAGATTTTTTTTTATCATGTTGAGGAAGTTTCCTTCTATTCCTATATTTTGAAGTTTTGTTTTGTTTTGTTTTTTATTAAGAAAGGATGCTGGATTTTGTCAAATGCCTTTTCTGAATCGATTGAGATGATGATGTGGTTTCTCCCCTTTCATTTGGTATTGTGGTGTATTACATTAATTGATTTTCTTCTGTTGAACCACCTTTGCATGCCTGGGATAAAACCTGCTTGATTGTGGTGTATAATTGTTTTAAATTGTTGTTGGATTCAATTTGCAGGCATTTTGTTGAGGATTTTAGCGCCCATACGCATTAGAGTAATTGGTCTGTAATTTTCTTTTCTGGTAATATCTTTGTCAGGCTTTGGTATTAGGGTGATGTTGGCCCCCTAGAATGAGTTAGGTAGTCTTCTCTTCTCTTTGATTTTTTGGAAGAGTTTGAGCAGAATTAATATTAATTCTTCTTGGAATGCTTGGTAGAATTCACCTGTGAAGCCAGCTGGTCCTGGGCTTTTCTTTTTTGGGAGAATTTTGATATTTTGATGACATTCCGTCTCTTTACTGGTGATTGGTCTGTTGATGTCTTTCTTCTATTTCTTCTAGAGTCAGTATAAACTGTTTATATGTTTCTAGGAATCTGTCAATTTCATCTAAGTTGTCTAATTTGTTAGTATACAGTTCTTCATAGTATCCTCTTATGATCCTTTTTCTTTCTGTGGGGTCAGTAGTAAAACCCCCCTCTCATTTCTGATTTTATTTATTTTCATCTTCTCTCCTTTTTTTCTTTGTCAGTCTAGTTTAAAGGTTTGTCAATTTTATTGATCTTCTCATAGAACCAACTTTTGGTTTTGTTAATTCTCTCTATTATTTTTCTATTCTCAATTTCATTTATTTCTAATCTTTATTATTTCTTACCTTCTGCTTGCTTTGAGATTAGTTTGCTGTTCTTTCTCTTGTTCCTCCAGGTGTGCAATTAGGTCTTTGATTTTAGCTCTTCTTTTCAAATGTAGGTATTTAGGGCTGTAAACTTCCCTCCAGCACTGCCTTTGCTGCATCCCATAGTTTTGATGTGTTGTATTCTCATTTTCATTCATCTTGAGGTATTTACTAGTTTCTCTTGTAATTTCTTCTTTGACCCACTGATTGTTTAGGAGTATGTTGTTTAACTTGCATATATTTATGAATTTTCCAGTTCTCCACCTATTATGGATTTCCAGTGTCTTCTCATTGTGATTAGAGAAAGTGCTTTGTATAATCTTAATCTCTTTAAATTTATTGAGACTTGTTTTGTGACCAAACATGTGGTCTACCCTGCAAAATGATACATGCACGCTTGAGAAGAATTTATTTCCTGCTGTTTGGGGGTGCAATGTTCTGTATATGTCTGTTATGTCTAGTTCATTTATTGTATTATTCAAATTTTCTGTTTCCTTATTGATCCTCAGTCTTGATATTCTATATGTTGATGAGAGTGGTGTATTGAAGTCTCCAAATATTTTTGTAGAAATGCCTATTTCTCCCTTCAGTTTTGCCAGTGTTTGCCTCAATATTTTAGAGCACCATGGGTAGATACATAAATATTTATGATTTTTATTTCTTCTTGGTGTAGTGTCCCTTTTATTAATATATAGTGTCCTTCTTTGTCTCTTATAATAGTTTTGCATTTAAAGTCTAGTGTTTCCAATATCAGTATCACTACCCCAGCTCTGTTTTGGTTACAGTTTGTGTGGAATATCTTTTTCCAACCTTTAACTTTAAAAATATTTGTCATTGGGTCTAAGGTGAGTCTCTTATAAACAGCATATAGTTAGATCATATTTTTTTTTTAATCCATTCTGCCAATCTGTGTCTTTTGATTGGGGAGTTTAATTCATTAACATTTAGTGTTATTACTGTAAAGGCAGTGCTTGCTTCAACTGTTTCATCCTTTGGTGTTTTTTTTTTTTCTTTTTTTAATAAATAAGTATTAAAGTTTATTAGAGAAAGAGAATACATGTGTGCTGGTTTGTATATATTATGTCCTCCAGAAAAAGCCATATTCTTTAATGCAGTCTTGTGGGAGCAGATGTATTAGTGTTGATTAGGTTGGAATCCTTTGGTTGAGTATTTCCATGGAGATGTGACCCACCCAACTATAGGTGATATATTTGATTGGATTATTTCCATGGAGATGTGGACCCTACCCATTCAAGGTAGGTCTTGATTTAATTACTGGAGTACTTTAAAAGAGAACCACACAGGCCCAGACATTTGCTGCAGCTGAGGGGCACATTTCAAAGACGGCTGTTGAAAGCTGACACTGACATTTTGGAGAATGCCATTTTGAAACGCAACCTGGGATCAAGCAGATGCCAATCACATGACTTCCCAGCTAACACAGGTTTTCCGGATGCCAATGGCCTTCCTCCAGTAAAGGTACCCTATTGTTGATGCCTTACCTTGGATGCTTAATGGCCTTAAGATTGTAACTTTGTAACCAAAAAAAAAACCCTTTATAAAAGTCAATCCATTTCTGGTGTTTTACAAACAGCAGCATTAGCAAACCAGAACAACATGTTAAAGTGATAACGTGGACATGTTCAAGGGTGAAGCACATACTGAGTGGAGCGGGTTGGCTTGTTATATAGGAAAGTTTTACAGAGATTTTATCTCAACCATTGAACACCAGGTGTCTTCTTTGTTCTAGGAGAAGATAGTGTATCAGAACTGTGACCTGCTGTCAAATATCTAAAATTTGTCTTTGGGCAAATGTTTAAAACTTTTATGACCCCATCCTTTCTATCATTAACCAAGAATTTGCTTTAGGCCCATGATTTTACAAGCTTTTATGGTTTGGGGAGATTTTGGAGCTCTAGGGGAAATTTTTGTCGCATGAGAAGTTCGCAGGTCTGCATTAACTCTTTTGAAGCTGAATAGAAGACCAGAGACCACAGCCTTGATGCCCTATTCTATCCTGCCTCAACTTCCCCCTGAAAGTGTGGAACACCTTTAATCTTGAGGGGGTGCTGAGGGGGAAGATCCATTTTCTGAAACTTCTTCCTGCTGTTTTAAGGATGGTGGACTCTGCCTTCCAGGGTGTAAAACTCTTTCTCTATTTTAGTAAGGGTGGGGGTAGGCTGGTCCTGGTCCAGAACAGCTTAACATTCATGGATGAGCATGAGGTTGTTGTGAAATGCTTGCAGTCTGTTGGAAACAAATTTGACAAGTAGGTTAAATATACATGGGTCAAACATAAGAATGAGAAGAAAAGGGATTAAAGGACTTAGAAAAGGAAGGATTTAAGTAATTAGAGTAGGTAGATCTGGAAAAGGATTCCAGTTGCTTCCAGAATTATATTTAATTTGTTGGATTGTTCTCAAAGGTCCCATATATTTTCTTGAGTTTCACCTGAGTGGTTGACATAAAAGCAGCATTTTTCTTGTAAGAAGAGGTAAGTTCCCCCTTGTGCTGCAATGAGTGCATCCAAGGCTTGCCTATTTTGATGCACCACTGCTGCTAGAGACTCTAAGGTTTGGAGGAGGCCTAGAAGAGGCCTTTTAAGGGTCATTTGGTTAGGTTGTGAGGAGCAAGGAATAGTAGAACACAAAAGAGAAAGAGAACACTTATTATACTTAGCTCTGCTTTTTTAGTAGGAGTTTTAAATTGTCCAGTGGCTGACAGCTGTAGGATTCTTTTTGTTCAGGAGGGTCTTTAGGATCCTGGCTGGGGAGCTTGAGCTGGACAGGTGAATCCAACTGGAGATTCCATAGACTTTGACTGCTCAGGATGTGTTCTCACTTTAAATCAGTGAAGATGGACTCCTGGAAGCTCCTGCAGCAATCTTCTCCTGGCTCGGCTCTCCAAAACATGTAACTGGCACCCTTCTGGCAACAGTGCCAGGCAGAACCCCATTTCAGGTTTGGGACTCTCACCATGGAAAAAACTCAGAGATGAGAGGGGCCAGTAGGAATAAGTAGTAAACTTTATTAAAGAAAGAGAGAAAGAATACATGTTGAAGAGAACACGGACATGTTCGAGGGAGAAGCATGCCTCATCCTTTGGTTTTTATATGTCATATCTTATTTTTGTCTCTCTTTTTACCCTTTTAGTTACCCTCACTGATAATCTTCATTTCTGTACTCTACTCCAAACCTCTCTCTCATCTCTTTTCCTTTCAGCCTGCAGGACTCCCTTTAGTATTTCTTTTAGGGTAGGTCTCCTATTGACGAAATCTCTCAGTTTCTCTTTATCTGTGCATATTTTGAATTCTCCCTCATTTTTGAATCACAGTTTGCTGGATAAAGAATTTTTGTCTGGCAGTTTTTCTCTTTCAGTATCTTAAATATATCATCCCACTGCCTTCTCACCTCCATGGTTTCTGATGAGAAATTGGCACTTAGTCTTTTTGTGGTTTCCTTGTTTGTGATGAATCACTTTTCTCTTGCTGCTTTCAGGATTCTCTCCTTATCTTTGGCATTTGACATTCTGATTAGTATGTATCTCAGAGTACACATATTAAGATTTATTCTGTTTGGAGTAAATTGTTCTTCTTGAATGTGTATATTTATATCTTTCATAAGAGTTGGGAGATTTGGGGCCACTATTTCCTCAAATATTCTTTCTGTTCCTTTTCCCTTCTCTTCTTCTTCTGGGACACTGATGATGTATATGTTTGTGCGCTTCTTGCTGTCATTCAAATCCTGACACCTGGCTCAATTTTTCTCATTCTTTTCTCTATCTGTTCTTCTGTAAGATTTCAATTGTCCTGTATTCTAGCTTGCTGATTATTTCTTCTGCCTGTTCAAATATTCTGTTGTATGCTTCTAGCGTATTTTAATTGCTTCTGTTGTGCCTTTCATCACATCATTTCTCTTGTGTTTCTTTTTATACATTCCAATTCTTATCTATGCTGACACAGTGTCTTCTTAATTTCCTTTATCTCTTTAGCCATATTTTCTGTCATCTCTTTGAATTGATTTAGGAGAGTTGTTTCACCCTCTTTGATTACTTGTTCCAAATTCTATATCTCCTTTGAAGTTTTGATTTGTTCCTTTAACTGGGCCACATCTTCCTGTTTCTTAGTATGGCTTGTAATTTTTTGCTCTCTAGGCATCTGATTATCTTGATGAGTTTACTCTGGTGGCGAGTTTCTCTCTCTTGCCTAGGGTTTTATTGTTTATAGGTTTTGTGTTAAGGTTGTTCTTTGACATTTGGTTCAACTTATTCTAGTCTTTAGGATAGCTCATGTTTAACTGATAAGATTTTTTCAGATCTTCTTCATCTGATTCTTGCCCTGGATATATGGTACAATTTTTGAGATTGCATTATTTTTGCAGTTGTTTTACCCCCAGGAGAAAGCTTCCTTTTCTCTGTTTCTTCTCCAGGAATGTTGATCTGTTCTGTTTGTTTCTGATTGACTCTATAGTTTTTTTAACAACCCTTTCATTGTCTCTAGCTGTTTTTGCCTGTAGGGCAAATTGTGGGAGGAGGGTCATCCCAAAAAGGACTTTCTCAAGTCTTTATTTCCCAGTGAAAGCAGGGCCAGGGACCCACAAAGGAGGCATAAACTGGTTCCAGAGTGCCCTGGGGAGATGACCGGACAAGATGCCAACTGTCTGTCTGACAGCTCCCGGAATATGTGCTTTCCTGGCCTGCCCAGAAGATGGTACTCTTCAGCAAACTGTTCCCTGCAATCATTAGGAGGTATTATGCCTTTAAGTCTCCACAGACTCAGCCCCTGTCAGGGGCAAGCTTGAAACAGAGGCTGCTGGCTGCTTTTCTCTGGGGTGGGTTAAGACAACTTTATGGGGCATGTTAAGGTATACAGTACACCATTTTAATACATGTGCAACATTAGTGGATGAAGATTGTCTCTTAAGCAGTAATACTGGGTGTAGTCTCTGGTTTCACCAGTTGCATACTCTAGGATGATTATATAAGTAAAAATTTCTCTTGTGATACTGGAAAATGATTAGAATGTGCAAACTGATACAGTAGCTTTCATACGCCTCTTGAAGGGTACCACCACAGGAAAGTCCATTTAAGATGTTGCTGGGTTTAGCAAAGTTGGAATGCTGGCACTGTTGAATTGGGCAACACTTTTTCAGATCTTGTTCAAAGCTGCAGTGCATTTATATATTAAAGCAGCTGACATGATGTCTTTTTATGGGCCTTCCCCAAGCACTGGAGTTTTTCTGCTAATTTGCCGTACTAGGTCATAAAAGATCTCATTAAAATTTATTTTTGATTTTGCAGAAGATTCTAAGAATGCACAATTGTTCCACTGGCTTGCTAGATTTTGTCTTTGCTCCTTTCCCACAACTCTTTCATCTTCCAAGGGGCACTTATAATCAGCCGGAATCATTGGAAGATCGTCAGTGTCTTTTACTCAAAAGAATCTGTTCACTCAGGTCTTGTAAATCATTAAATGTGGACTGTGCTGTGATGGAATAAACTAATGCAAAGCCTTGTCCATTTTTATGTACAGATCCCTCATTGCTGTAAATTGTTTTGCTCCTGCAGTATCCAAGATTTCAGGCATACACTGTGCATCTACTTCAACTTGCTTTCTATAAAAATCTCCTGTCAACAAAAGTTCCTTGAACTAAATGCATGGTCACAGCAAACTTTCCAACACCCCCTGAGCCAAGAACCACTACCTATAGTCATGCAAGGTGTGAAGTTGTCAAAATCTAGTACCTCTCAAGCTGTCACTGGTCCATGCAGCCAGTGTCTCCTGCACCTTGTGCTTCCTCCAGGTGGCTTCTCCTGGTGCCACAGCTGTACTGCTGCTGCCATCGCAGCTCGGCTGATTACACACCTGACTCTGGGCCCTCACCTGCTTTTCAGCTCTTCATCAGCACAAAGATTCTCTGCTGCCCTGCTCTGATCTTACTTGCCCTGGTCACTGCAAGTGTGGGAGTACACACTATTTGTCCCCAGGCAATGGAGGAAAAGTGGTAAGAGCAAAACACTAACAGCTCCTTTCATACTTTATATTCTTAAAGGTATAAAGGAATAACCTCCAGCTTGTGCATCCCAACTTCTACACACCCATGCCCAGTTCAAAACAGTTCTCTCTCTCTCTCTCCAGGAATCTCTCAGAGTTTTCTCCTTATTTTTGATGACTTCCCTCATTTTTTTTTTCTCTGAGGAGGCAACAGCAGACTGGGCTGGTTCATCATCATGGTAGGAATTCTTAAGGCTTTCTTTACCCCAACATTTTTCTTTACCCCAACATTTTTTTAATGGGAACCCTTACAGTAATTGAGTGATGAGTTGAATGAAAACATGTATTTATCCAGATGTTTGGAATGAAACAATAAAGGAGACAGGTAAAAGGTAAAAATGATCAGTCTTGCAAGAGATAGATGCTCTTGAGGGCAGAGAGGCATAGATTCCTCTTTCAAGAAAACCAGCCATTTTCCATTTGGAAGGAAAGCTAATCCAAATTCATCTCAAATAGTACATAATGTAATAAATGGATGTAATTGATAGTGTCAGAGTTGTCCATTCCTAAAAAGAAATGTGTCTACATTATTTTTTCTCTTTGTCAGGCTTGAATTTTTAGTCTTTACCATCCAACAGTCTCTTGAAGGGCTACCTTTCCAAAAATATCTCATCCAAGCAGGCATTCTTTTGAAGTCTTCAATTGTAGCTTAACAATTTATGTGGCTTTTCCTTCCATTCCATATTACATATGTATGTTTTTTAAAAAGAAAAATGATTTTGAAGTACTCAGATTATAAACAAAATATTTCTACTGATCTTGTTGGTTAATGGGTGAGATGCCCTTATATGGAATCTAATCATTTGGAATATTGGATTGAATTAAAGAGAAAAAGTCATTAAATATCAGCTTTTCAAACAGGCAGTGTATTTTCTTGGTCTTATAGTCACATTATTTTGAAAATCCACAGTCATAGAAATATGAAGGCACAGGTAGTATAAATTGTTTTTTAAAATACTTTATGAACTATGGCATAGTAATAACAGAGGAGAGATATCCATAATGGCATAAAAAGAATTACTATAGTACAATATTTTCAGGCTATTTTTGGTAGAAATTTAGAATGAATTATATTTTTGATGTCAAACTGCTTACATTGTAAAGCAGACTAAAAGAGACCACTGGTTAGTCCTTTCTTTTATTTATGAATACCATGGGTTAAACACAGTTGCCTACTCAGTTGATCAAGTTGTCTTTTGAGCATATTATAATGTATTGTTTGATGAGAGTAATCCCCCTAATATTCTCATATCAATAATTCATTCTCTCTCTCTTTCTGTGTCTCTCTTTATGAGCTTCATCTTTCAGGACAATTGTGAGGTTGCGATTAAAGAAAATCTCAAATTTTTTTGTTTCATTGTTTATGCTTTTTCATTAGGCTTCTTAACCAAATGTTTTTTTTCTTATAATAGTGAAAACTCTGGTGATTTTTCTTCAGAATTAGAATTATTTTTTATTTTCTTTAACTCTTCTTAATTCTTATTTATTTACTAAATAAGTAGAGCTCCATGATTTAAACTTCATGAGTTATACATTGAGGTGTTCCTTTTCATTCCTGTCTCCCAGCCATGAAGTTCCTTCTCTGAGAACTAATGTTTCCAGTTTCATATCTGTCCTTCCAGAGATACAAATATATTTGTATGTATAGATCTCTATATAAAAATAGAAATATGTATATGTGTGTATGTTTGCATCAATATGTGTGAAATACATAATATATAAATAAATATATATAAATATATGGAAGTATATTTTTAAACTCTTCTTTATATAAGTGCTAGTATATAATAGATGCTGTTCTGCCTTTGCTTTTTTTGACTAAATATATCTTGGAGATCATTCCATATCAGTATTACCAGAAAACCTTTTTTTTATTTTTTTACACTTGTATGATATATCATTGTAGAAACATATTATAATGTATATAGCCATTCTCCTTTTGATATATATTTAGAATGTTTCCAATTTTTGGTATTACAAACAATGCCATAATGAATAATCTTATATGCATCTAATTTGGTACATATGTGAGCATATTTAGAAGATAAATTCCTAGACATAGAATTGGTAGACTACAATATATGTGCATTTATAATTTTGATAGATATTGCCAAATTTTCGTTCATAAATGATGTACCAATTTCAGTAGTGTGTAAGAGTGCCTATTTTCCCTCATCCTTACCAACATAATCTACTAGGAATGATGGGTATGAAACAGCTTTGTGTAGTATTGTTTGGGGCTTTTCACAAGATACCAGAGTTTAGAATTATTAATTACTTTTAGACTGCTACTGCTTTCTATTAGTTTATCAGTTGTGTTTGCAAAAGAGCTATTACATATTTGTTGTTAATTTTATTGTGAAGAATGTTAGAGGCTTTGTGTCTCTCAAAACCACAGTAATTTCAGGCCGTTCCAAATTTCACTTATAATTTGCATATTTCTACTACTTTCTAGTTTTGACTTAGTGCTTCTTAGTGCTTGTTTCTTATCACTTATCTGTGTTTTTTTGGAAAATATAATATAAAAAGTATCACGTGATAAAAAAGTAAAGAATGATTTTTAAATCACGAAGATCAGAATTTTTGATACTTTTAAAATTTCCCTGTAGCTGAAAATGGAACCAATGGACAAAACCTTGCATCACCTAATTTTGGCAGGACTTTTGGTGATCAAAAGTAAAAAAAAAAAAAAAACCCACACTCTTTCTAAAGGAAATGAGCTCATTTTTGAAAATCTGAATGTGTAGGCTTTCAAGGCCAAAGTAAAGCTCTCACTTCACTTTGAGACAATTGTCATTTAATCCTCCTGTGTTCATTCATAACAACAAAAACATATGAAATACTTGAGTCATTTACTTCAAAGGAAAATTTTCTATTGCACAGGCATTCATTTAAAGTGGTATATTAGCTCATGCGGAAAAATAGCAGTTCGATATTTTGCTTGTACATACGCATGACAGAACTTTTTAAGAACTCAGTTTTTAAAATCCCTCAAATCTTTGACTAAAATGTATGTACCTAAAATAATGCCACATTTATTCAGTGGGGAAACATATCCTTATAAGACTATCACAGTGTCCCCTGGGAGACACAAGCATCTCAGTTTGGACTTTCTCAAATTGCCCTGGCGTAGCCATAGAGAATATTATTTCTGGTTGCAGCCTAGATCTGGTGTTGAAGGAAAATACAAAGGTAAAGAATGACTTTATTTGGTGTTATTTCAGGCACTGTTGGAAAAGAAGAATAAAGTTCTTGAATCAAAGAAACCTCTGCGCTTCCTTCAACAAAACCCAATACCTCAACCTCGGCTTCCAACTCCAACCTTGGAAATTAGTTCCAATGTAAGTTTGAAACTTTTTTCATTTGAAATGCCAAATTCAGGATTGCTGTCAGTTTATTCTTATCATAGTTTGGGTTGAAAACAAACCTAATTAAATAGTGTTAATTTCCCTGGCTTAAATGCTGTCTTTATTCTTATGTGTCAAACATCAAACACATGCAAAAACAAGCAAGAATAAATGAAAGGAAAGGAAAGGAAATCTAAACCCAATTCTTTTCGAGAACGAAAACACAAAGAATAAAAAATTTTCCCAAGAAAACTAGACTTCATAATGTAACCCACGTGCATGTCAAATAAAAAAAGAAGATTGAATGATGATCAATTACCATAGCTGTCCTCCCACGTGGAGGGTTGCTGATAACAGAATCCTAGAGGGACAAGATGCCTTAGGTGACATCCAGAAAGACAGTCTGGCTTCTGAAGTAGGACTGGCTCAAAGGGGTCAAACAAACAGGTCATCCCTCACCTTTGCAGATGTCCAAACTCAATTTGGGCAAGGTACCAGAGTTGGTTAGGATTTAGAGGACTAACTCAGACTAAACAAACCCACAAGAAACTGCTAGAGTGGCCACAGTGCAAATTTATTACTTTATAGAGAAATATGACTGCCTGGTGAGAGAGGATGTTCCTGTTGACTGGTCAGCACATTATCTCTCAGTATAGGACAATCCTTATAAGAAGCCAAATTGTGTTCAGAAGGTTAGCTTGCCTGTCATCATAGGGAGGGGAGTTGGTGTATCTCACTAATGCCTGTTCCTTGACCCTGCCGGGTTGCCCCTGTGGAGAGACTGGAACCTCCACTGACTGGCCAGGACATGCTCCTTTCTGGACAGTATCTCCTTTTCTAGACTTTGTACAGGCCACTGCCTTTGGTTAACACACTGTCCTTCCCATGTGTTAATGCTATTAGACTGTTGCTTTTTTTTTTTTTTCAATTCACAGGTGTCTTAATTAGATTTCCAGACCCTGCTCTTTTTACTTTGTTCACATAAATGAGTTTAAGGTGATTTTTGCAGGTGGCTGATATTATTCATTACACTCTGATTTTCCAGTTTAAATTCTTGTGCAAAACACCTCTTTCTAAACTCTTAATTCTCTGCCTACTTATCATCAAACATGAAAAAACTATTGCCAGAGGGATTTTATAAGCCATATCTGTTGCTTCAAAAAAGACTTTGCTGGGAAGGAGTATAGAAAAATGAAAAAGGCTTGATCTGCAGGGATAGCATGACAGTGGGGGAATTTTTTGCTTTTACTTCTATTTGTTAATGTTGTTTGTGATGAGAAAATAACAATGAATTTTAATGATATAGTAAGTAGCAATGAAAATACTATGTGCTCAGTGAGGGCAGGGACCACATTTTAGCCCATTAAATCCTTTTGACATGTAGCACAGTCTTTTTTAAATACAATTTTACTGAGATGTATTAACACACCATATAATCCATCCAAAGTATACAATCAGTGGTTCACAGTATCATCATATAATTGAGTATTCATTGCCACAATCAATTTTAGAACATTTTCATTACTCCAAAATAAAGAAAAAAAATAAAAAGGAACACCCAAAATATCCCATACCCCTTATCCCCCTATTATTTGTATTTTTTATCTTTATTTTATTACTCATAAGTCTATACACTGGATAAAGGGAGTGTCAGTCACAAAGTTTTCATAATCACTCAGTCACATGATAAAAGCTATGTAGGTATAC
Source organism: Choloepus didactylus (assembly GCF_015220235.1). Lineage (NCBI taxonomy): Eukaryota > Metazoa > Chordata > Mammalia > Pilosa > Megalonychidae > Choloepus > Choloepus didactylus. The sequence continues at coordinate 85,900,837 of NC_051307.1, forward strand.
AATCATCATCAAGAATCAAGGCTACGGGATTGCAGTTCAACGGTTTCAGGTATTTCCTTCTAGGTATTCTAATAAACTAAAAACTAAAAAGGGATATCTATATAGTGCGTAAGAATAACCTCCAGAATGACCTCTCAACTCCATTTGAAATCTCTCAGCCACTGAAACTTTGGTATAAGTATTTTAAAAATATTTGACGCTGACTCTTGCTGATAAAAACGTTGTCAAGCTGCTTGGCTCTCCCTTTGTTCTTTTAGGAAGCAGAAGAGGTAGAAATGGCTGTGATCTACCTTCAAAAGTTACTCCGGGGCAGAGTCATTCAGAACATGGTATGCAAAGTCCTACAAATGGCTCTGTGTTTTTCCTTTCAGAATATATTTACAGAATGGGTAAATCTATTTTATCCATTCTATAGAATTTATAGAATTAATATAATTATAGAGTTCACTCCTTGGAGTGAGTTCACACCTATGCCCTGATATCCTATTGAGCTCAATTCTGTGGTTACCTGATCACTCCTTTCCATCGCCATAGTTGGTCCAGGTGACGGCACAGTGTCCAGGAGGGGGAAAGCAAGGGTCTCCTGCTGTTGGCCACAGTTGTCACCAAGACAGTGTGAAACCAATTTTTTCCTTGGAAAGGCTTAAATCCAGAAATTTTCTCACCTGAGTTTTGACTTTCAAAGCATCGTCAACCAAGTGGATTATCTAATTTTTCACAGTCATAATACAATTATTTGAGTTTGCTTATAGCTAGCAATACCTGTATTATAAATGAAATAATTAAATAGCAATGACTATGATTTGAATCCTTCCTAAATGGCCACATGATATAGTCTTTGCTCTACATATATCATCTCTTTTTTTCTTTGTTTGTTTGTTTCCTATCAGCAACCCCATTTACTCTCTCAGGCAAATAATCTGAGCCTGAGAGAAAGTTAACTGCCAGCAGATTCACCTCTGGTTTTTCTGGCTCTAAAGCTTTAACCAGATTATTTGCGCTATTAGAGCAATTACACTTTAATAGTAATTTTAAAAAAGGGAGGGCTGGTAAAAGCCCCAACTAAAAGTCTTCTTCTGCTCAACAGCCATAACTCTTAAGAGACTCGTTTATGATGAGTAAGTCCAGGGAAGCTGAGTGAGCACTTTGTGTTCAGCACTCTTCTTTACTCCTCAATATTTCTCCAGCAAAAACTCCAGTTAAATTCAGACAGTGGCTTGCATAATACAAACCAGGGGCGATTTGTTGGAAAAGAAAAGATGACCACGAACAATACCATCTCCAAGTTTCCTAGGGAAGGTGCACAGAAAACAAGGCAAAGGTTCTAATTTCTTAATATGACTCTAGTTGTCACCTTGTCTTTGAGAGGCATTTTAAGAAACTGGGTGAGCACCTAACTGGTAACTAAGTCCTTTCTCTGCCTGGCAGCTGAAGGCACTGTAAAAAAGGCTGTACTCGAGCCCTGTGGAGCCCTCACCCATGCTGCAGATCCCAAAAGGCAGAATACAACCGACTGCTCCCAAGTGTCTTACAAGTCTTGCATGCAAATCCTTGTGTTTGGTACAAAGCAATGTTAATTTGCAAGTCTCTCTTTGATTTGATTTGATACAGATGTTTGAAGGGAAAGAAAAGCGATTGGAATTGATCCAGGAGCTGCGCACCAGCCACGCACTACAAGAAGATGACAGGCTGGTGAAGAAAGCCGAGAAGCAAGTGACCCTGGCCTTACAGCGGCAGAGGAACTTGCATGAACACAAGGTTCTTTCCTTTTCTTTCTTGTACTTTTCTTGTTTCTTTCTTACTTACATTTCCCCCCTTGATTTTGATTATTGCACAAGCAACATTTTAACAATAAATGAAATGATAAAAAAGAAGGAAATATCTCCTAGAATCCCATCACTATCACAGTCAACATTCTTTAGAAATGCAGCTGCAGTCAATAATTTGAATGGGGTGTACCCTCAGTAAACTGATTATGATGTTATTCTCTTTATTTGCAAAAAAGCAAAACATTTTTTTTCAACTCTAAGATTTTTTTCCCTTCCAATTTTTCTTAAATATTTAGTGACTCTACTACATTTCATCTACAGGGGGCTTAGAAGAATGAATAAGTAATCAAAGTTGTAAGAAAAGAAGTGAGAAGTGAGATTTAGTTTAGAATATCTCTGAATTTTTGAACTGTGCATAGCTCATGCTGGCTAAATTTCATATTAAAAATCTTAATTTCTCATGACATTCTGTGACTTGCATCATGAACTCCTGGCTCTCTGCCCACAACACAGCTGAGAAATATAGCTCTAAACCAACAATTGGAAATGTTTTTCCTGTTTTCTTATGGAGTGTCTATATATACACACCATTTTATATGTTACTGATATGGGGTAGATATACTTTTTGCTTCCTCTCACTTATCTGTAAATCAATCTGAAAAAGAACCATTTTGTAAAGAGTTTAGCATTATAAAAATGTAAAACTTACAGTAAAGTTAAGATGACCCACATTTAGTAACATACATAACTCTTGTGCTGTGTGGGAACTGGGCACACATGGTAAGCAGCTCTGAAATGACTGCGACTTTGTTCTTTTTACACAGCAGAAGCAACCTGGACAGTCACTGAGCTTTGAGGTGTGGGTGGAGGGAGAAAGACCCAACGGGGACAAGAGAAAAAAAATGGAGAATGTGGACACTGGAGGCTCTAAATCTGGAAGTCCTAGAGTCCTGGAAATATTGGGAAAGGGGTTGGATTTCTGTTTAGATAGGAAACAGGATGCCCTACAAGTACTAAGGCTTGGGACCCCAGATGGAAAATGTCCTACTTGGCCCTTTGAGATTTCTGATAATGAACTTCAGCAGATGCAGCTAAGCTGACCCAGGCTTTTTACTTCATTTTTTCATTAATATGGATATGTACATGACTGATATCACATCATCTGAGCCCAAAGAGAGGAGTTGATGGGAAAGGCTGTCAACCAGCCAAGGACTCATCCTGTTTACTTTTAATTGTACCTGGAAACACTGATGATATGCAGGGATATGAGGGAGTGGACATCTCACATATACCTACAGGAATGCTGGTCCTCTCCTCTTCTCTTCTTATACTTTCAGTGAAAAACTTTTCAGAAAATGCATAATCCCCAGTTATGTAATGAATTACCTATTATGACAGAAGAATCACCTTCCTAGATATTTTTACTTAATTTTCAAATTACATTATATTAACTGAGTATACTCAGATTTCTAGCTTAGGATGAAGGCTAGACATGAACAGGGATTTGAAAGGATGCATCTGTCCCACAAGTGAGGGAGCTTGAACTCCCTCGACTCAAGGAGAGTATCGTTAGTGCTCTCTGGGCTGAATGGCCAGTGTTTATGAGAGTAAGGAGTAATGAGACTCTCCCTTTCTTTCCACTCTCCCTATTTTATAAGTAAAGTTTAACTTTGTGGCAGGAAGTGTATATGGGTGAGGGGTGGGGGTGGGCTGAGGCTGAGGGCATCAGGGCCAACAATGACAAGCTCACCAGGTAGCCACGTAGCCATACTGTCTCTGAGAGCTCTGAGTATTTCTTCCCTTCAAATAAAAACCAGAGGGGAACTGAGTACAAAGGGAGAACTGTCAATATTAAAGTAGCAGACGACTGGAAGGAGAGCTCTTTCACCTTATCCCTGAGAGTGGGGGGAAATGGGATGAAGTTGCAAAGGATATAATCATTTTAAATACTTTCTTCTTATGGCAAAGCCAGAACACAAGGATCATAAATAGGTACTTGTGACTTATTCCTGGGCCCCCTTAAACAGTGGTCATTTGGCCCGGAGAGAACCCCATGAGGCCCCTTATTTTACCTCAGTGACCACGTAGACATAGGCTTTTTCCTGCTCTATTTCAAAAGTGGTTATTAATGGCTTTCAAGTTATTTAAAAATACTTCCGTATTATTCAAGATCTTAAATTTCCCAAACTTATGTGAAAGAACTAGGCATTAAAAGAAAAATAAAGGTATCATGAGTGAATTTCTAGAAGATTCTGTTGGATTAAAATCCAATAATATCTTTAATAAAAACCTTGATATTTCCCTTCATGTATGGGAAGACATAAGCACTTTACCTTCTGGATAAAACTGAAGGAAAAAAAAATAGCAAAACACTAAAAAATCCAGTCTATGTGATTGCTAATAGAAATGCTTTTGCTGTACCCTCTTCAAAATTTGAGGACTATAATTCATCAGTGACTATCTGGGCCATCTTCTTTCTCATGTCTAAGTTTTGTAATACAAGTTTTCTTAGTAAGAATGCATGGGAAGGGCCAGTCTAGAAATTATCTCCTTAATGAAAGCTAAATACATTCTGGAAGTGAATTGACTGTCAAGAGTCCTGGGTAATCCAGCACCCCTTCTTGTAATCACCATTCATAGTAGAATTTATGTCCTTAAAATTGTATCTTTTTTTTAAGGTATCAGTGGTTGAAAACCATTTGGCTGGACTGGAGGGAAGGGCATTGGCAGACATGTTTGATTTCCTGTCCAAAGAGCTGGTGAGACTGCAGGAAGAGAGGAGGATCCACGCCTTTGCCATGCTGGCAGAACGGCAGCGGCGCATGAGAGAAGCCGAAGAGAGTGGCCGGCGCCAGGTGGAGCAAAGGCGCCTGCGGGAGGAGGATCAGATATTCAAAGAGGCAAGTGGGGGCAGCTGGGGGTGGGAAGCTGTCTCGTAGGATGCCAGTCAAACCAGAGGAAACCCATGATGAGAAATGGTGATTTTTTTTCATTTTACTCAATAAGTATATATACATATATATATATATATATATATATATATATATATATATATATATATATATATGTACCAGGGACTGTACAAAGGCACTGTGGAATACATTGGAGAGGGAAATACCAGACATGGTCTCTTTTCTCCTGGAGCTTCAATAATATACACCATGCAAATAATTATAGAATTAGAAAATGTTATGAGTTCCATGAAGGAAACAAATGGGGTACAGTGAGGGACAGCGACACATTTAAAGGAATTACTCTGCTTGCTTTGTGGAGAATAGGGAGGGGGAAGGCAGTGTGGAAACTAGGAGACCAGGAAGGAAACAGTTGGAGTAGTTTAGGCCAAGGTGAGAAAGAGAGAAATCAACTGTGACTTCCAATTGCAGGCGTAAGTCACTGGGAAGATGGTGGTCCTGTTTTCTGAAGTGGGAATGCCCACCTTATCCCTGCCTACCTTACGGGCAGGGGTGGAATCAGGAGTTCACTTAATTTTGAGACATCTAAGTGGAGGTGTCATTTTGATAGACTGATACACAGGATGATGTACAAGAGAGGTTTGGGCTGAAGGTATACAGTTGGGAGTTAGTGTAACAGGTTGGTAAATTAAAAATTCCAACCAAGACACAATGGATATGAAATTCCAAAGTGACCGAGATGCAAATTCAGAGGAAGTTCTAGGAACCAGTGTATGTCTCAAAGCACTCTCACACTAATCAAGAATATAAAAGGTCAAGTGTTGAAATCGGAGGGGATTTGTGAGGAAGAGTTCTTTAAAGGGAGCAGTGCTGTGACTAATCTACCTCCCCACCTCCAAGAAGGAGGGTGAGGGGTACTTCCCTTTTGCTGTAGTCAAGAGAGAGGGGCTTCAATGGGACCACTTGGAGAGCGTCATATGCACTTTCAGTTAGGGTGCCTACCCTCCTGGGAAATGGAGAGGAGGAGAGTGGGCCAGCTGGCTGCTTTAGAAGCAGGCATGGGAAAGGCTGTGTGAGTGGTTGGCACTCCCAGAATATGTTGAGTCACAGGTAGTATCAGAGTTTCCCCTGGACCAGATGTGGGCCACATGAGAAAGAGAGAAAGAGCCAACCTGAAACTTAAAGTCCTGTCCAAGAGCACCGCCTGAATCACTTATGTGGGTAGTTTTGTGCTCCTCATGTGAAAAAAAATGCTACATCAATTTGGGGTCTTCTTATTTAGTCAGAGATGTTAATAATTTCCTGATTCCTATGAAATTAGGATTGATCCATGTACAGTACCCAATGTGTATTTTTTCTTTTCAAAAGACATTTTCATTAAAATTAAAAATATTTCTCACCTTCCTTACTGCTTAAGAAGGTTGGGGTAACATTGTCAAGTTTGGGTTTGTAACTAGAATGGCAGATAATCTACAATGTGTTAACAGCCCATAATAATTCATATTCTAGGTTTCTACCATCTTAACACAATGCTCCAAAGAGTCACTGAAATTTAATTGGCTTAGAAAATATAGCCAAACCAGAACTTGCAATCTCCTACCTACTATCGTTAAGGAAAAACCAGCCGGAGATGGGACAAACCACCTGGGGATGAGAATAAAGGTGAAAGGGACAGAGGAACCACTATGCTCAAAAACACAGAAAGGAAGAAACTGGTACCTTCTATATGGGAATGATGCCAGAAAAATGTCAGCCATGTCTCAGAAGGGCAAAAAAGTGTTAGCATGACCCTTCCAGTCTGATTTAAAGACAATTTATGTAAAGAATGTGTTCAGACATCCAGTGGACCCACAGATTCAAATACCAGCCATTATTTTAATTCTCAATCTCCCTCCTAAATTAAAATACAATTATTGTTGTTCTGCCTCCTTCCTTATCTCTTGAAGATAAGCAGGCTTGCAAATAAATATACCAAAACACAGAAATGTATGCATCAGAAAAAATAGCATGTAGATATTGAGAAACTCAGACGCAGGGAGTTATAGACTCATATTTATCAGAGCCCCAGGATCCTTTCCACTTTCTGCTTTTCCATCCCTAAGCGGCCCTTGTGGCAACTTAAGATGGCTGCTGGTGTTCCAGCCATTATATCCCCATTATTCGCTGAAAAGAGAAAAAGAAACTAGGTCTTGCCCTTAAGAGTCCTTTCTGGAAGCTGCACATACCTGTTCTGCATATGTCTCCTTGGCCAGAATTTAGCCATAGGGCCATACCTATGGGTGTTACGAAAGTAGTCTTTATTCTAGGCAACTCCTTGCCCAGCTAAAATCCAGGGTTTCCATTACCTAAAAGGAAAGGGAGAAAGGATATTGGGACATACCTCATAGTCTCTGCCACAGTTAATTTGGTAGTTTGAACAAGTTACACTGCTGGTTAAGACAAGAGCTGGGATCCAAGCCAGAGCTAGTGGCTGTGAAGCCCATGATCTTCCTCCAGTACTGCATTGTCCACCCCGGGGAAAGGTCCATAATTCTAAAGTGGGCTAAGTGTGTGACAGCTGCCCAGAATGGGTAGGTAGGTGGAATAGAAAGAGATTGACTGGATGGGAAAGAAAAGAAATGATCAGTGAAGAGACTGTTGACTTAATGGATAAAACAGTTGTTTTAAGAAAAGTCAACCCATGCGTAATTTTCTTGGTTTATTTACCATAGCATTCCTGTTCTTTGTAAATGGGGATGTTTTTGCTTTGTGCAGGTGATTAAAGTTCATCAAAGTACTGTAACCTCCTATCTAGAAGACGTTATACTGAATACTGAAGAGAATACTGCAGAAGAACAAGCCAGGGCAGAAATTGAGAAGATGGCTGAGGAAATCAATGACATTGCTTCTGAAATGGAAAACCGGTACGTATCAAGAGTACACATTGTAGAATGGAAAACCCATTTACTTTTACTCATTTGTATTTTTGGGGTGAGCTTAGTATATCACCACCAAGGAGAAGTATATGACCCATTCTTCAGTATCCATTCTTTTATTAGCATAATTCTTTAGAAGCCAACACATCTATACCTTTATACATAGGAGAATTGAGGATTGAATTCTCGATTATCCTCTGCAATCTGGATCACTTTCATATTACTTACTTTTAGAATACTTCAAAGCATGAAAGCAATGTGAATAAGTGTGTGCAAAACAACAGAGTCACTGCAAGGTTTTTTGCTTCCATGAATGAGCTGTATATCTAACATTCCCTTCTTGGCAGGCATGGTAAATGAAGGGGAGGATCAAAACCAAACTTTCCATGTAGTTAGCCAAACTCACCAGCAATGTGATATTTCTGATCACTTATTTCAGAAAGGGGAATGTAGAACTTGAGCAGTGGTGTTCCTTACACAAGCAGGAGGGTCTAAGTATAAATTAGCAGTTCAAGTAAGATGACAAATATTTCGTTTCAGAAGATTTTGTTATAAGAGGTTCCATTTATTTTTAATTTTTAGTCGAACTGAGCTTCAGTCAGAAGAAATTGTTGCTGAGTTGGTTTATAGTTTCCTGATTCCAGCAGTGCAAAAGGAATTTGTCAAAGAAAAGGGTAAGCCAAAGCAAATGCTTCATTTCAGGATTTTCTTTTTAGATATAAATTATTTTCAATATCCCAGAAATTTAGAACTGAGCAGAGGTATGTGGAAATTTCTGAAGGACAAGGCGTTTTCTTATTTCAGAGCTTGTCAAGTTCTCTTCATGCTATCTGATTCCAGAATATAATCATCCCTAGTATAAATGAAATGCAGTTTAAATAGCTTGACAGAGTGTCAAAATCCAAGCCTTCTTTAAAAGGAAGCTTATTTCTACAGTTTGCAGAATTAGTGTACTTTATTTTATTTTATTCTTTCTTTATTTTAACATAAAGCAAAAGTTGAGAGTATGCAGGATTTTCAAACAGCAGGAGCCTTCTGGAAACAGGGCTCTCTAGAGAAACAGAACCAACAGGAGATCTCTGTAAATATTACAAAATTTTATAGGAATTGTCTCATTTGACTGTAGGGATAGGCAAGTCCAAATTCTGTAGGGCAGGTGCAAGCTGGGAACTCCAATAAAGGTTTTCAGTGAATTCTCCAGGAGGAGCTGACTGGCTGAAGTAAAGACAGAAATTCTCTCTCCTGACTGCTGAAATCATCATTTCTCCTTTTAAAGCCTTCAACTGATTGGATGAGACTTCTCTCAGTGTTGAAGGCAATCTCTTCAGTTGATTGTAGATGTAATTAGCCATAGATGCAATCAACTTACTGATGATTTAAGCCCATGAAATGTGCTCACAATAACAATCAGGAAAGTGCTTGCTTGACCAAGCAACTGGTCGCCAAAACCTGGCCAAGTTGACACATGAACTTAACTATCAGAAGGGCACATAAGCACCTTGGGTGTTGCAAAGCAGGAACACCTGAAGGGACTAAATCCACTCTGCCTCTCCCTGTGCCACAAATATTTTCTGCTTCTGCAGGGAATGTATCTAAGTATAATCTATTCTAATTTATCATTTGTAAAGAGAGTCATGTTGTTTAAAGACTGAAGCGTTTAGCAGGAGAGAAGGAGAGAAAAAAAATATTTCTAAAAAAAATGAAAAATATATTCTTCTGGAGTTCTCAGGCTGCTTGTGGCAAATCTGATCCCAGAGGGCCTCGTGCAACCAGAGGACCAATATATAAAAAAGTGAAATAACAGTTCAAAGTTTCCAGAGTTATGCAGGGTGATTCTGGACAGGTGTAAGCATAAAAATATGCAATATTTCAGATCCCTTCCTCAGGGATAAAGGTATGTGGAATTCTAATGCATTTGAAGAGGACAAAGAAATATCTTATTTTCCTAAAACATGGTTGTGCTATAATTTTTAAACAAGTACCCTCTAGCATAAGCATTTGGTTTGTTTCCAGTGTGTTTTTCTGTAGCAGTGCTGCAATCAATATCTTTTACCCATGTCCTGGCCAAGTTTCTGAGAGTAAATTTCTAACAGTTCAAGTGGTGGGACAAGGAGTGTGTGCATTTCACATTTTGATAGGTACTACTAAATTGTTCCACCAAAATATTGTTCAAATTCATACTTGCACCAACAAATGTATGTAGTGTCTGTACCAACAAAATTCAACATCCAGATCAAATAATAATAAATATTTCTGTGGTCATCTTATATTAGAAAAAGAGATTATGTTTTTTAGAGTCTTAATAGAAAAATATGAAATTCCTTTCTACTCCTAGGTCCCAAGTGAGGTCAGTCAACCTGCTTCAGATAATTTTCACCTGGGGTTTAATATTTACTAGTTTGTGAGTTTAAGTAGTTAACGGGTAAGGAGGTTGATCCCCTCCCCTAAATTCTCCTGGGCCTGAAGGGAAGGAGTTGGAGGAAGAATCTATTGTGATTTGTCTTCAGGCAACTTGGGTTAGTCCTTGGCCTCTTCCCTTTATATTTATGCAGAATCAAGAAAGCCAGTGGACAGGGAGCCCACTCTTGGACCTTTTGTTTCTCTTTTCAAATAAGAGAACCAGGTACATTACATATACTCTTTACCCCAATTTAAGATAGTATTATATAAAACCCATTTTGAGATATCTCTGTTTTTTAAATAGCTAATGGATCAGAAAGACCATGCAGGAGACATTTACAGATGTAATTGCCTAATTTTACCTAATTGCCTAATTTTAAATGCCTACTAAGTTCCAGGCAGCATACTAAACATTTTTAAATGTACATTATTTCTGATTCTTATAACATCTGTAGGTAAGTGTACTCTCATTTTTACAGTTAAGGAAATTGCCCCAAAGCCACTTTGAGAGTAGGAGGGATCTGAACCACGATGTCTGTGGCTCCAAATGCCCCCCTCTTTCATCCATACTACTGTAAAGTGTGATAAGCTGCTGGGAGAATTACGCTGTGGAAACTAGCTGATAACTGAGTAGCACAGAACAGTGCTTCTTACTGTCCTTTGCTAGTTATTTGACTTTGGGTAAATCACCTAAGCTTTCTGTGAGTCAGTTTCCTCTTCTGAAAATGGGGGTGTTAATAGAACTCTCTTTTAGGGTTGTGGAGAGGATTAAATGAACAATTCTTTGTCAACTGCTTAAGACAGTGCCTGGTACAAAGTAAGAGCTTAACAAATGCTAAGTGCTAACATCCTCCTCCTCATCATCATCATTATTATTATCACTCCTTTCCAAAGGCTTAGATGCTTAGTATAGTTTGTAGCTTGGAGCCTTGATAATATACATTCTTAGAATATGGAATTAGGACCAGTCTATAAAGCCCTGTGCTCAGAAACTCACTATCTATCAATAAATGCCCTCCACATTAGGGATTAAGGCTCAAAAAAAAAAAAAAAAAAGAAATATGAGACAAAGTCTCTACCGTTAAATCTACCTTTAAGTCTATAACCTAAGTAGAGAACAAACTGTAACTCACAAGAAGTGCTGAAGGGGCTGGTACAAACGCAAGTATGGTAAATGTGGGCTGACATAATCAGAGGAGACTTCCTGGAGGAGCTGGGACTTAAGTGGAAAGTTACAAAAAGGGTAGGGGATGGAGTGTAGGCATTCCAGGTGAGGGAAACTGCTGAGGAGTGGGGATGGTAGCAGGCCTTGTGGGGAGGAGAATGACCTGACTGAAGCAGAGAGTTTGAGCAGGGGGAGCAGTAAGAAATCAGGTTTGGGTTTGGTTTATCTTTAGAAGATATCCTTCCGAGACAGAGAGCAGATAATCTTTATTTAACCTCACCAGCCCCAAGTCAGAGAATATGTGGTTTGCAAAATAATCATTATTATCACTATACTACCTAAAGCTTTGGGAATGGTTTCATTGAGACCTTCATAGTAAAAATACTTCTGTCACTTTGGCACAGTGAGGAATGCACAGCGGAAGCATATTCTTGCAGCCCATCAGATCATCCACGGACACACTGAAGCTATGGTCACAAATAATTTTGCCGAGCAACAGCAAGATGATGTCTCAGACAATGACAAGTTACATGAAGAAGTAAGACAAAATGAAGAAAACCACTAAGGTGAGTTTGATTTTTCATCTGGAAGTAGAGAAACAGCATCATTCAACTTTTTGCTATACTCTAACAATGACAAAGTGAAAATTTATCTTTTGCTAAGGAAAATGAAGCATTCCTACATAAATTGGTGCATTTCATATAGGTTCTAGAATATACTATTGAAGTTATTAGAGAATAGAGTTGATTACAGCAATTGAATTCCTGTGATCCAGAAAAAAGGACTCTAGTGATTTTTTATGGGATTGTACTCCATCACCAATAAGGTTACAGGATGTATCAGAGTTATAAAAAGCTTGTTCATATGGAGGCAGACAAGGTATGTCCTAGTGTATTGTGTGAGCACAGAACGAGGCACAGAGCCTGCCCAGTTCCAGCCCAGACACCTTCTGTAATGCCCACCAGGGGTTGGTCTTAGGCTTAACTAAACATTCATACTCACAAGACATAGGCCACATTTGGACTCAGTCTACTCAGAAAGATACAAGACAGGAACCACAGCTTGCCAGTAGGGCAGCCTCAAGCATTTCTCTTCTTGCGAGAGCTCTTGTCACAGTCCACACAGAAGAACACCTACCTATTTTGTTTAGCCTCCAGGTTACAAAGCTCAGGTGCAAGGAAAAGAGATTCACATTGGTTGGATGCAGGAGCCACCCTGCTCAGAAGCCTCGTGCCCCAGGAACTAGTATGTCTTGTAATAGATCCAAAGGCATAGCTTCCAGGGTACCCACAGTGGACTTGCTCAGTTACAAACTGAGCAAACTCAGGGAGTCTCAGAGCTATGACTTCCTATTAGGTATTAATAGTTCATTTATAATTCTGCCAAATCCAGATGCAATTTGAGGGGCATTTTTACCTTAAATAATGTTGCTTAGTAAGATAGTTGGTGTATAATGCCTTATCAGGTTGCTAGGAGAACAGAGCTAGAAAGTCCATTGAAAGTAAAAATTTCATGAAGAAGGGGAAAGAGAGTCAACTCTTTTCTTATACCCTCTCCCTCAACCCTTCCGTGGGAGAGGCACATCTTCCACCATGTTGGCCTGAGGATGTGCTAAGTATCAGGGTTAGGGAAAGGCACCAAAGCTTATGGAGAAATTTTACCCTGCCACTCAAAAGGTGTGGGTATTGGCCAGCTCTACCACTAATGCAATGTATACTCGTATACAAATAATTTCATTTCACTTGAGCTTTGTTTGTGCATGTGTACCTGAGAGACCTTTTGTAGGGGAATATATCTGTGTTTGAGACTTTAATTCCCAGTCAGAGGGATCATGAAAGGAAAGTTCAGGTGATGGGTAAGGTAAGAAAGAGAGCAGAGAGGAAACTGATGTAGCCTGTAAATTACAGCAGAAAAGCTTTTGTCTTTAATTAATAATGAAACAGCCTCTGAAATCAGTAAAGATATAAACTATGGTCAGTACATGTATTTACATGTAAACATACTATCTAAATAATATAAATTCAGGGACCAAAGCATTTTGTGTACCTTATTGTGATAAAAATCACCCTTAGTGTTGGGGTAGTCATTTTACTTATGTACAAATTTAATGAGATTTACACAGCTTGAATTGAATACATCTATGTTTACATAGTTTGAATTGAATACATCTATGTTGATTTCTGAGTATAATTCCTGTTCCATAACATCTATAGCGAATTGTGAAGTCAGAGGAGTGACAAAATGATCTTCTTTTTTACACTTAGTAATAAGTTCAATACTTTTCATTAAAACCTATGTAAAACATATATGGCCATTATAAAATCTAGGTGCCAAAATAAAAAAATACTCTAGTTGCCAGGTTAACTACAAACACTCAGCAAAGATCAACCAATAAAATAATAAAGTATTTTTGTTAATGCATTATTAAATGGTTAGAACACGATGCTTGGTTGTCTCCAAAGTATAAATTCCTCCCTCTTCCTTCTATAGAGGGAAGGAGAGAAGAAAATATGTGAGATTATTTAATAATGCTTAGGAATGGTGGCAGTGGACATGGACCATTGATTTAAAAAATAGTTTTAAATCAACATGAAGGCAATAGAGAGCACTAATAAAATAGTGAGGGTTTCTGGGCCAAAATCTAAGAAAAGACAGAAATTAAGAGAGTTGAGTCTGGCACTTGGGCCATTTTTTTACCTGGGAGAATGTGGTAGTTCTAGAAAATGTGGCTGAGAGGCAGAGCAATGCTTTTAAAAACTTTGCAAGACTGGAGAACAAAGTTGAGGCCCTGGTAAACAGTCATTTGCTTTGGGACTCCAAAAGGCTATACTCCCATATATTAAAGGTTAACTTGAAGTAAACTATCCCTGACATAGACTACGGATTAGATTATAATTTTCCAGATGATCCAGAAAAATCTCAATCCTTAAAAATGAATTTAGGAGATCCTTGATTCCTTTTCCCCCCAGAAGCTGTCAGAAACAAAACTTGAATTCTCTTTGAGGAAAGTTAACAACATTTAGAACTGAAATTATTTTTATGAACAATTTTTCATATAAACACAATTAAAGATATCCAGGCACATAAGTAAACATGATAACTTGAATAAGCAGCAGCAGAAACAACAGATGATAGAAACACTTATTAAAACACATACTTTAAAATAACTACGCTTACTGTGTTCGATGAGATGAAACTCAATATTGAAATTTTCAAGAGAACTAGGAACAAAAAAAAGATATGTCAGATTTGAAGAAAAATATAATAGGAAGGTGGGAAGATGGCAGAGTAGGACACTCCAGGATCAGTCCCTCCACAGAGCAACTATTAAACAGGCAGGAATTGTCTAAATCAACTATTTTGAAACTCTGTAGTCTAGTAGAACACTGTACAGCATCCATGTAAGAGCAGGAGGAAGAGGATGATAATTATTATAAATACCAATAAATTGCTCTCTCCACATGGCAGTTACTGGTACCTGTGCTTCACTCTCATTGGGGCCTGGCCAGTGGCGTAGATTGCTGGTGCCAGAAAGGGACATAAAAATCTGTTTCCCCAAGATCTAGGGTGGGCGTGGAGTGACTACTGATCATGGCTTCTGATTAGCGACTTCAGATCACTGGGGCCTGGCTCTGAAGGTGGTCATGGTTCCAACCCATCCTGAACAAGAGCAGCAGAGGAAACCTAAAGATGGTATGCTTCCTCAGAGCCACAGAGAGCAATTGAAGGACTGCATTTTCTGGGCAGTTCAAGAAAGCACAGCTTTGGGGACCCATGGAAGAAGCACCTGATACCCTTCCTGGCCCCTTCCTCATCCCTTCTCCAGGGCAGTTTGGAAGTGGCCAGTGCTCCCTTTGTGGTACTTGGCCTTGTCCTTGTTCTGTCTGTGAAAGACTGACTTGGGAAACTCCTCTCCAGCATGCCCTCCCCCTTAGAATTTGTCCTCCAAGTAAAAGCAGCTTAAAACAATGAAAGTAGATGGCCGGGGCAAAAGCCTCCCTGCCTCAAGTCCAGCAGTGGAAAATCCAGGAGTGGGAGAAGGTCTGTATCCAGGGAAATAGAGGGGCACTCACACCCCTGTCAACAGGGGAACTCCTAAGCCACTGGCAGGCATAAGCATAAGACACAGGACCAGAAAAAGACAGAGGACCCTGCACTTTGCATTCACCTTGGCAGACCTTCTGGATAGGGGGGCTGACATTCAAGAAAATCTCTGTCATATCACCAGCTGGTGACAAGCTCAGAAAACAGATATTTAAGGGAATATGTACCAGAGCTAACATTTTAAGACATGAAAATGTAAAGTGCAACAAAAGAGTACAAGACAAAGAAACAGGAAATAATGGCCCAACCAAAGGAAGAGGATAAAAATCCAGAAAATACCAATGAAGAAGACCAAACTGTGGAAGTATTGGACAAAGACTTTTAAAAAATGATCTTCAATATGCTCAAAGAGCTGAAGGAAAATGCAGAGAAAGAACTAAAGGATATCAGGAAAACAATGAATGAGCAATATGAGGCTCTAAATAAAGAGATGGAAATTTTAGAAAGGAACCAAACAGAACAAGTGAATTGAAGACCACAATAACTGAAATGAAAAATTTCTAGGAGAGTTTCAACAACAGATTGGAGCTGGCAGAAGAAAGAATCAGCAAACTCAAAGACAAGACAATTGAATGAGTCAGGCTGAGGGGCAGAAATGAAAAAAGAATTGTGGAAAGCAAAAATAGCCTAAGAGAACTCTGGGACACCATCAAGCATACCAATAAACTCAGTATGAGAGCCCCAGAAGAAGAAAGAGAAAGGGGCAGAAGGAATAGTCAAAGAAATAATGACAAAAAAACTTCCCAGACTTACCAAAAGAGGTAAATATGCACATCCAGAAGCCCAGAGAACACCAAACAGGATAAACTTGAAGAAAAATACACCACATATTGATCAAACTGTCAAATGCAAAGGACAAGGGGAGAGTTGTGAAAGCTGCAAGAGAAAAGCAACATGTTATGTACAAGGGATCCCCAATTAGATAAAGTTCCAGTTTCTCATGGGAAACAGTGAAGACAAGAAGACAGTGACTTGAAATACTTGAAGTGCTGAAAGAAAATAATTGCCAACCAAGAATCTTATGTTTGCTGAGACTTTCTTTCAAAATTGTGAGAGAGATTAAGACATTCCTAGGTAAACAAGGGAGTTCATCACACTAGACCTGCCATACAAGCAACGTTAAAGGAAGTTCTTCAGACTGAGAGGAAAGGATGCTAGAGAGTGGTTCTAAGTGGCATAAAGAGATAAAGATCTCTGGTAAAGGTAACCATTTGGTAATGATAAATGCCAATGCTATTATATTTTGTATTTTTTGGTATGTAGCTCCACTTTTTACTTCTTACAGGGGTTAAAATGTAAATGCATAGAGAATAGTGATAAATCTATGGTTATGGACATACAATATATAAAGGTATAGTTTGTAATAAATATGAAAAAAGTAGGGGGTTGGAGGAGTATAGGAACAGTGTATGTGTATGCTGTTGAAGTCAAGTTAGTATCAAATAACATATGATTTTTATAGATTTAGAATGTGAACTTTTAGCTCTATGGAAATCACAAGGAAAATATATGAAAAATATATGCAGATGAAATAAGAAGAGAATCAATGTAATACAATACAAAAAAACAAATAAACATGAAAGTAGGCATTAATGGAAGAATTGAGGAATAAAAAAGGTATAAGACTTACAAAGACAATATAGAAAAATGGCAGAAGAAAACCCTGCATTATCATTAGTTACTTTAAATGTAAATGGATTAAACTCTTCAATTAAAAGGCAGTGATTGGATGGCAGACTGGTGAGCTGTATGTTTTAGTTACTCCTCCAGGAAAGTAGGTAAAAAGCCAGGAACTGCGTGGACTGGACACCACAGAGCAATCTGTCTTTGGGCATACTTCATACAACACTCATGAAAACGTGGAACTGCTGAGATCAGCGAAATCTGTAAGTTTTTGCGGCCAGGGGACCCGCGCCCCTCCCTGCCAGGCTCAGTCCCGGGGGAGGAGGGGCTGTCAGCTCCAGGAAGGAGAAGGGAGAATTACAGTGGCTGCTCTTATCGGAAACTCATTCTACTGATTCAAACTCCAACCATAGATAGACTGAGACCAGACACCAGAGACTCTGAGAGCAGCCAGCCCAGCAGAGAGGAGACAGGCATAGAAAAAAAACAACACGAAAAACTCCAAAATAAAAGCAGAGGATTTTTGGAGTTCTGGTGAACACAGAAAGGGGAAGGGCGGAGATCAGGCCTTGAGGCGCATATGCAAATCCCGAAGCAAGGCTGATCTCTCTGCCATGTGCACCTTTCCTTAATGGCCCTGGTTGCTTTGTCTATTAGCATTTCAATAACCCATTAGATCTCTGAGGAGGGCCGTTTTTTTTTTTTTTTTTTAAATCCTTTTTGCTTTTTCTAAAACAATTACTCTAAGAAGCTCAATACAGAAAGCTTCAAAGAATTGCAATTTGGGCACGTCAAGTCAAGAGCAGAACTAAGAGAGCTCTGAGACAAAAGGCAATAATCCAGTGGCTGAGAAAATTCACTAAACAACACAACTTCCCAAGAAAAGGGGGGTGTCCGCTCACAGCCACCATCCTGGTGGACAGGAAACACTCCTGCCCATCGCCAGACCCATAGCCCAGAGCTGCCCCAGACAACCCAGTGTGACGGAAGTGCTTCAAATAACAGGCACACACCACAAAACTGGGCGTGGACATTAGCCTTCCCTGCAACCTCAGCTGAATGTCCCAGAGCTGGGAAGGTGGAGCAGTGTGAATTAACAGAGCCCCATTCAGCCATCATTTGAGCAGACTGGGAGCCTCCCAACACAGCCCAGCAGCCCAGAACTGCCCTGGGGGGACGGCACTCACCTGTGACATAGCACAGTCATCCCTCAACAGAGGACCCGGGGTGCACAGCCTGGAAGAGGGGCCCACTTGCAAGTCTCAGGAGCCATACGCCAATACCAAAGACTTGTGGGTCAGTGGCAGAGACAAACTGTGGCAGGACTGAACTGAAGGATTAGACTATTGCAGTAGCTTTAAAACTCTAGGATCATCAGGGAGATTTGATTGTTAGGGCCACCCCCCCTCCCCGACTGCCCAGAAACACGCCCCACATACAGGGCAGGCAACACCAACTACACACGAAAGCTTGGTACACCAATTGGGCCCCACAAGACTCACTCCCCCACTCACCAAAAAGGCTAAGCAGGGGAGATCTGGCTTGTGGAGAACAGGTGGCTCGTGGACGCCACCTGCTGGTTACTTAGAGAAAGTGTACTCCACGAAGCTGTAGATCTGATAAATTAGAGATAAGGACTTCAACTGGTCTACAAACCCTAAAAGAACCCTATCAAGTTCAGCAAATGCCACGAGGCCAAAAACAACAGAAAATTATAAAGCATATGAAAAAACCAGACGATATGGATAACCCAAGCCCAAGCACCCAAATCAAAAGACCAGAAGAGACACACCTAGAGCAGCTACTCAAAGAACTAAAGATGAACAATGAGACCATAGTACGGGATATGAAGGAAATCAAGAAGACCCTAGAAGAGCATAAGAAGACATTGCAAGACTAAATAAAAAAATGGATGATCTTATGGAAATTAAAGAAACTGTTGACCAAATTAAAAAGATTCTGGACACTCATAGTACAAGACTAGAGGAAGTTGAACAACGAATCAGTGACCTGGAAGATGACAGAATGGAAAATGAAAGCATAAAAGAAAGAATGGGGAAAAAAATTGAAAAACTCGAAATGGACCTCAGGGATATGATAGATAATATGAAACGTCCGAATATAAGACTCATTGGTGTCCCAGAAGGGGAAGAAAAGGGTAAAGGTCTAGGAAGAGTATTCAAAGAAATTGTTGGGGAAAACTTCCCAAATCTGCTAAACAAGATAAATACACAAATCATAAATGCTCAGCGAACTCCAAATAGAATAAATCCAAAAAAACCCACTCCGAGACATATACTGATCACACTGTCAAACATAGAAGAGAAGGAGCAAGTTCTGAAAGCAGCAAGAGAAAAGCAATTCACCACATACAAAGGAAACAGCATAAGACTAAGTAGTGACTACTCAGCAGCCACCATGGAGGCGAGAAGGCAGTGGCACGATATATTTAAAATTCTGAGTGAGAGGAATTTCCAGCCAAGAATACTTTATCCAGCAAAGCTCTCCTTCAAATTTGAGGGAGAGCTTAAATTTTTCACAGACAAAGAAATGCTGAGAGAATTTGCTAACAAGAGACCTGCCCTACTGGAGATACTAAAGGGAGCCCTACAGACAGAGAAACAAAGACAGGACAGAGAGACTTGGAGAAAGGTTCAGTACTAAAGAGATTCGGTATGGGTACAATAAAGGATATTAATAGAGAGAGGGAAAAATATGGCAAACATAATCCAAAGGATAAGATGGCCGATTCAAGAAATGCCTTCACGGTTTTAACGTTGAATGTAAATGGATTAAACTCCCCAATTAAAAGATATAGATTCGCAGAATGGATCAAAAAAAATGAACCATCAATATGTTGCATACAAGAGACTCATCTTAGACACAGGGACACAAAGAAACTGAAAGTGAAAGGATGGAAAAAAATATTTCATGCAAGCTACAGCCAAAAGAAAGCAGGTGTAGCAATATTAATCTCAGATAAAATAGACTTCAAATGCAGGGATGTTTTGAGAGACAAAGAAGGCCACTACATACTAATAAAAGGGGCAATTCAGCAAGAAGAAATAACAATCGTAAATGTCTATGCACCCAATCAAGGTGCCACAAAATACATGAGAGAAACATTGGCAAAACTAAAGGAAGCAATTGATGTTTCCACAATAATTGTGGGAGACTTCAACACATCACTCTCTCCTATAGATAGATCAACCAGACAGAAGACCAATAAGGAAATTGAAAACCTAAACAATCTGATAAATGAATTAGATTTAACAGACATCTACAGGACATTACATCCCAAATCACCAGGATACACATACTTTTCTAGTGCTCACGGAACTTTCTCCAGAATAGATCATATGCTGGGACATAAAACAAGCCTCAATAAATTTAAAAAGATTGAAATTATTCAAAGCACATTCTCTGACCACAATGGAATACAATTAGAAGTCAATAACCATCAGAGACTTAGAAAATTCACAAATACCTGGAGGTTAAACAACACACTCCGAAACAATCAGTGGGTTAAAGAAGAAATAGCAAGAGAAATTGCTAAATATATAGAGACGAATGAAAATGAGAACACAACATACCAAAACCTATGGGATGCAGCAAAAGCAGTGCTAAGGGGGAAATTTATAGCACTAAACGCATATATTAAAAAGGAAGAAAGAGCCAAAATCAAAGAACTAATGGATCAACTGAAGAAGCTAGAAAATGAACAGCAAACCAATCCTAAACCAAGTACAAGAAAAGAAATAACAAGGATTAAAGCAGAAATAAATGACATAGAGAACAAAAAAACAATAGAAAGGATAAATATCACCAAAAGTTGGTTCTTTGAGAAGATCAACAAGATCGACAAGCCCCTAGCTAGACTGACAAAATCAAAAAGAGAGAAGACCCATATAAACAAAATAATGAATGAAAAAGGTGACATAACTGCAGATCCTGAAGAAATTAAAAAAATTATAAGAGGATATTATGAACAACTGTATGGCAACAAACTGGATAATGTAGAAGAAATGGACAATTTCCTGGAAACATATGAACAACCTAGACTGACCAGAGAAGAAATAGAAGACCTCAACCAACCCATCACAAGCAAAGAGATCCAATCAGTCATCAAAAATCTTCCCACAAATAAATGCCCAGGGCCAGATGGCTTCACAGGGGAATTCTACCAAACTTTCCAGAAAGAACTGACACCAATCTTACTCAAACTCTTTCAAAACATTGAAAAAAATGGAACACTACCTAACTCATTTTATGAAGCTAACATCAATCTAATACCAAAACCAGGCAAAGATGCTACAAAAAAGGAAAACTACCGGCCAATCTCCCTAATGAATATAGATGCAAAAATCCTCAACAAAATACTTGCAAATCGAATCCAAAGACACATTAAAAAAATCATACACCATGACCAAGTGGGGTTCATTCCAGGCATGCAAGGATGGTTCAACATAAGAAAAACAATCAATGTATTACAACACATTAAAAACTCGAAAGGGAAAAATCAATTGATCATCTCAATAGATGCTGAAAAAGCATTTGACAAAATCCAACATCCCTTTTTGATAAAAACACTTCAAAAGGTAGGAATTGAAGGAAACTTCCTCAACATGATAAAGAGCATATATGAAAAACCCACAGCCAGCATAGTACTCAATGGTGAGAGACTGAAAGCCTTCCCTCTAAGATCAGGAACAAGACAAGGATGCCCGCTGTCACCACTGTTATTCAACATTGTGCTGGAAGTGCTAGCCAGGGCAATCCGGCAAGACAAAGAAATAAAAGGCATCCAAATTGGAAAAGAAGAAGTAAAACTGTCATTGTTTGCAGATGATATGATCTTATATCTAGAAAACCCTGAGAAATCAACGATACACCTACTAGAGCTAATAAACAAATTTAGCAAAGTAGCGGGATACAAGATTAATGCACATAAGTCAGTAATGTTTCTATATGCTAGAAATGAACAAACTGAAGAGACACTCAAGAAAAAGATACCATTTTCAATAGCAACTAAAAAAATCAAGTACCTAGGAATCAACTTAACCAAAGATGTAAAAGACCTATACAAAGAAAACTACATAACTCTACTAAAAGAAATAGAAGGGGACCTTAAAAGATGGAAAAATATTCCATGTTCATGGATAGGAAGGCTAAATGTCATTAAGATGTCAATTCTACCCAAACTCATCTACAGATTCAATGCAATCCCAATCAAAATTCCAACAACCTACTTTGCAGACTTGGAAAAGCTAGTTATCAAATTTATTTGGAAAGGGAAGATGCCTCGAATTGCTAAAGACACTCTAAAAAAGAAAAACGAAGTGGGAGGACTTACACTCCCTGACTTTGAAGCTTATTATAAAGCCACAGTTGCCAAAACAGCATGGTACTGGCACAAAGATAGACATATAGATCAGTGGAATCGAATTGAGAACTCAGAGATAGACCCTCAGATCTATGGCCGACTGATCTTTGATAAGGCCCCCAAAGTCACCGAACTGAGCCATAATGGTCTTTTCAACAAATGGGGCTGGGAGAGTTGGATATCCATATCCAAAAGAATGAAAGAAGACCCCTACCTCACCCCCTACACAAAAATTAACTCAAAATGGACCAAAGATCTCAATATAAAAGAAAGTACCATAAAACTCCTAGAAGATAATGTAGGAAAACATCTTCAAGACCTTGTATTAGGAGGCCACTTCCTAGACTTTACACCCAAAGCACAAGCAACAAAAGAGAAAATAGATAAATGGGAACTCCTCAAGCTTAGAAGTTTCTGCACCTCAAAGGAATTTCTCAAAAAGGTAAAGAGGCAGCCAACTCAATGGGAAAAAATTTTTGGAAACCATGTATCTGACAAAAGACTGATATCTTGCATATACAAAGAAATCCTACAACTCAATGACAATAGTACAGACAGCCCAATTATAAAATGGGCAAAAGATATGAAAAGACAGTTCTCTGAAGAGGAAATACAAATGGCCAAGAAACACATGAAAAAATGTTCAGCTTCACTAGCTATTAGAGAGATGCAAATTAAGACCACAATGAGATACCATCTAACACCGGTTAGAATGGCTGCCATTAAACAAACAGAAAACTACAAATGCTGGAGGGGATGTGGAGAAATTGGAACTCTTATTCATTGTTGGTGGGACTGTATAATGGTTCAGCCACTCTGGAAGTCAGTCTGGCAGTTCCTTAGAAAACTAGATATAGAGTTACCATTCGATCCAGCGATTGCACTTCTCGGTATATACCCGGAAGATCGGAAAGCAGTGACACGAACAGATATCTGCACGCCAATGTTCATAGCAGCATTATTCACAATTGCCAAGAGATGGAAACAACCCAAATGTCCTTCAACAGATGAGTGGATAAATAAAATGTGGTATATACACACGATGGAATACTACGCGGCAGTAAGAAGGAACGATCTGGTGAAACATATGACAACATGGATGAACCTTGAAGACATAATGCTGAGCGAAATAAGCCAGGCACAAAAAGAGAAATATTATATGCTACCACTAATGTGAACTTTGAAAAATGTAAAACAAATGGTTTATAATGTAGAATGTAGGGGAACTAGCAGTAGAGAGCAATTAAGGAAGGGGGAACAATAATCCAAGGAGAACAGATAAGCTATTTAACGTTCTGGGGATGCCCAGAAATGACTATGGTCTGTTAATTTCTGATGGATGTAGTAGGAACAAGTTCACTGAAATGTTGCTATATTATGTAACTTTCTTGGGGTAAAGTAGGAACATGTTGGAAGTTAAGCAGTTATCTTAGGTTAGTTGTCTTTTTCTTACTCCCTTGCTATGGTCTCTTTGAAATGTTCTTTTATTGTATGTTTGTTTTCATTTTAACTTTTTTTTTCATACAGTTGATTTGAAAAAAGAAGGGAAAGTTAAAAAAAAAAAAAAGAAAAAAAAGAAAAAAGACAAACAAGGAAAAAAAAAAAAAAGATGTAGTGCCCCCTTGAGGAGCCTGTGGAGAATGCAGGGGTATTCGCCTACCCCACCTCCATGGTTGCTAACATGACCACAGACATAGGGGACTGGTGGTTTGATGGGTTGAGCCCTCTACCATAAGTTTTACCCTTGGGAAGACGGTTGCTGCAAAGGAGAGGCTAGGCCTCCCTGTATTTGTGCCTAAGAGTCTCCTCCTGAATGCCTCTTTGTTGCTCAGATGTGGCCCTCTCTCTCTGGCTAAGCCAACTTGAAAGGTGAAATCACTGCCCTCCCCCCTACGTGGGATCAGATACCCAGGGAAGTGAATCTCCCTGGCAACGTGGAATATGACTCCCGGGGAGGAATGTAGACCCGGCATCGTGGGATGGAGAACATCTTCTTGACCAAAAGGGGGATGTGAAAGGAAATGAAATAAGCTTCAGTGGCAGAGAGATTCCAAAAGGAGCTGAGAGATCACTCTGGTGGGCACTCTTACGCACACTTTAGACAACCTTTTTTAGGTTCTAAAGAATTGGGGTAGCTGGTGGTGGATACCTGAAACTATTAAACTACAACCCAGAACCCATGAATCTCGAAGACAGTTGTATAAAAATGTAGCTTATGAGGGGTGACAGTGGGATTGGGAATGCCATAAGGACCAAACTCCACTTTGTCTAGTTTATGGATGGATGTGTAGAAAAGTAGGGGAAGCAAACAAACAGACAAAGGTACCTAGTGTTCTTTTTTACTTCAATTGCTCTTTTTCACTCTAATTATTATTCTTGTTATTTTTGTGTGTGTGCTAATGAAGGTGTCAGGGATTGATTTAGGTGATGAATGTACAACTGTGTAATGGTACTGTAAACAATCGAAAGTTCAATTTGTTTTGTATGACTGCGTGGTATGTGAATATATCTCAATAAAATGATGATAAAAAAAAAAAAGGCAGTGATTGGCAGAATAGATGAAAAGAATAATCCAATTATATGCATACCATACAAGTAGTAACCAAAACAGAGCTAAGGTAGCTATAGTAATATCAAATATAGACTTTAAGTCATAAAACAGTTTTGAGGTATAAATACAGTCCTTATATATTGAAAAAAAGGTCAATTCAACAAGGAGACATAACAATCATAAATATATGAACACCTAACAGCAGAGTCTTAAAATATATGAAGTAAATATTGACAGATTTGAAAGGAGAAATTGACAGGAAATTAATAGCAGGAGACTTTAATATGCCACTTTCAATGATGAATTGAACATCTAGACTGAAGATCAATAAAGAAATCCAGACTTGAATGATACTTTAAACCAACTAGACCTAACAGACATATATAGAACACTTCACACAACAGCAAGAGAAAACATATTCTCCTTGAGTGCAAATGGATCATTCACCATGTTAGATCATATCTTAGGTCACAAAACAAGTCTCAACAACTTCAAAAAATTGAAATCATACAATGCATCTCCTCTAAACACAATGGAATGAAGACACAAATCAATAACAAAGGGAGAAATGGAAAATTCACAAATAATGTGGAAATTAAACAATGTACTCAACCAACCAATGTGTTAAAAAGGAAACTAGGAAATATCTTGAAGCAAATGAAAATGAAAATGCAGTATACCAAAAACATGGCATGCAGAAAAGGCAGTGCTGAGAGGGAAATTTATAGCTCTAAATCCTTACACTTAAAAAGAAGAAAATTTCAAATCAGAGACTTAACCTCAAAGCTGGAAGAACAAGAAAAAGAAGAGCAAACTAAACCCAAAGTGAGCAGAAGGGAGGAAATAACAAACATTATAGCAGAGATAAATGCAATAGAGAATTAAAAAAAAAAAATAGAACCAACAAAACCAAAAGTTGGTTCTTTGAAAAGATCAGTAAAACTGACAAACCTTTAGCTAGACTAACAAAGTAAAAAAGAGAGGGCACAAATGACTAAAATCAGAAATGAAAAGAGGGACATTACTACAGACCCCACTGAAATAAAAAGGACTGTAAAAGATACTTTGAAAACTTTATCCCAACAAGTTAAATAACCTGGATGAAATGGACAAACTCCTAGAAACACACCAACTACCTACACTTACTCAAGAAGAAATAGAACATCTCAACAAACCAATAACTGGTAAAGAGATTGACTTAGCAATCAAAAACCTCCCAAGAAATGCTCAGGAATGACTATGGTTTGTTAATTTTTTGGAGGTATGGTAGGAACAAGTTGGCAGAAATGTAGTTATTTTTTCTTATTCCTTTGTTTGGTTATTGTTTGTTTATTTTCTTGCGGTAGGGTAGAAACATGTTGGAAGCAATGTAGTTATTTTAGGTTACTTTATTCCTGCATTTTGGTTTTGTTTGAAATATTGTTTTTTAATTGTTTTTTAAATTTTTTTGATAAAGTTAAAAAAAATAAAAAAATAAAGTCCACCATGGAAAAAAAAAAAACAAAAACAAAGCAAACATACCTCCCAAGAAAGAAGAGCACCAATACAGCTCAAATTCTTCCAAAAACTGAGAAGGAGATAATATTCTCTAACTCATTCTACAAGGCCAACATCACCTTCATACCAAAGCAAAATAAAGATACCACAGAAAAGGAAACTACAGACCAGTGTTTCTTATGAATATGGATGGAAAAATCCTCAACAAAATACTAGCAAACCTAATCTAAACAACATATTAAATATAATTACACAACATGATCAAGTGACATTTATTCCAGGTATGCAATGATGGCTCAACGTAAGAAAATAAGCTATTGCAATAAAAAAAAAAAAATAGTTTCAATGTAATTATTTTAGGTTATTTGGTTTTTCTTATGCCTTTGTTTGATTATGGTTTGTTAATTTTCTTGGGGTGTGGTAGGAACATGTTGGAAGCAAAGTAGTTATTTTAGGTTATTTGTTTTTCTTAATCCTTTGTTTTGTTTGAAATGATGTGTGGTTTTTCTTTTTGTTTTAATTTTTTGATAAAGCTAAAAAAATTTCTTTAAATCAATTAATGTAATACACCACATTAACAGAAAGAAGGAAAAAAAACCCACCTGATCATCTCAATTGATGCAAAAAAAACCATTCGACAAAATTCAGCACCACCTCTTGATAAAAACAATTAAAACTAGGAACAAAAGGAAACTTCCTCAATCTGATAACGGGCATATATGAAAAACCCACAGCTAACATTCTACTTATGGTGAAGGACTGAAACCTTTCCCCTCTAATATCAGGAACAAGATAAGGATGCCCACTGTCACCACTGTTATTCAACATTGTACTGGAAGTTCTTGCCAGAGTATTTAGGCAAGAAAAAGAAATAACAGGGATCCACACTGGTAAGGAAGATATAAAACTTTCTCTATTTGCAGATGACATGATTCTAAATACAGAAAATACTGTAAAATCCCAAACAAAGCTCCTCAAGCTAATAATTCAGCAATGTAGGGTATAACATCACCTTCCAAAAATCTGTGGTGTTTTTATACACTAGCAATGAACAATCTGAAAAAAAAAATTTTAATTACCACAATATCAACTAAAAGAATCAAATATCTAGGAATAAATCTAACCAAGGATGTAAAGGACTTGTCCATTTGAAACTATATTGCTGAAAGAAGTCAAAGAATACTTAATTAAATGGAAGGACATTCCATGTTCGTGGATTGGTTAACTAAGTATTGTTGTCAGTTCTACCCAAAGCAGTTAACAGATTCAACACAAACCCAATCAAAATTCCAACAACTTGATTTTGCAGAAATGGAAAAGCCAATCATCAAATCTATATGGAAGGGTAAGGGGCCCTGAATAGCCAGAAACATCTTGACAAGAAAAACAAAGTTGAAGGACTCACCCTTCCTGATCTTAAAACTTTTTACAAAGCTACAGTAACCTAACTGCATAGTACTGGCATAAGGACAGACATATAGACCAATGGAATTGAATTGAGAGCTCAGAAGTCAACCCTCACATTTAAACCAACTCATATTTGATAAGGGGTAAAGACCACCCAATTGGGAATGAATCATCTCTCCAACAAATGGTGCTAGGGAAACAGGATCTCCATTTGCAAAAAACAGAATGTGGACCCCTACCTCACACCATATACAAAACTCAACTCAAAATGGATCAAAGACATAAATATAATAGCTAGAACTATAAAACTCCTAGAAGAAAACATAGAGAAGCATCTCCAGGACCTGTGTTAGGCAATAGATTCTTAGACTTTGCACCAAAGCACAAACCACGCAAGAAGAAATAGATAAATGGGACCTCATCAAAATTAAAAACATTTGTGCATCAAAGACTTTATCATGAAAGTGAAAAGACAACCTACTCAACCAGAGAAAATATTTGGAAGCCACATAATCCCAAAAGGGTTTAATATCCAGAATGTATAAAAAATTCTTCAACTCAACAACAAAAACACACACGCAAAAAGCCCATTTTTAAAATGGACAAGAGACTTGAGTAGACATTCCTGTAAAGAAGATACACAAATGGCTAAAAAGCACATGAAAAGAAGCTTAACATCATTCGATATTAGGGAAATGCAGATCAAAACTACAATGAGATGCCACTTAACACTCACTAGAATGGCTACTATCAAAACAAAAAAAAATTACAAATGTTGAAGAGGATGTGGAGAAATAAGAATACTCTTTTATTGTTGGTGGGAACGTAAAATGGCGCAGCCACTGTGGAAGACAGTTTGGCAGTTCCTCAGAAAGTTAAATACAGAATTATCATATGACCTCACAATCCCACTTCTAGGCATATACCCAAAAGAACTGAAAGTGGGGACTCCAACAGATATTTGTACACTGATGTTCATAATGACATTTTCACAATTGCCCAAAAATGGAAGCAATCCAAACATCTATCAACAGATGAATGGGTAAACAAAATATGGCATATACACACAATATTATTCAGCCATAAAAAGAATGAAGTTCTAATATATGTGACAATATGAATGAACCTTAAAGACATCATTTTGAGTGAAATAAGCCAAACACAAAAGGATAAATATTCTATGATCTCACTGATATGAAATAATTAGAATTGGCAAACTTCTATTTGGGGTGATTGAAACTTTTGGTAATAGATGATGGTGATGGTAGCACAACAGTGTGAACATAATTAACAGCACTGAATTCTATATTTGAGTGTAGTTAAAAGGGGGAAATTTTAGTTTGTATATGTGGTAATAGATTAAAATGTTTTTTAAAATCCATGGAACTATACAACACAAACTGTGAACTCTAGTTTAAACTATGGAATATAGTTAACAGTACAATTATAAAAATGGGTGGTATATGGGAATCCTGTATTTTATGCGTGTTCTGTAACCCTCAACTTCTGTAATAAAAAAGAAAAAAAAAATACAGTAGCCAAAATGGGAAACTCAGTGAGTAAATTTAAGAGCAAAGGAGAAATAAATGAAGAGAAAACTAGTAAATTGGAAGATAAGCCAAAAGAAAATATCCAGAAAGAGGCACAAAGAGACAAAGGGATGGAAATTATAGAAGAGAGGACGATTAGAGATGAAGATTCCTTAATAATGCTTATAATAGGGGGAAAGGGTAGAAGACATGGACCACTGATTCAAGAAATTTGACTGCTAAAGGCAGGAAAAATATGTTTGGATGCTGTATGCAATAAGAATTTTCTAAAAGCAATGAAAAGCTTATTGTTCAAGGAACCTTCATAACCCCAAGCAGAATAAATAAAAAGAAACCTATACCTAGATACATATTAGTACAACATCTGAAAACCAAGGAAAAGTAAACAATCTTAAAAGCATTAGGAGAGAAAATATTAATTATCTTCAGAAGAGCAACAATTAAGCCTATAGTTGACTTCTCATCAGAAACAATAAAGATCATCTTTCAAGAATGATGGTAAAATAAAGACATTTTTTAATAAATGAAAACTGAGAAAAGTTGTCAACTAGGAGATCTGCACAACAAAAACTAAAGAGTATTCTTCAAGCAGAAGGAAAATTGTCCCAACAGTTGGAAGGTTGAAGATAAATGAAGGATAAATACATGGGTTGTTTATCAATAATTACTGACTGCATAAAACAACAACAATAATAAATGGTAATAGTAATCTAAACAGCACTGAACTATCCACAGGAAACTGATGTAGCTATATTCATATCAGACAAGGAAGATATTAAGGCAGAAAACACTACTAGAGAGAAAGAGGGACACTTCACAAAGATATAAATTTAATTCAGCAGGAAGACATATTAAGTCACAATTTGAATATATCTAATAACTTGGCCTCTACCTGTATGAAGCAAAATTTAACAGAACTGCAAGGAAAGAAAGACCAATCCACAATAATGTTGGGAAATTTTAACAACTTTTATCAGGAACTGATGGTGCAAACAGCAAAATAATGGAACATTTGAGATCCACAATTAAGGATATTACACCCAACAATTACAGAATGCCTACTGATTTCAAGCACATGCAGAATGTTTACTAAAACTGACAATACACTGTGTCATAAAGTAAGCCTCAACCATTTCAAACAGCTGAAATCATA
Organism: Choloepus didactylus; assembly: GCF_015220235.1. Classification (NCBI taxonomy): domain Eukaryota; kingdom Metazoa; phylum Chordata; class Mammalia; order Pilosa; family Megalonychidae; genus Choloepus; species Choloepus didactylus. Next base: position 85,931,266 of record NC_051307.1, read on the forward strand.
CAGTGTGTTCTCTGATAAAAATGCAGTGAGGCTATTAAATAATAAAATAATTCCAATATGTTTGGAAGTTAAGAAATACAGTTATAAATAACTGTTGATCAAACAGGGTATCAGAATAGAAAATATAAACTATTTTAAACTGAAAAATGACAAAAATGCTATATATCAGATTTGTGGAATGCTGCTAAATGGTTCTTAAATGGAAATCTATAGTCTTAAAGGCACTTATTAGAGAAGCTGAAAATAGAGATTAAGCATCCTTCTCAAGAAACTAGAAGGAAAACAGAAAAATAGATCCGAAACAGTAAAAAGAAGGAAATAAAAATAACATAAATTAATGAAGCAGAAAATAGACATGTGACTTCTGATTCTAGGTAGGATGTAGAGGTACCTGGCTATAAGCCATCCTCTCACTGCAATGATTATTGAAAATAATAGATAAATTGTAAATGTCATGTTTTTAAAGACATTGGAGAGCTGTGGGAGCAAAGGGGATTAAATGAACTAAAATTTTAGAGAGGAAAGAATCCTTCCTGAGTGAGCTGAGATTACTGGTCATTTGCTTTCCATGGGGCATTGGCCAAGTCTGGGCACAAGCTAAGAATCAGGCTTACAAAAAGCAGAAGGCTTTACAAGAAACAGAAACTAGAAACTTTTAAAGTCTGTTTGAGCTAGCATGATGGATTAGAATACAGAGGAGCCCAAACATAAGGCCAGTTTTCTCCACAGAATATAATAAGCCTTAGGTTTTTGGTAGATGCCATTTTTCTGGTTGAGAAATGTTTGAATCTATCATGTATTATTGCACCAGTAGTGTCATTGATAAACGTAATTTACAGTGTGGATTTAATCATTGTCAGATCCTTCCTTGAATTTTTTGTTAGCAATGGAAGCTAAATATCCTGAAACCCTATCACACTGAAGTTCAATGGTTTAGTAGTAGTGAAGTTTTAGGGTGATTTTTTTTTTTTTTTTTTAGTTCAGGATCAAAATTGAAATTTTTCTGAATGAGAAAACTACCTTCAACCTCTATTATTTAATACTGAATGACTGGAAATCAGCTCTTGCTACAGATTTTATAATGTTTCTTGATGAATCCAACCTAAATTACAAGGCAAAACAGAGCTTATATGCAGAATTTATACTGTAGTAGAGTCATTTCAATGACAACTAACATTTGAATCACAAGTAATGTTAAACTGCTTTACACTTCCTATGCTGTAAAAATTTAAAACAAAAAGTGAGATCTCCATTCCTCACAAATTTGCAGCAAAAATATTTCCTGAGCTTACACCACACTTCCAGTAGTGTTTTTTGAATGTTGCTGCAAGTGCAAGGGAAATTTCCATACTTAAAACCCCATTTAACTGTAATGGAGGAATGTCCACCTAAGCTTCAATTTGAAGTAATTAATCTGAATTGCGATGACATTCTAAAGGGAAAATATCAAGAAAAGAACCTGGTGGAATTCCATAACAGCCTTCTAAGCAGTAAACATGCACAATTAGAAGCATATGCTCATGGATTAGTATCAGTTTTGAGAGTACCCATCTGTGAAAAGACATTTTTAAAGATGAGATAGGCAAAAGAATCTCCCTACAGATCACCATTAATGGATGAACATTTGTAATTGACTTTGATTATTTGAACCCCAATTAAGCAAATGTTATCCCTATAAAAAGAATTCCATTCTTCTAATTAGTAGACCTGTATTACAAAACATTGTGGTCAATTATTATTATATTTTGAATTTCATTAATAAAAAATTTGTGAAATTTTTTCCCCTCGTTATGTAAGTACCTACGTAATATTCTTGATTTTGTCTCTTGGCCCATAAAGTCTAAAATATTTACTATATGGCCCTTTCCCTGCTCTACAGCAATTAATGAATGAAGTAGAACTAAATGCAACATAGATGAATCTCACAAATCGAGTGATTGAAAGTTGTCAAGTCCAAAACATTCTGTAGTATAATCTATTTATATAAAATTCAAAACCATGTAGCACTAAACTATGGTGTTTAGGGATGCATATTGAGGAGGTAAAAGTATAATGAAAAGCAAGGAAGTGATTATCATAAAAATAAGAATAGCTATTACTTTTAGTGGGGCTGGAGAGGGTTGTGATTGTGAAGGGGTAAGTGAGCACCTATGGGGTAACGTTCTGTTTTTTGACTTGATTGGTATTACACAGATAAATGCTTTGTATTATTCATTAAGCTGCACATTTGTTTTATGTGTTTTCCTATACGGTCATATTTCACAATTAAAAGTTAGAAGTGTGTAGGTATATATCCAAACACATGTATACATGCATTATGGCTACAATATATACAGAATATTTCTGGAAAGGTAAACAGAAATTGGTAAGTAGTTGTTGCTAGGCGTGGAAACCCAGGGACTGGAGGTCAGGCCTGGGGGAAAGAGACTTACTTTCCTCGTGTTTACATCCTTTGGTAGTTTGACTTTTTTACAATGTATATAAAGTTTTCAATTATGAGCCAGTTAATGTAAAGTTTTTAAAAAGTGCCAAAGTTTGTACACTGAGACCCTGTGAACTAAAGAACTTTTCAATCATAGGCTCATAAGGGGCAAAGCTGGGATGTGTCTGGGGCTATCTAACTTTAAAACCAGGGATCTGGGTCATTGTATCACAGTACTTTGGGGTTTATTGATCTAGTAATGAATGTTTCTAAAAGAAGACATAATCATTAATATTTGTGTTGTTTTTTTCAGATTATGATTTTTTTTTTAGAGAAGCTGTACAAATCATCGTAAAGAATTCCAGTAGTCTGTGCTTCTCCCAACGTGTGATTCATGAGGAAAGTGATATATTTTCCTTACATTCCCAATAATTTGAAAGGATTTTCAGTAATAAAAATCAAATAATAACCAAATCTTTGGTGTTTTCTAGACTCTGTACTTCAAGAGAAAGTTTTCTTATATAGTATTTCAACATTTTGTTAACCATGAGGATATGAAGATATGCTGGCTTGTTGAATCAAACAGAAAGAAATGTCACGGAACATTTCTTAAGTACTTTTGCATTGTTTTTCATAGTGCATTGGCTTTATCTACTGTGGTTGAAAATATACATATCTCATGTCCCAGCATCTCATCTCCTAGATATATACCCAATAGAGGCATGAGGCTGTGCACCAACAGGCATGACAAGAATGTTCATAGCAGAACTATTCATGATAGTCCTCAAACTGGAAACCCCAAAGTCAATCTCCTTTGGAATGGAAAAATAAACTGTAACATATTCATGCAATGTCACATTTACCCACCATTCAGCTTTAGATCTAGGAAGTACATTCATGCAACCATAGAGACAGGTGCTGTTCAAGGACACTCTGTACCTTCTGTGGGTTGACAAGCATCAAAGTTGAATGGATCCTTCCTCATTCATAGATCTATGATCCGTAAATAGGAAAGACAATAAATTAACCAAAGCATCAATGGCAACATGGGGCCCATGTAAATAATTTACAAAGGAAAACATATATTACTCTGAAGACAGAATAAAAACCATCTTAGAAAAAATTCTATTGTAGGAAACAGGAAAAGTTTCAGAAAATATCTGGTTTGTGCTTCGAATAAGAAGCAAAAAGAAGTGATCTCTTAAGAAACAGAAATAGGGAATAATAAGGAAAATAGAGACTAAAGCAACAGATAAAGGCTGAAAAGAAGAAGGTGGCCAAGATTTTAAAAATCTCAAAAAGGTTAAAACTCCAATGACAAAATAATAGCTGCTCACTTGAATGCAGTTAAAAAAACAAATATCACAACAGAGAATGATTTGGTGATGTGGGTGACATTTAAGTCATCCCACGTACAGAAATAAAGGGCAAAGAGATGAAAATGAGGAAAAGGTTAACTCCAGATGATTAATCCTACAAGCAACAGGAATTCTTGAAGAATAAACTAAGCAGTGTGTGGGGCTGGGGAATTCATGTGGAGGTCAGAGAGAAAGCAGGAGTGAGTGGGCTACAAGACAAGGTCCAGCAGAAGAAGACATGGCTGCCAAAGTGTTTGAGTCCATCAGCAAGTTTGGTCTGGCCTTAGCTATTGTGGGAGGCATGGTAAACTCTGCCTTGTGTAATGTGGTTGCTGGGCCCAGAGCTGTCATCTTTGACTGGTTTTGTGGAGTCCAAGACATTATAGTAGGGGAAGAGACTCACTTTCTCATCCCTTGGGTACAGAAACTAATTATCTTTGACTGCCGCTCTCAACCACTTAACATACCAGTCATCACTGATAGCAGAGATTTACAGAATGTCAGCATCATACTCTGCATCCTTTACTGGCTGGTTCCTAGCCAGCTTCCCTGCATGTACTATGATGAGGACTATGATGAGTGTGTGTTGCCATCCATCACTACAGAGATCCTCAAATCAGTGGTGGCTCAATTTGATGCTGGAGAACTAATCACCCAGAGACAACTGGTCTCCAGACAGGTGAGCGATGACCTCACAGAGAGAGCTGCCACCACACCCTGGATGATGTGTTCTTCATATATATGTATATATGTATTATTGAGATTGTTCAGATACCATACAACTATCTAAAGATCGAAAGATACCATACAGCTGTGCATCCATCAACACAATTATATTTTTTTCGATTTTTAGACATTTCCACTACTCCAGAAAAAAAATAAAGACAAAAAAAAAGGAAACTCAGATCCTCCCATACCCCTAGCCACGCCCCCCCTCCATTATTGATTCATAGTTTTGGTATAGTACATTTGTTACTGTTGATGAAAGAATGTTAAAATACTACTAACTGTAGTATATAGTTTGCAATAGGTATATATTTTTTCCCTATATGCCTCTCTATTATTAACTTCCAGTTATAGTGTCATACACTTGTTCTAGTTTGTGAGAGAGATTTCTAATATTTGTATAGTTAATCATGGACATTGTCCACAAGATTCACTGTTTTATACATTCCCATCTTTTAACCTCCAGTTTTCCTTCTGGTGACATGCGTGACTCTGAGCTTACCCTTTCCACCACCTTCACACACCTTTTAGCACTGTTAGTTATTCTCATTACATGCTACCATCACCCCTGTCCATTTCCAAATATTTAAGTTCACCCTAGTTGAACATTCTGCTCATAATAAGCAACCACTCCCCATTCTTTAGCCTCATTCTATATCCTGGTAACTTATATTTCATGTCTATGAGTTTACATATTATAATTAGTTGATATCAGTGAGACCCTGCAATATTTGCCTTTATGTGTCTGTCTTATTTCACTCAATATAGTGCCCTCAAGATTTCTTCATCAACGCATTTCTTTTAAGATAGTTTTGTTCAAACACTATCCATTCCGTCCCCGTATAGTCACGTATTTATGTATTGAGCACCATCGCCACTTTCTATGTAAGGACATTTCTTCCACAAAGATGGAGGAAGAGTCAAAGAAGGCAGAGAGGCAAAAGAAAAAGGCAAGAGAAAGAGAGAAAAACAAACAAACAAACAAAAAACTTGATAGCTAGAAGGTGACAAAAGGAAAGATAGCATTAACCTAGAGTAGAATAAAGAGTCAGACAACATCACCAATGCCAGGAGTCCCATACCTTTCCCCTATTCCCCACCCCCACAGCCCCGTATGCATTTAGCTTTGGTATATTGCTTTTCTTACATTAAAGGAAGAATAATACAATGTTTCTGTTAATTCTAGCCTCTAGTTTGCATTGATTGTATTTTCCCCCCAATCCCCCCCTATTTTTAACACCTTGCAATGTTGACATTCATTTGTTCTACCTCATGTAAAAACATATTTGTACCTTTTATTACAATCGTTGCACATCCTAGGTTTCCCTGAGTTACACAGTCCCAGTGTTTATTGTTCATCTTTTGTTCTGGTGTCCCACATGATCCCAGCCTTCCTCTTTCAACCATATTCACAGTCACCTTTGTTCAGTGTACTTACGTTGCTGTGCTACTATCTCCCCAAATTGTTTCCAAACCTTTCATTCCTGTCTTTTCCTTTCTGTCTGCAGTGCTTCCTTTAGTGTTTCCTGTAGAGCAGGTTTCTTGTTCACAAACTCTGTCATTGTCTATTTGTCAGAGAATATTTTAAGCTTTCCCTCATATCTGAAGGATAGTTTTGCCGGATATAGGATTCTTGGTTGGTGGTTTTTCTCTTTCAGTATCTTAAATGTATCACCCCACTTCCTTCTTGCCTCCTTGGTTTCTGTTGAGAAATCCACACATAGTCTTACCAAGCTTCCTTTGTATGTGATAGATCGCGTCTCTCTTGCTGCTTTCAGGATTCTCTCTTTATCTTTGATGTTTGATAATCTGATTATTAAGTGTCTTGGCTTAGGCCTATTCAGATCTCTTCTGTTTGGGGTACGCTGTGCTTCTTGGATCTGTAATTTTATGTCTTTCATAAGAGATGGGAAATTTTCATTGATTATTTCCTCTATTATTGCTTCTGCCCCTTTTCCCTTCTCTTCTCCTTCTGGGACACCAATGACACATAAATTCTTGCTTTTCATTTTGTCTTTAAGTTCCTGGAGACGTTGCTCGTATTTTTCCATTCTTTTCTCTATCTGTTCTTTTGTGTGTAGGCTTTCATTGCCTTGTTCTCCAGTTCCTGAGTGTTTTCTTCTGCCTCTTGAGATCTGCTGTTGTATGTTTCCATTGTGTCTTTCATCTCTTGGGTTGTGCCTTTCATTTCCATAGATTGTGCCAGTTGGTTTTTTGTTTCTACCTTATGTATGTCCTGTGTTTTCATTATATGGTTAAGCTCTTTTGCCATAACTTCTCTAAACTTTTTTTTTTTTTCATAAGCGTAAATAATTCATTGCAGAATAGATTGGAGCAGTTATTCTCCTGTGGTAAAACCTGAAAAGGAGGAAAAGATTGAAATTAAACACACATTTGGGGTAAAACAGATACGATAAAGTAGGAAAATCCCAGGCCAACAGCAGCTCTTGGTTCCTTGTCAGAAACCCCCGGGCCCTAAATTGGGTTTTTTTGTTTTTGTTTTTTTTTTCCCTTTTTTTTTTTTATCTTCATTTTATTGAGATATATTCACATACCATGCAGTCATACAGAACAAATCGTACATTCGATTGTTCACAGTACCATTACATAGTTGTACATTCATCACCTAAATCAATCCCTGACACCTTCATTAGCACACACACAAAAATAATAAGAATAATAATTAAAGTGAAAAAGAGCAATTGAAGTAAAAAAGAACACTGGGTACCTTTGTCTGTTTGTTTGTTTATTTCCTTCCCCTATTTTTCTACTCATCCATCCATAAACTAGACAAAGTGGAGTGTGGTCCTTATGGTTTTCCCAATCTCATTGTCACTCCTCATAAGCTACATTTTTATACAATTGTCTTCGAGATTCATGGGTTCTGGGTTGTAGTTTGATAGTTTCAGGTATCCACCACCAGCTACCCCAATTCTTTAGAACCTAAAAAGGGTTGTCTAAAGTGTGCGTAAGAGTGCCCACCAGAGTGACCTCTTGGCTCCTTTTGGAATCTCTCTGCCACTGAAGCTTATTTCATTTCCTTTCACATCCCCCTTTTGGTCAAGAAGATGTTCTCCGTCCCACGATGCCAGGTCTACATTCCTCCCCGGGAGTCATATTCCACGTTGCCAGGGAGATTTACTCCCCTGGGTGTCTGATCCCACGTAGGGGGGAAGGCAGTGATTTCACCTTTCAAGTTGGCTTAGCTAGAGAGACAGGGCCGCATCTGAGCAACAAAGAAGCATTCGGGAGGAGGCTCTTAGGCACAACCATAGGGAGGCCTAGCCTCTCCTTTGCAGCAACCATCTTCCCAAGGGTAAAACCTGTGGTAGAGGGCTCAACCCATCAAACCACCAGTCCCCTATGTCTGTGGTCATGTTAGCAACCATTGAGATGGGGTAGGCCAATACCCCTGCATTCTCCACAGGCTCCTCAAGGGGGCACTACATATTTTTTTCCTGGTTTTTTTGTTTTTGTTTTTTTTTTTAACCTGTTCTTCCTTTTTAAATCAACTGTATTGAAAAAAAACTTAAAAACAAACAAAAAACAAAAACAAAAAAACAAAAAAGAAAAACATACAATAAAAGAACATTTCAAAGAGACCATAACAAGGGAGTAAGAAAAAGACGACTAAAGTAAGATAACTGCTTTACTTCCAACCTGTTCCTACTTTACCCCAAGGAAGTTACATAATATAGCAACATTTCTGTGAACTTGCTCCTACTATATCCATCAGAAATTAACAGACCATAGTCATTCCTGGGCATCCCCAGAACATTAAATAGCATATCTGTTCTTCTTGGATTACTGTTCCCCCTTCCTTAATTGCTCTCTATTGCTAGTTCCCCTACATTCTACATTATAAACCATTCGTTTTACATTTTTCAAAGTTCACATTAGTGGTAGCATGTAATATTTCTCTTTTTGTGCCTGGCTTATTTCGCTCAGCATTATGTCTTCAAGGTTCATCCATGTTGTCATATGTTTCACGAGGTCGTTCCTTCTTACTGCTGCGTAGTAGTCCATCTTGTGTATATACCACATTTTATTTATCCACTCATCTGTTGAAGGACATTTGGGTTGTTTCCATCTCTTGGCAATTGTGAATAATGCTGCTATGAACATTGGCGTGCAGATATCTGTTCGTGTCACTGCTTTCCGATCTTCCAGGTATATACCGAGAAGTGCAATCGCTGGATCGAATGGTAACTCTATATCTAGTTTTCTAAGGAACTGCCAGACCGACTTCCAGAGTGGCTGAACCATTATACAGTCCCACCAACAATGAATAAGAGTTCCAGTTTCTCCACATCCCCTCCAGCATTTGTAGTTTCCTGTTTGTTTAATGGCAGCCACTCTAATAGGTCTTAGATGGTATCTCATTGTGGTCTTAATTTGCATCTCTCTAATAGCTAGTGAAGCTGAACATTTTTTCATGTGTTTCTTCGCCATTTGTATTTCCTCTTCAGAGAACTGTCTTTTCATATCTTTTGCCCATTTTATAATTGGGCCGTCTATACTATTGTCATTGAGTTGTAGGATTTCTTTATATATGCAAGATATCAGTCTTTTGTCAGATACATGGTTTCCAAAAATTTTTTCCCATTGAGTTGGCTGCCTCTTCACCTTTTTGAGAAATTCCTTTGAGGTGTAGAAACTTCTAAGCTTGAGGAGTTCCCATTTATCTATTTTTTCTTTTGTTGCTTGTGCTTTGGGTGTAAAGTCTAGGAAGTGGCCGCCTAATACAAGGTCTTGAAGATGTTTTCCTACATTATCTTCTAGGAGTTTTATGGTACTTTCTTTTATATTGAGATCTTTGGTCCATTTTGAGTTAATTTTTGTGTAGGGTGTGAGGTAGGGGTCCTCCTTCATTCTTTTGGATATGGATAGCCAACTCTCCCAGCCACATTTGTTGAATAGACCATTATGATTCAGTTCAGTGACTTTGGGGGCCTTATCAAAGATCAGTCGGCCATAGATCTGAGGGTCTATCTCCGAATTCTCAATTCGATTCCATTGATCTATATTTCTATCTTTGTGCCAGTACCATGCTGTTTTGACAACTGTGGCTTTATAATAAGCTTCAAAGTCAGGGAGTGTAAGTCCTCCCACTTCGTTTTTCTTTTTTAGAGTGTCTTTAGCAATTCGAGGCATCTTCCCTTTCCAAATAAATTTGATAACTAGCTTTTCCAAGTCTGCAAAGTAGGTTGTTGGAATTTTGATTGGGATTGCATTGAATCTGTAGATGAGTTTGGGTAGAATTGACATCTTAATGACATTTAGCCTTCCTAACCATGAACATGGAATATTTTTCCATCTTTTAAGGTCCCCTTCTATTTCTTTTAGTAGAGTTATGTAGTTTTCTTTGTATAGGTCTTTTACATCTTTGGGTAAGTTTATTCCTAGGTACTTCATTTTTTTAGTTGCTTTTGAAAATGGTATCTTTTGCTTGAGTATCTCTTCAGTTTGTTCATTTCTAGCATATAGAAACATTACTGACTTATGTGCATTAATCTTGTATCCCGCTACTTTGCTAAATTTGTTTATTAGCTCTAGTAGCTGTATCGTCGATTTCTCAGGGTTTTCCAGATATAAGGTCATATCATCTGCAAACAATGACAGTTTTACTTCTTCTTTTCCAATTTGGATGCCTTTTATTTCCTTGTCTTGCCGGATTGCTCTGGCTAGCACTTCCAGCACAATGTTGAATAACAGTGGTGATAGCGGGCATCCTTGTCTTGTTCCTGATCTTAGAGGGAAGGCTTTCAGTCTCTCACCATTGAGTACTATGCTGGCTGTGGGTTTCTCATATATGCTCTTTATCATATTGAGGAAGTTTCCTTCAATTCCTATCTTTTGAAGTGTTTTTATCAAAAACGGATGTTGGATTTTGTCAAATGCTTTTTCAGCATCTATTGAGATGATCATTTGATTTTTCCCTTTTGAATTTTTAATGTGTTGTAATACGTTGATTGATTTTCTTATGTTGAACCATCCTTGCATGCCTGGAATGAACCCCACTTGGTCATGGTGTATGATGTTTTTAACGTGTCTTTGGATTCGATTTGCAAGTATTTTGTTGAGGATTTTTGCATCTATATTCATTAGGGAGATTGGCCGGTAGTTTTCCTTTTTTGTAGCATCTTTGCCTGGTTTTGGTATTAGATTGATGTTAGCTTCATAAAATGAGTTAGGTAGTGTTCCATTTTCTTCAATGTTTTGAAAGAGTTTGAGTAAGATTGGTGTCAGTTCTTTCTGGAAAGTTTGGTAGAATTCCCCTGTGAAGCCATCTGGCCCTGGGCATTTATTTCTGGGAAGATTTTTGATGACTGATTGGATCTCTTTGCTTGTGATGGGTTGATTGAGGTCTTCTGTTTCTTCTCTCGTCAGTCTAGGTTGTTCATATGTTTCCAGGAAATTGTCCATTTCCTCTACATTATCCAGTTTGTTGGCATACAGTTGTTCATAGTATCCTCTTATAATTTTTTTAATTTCTTCCGGATCTGCAGTTGTGTCACCTTTTTCATTCATTATTTTGTTTATATGGGTCTTCTCTCGTTTTGATTTTGTCAGTCTAGCTAGGGGCTTGTCAATCTTGTTGATCTTCTCAAAGAACCAACTTTTGGTGATATTTATCCTCTCTATTGTTTTTTTGTTCTCTATGTCATTTATTTCTGCTTTAATCCTTGTTATTTCTTTTCTTGTACTTGGTTTAGGATTGGTTTGCTGTTCATTTTCTAGCTTCTTCATTTGATCCATTAGTTCTTTGATTTTGGCTCTTTCTTCCTTTTTAATATATGCTTTTAGTGCTATAAATTTCCCCCTCAGCACTGCTTTTGCTGCATCCCATAGGTTTTGGTATGTTGTGTTCTCATTTTCATTCGTCTCTATATATTTAGCAATTTCTCTTGCTATTTCTTCTTTAACCCACTGATTGTTTCGGAGTGTGTTGTTTAACCTCCAGGTATTTGTGAATTTTCTAAGTCTCTGATGGTTATTGACTTCTAATTGTATTCCATTGTGGTCAGAGAATGTGCTTTGAATAATTTCAATCTTTTTAAATTTATTGAGGCTTGTTTTATGTCCCAGCATATGATCTATTCTGGAGAAAGTTCCGTGAGCACTAGAAAAGTATGTGTATCCTGGTGATTTGGGATGTAATATTCTGTATATGTCTGTTAAATCTAATTCATTTATCAGATTGTTTAGGTTTTCAATTTCCTTATTGGTCCTCTGTCTGGTTGATCTATCTATAGGAGAGAGTGATGTGTTGAAGTCTCCCACAATTATTGTGGAAACATCAATTGCTTCCTTTAGTTTTGCCAGTGTTTCTCTCATGTATTTTGTGGCACCTTGATTGGGTGCATAGACATTTATGATTGTTATTTCTTCTTGTTGAATTGCCCCTTTTATTAATATGTAGTGGCCTTCTTTGTCTCTCAAAACATCCCTGCATTTAAAGTCTATTTTATCTGAGATTAATATTGCTACACCTGCTTTCTTTTGGCTGTAGCTTGCATGATATATTTTTTTCCATCCTTTCAGTTTCAATTTCTTTGTGTCCCTGTGTCTAAGATGAGTCTCTTGTATGCAACATATTGATGGTTCATTTTTTTTGATCCATTCTGCCAATCTATATCTTTCAATTGGGGAGTTTAATCCATTTACATTCAATGTTATAACCGTGAAGGCATTTCTTGAATCAGCCACCTTATCCTTTGGTTTATGTTTGTCATATATATTTTTCCCCTCTCTCTATTAATATCCTTTATTGTACCCATACCGAATCTCTTTAGTACTGAACCTTTCTCCAGGTCTCTCTGTCCTTTCTTTGTTTCTCTGTGTGTAGGGCTCCCTTTAGTATCTCCAGTAGGGCAGGTCTCTTGTTAGCAAATTCTCTCAGCATTTGTTTGTCTGTGAAAAATTTAAGCTCTCCCTCAAATTTGAAGGAGAGTTTTGCTGGATAAAGTATTCTTGGTTGGAAATTTTTCTCACTCAGAATTTTAAATATATCATGCCACTGCCTTCTTGCCTCTGTAGTGGCTGCTGAGTAGTCACTACTTAGTCTTATGCTGTTTCCTTTGTACGTGGTGAATTGCTTTTCTCTTGCTGCTTTCAGAACTTGCTCCTTCTCTTCCATGTTTGACAGTGTGATTAGAATATGTCTCGGAGTGGGTTTAGTTGGATTTATTCTATTTGGAGTTCGCTGAGCATTTATGATTTGTGTATTTATGTTGTTTAGAAGATTTGGGAAGTTTTCCCCAACAATTTCTTTGAATACTCTTCCTAGACCTTTACCCTTTTCTTCCCCTTCTGGGACACCAATGAGTCTTATATTTGGACGTTTTATATTATCTATCATATCCCTGAGGTCCGTTTCGATTTTTTCAATTTTTTTCCCCATTCTTTCTTTTATGCTTTCATTTTCCATTCTGTCATCTTCGAGGTCACTGATTCGTTGTTCAACTTCCTCTAGTCTTGTACTATGAGTGTCCAGAATCTTTTTAATTTGGTCAACAGTTTCTTTAATTTCCATAAGATCATCTATTTTTTATTTATTCTTGCAATGTCTTCTTTATGCTCTTCTAAGGTCTTCTTGATATCCTTTGTATCCCGTACTATGGTCTCATTGTTCATCTTTAGTTCTTTGAGTAGCTGCTCCAGGTGCTGTGTCTCTTCTGGTCTTTTGATTTGGGTGCTTGGGCTTGGGTTATCCATATCGTCTGGTTTTTTCATATGCTTTATAATTTTCTGTTGTTTTTGGCCTCTTGGCATTTGCTGAACTTGATAGGGTTCTTTTAGGATTTGTAGACCAATTGAAGTCCTTATCTCTAATTTATCAGATCTACAGCTTCGTGGAGTACACTTTCTCTAACTAACCAGCAGGTGGCGTCCACGAGCCACCTGTTCTCCACAAGCCAGTTCTCCCCTGCTTTGCCTTTGTGGTGAGTGGGGGAGTGAGTCTTGTGGGGTCCAATTGGTGTACCAAGCTTGCGTGTGTAGTTGGTGTTGCCCGCCCTGTATATGGGGCGTGTTTCTGGGCAGTCAGGGAGGGGGGGTGGCTCTAACAATCAAATCTCCCTGGTGATCCTGGAGTTTTAAAGCTGCTGCAATAGTCTAATCCTTCAGTTCAGTCCTGCCACAGTTTATCTCTGCCACTGACCCACAAGTCCTTGGTATTGGCGTATGGCTCCTGAGACTTGTAAGTGGGTCCCTTTTCCAGGCCGTGCACCCCCTGGTCCTCTGTTGAGTGATGACTGTGCTATGTCACAGGTGAGTCCCTTCCCCCCAGGGCGGTTCTGGGCTGTTGGGCTGTGTAGGGAGGCTCCCAGTCTGCTGAAATGATGGCTGAATGGGGCTTTGTTAATTCACACTGCTCCACCTTCCTAACTCTCTCTCTAAACTTTTTGAATTGACTTATTATTAGTTGTTTCAATTCCTGCATCACAGATGAAGTGCAAGTTTGTTCCCCTAACCAGGCCATAACCTCATTTTTCTTGGTGTAGGTTGTAGTTTTCTGTTGACTAGGCATGGTTTCCTTGGTTACCCCAATCATGCCTTGCCAGACCAGAATGGGCTCAGGTCCCAGAAGGAAGAAATAGTCAGTATCCAGTTTCCCTGAGGGTGTGTCTTAAAAAATTGGTACACCCTGTGAGGCCTCTGGTCACAGGTGGCTCCTGTTAGCCTATAATTCTTGACTGCTGTAAGGAGGTGTGGCTCTTTTTCCCCAAGTTCTGAATGAAAGGCAGGTAGTGGAGCTGGGCCCCATCCCTTTCCTCTTAAAAATAGACCCCCTTCATGGAGGTCATTAGCATTTCAATGATCTCTGTCTGCCTGTGCTATACCCTTGTCTGGGTCACAGAACTGGGAACTGAAAATGGCTGAGGCTTTCTCCACTGAGCCAAAAAAGGAACAGAGTCCCCTTCAGAGCTAGTCCAAGGCGACCCTCTGGCTCTCCAAGGTCAGTCATCACCCAGAGCCTCTGTCTACTTGTTGGGGATTCGTACCTCATAGTGAGCAGTTCACACTTACTAATTAAAACCCCAGCAGGAGCTCAGCTGAGATATATTCGCTTGCTGGGAGAGAGCTTCTCTCTGGCACCACCAGGCTTTGCAGCTCGGGCTGTGGGGGGAGGGGTCTCCCGACTTGGATCCGCAGATTTTACTTACAGATTTTATGCTGTGATCTCGGGCATTCCTCCCAATTCAGGTTGGTCTATGATGAGTGGACAGTCATGTTTGTCCCCTCACAGTTATTCTGGATTATTTACTAGTTGTTTTTGTTTTTTTTCAGTTGCTCCAGGGGGACTACTTAGCTTCCACTCCTCTCTATGCCGCCATCTTAGATCCTCTCCCTGGATGATGTGTTCTTGACGCGTCTGACCTTTGGGAAGTTCACAGAAGCAGTGGAAGCCAAACAGGTGACTCAGCAGGAAGTAGAGAGGGGCAGATTTCTGGTGGAAAAGGCTGAGCAGCAGAAGAAGGTGGACATTATCTTTGCCGAGGGCGACTCCAAGGCAGCTGAGCTGATTGCCAACTTGCTTGCCTCTGCTGGTGATGGCCTGATTGAGCTACACAGGACATTGCGTACCAGCTCCCTCACTCTAAAAACATCACCTACCTGCCGTCTGGGCAGTCACTGCTCCTCCAGCTGCCCCACGGAGGCCTGCCCTGCCTGTGCTGCTTTGGCTGCCTGGGCTATAGCCCCATTGATTCTTAACACAGCTTCCCTCTACACCCACCCCAGAAATCACTGAAATTTCATGATTGGCTTAAACTAAAGGAAATAAAATTGAAATCACTTCAGATCTCTAAACAAAACAAAACCAAACATAAAGAATAAACCACCAGACTAAATGAAATAGAAACAATAATCAAAGTTACAATTAAAGATTTTCTTAGCTGAAAAAAATAACTGCTCACACATTCTTGAAAAGTATTACTGTTTCCTAGGAACACTAGGATTGGGACAACTTTATTTCCCTGAGGACAACTGACAAACAGAAAAGTGCTACACCAGTAAAGAAGCAATTAAATTTTTATTTTGTGCTTAAAAAATTGTAACCTTAACTAGGTCCGGGTTATATTATTTACTTAAAATTTTTTTATTAGAGAAATTGTAGGTTTACAAAAAATTCATGTAGAAAATACAGAGTTCTGACATAACCCACCCTATTAGTGACACTTTGCATTGGTGTGGTACATTTGCAAAAACTGATGAAAGAATATAATTATATTTGTAATATTAGCTATATTAAATAGTTTATGTTCTGTTTCATTGGTTGTGTTGTACAGTCCTATGGTTTTAAAAAATTTTTATTCTAGTAGTGTATATACTAAAACCTAAAATTTCCCTTTTTACCACATTCAAATGTAATTCACTGGTGTTAATTACATTCACACATGTTGTGCTACCATTACCAAAATTTTTCTATCACCCCAACAGAAATTCTGTACCAATTAAGCATAAGCTCACTATTCCCCACCCCTAACCCAGCCCCTGGTATCCTGTATTCTAGTTTCTGTGTTCTATACAGTTCTTTATTGTAATTATTTCATATCAGAGAGATCATACAATATTTGCCCTTTTCTGTCTGGCTTATTTCACTCAATGTAACATCTTCAGTGTTTATCCATGTTGTCACAAGTATCAGAACATTTTCTTTTTATGGCTGAATAATATTCCATTGTACATATATACCACATTTTGTTTATCCATTCCTCTTTTGATGGATGCTTGGGTTGCTTCCATCTTTTGGCAATTGTGAATAGTGCCACTATGAACATCAGTCTGCAAATATCTGTTTGAATCCCTGCTTTCAATTCTTTTGGTTATATAATGAAGTGGGATTGTGGTGTCACATGGTTATCCTGTACTTAGTGTTCTGAGGAACTGCCCTACTGGCTTCCACAGCAGCTGCACCATTTTACATTCCCACAACAATGAATGAGTTCCTATTTCTCCACATCCTCTCCACACTTGTAATTTTCCATTTTCTTAATCTAGCCCTTCTGGTGGATGAGAAATGATATATCATTGTGGTTTTGATTTTAATTTCTCTAATGTCTAATGATATTGAGCATCTTTTCATGTGCTTTGGGCTAGTTATATATCTTTTATGGAGAAATGTCTATTCAGGTCTTTTGCCAATTTTTAAGTTGGGTTGTTTGTCTTGTTGAGTTGTAAGATCTCTTTACATATTCTAGATATTAAACCCTTACTGGATATGTGGTTTCCAAATATCTTCTCCCCTTCAGTAGGCTGTCTTTTCACTTTCATGATAAAGTCTTTGGTGCACAAATGTTTTAAGTTTTGATGAGGTCCCATTTATCTACTTCTTCTTTTATGGTTCGTGCTAAGTCTGAGAATCCATTGCCTAACACAAGGTCCTGAAGATGCTTCTCTGTGTTTTCTTCTAGGAGTTTTATGGGTTTTGTTCTTATATTTATGTCTTTGATCCATTTTGAGTTAATTTTTCTATATAGTATGAGGTAGGGGTCCACCTTCATTCTTTTGTATGGCTGTCCAGTTTTCCCAGCACCATTTGTTGAAAAGACTATTCTTTCCCCATTGAGTGGAGTTGACACCCTTGTCAAAAATCAATTGGTCACAGATGTGAGGGTCTATTTATGAACTCTCAATTTGATTCCATTGGCCTATATGTTTGTCCTGGTGCCAGACCATGCTGTTTTCATTACTGCAGCTTTGTAGTAAGTTTTAAGATCAGGAAGTGTGAGTCCTCCAACCTCATCCTTCTTTTTCAAGACGGCTTTAGCTATTCAGGGCCCCTTACAAACTTCCATATAAATTTGATGATTGGCTTTTCTATTTCTGCAAAGAAAGTTGTCTGAATTTTTATTGGGATTGCATTGAATCTACAAAAATGTTTTAAGTAGTATTGATGTCTTAATAAAGTTTAGTCTCAAATACATGAACACAGAATGTCCTTCCATTTATTTAGGTCTTCTTTGATTTCTTTTAGCAATGTTTTATAGTTTTCTGCATACAAGTCCTTTACATCCTTGGATAGATTTATTCCTAGATATTTGATTCTTTTAGTTGCTATTCTGAATGAAATTATTTCTTAAAAGTTTCTTCTTCAGATTGTTCATTGCTTGTGTATAGAAATACTAGTGATTTGGGGCTGTTGAACTTGTACCCCATCACTTTGCTGAATTCATTTATTAGCTCTAGAGGCTCTTTTGTGGATTTATCAGGATTTTCTGTTTATAGAATCACATTTTCTGCAGATAGTGAAAGTTTTACTTCTTCCTTCCCAATTTGGATGCCTTTTATTTCTTTTTCTTGCCTAATTGCACTGGCAAGAACTTCCAGTACAATGCTGAATAACAGTGGTGACAGTAGGCATCTGTACTGGTTTGCATATATTATGTCCCCCAGAAAAAGCCACGTTCTTTGATGCAATCCTGTGGGGACAGACATTAGTGGGGATTAAGTTGGAACATTTGGATTAGGTTGTTTCCATGGAAATGCACCCCACCAGACTGTGGGTTATAACTCTGATTAGGTAATTTCCTTGGAGGTGTGGCCCCATCCATTCAGCATGGGCCTTGATTAGTTCACTGGAGCCTTATAATAGCTCAGACAGAAGGAGCAAGTTTGCTACAGCCAAGAGGGACACTTTGAAGAATGCATAGGAGCTGAGAGAGTAGCTGCAGATGACAGATAGTTTGAAGATGGCCATTGAAAGCAGACTTTTGCTCAGGAGAAGCTAAGAGAGGACAAATGCCACAAGAGCAACTGAGAGTGACATTTTTGAGGAACTGCAGCCTAGAGAGGAACGTCCTGGGAGAAAGTCATGTTGAACCCAGAACTTTGGAGCAGACACCAGCCACGTGCCTTCCCAGCTAACAGGTTTTCCAGACACCTTTGGCCATCCTCTAGTGAAGGTACCTGAATGTTGATGCATTACCTTGGACACTTTATGGCCTTAAGACTGTAACTGTGTAACCAGATAAACCCCCTTTTATAAAAGCTAATCTATCTCTGTTGTTTTACATTCAGGCAGCATTAGCAAACTAGAATGGCATCCTTGTCTTGTTCCTGGGCTTAGAAGGAAAGCTTTCAGTCTTTCACCATTAAGTAGGATGTTAGCTGTGGGCCTTTAATATATGCCCTTTATCACAGCGAGTAAATTTCCTTCTTTTCCTGGTGTTCTAAGTGTTTTTACCAAGAAGCAATGCTGAATTTTGTCATCTGCCTTTTCTGCATCTATTGAGATCATCATGTGGTTATTTCCCTTCATTCTGTTAATGTGGTGTATTACATTAATTGATTTTTCTGGGTTGAACCACCCTTGTATACCTGGGATAAATCCCACTTGATCATGGGTTATAATTCTTATAATATGCTGTTGAATTTGGTTTGGTAGTATTTTGTTGAGAATATTTGCATCTATTTTCAGAGGAGATATTGAACTGTAGTTTTCTTTACTTATGGTATCTTTATTTGACTTTGGTATGAAGATGATGTTGGCCTCACAGAATGAGTTAGGGAGTGTTCCCTCCTCAATATTTTTGGAAGAGTTAGAACAGAATTGGAGTTAAGTCTTCTTGGGATGTTTGTTAGCATTCCCCTGTGAAGCCATGTGGTCCTGGGCTTTTCTTTGTTGGGAGGTTTTGATTACTGATTCAGTGATTTTACTATTAATGGGTTTGTTGAGATCTTTTATTTCTTCTTGATTCAATGTAGGTAGTTTATGTGTTTCTAAAAATTTATCCATTTCATCTAGGTTATCTAATTTATATCTAATTTACAGTTATGCATAGTATTCTCTTATAGTTCTTTTTTATTTCAGCAAGGTCAGTAGTAATGTCCCCCTTTACATTTCTGATTTTTGTTAGTGTATCCTCTCTCAGTTTTTGTCAAGTTAGCTAAAGGTTTGTTGATTTTATTATTCTTTTCAAAGACCCAACTTTTGGTTTTGTTGATTTTCTCTATTGTTTTTTTTTGTTGTTGTTTTCTATTTTCCTTATCACCTTTCTGATCTTTATTATTTCCTTCCTTCTCTCTTTGGGTTTAATTTGTGCTTCTGTTTCTAGTTCTTCCAGTTCCAAAATCATAGATTTATCACTAAATTTTATGCATTGCATTTTAGAACCCGTAAGAAGTAAAAAGTGGAGCTACATACCACAAAGTACAATACAATAGTACTGGCATTTATTACCCATATGTTTCCTTTACCAAAGGTCTCTATATCTTTATGCCACTTATATCTACTGTCTCATAAACTTTCGTTTTAGTCTGAAAAACTCCCTGTAGCATTGCTTGTAGGACAGGTCTAGTGGTGATGAACTCACTTAGCTTTTGTTTATCTGGGAATATCTCAATCTCTCCCTCATTTTTTAAAAACATTGTCACCAGATATAAAATTTTTTGTCAGCAGTTGTTTTCTTTCAGCACTTTAAAAGTTCATCCCACTGCTTTCTTGCCTCCCTGGTTTCTGATGATACATTGTAAATTAATCTTATTGGGACTCCTTTGTACATAACATGTTGGTTTTCTCTTCGAGCTTTCAGAACTCTTTCCTTGTCCTTGGCATTCAACAGTTTGACTACTTTGTGTCTAGGCATGGTTCTCTTTGAGTTTATTCTGCTTGAGGTTCATTGGGATTGTTGAATGTGCATATTCATGTCTTTTTGTTAAATTTGGGTAATTTTCTGCCATTATTCCTTTGTATAGTCCTCCTGCCCCTTTTACTCTTTCTTCTCTTTCTAGTACTCCCATAATGAGTACATTGGTATGCTTGATGGGGTCCCACAGGTCTCTTAGGCTCTGTTCACTTTTGTTCATTTTGTTTTTTCCCTTTTCCTCAGCCTGAATTATTTCTATTGTCTTGCCTTTGAATTTACCGACTCTTGCTTCTGGCAGCTCCAATCTGCTATTAAATCCCTCTAGGGAGTTTTTCTTTTAAGTTATTGTGGTCATCAACTCCAGTATTTCTGTTTCATTCCTTTTTAATATTTCTGTCTCTTTATTGAGAGTCATATTGTTGATTCATTCTTTTTTAATGTAATTTTATTGAGATATATTCACACACCATGCAATCCTTCCAAATTATACAATCAGTGGTTCACAGTATCACCATAATTCATCACCATGATCATTTTTAGAATATTTGCATTACTTCAGAAAAAAAAATAAAAAGACAAAAGCCCCCCCCAAACATCCCATACCCCTTACCCCTCCCTCTTATTCATCACTAGTATTGCCTTTAACCCAACTTTAAGACTTACAACAGAGGTAGATTAACTAAGACAGTTTAGTATTGTCAGAGATAGCTATATAGATCAGTGGAACAGAACAAAACATCCAGAAGTAGATCCATACAAACATAGGCAACTGACTTTTTTTTTTTTTTTTTTTTTTTTTTTTTTTTTTTTTGCTATATAGTTATACAATCATTATCAAAGATCAAGGGTACTAGATTATAGTTCAACAACTTAAGGTGTTTCCCTCTGGGTGTTCTAAAACACCAGGCACTAAAAATAAATGTCAATATAATGAGTCAGTATGGCAGTCATTTGTTAAATCCAAATTTCTCAGTTACACCTCCTCCCTCTCATTTGATCTTTCTCTCAATTTTCAGGGATATCTGGGCAATGACTATTTTAACTTCTTCATGCTGGAAAGGGATATTGACCTTATGGGGCAGAGGCATGAAACTGTTTGATGTTCTAGGAGAGACTGGTTCCTCTGGGCTTCAGGGCTTATCTGGCATAGGATCAATCTGGGGGCCTTAAGTTTCTGAAAAAATAAACTTACTAAGAAAAACTTTTATAGAGACTTAGATAGAGCCCAGTGCACTCCCTAGGGTTTTTAGGAATAATGTTGGTTGGGATTTGGCATACTGTGGTAGTTTGAAGTATCTGGCTAAAACTTGCATAAGAGTAACCTCCAGAATGACCTCTTGACTCTATCTGAAATCTCTTAGTGACTGAAACTTTATTTTGTTCCATTTTCCCCCTTTTGGTCCAGAAGGCATTTTCAATCCCATGGGACCAGGGCCAGGCTCACCTTGAGAGTCATGTCCCATGCTGCCAGGAAGACTTACACCCCTGGGAATCATGTCCCATGCTGGGGGTGGGGAGTATAGTGAGTTTATTTGCAGAGTTGGTTTAAAGAGAAAGGCCACATATAAGCAACAAAAGAGGCTCTCAGGGGGTGATTCTTAGGCAGAATTACATGAATGCTTAGCTTTGCCATTGCAGAAATAAGCCTCATAAAGGTAAGCCTCAAGATCAAGGGCTTGGCTTAATCAATTGTGAGTACCTAAGTCCTGAGAGAATATCAGGAATTCCCCAGGTGGGGAAGTTTAATAGGTCCACATTTTCCCCCAAACCCTAAAAGCAAATACTTTTTTTATTTTCTGCCCAACATACTCTGGAACATATCCAAGTATTACATTAACCTGTACAGAATAATAGCATCTCATTCCCTAATCTAGATTCCATGTATTTGGGTTGTTTAAATAAACTGACTGGACAGGTTAAATTAGATAGATAGTATGCTACAGAAAATTTAAACTTTGGACCAAATAACCATCTCTTCCTTTGATTTCACACAGAAGTTGAAGTTTTAAAATACAGACAATATCATCTTTTACCTTGTAGTCTGATTTACCTTAGTCCTAACCAGGTTCATTTCATTCATGTCTCTAATTGGAGTCTGATCTCTTATTCAGCTTCTTTAACAGTTGCTGCACGGAGTAATGCTGACTTTCAGAGCTGCAAAATTCTAACTCTGAGTTTCAGGTGTCACACAGATACCCAGTGTTCCAGGAAACTACCAGGTCATACACAAAGAACACAGCATCTTAGAATTTAGAGATAATGGTTTAAACTCAGGAACAGATTTGAGTGCTGTAAGAGCTAGGAACCTTTGCATTGAGCCTATTTGTCCATTCATTCTTTTCCTGATATCCTTTGGTTTTTCTCTGTATTTTCCTTTATCTCCTGTAACATTTTGAGGATCATTTGTTTAAAGTCTTTTTTTGATATGTTCAAAGTCCAGTCTTCATTGATGTTTTCTCGATTTTTTTCTTGATTTTTCTCTTGTTCCTTTGGATGGATCATTTTTTTCTGTTTCTTTGTCTCATTATCTTTTGTTGCATATTGTACATTTTAATATTTTAAGTGGTACCTCTGTGTGCTGTTTTGGATCTGTTATGTACCCCAAAAAAACGATGTTCTTTTAATTCAGTCTTGTGGGGATAGACCTATTGTGAGTGGAACCTTTTGTTTCCATGGAAATATGACCCTGCCCATTCAAGGTGGGTCTTAATTCTCTTGCTGGAGCCCTCTATGGGAGGATAAAAGACAGAGACATTTTGAAGAGAGTTCAGAGAAGCTAAGAAAGACACAACCCAGGTGAAGCAAGGAGGACCCAAAAGAGAAGCTAAGACAGGAGCCCAGAGATTTTTTGGAGAAAGCCACATAAACCAGAAGCTAAACCAGGGAAAGGGCCAGCAGATTCTGGCCATGTGCCTTCCCACGTGACAGAGGAACCCCAGATGCCATCAGCCTTTCTTCAAAGAAGGGATCATCCTGTTGATACCATAAAGGGAATATTTTTGTCACCTTAGAACTGTAACTTCATGAACTAATAAGCCCCCATTGTAAAAGCCAATTCATTTCTGGTATTTTGCTTTCTGGCAACTTTAGCAAACCAAAACAATCAGAGATTTAGAAAGGAGCTGTCTGTTCCTAAGTTGGTACACAGCTAGTGATATAACAAAGATTTTCTTGAGTGCCAGGAGCTAACAAAAACAAAGTAACAAACACATAAAACACCTCTCACAGTCTTTGCAAATTGGCTCTGGAGTGGGCAGAGCTCTCTGAAGTCAGAGTTTAGTCCTCCTATCAAGAAGATCAGCCTGAGGTAAATGTGAAGTACGGGGTCTTCTCCATCTTTTCTGAGCCTGTCTTATTTTGGGCTTGTATTTGCTCATGGCCTTAGCAGTTCCATGGTTTACAGGAATTCAAATGTCACCTCTACTCCCTATGAAATAGGCTTCCTCTCCCTCCAGAGGTTCTCTATTATATGCCTTAAAGCAGGTAATCCTTTGCCCCAGGCTGCTTTGACTTAAATGTTTCTTACACTGCTTTGGCTGTCCACAAGCTGCTTCTGCCTGCAGAGCAAGTTCTGGGAGGATGTATTTGTCAGGGTTCTCAAGGGAAACAGAACCAACAGGAGACATCTGTAAATAGGAGATTTTATAAAAGTGTCTCACGCAACTGTGGGGATGCACGAGTCCAAATTCCATAGGGCAGGATGCAAGTTGGCAACTCCAATGAAGGTTTTTGATGAATTCCCCAGAAGAGGCTGACTGGTGAAGTAGAGATAAAAAGTCTCTCTTTGAGCTTCTGATGTCATCACTTCTTTTAAAGCCTTCAACTGATTGGATTAAATGTCTCTCATTGCAGAAGATACTCCTTTTAGTTGGTTGTAGATGTAATCAGATGTCTTGATCAGACAACTGGGCACCATTACCTGGCCAAGTTGACACATGAACCTAACCATCGCAGAGATGAGTTTCTTGGTTCAATCTTTCAGGCTGCCACCTGATAGATTGGCACAGACATATAGACACCCTAGTATGCTCATAGCGGTTACTCTGCTCCTTCTGGAACAGGGCATAGGACCCACAGTGGGAGCAAAGGCTGGCTCTCTATCACACCAGGGAGGGGCAAGGGAGGCAAGGCCACTACAAGCTTCTCCTACCATTATTAGAGCTGCATTTTCTTTATGTAGCTGTTCCAAGTTACTGCCACCCTTTACCTGTTTTCTGGAGTTTTGAGGAAGATGGTCCCATCAGTATTTGCTAGTTTTTCAGAGATTCTGTGGGGCAAATGGCACCCTTGAGCATCTTACACAGCCATCTTGGTCAACCAGAAGCCCTAAACTATTACACTTTTGAAATAAAAAGATCAGTAACATAAAATGAGAAAAAGCAAGTTGGGGATGATGGGATAGATGGTGGAAGGGGCATACTATCCAGCAGGCAATTGCAAACAGTAAAGGGTCAGATAGTAACAGATTTACAGGCCAGACTGTCTCTTCACAGATATTTAACTTTTCCCTTGTAGCCTGTAAGCAGCATATGTAAATGAATGAGCATGGCTGTGTTCCAATAAAATACTTACAAAACTTGGCGGCAGATCAGATTTGGTCTGCAGGCTGCAGTTTGCCTATCTCTACTACAGAGCAAATAAACTAAAATTAAATATAATACCTACTGTGAAAAAGGATTTAAAATTCCTTCTAGTAAAGGGAATATGTAATGAAACTTTAAAATAGAATATTTTCTAGAAAATCTTTTATCCTTATGCAGTCTTCTAAAACTGAGATTTATATTTAAACACACAGCAAAAGAAAATGTAAGGGGTTATATACATCTCATTGACTAATGAAAGGAAGTTTACAAGGAGAAAAAAACTTCTTTCCAGCAGAAGCAGGAAAACCCTGCTTATAATGTCTTTAGTTAAAACACTCCAACTTTTGTAACTTTTCCTCTTGAACACAAAACAGCTACAATGGAATGAAATAATCATCTTCAAAGCCATGTGATTATGGCAACTGTAACCATGGAGTATATTGTGCCTAAACTAGTACAATCAATAGCAATGTAAAATCACAATGAACTAATTTGTGAGGTAGAAAAACCTTTGCCTGGATACATAATAAGATATGGTGAATCTTTGTGCCTTTTAACAAAGGCATTGCCTCTCTTCAAAATGCTTAAGAATAGGCAAGGTGGAGGATCCAAGATGGCGGATCAAGAGAGACAGAGCAAAATACTTCTCCATGAAAAACACTAGATAAAAGAAAAAAAGCACTCCAGAATACCAGTTCCAGCAATCGGCTGAACAAGGCCTGTTACATTCACAGTGACTGTGCATTTGTTGAAACCAAGAGTCTGTGTTCAGAAATGAGTGAGTGAGGTTGCTGGGGAAACGGCAACCAAGCCGAAGTGGGGAGAAACCAGGGGTTGGCATCTGGAGACAGATACGTTTAAAAAACCCCAAAAGCAACTGTGGATCTGGCAGCGAGAGCCATGCAGTCGAGCATGGTGGGGAGTACTTCCAAGCCCTGGGCACCCACCTTAGTATTTGGCACGGATGATAGCCTTTTGCACACCTGCAGCTAACCGTCCCACAGCTAGAAAGGCAGAGGTCCATGGAAGAGGGAAGTTACCATGCCTGGTACAGCCATCTATTCAGTGGGCTGGGAACGCCTCTATGTGGTGCCAGGGCTGAGAGCTTCCCTTGTGGATTCCACTTGCCTGTGATGTTGCACAGTCTTCCCTCTACAGAGGCCCACAGTGGGCATGGCATGGAGGCAGATTCCCTCACAGAAGTCCCAAGGGCCCTATAACAATCCCAGGGACTTGTGGGCCCACAGAAGAGAGAGATGGTAGGGAGTCTGAGCAAAAGCTTCAAGTCTGCAGGAATGGCTGGGAGATTTGAGTCTTAAAGCCACCTTCCCTCTCTATCTGCACAGGGCACACCCCCAACCTTGAGGGCTGGCCACACCAATTACACATGGAAATTTGGTGCACTGATTGGACCCCTGCAAAATTCAGACCCTCACTGACCACATAGATGAAGTTGGGGAGAAGTGGCTTGAGGGTAACAGGTGGCTTGGGGGCGCCATCTGCTGGTAAATCAGGGAAAGTGCACTCCACCAAGCTGTAGCTCTGAAAATTATAGATAATTGTTCACATAAGCCTGCATTTCCTAAAAGAACCCTGTCAAGATAAGCAAATACCAAGATGCCAAAAACAACAGAAAATTTTAAAGCATATGAAGAAACTAGAAGATACGGATAACCCAAAACCAAACCCCCAAATCAAAAAATCAAGGAGACAGAGTACTTGGAGCAATTAATCAAATAAGTAATCACAAACAACAAGATCATGGCACAGGATATAAAGGACATGAAGAAGTCCCTAGAAGAGCATAAAGAAGAATTTGCAAGAGTAAATTAAAAAAATAGATGATCTTATGGAAATAAAATAAACTGTTGATCAAATTAAAAAGATTTTGGATACACACAATACTAGATTAGAGGAAGCTGAGGAAAGAATAAGTGAACTGGAAGAGTGAAGACTTGAAAGTGAAAGCACAAAAGAAAGAATGGAGAAAAAGATAAAAAAATTCAAAATGGATCTCAGGGATATCATGGACAACATAAAACACACAAATATAAGAATCACTGGCATACCAGAAGGGGAAGAGAAAGTTAAAGGTCTAGGAAAAGTATTCAAAGAAATTGTTGGGGAAAACTTCCCAGCCCTTCTAAAGAACATAAATACTCAAATCATAGACTCCCAAATGAACTCTGAACAGAAAAAATCCAAATAAACCCACTCCAAGACATATTCTGATCAGATTGTCAAATGCTGAAGAGAAGGAGCAAGTTCTGAAAGCAGCAAGAGAAAAGCAATTCACATACAAGGGAAACAACACAAGACTAAGCAGTAACTACTCAGTGGCCACCATGGAAGCGAGAAGGCAGTGGTATGACATATTTAAAATGCTAAAAGAGAAAAATTGCCAACCAAGAATTCTTTATCCAGCAAAACTCTCCTTCAGATTTGAGGGAGAGCTTAAAATCTTCACAGACAAACAAATGTTGAGAGAATTTGTGAACAAGAGACTTGCCCAACTTGACATCCTAAAGGAGCCCTACTGGCAGAGAAACAAAGAAAGGAGAGAGCTGAAGAGTTCAGAACTTACATTAAAGGAAATAAAGAGGGAAAAGGGAAAAAATATATCCAACAAACAAAAACCAAAGGATTGGATAGCTGATTCAAAAAAAATGCCTTCACAGTAATAACATTGAGTTTGAATGGATTAAACTCCCCAATTAAAAGACATAGATTGGGAGAATGGATTAAAAAATATGAACCATCAATATGATGCTTACAAGGGACTCATCTTGGACACAGAGAAACAAAGAAATTAAAAGTGAAAGAATGGAAAAAATATTCCATGCAAGCTACAGCCAAAAGAAAGCAGGAATAGCAATATTAATCTCACATAAAATGGACTTTAAATGCAAGGATGTTGTAACAGACAAAGAAGGTCACTATATACTAATAAAGGGAACAAGTCAACAAGGAGAAATAACAAACATAAATGTGTATGCACCCAATCAGGGTGCTCCCAAATACAAGAGACAAACATTGACAATACTGAAGGAAGCAACAGACGTTTCCACAAAAATTGTGAGAGACTTCAATACATCACTCCCTCCTATACACAGATCATCCCAACAGAGGACCAATAAGGAAACTGAAAACATAAACAATCTGATAAATGAATTTGAATAAACAGAAATATATAGAACATTACATCCCAAATCACCAGGATACACATTTTTCTCTAGTGCTCTTGGAACTTTCTCCATAATAGATCATATGCTGGGACATAAAACAAGCCTCAGTAAATTTTAAAAAATTGCAATTATTCAAAGCACATTCTCTGATAACAATGGAATACAATTAGAAGTCAATAACTCCAAATATCTGGAGGTTAAACAACATACTCCTAAACAATCAATGGGTTAAAGAAGAAATAGCAAGAGAAATTGCTAATTATATAGAGATGAATGAAAATTAGAACACAACATATCGAAACTTATGGGATACAGCAAAAGTGGTACTGAGGGGGAAATTTATGGCTCTAAATGCATACACTAAAAAGGAAAAAGAGCTAAAATCAAAGAATTAATGGAACAACTGAAGAAGCTAGAAAATGAACAGCAAAATAATCCTAAACCAAGTTGAAGAAAAGAAATAACAAGGATTAAAGCAAAAGTAAATGACATAGAGAACAAAAAAAACAATAGAGACAATAAATAACACCAAAAGTTGGGTCTTTGAGAAGCTCAACAAGCTTGATGAGCCCCTAGTTAGACTGACAAAATCAAAAAGAGAGAAGACCCAAATAAACAAAATAATAAATGAGAGAGGCGACACTACTGCACATCCCAAAGAAATTTAAAAAATTATAAGAGGATACTATGAACAACTGTATGCCAACAAACTGGATAATGTAGAGGAAATGGACAATTTCCTGGAAATACATGAACAACCTAGACTGACCAGAGAAGAAATAGAAGACCTCAACCAACCAATCACAAGCAAAGAGATCCAATCAGGCATCAAAAAACTTCCCACAAATAAATGCCCAGGGCCAGATGGTTTCAAAGGGGAATTCTACCAAACTTTCCCCCAAAAATTGACATCAATCTTACTTAAACTCTTTCAAAACATTGAAGAAAATGGAATACTACCTAACTCATTTTAGGAAGCTAATATGACTCTAATACCGAAACCAGGTAAAGATGCTACAAGAAAGGAAAACTACAGGCCAATCTCCCTCATGAATATAGATGCAAAAATTCTCAACAAAATCTTGCAAATTGAATCCAAAGACACAGTAAAAAAAATCATACACCATGACCAAGTGGGGTTCATTCCAGGCATGCAATGATGGTTCAACATAAGAAAAGCAATCAGTGTAATACAACAGATTAACAAATCAAAACAGAAAAATCAAATGATCATCTCAATAGACCCTGAAAAAGCATTCAACAAAATCCAGCATCCTTTTTTGATAAAAACACTTCAAAAGGTAGGAATTGAAGGAAACTTCCTCAATATGATAAAGGGCATATATGAAAAACTCACAGCCAGCATAGTACTCAATGATCAGAGACTGACAGCTTTCCCTCTAAGATCAGGAACAAGACAAGGATGCCCGCTGTCACCACTGTTATTCAACATTGTGCTACAAGTGCTAGCCAGAGCAATCCAGCAAGACAAAGAAAGAAAAGGCATCTGAATTGGAAAGAAAAAAGTAAAACTGTCATTATTTGTAGATGATATGATCTTATATCTGGAAAACCCTGAGAAATCGATGACATAGCTACTTGAGCTAATAAACAAATTTAGCAAAGTAGCAGATACA
Organism: Choloepus didactylus; assembly: GCF_015220235.1. Classification (NCBI taxonomy): domain Eukaryota; kingdom Metazoa; phylum Chordata; class Mammalia; order Pilosa; family Megalonychidae; genus Choloepus; species Choloepus didactylus. The sequence continues at coordinate 85,960,770 of NC_051307.1, forward strand.
AGATTAATGCACATAAATCAGTAATGTTCCTATACACTAGAAATGACCTAACTGAAGAGACACTCAAGAAAAAGATACCATTCTCAATAGCAACTAAAAAAATCAAGTACCTAGGAATAAACTTAACCAAGGATGTAAAAGACCTATACATAGAAAATTACATAAATTTACTAAAAGAAATAGAAGGGAACCTAAAAAGATGGAAAAATATTCCTTGTTCATGGATAAGAAGGCTAAATGTCATTAAGATGTCAATTCTACCCAAACTCATCTACAGAGTCAACACAATTTCTATCAAAATTCCAACAACCTAATTTGCAGACTTGGAAAAGCTAGTTATGAAATTTATTTGGAAGGGGAAGATGTCCTGAATTGCTAAAAACATCCTAAGAAAGAAAAATGAAGCAAGAGGACTTACACTCCCTGATTTTGAAGCTTATTATAGAGTCACAGTAGTCAAAGCAGCATGGTACTGCCACAGAGATGGACATACTGATCAATTGAATCAAATTGAGAACTCGGGGATAGGCTCCCAGATCTGTGGTTGACTGATCTTTGATAAGGCCCCCAAAAGCACTGAACTAGGACAGAACAGTCTATTCAACAATGGGGCTGGGATTACTGGATATCCATATCCAAAAGAATGAAAGAGACCCCTACCTCACACCCTACACAAAGCTCAAAATAGATTAAGGACCTCAATATAAGAGACAGTACCATAAAACTCCTAGAATATAATGTAGGGAAACATCTTTAAGACTTGTATTAGGCAGTCGCTTTGTAGACCTTACACCTAAAGCACAAGCAACAAAAGAAAAAATAGATAAATGGGAACTCCTCAAACTTAAAAGCTTCTGTACCTCAAAGGAATTTGTCAAGAAGGTGAAAAGGAGCCAACTCAATGGGAAAAAATTTTTGGAAACCATGTAACTGACAAAAGACATATTTTGCATGTATAAAGAAATCCTACAACTCATCAACAGTAGTACAGACAGACCAATTCTAAAATGGGCAAAAGATATGAACAGACAGTTCTCTGAAGAGGAAATACAAAACACATGGACAAAAACACAGGAAAAAATGTTCAGCTTCACTAGCTATTAGAGAGATGCAAATCAAGACCACAATGAGATATCATCTCACATCAATTAGATTGGCTGCCATTAAACAAACAGGAAACTACAAATGCTGGAGAGGATGTGGAGAAATTGGAACTCTTATTCATTGTTGGTGGGACTGTATAATGGTGCAGCCACTCTGGAAGACAGTCTGACAGTTCCTTAGAAAACTAGGTATAGAGTTACCCTTCAATCCAGCAATTACACTTCTCAGTGTATACCCAGAAGATCTGAAAGCAGTGACATGAACAGATATCTGCGCGCCAATGTTCATAGCAGCAATGTTCACAATTTCCAAGAGATGGAAACAACCCAAATGTCCTTCAACAGATGAGTGGAGAAACAAAATGTGATATATACACATGATGGAATACTACATGGCAGTAAGAAGAGCGATGTCGTGAAACATATGACAACATGGATGGACCTTGAAGACAATGATGAGCAAAATAAGGCATGCACAAAAAGAGAGATATTGTATGTTACCACTAATGTGATCTCTGTGAAAAATGTAAAATCAGTGGTTTTTATTGTAGAATGTAGGAGACCTAGTGATAGACGGCAAATAGTGAAGGGCGAATGCTAATCTAATAAGAACAGATAAGTTATGGAGGGTAAACTTACTGTTCCAGGAATGCTTAGGAATGACTATGGTTTGTTAATATCTGGGGGGGGGGGGGTATGGTAGGAACAAGTTCACAGAAATGTAGTTATTTTAGGTTATTTGTTTTTCTTATTCCTTTTTGGGTTATAGTCTGTTTATTTTCTTGGGATAGAGTAAGAACATGTTGGAAGCAATGTAGTTATTTTAGGTCATTTGTTTTTTCTTATTCCTTTGTTTTGGTTTTGTTTGAAATGTTGTTTGTTATTGTTTGTTTTTTAATTTTTTTATAAAGTTAAAAAACAGAAAAAAAGAATAGGCAAGTAAAATATAAGGAAGAAATGTGAAATGTGAGTAAAGGATCCCTTTGTGATGATAAGCTGTGAGCACAAAATTTTTGGAGATTCCAAATTCCTAAAGTACAGAGCTTGCAGACAAACTATTTTAGAGTACGAGCATATGGGGACCAGGGGCCTCCATTACTAATCCTCACCCCCTGTGCTGGTTTGAATCTGTAATATTTCCCATAAAAGACTATGTTCTTTTAATCCACTCTTGTGGGGGCAGACCTCTTCTGGGTAGGATCTTTTGATTAGGTTGTTTCCATTGAGATGTGACCCACCCAATTGTGACCCCTAAGAACCTAGGTTAAAAATTCAAATATGAGTCAGAAAACTGAGCACAGACCTAGCAGCAGCTGTTCACCACAGGAGAGATAGGGTCTGCTCTTTAAGTCCAGGCAAGTTCCCTAAAAAACTCAACAACTCTCAGGAAAATAAAATTTTAGGCAGTTTCAAAAAAAAAAATTATGGAGAGGAGGGGCAAGATGGTGGCATCAAGAGGTGTGGAATTTATTCCTCTGGAGCAAATAATAAACAACAAGGAACAAATAGTAAATAATCTGGCACAACTGCTGAGGGGCAACCATGACTGTCCATACATCATACGCCAACCTGGATTGGGTGGATTGGCTGAGATCGCAGGATAAAATCTGTAAGTAAAAACTGTGGACCCACACTAGGATCCCCCTTCTCCCATGGCAGGCTGAGCTGCAGGACCTCACTGTGGGAGAAAGCAGCATTCTTGGAGCCAGTGAATATAGTTCAACCCAGCTCCAACTGGGGTTTTAATCAACAAATGTGGACTGTTGAATACAAGCTACAAACAGACAAACCCCTAACAAGCAGCAAAGTACCCTGAGGTCACTCCCAGTGGAGAGGAGATGAGGCTGATGGAAAAAAAATTAATTTAAAAAAGAAGAAACAAATATGGAGGCTTTTAGAGACTGACTTTGGAGAGCCAGAGGACACCTGTGCCCTGGGAGAGAGACCCCAGAGGACTGGGTGCTCTATCTGACTGATGGGTGAAAATGGGGGGCCATGGACTGGCTCTGAAAGGGGACTTTCCTTCCCTTTTTCTCTCTCTCAAGCTGAGTGGCTCACTGGAGAGACCCTCAGCCATTTTCAGTTTGCAGCACTTGGACCCCAACAGGGGTGGAGTTAACAGAGTCAGAGAGAAAAAGGAGCTATTCAAATGCAGAAGATAACTCCCTAGGGGTTGTATCTTCCCTAAGAGGAAGGAGGTGGGGCCCAGCTCTAGTGCCTGCCCTCCCATCAGAAATCAGACTCCAGGGCCTAGGGGAAAACAGTCAAAACAGAAACTAATTAAGCTAAGAATTAAAGGGTCCACACCTCCATACACCAGTCAGGAGCAACAGGCTGACAGGCACCTCCTGCTGGGCAGGTTAGGAAAAGCACAGTGGCTAGAGGCATCACAGGAAAGTCTGTCAATCTTCTCAGACACACCCTCAGGGAAACTTGACTCTGAATATGGGCCCACACTGAGACCTGAACCTGTTCTGATCTGGGAAAATCTGATTGGAGTGACCAAGGAAACCAGATGCATAAACAACAGAAAACTACAAATTACATTAGGAAAAACAAAGATATGGCCCAGTCAAAGGAACAAATTTACACCTCAATTAAGATAGAGTTGAGATATTGTTTCACTTTAATGAAACAATCAGTTAAAGATTTTCAAAGAAATATGCTAAATCATATCAAAAACTAAGACAATCAGTTCAGGGAAGATATGGCAAAAGAGATGAAGGATATAAAGAAAACACTGGGCAAACATAAGGTAGAAATCAAAAGTTTGAAAAAACTACTGGCAGAATCTATGGAAATGAAAGGCACAACACAAGAGATGAAAAACACAATGGAGACATACAACAGCAGAGTTCAAGAGGAAGAAGAAAATACTCAGGCACTGGAGAACAAGACACCTGAAATCCTACACACAAAAGAACAGACGGGAAAGAATGGAAAAATATGAGCAACATCTCAGGGAATTGGATGACAACAGGAAGCACATGAATGTATGTGTCATGGGTGTCCCAGAAGGAGAAGAGAAGGGAAAATTGGCAGAAGCAATAATAAAGGAAATAATCAATGAAAATTTCCCATCTCTTATGGAAGACATAAAATTACAGATCCAAGAGGCACAGCATACCCCAAACAGAATAAATCTGAATAGACCTACACCCAGACAATTAATAATCAGATTATCAAACATCAAAGACAGAGAGAATCCTGAAAGCAGCAAAAGAAAATCAATCCATCCCATACAGAGGAAGTTTGATAAAACTGTGTGTGGATTTCTCAGCAGAAACCATGGAGGCAAGAAGGAAGTGGTGTGATATATTTAAGATACTGAAAGAGAAAAACTACCAACCAAGAATCCTATATCCAGCAAACCTGTCCTTCAAATATGAGGGATAGTTTCAAATATTCTCTGACAAACAGACAATGAGAGAGTTTGTGAAGAAGATACCTGCTCTACAGGAAATACTAAATGGAGCACTATAGACACATAGGAAAAGATAGGAATGAGAGGTTTTGAAAACAATTTTGGGTGATGGTAGCACAACAATATAAGTACACTGGACAAAGATGACTGTGAGTATGGTTGAAAAAGGAAAGTTAGGAGCATGTGGGACACCAGAAGGAAAGAGGAAAGACTAGGACTGTATAACTCAGTGAAACCTAGTGTTCTAGTTTGCTAATGCTGCCAGAATGCAAACACCAGAAATGGATTGGCTTTTATAAAGGGGGTTTATTTGTTTACACAGTTACAGTCTTAAGGCCATAAAGTTTCCAAGGTAACACATCACCAATCAGGTACCTTCAATGGAGGATGGCCAATGGTGTCTGGAAAACCTATGTTAGCTGGGAAGGCATGTGGCTGGCATCTGCTCCAAAAGTTCTGGTTTCAAAATGGCTTTCTCCTAGGACATTCCTCTCTAGGCTGCAATTCCTCAAAAATGTCACTCTTATTTGCATTTGGGGTATTTGTCCTCTCTTAGCTTCTCCAGAGCAAGCGTCTGCTTTCAACCCGTCTTCAAACTGTCTCTCATCTGCAGCTCCTGTGCTTTCTTCAAAGTGTCCCTCTGGACTGTAGCTCCTCTTCAACATGACCACAGACATAGGGGACTGGTGGTTTGATGGGTTGAGCCCTCTACCATGGGTTTTACCCTTGGGAAGACGGTTGCTGCAAAGGAGAGGCTAGGCCTCCCTATAATTGTGCCTAAGAGCCTCCTCCCAAATGCCTCTTTGTTGCTCAGATGTGGCCCTCTCTCTCTAGCTAAGCCAACTTGAAAGGTGAAATCACTGCCCTCCCCCTTACGTGGGATCAGACACCCAGGGGAGTGAATCTCCCTGGCAACGTGGAATATGACTCCCGGGGAGGAATGTTGACCTGGCATCGTGGGACGGAGAACATCTTCTTGACCAAAAGGGAGATGTGAAAGGAAATGAAATAAGCTTCAGTGGCAGAGAGATTCCAAAAGGAGCCAAGAGGTCACTCTGGTGGGCACTCTTACGCACACTTTAGACAACCCTTTTTAGGTTCTTAAGAATTGGGGTAGCTGGTGGTGGATACCTGAAACTATCAAACTACAACCCAGAACACATGAATCTCGAAGTCAGTTGTATAAAAATGTAGCTTATGAGGGGTGACAATGGGATTGGGAAAGCCATAAGGACCACACTCCACTTTGTCTAGTTTATGGATGGATGAGTAGACAAATAGGGGAAGGAAACAAACAAACAAACAGACAAAGGTACCCAGTGTTCTTTTTTACTTCAATTGCTCTTTTTCACTTTAATTATTATTCTTGTTATTTTTGTGTGTGTGCTAATGAAGGTGTCAGGGATTGATTTAGGTGATGAATGTACAACTATGTAATGGTACTGTGAACAATCGAATGTACGATTTGTTTTGTATGACTGCATGGTATGTGAATATATCTCAATAAAATGAAGATAAAAAAAAGAAAAAAAATGTCACTCTCAGCTGTACTCTGTTCCTTCTGTTGGTCAGCTCATATGGCTCCAGTGATTTAATTTAGACCCACCCTGAATGGGTGGGGTAACACCTCCATGGTAATTATCCAATCAGAGTCATCACCTACAGCTGGGTGGGGCACATCTCCACAGAAACACTCAAAGAATTACAATCTAATCAACACTGATAACGTCTGCCCACACAAGATTACATCAAAGATAATGGTGTTTGGGGGACACAATGTATTCAAACTGGTACACTTAGCGTGCTCAATAATTGTGATAAAATGTACAAATATGTTTTTACATGAGGGAGAACAAATGAATGTCAACCTTGTAAGGTATTAAAAATGGGGTGGTATTGGGGAAAAAATACGATCACTGCAAACTAGAGACTATAGTTAACAGAAACATTGTATTATGCTTCCTTTAATGTATCAAAGGCAATGTACCAAAGCTAAATGCCTATAAGAGGGGGATATAAGGGAGGGCTATGGGACTCTTGGCATTGGTGATGTTGTCTGACTCTTTTATTGTACTTTAGTTTAATTCTATCTTTCCTTCTGTTGCTTTTCAGCTGTTATTTTTTTCTTTCTTTTTCTTTTTCTTTTGTCTCTCTACCTTCTTTGACTCTTCCTCCTTCTTTGTAGAAGAAACGGAGATGCCCTCATATAGATAGTGGTGATTGTGGTGAATGCATAAATACATGATTATACAAGGAACTATTGATTGTTTACTTAGGATGGAATGTATGGTGGGTGAACAAAATTGTCTTAAAACAAAACAAAACAAAAGAACAGGTTGATGAAGAAAACTGAGGGCACTATATTGAGTAAATAAGTCAGACACAAAAGGACAATATTGTATGGTCTCACTGATATGAAATAATTATAATATGTAAACTCATAGACATGAAATATAAGTTACCAGGATATAGAATGAGGCTAAAGAATGGGGAGCGGTTGCTTATTATGAACGGAATTTTTAACTAGATTGTCCTTAAGTGTTTGGAAATGGACAGAGGTGATAGTAGCATATTATTGTGAGAATAACTAATATTGCTGAATAGTGTGTGAATGTGGTGGAAAGGGGAAGCTTAGAGTCACGTATGTCACCAGAAGGAAAGTTGGAGGTTAAAAGATGGGAATATATAAAACATGAATCTTATGGTGGACAATGTCTGTGATTAACTGTACAAATATCAGAAATCTCTTTCATGAACTAGAACAAATATATGACACACTATAACTAGAAGTTAACAAGAGAGGGATATTTAGGGAAAAAATATACCTATTGCAAACTATGTACTACAGTTAATAGTATTTTAACATTCTTTCATCAACAGTAACACATGTACCATACCAATACTATGAGTCAATGATGGAGAAGGGGGTGGTTGGGGTATGGGAGGATTTGAGTTTTTTTTGTTTCTATTTCTTTTCTGTAATAATGGATGCACAGCTGTATAATGGTGCCATGGGCAATTGATTGTGCACTTTGGATGATTGTATGGTATGTGAATAATCTCAATAAATTTGAATTTTTAAAAAAATTATGAGCTATGTAAAGAAATGAATATATAACTCATATTCAGGGGAAAAAGTTGTCAATAGAAACTGAAAAAGCAGCTACTATAAATACATTCAAAGAAGTTTTTAAAAAATATATGCAAATAATTAAAAATATGATTATAATGATTCAATGAATAGTAACTCTCAATAGAGACTAGGAACTACAAAAAGATTTTGGATATGGAAATTCTAAGTTGAAAAGTCCAATAACAAAAATGAATAATTCACTTGATGGGCTTAACAGCAGATTTGAGATGGCATAAAAAAGAATCAGTGAACTTGAAGATAGATCAGTAGAAACTATCAATCCAAACAGAGAGAAGAAAGATTGAAGAAAAATGGGCATTGCCTCAGAGACTGTGAGACTATCAAGCACACCAATATACATGTAATGGGATCCCAGAAAAAGAAGGGTGCAAGAAAAGGCTTGGGAATAATATTTAAAGAATTAATGCTTGAAAACATCCCTTATAGGATGGAAGCAATCTGTAGATTCAAGAAGTTCTGTAAACTCCAACTGGAACAAATTTAGAAAGAACCACACCTAGATATATTACAAACTGCTGAAAGCCAAAGAGAAGATCTTAAAAGAATGAAGAGGAAAAGACTCATGACATACAGGGAGCAACAGTGTTAATAATGGCTGACTTTTCGTCAGAAAAAAATGGAGGAGAGAAAGTATACCATAGTTAAAGTGCTTAAAAAAAAAAACCAAGTTGTCAACCAAGAATTCTATTACACTGAAACTATCCTTTAAAATGAAGATGGCCCTTCCTCCTTTCCCAGAACTATAGTAGAAGATTTTAAAACAATGTTGCTGCCTGAACAAATCCTGTTTAATGGAATTTGAAAGAGATACATTTTACAATATTAAAGTGCATACCTGTATTTGCCTAAAAATTCTGTATGTTTGTATTGATAACACTTCCCCCTTCTGGTGGTAAAGCTTATTCCTAGTAAGACTCTACTGTGCCCAATTTTTTTTTTTTTTTTTTCGTCTGTAATGAATTTGTGAACTCTATATTTGGTATATCTTTTATTAAACTGTACTGTTTTGTTTAGCCAAGTTAAGTAAGTAATTATATATTTGAATAACTTGGCATTTCTTGAGTGTTGTGATATTGAGAAGCCTTGCGGTCTTTATACACTAATGAAGTGCAAATAAAATTTTGTATTTATCCTACAGAAAAATGAACTTAAAATAGATCATGGACTTAAATAAAAATATTTAAAACTATAACCTTTTAGAAAACATAGAAACTAGGACTAGGCAGAGTTCTTAAGCTTGACACCAAAAGCACAATTCATAAGAGGAAAAATTGATAAATCAGTCTTTCTCAAAATTAAAAATTTTTGCTTTCTGAAAGACCCTCTGAAGAGGATGAAAATGCAAGTTACAGACTAGTATAAAATATTTACAAACCATATATCCTACAAAAGGCTTATATCAAAATGTAGAATGAACTCTCAAAACATGACAGTAAAATAGCAAACAATCCAATTAGAAAATGTGCAAAAAATATAAACTGACATTTCACTGAAAAGGCTGTACAGATGGCAAATTAGCAAGTGGAAAGATGTTCAACATCATTCCCATTGGGGCCATGTAGATTTAAAACATAATGAGATACCACTATGTATCTATTAGAATGGCTAAAACAAAAACCTACTGACAATACTGGTGAGGGTGTAGAGTAACTGGAACTCCCGTACACTGCTATTGAAGATGAAAAATGTTCATCACTCTGGAAAACAGTGTGGCAATTCCTTGTAAAATTAAACTAACACCATTTGACTCAACCATCCAAATGTCTGTCCAACAAGTGAATGGATATACAAACAGGTACATCCATACAATGGAATATTACTTATTTAGCAATAAAAAAGGAACAAACTATTCATACATGCAGCAATTTGGATGAATCTCAAAGACATACTACATGAAAGAAGTCAGTCTCAAAATCTTACATACTCTGTGATTCCATTTATATGACATTCTTGAAAAGGCAGAACTATACTGATGGAAAATTGTTCAGTGGTTGCAGGTGTTATACATGGAGGGAGGGAGTCTCTACAAATGAAAAGCATAAGGGAGTTTTCTGGGGTGATGGAACAGTTCTGTATCCTGATTGTAATGCTAGTTACATGAATTTATACATGTGTTCGCATTCCTAGAAGTGTACACCAAGGGAAATAAAGACAGTTTTACTGTAGGATAACTTAAAAACCAAGTCTTTTAAATGAAAAGGAAATAAAGACGTTTTTAGATAAACAAGTTGAGAGAAATTGTCACCAGCTAACTTGCAGTTCAAGAAATGATAAAGGAAGTTCTCCAGGTTGTAGTGAAATGACACCAAACGGGAACTCAGATCTATAGGAAAAAATAAAGATCACCAGAAATGGCAGATATATGGGCAAATATAAAAGAGGATAGAGATATAGATATGTAACACATTTAGACTTAAAATATATGATAAAAGTATAAAAGATGAAGAGGACATTAAATAGAATTTTACCTTTGAAAGTTCTTACAGTATTTGTGAAGTGGTAAAATATTAACTCTAATTCTGCAAAGTTAAGGATAGACATTCTAATCCCTAGAGCACTAAAAAAAAAAAAAAAAATACAAAGAGGTATAGCTAATAAGCCATTAGAGGAATTAAAATGAAATACTAATGCTAGATTAATTAACCCAGAAAATGGAAGGAAAATAGAAACAGAAGACCAGAACCAGATGGAACGAACAGAAAATGAATAGCAAATTGTTAGACCAAAACTCAACTAAACATACATCAAATGTTAATAGATTAAATGCTTCAATTAAAAGACACTGAATGTCAAAATGGATAAAAAAGCAAACCTTGTTATAAGATATTCACAAGAAACACCTTTAAATATAGAAACACAGAATGAAAATAAGTAGATGGAAAAAGATATACCAGGAAAATATTTGGCATGAAAGCATTAGAGTAGCTACATTAATATAGCTTGCAAAGAAAACGTCAAGGTGAGGAGTATTATTAGCAGAGATAAAGAAGGACAGTTCATAATGATAAAAGGATAAATTCATCAGGAAAACTTATCTTAACTGAGCTTCAAAATTCATGAAGCAAAAACTGACAGAAAGAAAGAAAGAAAAAGACGAATATAAAATCATAGTTGGAGATTTATCACCTTCCTGTCAATATTTAGACAAGAAATCAGTAAAGTTATACAAGATTCAAACAACACTATCAGCTGCCTTGACCTATTATTAGTCAGAATACTATACCCAACCACTGCAAGATACATATTCTTTTCCAGAGTACATGGAAAATTTACCAAAATGGGCCATATTCAGGACCATAAAAGTCTCAATAAATTTCAAATTATTGAAATCTTATGGAATTTCATGTTCTCTGGCAATGAAAAGAATTAAATTAGAAATCAAGAACAATAAAATTCCTAGAGAATCCCCCAAATTAAACAATGCACTTCTAAAAAAATAAGCCTTCAGTCAAAGAAGAAATTACAATGGACAACAGAAAATAGTTTGACCTGGTGGTTGAGAAAAATACAACATCAAAATTGATGGAATACAAACTAAGCAGTGCTTAGAGAGAAATATATAGGTTTAAATTCTCAGAAAAGAGGTTTAAAACCAAATATGTATGTTTGCACCTAACAAGCTAACAAAAAGAAAAGCAAAGTAAACCCAAAGTAATAGAAGGAAGGAAATTAAAAAGGTAAATAAGAACAGAAATCAATGAAACAGAAAACTGACAAAAATAGAATTAACAAAGCCAAAATTTATTTCTTTGAAAGGATTAATGAAATTAATAAACTCCTGGCAAGACTGATTAAAAAAAGAGAAAACACAAATTATCAATATCAAGAATATACAAGGAGATATTTTTACAATGAAAGAGGGATTGTCACTACAGAACCTACAGATATTAAAAGGATAAGAGAATATTTTGAAAACTATAACAATAAATTTTATAGCTTAGATGAAATCGACAAATTCCTTGAAAAATAATTTACCAAAATAGGCCCAAGAATAGATAGAAAATCTGAATAGCTTTATTTTTATTAAATGAATTTGTTATTTTAAAAAACCTTCCCACAGAGAAAGCTCCAAGAAGATGATTTCAGTGGCTAATTCTATCAAACATTTAAGGAAGAGATAACACCAATCTTACACATCTCTTTCAGAAAAGAGAGAAGAAACCCTTCCCATCACATTTTAAGAGGCCAGCATAATCATGATGCCAAACCTTGATGATACTATAAGAGAATAAAGTTTCAATCAATATGCCTCATTAACAAGGATGCAAAAGTTAATTACAAACTGTTAGCAAATCAAATCCATCATTAAAAAAAAAAGACAATACATCTGGACTGTGTGGATTTATTCTAAGGATGCAAGGTTGGGTTAAAACTCAGTGTTAATAGAATAAAGGAGAAAAGCATTATGATCTCAATCGCAGAAAAATTTGACAAAATTCAACCCATTCAGGATTAGATATTCTCAAAAAACTAGGAATAAAAAGGAACTTCCTCCATCTGATAGAAGCATCTATGAAAATCTACAACTAGAATTATAGCTAATGGTAAAATATTGAATGCCCCACCCCGAGACTGGGAACAAAGCAAGAATTCTACTCCCACAACTTCCATTAAGTACTGTACTAATGGTTCTGACCAGTGTCGTAGGCAAGAAGTGAAGGTTGTTGGAAAGGAAATAAAACGGACTTCATTTGCAGAGAACATGATTGCTTCCATGGACCATCATAAGGATTCCTAAGGAGCAACTACTATAACCATTTAAAAAAGTCACTGGACACAAGGCCAGTACACATTTTTAAAAAATTGTATTCCCATATACTATCAGCAAACAATTGGAAGATGAAACTTAAAAAAAAAACAAACCTCTGTATTTAATAGAATAAATTTAACAAAAGACAAGCAGAAATTGATGCTTGGGTATGAATGTTTAATAAGGTGGATTGTAAAGGTTCAGAAATAGATAGCACAATATTGTGTGATGGTAACACAATACTGTAAGTATAATTAACAAAGCTGAGCATGAGTGTGGCTGAAGGAGGAAGATTAGGGTCATGTACATCACCAGAAGGAAAGCTAGAGGATAAAAACTGGGATGGTATAATTTACCAAAACCTAGAGTGGATGATGATGGTGGTTAATTGTACAACTATAAGAAGGTTTTTACATGAACTAGAACAAATGTATGTCATTATTACAAGGTGTTAATGGGTGGTATATGAGAAAAAGATACAATTAATGCAAACTAAGGTCTATAGTTAACAGTAACATTGTAATTTTCTTTCATTAATTGTAACAAAGGCACTATACCAAAGTTAAATGTTAGTAATAGGGGGTTATAAGGGAGGGGTACAGGATTTTTTTTCTCTTTCTTTTTGGAAGAAATGGGAATGTTCTTATATAGATTGTGGTAGTGAATGCATAACTTTGCGATATACCAGCATCCATTGATTGTACACTTAGAGATTGTATGGTGTTATGAATAAAACTGTTAAAAAAAAAAAAAGGAATGGGGGATTGTTGAAAGAACACAGTGGCCAACCTGAAGGAGCTTCTAACAAAGAAAGCTGGAAAAATTTGAGTAAAAAACAAAAAATGATAGCATTGGATTTTAACCCATAAAATAAAATTAATATCTATAAGTATATATGTATATAAATAAATAAACAAACAAACAATGAGAGGATAGGGGACAGTTCATTTTTAGAGTAGCATTTCAATTGATACATGTAAAAAGAGGGAAATACAAAATTCCCTATTAAGCACACACCATAGTAATAATTTTTGCAGACAAGGTCTGCTGATGGATATTAAAAGTAGTGAGTTGGAAGTTAAGCAGTTATCTTAGGTTAGTTGTCTTTTTCTTACTCCCTTGTTATGGTCTCTTTGAAATGTTCTTTTATTGTATGTTTGTTTTCTTTTTAACTTTTTTTTCATACAGTTGATTTAAAAAAGAAGGGAAAGTTAAAAAAAAAAAAAAAAAAACAAGGAAAAAAAAAGATGTAGTGCCCCCTTGAGGAGCCTGTGGAGAATGCAGGGATATTCGCCTACCCCACCTCCATGGTTGCTAACATGACCACAGACATAGGGGACTGGTGGTTTGATGGGTTGGGCCCTCTACCACAGGTTTTACCCTTGGGAAGACGGTTGCTGCAAAGGAGAGGCTAGGCCTCCCTATGGTTGTGCCTAAGAGCCTCCTCCCGAATGCCTCTTTGTTGCTCAGATGTGGCCCTGTCTCTCTAGCTAAGCCAACTTGAAAGGTGAAATCACTGCCCTCCCCCCTACGTGGGATCAGACACCCAGGGGAGTGAATCTCCCTGGCAACGTGGAATATGTCTCCCGGGGAGGAATGTAGACCTGGCATCGTGGGACGGAGAACATCTTCTTGACCAAAAGGGAGATGTGAAAGGAAATGAAATAAGCTTCAGTGGCAGAGAGATTCCAAAAGGAGCCGAGAGGTCACTCTGGTGGGCACTCTTACGCACACTTTAGACAACCTTTTTTAGGTTCTAAAGAATTGGGGTAGCTGGTGGTGGATACCTGAAACTATCAAACTACAACCCAGAACCCATGAATCTCGAAGACAGTTGTATAAAAATGTAGCTTATGAGGGGTGACAAGGGGATTGGGAAAGCCATAAGGACCACACTCCACTTCGTCTAGTTTATGGATGGATGAGTAGAAAAATAGGGGAAGGAAACAAACAGACAAAGGTACCCAGTGTTCTTTTTTACTTCAATTGCTCTTTTTCACTCTAATTATTATTCTTGTTATTCTTGTGTGTGTGCTAATGAAGGTGTCAGGGATTGATTTGGGTGATGAATGTACCACTATGTAATGGTACTGTGAACAATCAAAAGTACGATTTGTTTTGTATGACTGCGTGGTATATGAATATATCTCAATAAAATGAAGATTAAAAAAAAATAAAAATAAAAATAAAAGTAGTGAGTGAAAATTTGTTGAGAAACAGAATTTGCATAGTCTCAAAGTATCTCCTCCAAAATATGTATTAACTACAAAAGGAGAGATAGTAACTTTCCAGAAACCACCTTGACTAAGTGATCAAGGTTAACATAACCAGTAATAAGACATGTCAACTCAGGTCTGTGGTATTCTTGCCAAAAATGCATAATCTCACTCAAATAATGAGAAAACATCAGACAAACCTATATTGAGGGACATTCTACAAAATAACTGGCCAGTACTTATCAATGTATCAAGGTCATAAAAGAAGAAGAAAGACTAGGATCTGTCAAAGATTGGAGGAGACTAAGGAGACACAACACTTAAATACAATATTGGATATGCCATTGATTCCTGCCACAGAAAAAGGACATAAGTGGAAAAACTGGTGAAGTTGGAATAAGATTTAAAGTTCAGTATGGTATAAATATTAATTTACTGGATCTGATAATTGTACTTCTGTTAAGTAAAATGTTAGCATTATGGGAAGCTGGATGAAAGGTATGTGGAAATTGTCTTTACTATTTTGCAACTTTTCTGTAAATATAAAATTAGATCAATATTTAAAATTCTAAAATTATAGTTGATTCTCCATGATAGGAAAGGAAGTGGAGAGGGTGATTGCCTGAAACATAGTGACCTCAATAAATAATTGTGAAATGAATGAGTAAAGAAGTAATGAAAGACAAAAAAAGAAAAGAAAAAGAAAGACATGCAAGACCTCTGTGCTGAAAACTACAACACTGCTGAAAAAAATGACCTAAAAAATGGAGAGATATACCATGTTCATGAATTGGAATACTCAATATCGTTATGTCATATCTCCCCAAATTGATCTACAGATTCAATGCAATCACAATCAAACTTCCAATATACTATTAAATTTATTTTGACAAGTTAATTCTAAAATTTCTGTGCCAGTTTGGTTGTATTATGCCCCCAAAATGCCATGTTCTTTGAAGCAATCTTGTGTGGGCAGATGTATTTAGTCTTGATTCAGTTGGAATCTTTGGATTGTTTCCGTGGAGATGTGACCCACCCAACTGCAGGTGATAACTCTGACTGAATTATTTCCATGGAGGTGTGGCCCCGCCCATTCAGTGTGAGTCTTGATTAAATCACTGGAGTTCTTTAAAAACACTGGCACAGACCCAGATGCTAGCTGCCTTAGCTCAGAGATGCTTGAAGTTGTCAACCCCTAATGTTCACTGCATCTTAAAGAGACATTTTGAAGATGGCCATTGAAAGCTGATGCAGACATTTTGGAGAAGGCTATTTTGAAAAGCAACCTGGGAGCAAGCAGATGCCAGCCACGTATCTTCCCAGCTAACAGAGGTTTTCCAGACGCCATCAGCCATCCTCCAATGAAGGTACCCTATTGTTGATGCCTTACCTTGGACACTTTATGGGCTTAAGACTGTAACTTTGTAACCAAATAAACCCCCTTTATGAAAGCCAATCCATTTCTGGTGTTTTGCAAAATGGCAGCATTAGCAAACTGGAACAATTTCTATGACAAAGCAAAGGACTTAGAAACAGCCAAAACAATTTTGAACAAGGAGATGGACAGGCCCATGCACAATGATTTCAAGACTTGCTATAAAGCTTCAGTGATCAGGACATTGTGATATTTGCATAAGAATAGATAAATAGACAAATGTTACAGAATAGAAAGTCCAGACATAGTCCTATACATGTACAGTTAATTGATTTTTGACTAAGGTGTCAAATCTATTCAGTGGGAAAGGAGCCTTTTCAACAAATGGTAATAGAAAACTGAAAAACTGAAAGCGGAAAAAGTGAATCTTGAACCCTGCATCACACCACACATGAAAATTAATTTGAGATGGGTCTCAGATCTAGATGTAAAAGCTTAAACCATAAAGCTCCTAGAAGAACACATAGGAGAATGTCTTTGTGACTTTTCTGCACAGGACCCAAAAAGTACAAATCATTTTTAAAAGACTGATAAATTGTACTTCATAAATATAAAACAATATTTAATAAAAGATCAATTTTAAGAAAATGAAAAGACAAGCTACTTCCTGAGAGAAAATACTAGCAATAATAAATCTGACAAAAGACTAGACTATATAAAGAACTACAAATCAATAACAAAAGGACATGCAACTCAGTTTTAACAAGAGGAAAAGACTAGAACAGACACTTTGCAAAAGAAGATATATGAACAGACAATAAAGACATGAAAATGTGTTCAGTATCATTAGTCATCAGGGAAATACAAATTTAAACCACAATGACATACCATTTCACTTTATAATGGCAAACATTAAACAGAATGACTAAACCAAATGTTACTGATGATGCGCAGCAATTGAAATTCTCATATGTTGCTGGTGGGATAAATTGGTACAGTCATTTTGAAAAGCAGTTTGACAACTTCTTATAAAGTTAAATATACAGGCTCCCTATGTTTCAGCAATTCCACTATAAACATTTACCCAAGAGCAATGAAAATAGATATCCACACAAAGAATTGTACAAGAATTGTACAAGCTGTTGATAACAGCTTTATTCATAATAGTCAAAAATGGCAATAACCCAATTGTCTATTAACACAAAATGGATCATTAAGTTGTGGTGTGTTCATACAATGAAATACTATTGAACAATAATAATGAATGAACATTTAACAATATGCATAAATCTCAGAAACATTATGTTGAGCAAAAGAAGCCAGACACAAAAAAGCACATATGGCATTCTTTCGTGTATGTGAAGTTGAACAGGCAAAACTGAACAGTGAAATTAGAACAGAGGTTGGTTATTGTGGGTCGTGACTGGACGGGGGTATCTGGGTGATGAAAGATTAGCATGGTGGTACAAAGGTGTATATATGTTTCTTAACTAGTATATTTAAGTTCCGTGCATTTCATTATAAGTACATTTTACTTCCTTTTAAAATTGCATTGAGAACAATGCCAAATGTCTTATTTGCTTGATCTCATCTAATACAATGTCCTTTGAGGAGGACAAACTTCATGCTCACACAGCTAATAAATAAGGGAAGGACTGGGGCTTGAACCCAAGCAGTGTCCATAACCGTTGTACTAAGCTCTCCCTGCAGTTCATTTTTGTTGGGGGGTCATGTGTGGTGATGGAAAAAACTTGCTAGAACATTCACTTAAAGTGTTTTAATTCCCACCTTGAGTTTGAAAAATCAGGAATGTTCTTACAATTCTTTCCTTCCTTTCCATGTAGAAAAGTACTACACTGCAGGTTCCACGAGAGCATGCCCAACCCACTGCTTTATTCCAGTTACCTAACAGTGCCTGGCAATTTTAAGGCACATAAGTACTTGAATAATTTTTTCAAATTCCTACCCTTGGAATTAGTGCTTTCTCTCATTTTATAGAGACAAATCTATATAAATAGTTACAGTAGTTGTAACTATGATCAGTGTTTGGTCCTCATTCCATGAAATAGGCACGCCTTGGGGACTAAAGGTGTTCCACATATGACCCCTAAATTTGCATTTATTCAAGTTTCTGATAGAACATTGTGGAGCAATTGAACTTGACAGCTACAGCTGTTGAAGCAAGGTAATTGTCATATGACTTTTGCTAGAAAGAGGCATTTGTTGTGTTGCCAGATTCCAGATTTCTACCTTCTTCCCTCAATCCTGTTATCCCTCTCACACATTATAATGATTTATTTAAAAAAATATAAAATAAAAATAATAAATAAATATGATAAATAAAAAATATTTAAAAATATAAAATAAATATAATATATATAATATATAAATAAATATAAATAAATATAATAAATAAATTTAAATAATATAAATATAATAAATAAATATAAAATTCCAAATCACTTCTTAGTTTTTAGATAATTCCATATATATTAAGTATATTATCTCTTTGCTATCAAAGTGTATATTTACCTTCACTATGACATTTGCCATCATCATGAACTTAAAGTAGAAAAACTAAAATTTGAGAGATTAATTCATTTGGGAGCTAACTCATTTAATAATAAATTAATAGGAAGCATGTGCTTCATTTAATGGTAGGCATAAGTTGCAGGGAAGGTTTTTTCAAGGTGGTTGTGAATTGACTTTTTCTCCTTTTCAAGAAAAGCAGAACTCTATTAAAGCAGTGTTAATAAAGGCCAGTATTTAAAACTGTTATTGAGTCATATGGAACACGCCCCAAATACTATTTGGTACAAGGTGATATAAGAAATAGGTAAGGGCCTCTGCCTTCAGGGAGATTATTACTTAGTAGGGGAATAAGGTGCAGGTATCACATGCTGCAGATAGTTCTGTAAATGAGATGAAAACAAAGTGCTGCAAAGATTCTAGCCTCTAGCCCATGTTGGGGTCCCAACTGCAACAGCATAACTTATGGAGCTCTGAAACAATCGTGGAGCCTGGAGCAGCCAAGGCTCAATTTTAGTGGTTAGCTCCAATCGCTGGACCCTGCCATTACCAGGAATGGAAGATCTTGTGACTGCTTCTACTTGTGATAAAATGTGACCCCTTTCAGGTAGAAGGCTCCTATTCTTACGCTTCTTGGTTACCTTTCTACTCTCTCCACCCAAGGACAAAAAGGGGAAAGATCGCATCATGGTGGTCAGAGCCTCAACTCCTTGCTCTTACCCTGTGTCTTAGCTTCCCGTGACTGCTAAGAAATACCATGGACTGGTTAGCTTAAACAACAGGAATTTATCATCTCACAGTTTTGAAGGTTAGAAGTTCAAAATTAAGGTGTCGTCAGACTCATGCTTTCTCTGAAGACTGCTGTATTCTTGTGGTGGCTTGCCAGCAATCTAACTCAATCTCTGCCTCTGTCACATGGGCGTCTGTCTCCCTCTGTCTCCTCATTTCTACTGTCCCTACTACCGGGTCCAAACTTCCTTTGCTTATAAGGATTCCAGTCATCTTGGATTAAGGCCTGTCCTGATTCAATTTGGCCTCATCTTGACAGGTTCTCAAAGATTCCATTTACAAATGAGTTTACATCCACAGAACTGGGGGTTAGGACATGAAACATGTCTTTGTGGGGGACATGATCCAATCTACAACACTCTGGATGCCCCTTTTTCAAGAGCCTACTGGAGCACACACCCCAGAGTGATCCTAGGAGATTCTGAGGAAGACCACCGGACTGGTTGGAAAACATCTTTTCTCCTCAGATTCCTCCTGAAGTCCCACCATCAGTGCATCACTTCTTCAGCTGGCTCTCTCTCTTTTTTTAAATACTCATACTCCTTGGTGGGAGGTAAAACATTAAATGAATCCACATTAAGGAAACTCCCTTGGCTCATTAGGTCTACTTTTCCCTTAGGGGTGGCTTAGGAGCTCTGCACATCTGGTTGCTGCAGTAGAAAAAGACAATGTAGAATGGAGGTAAAGAACTCAAATGTTACCTACTCCCAGCCGTGCTTGAGGTTGACTCAGGCCCTCAGCTGAGACATCAACAGGCTGTCTAAAAGCTAGGGTGCATTTTCTGGGTGCTTTCTTAGCTCATTTCAAAATGGAGCTGTGCCTGATATGAGGACTTGAACCAGAGAGCCACGGCCACCTACAGCCCTTCTCCTTGCCTTCTGGTTCTTGACAGCACACAGTAACACCTGAAGAAAAGGGACCCAGCAAGGCCCCTGCAGAAACCTGAGAATCATTTCTTTGCCTCAGCCATTTTATGGTCCATTCTTAGTTCCATTTCTGCTGTAAATAATTCACCATTTTTACAAGGGAGATATGACCAGGCCCTTGTGAGCCAGGAGGGATTTGAGAGACGATGAAAGCTATGTATTTTACCCATGCCCCAAGGACTTCTGACACGCTGCCCTTCCTAAGCTGGAGCTGTGGACTTTTTCCTGGGCACAAGAATGCCTGTCAGTACAGAAAGGCCTACTTTTCATCTTGGAAAACAAAGTTTCCTGGAGTGAGTTCTTAACCCCCTTCAGCTATCCCCCCACCTTGGCTGTGGCCATGGCCTTCTGAGCTGTAGCTTCTCAGGGAACCAAAGGGCCCAGCATCTAGTCCATGTCCCTGTCCTCCTGCCCCCAGAGCACTCTACACAGGCTGCCCCCTGGGGGACCCAAATCCAGTATTTCACTTACTCTACGTCCTCTCTCCCGAGGTCCACACCAATAATCCAGTACTTCCCAAGCCTGGCAGAAACCCCTGTGGACAGTCTGAAACTTGACTGAAAGAAAGAACAAGCTCATGCCCACAGTTCCATTTCCAATGCTGGAAGTAAGACCCCAGCAGTGGACCTTGTGAGCCATCCCACTGAAGCTGATTGGGAAAAGCGAGGTAGCATGCACGAGCCGAAACACTGACTCCTAGGGAGTCCCCTGAAGCAAAGCCTCCTCATCCCTCAAATTGAGCAGAAGAGAAGAGATCAATTTAAATGTTTTAAAAATGCAAAATTGTTACTTAGATAACTTTGCTTTTCTCACCAGGGGTGAATCAAAACATGTAATCTGAAAGAAAATTTAAATCAGTAAATAAGTATAAGAAAGTCCAAAGTTTCCCTTACAAAGTTCTGTCTCTATCTCTTTATCTTATGGTTGGAGTGGATGACCCTGCTTTACTGTTGTCGGAAGCATGTACTTAGTCTGCCTTTTAGGAAGGAGCGGTTACTTCCACTCCCCACATTTGCCATAAAACATCCTTGAAAATAAAGCAAGCAGAAGAAGCAAATTAGCAGCAGCTGCTGGGGAACGCAGAGAGGCGCCACTCCCTCCTGACAGAGCCGTTAGAACTCCCTCTCCTGGGTCCATTCTCCCTGCTCCCCAGCTCCCCTCAGCCTTCTGTGCTGAGGCTGGAGCCCAGGGCCACACTCTTCTAAACTGTGCTGAGCTCCCTCGTCTCACACACTCTCCCTCCCGCTCCCTCCCTCTCCCTCCCTCTCTCTCTCTCTCTCAGGTAAACATGCCGTACTCACAGGCACCGTCCTAATTTGAAACTTTGCTTACTTTCACATTGAGTAACACTCTCCAGGAAAGTAGCTTAGATAAAAGGAGAAACATTAGGAGGCTAGATTCAAATTAGCTTTGCCCCAGAGGCTAAAGCACAGAGAAGTTCACTCGGAATTACTTGGACAAAGCAGATACTAGCAACAATCCTCTCCTCCTCTGTTTCACAGTAAAAACATTTAAGAGAAAAAAGTGGGGAGGATTTCATGAGAGTAAATACGGTAATCTGTTCATTTGCTGGTTCAAGTGCTGGACTTGGGACTTAGGAGTGCCAGAGAGGGGCCACTTCACTGACATGAAGGTGAGAGACAAGGCTGACTCATACCCTGGGAAATAAAACCTGTGACAAGGACCGGGAAGAGAAAACTCTGCCTTTGCTTCATAGGGAGCCTCTTACTCTCTGCAAGCGAGTTTCTCACTCCCTGCAAATAGTGAAAGATTAAGTGAATGCTCGAGTCTTTGACAAGGCAGTTGCCGCAGGTGTACTGAAGTTTTGATTGATCCTCTGCTGCTGATTGTTCAAAGTGAACCACAAGAGAGAAGTTTGAGTAGAGAATTTACTACCAAGCAGGTATGATTTTTCTTTTTTTCTCTTTTGCGGAGGGACTGACTGCTCCACAGCAAAATGTGTGGGGACACAATTCACCTTACATTTGTGGTTGGTACATCACAGGTTGTATATCGTGTTGGCCTTGCTACTTTCCTCATTTCCAGGTTAAAAAGAAATATGAAGACAATCACTTCCTTTTGAGCACCATTAGTGATGCCCCCTGCTCTGCCCTTGGCTTCTAGGGAAATAATCACAGTGAAAGACTCAGTTCTGGGTGCGCAGACACAAGTCACACATACAACAAGCCCCCTCTCTGTTGTAGATCCGGAGTCCCCTGACCGAGAACACACCATGGTCTGGGACTGCGGGAACTGGGAACTGAGGTAACTGGGAACAACTGAGCCCTAGTTCCTCTTGGCCTGCTGGGGTAATAGTGTTGGCAGCTCCAGGGACCAAGGCAAAGACATACAGGGCCTCACCACCTCGGAGACGTTCCCTCAGAGGCCCTGCCACACCCTGCACGGCCCTGGAGCTGAGTTGGCTTTGGACCTTAGTTTTCTAACCTTACTTGCAATGGGTGGCACCTGGTCCCACAGAACTGAGCCTCTCCTGCATGTGCTCAGTGCCACCATGCCCTCCCCCTCTCCTCCCCACCTCAGCTCGGCTGAGGCTTTGATCTGGGGCATTGCTTTAGGGCACTCTTTATCTAGGGCTGGTCAGGAGACACCCTCTGAGGCCACTGAACCTTGATCAGGGAGTCATTTTATGGGCACTATTCCCCTTCCACAGACGGGTGCAGGACTCTGCTGCTGGAAAGGTCAATGGTCAACACCCCGACAGCCAAAGTGACTGGATTGTCTGCACTGGGAAGGGTGTTTGATCTCCACTGATATGGTCAGAGTCCAAATTATTCCAAGCAGAACTCAAGAGGCTACTTATTTATCAGTCACTTAATAGGAAAGATTATTTTTCTACACACTAAGAATATTTATTTTAAAAATATTTTAGTTTTATAATAAACTTATTCTAAACCAGGGGTTGGCAGCTATGGCTCCTGGGCCAAATCTGAACCACCAGTTCTTTGTGTAAATAAATAAAAAAAAGTTTGTGGCCCCTAATCTAAAGCAATTAAATAGTTCCCAAATTATTATGAAATACACATATAATAGCCACAAAATTGATTACCATGTTGTTAGTAGGTAATAGGTTTTTTTCAATTATAAAAGTAATACATGATTGCCTGCTCCTTGCAAAATGAAAAAGCAATATAGATAGAGCTAAATACCCCTTTGGCCATCCTGCCAATCCTGATTGCCCATTTTCCCTAAAATAACCACCGTAACCAGTTTGGTGTTTTTACTGTCAGACCGTTCCTTTGCATTCATACTTACATATATGTTACTAATAAAAATTCTGTTGTCATATTGTTCTCACTCTGTAAGCTTTTTTCTAATCAACAGACATCACTTGGAGACTGTCCAAGTCCAATCAATATATTGCTCTACCTCATTCTTTTTAACCGCTACGTAGTATTTCACAGAGTACCAGCTCTTTATTTAGCCATTTCCGTTTTGAGAGGTGTATTAGTTGTTTTCAGTCTTTCACTCGTAACAACAGTGCTGCAGTGAGCCTCACTGTGTGTCTTGTTGTACACATGTGCAAGTGTTCCTCTAGAAGAGATACTGAGAAGTTGAATTATGTCATAGGATACATGTATTTTAATTTTTGATTCTGTCAAATAGTCCTCCCCAGTGCCTGCACCAATGTATACTCCCACCAGCAGAGAACTATAATTACAGTTCCTCCACATGCTTACTTATGCTTGCTGTGTATTAAAAAAAATTATTATTTTCAAATTGAATGCATAAAACTGGAATCCTTCTTTTGTATTTAAATTTCCCTGATTACTAATGAGGTTGAGCATCTTTTTATATAATTCAGAGCTATTATATTTCCTCTTCTTTAATTGCTCATTTCTATCCTTAGCTCATTTTATATTGGGTTATCTTGTTTTACTCATTTGTAGGATTTCTTTATTTATTCTTGATGCTAATCCTTTGATATACATATAATAAATATTCTCTCCATGCCTGTCACTTGTTTTTTGTTTTGTTTTGTTTTGTCATATTCTTTTACTGTTGAATATAACATAGACATAGAAGTGATAACTTTCCAAGTGGAATTTATCAAGTAGTTAGAGAGCAAATTTCAAAAAATATGGGTTACAGTTCCACAGTTTCAGTTATTTCCTTACTGTGAAATACAACATATGTACAAAAATGTAATTATCTTTCAAAGTATGATTTAACACGTAGATATATAGGAAGTTTCCAAGGTCATTATCAGTTATATTACCATAGTTTCAGTTATTTCCTTATTGTGAAATATACATGTATATAAAGAGGTATAACTTTCAAATCACAATTCAACAAGCAGCTACAGTATAAATCTCAAAGGATGCTATGTGTTACAGTTCCACCATTTCAGTCCCTTCCCTCTAGTTATTCTGGTACCTTAGCAACCATGAAAAAGAAAATTATATAAAGATTCAATATTCATAATCCTTTGTTAAATTCCATCTTGTCTGTTGCCACCCCCTTCCTCTATTTTAATCACTTTCTTGATCTTCAGGGATGTCTAGGCAGTGACCACCATAACCTGTTCATGTTGAAAAGGGGTGTCAACTTTATGAACAAAGGGGACACATCTAGTTGATGTTCTTGAAGAGGCTATTGCCTCTGGGTTTTGGGACTTAGCTGGCATAGAGCACTCTGAAGGATTTAAGTCTCTGAAGAACAAACTTAGTGAGTGAAACTTTTATAGAGTCCCAGATAGGTATCTGGGTATTCCTTAAGGTTTTCGGGACTACTGTTGACTTGGGCTTATCATATTATGGTCATTTGGCATATCTAGGTAAAGCTTGCATAGGAGTAACCTCCAGGACAGCCTCTTGGCTCTATTTGAACTCTCTTAGCCACCTTTGGTTATGTATGTTTTTATTCAACAGAAATATTATTATTATTTTGATGTAATTTAATTTAGCAATTTTCTCCCTTATGGATTTTACTCTTTAGGGCTTATTTAAGAAAGTTTTCTCAATCCCCAAGACTATGAAGATATTTTGGCACAGTTTCTTCTAATACTTTATCATTTTTAAAAATAGGTCTTTAGTCCATCTGAGACTTATTTCTATGAATTATTCCAACACCATTTATTGAAAAGTTCAGCCTTTCTCCATTTATCTGAAACGTCACGTCCATCATGTAGTAAATTCTCATTTATACATGTCTGTTGCTGGATACTCTGTTCTTTTGTATTTTCCTATTCCTGAGTCAATTTCCACTATAGTTTTTTTCTTTTTTACTTTTTTTTTTTTTTGACCCTTTCTAATGGATTTTTTTACTTGATACACAGGAAGTCTTTTGTGTGTTGGTATTTTGTCTAGTCACCTTACTGAATTCTCTTATTCTCTTAATAGTTGTGAAAGTTTTATCAGTTGATTCTTTTGGAATTTCTAGGTAGGCAATGATATTACCTATAGATAAGGAGAGTTTTGTTCCTTTCTAATTTTATACATCTTAATATGTATTTTTTGCCTTATTGCCTTTTCTTGACTCTCCAACACAGTATGACAGGGGATAGTCTCAGGGCTGATGCACACAGTTGTGTGGGGTGTACACTGCCCAATTCTAGGTGGCACCATTCACAAATACTTAGATGTCTTAAGTATTTGTTCTAGTTTGCTAATGCTGCCAGAACGCAAAACACCAGAGATGGATTGGCTTTTATAAAAGGGGGTTTATTTGGTTTATTTGGTTATATGGTCTTAAGGCCATCAAGTGTCCAAGGTAAGTCATTAACAACAGGGTACTTTCACTGCAGTTTGGCCAGTGGTGTCTGGAAAACCTCTGTTAGCTGGGAAGTCATGTGGCTGGCGTCTGCCCCAGAGTTCTGGTTTCAAAATGGCTTTCTCCCAGGATGTTCCTCTCTAGGCTTCAGCTTCTCTCCAAAATGTCACTCTCAGTTGCCGTTGGGGCATTTGTCCTCTCTTAGCTTCTCTGGAGCAGAAGTCTGCTTTCAAAGGCCGTCTCGAAAATGTTTCTGTAAGCTGCAGTTCCTCTGTCAGCTCCTGTGGGTTCTTCAAAGCGTCCCTCTTGGCTGGGGCTCCTCTTCAAAATGTCATTCACAGCTGCACTGAGTTCCCTCTGTCCCTCAGCTCATTTATATGGCTCCAGTGACTCAACTTAGACCCACCCCGAATGGGTGGAGCAACACCTCCATGGAAACTATCCAATCAGAGTCAACACCCACAGCTGGGTGGGGTGCATTCCAAAGAAACACTCAAAGAATTCCAATCTAATCAGCACTAAAATGTCTGCCCCACAAGATTGCATCAAAGAATATGGCTTTTTCTGGGGGGACATAATACATTCAAACCGGCACAGTATTCTTGTCATGTTCCTGATTTTAATCTATTTTTCTTTCTTACTGTGAACCCATGTTTCTTGGAACCTTATCTGCTGGGATTCATTGAGACTGGGATTGAAAGTGTTTTCCCCTAGAGGATTTACATTTGCTTCTGCCGGGACCCTGGGGACAGTACCAACTGCAACCTCTATAAGCTTGGGGTTTACTAGCCACACAAGTAGAATGAATTCTGGTCCAAAATACCTGTTTGCAGCTTGTCCTTAGGAATTCTCAGGGATCTTTATTCCTGCTCCACTCAGAGCCAAAGCTCAGAAGGCTGTGGATCTCCATGTCTTCCTCTGTGGGGCATCACACTGGGACTGTCACTCTTAGGGGATCCTGACTTGAGGCTACAGTCTAGGGCCTGAAGTTAGTCTCTGCTTCAGCCTCAAACTTTGTCTCGTGTTCCCTGTGGCCCACTCAGACGCAGGCTCCAGGCCACCAGCAATCTGCAGATAACCCCAGAGCAATCACTGATTCAGCCTTTTAACTCCTCTGGATTAGCATAGTCTTATAAATTCTGCCCTCTGGAGACTTCCCTTACTTTTCTTTCAGGTCGAATCTGCATGAAAAAAAAATCTTAAAAAATATACTTTATCCAGTGTCTTCAGGTATGCATTAAGCAGGAGGATGTTCTCTAAGAATCTTCTCCAGCATAGTCCCAGCAATGAAATCTCTATTTTGACTTTAACAAGAACTACTGAATGCTTCTCCAATAAATAAGATGCATAGTAAAATTTTTGGTAACTATCCTATATCAAGTTAACAAAGTTCTCTTCTATTCCTACTGGTTAATCAAGAATTTTTGTTTCTTCAAATGCTTTCAGCATCTTTTAATTTCCTCATCTTAATTTCATAGCTAATGAGCTCTCTTAATTAAATAGCTCATGTCAAGGGTTATGGTAACAGAAATGACCCAATAGCCACTATAAAATTTTTTTTCCATAAAAAAGAACAATAAATTCAGGGAAGAGAGACATTAATTCCAATTCTTAGTGTGATCTCCATGCTCTGCTTGGCCTTACACTCCAGATATTGATGTGCTGTCCACAATATGTTCAGGACATAAAGAGTGTGTGGGGGGCCCCTCTTGCCTTCTAGGTGGTGTGAAGGTGGTTTGAAGTTCCCTGTCACCTGTCCACCCACCTGCCATACTTTTTTAAACTTCAATGAAAACTCTGAAATAACAAACTGAATACCCAACTGAAAATTGAGGTAAAGAGACATATCCAAATGCTTCATGTAATATATGAAATAATTCTCTTTGGCCTCTCAGAATTCCAAACAAAGGAAGAGTCAAACTCTGAAGTCATGGGTAACCATAACACTACACATGTACTTGTAAGAGATGAACAGTTAAATCAAAGGTCTCTGTGCCCTGTTAAATACGGGAAAAGGAAACAGGGTGTACTTTTGACTTTGGCTGATGCCAGCTCTCAACCCTGACCAGTATATAATAACAAACTTCCTGTCCTGACCTCTTGGACCCAATGACTGGATCCCTGGCAGCACAAAGGCTAATTTCATTTCTGGCCACCTGAAGATAGCAGCTGACCTCTTACCATTCAAATCCCTAAAATACAACTCTTGCTATTTGAGTGCCTCTGGGGGACTGCCCCATGCCAGATCCAAGGAGGAGGAGGCTTTTGTTCACGATGTTTGATTGATTTCAAAATGATTTCATATATAAAAATCTCATTTTATCCCCATGAGTTTTGTGATAAAAATCTAACTTGCATAGTGTAATTACACTATAGTAAGAATCAGAATAAAAGGAACCGAAAAGAGGTTCTGTCACTTACTGTCTTTGTGACTTTAGACACAGCTCAGGGTCTCCAAATTCCTCATTTGTAAAAGGAGCAATAAGCTCTGCCCAGCCCAACTGGGGATAAACCCTGCTCTACCTACCTCACAGGCACCTCAATATGAGATATTGATTTTGAAATTGTTTTGTAAACTACAAAACCTGCATAAATGTGAGCTAATAAATTGACCAATCTTCTCCCTTCATTGAACAAAACCAACAGTTTCATAAACTTTATTTGTCGAGCTCTTACAAATTCAGAATTCTTAAATTGTTTTTCTTTTATCAGCTTTTTACTCCCCTTTGCCCTGTGGCTGGTTTGGCTATTTTATATATATTCACCTTTATGATCCTGTTGTCTCTGACTGTTTCTTTCCCTAAGGTCATGGTTCTTCTTCTGTTTTTCCTCCTTTTCCCTATTACTTAAACTTTAACTTTGTTGTTTCTACTCTTTTCCCATAACTTCAGTGACCTGGTTCCAAAAACGTCTTGCATTGACTCAACAGAATACTAAACATATCTGCGTCTCCTCCTCACACCCTTTTCCTAGAAAGGGCTGTCCATCTGGCTCCCAAATGTATGTTGACTTTTTAAGCAATTTATGATGCAAACCATTTCACATGATTTCTCTGCTTTCATTACTTCCTCTACTTCCTCTAGAGCCTTAAAGATGTTTATATGGTCCACATCCTCGGGCCACCACTCAGCCATCTTCCCCATCACACCCTTTTCGTTCACTGCGCTGTGGACGGCAGCCTGCAGCAGCAGCAGCCCCTGGGAGCTTGTCAGAAATGCGCTCAGGCTCCACCCAGACCTGCTGAATGGGAATCTGCATTTTAACCAGTGTCCCAGTTGACTTGTGTGCACATTAAGTTGGAGAATCACTGTGGTAGATTATAAGCACTAGGCTACCTTAAACCGGGATTCTGAAGTGCACACGGGAGGGAAGGAAGGCACAGACCCAGGCCTCACAGAAATTCAAATGGAGTTCCTTTCCTCAGGTCATTCAGGGTCAAATGCGGCTTTATCTACCATTTCTACTGACACCTCCTTCCTGAGGCTTCTCTGTCCCCCAGCTTCTACTCCCCGCTGGTTCTTCTTGCCCCACGGCTTCCAGGTGCTGCCTTCCCTCTGTGTCTAACATGACCGCCACACACGAGGCAGGGCTGCGATGGTGGGTGCTCAGACAATTTAATTATTTGACTTCCCTTTTTTAAAATTCAATTTTATTGAGATATATCACATACCATACAATCATCCAAAGTGTACAATCAATTGTTCACAGTACCATCATATAGTTGTTCATTCATCACCCCAGTCTATTTTTTGAACATTTTCCTTGTACCAGAAAAAGTGAAAATAAGAATAAAAAATAAAAGTGAAAAATCATCACCCCCATCCCACCCCATTTTTCATTTAGTTTTTGTCCCCATTTTCCTACTCATCCTTCCATACACTGGATAAAGGGAGTGTGATCCCTAAGGCTTTCACAATCACACTGTCATCCCTTGTAATCTGCATTGTTATACAATCGTCTTCAAGGGTCCAGACTACTGGGTTGGAGTTTGATAGTTTCAGGTATTTACTTCTAGCTATTCCAATGCATTAAGACTTAAAAAGGGTTATGTGTGTAGTGCGTAAGAATGTCCACCAGAGTGACTTCTCGACTCCATTTGTTGGCTTCCCTTTTAATAATAATGAAATATTTTGTCAGCATTTATTTAGTGACAAGTGATGTTCTCTTTAAAAAAAAAGTTTATCATACTCTTGTAAAAAGCAAGTAATTACATGCAATTCTCCATACCAGACAACTTCTTGAGGCATGTTTAGCTGTTTAGACAATAGAATAACCCACTCATTCCCTGCAAACAGCCCTGTACCACACATCGTTCTCTTTCTGGCTCTGCCTGCCAACGTCAGCGGGCTGTCCTCGGGGCTGGTGGCTGGATAGGCCATGTGACAGGCCCAGGAGTGCCTCCGAATACTCAATGGAGACTGGTCTGCAACCGTCAAGGAGTGTTGTAAACTTTCACCTCAGGGTGATGATTCCTTTGGGAGGAAAGGAAACAATTGCTCGTTTCCCAGTGACTTGTGGCAGAAGCTGTATTCACACTTGAGCCAACGGGCACCTCAGTTCTGATTTGTACCAGCAATGCTTTAGTGCCCTTTGCACACAGTGGCCCCTAGGCAGCAGCCCAGCAGGCCCACCTTTTGTTTTGGCTCTGTCTATGCACCTGGCATTCTGATTCACCAGGAGAGGAGGTGAATGGATCCATGTCACTTGTCCCTGCGCAAGAGAAATTATACCATCCCTCACAGGCCCCTGGGGAGCCTGTGGACCAGCTGCCCTTTGTTTTGGGGCCTGAGCCTGGTCCAACCAGAAGCCCCTCTGGGAGCAGCTGTGGGGCGGGCGGGCGGCCTCCTCCTGCAAGGCCCGGCTGCATGAGCATTTGTAAGATTCTCCTATACAGGACAGAGATCAAGGGCCACGAACACTCCTATACAGCACCATCTGTCCCCTCACATAATTGCCTCACAGATGCTGGCAGTTTATCTCACACACCCTCTCTTTTCATGATCTTGGGGCTTGGAGCAGGGAAGAAAAAATACCTTTTTCTATCAAAAGCTTTTTTTGATCCTTGTCCTCAAAAAAATAGGGGGGAGGTATTTAATGGGTCTTCTTTCAAAATCACAGATCTCACTTTTATTCCCACCCTGCTGCCCTGCCCTTCCAGCTCAAGTCCAGCCTTGGTCACTCTCCCCCTGCTTTAGAATTACAAGAAGGGAAAGTCACAGCCTCCCTCCTTGTCTCTTAAGCAGGATCTAAGTGTTACAGGGCAGCAGAGACACAGGTCCCACCCTGCCCGATAGACTGAAGGAGCCTTTTGAAGGTCTCTTATTTGGCCACTTTTGTCAAGGATTTGGGCCTGACGTCACCAAAGCGCAGCTGCACGGTCAGGGTTCTGCCTGCTGCTCTGAGATGTAAACCTCCCCCCACCAGAGACTCCAGCAGGCTGTGTGGCTTAGTTTTATGGGTACAGTAGAACCAGGGCAGGGACAGATTTAAGCCAAGGAAGCTGAAGCTTGGGGGCCTCTCACTTTCAGGGGTCCTTCTTGTGGGTATATGCTTTTGTGAACTTTCCAAATACAAGATATTTAACCACAGTTGTTTTTAAACTATTTCAACTTCCCCTTTGCCATATTTTCCCTGGAGTTAAGTGGTGATGGAGTGGCCATGGGCACATTTTGGGGATCAGGCTAAGGGCAGCTGAGGTGGGAATGCATTTAGTTTGGTGCATTTATAGGGTTCCAGGGATGTCCCCCTCTGCCTGCTCATCCACTGTTAGGACATGAAGTGCAGTCTGAGGCTGTGTCACAATATTAGTGTGTCCTGTGGTGTCCAGCACAGGGTAAAGGAGAAGGAACAAGGTTTCATGCGTGTGGAGCTAGAACCTAGTCTGTGGAAAATTCTTCCAAATATTAAGGCTTCTGTGACAGAATCTTCATGGAGGTTTTCGTAACTTTGACAACAATCATCAACAAGTTGTGAAGATGAAAGAAACTTTTCTCCACCATCAAAATAAAAAGTAAACTTTGACCATACTAGAGAAAAAACTTTATTCTCTTTCTGCTCTTTATATAATAAATGGCAGTACAAAATCATTATTATATGTGGACTGCATTAGTTTTCTATTGCTTCTGTAACCAGTTACCATACAATTGGTGGCTTAAACCATACAAATATATTATCTTACAGCTCTGGAGGTCAGAAGTCTCACTGGGCTAAAGTCAGGGTGTCATCAGGGCTGCATTTCCTTGGTGGCTGTAAGGGAGAATTTGTTTGCTTCCTTTTTCCAGCTTCTAGAGACTTCCAGAATTCCCAGTTTTGTGGTCCCCTTCCTCCATCTTCAGAGCCAGCAACAGAGCATCTCTCTGACCCCTCTTCTGTCATCACATCTTTCTGTGACTAAAGTCAAGGAAGTGTCTCTGATTTTAAGGATGCGTGTGATTAGACTGAACCCATCTGGATAATCCAAGATAATCACCCTTAATCATGTCTGCAAAGTCCCTTTTGCCATAGAAGGTAACATATTCACGCATGCCTGGAATTTGTGCACAGATCTCTTTGGAGACCATTATTCTGCCTACCACGAGGAGACAATGAGAGACATATAGGGTGTGTCAGGCAGTTGATTAATTTAAATGCTTTGTTATTTTTCTGAATTTTATGATGTTTGTTACTGGTCATTTTTAATATTTATTATTGTAATTTCTTTTCTCATTCTGAGTACATATTCTCTTTGATACCTAATTTTGTATTTGTAATTTTGTATTATTTTACTTACTGAGGGCTCCCCAAATTGTATAAGCTCCACAAAGTTTTATTAAGGGAATTTTTACTCACCATTGGCTGAACTGAGCATTTAATGAAATTTCTCTTCCAAATACCACTAGGAGGGAGGGGCTGGGGAGTCAGCTGTTAGCTGGGGTTAGTCTGCTCACAAGCCAGCACATGAACCAGGGAAGAGTAGAAGTGAAGATGGCCTGCGTCTCCACTGGGTGACCCTCCTTCTCTCTGTGATCCTGGAGAGTCACTCACCAGAGCCAAGTGCAGGGTGGACATGCCCTGGAATAAAAGGCGTATTTCATGTGCGTATGTGCCTGGAGGGGCTGGGGCAGGAGAGGGGTGATCAAGAGCCCTCTGGAACAATTGCACTGTGAACTTAATAGATCTCCAGCTTAGCAAGTGCCACAATTCCCCTTGGTTCCTCTAGTCAGCTATTTCTCCCTTGTTTGGGGCTACTATGCTTTCTCTTTGTGACCCTTTCCCAGCCTCAGCTTTAACCAGCAGCCTCTCCTCTCCTCCTGTGGTACCTTAAGAAGTATGCCCATCACCTGTGGCTTCTCTTTGCCCCCATTTTGATCTGCCTCCCCACTCCTGCACAGGCCCAAGCCCAGGTCCCTCACTCTTGCTTGAACTTCTTTCATTCTGCTCTTTGACTCTTCTAAACTACAAACCCCCATTCTCACTGCCTTTGCTTGCTATCTCTGTTTCTTAAACCACATCCCATGCTCCTTGACAAGGCTTCTCTCCTGATGACCATTCTTCTTCTAGTATTTTGCATTTTCTCTTGCTCTAGTGGGAATGTTCTCCTTTGCATACATGTCTGCTAAAATCCCATACGAAAGGGCAGTGTCTTGTACCTCTACTGAGCATTTTGTTGTTTCTTGCACATAAAGACAGTCACTTGCCATGTGTTTACCCAAATCTTGGTCTGTTGGCCCAGGTGTATCTGCAGCACTCACTGCTCAGACTGTGTTCTCATAGACAGTCTCTAAATATTTGATTCCAAAGGTCACTAGTTGATCTTTGGAACCAAGATGAAAAGTCTCCTTTCAGCACCGTCCCTTTAGTCCTTGGGAGAAAAAATGCCATAACCCTGAAAAAACTTCTCCATCTTAACATGTTCCTTTTGCAGGAGAATGGGCATGCATATCTGCACATTTTTGTGATTTTTTTTCTATTTTATAGTCATGATCATACATCTTATCCTGTACCATTTAAACATCCACACTGAGCGAGCCACATTGCACAGTTTAATCTCCTGTTAACCAGGTCCAGGGAACTGAAGCAGGGTCTCATTCAGCTGAAATTGCCCCCTGACCCCTCTCCCAGCACCGGCAGGTGCTCTGCAGCAGTCCCAGTGTTGGGCCTCCTGTAACTCATCATTCATCTCTGCTGACACCACCCACCATGATTCCACTGAGTCCTTCCAGGCTGCCTCTGCGTTCCTTTCTTTGCTCCCCTATCAGCCTCCAGTTCTCTCTCAAGCCTTGTGCCTCTGCTCTCCCTTCCCTTCCCTCCCCCTCCATCCCCTCCTGTCATCTTATTCTGGAAATCCTTGTTCCTTCTACAGCAGAACCTTAATTCACATTTTCTTTAGGCTATCCCTCCATTGTCTTCTCAGGAGGCACACTCTCCTTAGGTTCAACGTTGCCTTCTCTCA
The DNA here is from genome assembly GCF_015220235.1 of Choloepus didactylus. Lineage (NCBI taxonomy): Eukaryota > Metazoa > Chordata > Mammalia > Pilosa > Megalonychidae > Choloepus > Choloepus didactylus. Next base: position 85,995,197 of record NC_051307.1, read on the forward strand.
AGTGCGTGCTCTCAGTTCCTGAGGTGCTCCCTTCTGGTGGCTTCTGGGTGGCCTCCACCCACAGTTCCTCACCAGTCTCCTCTCCCTTCACTCCTGTCCTGTCAGATCTGCCCTTGGCAACCTCCTCTGCAACAGCTCACTCGGCTCTTCCTCCTCCTGCTGAGAGCCAGGTTCCATGTTACAGGTAAGGAAGCTGAGCATGAGAGAAGTGAGCAAGAGAGCAAGTTAATCCAAGGCCGGGGACCTGGATCTGCCTCTTGGCATTGAGAGAAGGACACTGTCCAACGTATGTGCAGCCACAGGGAGCAAAAGGAGAAGTTCTCTGATCTCCAGGAGGCCACGGGCCAGCTGGATCCTGCCTGCTTACAGTTACCCCTTCCCTTGTGCTGTCATTCATGGAGGGCCTCCATTTTCCCTTTAATGGGGGTTCGGGGCCTTATCAAATGATGTAGCTGGATGTATATGTATGTGTATATATATATATATATATATCTTTCCCCTCCCATCCTTGTGGTGACTGGTTTCTGAAGTCCTGAGTATACCCCTCTACTACCCTGAAACGTAGGGGATCTTAAATGGAACATGAGCATTTCATAGGAAGGAAGTGGTGTTGGGAGGAGTCAGCAGGAGCAACCCATGTGTAAACGATTCAGATGGTCGGACAGGAGGCACGACTGTCTTTGCTCTGCAGCCCTCCTGAGAGCTGTGATGCTCTGGAATGTCAGCCTCCAGGCACTTAGTCACCAAATGCTTTCTATAAAAGAGAAAAGTAGGAAAATATAGAAAATTATAGAGAAAAGCATAAAAATAATCCCACAACCAGAATTAATCATTATTTCCATTTTGGCATTCTGTCCATCTACCTATGTCTCTGTATCTATCTATCTATCTATCTATCTATCTATCTATCTATCTATGATATTGCTGTTGTAATTTTAAACCTTCAATATTGTTTTATGTTAATCCACCTATTTCCCTTTTCAGTTCTCTTCATTCCTTCCTGAAATTCCATGCTTCCTCCTGAGATCATTTTTCTTCAACCTGATTAACTCCCTTCGATATACTTGTAATGCATGTCTGCTGCAAATAAATTCTTCAGGTCTTGTTTGTTTGAAATGTCTTTATTTTGTCTTCACTTCTGACAGATAATTACATTATCAAATTCTCCATTAGCTATATAATCCATTGTCTTTTGGCTTGTATAATTTCTATTGAAAAGTTAGTTATTAGTCTTATTTTTGCTCCATTGAACTTAATTTTGTTGCTGTTGTACCTGTGGATACTTTTAAGAATTTTTTGTCTTTGATTTTCAGCAGTTTTACTGTGTGTGTATGTGTGTGTGTGTGTGTGTGTGTGTGTGTGTGGTTTTTCTTAAATCCTGCTTGTAGTGTACTGAGCTATCATATCTGTAGCTTGATATCTTTCATTAGTTTAAAAAAACTGGAGGTCATTACTACTTTATATATTGCTTCTCTCTCATTCTCACACCAGTTATATATGTTAGACTGTTTGAGTCTTGGATGTCTCATGCTTTTTTTTTTTAATTCTTTTTTCTCTCTGTACCTCATTTTGTATATTTTCTGTTGACCTACCTTTGAAATCACTATTTCTGTCTGTTGCTGGTCCATCCAGTGAGTTCTTAATTTTAGATATTTATATTTTTCATTTCTGGAATGCCTAATTGACCCTCTTCAAAAACAGCTTTATTAAGATATAATTTATATATCATAAAATGTACTCATTTAAAGTGTACAGTATAATGATTTTTAGTGTATTCACAGAGTTGTGCAGCCATCACCACAATTTAATTTTAGAACATTTGACAAACCTGATGTCTATTTGTAGCCACTTCCATTCCTACCCTCAACCCCAGGCAACCACTAATCTGCTTTCTGTCTCTATGGATTTGCCAGTTCTGGACATTTCATATAAATGGAATCATACCATATATGGTCTTTTGTACCTAGCATCTTTCACTTAGCGTAATGTTTTCAAGGCTCATCCATATTGTAGCATGTATTTAGCACTTCATTCCTTTTTTTATTGCTTAAAAGTGTCCTATTATATAAACATACCACATTTTGTTTATCCATTCATCCGTAGATGCACATTTGGGTCTAGTTTTGGCTATTATGAATAATGCTGCTATGAACATTCATATACAAGTCTGTGTGTGGGCATATGTTTTCATTTATCTTGGATAGATGTAGGAGTAGAATTACTGGGTCATATGATAAAGTTATGTTTAACATTTTAATTAGTTTCTTTTCTTTTCTTTTCTTTTTTTGCCTAAGTGGCTATACCAGTTTGCATTCCTACTAACATTCTCTGAGGGTTCCAGTTTTCCACATCCTCACCAACACTTGCTATTATTCATTATCCATCTTTATGATTATAGTCATATGATTATAGCCATTCCTGTGGATATGAAGTAGTATCTCATTATGGTGTTTTAGTTTGTATTTCCCTAATGACAAATGATGTTGGGTATCTTTTCATATGTTTATTGGTCATTCATATCTTCTTTGGTGAAATATCTATTTAAATTCTTGGCCTGGTTTTTAAAAATTGGGTTATTTGACTTTTTATTTTTGAGTTGTAAGAGTTTTTAAATATATTCTATATACAACTACCAAATCAAATAGATATTATTTGCAAAGTCTTTCTTACATCCTATGGCTTGTCTTTTCACTTGATTAATTGTTTGAAAAGTGCAATCATTTTAAATTTTTTATGAAGTTCAATTTATCTTTTGTAAAAAACTGTTTATAGCTAAACTTATCTCAATCACAGTTTTAAAGTTTATTCCTTTTATAAAGAATTTGTCTCTTTACAGCTTAAAATGCTTCTTTGCACTCCCCAAATTTACTTTTATGTTTTCCTTTTATTATGAATTATTGATCTGATTTGCTTCTTTAATATGCTGCCTGAATGGCTGGGCTATTTGGAGACTTCATCTCCTAGGATATAATGATCAATTTGGCTCATTTAGCTCTCCTCTTTAGAAGTTATGGTTATTTCATCATGCTGGAACAGTACTGCCCAGTAGAACTTTGTGTGATAATGGATATATAAAATACCTGCATTATCCAATTTGGCAGCCACTAGCCACATGTAGCTCTTGAGCACTTAGTACATGGCTAATGGACTGAGGAACTGAATTTTTAATTTTATTTAATTTTAGTTGATTTAAGTTTAAATTTAAATAGCCATATTTGGCTAGTGGCTACCTGCATTGAACAATACAGTCTTGGAAAATACTGTTGACATGCCTCAATTTTTTCTTATGTCACTAATGCTTTTGGTGTCATGTCAAAGAAACTTTACCTAACCCATTGTCATGAAGATTTATCCCTATGTTTTCTTCTCATAGTTTGAGTTTTAGCTCTTATGTTTAGGTCTATGATTCATTTTAAGTTAAAGTTTGTACATGGTATAGGTTAGGATCTAAGTTCATATTTTTGCATGTAAATATAACATTTTCTCAATACCAGTTAAAAAACGACAATTATTTCCCTCATTAAATTGCTTTGGCACCTTTGTAAAAAATTAACTATAGAAGAAAGAGCTTATTTCTTGACTCTCAATTCTGATCCATTGATATATATTTATATCCTTATGCCATTGATTATTTTAGCTTTGCAGTAAGTTTTGAAATTGAGATGTGTAAATCCTCCAACTTTGGTTTGGGTACTCTGAATACTTTTCCATAGATTGTAATTCTTCTTTGGAATCTTCCTTCTCTTTATCCATTTTGTTCATCTTATAATCTCTCTTAATGTCAAACATAGTTATTTTAAAGGCTTTTCTGCTAATTTCAATGTTGGGGTCATTTGTGGGTCTGCCTCTTTTATGGTTTGTTTTATCTCCTGATTAGGAGTCACGTTTTGATTCCTCTTCCCATGTCTAGTAATTTTTTATTGTTGGCCAAACATTGCGTCTGAAAAAATTAGAGAGTTTCCAGATAATACCTTCTACCACAGAAAGTCCCCCATTTGCTCTGTTAAGCTTATAGTGTGAGGGGCTAATTATTTCAATATAATTGGGATTAAGATGAATCAGAGCTGTGTTGTAGCTTTAGTAATACTCATTCCACCTCTGATATGTCCCCGTTCCTTAGGCATCATCCTCCGTTCTTTTGATTGAAAGACTGAATGGTTGGTCTTTCAACCATGA